>NC_083418.1:16482275-17757275 GCF_020745735.1 Hemiscyllium ocellatum
CTCACCAGCTGCCTCACCACAGCCTGACCCAGCGCCCGCTGTGGTGCTGCTCCGGGCCCCCAACTGTTCCCACAATGCCATTGCCCGCCAGGATTCTGCCTAAGCGCACCAACCACTTCATGGCTGATCACTGAAGTCCCTGCTCCAGGCCCCCAGCCACTGCCATCACTGCCATCACTGCCATGATCTTCACAATGGTAACTACAACTTGTACAATTGATTGCCCCCATCCCTTTCCAACTGTAACTGACTCACACAGTTGAATGATCTGTTTTAAAACTTTATTCTCCATCTGAGTATTTTAAACTTAAAAAATATCTTTCTGCTAAGGAAATATTGCTACAAAAGGCATCAATTTTTTTTAAACTAGAAGAGAAACTGCATCTGAGGAACATAGATATGTAATGTGTGGAAGGAGTGAGGAACAAACCCCTCAACAATCTTACACTTCTGGCAATCACTCCTGACAATTACACTTGAGTGATTCGAAATTAATGTGACCTTCTTTGTCATTCTCCAACTTCAGGTCCTTTAACCAAGTTTCTCACATTGACCCGGATTAAATATGGCATATGTACATCATAATAATGGACTATCTAGCATCAATTAACATCCCTAGGATTTTAATTTTTTCTATGTTTAGATTTCCCAGCCATTCTCAAGTGCTCAATTGAATGGCTGAATTCATATAATATGGGGTTTTAAAATTAAAATTCCATATTGAAAGCATAATTTACAAGTTACAGGGTGTTTTTGATAATGTTTCTCAATAATAGCACATATCACTTTAGCATCTTCCCACCAGGCTCAAAACAAAACCCAGGAAAGTATACATATGATGGGAGGAGCAACAATTGTAAATACAATGATATAGTTTAATTCTCCATGGCACAATCCTTTCCCCAGAGCAACCTTAATATGATGTACAATAACGACATTAATAATGGCAATTGATACTTCAAATTTTATGCCATTTACACTTGTTACTATTTTATGCTCACTTGATCTTATGGTGGCTCAGTAGATTAGTGCTGCTGCCTTATAGTACTAGGGACCCAAGTTCAACTCCAGCCTTGAGTAGCTGGCTGTTTGACATTTTCCTCCTGTGGATGTGCTCTTGTTTCCTTCCCACAGTCCAAAGATGTGCAGGTTAGCTGTATTAGCCATTGGAAATTGCTAAGAGTGTGCAATTAGGTGGATTAGCCATGGGAAATGCAGGATTACAGGGATGGGTGGGATGCTCTATAGAGGAGCTGAATAGCCTGCTTCCACACGTAGTGATTCTATGATCTAACAGTTCAAATATTCCAATAAATTATTTTCACTTCCTTTTTCCCACATCCTGTCCTGTGTATTAGATCCAAGCCCATCACCTGCTCCATCATTAACCTGTAGATTAACTCTGATAATCAATTTAGATTTATGGTTCCATTTAGCGACAGCTTGACTTAGCTTCAGAATTGTGGCTGAATGACTCCTTCGATATAGAGTCATAGAGATGTACAGCATGGAAACAGACCCTTCGGTCCAACCTGTCCATGCCAACCAGATATCCCAGCCCAATCTAGTCCCACCTGCCAGCACCCGACTCATATCCCTCCAAACCCTTCCTATTCAGATATCCATCCAAATGCCTCATAAATGTTGCAATTGTACCAGCCTCCACCACATCCTCTGGCAGCTCATTCCATACACTTACCACCCTCTGTGTGAAAAAGTTGCCCTTTAGGTCTCTTTTATACCTCACCCTAAACCTATGCCCTCTAGTTCTGGACTCCCCAACCCCAGGGAAAAGATTTTGTCTTAAGGAATTAAGGGCTACGGGGAGAATGCTGGCAAGTGGAGCCGAAACACCCACCAGCCATGACTGAATGGCGGAGCGGACCCAACGGGCTGAATAGCCCCACCCCCACCCCCACGTCCCATGGTCCCATGTATAAAGCTCAGTCATACAGCACAGAAACAAAACCTTTGGTCCAACTTGTCCATGTTGACCAGGTTTCCTAAACGTCCTAAACTATTCCCACCTGCCAGCATTTGGCCCATATCCCTCTTAACCCTCCCTATTCATATTACCATTCAGATGACTTTTACATGCTGTAATTGTACCAGCCTCCATCACTACCTCTGACAGCACATTCCACACATGCACCACTCTTTGCATGAAAACATTGCCTTTCAGGTCCCTCTTAAATCCTTCCCCTCTCACCTTAAATCTATGCTTTCTGGTTTTGGACTCCCCTATCCTAGGGGAAAGACCTTGACTATTCACCCTATCCATGTCCCTCACGCTTTCATAAGATCACGCCTCAGGCTCCAGGGAAAATAGTCCCAATCTATTCAGCCTCTCTCTGTAGCTCAAACCTTTCCTCCAATCCTGGCAACATCTTTGTAAGTCTTCTCTGCAACCATTCAAGTTTAATAACAACATTCCTATATGTTGGGGTATTGGAATCATTTGGAGGCATTTAGGATAATTTAGAAGTGTTTAGGATAGTTTAGGATTATTTAGGGGTATTTGAGGGTAAGTAGTTAGCAGACCTGACTGCAGGCTTGAGTCATAAAGTCATACAGCACAGAAACAGATCCTTCAGTCCAACCAGTTCATGCCGACCATAGTCCCAAGCTAAACTAATCCCACTTGCCTATGCTTGGTGCACATCCCTCCAAACCTTTCCTATCCACCTACTTATCCAAATGTCTTTTAAACATTGAAACTGTACCTGCATTCACCACTTCCTCAGGAAGTTGATTCCACACATGAACCACTCTCTGCCTAAAAAATGAAATTGCCCCTCATGTTTTTTTAAAAATTATCTCCTCCCACTTTGACAATTTGTTCTCGAGTCTTGAAATCCCCCACCCGAGAGAAGGGACACCTTAACCGTCATGACTTTATAAACTTCTATAAGTTCACCTTTCAACCTCCTATACTCCAGTGAAAAATGTCCCAGCCTATTCAACCTCTCCTTATCACTCAAACCCTCTATACCCAGCAACATCTTGGTAAATCTCTTCTGCTTAATCATAAAATTAGTGAATGGTTCCAGCACAATGACAATCCAATCAGCTAACCCTGTGTTGGTTCTCTGCAAGGAAAAATTATTCAATGCCCTTCTCCCTGCTCTCTCCCAATAACACTCTGGACTGTTTTCTTTAAGTGCATTTACTATTCTTTCTTGATAGTCACAATTAAATTTACAATGGATTCCACATACTCACTACTTATCGCATCTTTTTGTTACTTTGCTTTGATTTTGAACCCCTCCATCAAATCTTCTCACAACCCTCTCTTCACAAAGGCTAAGCACGCCAACCTCTCCAGTGCATCCTTGCAACTGAAGCCACTTAGCCCTGGAACAATATTTGTTAATCTTAACTGCCCCCTGTTTAATTCAGTCACATGCTGCCTAAAGAGTGGAGCCTAAAAATAGCACTCCAGTTATACAAAACCAGTATTTTGTAAAAGTTAATATGAACTTTGTTGCTTTTGCAATTGCGCCATTTTGTGTTATCTGTGCTTTTATGCTAATGTGATGGACCTTTCAGCAGTCCAATTAATTACTGCCAACACAAAACAAAACCCAGCAACAATCCTGATGTTGCTGCTGAAATGACTGCATTCAATATATTTAAAGTTATCTGAAGCCTGTATTTATACAGCAACTATAACAACATTTGACAGTAAAATAGCTTTGCACCACCACACATTGCAGTGCTAATATAGCCTAACTGGCGGGAGGCAGTTTACTCTGAAAAGTGAATGTAATCGCAGCTGGGATTTCCAAACTTCGAAACTAACCAATTGAATTTTCCACCAATTCAGAAAACTGTCAGCAGACTGTCACTGACCCTCCGTGAAAAATGAAGGTAAGCAATTCCAGTGAATCCTTTGAAATATGGTAATTCAAAACCTTTGCTATGTGATGTCGATCTGCCTGCGATCAAACTCTAAATGTTGGAGGGGGGAGGGTAATTAATGTAATGGGGAGAAGTACCTGTTTGTAGTAATACGCGCCCTGTACAATCAATGGAATCTCAGTGCAGCATCCAATCTCAGACTCAGGAGATCACTGCTTGCTGGTGTTCACAGCTCCTCAACAACAATGTCCATAAGAGGCATAGGGAGACTTACGGACATTAACATAGACAACTGGGAAACCGTTACCAATGACTGTGACCCCTGGGCTTTTCAGTAACACCCATTTGAGTTGATGATTTGATTTATTTATTGTCTTGTGTCTCTTGTTACAAAATACAGTGAAAAGTGTCGTATAGTATCGTCACTCTCCAGTGCCACCTTAAAACACAGAAAAACAAACCAAAACATGGAATATAAAGGCTGAAAGGTGAAGAAATAAAGAAGTGAGAGAGGGACTCACTGAAATCCTTGTAGAGGGAGGAAGAGAGCTTCTTCAAGGAAGGCATCCTTGCAAGACGATTCGCAGTAGGTTAAAATCTTCGAGTAAAAAATGAGGTCTGCAGATGCTGGAGATCACAGCTGCAAATGTGTTGCTGGTCAAAGCACAGCAGGCCAGGCAGCATCTCAGGAATAGAGAATTCGACGTTTCGAGCATAAGCCCTTCATCAGGAAATAAAGAAGCTGTTCAAGTTTTCATTCTTCTTGTTAAGGACTGCCTTGGGCTATGGCTCAGGTGGACAGGCACGAGTCCCTTTCGCCACTGGAATGAAAGTCACTACCCTTTGGCACCATCTTGCCTCCACTGACACCCTCGCCACTGTGTCCTTGCAGGACATCACCGATGCAGGCACCATCAATGCTGCCTGGTACCACACCAGCCCAAACCACGACTCTGCCACCATGAGTCTGCCTCGGGCCTACCTTGCTGATGCTGCAGATGTTGCAGGGTCTCACACTGGGCCCAAACCCACCTCTGCCACAGCCTCCCTGAATTTGTGCTGGAAACCCAAACTCACCTCCACAGCAGCAGCTATGAGCGGGCACTTGGACCATCTCGATGATGCAGAAGCCACCGGGAATCCAGATCTGCCTCCAATGCCGCCATGAGTCTGGGCTGCTGGGCCCACTCACTGCCGCCAATGCCATCGATGTGATTGCACCATTTTAGTGGAACAATGGAAGAGATGAGGAGAAATGGAAAGTTTGGATGGCTAAGCAGAGAATACAGAAATAATAGAGGCTCTGAAGTCTGCACAATCTCTGTCCATTGTCTTCACCTGTGCCAAGTGAGCGTCCTGAGTCACACCAGGAGATGTTTAATACACAACATACCACCAATCTCACAATATGAAAGTTTGTCAGCCTGGATCTTGTACTCTTGCACTTTATTTGAAATTGATAGCAGTGATAAAACCAAAAGGCCAGTCAGTACTTGTTGGGCCTTGTGGTGACTTGGGCCTGCAATTCTCAAATCTTTTTGGTTGTTGAAAAGATCTCTGTGAGGCAAGGTGAGATTTGAATTGTTAAATTGATTTTCAAACAGCAAGTGGTTGTTTCTAGGTTCCAGCTGCAATATTAATGCCATCACTAACTTCAAACCTCTCTTTATAAGTATACAAAATTATGACATTCTACCTTATTGGTGTGAGCTAGCTTGCTAATCTAGCTTGGGAAGTGTTGGGAAAGAACCATCCTGTGAGGATAGTTAGTAGGGAGTTCCATTTGAAGTTCCATAAACTAGATTTGGGAGAGTGTATGGAAAAACAAGCCAAATTATTCCTGAAGTCATCAAGAATATGGTAATTTGATTAAACAACCAAATTGCATAATTTATTCTAAATTTGTCAGTCAGATTAAAAGAATATGTGCTCCATTAACAAAACATAATCTATTTATTTTAATCAAACAGTTGTTATCTAATGGCAAAATGAATCATTTGCAACTTATAACTCCATAACTTTAACTTTGCCTATGTAAAACTACTCATAAACAGACAAACAGACAAGACAAAATACAAATAATGCAAGTGGAGAATGGAAAATGGAAATGGCAGTGACGGATACATTGATTCTCAGATTTTCATTTGCTGGTTTAACTCTTTCAGTGTCTCTGGATAGCTAATCTTTTTCCCATTTTCCTTTCAATAGGGGATTTGCAGAAAGAACATCTCGCAGAGGAAATGAGAGAGAGAGTAATTCATTTCTTGGAATTTTTTTTGACATCTCCATACAGGAGCTGCTGCTTTCTCTCTTCAGGTTAGAGATTTCTTCTGTATTGTCCAAACACAATGTTGTTGTTACCTGCCAGGAACCAATGTGTTGCTATGCTGAGCTCTCCTGAGCGCAGAGCTGAAAATGTGTTGCTGGAAAAGCGCAGCAGGTCAGGCAGCATCCAAAGAGCAGGAGAATCGACGTTTCGGGCATGAAGCCTTCTTCAGGCTCTCCTGAGCTCAGTGTCAAATGCAAAACTAATCAAACGTCTCTGTTTGGGCAGAAGTGCCCTAAATTCTCTCTCTCTCACACACACACACACACATAGTTTGGCTGGAATTCTCTCTCACTACTCCAGTAACATTGTCTACACAATCCACAATGTGCATGAGTAACTTTTTTTTTCAAAACTGCCAATATCTTATACCATTTCCTTGGCTGAGGAAGTATTCAGCCATTTTTTTTATTCAACTGTCCAAAGTCTTTATATCATAAAACCTTTTCCTGCATTACTGTGAGGACCTTTAAGCTGCATCTTTGCTTAATCATCCATCACTATTGCTTGCTAATGCCTAGTAAGTATGAACGTATCTGAAGTAACTCTGCCCCTATTGAAGGTACAGGACATCTATGCTTCTTACAGCATTTCAATGAAGATCTCCAGTGCATCATCTGAATGGCTTAGTCATTGTTGTCTCTCTCACAGCATATTATTCAGAATGATCTCAACATTAACAGCAGCTACAACACACCATACCTTTAAGAGTCATGATGTGAAGATGCTGGTGTTGGACTGGAAGCACATTAGCTTACTATCACCTGATGAAGGAGCGTCGCTCCGAATGCTAGTGTGCTTCCAATTAAACCTGTTGGACTATAACCTGGTGTTGTGTGATTTTTAACTTTGTACCTTAGAGAGATGTGGGTCAGTTTTACTATGTAGGAGAAAATAAGGATGCAGATGCTGGAGATCAGAGCGGAAAATGTGTTGCTGGAAAAGCGCAGCAGGTCAGGCAGCATCCAAGGAACAGGAGAATCGACGTTTCGGGCATGAGCCCTTCTTCAGGAATGAGGAGGGTGTGCCAAGCAGGCTAAGATAAAAGGTAGGGAGGAGGGACTTGGGGGAGGGGCGTTGGAAATGCGATAGGTGGAAGGAGGTTAAGGTGAGGGTGATAGGCTGGAGTGGGGGTGGGGGTGGAGAGGTCAGGAAGAAGATTGAGGGTTAGGAATGTGGTGCTGAGTTCGAGGGTTGGGACTGAGACAAGGTGGGGGGAGGGGAAATAAGGAAACTGGAGAAATCTGAGTTCATCCCTTGTGGTTAGAGGGTTCCTAGGCAGAAGATGAGGCGCTCTTCCTCCAGCCGTGGTGTTGCTATGGTCTGGCAATAGAGGAGTCCAAGAACCTCCATATCCTTGGTGGAGAGGGAGGGGGAGTTGAAGTGTTGAGCCACGGTGTGGTTGGGTTGGTTGGTCCGGGTGTCCCAGAGGTGTTCTCTGAAATGTTCCGCAAGTAGGCGGCCTGTCTCCCCAATATAGAGGAGGCCACATCGGGTGCAGCGGATGCAGTAAATGATGTGTGTGGAGGTGGAGGTGAATTTGTGGCGGATATGGAAGGATCCCTTGGGGCCTTGGAGGGAAGTAAGGTGGAGGTGTGGGCGCAAGTTTTGCATTTCTTGCGGTTGCAGGGGAAGGTGCCGGGAGTGGAGGTTGGGTTGGTGGGGGGTGTGGACCTGACGAGGGAGTCACGGAGGGAGTGGTCTTTTCGGAATGCTGATGGGGGAGGGGAGGGAAATATATCCCTAGTGGTGAGGTCTGTTTGGAGGATGACGGATGATACGATGTATCTGAAGGTTGGTGGGGTGGTAGGTGAGGACCAGTGGGTTCTGTCCTGGTGGTGATTGGAGGGCCGGGGCTCAAGGGTGGAGGAGCGGGAAGTGGAGGAGATGCAATCTTCTTCCTGACCTCTCCCCCCCCCCACCCCCACTCCGGCCTATCACCCTCACCTTAACCTCCTTCCACCTATCGCATTTCCAATGCCCCTCCCCCAAGTCCCTCCTCGCTACCTTTTATCTTAGCCTGCTTGGCACACTCTCCTCATTCCTGAATAAGGGCTAATGCCCGAAACGTAGATTCTCCTGCTCCTTGGATGATGTCTGACCTGCTGCGCTTTTCCAGCAACACATTTTCAGTTTTACTATGTACTCATGATACTAGGAGCCCCCTGTTGATACGACCAACTCAACTTATTTCCTTTATCATCCTTCCTCAGCTTCAAAAGAAAGAATTTTCAGTTTACAAGGGCAAATTGCAGTCATTGTCGAAAGTTAAAATTGACCCATTCTTTAGTGAAGATATGGTGCATGTCATTAACATTGTCTTTATTTTCACTTATCTTTGTGATGACTCATTGAAAATAAATTTATTGTCTTAACCCCACCAGAATAATGGTACTGGGTGAACCAATGACTGGGCACTGACATCAAAACACTTCAAATTGGGAGGCAACTGTCTGTGTGGAGTTCACACATTCTCCCCGTGTCTGCGTGGGTTTCCTCCGGGTGCTCCAGTTTCCTCCCACAGTCCAAAAATGTGCAGGTTAGGTGAATCGGCTGTGCTAAATTGCCCGTAGTGTTAGGTGAAGGGGAAAATATGGGGAATGGGTGGGTTGCTCTTTGGAGGGTCGGTGTGGACCTGTTGGGCCCAAGGGCCTGTTTCCACACTGTGAATAATCTAATCTAATCTAATCAGGTAAAATTGTTAATGATTCCAAGATTGGTGTCTCAATCTAATTCTTCATGGCTTTTACAGTAAGCAAATGCTCGTATTTAATAAGCAGACAAACCTATTTCATAGAACAATGTAACATTTAATGCAACCAATACAATATGGGATATTTAAGAGATATTATCTTCAGGAAAGTCACCTCATTAATCGTTAGCTGCAAGTTCAGTCCAATGAAGATTAATATATCCACCAGGAGAACTATTTCAGCCTTTCAAATTTAATTTCATTGTTAACTGCGTTTTTATATATTTGAGTTTTCAATTTGAGTTTCCCCTTGAATGGTGTCAATTTGATTAACTCCATGTATTATTTCCAACTTCATATAGTTTCTCAAATCTACAGATGCAAGTTTTGTTCCATTTATCACTGTGATTGTCAGATCCGTGGTTCCAGACTTTTCTTATTTCCATCAGGAATAAACTATAGAATATCTTCTCTGTCTGGCTGCCACATCAACTTTTAATAAGCTCGTCCCTATTTTACAAATCAACAAACGTCTCCTCCACCAAAAGTACTGTTTTTCTTTGCAGAGTTGCAGTTCTACAGGTGCTAGTTATTCTTCAATATCTCACTTAAGTATTTGGATCCTTGACAATAAGTGTTGACACACTATTCACGCTCTGGTGAATTAAAACCCAGCCCGATCATGTCTGCTCCAGGCAATCACACTGTTTCAGTGGATTAAAGCCTTGCTGGATGATAATTGGAAGCAGAAGTCTTGACTGCTTATTTCCTCTTTAGCCCAAGGGTTCTACAGTCATATGTTAGACTTTACTACAATCCAAGCTGAGGCTAGCTAAACACAGAGTAAAAACAACGACTGCAGATGCTGGAAACCAGATTGCCCAAGGGAGGAATTGAACCCAGGTCCCTGGTGGTGTGAGGCAGCAGTGCTGACAACTGAGCCACCATGCCACCCTATAGATAGTGGAACGTTAGTCAATGAACAGTTGAGTTTCAGATTGTCGGCTTGACACATGAGTTGAAATGCTTTTGTCCTGCTTTCTTTTGATCCATCACTAATCCAGAATCTGGTTTCCAGCATCTGCAGTCATTGTTTTTACCCTGCATTTATTTCAATACTAGGGGCCTTACAAGGAAGGCAGATGAACTCAGGGCATGGTTAGGAACATGGGACTGGGATATCATTGCAATTACAGAAACATGGCTCAGGGATGGGCAGGACTGGCAGCTGAATGTTTCAGGATACAAATGCTACAGGAAGGATAGAACGGGAGGCAAGAGAGGAGGGGGAGTGGTATTTTTGATAAAGGATAGCATTACAGCTGTGCTGAGGGAGGATATTCTCGGAAATACATCCAGGGAAGATATTTGGGTGGAACTGAGAAATAAGAAAGGGATGATCACCTTATTGGGATTGTATTATAGACCCCCCAATAGTCAGAGGGAAATTGAGAAACAAACTTGTAAGGAGATCTCGGCTAGCTGTAAGAATAACAGGGCAGTTATGGTCGGGGATTTTAACTTTCCAAACATCGACTGGGACTGCCATAGTGTTAAAGGTTTAGATGGAGAGGAATTTGTTAAGTGTGTACAAGACAATTTTCTGATTCAGTATGTGGATGTACCTACTCGAAAAGGTGCAAAACTTGACTTACTCTTGGGAAATAAGGCAGGGCAGGTGACTGAGGTGTCAGTGGGGGAGCACTTTGGGGCCAGTGACCATAACTCTATTAGATTTAAAATAGTGATGGAAAAGGATAGACCAGAACTAAAAGTTGAAGTTCTAAATTGGAGAAAGGCCAATTTTGACGGTATTAGGCAAGAACGTTCAAAAGCTGATTGGAGGCAGATGTTCGCAGGTAAAGGTACGGCTGGAAAATGGGAAACCTTCAGAAATGAGATAACAAGAATCCAGAGAAAGTATATTCCTGTCAGGGTGAAAGGGAAGGCTGGTAGGCATAGGGAATGCTGGATGACTTAACAAATTGAGGGTTTGGTGAAGAGAAAGAAGGAAGCATATGTCAGGTATAGACAGGATAGATCGACTGAATCCTTAGAAGAGTATAAAGGCAGTAGGGGTATACTTAAGAGGGAAATCAGGAGGGCAATTGAGATAGCTTTGGCAAATTAGGCAAATAGAATTAAGGAGAATGCAAAGAGTTTTTACAAATACATAAAAGACAAAAGGGTAACGAGGGAGAGAATAGGGCCCCTCAAAGATCAACAAGGCAGCCTTTGTGTGGAGCCGCAGAAAATGGGCGAGATACTGAGTATTTTGCATCAGCATTTACTGTGGAAAAGGATATGGAAGATATAGAATGTAGGGAAATAGATGGTGACACCTTGCAAAATATCCAGATTACAGAGGAGGAAGTGCTGGATGTCTTGAAATACATAAAAGTGGATAAATCGTCAGGAACTGATCAGGTGTACCCTAGAACACTCTGGGAAGCTGGAGAAGTGATTGCTGGTCCTCTTGCTGAGATATTTGTATCATCGATAGTGAGGTGAGGTGATGGAAGACTGGAGCTGAAAATGTGTTTCTGGAAAAGCGCAGCAGGTCAGGCAGCATCCAAGGAACAGGAAATTCGACGTTTCGGGCATAAGCCCTTCTTCAGGAATGATTCCTGAAGAAGGGCTTATGCCCAAAACGTCGAATTTCCTGTTCCTTGGATGCTGCCTGACCTGCTGCGCTTTTCCAGCAACACATTTTCAGCTCAGGTCTCCAGCATCTGCAGACCTCACTTTCTCCCTGATGGAAGACTGGAGGTTGGCTAATGTGGTGCCACTGTATAAGAAAGGTGGTAAGGACAAGCCAGGGAACTATAGACCAGTGAGCCTGACATCTGTGGTGGGCATGTTGTTGGAGGGAATCCTGAGGGACAGGATGTACATGTATTTGGAAAGGCAAGGGCTGATTAGGGATAGTCAACATGGCTTTGTGTGTGGGAAAACATGTCTCATAAACTTGATTGAGTTTTTTTGAGAAAGTAACAAAGAGGATTGATGAGGGCAGAGCTGTAGATGTCATCTATGTGGACTTCAGTAAGGCGTTCGACAAGGTTCCCCATGGGACACTGATTAGTAAGGTTAGATCTCATGGAATACAGGGAGAACTAGCCATTTGGATACAGAACTGGCTCAAAGGTAGAAGACAAAGGGTGGTGGTGGAGGGTTGTTTTTCAGACTGTAGTGGACAGTGAGGAGGGTTACCTCAGATTACAACAGGATCTGGACCAGATGGGCCAATGGACTGAGAAGTGGCAGATGGAGTTAATTCAGATAAATGCGAGGTGCTGCATTTTGGAGAAGCAAATCTTAGCAGGACTTATATACTTAATGGTAAGGTGCTAGGGAGTGTTGCTGAACAAAGAGACCTTGGAGTGCAGGTTCATAGCTCTTTGAAAGTGGAGTCACAGGTAGATAGGATAGTGAAGAAGGCATTTGGTGTGCTTTCCTTTATGGGTCAGAGTATTGAGTATAAGAGTTGGGAGGTCATGTTATGGCTGTACAGGACATTGATTAGGCTACTGTTGGAATATTGCATGCAATTCTGGTCTCCTTCCTGTCAGAAAGATGTTGTGAAAGTTGAAGGGTTCAGAAAAGATTTACAAGGAATTTGGCAGGGTTGGAGGATCTGAGCTGTAGGGAGAAGCTGAACAGACTGGGGCTGTTTTCCCTGGAGCGTCGGAGGCTGAGAGGTGACCTTATGGAGGTTTACAAAATTATGAGGGGCATTGATAGGGTAAATAGACAAAGTCATTTCCCTGGGGTTGTGGAGTCCAGAACTAGAGGGCATAGGTTTAGGGTGAGAGGGGAAAGATATAAAAGAGACCTAAGGGGCAACATTTTCACACAGAGGGTGATACGTCTATGGAATGAGCTGCCAGAGGAAATGGTGGAGGCTGGTACAATTGCAACATTTAAGAGGCATTTGGATGGATATATGAATAGGAAGGGTTTGGAGGGATATGGGCTGGGTGCTGGCAGGTGGGACTAGATTGGGTTGGAGTATCTGGTCGGCATGGACGGGTTGGACCGAAGGGTCTGTTTCCATGCTGTACATCTTTATGACTCTATGACTTCTCAGGTGCTTCAAATCCCATATGTTCTCAGCGTATTTTGTAGTTGGCTGATTAAAATGGTTCAGCGAATGTTGACTCTACTCATTCTTAGAGAAAAGAAAGTTCAAACAGTTTGAGCCTTTCCCTATTTCAATTTTGACGAACGAGGGATGATCTTATTGAAACATATCAGATCATGGGGAGACTTGACAGGATGATGCTGAGGGTTTGCTTCCTCATGTGGAGGAGGCTAAAACCCAAGCCTTCTGTTTATAAATCAGACACCAGCCATTTAAGACTGAGATATGGAGAATATTGTTCCCTCAGAGGGTCATTAGATTGTGGAGTTCTCTTCCTTAACAGCAGTGAAGATATCAAAAGCTGATTGAGGCAGCTTTTTTGATTGATTGAATGAAATAAACCAGCAACATAATCTTGTAGAATTTGGGAATGTAAATTAGGCTGAGCTCGAGAGAATTCTAGTCTCAGGAAACACATCTTAAAATTCATCCTGATACATAGCTTGTACTGGATTGACTGTTCCAGACACAGTAATTGCTACAGTCTAAACAGGTATGTAGCCAAAATGTCAGGACCATGGATCATAACCCCAAATCATCAATAGACAGATTGAACTTTGAATTAAAACTTATACGTTGTGATATAGATAAGGACATACAGCTATATGATGTTTACTGTTCTAAGTTCATTGACTGTCAGAAGAGAGGCCCTGGAAGGTTACACACTATGAAGTGTCAAGGAAACTTGAAAGGGATTGACTTTAAAGGGAGAAATGCACCACAAACTGAACTGTAATCTTCTGAGAATTACCTCAGACTGTGAATGTAATTGGAGAATGATATTCTTGTGTCTTCCCCTTTCAAGAATTTGAAGAACAGGGGTTAAAAGCCAATGCAGCTCAGTATGCTCGTGGAAGAATCTAACTGTCCAAGCGTACCAATGGATGAACATACTTGTCATTCAAGAACTAGTGTAATGTGAAAGCCACATTCAAAACCCCATCCACTTGTTATCCCTGATTTGAAGGTAAAAGAGTCTCTCACTCTGAGCGCTGGAAGCCAGCTACCATCAAAAGAAAGCAGAACAAAAGCATTTCAACTCATGTGCCAAGCCAACAATCTAAAACGCAACTGTTCATTGACTAACGCTCCACTATCCATAGGATGGCTCGGTGGCTCAGTGTGACTCAGTGTGAATCACGGGTCCTGTGATTCTATGATCTACTCTTCACAAATGACCCAGAGACTGACCTGCATATACTTCAGCTTTTATCTATGTTTTGGATTCACTTCAAAATCATTTGGGGGCTAGTAGAGTGCATAGGGAGAAACTGTTCCAAATCATAAAAGGATCAAAAACAAGAGGGAGCAGATTTGCAAAAGAAACAAATTGAAGAGAGCAAATATGTTTTCACATATCAAGTGGTTACAGTCTGGAAGAAACTGCCTGAAATTGTGGTGGAGGCAGGTATAATTGAGGCATTCAGGAGGGGTATGAGATGGTTATTTAAAGAGAAACAACATATGGGAGAAGGCAGGAGAATGTCACTAAGTCATGATGTTCAAGAATACCTGGTTAAATTTGTTCATTTGAAAATATAAATTCATTTGCTGTTGAAGAAAAGGATTTCTTGTAAATTGATCTTGTTATGACCAATCAAGGGGTTTGATGAATAAATGGGGGGAAGAGATGATCTCGAGTTGGTATTTGGCTTCAGCAGTGTAGAGGTCAGTGCGCCAGACTAACACTGCGCCCCTTTTTTCTGCTGGTTTAATGGTGAGGTTGGGATTGGAGCAGAGGGATTAGAGGGCTGCGCGTTGTGAGGGTGAGAGGTTGGAGTTGGGGGGGGGGTGCTAGACAGGTTGAGGCAGTTAAAAGGCCAGCGCGGGGTGTCCAGGTGGATTTAGTGTATTGGAGGTGGGCGAAGGGGTCCTCAGAAGGTGGGCGGGAGTCCCGATTGTGAAAGTAAGCTCGGAGACGGAGGCGATGGAAGAGGTGTTTGACATCACGGCGTGTATTAAATTCATTGGTGCATACAGAACCTCATCACCTCAGGAGATCTCCCACCCATAGCTTCCAACCTCATAATCCGGGAACCCGCACCGGCCAAACTCTGTACATTTGAAAATATAAATTCATTTGCTGTTGAAGAAAGGGATTTTTTGTAAATTGATCTTGTTATGACCAATCAAGGGGTTGGATGAATAAATGGGGGGAAGACAGTTCACCCTTCCTGACCTGGATTGTTCAACAATTTGGGGTACTCCAACTTGGACCACAACAACTTACGCAACATTGCGCTGGTCATAGCAGAAGTGTAGCAAAAAACCTTCTAACTTTGAAATGAAAGTAAGAAGGTTTCAGAAATGCAATGATACAGTTGTTCCTGCACTCTGGTTACAAATTTGTCAAAGAAATAAATGAAGTGCAGAGATAGGGCATTCATGAAAGATACTAAGCAGAAATGTGCATACTGACACAGAGTTGACACATTTGTTTTGAGTCTAATAATGATTCAAATGTCCAAA
This sequence comes from Hemiscyllium ocellatum, assembly GCF_020745735.1. Lineage (NCBI taxonomy): Eukaryota > Metazoa > Chordata > Chondrichthyes > Orectolobiformes > Hemiscylliidae > Hemiscyllium > Hemiscyllium ocellatum. The sequence goes on from NC_083418.1 coordinate 16,497,768, forward strand.
TTTTAATCACTGGCTTGTGTTTAGTTAGCTTCTGGATTAGTGGCGCTGGAAGAGCATCGCAGTTCAGGCAGCATCCGAGGAGCAGTAAAATCGACATTTCGGGCAAAAGCCCTTCATCAGGAATAAAGGCAGAGAGCCTGAAGCGTGGAGAGATAAGCTAGAGGAGGGTGGGGGTGGAAGAAAGTAACATAGAGTACGGTAGGTGAGTGGGGGAGGGGATGAAGGTGATAGGTCAGGGAGGAGGGTGGAGTGGATAGGTGGAAAAGAAGATAGGCAGGTAGGACAGGTCATGGGGACAGTGTTGAGCTGGAAGTTTGAAACTGGGATGAGGTGGGGGAAACTGTTGAAGTCCATATTGAAGTCCCTGGGATTGAAGTGTTCTGAGACGGAAGATGGTGGTAAGGGAGCGGCGGTGAAGGAGGCCCAGGAACTCTATGTTCTCGGCAGAGTGGGAGGGGGAGTTGAAATGTTGGGCCACAGGGCGGTGTGGTTGATTGGTGCTGGTGTCCCAGAGATGTTCCCTAAAGCACTCTGCTAGGAGGTGTCCAGTCTCCCCAATGTAGAAGCTCTGTGTGGAGATGCGTTGGAGGCATCTTTAACCATGTGGGAAGGGAAATTGCGGTCTCTAAAGAAGGAGGCCATCTGGTGTGTTCTATGGTGGAACTGGTCCTCCTGGGAGCAGATAAGGTGGAGGCAGAGGAGTTGGGAATACGGGATGGCATTTTTGCAGGAGGTAGGGTGGGAAGAGGTGTAATCCAGGTAACTGTGGGAGTCGGTGGATTTGTAAAAAAATGTCAGTGTCAAGTCGGTCATCATTAATGGAGATGGAGAGGTCCAGGAAGAGGAGATAGGTATTAGAGATGGTCCAGGTCAATTTAAACTCCGGGTGGAATGAGTTGGTGAAGTTGATGAATTGCTCAACCTCCTCGCGGGAGCACGAGGTGGCGTCAATGTAGTCATCAATGTAACAGAGGAAGAGGTGGGGAGTGGTGCCGGTGTAATTATGGAAAATCGACTGTTCTACGTAGCCATCAAAGAAACAGGCATAGCTGGGGCTCATACGTGTGCCCATGGCTACCCCTTTGGCCTGGAGGAAGTGGGAGGTTTCAAAGGAGAAATTGTTAAGGTTGAGGACCAGTTTGGCCAAACGAATGAGTGTGTCGGTGGAAAGGTACTGTTGGGGACGTCGGGAGAGGAAAAAACAGAGGGCTTGGAGGCCCTGGTCATGGTGGATGGTGGTGTAGAGGGATTGAATATCCATAGTGAAGATGAGGTATTGGGGGCCAGGGAAACAGAAGTCTTCGAGGAGGTGGAGGGCGTGGTTGGTGTCTCGAATGTATCCCCTCTGGACTAGGGGAGATAGGACAGCGTCTAGGTAGGTAGAGATGAGTTCAGTGGGGCAGGAGCATGCTGAGACAATGGGCTGGGCAGGGTGGTCAGGCTTGTGGATCTTGGGAAGGAGGTAGAACCGGGCAGTGCGGGGTTCCCGGACTATGAGGTTGGAAGCTGTGGGTGGGAGATCTCCTGAGGTGTTGAGATTCTGTATGGTCTGGGAGATGATGGTTAGGTGATGGGGGGTGGGGTCATGGTCGAGGGAGCAGTAGGAAGAAATGTCCTTGAGTTGGCATTTGGATTCAGCGGTGTAGAGGTCATGCGCCAAACTACCACTGCGCCCCCTTTATCTGCTGGCTTGATGGTGAAGTTGGGATTGGAGTAGAGGGATTGGAGGGCTGCGCGTTGTGAGGGTGAGAGATTGGATTGGGGGAGGTGGTAGACAGGTTGAGGTAGTTAACGTCCCGACGGCAGTTGGAAATGAAGAGGTCGAAGGCAAGTAATAGGCCAGCGCGGGGTGTCCAGTGTGTTGGAGGTGGACGAAGGGGTCCTTGGAAGGTGGGGGGGAATCCTGATTGTGAAAGTAAGCTCGGAGGCGGAGGCGACAGAAGAATTGCTCGTCGTCACGGCGTGTATTAAATTCATTGATGCATGGACGGAGGGGGATGAAGGTGAGTCCTTTGCTGAGGACTGATCATTCGTCCTCAGTGAGGGGGAGGTCTGGAGGGATGGTGAAAACTTGGCAGGGCTGGGAGCTGGGATCTGGTATGGGTGTGGAGCTGGGAGTGGGGGCAGAGCCAGTAACTGGAGTCGGTGTGATGGTGGGGGGAATGGGGATGGAGTCATGAGCAGGTGTGGTGTTCCCCTCAGTGTTCTGGGGGCTGGTAATGGTGACAGTGGGATCTGTGGGGGGAGGGGGAGCGTGTCAGCAGAATGCAGGTGAGTGGCATTGGAGGGGGCGGAAGTGGTGGCAGACATGGCAGTAGGGGTGGCAGAAGTCACTGAGCGGGTGACATCAGCGATGATGTTAGGGGTGGAAGTGATGTCACGTGTGATGCATGAGGAATTGTGAGGGGCGGAAGTGGTTGTGGGAGTGGCCATGATGGGGGCGGAAGAGGCATTATCAATCAGCTTGGGGGTGGCAGCTGCATGGCTAATGGCATCCTAGCAGTTCCAGAGGCCGGGGGAACTGGTTATGGAGGTGGGTAGATAAAAGTAAATGAAGTTTAATTTATTAGTCCTACCTTGTCCCTGCCTGCCCTGACTGTTTGACTCACTTCTGTTCTCAACTGCATCAATCTCAGATTGATCCCTTTCCTCACTATCTCCCTGGGTCCCACTCCTCCACCTTACTAGTTTAAATCCTCCCAAGCAGCTCTAGCAAATCTCCCTGCCTGTATATTAGTCCCCTTCCAATTAAGGTGCTATCCGTCCTCCTTGAACAGGTCACTTCTATCCCAAAAGAGAATCCAATGATCCAAGAATGTGAACCTTTCTCCCGTACACCAGCTCCTCAGCCATGCATTAATCTGCTCTATCCTCCTATTCCTGCCCTCACTAGTTCGTAGCATCGGGAGTAATCCAGATATTACTACTCTTGAGGACCTCCTTTTTACATTTCTGCCTAACTCTTCCTTCAGAATTTCAACCTTTTCCCTTCCTATATCGTTGGTTCCAATGTGGAAAATGACCTCTTGCTGGCCCCTCTCCCCCGTGAGAACATACTGCACCCTCTCTGAGACATTCTTGATCCTGGCACCAGGGAAGCAATACACCATTCTGATTTTTCGCTGCTGGCCACAGGAACGTCTGTTTGTACCTCTGACTACAGAATCCCCTAACACAATTGATCTCTTGGAATCCAACATACCCCTCATTGCATTATAGCCAGTGTCAATACCAGAAACTTGGCTGTTCATGCTATGTTCCCCTGAGAATCCATCACCCCTTATATTTTCCAAAACAGCATACCTGTTTGAAATGGGTATATCCACAAAAGACTCCTGCACTAGCTACCTAACTGTCTTACCTTTCCTGGAGTTAACCCATCTCTGTGACTGTATCTAAGACTTTCCCCCCTTCCTATAATTGTCAACCATCACATGCTGTTGCTATTGCTCAAATTCCTCATCGCTTCTAACTGTCTCTCCAACCGATCCACTCAATCTGATAAGATTTGCAGCCAACAGCGTTTATGGCAGATATAATATGCAGTAACCCTTAAACTCTCTTTAAACTCCCACATCTGACAAGAAGTACATATCACTCTATTAAAGGCCATTTTTGCTCCTTCACAATCTACAGACCCAGAAAATAACACTGTTTTATTCCTCTACAAGCATTGTCCCAGATTAAATTAATAGTTATGGCATATATTTTAAGTTTAATCAAGAGACATATCTCCAAAAGCATATAATTAAGAAAGAACCCACTATACTCACTACTGCAGATTCTCTATAGACCACACTTCAAAACAACAATTAACTTATCTGATTCTGTGCTGTGAACTTCACCCAGCAGTTCCTCCAAGATCAGTTGTGAATTTCACTGTTTGTTAATTGTCCAGCGATACATGAATTCAAACAGCAAAGACAGTAACTGTGCAAGTTTTTTTTCTCTCTCTCGCTCTCTCCCTCTCCCTCTCCCTCTCCCTCTCCCTCTCCCTCTCCCTCTCCCTCTCTCTCTCTCTCTCTCCTGCAATGACCTCACCATGTACTTCCTTTGTCTGTTCTTCTCCCTTTTAAAACTGCTGTTGCTTTGACTTTTTTTTTCAAAGTTCCAAAACCACGCAACAGTATATGAAACAGTAATTGCTGCTCCTGGAATTCGAGGAAATCACCTCCAGCACCTAAAACACCTCAAAAAAAGAGCAGGTGTTTCAGCCAGAAATGTTTCTCGTCCTCCATCTTGGATTACCCAGAATCCTTTCCCCAGGTGTCCTTATATAGATATATGAAACATACTGCACCGGAATAACCATTTTAATCAAGGAGGACTATATTCACTGGAATTCAGAAGAATGAAAGGGTTCTCATAGAAAGCTATACATTTCTAACAGGACTAGACAGGGAAAACACTCTGTGCGTAGTTGCTGTATTTCTCTGGAAACACTCAAACTCAGTGAGACATCAAGAGATTTTACTCATACTTGCATAGACAGCTGCAGACATTCTGCAGTTGTTGTCTATAAGTAATCCTCATTTCAGCCTTGGTACAAACATGGACAAAGGAACTGAACTCCAGAGATGATGTGAAGGTGGCTACCCTGAACATCAAGATGGCATTTGACCCAATAAGCCATTGAGGAACCATAACAAAATTAGACACAGCACGAGTCAAGGGATAAATTCTCCTTTGGCTGGCATTCTACATGGCAGAAATGAAGATGGTTATGGTTGTTGGAGGTCAATCATCTTTGACTCAAGATTCACTGCATTAATTCCTTGGATTAATGTTCTATCCATTTGAAATGAAACAACACATGATAATTTGAAAAGGATTGACATAGCTATCTTTAAGCAAAAAGACAAACATAACATCATTGACTGATAACAGTAAAAGTACTGAAAGATCTCCCCTCTATTTTTCTTGCAATCTCAGAAATTAATGCTAATGAAAAGCCAACTTGTGAAAAGCACCCGTCATTGTGAAATCCAGGTTATCTACAAGCTTCACCACTGGCTAAACCATTGGGACTCAGGTTTCACTCTCAGAACTCAGGGACTCTTAAAAACGTTAACTGCAAGCAACTTTACTTTCCTGTAAACAATAGGAATCCTCTGCCTTCTTTGTAAGTTTGTGTATCTGTTAGATGTCATGTCATTTTATTTTACTCAGTGTTCCCAGGTAATAAAACATTAATCTCTTTCACGCAAGGAATCCTTGGAATTGGCTGTAAAGAGGAAGCTCCATTATCCAAAGGACGCAAATGGGGAGTATTTAATTTGGTTCATCGAATTCCGGATAATTGAATGCCAGATAATATACTTTAGCCAAGCTTTGGGACCCTGTAATCTTGCTGGATAATCCGATATTCGGATAATCGAATGCTGGATTATCAAGGTTCCTCATTTTTGATCTGTTGAAGTAAGTTTAATTTAGCACATATTTTCCAGTTCAGAGAAAGTAGAATAAATCCAATTACAAAATCAATTACCAATCTGATCAATTACCTCCCTATCAGTCTGTTCTTGATAATTGGCAAGAGGAGGGAAGGGGGTAATCAATAATGCTATCAAGAGGCACTTGTTCATCAATAAGCTGCTCCTGATGCTCAGTGCGAGGTCCAGCAGATCTACTAAGTTTCTAACCTCGAAGCATACAACTGTATGAAATATGAGCAAAAGTAGATCACTGAGACATTCTATAAGATCATGGCTGACCTGTTTGCATTTTGAATTCCATTAATCCTTGATTCCCCTGCCTCACAAGAAACCACCTCCCTCTTTTCTAAAATATTCAATAACCCCCACCAGTTCTGAGGCAGAGAGTTGCAAAGTCACATAACCCTATGACAGGAAAGATTTCTCCTCATGTCCGTCCTGAAAGGATGATCCTGGTTTTAAACCAGTGTTCCCTCGTTCTGGGCTGACCCACAAGAAAAAACATCCTTTCCATTTCCACCTTGTGAAGACAATTCAGGATCTTGTACATTTCAATCAAGTATTCCTTCACTCTTCTAAGCTTGAATGGAAACTGTTCCAATCTGTTCAATCTATCTTCAGAAGATAATCCACTCATTCCACGTACATATCTAATAAATCTCCTCTGAATCACCCCTAAGGCATTTACATTCTTCCTTCAATAAGAAACCAAAACTGCAGACTGTATTTGAGATGCTACCTCGCTAACGTCCTGAAGCATGACATCCTTCTTTTCACAGTCAATTCCTCTTGTAATAAAGAAAACAAAAGCAAAACAAATGGAAGAAATCTACAGCTGCATTGAGTAAAGAAGCTTTCAGAGGTTTGAATGGGGAGAAAGATTTTAATGACTGATTTTGCAATCTGCTGTGTCATTTGCCCCCGACCGCCTACCTAATGTAATCGCTCTTATGGGGATGTAACAGCAGATCTGTCTGCAAAAAACCGTCTAGCTTTTAACTGCGTTTTAAATGTATTTTACAAAGCCATTTTGTCTTTGCTGCAGTTTTCAAGTGTTTTGTCAATGAGTCCATATCTATTCTTGCACTGTGCAATGTTCCAGACAATATCCCATGCTTTTTTTCAAAAGAAAATGAATCAGTATTTATGAACTCAGTTACTATGCCCCCAATGTTATTGGCTTTTTATAACTTTCATGACATCTGTTTGTTAACATTATCCTCATTGAGGAGTACTTGGTTAATTTCACTTCTGCCTGACCATTAAAAGCAAAGGGCTCATTCTCCATCAATCCATGAAGCCTTCGGATGTGAACTTTTTTTGGCTAGATACGCTAGGGTCAATTTTTTATACAAGGTATATGACCAAAATACAATATTTAAAGCCAAAACTAGCAAAGGCAATTTTCAATGAAATTGACTTTTGTATAGGTAACTATTACATGTAGTTAGTTGGAGAAAGTATTCAACTACTGCCTCCAGTGTGGGAAATTAACTGAAGCATCAGGGAGTTCCAGCAGTAAGAGCACAGCTACACTCTCCTGAATTACATGGTGAGATGAAACAGTAGAAATAATCTGTCCTAAGCTCAAAAGCAGGTGAATGATTTTTAGTGTTATTAAGCATTTTAAGCATGTTTTAATTACTTTGAGACACAATTTTCATATGTATGTACATCAATAAATACTATTAAAAACATCCAACTTTGAAAAATTTGCAGATTATTGAATGATTTAAGCAGATCAGAAATTAGTAAATGTAACTGCTATTCAAGAGTGAAAGGAGAGAGTGAAGAAGGAGCTGCAGGCCTTTTATCTGATCCCAGTCCTCAGACAGTGCTGCTATCTGTTATTCAGGAAATTATAACGATGTACTCAGAAAATCACAGTACGATCAAAGTCAATTTTACACAAAGAAAATCATGTTTGATAAATTTAGTGGAGTTTCCTGACGAGATGGAGGACCAGAGTCCGAACGATTCGCATAACTAGGGCTGGAGACAGGGCTTTAAACTAACGCGGGAGAGGGAAGGGTTCACTTACAGGGGAAATTAGAAAACCTGAATTCAAGGAGGAGGTAAGAGATCAGAACTCAGGAGAGGTTATTAAAAACTTCAGCGCAGACACAACGAGGTCAGAATGTATGAAAAGGGTTAGCAATCAAACTTCAAGCACACTGGTTAAATGAATGACAATGAGAAGAGGGGGGTTAATACGGTACTGGAGGTGTCATAGCTGAATGTACGCAGTAGAAGGAATAAGGGAAATGAGCTTGTGGTACAGATCAAAATTGGCAGGTATGACGTGATGGGCATCGTGGAGGTGTGACTGCAAGTGGATCAGTATTGGGAGCTGAAAAGATAGGGCCGGCAGAAAGGATGGGGTTGTCTTATAAGAAAGAAATTAAATTAAATCAATGGTAAGAAATGAAGTAGAGTCAGGCGGTGTAGAATCTGTTCAGGTAAAATTGAGGCGCTGATAAAGGAAAAACATCATAGTTAGAGTTACATACAGGCCTCCAAGCAGTAGTCAGGAGCAAGATACACCATCAGATAGAAAAAGTGTGTAGGAAAGGCAAAGTTACATTGACCATGGGGATTTCAACATGCAGATGGACTGGGAAAATCAGGACGGTAGTAGATTGTAAGAAAAGGAATTTGTGGAATGTCTTCGAGATGGCTTTTTGGAGAGCATGTGGTGATCCCACTAGGGAAGAGGCAGTTCTGGATTTAGTGTTATGCAATGAGACAGACTTGATAAAGGAGCTTGAGGTGAACAAATCCTCAGGAAGCAGTGATTACAATATGATTGAATTTACTCTGCAAATTGAGAGAACATAGAATCAAGAGGTAAAGGTAATGCAGCTAAATAAAGGCAACTACAGAGGCATGAAGGAGGAACTGGGTAGAATTGACTGGGAGAGGAGCCTAGCAGAAATGACAGTGGAATAACAATGGCAGGAGTTTCTGGGAGTAATTTAGAAGATACAACAGAGATTCACCCCGAGGAAAAAGAAGCATGGTACAGGGAGGATGAGGCAACCATGGCTGTTCCAGGGAAGTCAGGGATAGCAAAGAAAAAGCATATAATATGGTGAAGGACAGTGGGAAACCAGAGGATTTGGAAGCTTACGAAAACTAACAGAGGGCAATAAAGAGAGAAATAAGGAGGGAGAAAATTAAATATGTAGTAAGCTAGCCAGTAATATAAAGGAAGACAGTAAGAGTTTCTTTATGTATATGAAAGGCAAAAGAGAGGCACAAGGAAGTGTAGATCATGTCCATATATGACTTATCACATTAAAAAATTTAACACACTTCACCAGATTATTTTAGTGGACTCAAGAAGATCTCAATGGAAACTTAATGCAATAATAACTATCATCGGGGGAAGGACATAAAAGGATTTAGTAGACTGGACGTGGGGAGTAGTAAACGTTCCAGTTCATTCTATGATGGAGATAGTATTTTCTCAGTATTTAAAAACCCTCTAATAAATGTATTTTTAATATGGACCTCACAATTATCTGGCTGTGGATGTAATGTGTGAGACCTCAGCTCGATTGAATACATTTGTGCAGCATTCATTCCATTCAGTTTGAGTGTGGAAAGGTAGATGTTAAATGTCCGAGAAGAACACAGCTCGTTATTCCTCATTTCTCCAAGCTGCTGTAACTTCTGCTTTCTGCCAAATGTAAAATGAAATGGTTGATTTTCTCCCGCCTTGTTTGCAAACTCCTCAGCAGTCTGTGGGCTAACCTCAGCCAAGCAGGCAGGATGGGACCTTGTCATCAAAGACTCCAATGTTGCCAGGGAAAATCAATCACAGTGGTGACCAATCACAGAAAAGGCATCCCTATAACCATCAGAATCTCTGCAACCCTGCTCCTCCAATCCCACAATATCCTCTCTCATGTTTGTTGCCGATAGGCTTATGAGTGATTGGAGGAGGAGCTAGATGGTGCGTGGTAGTGGGGCTATGGGTTATTGGAGTGCTGCTGGGCTACAGAAGAATGGATTGACAGGCTAGGAATGGAGAGAGGAAGACAGCAAAGGAGGAGAGAGGGAGTTAGCAAAGGTCGAGGGATGGAGGAAAGCAACAAGAAAGAGAGAGAGAGAAAGAGGTAAGGGTAAATTCAGGGCAGGTGATGGCCTGGTGGTATTATCGCTGGGCCAGTTAATGACCCAGATAAAGTTCCAGAGGTCAGGGTTCAAATCCCAATATGGCAGATGGTAGAATTTAAATTCAATTTTAAAAATCTGGAATTATTAATCTAATGATGACCACTTCAACCATTGTCGATTGTTGGAAAAAACCCATCTGGTTCTCTAATGTCCTTTAAGGAAGGAAACTGCCATCGTTACCTGGACTGGCCTGTATATGACTCCAGATCCCCAACAATGTGGTTGACTCTGAACTGTCCTCTAGGTAATTAGGGATGGGTAATAAATGCTGGTCTAGCCAGTAACACCCTCATCCCATGAATGAATAAAGGTAGCAAGTGTGTGAGAGGGAGGCTGCAAGAGAGGGAGAGAGTGGAGAGAGAGGGAGGCTGCAAGAGAGGGAGAGAGTGGAGGGAGAGGGCGGCTGCAAAGAACAGTTTTCAACCTGTCAGTTGAATACTCAGTCAAGTGGGAGCTAGGAATACCTGAAGTATTGAGGCAATTAACTCCTTGCAGATGAATGTGGGATCGCTCACTTAAGACTGCAGATGTTCAGAGTTACTACATGGGGATAAATGTAATGGTTGTGGAGATTTGAAATGCAGTTAGAATCTGACAGTTTTGTGCAACGTGGAAATGCCTTTGCTGTGACATCACCAAAATGTGGAAGGCATGTTTAGGGTGATGGCTTTTTTGTGTGTAGGTGAGTTGCAGTTATTTTGCAGAAAACTTTCATTGTTAACTTGTGCTGTCTTGCACCAAGTTAAGGACTGTGGAATCTAGTAACACTCTGGGACACCCGGACCAACCAACCCCACCACCCCATGGCTCAACACTTCAACTCCCCCTCTCACTCCACCAAGGACATCGCCAGACAATAGCAACACGACGGTTGGAGGAAGAGCGCCTCATCTTCCGCCTAGGAACCCTCCAACCACAAGGGATGAACTCAGATTTCTCCAGTTTCCTCATTACCCCTCCCCCCACCTTGTCTCAGTCAAATCCCTTGAACTCAGCACCGCCCTCCTAACCTGCAATCTTCTTCTTGACCTCTCCGCCTCCACCCCCACTCCAGCCTATCACCCTCACCTTCCCTCCTTCCACCTATCGCATTTCCAATGCCCCTCCCCCAAATCCCTCCTCCCTACCTTTTATCTTAGCCTGCTTGGCACACTCTCCTCATTCCTGAAGAAGGGCTCATGCCCGAAATGTCGATTCTCCTGCTCCTTGGATGCTGCCTGACCTGCTGCGCTTTTCCAGCAACACATTTTCAGCCACTGTGGTGCCTAGGAAACTAATGCTTTCTCTGTGTGTTGTGGCTTTAGGTTTAATGGAGTATTGGTAAGTTTTGAGGATGTTGATGAATTCTATGTTTGCTTCCGTGCAAGTTCAAATACCTCCTATGTCAACTGATATCTTGGATTAAGGGAGTTAACAATGAACCATTACCATCAATAAATTGCTTTGGCCTCCTAGCAAGATATTCTGTAACCCTGTCCCCTCTGACATTTCACTCAGACACACTTTTAACCAAATGTAACCAAGCATCCCAAGTAAAAATATAATGAATTTGTATGTATTTCCTCAACTCAAATACTGCACATGAAGGCATTTAGTCTACTTGATTTCATTGCTCAGACCTTTGAGTACAGGGGTTGCGACGTCATGTTGAGGTTGTACAGGGCATTGGTGAGGCTTCTTCTGGAGTACTGTGTACAGTTCTGTTAGCCCAGTTATAGGAAGGATATTATTAAGCTGGTGAGGTTCAGAAAACAGCCACCAGGATGTTAACAGGAACGCAGGGTTTGAGATTTAAAAAATAGACAGCACTGGAGCATAGAGATGGAGGTTTATAAAATCATGAGGGACATAGATAGAATGAATTACAAGGGTCTTTTCCCTTGGGTGGGGGTGGCACATTCAAAATAGGGGGCATATTTTAAAGTGAGAGGAGAAATTTTTAAAAAGGATACAAGGGGCACAGAGAGTGTTTTGTGTGTGGAATGAACTTCCAGAGGAAATGGTGGATGCAGGCACAGTTACAACTTTTAAAAGATGTTTGAATAAGATTATGAATAGGAAATAGACGATTTGGCCCAAATTGTCAATGTTCCCAGACTAAACTAGAACCACCTGCCTGCTCCTGGCCCAAATCCCTCCAAATTTTTCCTATTTGTAATCTTATTCAAATATCTTTTAAATGTTGCAACTGTACCTGCACCCATCATTTCCTATGGGAGTTGATCCTCAGAAACATCAAGGTCCCTCTCAGTAGTGAATACTGAAGCAAAGTATTCTTTCAGGACCTCCTCTTCTTCCTCCGACTCCAGGTGCACATTCCCTCCACTATCCCTGATCAGCCCTAATCTCACTCTAGCCATCCTCTTGTTCCTCAGATAAAGCCTTAGGGTTTTCCTTAGTCCTACCATGCTCCCATCCAGCTCTCCTAAGTCCACTCTTTAGTTCCTACCTTGTAACCCTCTAAAGCCCTGTCTAATTCTTGCCTCCTCAACCTTAAGTAAGCTTCCTTCTTCCTCTTGACTAGATGTTCCATATCCCTTGTCACCTGAAGTACTTTCAATCTACCATCCCTTCCCTGCCTCAGTTGGAAAAACCTGTCCAGCACTATCAGCAAGTTCCTCCAAAACAACTTCCACATTTCTGTTAGAACATCTGTTCCGGACTTAGGTGCCCCAGTTCCTGCCTGGTACCACTGTAATTCCCCCTCCTCCAATTAAATACTTTCCCATACCGTCTGCTCCTATCCCTCTCCATACCTTAGTACAGGTGAGGGAATTGTGATCATTATCACCAAAATGCGGTCCCACTGAGAGATCTGACACCTGGCATGGTTCGTTGCCAAGCACCAAATCTAATCCTTTAGTGGGCCTATCTACATAATGCATCTGGAATCCTTCCTGGTCACACCTGACAAAAACTGTTCCATCCAAACTATTGAACGAAGTAGGTTCCAATCAATATTAGGGAAGTTAAAGTCACCCATGACAACAACCCTGTCACTTCTGCACCTTTCCAAAATCTGTCTCCTCTGTGTCTCTTTTGCTACTGGGAGTTCTGTAGAAAATTCCCAATAAAGTGACCTGCTTTTCTGTTTCTGACATCCACCCATATTGACTCTGAAGACAGCCCCTCCTCAACGACCTCTCTTTCTGCAGCTATGAAACTATCCCTGATTGGACAAACAGGCAGAAAACTAGGAAACAGGATACATAAACATCAACTAACCACAAAATGACATGACCCTCTCTCACTAGTATCCTTACATACAGATGAAGAAGGACACCACTTCGAATTGGACATCATGTCCATCCTGGGACAAGCCAAACAGACATGCACGAGAATTCCTAGAAGCATGGCATTCCAAGCAGAACTCTATCAACAAAAACATCAAGTTAGACCCCATCTACCATCCTCTGAGGAATAGAACAGGAAATGACATAAACACAGGAAATGACATAATCAACCAATAAAACCTAAACACATAAATGGAAAGTGGGCCCCTAGCACTAGTGCTTCACCGGAGGCTCACTGATGATGTTACCTAGTATGATAGTGAAATGTCTGAAAATGAACCTTCTAGCTCAGCAAGCAAACTTATGTCCAGAACTTCAACCTGAGCTACAAATCTTCTCAAATCTTGCTAACTATCTCTGATTAGCAATGCCATTCCTCTACCTCTTTTACCTCCCCCCCTTTTTTTTTGAAACATCTCAACCCTGGAACACTCTGGAACATCCATCAACTGTTCCTGCCTCTGTGATATCCAAGTTTCCATAATAGCCACAGCATCATAGTTCCAAATGCCAATCCATGCTCTGAGTTCGTCACCTTTATTCCTGATACTTCTTGCATTATAATAGACACACTACAACCCATCACACTGACTGCTTCTTTGCCCTATCGAATGCCTATCCCTCCTCACAGACTCTCTGCATGCTGTATCCAACTGTTCATCACTGACTCCATCACCTGATCCGTAGCTCCCATTACTACACCCCGCCAATCTCCTTTAAATCTTCCCAAAGAGCTGTTGCAAACTTCCCACCCAGGATATTGGTGCCTCTCCAGTTCAGGTGCAAACTGTCCTTCTTGTACAGGTCCTACCTTCCCCAGAAGGTATCCCAATGATCCACATCTGAAGCCCTCCATCCTACAAAAGCCACGTGTCCATCTGTGCTCTCTCTCTCTCTACTCCTAGCCTCACTAACATATGGCAGCCATAGCCATCCTGAGATTACGGCACTGCTTAAGACCATAAGACCATAAGACATAGGAGTGGAAGTAAGGCCATTTGGCCCATCGAGTCCAGCCCGCCATTGAATCATGACTGATGGGCACTTCAACTCCACTTACCCACATTCTCCCCGTAGCCCTTAATTCCTCGAGACATCAAGAATCTAATAAAGTGGGGCAGCTGCGTTCGGATTTAATCGGCAGAAATGGCAGCGGTGGGATGCTTGTCATGTCTTCTAGCCAAATCCTGTATTCTCTTTTCAGGTCCTCCCACCTTTCCCTGTCTATGTCAATGGTACCGATGTGTACCACAACATCTGGCTGCTCTCCTTCAGAATCCTATAGACTTGATCCGAGATATCCCTGACTCTGGCACCCCAGAGGCAACATACATCCAGAAGTCTCATCACCGCCCACAGAATCTCCTGTCTGTTTCTCTCACGATTGAATCTCCTATCACTATTGCTCTCTGATTCTCCCCCCCTTCCCTTCTGAGCCATGGAGCCAGGCTCAGTCCCAGAAACCGAGCCACTGTAGGAGATTTGTTTTGCACAAGGAAATCCAAAGAGGGGAATCTGAAGAATATCTTCCAAGATTGCTCGTACTGTGAGTGAATTAACTTGAAGTTAGATCCCAAGAAACCCAGCAGAGGATATCTGCTAAATTGAACGTACAACGATGAAGTATGAATTATTCAGTGAAAGGGATTATGAAGAAGCTTGAGCAAGAAGTTGACAGAGTGACAAAATGCAAGAAGTCCTGCAAGCAAAGGACCAAGATTTTGGCTAACGAGGCAGGTAGCACAAGTCTCTCAATTCCCCGGCCCGGCTTTGGTTAAAAGATACTCCAAAATGCATAGGTTCACTTTGGGCAGATGGGAAAGAGGTGGAGCTGACTCCGGAAGCAGAGTCTAGGTTGCCATCGGGTTGGGTGACTGTGGAGGTGGGCTGGTTCAGTTGTCTGTCACCTGATCCAGGTAGGTTAGAAGTTGTTAGTCTCTTTAACCCTCACCTATTCACATTCCCTCAGACACTCCACGCACCTTCACCACACCCTCCATGCCAACTCATGCCCTCATCCACCTCTTACATTCTTTATACCCTTTATGCTGCCATCACAATTAAGGTTAACCATGGGCAGACCTCAAGAACCCTGATCAGCTGAAAGATCACTGGAATCTAAACATTAACGCTGCTTTTTGTCCACAGATATTGCCAGGTATACTACGTTATTCCAGCAATTTCTGTTTTTTTTCTGATTTCCAGCATCCACAGTTCTTTAATTTTTCTCTAATAATCTAATACAGCTCTCAGTTTCATAGACCTGAGAATGAAAGAAGCTCACTGCTGTAGATGCCATTTAAACTTCACAAATCTCCTCAAGTCGTTTATCTACATTGAAACTGCAATAGCAGATGCTAATATTTTTGACCTTCAAAGAATTCAGTCTAGCAGGGATTTTTTTTAAAGCTCTCAGAGTGTGATCAGCTGGCCAGTGAACAATGTAGACAATGATGAGAAAGCTGAGAGTCAAATGGGTGTAATTGTGTCATGCTGAGATGCTGGTGTCTAAGGTGGAGGGCTGAAGGTGGAGAATTGGAATCACCAGCTACCGTTCTTATGGTCATGTTGGGAATTGTCACCGTCATGTTTCTGCTCAGCGATTGGGAGAATGGGAACCTCCGTACTAATGTGTTGAGATGAGGATGTTAATACATGCTAATATATGTAAATAAGCATCTCGTTGCTCTGTCGTGAGAATCTCGCCTCACCATTCAACACTTGGTTGGAAAAATGGGCCTTTTCACTCGTGACATTAGGAATCTCCTTGCTGTCAATGTCACATGACTCTCAACTTTCTCGTCATTGTCCACATGGTTCACTGGCTGGGCTGATCCCCCGCCGAGAGCTCTAAAAATAAATCCCTGTTAGTCTGGTCCATACCATCATGAAGTGAATCTCTTTAAGCAACTCACTAAAATTGGTCTCTGGTGAGATTCAGCCCTTGCTGACAGTTGCCACCTGTTTTATTATAGGTTTGAGGAGATGAGTGTTTTTAAAAAGCTTCTTACCAGTTGCACAGTTATCTGCTCTTCAAGAGTGTTAATGTCTATGGCATCAATTTATGACCCTTGCACTGTGAGAGCAATCCCTCAGAACAGTGAAAACATATCTGTTAAAACTCAGCAATGACTTCAAATGGTGCTGCTGAGATCATAATCTCCTTCATTGTTTGTGAATCATGTCCACCGTTTCCTGCTTGGAAGCAAAAATTGGATCTGTTGGAAACAGATGCGCATCCGCAAATCGGTTCCATCCACCATTTGTAAAGTTCCACATGGATCCCTCCTGATTCTGAAAATCCTGCCCCAAGAATCTTTCAGGATTATCTATGTTCCTCACAATGATGAAGATATCTTTATTCCAAGAATTCTAATGATCCTATCAAACTACCTTTTCAATCAAAATTTGCTTTGTCATGTCAAGTAACAAAGAACGAGGTCAGAATTTCAAAATGGCAGGTCTCCATCTGAAATCCTTATGTTTTTCATAGTCACTTTTGCAGTTAGTTCTATGTCTGGTGCTTATAAATAAGATCACCAAGGAATCTCTTTATTGTGACTAAAGAGGGAAAAAATTGTAATGCGATTCTTCATGAAATAATTAAAACCTTACACAATGCCAAAAATGCATTGAGCCTAAATAACTGAAACTTCTATGTTGTCTTTGACATTACTAATGAAATATTCAGAACATTAACAAATACTAAAGAAATGAGAGCAGATAGAGAGATTTTGATTTGAGGATTTTGAGAGTCACAGGGTCCAGGGTATGATTAACAGAACTCACATAAGTCCCATTTACAAGCTAATTGTAAATCAGATTTAACAAGATTTAGCAAGGTCAATTAAAACAAAGAAAAGTCAATTCATTATAAAATATATTTTCGTTTTGGCAAGTAATGATTTCAACTTTAATAATTTTGCAACAATTTAATTCAAGTTTCATATTTGTAGAATGAGTTAAAATTGTAAATTAAAATAATTGTATAAAATTAGGTAATTAATTGTTGAATTGAGTTGTTGAATGAAATAAGAAATGTTTCAAATAAAATACTTTGTAGAAATATTTTAGTGGTCCTGATTTCCAGCTTTATCACACTAAGTACGTATACTCAATGGGCAAATACCTTAGTTTATTCACCCATGAGAACAAATTATTTATCTATTTTTAAAATCTTAATTTGTACTTCCAAACCTTTAATTCTTGGGTGTAGGCCAAGGTAACACAGCTGGTGTAATGCCCAAAGAAAAGAATTGAACTTTAGATCAATTCATGGAAGAAGCATAGTTAACCAGCTATGTCCAGAAAGGATAGAAAAGGAACTTGAGGGAAATTGATAGATACTAATAAAATAGAAGACAAATAAGATTCCACATCTACAGTTAAGTACTTTGGGCTAGAGAACTTAACTTGTTGAACTTGTCGGGAGAAAGTGAGTACTGCAGATGTTGGAGGTCAGAGTTGAAAAATGTGGCACTGGAAAAACACAGCAGGTCAGGCAGCATCCAAGGAGCAGGACAGTCAACATTTTGGGCATTAGCCCTTCATCAGGAATGTGGATACACCATTGTTGAACTGGCAAGAACAGGAGAAACAAAACTGCAACAGACTTTCTGTGTGCTTTCTCCCAGTCAGCCACTATATCTGTTCAGAAAATTGACAGAAACACAGAAGAACTGACATATCCATTTGCACCTTCTCTCCAATGTTCCTAACAATAATCCACATTGGCATTTTGAGAGGTAAGAAGAGGCTTCTTGAAATTATACATGTCTATTTATCGCCTCTATATGTATGCAGCTTACATAGAAGAAAATATTGACCCAATAAATTCTATTTGCTTGACAAACTTAGTTCTTCCACAGAAAGCAATTACAGCATTTTAGTTAAATAGGTTTACATTTCTACTTGTTGAACTAAAACTACTCACAAACAAGTCACTGCTACATTGCTCCCTAAACTCTTAAATCAGCTCGTAAATTTCTGTCATATCAAGTTAACATTACTGTCGCAATATCAAACCCTGAACAGTTACTCTCGAAATGCAGGTCGATGCCAGAACATTAGAGGACTTTTTTTTGTTTCATAGCTAAATATTGGAACATTTAAGCTTTCATTTATCCTCACAAACTCCCTTCCTGTGTGTCACCAACTTCATCCAAGATTGCTAACTTTGAATTATCTGTTATTAATGATTCGTTTCCACAGCTATGAAGCTGTACATTTCTTGCATGTAATTTAATGTTGGTTGTACTCCAAGCAAGCTCTGTGCCTGCTGATATCAGCTGTAAATAAATGAACATTCACCCAGCTAGCAGTGAGCATTAAGCCTACATTGACAGAACATGTGTCCATGCTATTTTCTCAAGCAGCCTAGTGGGCCATCAGAATGGGACTTTTCCAGAGCACATTGCGATGCATGACAATTCCTGATACTGACACCACAGCTACTGGGCAGTTTCATTTTGAAAAGTGAAATGGCCAGGTTGGAATCTAGAATCAGGGTATTATTACTGAACTGTTAATCCAGAGATCCAGCAATTGTTCTGGGGACCCTGGTTTAAATCACACCATGGCAGATGGTGGAATTTGAATTCAATTAAAATCCAAAATGAAGAGTCTAATGGTGACCATGACACCATTGTTTGGAATATCCCAAATGGTTCACTCATGTCCTTTAGGAAAAGGCCACCCGTAACTGGCCTACATGTGACTCCAGGCCCACAGTAATGTGGTTGACTCTTTACTATCTTCTGAGGATCAGTAACCTACCCAGCAATGCCCTGGCTTTTCATCACAATAGAAAGCCCAACGAAATATAACATCTCACCCAAGATGACATTTCCCACTTTTGTCAGGCTTGCTTTTGAACATTTAATAGAGTCAGCTAGCCATTTAAACAAGCAATTGTCTCCACTCAAATGGGATTTTAGCACCACACAGCACAGAACCTAACGTGTGCATGATCAGGCTTTTTTTTCATTTCCTTCTGGGATATGTGCTTTGTGGCATGTCCCTAGCTGCCCTTGAGAAGGTTGCAGTGAGCTGTCTTCCTGAACCACTGCAGTTAGAGAGTCATAGAGTAGTACAGAATGGAAACAGGCCCTTCGGCCCAAACTCGTCCATGCTGACCATGGTGCCACTCAGGTAGTTCCAACTGCTCATGTTTGGTTCCTTCCAATCTACATATCTATCCAAATGGGGAGGAGAGGTCAAGACATGGCAGGTAGTGTCGGGATGTGGGGGAGGAGGTTCAGGACATGGAGGGGAGAGAGTCGTGATGGTTGCTGGGGGCTTTGTGATGTGGGAGGAGGTGCAGGACGTGTGGGCGAGAGGTATATGGAAGGGGTCTGGATATGGGGGAAGGGTGGTTGGGATGTTGGGGAGGGGTCAGGATAAAAAAAATGGGATGTTGGCATCCCTGGTTAACCAGCCTTTATTGTTGGTCCCCAGCTCCCCTTGAGCTGCCTTCTTGAACTGTTGCTGTCCATGTCAGTGTAGGAAGACCCATGATGTTGTTAGGGAGGGAATTCCAGATGGTGGGTAGCTTGGAGGGGAACTTGAAGGAAATGATATTGCCATGTATCTGCTTCCCATGTCCTTCAAGATAGAAGTGGTTGTGGGTTTGGAAGGTGTGGTCTAAGGATCTTTGGTGAATTCCTGCAGTGCATCTTGTAGATAGTACACACTGCTGCAACTGAGCATCTGTGGTAGAGGGAGTGAATGCTTGTGAATATAACAAGCAAGTGAGCTGCTTTATCTTGAATGGTGTCAAGCTTCGAGTGTTATTGGAGCTGCCCCCATCCAGGAGAGTATTCCATCACACTCCTGACTTGTGCCTCGTAGATGGTGGACAGGCTTTGGGATGACTGTCGGATAGAGCAAAAATCCCCATCATCTAAAAGACGGGGTGTATATGTGTGTGTGTGTGTGTTGGGGTGGGGGTGGGGTTGGTGGGAGGGAAGGAGATCATGATGCGGGAGAAATGGTCATGATATGGGGGGGATTGCAATGTTGTGGGAGGTGTCATGTCTAGTATGGGTGGTATCAGATTAGGGCTTGGAGCCGTATGTAGTCTATCGATGGTGTATTTGGAATTGAGTTTGGTAAGTATGGATCGGTTTAACAGCTCCTCAGCTGTTCGGTTATTTGCTTAATAGTCTATGTTTTCCTGAGTCAACTGTTTTACTCAGTTTCATTGGAACCGTGCGATGTCACTGGTCTCTATGGAGACATTATCTACGCCCATTGTTATGTTATATAGGCTGACCCAAGAAAACACCTTTGTCCCCTTCAAGATCCAACGATGCCTTCCTTTAGGACTTGCATTTGACATTATCGAACTGGGTGGAGTTAAATGTAATCTTCAGCGTTAACTGTCTGGAAACAATTACGCTCTAGGAGTTAGCAATTCAATAACACGTCTACCAGCATTCTCTCACTCAGGCACATCAGTGGTGAGGATGTCACCTTCCAAATGTCCAACCATCGAAACCCAGCTCACAATTTGGCCTCTGATGTAAACCTTCAACTGGCTGAATTAATGCATCATTTTTAAAATTTCCATCTCTTTTAATTCCCTGAGACATTCCGAAGATGATCTGGAATTCTAATTTTCTTCTACTGCAAAGCAGAAAGTGAATCTCTTTGTCGAGCTGTGCTCTCCTTACACAAATTCTGTTTCTCTCTCTACCTGTGCTTGCATCTGCTGTACTGACTGCCTTCAGACTCCAGCTCCTTTGCTTCAGCTCTGCTTTGTGACTGGCCATGCAGCTTGAACATCTTACCTTCCTTCCATTTGGCATTATTTCCATGTCACTATTCGCAATATATCTTGTTATCAGTGAAAATTGCAATTGATTCATTCACAATCAATGCAAACTCTTAAGTCTTTTCCGAACATTCTGAAGAGCATTTACAGATGCCACAGGTATTTTAAAGAAATGTTCCTGCTGCACTGCTTGCATTTCAAAGGCCTTCACATAACACGGATTCAGATCTCTTGAGCGCACTGAAAACAAGCCCCATATGCACTGATATCCTGTAGAAGCCATGGTGTGGATAGCTCAGCTAATGTAAATATAGCAGTCCAATTGGCAGTTACTCGCTAACAGAGTTTTATTCCCCTGTCCATCCCTCATTAAAATGCTATACAGCTAACATTTGGTGACATGTGCTGGGGGAGCTCAAGACCAGTCACAACATTTTGCATTTTACCAGCTCCTGGGCGAGCTGTTGCTGTTCTGGAGTGACTGTATGATATCACAATTCAAAAAACATGAAGGTAGCAGTCACTTAGTGTCAAAGTTGGTGCACATCTTTTAACACGTTTACATATTCAGTATAAATAATTCAGCCAAAGGCTAACAGACGTTGAATTTGATTTTGGCCCCAATAGTAGCTATGCAGTCTCTGTGGAGACAAATGTATTTGCTGATTGATCCCAAACCTTTCTCCTAATTGTGGCTCAACAATTTACTGGATGTGAGATTGTCACTGGATTGATTCCATTTGCTGCTTCGGGAAAGCCAAGTGGGTCACTTCAGTAACAGTGAAGCGAAGGAAGGATTTGTAAACAAGGGGCACATTTATAGAGTCATAGAATCATACAGCACGGACACAGACCCTTCAGTCCAACTAATTCATGCAGATCATGTTCCCAAACTAAACTAGTCCTACCTGCCTGCTCTTGGCCCATATCCCTCCAAACTCTTATAATTCATGGACTTATCGAAATTTCTTTTAAAAGTTGTAACTGTACTCTCATCCACCTCATCCTGTGGAAGGTCATTCCACAGACAAATAACCCTCTCTGGAAAAAAAGTTGCCTCTCACGTCCTTTTTAAATGTTACTTCTCTCACATTAAACACATGCCCCCAAGTCATGAAATCTCCCTCATGGGGATTAGATATCTACCATTCACCCCTATACGCCTCATGGGAATAGACATCAACCATTCACTCCTATACCCTTCATGGGTAATAGACACCTACCATTCACCCTTACACCCCTCATGGGGAACAGTCATCCATCATTCACCCCTATACACCTCATGGGAAATAGTCATCTACAATTTACCCCTATACACCACATGGGGAATAGTCATCTACCATTCACCCTTATACCCCTCATGGGGAATGGTCATCTACCATTCACTCCTATACTCCACATGGGGAATAGACATCTACCATTCAATCCTATACCCGACATGGGGAACAGTCATCCACCATTCACCCCTATACCCCTCATGGGAAATAGTTATCCACCAGTCATCCGATATTCCTCATAGGAACAGACGTCTACCATTCACCCCTATACCCTTTGTGGGCAATAGTCATCTACCATTCACCCCTATAGACCACATGGGGATTAGATAACTACAATTCACCCCTATACCCCTCATGGGGAATAGTCATCCACCAGTCACCCCACTACTCCTCATGGGAATAGATGTCTATCACTCACCCCTATACTTGTGGGCAATAGTCATCTACCATTCACCCTTATAGACCATACAGGGATTAGATATCTACCATTCACCCCTATACCTCTCATGGGGAATAGACATCTACATTCACCCCTATACCCCACCATGGGGAATAGACATCCACCATTCACCCCTATACCTCTCGTGGGGATTAGTCATCTACCATTCACCCCTATACCTCTCATGGGAAATAGACTTTCACCTTTCACCCCTATACCCCTCATGGGAATAGACTTCTGCCATTCACCCCTGTACCCATCATAGGGAATAGACATCTACCATTCACCCCTATACCTCTCATGGGGATTAGACATCCACTATTCATCCCTATATCTCACATGGGGATTCGACATCTACCAATCATCCCTATACCCCTCATGGGGAATATACATCAACCACTCACCCGTATACCCCACATGAGGATTAGACACCTAACATTCACCACTATACCCCTCATGGGGAATAGTCATCCACCATTCACCCCTATACCTCTCATGGTCATGAGACATCTACCATTCACCCCTATACCCCTCATGGGGAATAGACTTCTGCCATTCACCCCAATACCTCTCATGGGGATTGACCATCCACCAGTCACCCTGAAATTCCTCATGGGAATAGACTTCTGCCATTCATCCCTATACTCTCATGGAGAATAGACATCTCCCATTCATCCCTATACCTCTCTCTCATGGGGATTAGACATCGACCATTCACCCGTACACCTCTCGTGGGGATTAGATATCTACCATTCACCCCTATACCCCTCATGGGGAACAGTCATCTACCATTCACCCCCATAATGCTCATGGGGAATAGACCTCTGCCATTCACCCCTTGACCTCTCATGGGGATTAGACATCCACCATTCACCCCTATACCCCACATGGGGATTGACCATCCACCAGTCACCCGTATACCCCTCATGGGGAATTGACATCTACCATTCACCTCTATACTCCACATGGGGAATAGTAATCTACCATTTACCCCTATACCCCACATGGGGGGATTAGACATCAATCATTCACCCCTATACCCCTTGTGGGGATTAGACATCAATCATTCACCCCTATACCCCTTGTGGGGAATAGACATCTACCATTCACCCCTACACCCCTCATGGGGAATAGACATCCACCATTCACCCCTATACTCCACATGGGGAATAGTAATCTACCATTTACCCCCATACCCCACCATGGGGATTAGACATCTACCATTCACCCCTATACCTCACATGGGGATTAGATAACTACCATTCACCCCATACCCCACCATGGGGATTAGACATCTATCATTCATCCCTATACCCCTCATGGGGATTGACCATCCACCAGTCACCCCTATACCCATCATGGGGAATAGACTTTTGCTATTCACCCCATACCCCTTGTGGGGAATAGTCATCTACCATTCACTCCTATACTTCACATGGGGATTAGATAACTACCATTCACCCCATACCCCACCATGGGGATTAGACATCTATCATTCATCCCTATACTCCTCATGGGGATTGACCATCCACCAGTCACCCCTATACCCATCATGGGGAATAGACTTTTGCTATTCACCCCATACCCCTTGTGGGGAATAGTCATCTACCATTCATCCCTATACCCCATATGGGGATTGACCATCCACCAGTCACCTCTATATCCCTCATGGGGTATAGACATCTGCCGTTCACCCCTATACCTCTCATGTGGATTAGACATCTATCATTCACGCTTACACCCCTTGTGTGGAATAGACATCTACCATTCACCCCATACCCCTTGTGGGGTATGGACATCAACCATTGTCTCCTATACCCTACATGGGGATTAGATATCTACCATTCACCCCTATACCTCTCATGGGGATTAGACACCTACCATTCACCACTATATCCTTCATGGGGAATCGACAGCTACCATTTACCTTTATACCCCTCCGGAGGATAGACATCTTCCATTCACCTTTATAACCCTCATAGGGCATTGACATCTACCATTCACCCCTGTACCCCAATATTGAATAGACATCTACCATTCACTTCATACCCCTCATGGGGAGTAGATTTCTACTATTCACCCCTATACCCCTCATGGGCAATAGACATCTATCATTCACCCCTATACCTCTCATGGGTAGTAGACATCTACTATTCACCCGTATACCTCTCATGGGGCAATAGACATCTACCATTCAGGCCTATACCCCTCATGATTTTAAAAATCTCTTTCAGTTCACCCTCAACCTTCTGGGCTGCAGTGAAAAATGTCTTAACCTATCCATTTTCACCCTATAACTCAAACCTTCCATTCTCAACAAAATCCTGGAAAATCATTACCGAACCCTCTCTAGCTTAATAATATCCTTCCTATAAGTGGGCGACGAGGACTGGACCCAATACTCCAGAAGAGGCCTTACCAACATCCTAAACAACTTCAAAATGACATCCCAACTCTTATACTCAAAGCTCTGAGCAATGAAGGCATGCGTGCTAAATGCCTGCTCAACCATCCTGTCTACATGTGATGCAAACTTCAACGAATTATGCACCTGAATACCTAGGTCTCTCTGTTCTACAACACTACCCAGGGCCCGACTTATAACTGTATAAGCCCTGCCTTTGTTTTACCAAAATGCAGTACCTTGCATTTATCTGAATTAAACTCAACCTTCCATTCCTCAGACCATAGATAACCTTCTTCACTGATCACTCTACCACCAATTTTGGTGTCATTCATGAATTATTAACCATGTCTTCTATATTCTCATCTAAATTATTTATATAAATGACAAACAAAAGTGGTCCCAGCACCGATCTCTGTGGGACCCCATTGGTCACAGGCTTCCAGTCCAAAAAACAGCCATCTCTATCCCCTGCCATTAAAGAGGAGAAAGGGTAGGTTAAAATCTTCGAGGAGAAAGGGTAGGTTAAAATCTTCGAGGAGATTTGCCATTAAGCCAATTTTGTAACTAATTGGCAAACTCACCTGAATGCCATATGATATAACTTTCCTAACTAGTCTACCATGTGCAACCTTGGCTCACAATTTTCTCTCCCAAACTGGGAACACAGAGATGGGATCCACAAACCTGACCCAGCAAAATCTGGGTAGTATTGTTGGGCTTTTAATCTGGTTGGGGGTAATCTCTGGGACGCAGCTCAGAATTCCTGGATAGAGAGCAGAGGCTCATAGCTGTATATGGGAGGTGGGTACCAGACATGCCTTGGAGCACCAACACTATGCACCTACACCAATAGAATATTAATCTATAAAAAAACAAAAACAGCCCTCCAGTAATCAGACCTATTACACTGTCCCTCCTATGCTGAACTTCTGTGTTAACCCAGATCAACTCATGTCCTGTGCATATCCAATTCATTACATTGAAATTCCTTCAACTAGTGTTTCATAGGAACAGACATTTCACTTGATTACATAATTTTTTATGAAAGCAACTATTTCTATTCTACAAGCACTTGGAACTGCCAATCAAACTGTTCACTAAACAGCACCCCACTGGAATAATGATATGTTGGGAAAACAGTCATTCAAAATAAATTCCATTGTGAAAAACCCTCAGGATTGTGTCAATGGACTGCACTTAAGTAGCTAGCATTGACTTGTTCTAATGTCACTTTGTTTCATTTTTACACCAGCCTGTGTTAATCCTGTGCCAGTTTCAATATTTATTTGGTAATTTTGATAGTTATTTGACAACACTTTCAACGATTTGATAGTTTTTTGACTATTTGATAATTACAGATTTATGGACATTTTAGGCACATTCTTGTTACTTTTTCCAATCCCGGAGGGAGCTTGACCCCTTAAATGGTACTTGATGTTCCTCAAGAGCTCCAAACCCTCCCTTCAAAGGTATCCTGGGTACCTGATCTCTCCAAAGAGATACCCCAGTTATCCAAATTAATCCTCAAAGTTGCACCCTGCTTTTCATAACATTGACTATCTCCAATAAGAGACAATATAACCACTGCCCCTTTGACACTCAGATGTAACCTACTATAGGCCTCTCTCCAGGCAGCTACTTAACTTATACTTGCAGTTGTCTCTGTAACAGCTCTCTTTCTTTTAAAATAAGAATGATTTTGCAATTAAAGGCGAAAAACAAATAGGGCATCTCGCGTCTTGACTCTCATCATGATAGTAACCTTGTCCTTTTCACAGTTTCTTACTCATGTGCTATCAATGTTCACAAGTTGGACACCTGAGCCACTCCCAAATCCACCCCACCCCCCCCACCCAATCATCTTAATTCTCGCTCCTTATGTTTCAGAGGTTGTTTTGATGAAAAACCACAAGTTGGATTTGGTGATGTTATACTGGTAATGCTCATATTTTTCATAAGCTATGTTTATTCTCACAAATGAAACATCTGGTTAAAAGGTGGTTCACATGAGCATAAGTTATTCTCCCCAGAAAGAATTTGCCTGGAATAAATATGTTCAGTATAGGCTCTGTCAGATTCTGCAGGCTGCAACAGATGAGGAGAAATCTCTTCCAATTAAATATTGAGAAGACTGAAAGCATTGTCTGTGGCTCCTGTGGTGAACTCAATTGCAGAGCCTCTGGTTTTAACCCTCTCCCTTGCAACTGTTGATGCTGATGTTTAGAACCTCAGTGTCACAGTTGACTCTGAGATGAACATTCACATATCTGCACCATCACGAGGTCCCACTCCTTTCAACCTCATTGTTCATCTCTGTCTCTGTCAGCTTAGTGAGTCCCTTTCTGATTACCACAATGCTAGCACTCCTGAAGAAAGATTACAACCGAAACATCGACTTCCGCACCTCCTGATGCCGCCTGGCTTGCTGTGTTCTTCCAGCCTCCTGCCTGTCTATTTTGGCAGCAATGGAGCACCACTCTGATCTAGACCCAGAATTGAATTGGGTTACCCAAGCTCTGCTCAATCAAAATTAGTCATGGCTTGACCAAAGAATAGGCCCCACTGGAAGACCTGGCATTAAATGAAAGTGGAAGACATCCTGTGGTGATTAGCACAGAATGTGTTCTGTTGGCACAGAGAGTCACTAGCACAGAGACATTGCTTGATTTTTAATTCATTCATTGGATTTGGATGTCACTGGCTAGACCAGCATTTATTGCCCAACCCCAATTTCCCAGGGGGCTGTTAAGAATCTACCATATTTCTGAGAGTCTGGAGTCAAACACGGTGGCACAGTGGTTAGCACTGCTACCTCACAGCGCCTGTAGACCTGGGTTCAATTCCCGACTCAGGCGACTGACTGTGTGGAGTTTGCACGTTCTCCCCGTGTCTGCGTGGGTTTCCTCCGGGTGCTCTGGTTTCCTCCCACAGTCACAAAGATGTGCGGGTCAGGTGAATTGGCCAAGCTAAATTGCCCGTAGTGTTAGGTTAGGGGTATGGGTGGGTTGCGCTTCGGCGGGTCGGTGTGGACTTGTTGGGCCGAAGGGCCTGTTTCCACACTGTAAGTCTAATCAAACGCCTGTTGATAAACAAAGGTGTGAGTAGCTTGTAATAAATTGAATTAAATCAAATTGAATTTATTGTCACATTGAAAAGTTTTGTCTTGCGAGCAATACAGGCAGATCACATAGTTAAGTAGCATAGATAAATAAATAGTAGGTAACAGCAGCAAAAACAAAAACACAGGTACAGGCGAATGTTAAGACTTTGTGAGTCCATTCAGTATTCTAACTACAGTCTGGTAGAAACTGTTGTGAAAACAGCTGGTGTGTGTTCAGGCTCCTGTACCTTCTCCCCGATGGTAGAGGTTGTAGAAAAACATTGCCAGGGTGGGAGGGATCTTTGAGAATGCTGGGAGCCTTTCCTTAACAGCGGGCCTGGTAGATGAATTCTATAGATGGGAGGTTGGCCTTTGTGATTGCCCGGGCCGAGTTCACCACTCTCTGTAACTGTCTCTGATCTTGAATGGTACAGTTGCCATACCAGGTAGTGACACATCAGACAGAATGCTCTCGATGGCACACCTATAAAAGTTGGCAAGGGTATTTTCCATCATGCCAAATTTCCTCAGCTGCCTGAAGAAGAAGAGATATTGTTGAGCCTTTGTAACCAGTATGTTCAGAGTCCGAGAAAGCTTGTTGTGGATGACCACTCCCAGGAGCTTGACATTTTCCACTCGTTCCACCTCTGTGCTGTTAATGTGTACGGGGGTGTAAGCTCTATTCCTGATGAAGGACTTTTGCCCGAAACATTGATTTTCCTGCTCCTCGGATGCTGCCTGACCTGCTGTGCTTTTCCAGCACTACTCTGATCTAGACTCTGGTTTCCAGCATCCACAGTCCTTGTTTTTACCGGGTATGAGTAACATCCCGCAGAAAGTCAATAATCAGTTTCTTGTTTTTGCCGGCATTGAGAGGGCAAGTGATATGGCATCTGATGTGGATCTGTTGGTCCAATAGGCAAATTGGAGTGGGTCAAGAGTAGTGGGGAGGCTGGAGTTGAGAAATCATAAAGAATACTATCAGAGGAAAAAAAAAGGACAGTTTTTGATGCAGGTGTACATTTGGCTAACTGCTCAATCAAATTATGCAATGTTAGAAGCAATTTTGTAATCAGAGAGTCAAAGAAATTGGAAACGAATAGGCTGTGGATTTGCCTTTAGGTCATTTCTCACTGTGACTATTTTAACATTTTCCTGGCTGGCCTCCCAGATTCTACTGACTATGAACACAGAACACAGAACAGTACAGGCCCTTCATACCTTGATGTTGTGTCAACCTTTTCTCCTACTCTAAGATTAAGCTAACCTACATACTCAACATTTTATTATCTTCCATGTGTCTATCCAAGAGTTGCTTAAATGTCCCTAATGTATCTGACTCTACTACCACTGTTGGCAGTGAATTCCACATATCCACCACTCTCTGAGTAAAGAACCTACCTCTGACGTCTCCTCTATACCTTCCTTCAATCACCTTAAAATTATATCCCCTTGTGATAGCCATTTCTGCCTGGAAAAAAAGTCTCTGACTATTCACTCTATCTGTGCCTGTCACCATCTTGTACACCTCTGTCACATCACCTCTTATCCTTCTTCGCTCCAATGAGAAAAGCCTGAGCTCCCTCAATGTTTCTTCATTAGACATGCCCTCCAGTCCAGGCAGATTCCTGGTAAATCTCCTCTGCACCCTCTCTAAAGCTCCCAAATCCTTCCTACAATGAGGCAACCAGAATTGAACACAATATTCCATGTGTGATCTAACCAGGGCTCTATAGAGCTACAGCATTACCTCATGGCTCTTAATCTCAATCCCTGCTAATGAAAGCTAACATACCATATGCCTTCTTCACAACCCTATCAATTTGGATAGCAACTTTGAGGAATCTATGGACATGAACCCCAAGATCCCTCTGTTCCTCCACACTGAAAAATCCAACTTTAACTCTGTAATCTTCATTCAAATGTGACCTTCCAAAGTGAATCACTTCACACTTTTTCAGGTTGAACTCCATCTGCCATTTATCAGGCCAGTTCTGCATCCAGTCAATGTCCAGTTGCAAACTACAAATGCCCTACAGACTATCCACAACTCCACCAACCATCGTGTCATTGGCAAACTTACTAACCAACCTTTCCACTTCCTCATCCCAGTCATTTATACAAATCATAAGGAGCAGAGGTCACAGAACAGATCCCTGCGGAACAGCACTGGTCACCGAGCTCCAGCCGAATACTTTCCATCTACTACTACCCTATGTCTTCTATGGGCCAGCTAATTATGCATCCAGACAGCCAAATGTCCCTGTATCACATGCCTCCTTACTTAGTGAATGACCCTACCCTGGGGAACCTTATCAAATGCCTTGTTAAAATCCATGTACATAACACCGACTGCTCTACCTTCATCAATGTGTTTTGTCACATGCTCAAAGATGGTTTGAATAAGGTTTGTGAGGCATGACCTGCCCCTCTCAAAGCCATGCTGACTGTTTTTAATCAAAGTGGCTTTCCAAATAATTATAAACCCTGTCTCTCAGAATCCTCTCCAATAATTTGCCCACCACAGATGCATGGTTGTAATTCCCCAAATTATCCCTATTCTCTTTCTTGAAGAAGTGAATAACACTTGCCACCCTCCCATCATTTGGCACTATGCCAGTGGAGAGTGAGGATACATAGATCATTACCAAATGCACAGCAATCTCTTCCCTCACTTCCTGTTCTAACCTTGAGTATATCCCCTCTGGTCTGAAAAATGTGTTGCTGGAAAAGCGCAGCAGGTCGGGCAGCATCCAAGGAGCAGGAGAATCAATGTTTCAGGCATAAGCCCTTCTTCAGGAGCAGACAGCATTCCTTCCTGAAGAAGGGCTTATGCCTGAAACGTCGATTCTCCTGCTCCTTGGATGCTGCCTGACCTGCTGAGCTTTTCCAGCAATACATTTTTCAGCTCTGATCTCCAGCATCTGCAGTCCTCACTTTCTCCTATATCCTCTCTGGCTCAGGGGATTTATCTATCCTCATATTTTTCAAAATTTTCAGCACATCTTCCTTCTTAACATCAATCTATTTGAACATACATAAACATCAAGGTCCCTCTCAGTTGTGAATACTGAAGCATAGTATTAAGGACCTCCCCCACTTCCTCTGACTCCAGGCACAAGTTTTCTCTACTATTCCTGATGCAAATGTGTTGCTGGTCAAAGCACAGCAGGTTAGGCAGCATCTCAGGAATAGAGAATTCGACGTTTCGAGCATAAGCCCTTCATCAGGAATAAGAGAGAGAGAGCCAAGCAGGCTGAGATAAAAGGTAGGGAGGAGGGACTAGGGGGAGGGGCGATGGAGGTGGGATAGGTGGAAGGAGGTCAAGGTGAGGGTGATAGGCCAGAGTGGGGTGGGGGCGGAGAGGTCAGGAAGAGGATTGCAGGTTAGGAGGGCGGTGCTGAGTTGAGGGAACCGACTGAGACGAGGTGGGGGGAGGGGAAATGAGGAAGCTGGAGAAATCTGAATTCATACCTTGTGGTTGGAGGGTTCCCAGGCGGAAGATGAGGCGCTCCTCCTCCAGCCGTCGTGTAGTTGTGTTCTGCCGGTGGAGGAGTCCAAGGACCTGCATGTCCTCGGTGGAGTGGGAGGGGGAGTTAAAGTGTTGAGCCACGGGGTGATTGGGTTGGTTGGTTCGGGCGGCCCAGAGGTGTTCTCTGAAGCGTTCCGCAAGTAAGCGGCCTGTCTCACTACTATTCCTGATCAACTCTATCCTCATGCTTCCTCACATCAGGGTAGAATGCCTTAGGGTTTCGTTAATTCTACTCACTAAAGCTTTGTCATGCACTCTTTGAGCTTTCCTAAGTCCATTCTTCAGTTCCTTCCTGGCTATCTTGTAACCCTTTAAAGCCCTATCAAATCCTTGCCTCCTCAACCTTAAGTAAGCTTCCTTCTTCCTTTTGACTAGATGTTCCACATCCCTTGTCACCCAAAGTTCTGTCAACCCACCATCTCTTCCTTGCCTCAGTGGAACAAACCTATGCAGCACTATTGGCAAGTGCTCTCTAAACAACATCTACATTGCTGTCATGCATTTTCCTGAGAATATCTGTTCCCAATTTAGGCACTCCAGTTCCTGTCTGATAGCATTGTAATACCCCATCCCCTAATTAAATACTTGCCCATGCTGTCTGCTCCTATCCCTCTCCATGGCTATAGCAAAGGTCAGGGAGTTGTGATCACTATCACCGAAATGTTGCCAGGCACCAAATCCAATATGGCCTCCCCTCTAGTTGGCCTATCAATATATTTGAGTCAGGAATCCTTCCTGGTCACACCTGACAAATCTGTTCCACCCAAACTATTTGAACTAAGGAAGTTCTAATCAATATTAGGAAAGTTAAAGTCACCTATGACAACAACTCTGTTGCTTCTGCACTTTTACAAAAGTCTGCTTCAATCTGCTCCTCCATGTCTCTGTTGCTATTGGGTGTCTGTGGAAACCTCCCAAAAAGTGACTGCTACTTTCTTGTTTCTGACTTCCATCCTTAATGACTCTGTAGACAAACCCTCCTCGATGAAACTATCCCTGATTAGCAATGCCACTCCTCCACCTCTTTTACCTTTCCCCCATTCCTTTTGAAACATCTAAACCCTGGAACATCCAACAACTATCCTGCCCCTGTGATATCCAATTCTCCGTAATGGCCACAACATCATGGTTCCAAGTACTGATCCATGTTCTAAGTTCATCACCCTTATTCTTGATACCTCTGCGTTAGAATAGACACAATTCAACCCATCACACTGACTGCACCTTCGCACTATCAACTGTTTCTCCCTCCTCACAGACTCTCTGCACGCTGCATTTGACCATTCGCCAGCTACTCCATCCTCTGATCTGGAGCTCTGGTTCCCAACCCCCTGCTAAAATAGTTTAAACCCTCCTGAAGAATCTAGCAAACCTTCTGCCCAGGATATTGGTGCTCTGCCAGTTCAGGTGCACTTAAGGTTGTCCTGCTGCTTAAGTCCTAACTGCAATATATATTCTTCAGCTAACAGCCTTGTGCTTATTGATACTCATTACCTCTTCAGTAAAGTATCACGTGGATATAAAATTCACATCCTTGCTATCAAATCCCTCCATTGCCTTGGCCTTCCTTACTTCTATTGTCTCATAGAATCATAGAATCCCTACCATGTGGAAGCAGCCCATCAAGTCCACACCGCCCTTCCGAAGTGTGTCCCACCCAGATCCACCCCCTACTCTATCCCTGTAACCCTGTACTTCCCAGGGCTAATTCACCTAGCCTGCACACCCCTGGACCATATGGACAATTTGGCATGGCCAATCCACCTAACTGGACTGGTCTCCTCCAACCTCACAATCATCCATGGATTCTGAAGATGGTTTCTTCTCTGATTTTAATTACTTCACAGTTGGTAGCCATCTCTTCATTTAACACTGGCTGAAAAATGTGGAATTCTTTCTATTTCTCTTTTTCTCTTGAAGGCATTCTTCAAAACTTACGTATTTGATCACCTCTCCTAGTAGCTCATCACATCTGGTCTCCTTCACATTCTAAAGACATTTGAGAGTTTTAGAATTATTTTTAAAGGCCCTATATAAATGCACATTGTTCTTCTTGTTGTACAATTGCCAATAAAGGGTTTCGGTTCAGCTTGTAGTTATGCTGCAGTCAGTTGGAATTCTGTTGTTCCTCCTCAGATCCAGGGCCTCACAGCTGCAGGTTTCTGCAACACTTTAAGGAAGAAATTAGTTGATTGGATCGTATGTTAGCCGTATTTAAACTGTCTGTCATCAGCACTGATTGCTGTATCTGGAGAAACCTGGAGATCCGACACAAAAACCCATGAATGAATGAGTTCCTGTTTCTGTACTTTAAATCTCTGCAGGATGTGGCACACCAGTGGAAAATGGAAGGAATCAGCCTTTGTCAATGTTGGCTGAGATTTTACTCCGGGAAGAATTGCAGGAAGAGAGCTCCTCCATCCCCATCCAAAACCATTAAAATAACTGCGTGTGGCAATTGCAACTGTAATTAGATGTTATTGCACAATACAACCTGGACTGGGCCCGTCTGCAGTGCTGCAGAATCATAAATTTGAAAAGACACTTGGAAACATTTTGTGGTAACTCAAACTCATGGAACAAACAGCATTTCATTGCTGGGGAAGAAGAGAAATGATTAACTATTAAATAATTGAAATACCCCTAAAGAAGTATCCAGAGTTTATTTTCGGAAAGTCATTAGAAAATCAAAACCATTCTTAGTTCTCAGCAGTGAGTTTTCTGCTTTCTGTAATGCTGAATATTACAAAATTGAATCCTGATATATTCATGCTTGCTGATGTGATACCACTCAAGACCAAAGCACATAGGAAAAACCTCATTATGTCATGTCAGCCTGGGTTTGAGAATTATATTCATCATGGTATACAGTCTAAACCATTGAAATAAGCAACATTTCTTTGCAAAAGAAATACAAAGTGACACTCCACAATGCAAATATGATGCGGTGTGGCGAGGGATAAAGCTGCACTGTAGATTAAATGTTGCAACACAGTTCGTAAAGGACATAGCAAAACCATATAAATGACAAAGGAGCTGAATAGAATTAAAGGGAAAGCACTTCAAATTAAAGGGAAGCACTTAGCAGTGAGGTAATGATGAACAAAACAACAGAGTTAAAAAACACGGAGCAATACCAACCTGTGAATAATGTGACAGAATAAGAATATGGACCGAGCACTGTCAATACCACAGTGAATATGTCAATACAAAACAATGAAGAATGTGACAGCTCAATACAATGAGAAACAAAGCATTGGTGTTAGGAAATACACAGCAAATGTGACAGATATTAGAGTGCTTAAACACAATGAAACATACAGGGAGAAATAGTTGCGTTCTTTTGCAACCCCATGTTGTAGAAACCTTGCGCTTCAGAAACAGTATTTAAGTGTTGGTTGATGTAATCACATTACACCCAACACACATTTTGAAAGTTCACATTTTAGAAACAGTATCCCCAATTTGTAGATCGCTTTTCAGCAAATTCGCAATAACAAAACGCGCAAGAACGGCATGTACTGAAAATGCCAGTGAACAATGGCAACACTGTGCAGTGAACAACAAAGAGTCATAGAAATGTACAGCATAGCAACATATCCTTTGGTCCAACTCATCCACGCTGACCAGATATCCTAAATTAATCTGGTCCCGTTTACCAGCATTTGGCCCATATCCCTCTAAACCCTCCCTATTCATGCATGCATCCAGATGCCTTTTAAATGTTGTAATTGTACCTGCTTTGACCACTTCGTCTGGCAGCTCATTCCATACACGCACCATCCTCTGTGTGAAAACGTTGCCACTTATGTCCCTTTTAAATCTTTCCCCTCTCACCCTAAACCTGTGCCCTCTAGTTTTGGACTCCCCTACCCCAGGGAAAAGACCTTGTCTATTTACCCTATCCATGCCCCGTGTGGATTTTACAAGGTCACCCCTCAGCCTCTGACGGTCCAGAGAAAAATAGCCCCAGCCTACTCAGCCTCTCCCAATAGCTCAAACCCTCCAACCCTGGCAACATTCTTATAAATCTTTTCTGAAGCTTCTCAAGTTTTACAACATCCTTCCTATAGCAGGGAGACAAGAACTGAATGCAATGTTCCAAAAGTGGCCTAATCAATGTCCTGTATAATAACATTGAACAATTAAGACAGCAACACAGGATAAAGGGAATGCAACTTGCTGACAAACAGGATAATGAAGAGTTTCAAAGACTCCACCAATCTTTAGCAAGTTTGCAGATGACACAATGAGGCAACCTACACCTTCCTCCTAATGCTGTTTACACTCATATTATACAATCCTGTTGCACATATATTAAAATGCCCGTTTCCAACAAAGAACAACCATCTGACGTATATACATTTGCACAGAATTTTTCATAGCATCACCGAATCATAAAATCAGACAGTACAAAAGAGGTCCTTTGGCCCATCAGGTCTACACTACCAAAATCTATGCTGGCACACATTCCCACATTAGGCCCATTGCCTCGAATGTGCCACATTTCAAACCTCAAACATACAAAACCTCACAGCTTTCACTTAAAATGTGCCATTTGTTCATACAGTCATAGAGTTATAGAGATGTACAACACGGAAACAGACCCTTTGGACCAACCCATCCATGCCGACCAGATATCCCAACCCAATCTAGTCCCACCTGCCAGCACTCGGCCCTTATCTCTCCAAACACTTCCTACTCATATACTCATCCAGATGCCTTTTAAATATTGTAATTATACCACTTCCTCTGGCAGCCCATTCTATACACGCACGACACTCTGGTGAAAATGTTCCCCCTTAGGTCTCTTTTATATCTTTCCCCCTCACCCTAAACCTATACCCTCTAGTCCTGGACTCCCCCACCCTAGGGAAAAGGCCTTGTCTATTTACCCTATCTGTGCCCCTCATGATTTTATAAGCCTCTATAAGGTCACCTCTCAGCCTCTGACGTTCCAGGGAAAACAGCCCCAGCCTATTCAACCTCTCCCTATAGTTCAAATCCTCCAACCCTGGCAACATCCTTGTCAATCTTTTCTGAACCCTTTCAAGTTTCACAAGATCCTTCCAATAGGAAGGAAACCAGAATGGCATGCAATATTCCAAAAGTGGCCTAACCAATGTCCTGTACAGCTGCAACATGACCTCCTGTTGCTCAATACTCTGACCAATAAAGGAAAGTATACCAAACACCTACTTCACTATCCTATCTACCTGCGACTCCACTTTCAAGGAGCTACAAACCTGCACTCCAAGGTCTCTTTGTTCAGCAACACTTCCTAGAACCTTACCATTAAGTGTATAAGTCCCACTAAGATTTGTTTTTCCAAAATGCAGCATCTCACCCTTATCTAAATTAAACTCTATCTGCCACTTCTCAGAGGGGAACAGTTACTTTCTGTCCATCCTGTCCTTGCCCCTCATAACCTCATAACCCTCTAACAAGACCCGCTCAACCTTCTCCACTCCAACGAAAACAACCCGAGTTTATCCAGCCTCTCTTCGTGGCTACACTGATCCAGCCCGGTAACATCCTGGTGAACCGCCTCTGCACGCCCTCCGGTGTACTCACATCCTTCCTATTGTGCAGAGACCAGAGATTCACACCATATTCCAGCTGTGCCCTAACCAAAATTCTACACAGATCCCAATTTGACCTTTCTTATTCTTATAATCCACACTATGACTGATAAAGATGAGTGTCCCGTTTGCCTTCCTAACCTGTGCAGCTCCATTCAGGGACCGGCGGACAAGACCCCAAGATCTCTCTATTCTTCTCAGTCCTGCTATTCATTGAGTGCTCTCTCATCTTTAACTTCCAACTACCTCTGATCTACCCACCTGGCCAATCCGTTTAACTTCTCCTATGACCTGACCCCCTTCCTCATCACTGTCCACCACCCTACCAATCTTTAAGTCATCCACAAACTTGCATATCATCCCCCGCCATGTTCACATCTGCATTATTTATGATGGCACAAAGTTAGTCCCTTTCTCTTCTCAAAGCTGTTCCTTGGCTCAAGGATACTCTGTTGTTTTTTTTCCAGAGGGGCAATAAACCAGGCCAGGCTCCAATCAGTCTCGTTTGGTACACAGATGAAAAGGATTTTGAGAGGTCTTTTGTTTATGTGTAAACAGATGAGACTTCAGGTCAAAGTAGGCATGCTTTAGAAGTGACCTGTATAATGAAATGGGAGTGGTCAGCTCTCTAGCTGAGCTGAGCAGTTTTAGTTGTGAAATCTCTCTCTCTCTCTCTCTCTCTCTCCCTCTCTCTCTCTCTCGCTCTGTTTCTGCCCTTCAACTCAGCCTGTTAGCATGTGTCCCATTTATACTGGGTTTTAGAGGGAGTTTTCTTATTGGGACTGTTGTGTATATTCGGAACAGTATAATCAAGTCTAGTTGGATAGGTTGAGTTCTGCAGGGATTCTTTATTATATTCTTTGTGCTTCATTGTGTAACTTTGTGAATAAATTTTTGTCTGTTTTAAAATCTAGGAGTCAAGCTCGCTAACTTGCTCCCGGGTAATTTTCACTGTACACTTACCGAAATAAATTGCAAAGTTATAGTCTGGGGCTACCTGCTTAAGAATATTTTGAATGGTCTGGCCTAGTCCATAACAATGAACATCACAAATAAAAGCAGCTCCGCCCTGTTCCCCGTAGAATGCCACTGCCTAGCAGGTTCTAGTCATACAAACAGCCTTCTCTCACTACCCTCTATCTCCTGTGACTAAGTCAATCTCGGATCCACTTGCCAACTTACCCCGGATCCCATGAGCTTTCTACTTTCTCCATCAGTTTCCCAAGTGGGACCTGGTCCAAGGACAATGTTTACGGACTCACAAACTGTTAGGTGATTTCCTGTGACAGAAAGTAAAAATGCAATGGTTTTCTAGTTCAGTGCTTTGCCAGAAAACATGTTCTACTCTGCAGGAGGAACTTGTGAAGCAGTGAGAACCAGGCAATGTCCATGACCTGTGAATTCTACCAGTATCTCTCTGACCGACCTCTGTTCGTTGCAGCCTGTGAAAGGGTTTGTATAGTTTATCATCTCCAGTTCTGATAAAGCCGGTTGCTCCAGGGCTGGAACAGTGAGTTAGGGGGTGAAATCAGTTGCATTGTTTTTTAAGTTGCCAGATTCATATGCCTACTGTCGCTTGGGTGGTCATCATCAAAAAAAGCTATTTTTGCAACAACTGGAAATGTTGTTGCCAGTCCTTCTAGGAACTGCCTCAATACAAAGTGATGACATTTAAGACAGACATATTGACAGGGGACAATCAGGTACTAGATTTGCCAATAAACACCTTTCGTGTTTGATTGGGTGCTATGTTGAGAGCCCCTCCACTGTTTCAAATTGCTGTCTAAGATGAGTTGCAAATGGATGCGAAAGTCCTATGAGTTTCTTGCATTGCAATTGCAGAATTCTTGTATGATCTTAATTTATTCTACAGGATCCGCAACAGGAGAATCAGACTCGTTCGAGAGCGTTAAGGAGTCTCTTACACCACAGTCGAAGAGGAGTTAAAACTCTACATCTCTTGGTCCAGACTGAAAGCGAAGGTGCATTCATAGTGAAAAGCTTGTTGACTCCATTTGGCATCTGCTTTCTGCCCTATGAAGCTAAGAGCTAAGTGCATTGTGCAGCAAGAAACCTAGAATCCACCAAACCTAGGCCAACTGCAGCCCCATGAGATGCCATCTAACTGCAGCAGTCTGGTCTGCATTGTCTCACGCTGCATTCATGGCGCCATTATTCAGAAGGTCAGGAAGGGTTTGACTTTTATTTCCAAGGAGGGACCTGTAATGTAGTGAAACAAAAAGCACATTCTGTGGATTCTTTCACTGGTAAGCCTGAGCCAGCTTAGAAACAAATGCTTCTGTGTCCCCTGTGACAGCACTCCACTTGAAGAGATATTTTGTTGAGAGAGTACTAAGAGTGGAATCTGCGCAGTATTTGGGGAAAATAAGTTTCAAAGAATTGGACAGGATCCTTTGAACACTTTCACACTTTGTAAAGCAGGTCTGACACCTCACTGGATGGACAGAGTACGTGGTGTGACCCAAATGGTGTGATACTAACCGCCCAAATCACCAATCTCATCTCCAAATCCATTCCAATTTGGACTTTTTCTATTTTCCCTTCACAGAATGTGGGTTTCATGGGCAACAAATGCTGGTGTTGCTAATCTGTATTAACCTCTGAACTAAATGGTTTGCTAGGACCTTTCAGAGGGCAGTACCATGTCAACCACACATTTTGGTGGGTCTGGAGCTGAAGTAGGCTAGGCCAGATAGGGATGGTAAGCTTTCATTACTGAACTAGGTGGCTTTTTGCAACAACCATCTATGGTGGCGGGATAGGTATCTGTACACACAGCGTATTTCATTGGACATATTCTGTAAGTCCAGAATCATTACCAGTCTATCTCCATTTTATTTACAAAGAAAAAGGCCTTGAGAGGAGTTAAGCAGGAATTTCAAAACCAGTCCCTTGAGTCTTGGCAGAAATTTGAGATGTGGTTCAGAATCCTATTGGTTTTATCTGGGAGGGCTTGTGTCAGGGCACTAGGGGGGAGGATTCTCCTCCTCTGGCCCTCTGGCTGCAGCTTTATTCCCCACTTTAACTCTCCTCTAAAGTCACCATGGAGAGAGCATGAGCCTCTACATTCTAGTTCAATACTGAAGTCAGTCACCATCTGTGAGAAGCAAACATTCAAAAACCACTAAACCAAACAGTGGGGAGGCTCCAAGGAGCACTGTCAAAAAGCGTGGTGCTGGAACAGCACAGCTGGTCAGGCAGCATCCGAGGAGCAGGAGAGTCAATGTTTTGAGCATAAATTCTTCATTAGGAATGTGGGGAGGCCCAAGGGGGCTGAGAGATAAATGTGAGGGGTAGGCTGGGGGGAAGGTAGCTGAGAATACAATAGATAGATGAATGTGGGGGTGATAGTGATAGATCAGAGAGGAGGGTGGAGCGGATAGGTGAGAAGGAAGATGGAGAAGTCAAAAGGATGCGGTCGAGTTGGAGATTTGGATCTGGGATAAGGTGGGGGAAGGAGAGATGAGGAAACTGGCAAAATCCACATTGATCCTGTGTGGCTGCAGGGTCCCAAGGGGGGATGATGAGGCGTTCTTCCCCCCAGGCATCAGGTGGCTAGAATCTGGTGGTGGAGTAGGCCTAGGACTTGCACGTCCTTGGCAGAGTGGGAGGGGGTATTGAAGTGTTTGGCCACAGGGCGATGGGGTTGGTTAGTGCGTATGTCTCAGTGATGTTCTCTGAAATGATCCGCGAGTTGGCGTTCCATCTCCCTAATGTAGAGGAGACCACATCGAGAGCAGAGTACACAATAGATGATGTGTGTGGAGGGCAGGAAAAGCTCTGTCAGATGTAGAAGGAATCTTTGGGGCCTTGGATGGAGGTGAGGGAGGAGGTCTGGGTGCAGCTTTTACACCTCTTACGGTGGCAAGGGAAGATGCCGGGAGTGAGGGTGGATGGTTTGGTGGGGGGGGCATGGACCTAACAAGGGAGTTGCGGTTGGAATGGTCTCTGGGGAACGCAGATAGGGGTATTACAACACATCATCCTCTGCCATTTCCACCATTTACAAACAGACACCACCACCACCAAAGATATATTTCTCTCCCCACCGCTATCTGCGTTCCGCAGAGACCATTCAGATGGAAGATAGAGCGCGGTTGAAAGTTTAATCAACACACTGTCACAAGCAATCACTTATACACTCTCTACGCTTGACTCTCAATGGTGTGGCCTGGAGAGACAGGGCCAGAAGTAATCTCAATGGTGCTGAAGAAACAAAATATTCCAATGGTTTCTGCAAACCGCTGGATCTCCCACAGTCTTTCGCCCCAACCTTTGTTCCATATTTTGTGCATGTTACATTGTACCACCACTTTCAGGCACCAGAAGACAGCTGTAGATATCTCTGAGGAAGATCAGATTGTCCTCAGAATAAGATAGCTCAAGGTCAGTGCAGAATCCCTTCTCAGACTCAGTTTTTGCCTCTAGTCCTCCACTGATGGGCAATCCATGTTGATTCCACATGCAAGTGAGCTAGGCAGTCATGAGTGACTTGCATATCCCACACGGATTCAGAAATACTTGTCCTTTAACAAAAAGCTGTCAACTGCGAAGGTTTGTGGAGTGTCCTCCTCAGAAATGCATCACAATCCTTTGGCTGCTCCACTCTGCCCTTAAAGCTGCAATCCTCACCAATGAAATGCCATCCATTGACCTGTCTGAGTGAAGACTCTGGTCACATGAAGTTGTGCTGTGACTGCAACTCTCTCCTTTAGTTCTCCAGGACTCCACTTCACTCCCTGTAAATCATGCACCGGTATGGGGATAATGTACAGGGTAGGTGAGAAGCTGCTTAAAATGTGCAGTCTTCACTCCAACATCAACCATTGAGCTTCAACTGAGGCAGTGCTCCCTCAAACACTGAGCCCCACAGCAGGAGAGGGAATAGGCATTTCACTAAACATCCAGAAGTCTAATGTCCTCTTCCAACCAACTCCCACAGCATATTGATTAAGGGTCAACAGCAAGGAAAACATGGATTATTTTCCAGAGTTTGGGAACCTTCACAGGCAAATGATGACGACAAAACTCATCACTACTGCCAACCTGCCAGCTCAGCTTTCGGCCAATTCAGGAAAGAGTCTTTGAGGAGAAGGATCACAAAGCGGAGACTGAGGTCATGGTTCACTAGACAACAGTGATTCCTGTGTTCGGGTATTTCTTCAGACCCATGATTAGTTAAAACAGCAGGCAGCTAAACACACTGGAACGGTACCACAGCAACACCAAAGTCTCTCCAAATCCACGGGCAAGAAAGTCAATGTTGTACCATTGAGGTGCTGATCCCTCCCAAGCAAGCTCTGTTGTCAGAACAAAGAGGTCTACAGCATGGAAAAATGACCCTCAAGTCTGCGCCAGTCTAAAACAAGCATCAAACTATTTTGTTCTAATCATATTTGTAATTTTTTTTAGTCTTCCTAAACCCAGACTCCTGAGGCTACTTTCTGATTCAGACTTAATTGCACTGGGAGATTCAGTCCATGTTGATGTAAAATATGGACTGGTAATTTTTAAAATCTTATTAATTAATTTAAAAGCTTTAGAGTTGAGAAAAAAAAAGAGAAAAATGAACTGGTTGTATACCGAACAAAGTGACCAATGGGCAAGTTGCCAAACTCTGAACACTATACAAAGGAATATCTAATAGCTGGCAGTGATCACCATGTTCAGCCAAAAGCTATCCCAGGGATATTTACCTGGAATATATCGTTCACAATGAAACATTCCAAAGTTTCTGCACGGAGACATGACCTCTTTACTATAAGTATTGTGTGGACAAAAAAGTTAAATCTAAAACTTGAGGCGAGGAGGAGCACTGAACACTCCGTGACACACATCAAAGAACAAATAAATCTAAGACAGACTCCACAGCTTTCTCAGCAGGAATCCCTTTCCCAATGCTGTTTAATTCTAACCACTCAGTCTGTCAAAGCCAGTCAGGACAGCCTTTTGAAGATTGGAGATCCAGTTCCCTCTGTAACACTTAATGACATTCCAGTCTGCTGAACTCCTGTGAGATTGAAAGCACACACTGGTGAAGACACCCTTGGATTTACCATCCACTCAGTGATTGGCAT
The DNA here is from genome assembly GCF_020745735.1 of Hemiscyllium ocellatum. Lineage (NCBI taxonomy): Eukaryota > Metazoa > Chordata > Chondrichthyes > Orectolobiformes > Hemiscylliidae > Hemiscyllium > Hemiscyllium ocellatum. Next base: position 16,540,887 of record NC_083418.1, read on the forward strand.
CAATGCAAATGCCTTTCATCTGTAACAGATCTATTGGCAGACTCTTCCCCAAACCTGGCAGCACATACAGATTAGTTACAATCGGATTGCACTTACTTCATAATGTGAAGCACTGCATCAAACATCTGACCCAGATAGATCATCCAATTCAAAGTTTGGGAGAAGATTTGTAGCTCGAGTGCTCATTGTTGTGGTTCTGTTCACCGAGCTGGGAGTTTTTGTTGCAAACATTTCGTCCCCTTTCTAGGTCTGGATTCAGTAAAATGAAGTTGATTTCCAGACAAAGTCCACCTGGAAGTTGTGGGTTGCTTCAACTGGAGCTCCAACACTGCTGCGCAATTCAATAGCGATCTCATCCCCATAATTGTCCGGGACTAGAAAGGGGACGAAACGTTTGCAACAAAAACTCCCAGCTCGGCGGACAGAACCACAACAACATATCATCCAATCAACATCTCCATAGGGTCATGACAGAGAGAGCAGATTCCACCTCTTCACTTTTAGAATGAAGTGTCTGTCTTCATAGAATCCCGATAAAATCACAGAATCTCTACAGAGTGGAAACAGGCCACCTTGGCCCAATCAGTCCACACCGACCCTCTGAGCGGTAACCTACCCAGACCTGTTCCCCTATCCTATTACTCTACATTTCCCCTGACTAATGTACCTAATCTACACATCCCTGAACACTATGGGCAATTTAGCATGGCCAATTCACCTAACCTGCATATCTTTGGACTATGAGAGGAATCTAGAGCTCCTGGAGGGAACCCGTGCAGACACAGAGAGAATGTGCAAATTCTACACTGACAGTAGCCCAAGGCTAAAATTGAATCTGGGTCCCTGGGGCATCAGTATCTAAACACTTATATCTTCTCTAACCTTTGAAGAATATTGCTGTATGAACTATGGGCCTAGCCTACTTGTACAGAACCAGTTAAATGCTGCTCTGCTCACATATCAATTCTGTTTTTGCGTTGATCTGATGTACAGGGAGTAGATTCTGTGGTCCTGAACTCTTACAGTGAAGTGTAGCACATTCAGGAAACAAAGCTGACAATGATAATTGGGCAGCTTTCCCAAATGTGTTGGTAGTGAATAGTCAATGGATAATATTTAAAGAACATATACATGAATGCAACAATTATTCATTTTCACTTTGAGTCAAATGTAGTTCACTCTTAAGTATACAGTATCCATGGGTTGATATTAAGTATTTCTTTTTCCCTTTGATGTCAAATGTTGCTTGATAATGCTTTTGTGAAGTGAAATGAAACATTCTATGACTTTAAAGATCTTATATAAATGTAAAGAGTTGTTATTGTTGCTATGTACATGGGCACATTTTATATTCAGTTACTGTCAGAAGCAAAATCCAGTTTCTGCTATTTACTTTAATTAATGTGGAGTGCATCTAAGCAATATATTTAATTATGCAGCATTATTCCCCCGTGCTCTAATGGTACCACTGCAATGTTTACTGTATAATACTAAAGTCCCAAGGGATTGTTCACTGAAAAGATTACTGTCAGCAACCTGTATGACAGCTACACAGACAGTCAGGGAATTACAGTATGATGCAATCTAAAAAGGAGGTCAGGCAGTCCGTCAGGCCAATAGTGTCTCTTTAAAAGACCTATCCAGTGAGTCCCATTTCTTCCAGTCTCTCCCTGTGGCATTACAATTGTTCCCCTTCATGCTGTGTGATTATCCCAAAGTATCTAACTTCACATTTGTCCACATCATACTACATCTGCCATGTGTTTGTCAACACACTCAACATGTCAAGAGCACCCTGAAGCCTCCTTCCAACTTCCTCACAACTCTCAAAACCACTCGATATTGTGCCCGCAAAAGTGAGCTTGGAAATATTGTATTTGGATCCCCCATCCAGATCATTGAGATATGTTATGAATAACTGGGACCCAAATACTGATCCTTGTGCCTACCACCCAAAAGGAGACATTTATTCTCACAGTCATCGATCTGCCAAATAAGTTTCAATCAATGCCCATATATTATCTCCAACCCTACGTGTTTATACCTTGTCCACTTTCGTCTGCTGTTTTGTCATTTGCCCTGATAGTGTTCCCGGCTTCTGTCTATGGGGGAACCTATATTTATCTCCAATAACTTTTTCTCTGTCTAGGGAGACCTACGTTTGTCTTCATTCATCTTTTTCTCTTCACATACTTATAGAAGCTTTCACAGTCATTTTTTTAATGCTCCCTTGAAGTTTATTGTCATACTTTATTTTCCTCTTCTGTCTTCTCGGTTCCTCACAGCACCAGAGACCCGGGATCAATTCCCACCTTGGGCAACTGCCTGTGTGGAGTTTACAGACATGGGGAGAATGTGCGTGAGTTTCCTCTAGGTGTTCTGGTTTCCTTCCAGAGTCCAAAGATGTGCAGGTCAGGTGAATTGGCCAAGCTAAACTACCCATAGTATTAGATGCATTAGTCAGGGATGAATTAAAGGGAATGGGTCTGGGTTGCTCTTCAGAGGGTCGGTGTGGACGTGTTGGGCCAAAGGGCCTGTTTCCACACTGTCGTGAACCTAATCTAATCTAATAATGCTCCCAATCCTTAGGATTTCTGGCAATTTTACATGTCCCCCCTTTGCATCCAATACTGTCCCTAACTTCTTTTGTAAACCGTTATGGATGCATTTTTCCTGTGCTGTTTTTCCATCAGGTAAAAATGAATAATTGTTGAATTCATGCACATATTCTTTAAATATTATCCATTGATATCTACTTCAACCCATTTCATAAAGTTCCACAATTACCATATGGCTGCCTTTATGTAGGTTCACGATCCCAGTTTCAGATTTCCCTTCTTCACTTGCCATCTAATAAACAATTCTATCATATTATGGTTACTCTTCCCTAATGGATCCCACACAAAAATATTGTTAATCAAACAGAAATTGCTGGAGAAATTCATCAGGTCCAGCAGCATCTGTGGAGCGAAAGTAGTTACTATTTTGGGTGTAGTGATCCTTCGTCAGAACTGCAGAACCTCATTCACATGAAGAGCCATTGGACCCAAAACATTAACTTGGTTTCTCTCTCCACAGATGCTGTCAGACCTGCTGAGCAATTTCTGCTGTATTGTAACTGTTTCTATTTATATTTGCTACTAACTCCTTACTGCGAATGTTCTGCACCTTAAGCCACAACACCTTTCGACTTGTCTCTCGAATGTTATCAATCTTATTTTGCAGTTTTGTTCCATTTGCTTTTCACCTATTATTTTCTGCCTTTTTCTTTTACTACTTACATTTCATTCTTTAAATTTTGTCCTCGCTCCTCCCTTCTCTGCCTTCCTGGGTGGGGTCCCATTCTCCTGAAACATTCCCTGAAAGCGTGGGCAAAAATCCGTCCTCTGTCCTCCCTAAGATCACTGGTCTCAGTCCTGCCCAGGTACTAATGTCCTGCATTATATACGGGTCCCACCTTCCCTAGAACCAGTCTCAATGTCTCTGGAATCTGAATTCCTCTGTCCGACACCATTTCATCAGTCACGTATGTATCTGGTATTTCCAGTTATTTTTACCTTTATTAGAACATGGCACTGATAATAATCCTGGAGGTGACTATCTTTGAGCTCCCTACTGCCTGTAGTATCTCATCCATTTTTCACCCATGCCATTGATACATTTGATATGCTCCACAACCACTGGCTGTTCACCCTCGCCCTTCAGCTGCTCCTTGACCCTGGCAACATACCATCCTGAAGAATGTTTGTGGCACAGGAACTTTTACCTTATTATTGAATCCTCTATCACAAGAGCACTCTAATTTTTCATCCGAACCCCCAGATACAGCAGAGCAACCTATGGTGCTATTGTGTTCTGGACCATACCAGACCCCCCTCACTATACTTTAAGAATGTAGCCTAAATCCGAACTTATTCTAATGTTCAAGGTAGATGTGAAATGCCATGTTATAGATGTGATGTGATTGGTCACAACTACCAACGTTAATCAAAACACAAATTTATTTAAACACCGAGGTTAAAATACAACCAAAGAAAGAGAGATTTAGAATAACTCAACTGTATTGGAAAACTTAACAGAATAATAGTAACTCATTATGAATTAATTACTCCAATATAGTAGAATCCCATAAACACACCCCTTGGCAAAAAAGACAAATTCAGACACAGATTCTCACATGCAGTTCTCCAATACAGGAGGAAAAATCAACAAGAGAAAATACAGAGAAGCTTCCAACTCTTTTGAGACCACAATAGCTTCTGCTTAAAGCTAAACCTAAAACCTACAAACAAAGGCCTGGTCTGTGAGAGTTGGCCTCACCCAGGCTGCTTCCATTATTCCAACTTCAAAAATCCCTGTGGCCTGACAAGCTGTTTACTTTCTTAGAGACAGCTGGATGCCTTTACCTTACAAACCCTCTTTAGAAAAACCAGGACAAATTAAGCCCTCAAAAGCCACTGCAATGCCTCAACAGACTTGGCCACTGTTCCTATCCTGTGAGATGCCATACCACTCAACAGTACCCAAATTAGGATATCTAATGGAGAGGGGAACCATCACTACCTGCTTTCTCTACCCTTCCTGGTAGTCAGCCATGTCCTTTATGCCTGTTCAGCTCTTACCTGTGGTGTGACCACATCAGTGCACATGCTGATCATGATAATTTCAGCAATATACTGGCAGGGAAATTTGCTAGAACTGCTTGGGAGGATTTAAACTAGTAGCTAGGGCGGGTGGGACCAAGGGAGATAGTGAGGAAAGAGATCGAACTGAGACGGGTACAGCTGAGAACAGAAGTGAGTCAAACAGTCAGGGCAGGCAGGGACACAAGGTAGGACTCATAAATTAAACTGCATTTATTTCAATGCAAGGGGCCTAACAGGGAAGGCAGATGAACTCAGGGCATGGGTAGGAACATGGGACTGGGATATCATAAACAATTACGGAATCATGGATCAGGGATGGGCAGGACTGGCAGCTGAATATTCCAGGATACAAATGCTACAGGAAGGATAGAAAGGGACGCAAGAGAGGAGGGGGAGTGGCATTTTTGATAAGGGATAGCATGACAGCTGTGCTGAGGGAGGATATTCCTGGGAATACATCCAGGGAAGTTATTTGGATGGAACTGAGAAATAAGAAAGGGATGATCACCTTATTGGGATTGTATTACAGACCCCCCAATAGTCAGAGGGAAATTGAGAAATAAACTTGCAAGGAGATCTCAGCTATCTGTAAGAATAACAGGGTGGTTATGGTAGGGGATTTTAACTTTCCAAACATCAACTGGGACTGCCATAGAATTAAAGGTTTAGATGGAGAAGAATTTCTTAAGTGTGTACAAGACAATTGTCTGATTCAGTATGTGGATGTACCTATTAGAGAAGGTGCAAAACTTGATCTATTTTGGGAAATAAGGCAGGGCAGGTGACTGAGGTGTCAGTGGGGGAGCACTTTGGGGCCAGTGACCATAATTCTATTCGTTTTAAAATAGTGATGGAAAAGGATAGACCAGATCTAAAAGTTGAAGTTCTAAATTGGAGAAAGGCCAATTTTGACAGTATTAGGCAAGAACTTTCGAAATCTGATTGGAGGCAGATGTTCGCAGGTAAAGGGACGTCTGGAAAATGGGAAGCCTTCAGAATGAGATAACAAGAATCCAGAGAAAGTATATGCCTGTCAGGATGAAAGGGGAGGCTGGAAGGTAGAGGGAATGCTGGATGATGAAAGAAATTGAGGGTTTGGATAAAAAAAAGAAGGAAGCATATGTCAGGTAAAGACAGGATAGATCGAGTGAATCCTTAGAAGTGTATAAAGAAAGTAGGAGGATACTTAAGAGGGAAATCAGGAGGGCAAAACAGGGACACGAGATAGCGTTGGAAAATAGAATTAAAGAGAATCCAAAGGGTTTTCACAAATATATTAAGGACAAAAGGGTAACTAGGGAGAGAATAGGGCCCGAAAATGTGTTGCTGGTTAAAGCACAGCAGGTCAGGCAGCATCCAAGGAACAGGAAATTCGACGTTTCGGGCCAGAGCCCTTCATCAGGAATGAGGAGAGGGTGCCAGGCAGGCTAAGATAAAAGGTAGGGAGGAGGGACTTGGGGGAGGGGCGATGGAGATGTGATAGGTGGAAGGAGGTCAAGGTGAGGGTGATAGGCCAGAGTGAGGTGGGGGGCGGAGAGGTCAGGAAGAGGATTGCAGGTTAGGAGGGCGGTGCAGAGTTCAAGGGAATCGACTGAGACAAGGTGGGGAGAGGGGAAATGAGGAAACTGGAGAAATCTGAGTTCATCCCTTGTGGTTGGAGGGTTCCTAGGCGGAAGATGAGGCGCTCTTCCTCCAACCGTCGTGTTGTTATGTTCTGGCGATGGAGGAGTCCAAGGACCTGCATGTCTTCGGTGGAGTGGGAGGGAGAGTTAAAGTGTTGAACCACGGGGTGGTTGGGTTGGTTGGTCCGGGCGTCCCAGAGGTGTTCCCTGAAGCGTTCTGCAAGTAGGTGGCCCGTCTCCCCAATATAGAGGAGGCCACGTCGGGTGCAGCGGATGCAATAGATGATGTGTGTGGAGGTGCAGGTGAACTTGTGGCGGATATGGAAGGATCCCTTGGGGCCTTGGAGGGAAGTAAGGGAGGTGGTGTGGGTGCAAGTTTTGCATTTCCTGCGGTTGCAGGGGAAGGTGCCGGGAGTGGAGGTTGGGTTGGTGGGGGGTGTGGACTTGACGAGGGTGTCACGAAGGGAGTGGTCTTTGCGGAACGCTGATAGGGGAGGGGAGGGAAATATATCCCTGGTGGTGGGGTCCGTTTGGAGTTGGCGGAAATGACGGCGGATGATAAGCTGTATACGGAGGTTGGTGGGGTGGTAGGTGAGAACCAGTGGGGTTCTGTCTTGGTGGCGGTTGGAGGGGCGGGGCTCAAGGGCGGAGGACCGGGAAGTGGAGGAGATGTGGTGGAGGGCATCGTCGATCACGTCTGGGGGGAATCTGCGGTCCTTGAAGAAGGAGGCCATCTGCGCTGTACGGTATTGGAACTGGTCCTCTTGGGAGCAGATGTGGCGGAGATGAAGGAATTGGGAATATGGGATGGAGTTTTTACAGGGGGCAGGGTGGGAGGAGGTATAGTCCAGGTAGCTGTGGGAGTCAGTCGGTTTATAGTAGATGTCTGTGTTGAGTCGGTCGCCCGAGATAGAAATGGAAAGGTCTAGGAAGGGGAGGGAGGAGTCTGAGACAGTCCAGGTGAATTTGAGGTCTGGATGGAAGGTGTTGGTAAAGTTGATGAACTGTTCAACCTCCTCGTGGGAGCACGAGGCAGCGCCGATACAGTCATCGATGTAGCGGAGGAAAAGGTGGGGGATGGTGCCAGTGTAGTTGCGAAAGATGGACTGTTCCACATATCCTACAAAGAGACAGGCATAGCTGGGGCCCGTGCAGGTGCCCATGGCAACTCCTTTAGTTTGGAGGAAGCGGGAGGATTGGAAAGAGAAGTTATTCAGGGTGAGGACCAGTTCAGTCAGTCGAAGGAGGGTGTCAGTGGAAGGGTACTGGTTGGTGCGGCGGGAAAGGAAGAAGCAGAGGGCTTTGAGTCCTTCGTGATGGGGGATGGAGGTGTACAGGGACTGGATGTCCATGGTGAAGATAAGGCGTTGGGGACCGGGGAAGCGAAAATCATGTAGGAGGTGGAGGGCGTGGGTGGTGTCCTGAACGTAGGTGGGGAGTTCTTGGACTAAGGGGTACAGAACCGTGTTGAGGTACGCGAAGATGAGTTCGGTGGGGCAGGAGCAGGCTGAGACAATGGGTCGGCCGGGGCATTCAGGTTTGTGGATTTTGGGCAGGAGGTAGAAACGGGCGGTGCGGGATTGTGGGACTATGAGGTTGGAGGCGGTGGATGGGAGATCCCCTGAGGTGATGAGGTTATGGATGGGCTGGGAGATGATGGTTTGGTGGTGGGAGGTGGGGTCATTGTCAAGGGGGCAATAGGAGGAGGCGTCCACGAGCTGGCGTTTGGCCTCAGTGGTATAAAGGTCGGTGCGCCAAACTACTACCGCGCCTCCCTTGTCTGCCGGTTCGATGGTGAGGTTGGGTTGGAGCGGAGGGAGTGGAGGGCTGCACGTTCTGAGGGTGAGGGGTTGGAGTGGGTGAGGGGGTGGACAGGTCGAGTCTGTTAATGTCGCGGCGGCAGTTGGCTATAAATAGATCAAGGGCAGGTAAGAGGCCAGCACGGGGTGTCCAGGTGGATGGGGTGCGTTGGAGGCGGGAGAAGGGGTCGTCAGAGGGTGGGCGGGAGTCTTGGTTGTAAAAGTAGGCACGGAGGCGAAGGCGGCGGAAGAATTGTTCAATATCTCGCCGCGTGTTGAACTCATTGATCCGAGGGCGTAGGGGAATGAAGGTGAGGCCTCTGCTGAGGACTGACCTTTCATCCTCAGAGAGGGGGAGGTCTGGAGGGATGGTGAAGATCCGGCAAGGCTGGGAGCTAGGACCTGGTGTGGGACTGGAGCTGGGAGTGGGGGCGGGGTTAGGGGTGGGGCAGAGATCGGCGTAGGGGCGGGGTTAGACGTGGTGACGAAGCTTGGTGTGGGGGTGGGGTTAAGCGTGGGGGCGGGGTTACACGTGGTGACGAAATTCGGCGTGGGGGCGGGGTGACGCGTGGTGGCGCAAGTCGGCGTGAGGGCGGGGTTACGTGCGATGACGAAAGTCGGCGTGGGGACGGAGACACCTGAGGCGTTAGGGGATCTCCCATCCACTGCCTCCAACCTCATAGTCCCACAACCCCGCACCGCCCGTTTCTACCTCCTGCCCAAAATCCACAAACCTGACTGCCCCGGCCGACCCATTGTCTCAGCCTGCTCCTGCCCCACCGAACTCATCTCCACGTACCTCGACACGGTTCTGTCCCCTTTAGTCCAAGAACTCCCCACCTACGTTCGGGACACCACCCACGCCCTCCACCTCCTCCAGGATTTTTGCTTCCCCGGTCCCCAACGCCTTATCTTCACCATGGACATCCAGTCCCTGTACACCTCCATCCCCCATCACGAAGGACTCAAAGCCCTCCACTTCTTCCTTTCCCGTCGCACCAACCAGTACCCTTCCACTGACACCCTCCTTCAACTGACTGAACTGGTCCTCACCCTGAATAACTTCTCTTTCCAATCCTCCCACTTCCTCCAAACTAAAGGAGTTGCCATGGGCACCTGCATGGGCCCCAGCTATGCCTGTCTCTTTTTTAGGATATGTGGGACAGTCCATCTTCCGCAACTACACTGGCACCACCCCCTACCTTTTCCTCCGCTACATCGATGACTGTATCGGCGCTGCCTCGTGCTCCCACGAGGAGGTTGAACAGTTCATCAACTTTACCAACACCTTCCATCCCGACCTCAAATTCACCTGGACTGTCTCAGACTCCTCCCTCCCCTTCCTAGACCTTTCCATTTCTATCTCGGGCGACCAACTCAACACGGACATTAGATTACTTAGATTAGATTACTTACAGTGTGGAAACAGGCCCTTCGGCCCAACAAGTTCACACCGACCCGCCTAAGCGAAACTTACCCATACCCCTTACCTAACACTACGGGCAATTTAGCATGGCCAATTCACCTGACCCGCACATCTTTGGACTGTGGGAGGAAACCGGAACACCCGGAAGAAACCCACGCAGACACGGGGAGAACATGCAAACTCCACACAGTCAGTCGCCTGAGGCGGGAATTGAACCCAGGTCCCTGGCGCTGTGAGGCTGCAGTGCTAACCACTGTGCCACCGTGCCATCTACTATAAACCGACTGACTCCCACAGCTACCTGGACTACACCTCCTCCCACCCTGCCCTCTGTAAAAACTCCATCCCATATTCCCAATTCCTTCGCCTCCGCCGCATCTGCTCCCAGGAGGACCAGTTCCAATACTGTACAGCCCAGATGGCCTCCTTCTTCAAGGACCGCAGATTCCCCCCAGACGTGATCGACGATGCCCTCCACCGCATCTCCTCCACTTCCCGCTCCTCCGCCCTTGAGCCCCGCCCCTCCAATCACCACCAAGACAGAACCCCACTGGTTCTCACCTACCACCCCACCGACCTCCGTATACAGCGTATCATTCGCCGTCATTTCCGCCAACTCCAAACGGACCCCACCACCAGGGATATATTTCCCTCCCCTCCCCTATCAGCGTTCCGCAAAGACCACTCCCTTCGTGACTCCCTCGTGAAGTCCACCCCCCCCACCAACCCAACCTCCACTCCCGGCACCTTCCCCTGCAACTGCAGGAAATGCAAAACTTGCGCCCACACCACCTCCCTTACTTCTCTTCAAGGCCCCAAGGGATCCTTCCATATCCGCCACAAATTCACCTGCACCTCCACACACATCTATTGCATCCGCTGCACCCGATGTGGCCTCCTCTATATTGGGGAGACAGGCCGCCTACTTGCAGAATGCTTCAGGGAACACCTCTGGAACGCCCGGACCAACCAACCCAACCACCCCGTGGCTCAACACTTTAACTCTCCCTCCCACTCCACCAAGGACATGTAGGTCCTTGGACTCCTCCATCGCCAGAACATAACAACACGACGGTTGGAGGAAGAGCGCCTCATCTTCCGCCTGGGAACCCTCCAACCACAAGGGATGAACTCAGATTTCTCCAGTTTCCTCATTTCCCCTCCCCCAACCTTGTCTCAGTCGATTCCCTTGAACTCAGCACCGCCCTCCTAACCTGCAATCTTCTTCCTGACCTCTCCGACCCCACCCCACTCCGGCCTATCACCCTCACCTTGACTTCCTTCCACCTATCACATCTCCATCGCCCCTCCCCCAAGTCCCTCCTCCCTACCTTTTATCTTAGCCTGCCTGGCACACTCTCCTCATTCCTGATGAAGGGCTCTGGCCCGAAACGTCGAATTTCCTGTTCCTTGGATGCTGCCTGACCTGCTGCGCTTTAACCAGCAACACATTTTCAGCTCTGATCTCCAGCATCTGCAGACCTCACTTTTTACTCAGAGAATAGGGCCCCTCAAAGATCAGCAAGGCGGCCTTTGTGTGGAGCCACAGAAAAGGGGGAGATACTAAATGAATATTTTGCATCAGTATTTACTGTGGAAAAGGACATGGGAGATATAGACCGTAGTGAAATAAATGGTGACATCTTGCAAAATGTCCAGATTACAGAGGAGGAAATGCTGGATGTCTTGAAACGGTTAAAGGTGGATAAATCCCCAGGACCTGATCAGGTGTACCCGAGAACTCTGTGGGAAGCTAGAGAAGTGATTGCTGGGCCTCTCGCTGAGATATTTGTATCATCGATAGTCACAGGTGAGGTGCCAGAATATGGAGGTTGGCAAACGTGGTGCCACTGTTTAAGAAGGGTGGTAAGGACAAGCCAGGGGACTATAGACCAGTGAGCCTGACATCTGTGTTGGGCAAGTTGTTGGAGGGAATCCTGAAGGACAGGATATACATGTATTTGGAAAGGCAAGGACTGATTTGGGATAGTCAACATGGCTTTGTGCATGGGAAATCATATCTCACAAGTTTGATTGAGTTTTTTGGAGAAGTAACAAAGAAGATTGATGAGGGTAGAGCAGTAGATGTGATCTATATGGACTTCAGTAAGGTGTTCAACAAGGTTCCCCATGGGAGACTGATTAGCAAGGTTAGATCTCATGGAATACAGGGAGAACTAGCCATTTTGATACAGAACTGACTCAAAGTTAGAAGACAGAGGGTGGTGGTGGAGGGTTGTTTTTCAGACTGGAGGCCTGTGACCAGTGGAGTGCCACAGGGATCGGTGCTGGGTCCTCTACTTTTTGTCATTTACATAAATGATTTGGATGCGAGCAGAAGAGGTACAGTTAGTAAGTTTGCAGATGACACCAAAATTAGGGATGTAGTGGACAGCGAAGAAGGTTACCTCAGATTACAACAGGATCTGGACCAGATGGGCTAATGAACTGAAAAGTGGCAGATGGAGTTTAATTCAGATAAATGCGAGGTGATGCATTTTGGGGAAGCAAATCTTAGCAGGACTTATACACAATGGTAAGGTGCTAGGGAGTGTTGCTGAACAAAGAGACCTTGGAGTGCAGGTTCATAGCTCCTTGAAAATGGAATCGCAGGTAGATAGGATAGTGAAGGCGGTGTTTGGTATGCTTTCCTTTATTGGTCAGAGTATTGAGTACAGGGATTGGGAGGTCATGTTGCGGCTGTACAGGACATTGATTAGGCCACTGTTGGAATATTGCGTGCAATTCTGGTCTCCTTCCTATCAGAAAGATGTTGTGAAACTTGAAAGGGTTCAGAAAAGATTTACAAGGATGTTGCCAGGGTTGGAGGATCTGAGCTACAGGGAGAGGATGAACAGGCTGGGGCTGTTTTGCCTGGAGCGTCGGAGGCTGAGGGGTGACCTTATAGAGGTTTACAAAATTATGAGGGGCATAGATAGGATAAATCGACAAAGTCTTTTCCCTGGGGTCGGGAAGTCCTGAACTAGAGGGCATAGGTTTAGGATGAAAGGGGAAAGATACAAAAGAGACCTAAGGGGCAACTTTTTCACGCAGAGGGTGGTATGTGATATGGAATGAACTGCCAGAGGATGTGGTGGAGGCTGGTACAATTGCAACATTTAAGAGGCATTTGGATGAGTATATGAATAGGAAGGGTTTGGAGGATTATGGGCTGGGTGCTGGCAAGTGGGACTCGACTGGGTTCGGATATCTGGTCGGCATGGACTGGTTGGACTGAAGGGTCTGTTTCCATGCTGTATATCTCTATGACTCTATGCTCCACAGTGAGTTTGCTCACAGCTCCTGCTCTGAAATGTGGTTAGCCAGTAGCTACAGCAGGACACAAATCTGGTACACATGGTCACCAGGAACTGGTGTGAACTCTGCTGCAAGGACTTTCCTTTCAGATTAAGCTCATTAGATATTCCCGTTAAAGAATACTAAATAGATGAGGGACCTTTTCCCAATGCAACAGTCACTCTACGGTCAAAATATCCAATCTTACATTCTTTAAGCTAATGGACTGCAACAGTTTCATCTGTAGAAAAAGTAGAATCACTCACCTGACCCTATTCAATATACATTTGATTTAGATGAAATTAAAGATGCATCCGACCAGCACAAACTCACCAAATTCACCACACTCCACTTGCGTTATACCAAATTTGTTGCTCTGAGTGTAGCAAACACATTCCAGAATGTTTCAGTGATACTGACTCACTACACGCTCCTCCCTGTCTGTTTCACGGGGATATTGACTCACTGCACCATTCTCCCAGTCTGTATCACAGTGATACTGACTCACTGCACACTCATCCAGTCTGTTTCAAAGTGATATTGACTCACTGCACACTCCCCCCAGTCTGTTTCAGTGATACTGACCCACTGCACATTCCTCCCAGTGTATTCCACAGGGATAATGACCAAATGCACACTCCTCCCAGAATGTTTCTCAGTGATACTGACTCAGTACACACACCTCCCAGTCTGCATCACAGTGATATTGACACACTGCACCTTCGTCACAGTCTGCATCACAGTGATACTGACCCTCTGCACACTCCTCCCAGTCTGTTTTAAAGTGAGACTGACCGACTGCAGACTCCTCCCAGTCTGTTTCACTGTGATACTGACTCACTGCACACTCCTCCCAGTCTGCTTCTGAGTGTTACTGACTCACTGCACACTCCTTCCTGTCTCCTTCACAGTGATACTGATTCAGTGCTCACTCCTCCCAGTCTGTTTCACAGTGATACTGACTCACTGCACACTCCTCCTAGGCTGCATCACAGGGATACTGACTCACTGCACACTCCTCCCGGTCTGTATCACAGTGATACTGACTGGCTGCACACTCCTCCCAGTCTGTTACACAGTTATACTGACCAACTGCTCACTCCTCCCAGTCTGTTTCATAGTGATACTAACTCACTGCACACTCCTCCCAGAATGTTTCTCAGTGACACTGACTCAGTGCACACCCCTCCCAGTCTGCATCACAGTGATATCGACTCACTGCACACTCCTCCCAGTCTGTTTCACAGTGATCCTGACACGCTGCACTCTCCTCCCTGTCTGCATCACAGGCAGACTGACTCACAGCACACTCCTCCCGGTCTGCATCACAGTGATACTGACTAACTGCACACTCCTCCCATTCTGTTTCACAGTGAGACTGACCAACTCAACACTCCTCCCAGTCTGCTTCACAGTGAGACTGACCGACTGCAGACTCCTCCCAGTCTGTTCGTGAGAGATACTGACTCACTGCACACTCCTCGCAGTCTCTTACACAGTGATACTGTCTCACTTCACACTCCTCCCTGTCTGTTTCAGTGATACTGACTCAGTGCACACTCCGCCCTGTCTGTTTCAGTGATATTGACTCACTGCACACTCCTCCCTGTCTGTTTCAGTGATACTGACTCACTGCACACTCCTCCCAGTCTGTATCACAGTGATACTGACCGGCTGCACACTCCTCCCAGTCTGTTACACAGTTATACTGACCAACTGCTCACTCCTCCCAGTCTGTTTCATAGTGATACTGACTCACTGCACACTGCTCCCAGAATGTTTCTCAGTGACACCGACTCAGTGCACACACCTCCCAGTCTGCATCACAGTGATATCGACTCACTGCACAGTCCTCCCAGCCTATTTCGCAGGGATACTGACTCACTGCACACTCCTCCTTGTCTGTTTCAGTGATACTGACTCAGTGCACACTCCTCCCGGTCTGCATCACAGTGATACTGACCCTCTGCACACTCCTCCCAGTCTGTTTCAAAGTGAGACTGACTCACTGCGCACTCCTCCCAGTCTGTTTCAGTGATACTGACTCAGTGCACACTCCGCCCTGTCTGTTTCAGTGATACTGACTCAGTGCACACTCCGCCCTGTCTGTTTCAGTGATACTGACTCACTGCACTCTCTTCCCAGTGATACTGACTCACTGCACACTCCTCCCAGTCTGTTTCATAGTGATACTGACTCACTGCACTTTCCTCCCAGTCTGCTTCTGAGTGTTACTGACTCACTGCACACTCCTTCCTGTCTCCTTCACAGTGATACTGATTCAGTGCTCACTCCTCCCAGTCGGTTTCACAGTGATACTGACTCACTGCACACTCCTCCTAGGCTGCATCACAGGGATACTGACTCACTGCACACTACTCCCAGTCTGCATCACAGTGATATTGACACACTGCACCTTTGTCACAGTCTGCATCACAGTGATACTGACCCTCTGCACACTCCTCCCAGTCTGTTTCAAAGTGAGACTGACCGACTGCAGACTCCTCCCAGTCTGTTTGTGAGTGATACTGACTCACTGCGCACTCCTCCCAGTCTGTTTCAGTGATACTGACTCAGTGCACACTCCTCCCTGTCTGTTTCAGTAATACTGACTCACTGCACACTCTTCCCAGTGATACTGACTCACTGCACACTCCTCCCAGTCTGTTTCATAGTGATACTGACTCACTGCACTTTCCTCCCAGTCTGCTTCTGAGTGTTACTGACTCACTGCACACTCCTTCCTGTCTCCTTCACAGTGATACTGATTCAGTGCTCACTCCTCCCAGTCTGTTTCACAGTGATACTGACTCACTGCACACTCCTCCTAGACTGCATCACAGGGATACTGACTCACTGCACACTCCTCCCAGTCTGTTGCAGTGATACTGACTCACTGCACACTCCTCCCAGTCTGTTTCACAGTGATCCTGACTCAATGCACACTCCTCGGTGTCTGCATCACAGGCAGACTGACTCACTGCACACTCCTCCCAGAATGTTTCTCAGTGACACTGACTCAGTGCACACACCTCCCAGTCTGCATCACAGTGATATCGACTCACTGCACACTCCTCCCAGCCTATTTCACAGGGATACTGACACACTGCACACTCCACCCAGTCTGTTTCAGTTATACTAACTCACTGCACACTCCTCCCGCTGTGTTTCACAGGGAGACTGACTGACTGCACACTTCTCCCAGTCTGTATCACAGTAATACTGACCCACTGCACACTCCTCCCAGTCTGTTTCGAGATGATATGACTTACGATACATTCCTCCCAGTCTATTTCACAGTGAGACTGACTGACTGCAGACTCCTCCCAGTCTGTTTGTGCGTGATACTGACTGACTGCACCCTCCTCGCATTCTCTTTCTCAGTGATACTGACTCAGTGCACACTCCTCCCTGTCTGTTTCAGTGATACTGACTCAGTGCACACACCTCCCTGTCTGTTTCAGTGATACTGACTCAGTACACACTCCTCCCAGTCTGCATCACAGTGATACAGACCGACTGAACAGTCCACCATCTGTTTCAGTGTGAGACTGACTCAGTGCTCACTCTTCCCAGTCTGTTTCACAGAGTCACTGACTCACTGCACAATCCTTCCTGTCTGCTTCAGTGAGACTGACTCACTGCACACTCCTCCCAGTCTGTTTCACAGTGATCCTGACACACTGCACTCTCCTCCCTGTTTGCATCACCTGCAGACTGACTCACTGCACACTCCTCCCAGTCTGCATCACAGTGATACTGACTCACTGCACACTCTTCCCAGTCTGCATCACAGTGATACAGACCGACTGAACAGTCCACCGTCTGTTTCAGTGTGAGACTGACTCAGTGCTCACTCTTCCCAGTCTGTTTCACGGAGTCACTGACCGACTGCAGACTCCTCCCAGTATGTTCGTGAGTGATACTGACTCACTGCACACTCCTCGCAGTCTCTTTCACAGTGATACTGACTCACGTCACACTCCTCCCTGTCTGTTTCAGTGATATTGACTCACTGCACACTCCTTCCTGTCAGTTTCAGTGATACTGACTCAGTGCACACTCCTACAAGTCTGCATCACAGTGATACTGACTCACTGCACACTCCTCCCGGTCTGTTTCACAGTGATACTGACTCACTGCTCAATCCTCACAGTCTGTTTCACAGGGATACGGACTCAGTGCACACTCCTCCCAATCGGTTTCAGTGACCCTGACTCACTGCACACTCCTCCCAGTCTGTTTCACAGTGATCCTGACATACTGCACACTCCACCCTGTCTGCATCACAGGCAGACTGACTCACTGCACACTCCTCCCAGAATGTTTCTCAGTGATACTGACTCAGTACACACACCTCCCAGTCTGCATCACAGTGATACTGACCCTCTGCACACTCCTCCCAGTCTGTTTTAAAGTGAGACTGACCGACTGAAGACTCCTCCCAGTCTGTTTGTGAGTGATACTGACTCACTGCACACTCCTCCCTGTCTGTTTCAGTGATACTGACTCACTGCACACTCCTCCATGCCTATTTCACAGGGATACTGACACACTGCACACTCCACCCAGTCTGTTTCAGTTATACTAACTCACTGCACACTCCTCCCAGTCTGTTACACAGTGATCCTGACACACTGTACTCTCCTCCCTGTCTGCATCACAGGCAGACTGACTCACTGCACATCCCTCCCAGAATGTTTCTCAGTGACACTGACTCAGTGCACACACCTCCCAGTCTGCATCACAGTGATATCGACTCACTGCACACTCCTCCCAGCCTATTTCACAGTGATACTGACACACTGCACACTCCACCCAGTCTGTTTCAAAGGGATACGGACTCAGTGCACACTCCTCCCAATCGGTTTCAGTGACCCTGACTCACTGCACACTCCTCCCATTCTGTTTCACAGTGATCCTGACACACTGCACACTCCTCCCTGTCTGCATCTCAGGCAGACTAACTCACTGCACACTCCTCCCAGAATGTTTCTCAGTGATACTGACTCAGTACACACACCTCCCAGTCTGCATCACAGTGATATTGACACACTGCACCTTCGTCACAGTCTGCATCACAGTGATACTGACCCTCTGCACACTCCTCCCAGTCTGTTTCATAGTGATACTGACTCACTGCACTTTCCTCCCAGTCTGCTTCTGAGTGTTACTGACTCACTGCACACTCCTTCCTGTCTCCTTCACAGTGATACTGATTCACTGCACACTCCTCCCAGCCTGTTTCTCAGTGATATTGAAACACAGCAAACTCCTCCCAGTCTTTTTCAGTGATTCTGACCCACTGCACACTCCTCCCAGCCTATTTCACAGGGATACTGACTCACTACACTCTCCTCACAGTCTGTTTTACATGATTCTGACCAAGTGCTCACTCCTCCCAGTCTGACACACAGTGATATGGACTCACTGCACACACATCCCAGTCTGTATCACAGTGATACTGACACACTGCACACCCCTCCCAGTCTGTATCACAGTGATACTGACACACTGCACACTCCTCCCGCTGTGTTTCACAGGGAGACTGATTGACTGCAGACTCCTCCCAGTCTGTTTGTGAGTGATACTGATTCAGTGCTCACTCCTCCCAGTCTGTATCACGGTGATGCTGACCCTCTGCACACTCCTCCCAGTCTGTTGCAGTGATCCTGACTCACTGCACACTCCTCCCTGTCTGCATCACAGTGATACTGACTCACTGCACACTCCTCCCAGTCAGATTCACAGTGATACTGACTCACTGCACACTCCTCCCTGCCTATTTCACAGGGATACTGACACACTGCACACTCCACCCAGTCTGTTTCAGTTATACTAACTCACTGCACACTCCTCCCAGTCTGTTACACAGTGATCCTGACACACTGTACTCTCCTCCCTGTCTGCATCACAGGCAGACTGACTCACTGCACACTCCTCCCAGAATGTTTCTCAGTGACACTGACTCAGCGCACACACCTCCCAGTCTGCATCACAGTGATATCGACTCACTGCAAACTCCTCCCAGCCTATTTCACAGTGATCCTGACACACTGCACACTCCTCCCTGTCTGCATCTCAGACAGACTAACTCACTGCACACTCCTCCCAGAATGTTTCTCAGTGATACTGACTCAGTACACACACCTCCCAGTCTGCATCACAGTGATATTGACACACTGCACCTTTGTCACAGTCTGCATCACAGTGATACTGACCCTCTGCACACTCCTCCCAGTCTGTTTCAAAGTGAGACTGACCGACTGCAGACTCCTCCCAGTCTGTTTGTGAGTGATACTGACTCACTGCACACTCCTCCCAGTCTGCATCACAGTGATACTGACTCACTGCACACTCCTCCTAGACTGCATCACAGGGATACTGACCGCTGCACACTCCTCACAGTCTGTTGCAGTGATCCTGACTCACTGCACACTCCTCCCAGTCTGTTTTACAGTGATCCTGACTCAATGCACACTCCTCGGTGTCTGCATCACAGGCATACTGACTCACTGCACACTCCTCCCAGAATGTTTCTCAGTGACACTGACTCAGTGCACACACCTCCCAGTCTGCATCACAGTGATATCGACTCACTGCACACTCCTCCCAGCCTATTTCACAGTGATACTGACACACTGCACACTCCACCCAGTCTGTTTCAAAGGGATACGGACTCAGTGCACACTCCTCCCAATCGGTTTCAGTGACCCTGACTCACTGCACACTCCTCCCATTCTGTTTCACAGTGATCCTGACACACTGCACACTCCTCCCTGTCTGCATCTCAGGCAGACTAACTCACTGCACACTCCTCCCAGAATGTTTCTCAGTGATACTGACTCAGTACACACACCTCCCAGTCTGCATCACAGTGATATTGACACACTGCACCTTCGTCACAGTCTGCATCACAGTGATACTGACCCTCTGCACACTCCTCCCAGTCTGTTTCATAGTGATACTGACTCACTGCACTTTCCTCCCAGTCTGCTTCTGAGTGTTACTGACTCACTGCACACTCCTTCCTGTCTCCTTCACAGTGATACTGATTCACTGCACACTCCTCCCAGCCTGTTTCTCAGTGATATTGAAACACAGCAAACTCCTCCCAGTCTTTTTCAGTGATTCTGACCCACTGCACACTCCTCCCAGCCTATTTCACAGGGATACTGACTCACTACACTCTCCTCACAGTCTGTTTTACATGATTCTGACCAAGTGCTCACTCCTCCCAGTCTGACACACAGTGATATGGACTCACTGCACACACATCCCAGTCTGTATCACAGTGATACTGACACACTGCACACCCCTCCCAGTCTGTATCACAGTGATACTGACACACTGCACACTCCTCCCGCTGTGTTTCACAGGGAGACTGATTGACTGCAGACTCCTCCCAGTCTGTTTGTGAGTGATACTGATTCAGTGCTCACTCCTCCCAGTCTGTATCACGGTGATGCTGACCCTCTGCACACTCCTCCCAGTCTGTTGCAGTGATCCTGACTCACTGCACACTCCTCCCTGTCTGCATCACAGTGATACTGACTCACTGCACACTCCTCCCAGTCAGATTCACAGTGATACTGACTCACTGCACACTCCTCCCTGCCTATTTCACAGGGATACTGACACACTGCACACTCCACCCAGTCTGTTTCAGTTATACTAACTCACTGCACACTCCTCCCAGTCTGTTACACAGTGATCCTGACACACTGTACTCTCCTCCCTGTCTGCATCACAGGCAGACTGACTCACTGCACACTCCTCCCAGAATGTTTCTCAGTGACACTGACTCAGCGCACACACCTCCCAGTCTGCATCACAGTGATATCGACTCACTGCAAACTCCTCCCAGCCTATTTCACAGTGATCCTGACACACTGCACACTCCTCCCTGTCTGCATCTCAGACAGACTAACTCACTGCACACTCCTCCCAGAATGTTTCTCAGTGATACTGACTCAGTACACACACCTCCCAGTCTGCATCACAGTGATATTGACACACTGCACCTTTGTCACAGTCTGCATCACAGTGATACTGACCCTCTGCACACTCCTCCCAGTCTGTTTCAAAGTGAGATTGACCGACTGCAGACTCCTCCCAGTCTGTTTGTGAGTGATACTGACTCACTGCACACTCCTCCCAGTCTGCATCACAGTGATACTGACTCACTGCACACTCCTCCTAGACTGCATCACAGGGATACTGACCGCTGCACACTCCTCACAGTCTGTTGCAGTGATCCTGACTCACTGCACACTCCTCCCAGTCTGTTTTACAGTGATCCTGACTCAATGCACACTCCTCGGTGTCTGCATCACAGGCATACTGACTCACTGCACACTCCTCCCAGAATGTTTCTCAGTGACACTGACTCAGTGCACACACCTCCCAGTCTGCATCACAGTGATATCGACTCACTGCACACTCCTCCCAGCCTATTTCACAGTGAGACTGACTGACTGCAGACTCCTCCCAGTCTGTTTGTGCGTGATACTGACTGACTGCACACTCCTCGCATTCTCTTTCTCAGTGATACTGACTCAGTGCACACTCCTCCCTGTCTGTTTCAGTGATACTGACTCAGTGCACACTCCTCCCTGTCTGTTTCAGTGACACTGACTCAGTGCACACTCCTCCCAGTCTGCATCACAGTGATACAGACCGACTCAACAGTCCTCCGTCTGTTTCAGTGTGAGACTGACTCAGTGCTCACTCTTCCCAGTCTGTTTCACAGAGTCACTGACTCACTGCACAATCCTTCCTGTCTGCTTCAGTGAGACTAACTCACTGCACACTCCTCCCAGTCTGTTACACAGTGATACTGACTCACTGCACACTCCTCCCTGTCTGTTACACAGTTATACTGACTCACTGCACCTTCGTCACAGTCTGCATCACAGTGATACTGACCCTCTGCACACTCCTCCCAGTCTGTTTCATAGTGATACTGACTCACTGCACTTTCCTCCCAGTCTGCTTCTGAGTGTTACTGACTCACTGCACACTCCTTCCTGTCTCCTTCACAGTGATACTGATTCACTGCACACTCCTCCCAGCCTGTTTCTCAGTGATATTGAAACACAGCAAACTCCTCCCAGTCTTTTTCAGTGATTCTGACCCACTGCACACTCCTCCCAGCCTATTTCACAGGGATACTGACTCACTACACTCTCCTCACAGTCTGTTTTACATGATTCTGACCAAGTGCTCACTCCTCCCAGTCTGACACACAGTGATATGGACTCACTGCACACCCCTCCCAGTCTGTATCACAGTGATACTGACACACTGCACACCCCTCCCAGTCTGTATCACAGTGATACTGACACACTGCACACTCCTCCCGCTGTGTTTCACAGGGAGACTGATCGACTGCAGACTCCTCCCAGTCTGTTTGTGAGTGATACTGATTCAGTGCTCACTCCTCCCAGTCTGTATCACGGTGATGCTGACCCTCTGCACACTCCTCCCAGTCTGTTGCAGTGATCCTGACTCACTGCACACTCCTCCCTGTCTGCATCACAGTGATACTGACTCACTGCACACTCCTCCCAGTCAGATTCACAGTGATACTGACTCACTGCACACTCCTCCCTGCCTATTTCACAGGGATACTGACACACTGCACACTCCACCCAGTCTGTTTCAGTTATACTAACTCACTGCACACTCCTCCCAGTCTGTTACACAGTGATCCTGACACACGGTACTCTCCTCCCTGTCTGCATCACAGGCATACTGACTCACTGCACACTCCTCCCAGAATGTTTCTCAGTGACACTGACTCAGTGCACACACCTCCCAGTCTGCATCACAGTGATATCGACTCACTGCACACTCCTCCCAGCCTATTTCACAGTGAGACTGACTGACTGCAGACTCCTCCCAGTCTGTTTGTGCGTGATACTGACTGACTGCACACTCCTCGCATTCTCTTTCTCAGTGATACTGACTCAGTGCACACTCCTCCCTGTCTGTTACAGTGATACTGACTCAGTGCACACTCCTCCCTGTCTGTTTCAGTGATACAGACTCAGTGCACACTCCTCCCTGTCTGTTTCAGTGATACAGACTCAGTGCACACTCCTCCCAGTCTGCATCACAGTGATACAGACCGACTCAACAGTCCTCCATCTGTTTCAGTGTGAGACTGACTCAGTGCTCACTCTTCCCAGTCTGTTTCACAGAGTCACTGACTCACTGCACAATCCTTCCTGTCTGCTTCAGTGAGACTGACTCACTGCACACTCCTCCCAGTCTGTTACACAGTGATACTGACTCACTGCACACTCCTCCCTGTCTGTTACACAGTTATACTGACTCACTGCACCTTCGTCACAGTCTGCATCACAGTGATACTGACCCTCTGCACACTCCTCCCAGTCTGTTTCATAGTGATACTGACTCACTGCACTTTCCTCCCAGTCTGCTTCTGAGTGTTACTGACTCACTGCACACTCCTTCCTGTCTCCTTCACAGTGATACTGATTCACTGCACACTCCTCCCAGCCTGTTTCTCAGTGATATTGAAACACAGCAAACTCCTCCCAGTCTTTTTCAGTGATTCTGACCCACTGCACACTCCTCCCAGCCTATTTCACAGGGATACTGACTCACTACACTCTCCTCACAGTCTGTTTTACATGATTCTGACCAAGTGCTCACTCCTCCCAGTCTGACACACAGTGATATGGACTCACTGCACACCCCTTCCAGTCTGTATCACAGTGATACTGACACACTGCACACCCCTCCCAGTCTGTATCACAGTGATACTGACACACTGCACACTCCTCCCGCTGTGTTTCACAGGGAGACTGATCGACTGCAGACTCCTCCCAGTCTGTTTGTGAGTGATACTGACCCACTGCGCACTCCTCCCAGTCTGTTTCAGTGATACTGACTCAGTGCACACTCCTCCCTGTCTGTTTCAGTGATACTGACTCACTGCACACTCTTCCCAGTGATACTGACTCACTGCACACTCCTTCCTGTCTCCTTCACAGTGATACTGATTCAGTGCTCACTCCTCCCAGTCTGTTTCACAGTGATACTGACTCACTGCACCCTCCTTCCAGTCTCCTTCACAGTGATACTGATTCAGTGCTCACTCCTCCCAGTCTGTATCACGGTGATGCTGACCCTCTGCACACTCCTCCCAGTCTGTTGCAGTGATCCTGACTCACTGCACACTCCTCCCTGTCTGCATCACAGTGATACTGACTCACTGCACACTCCTCCCAGTCAGATTCACAGTGATACTGACTCACTGCACACTCCTCCCTGCCTATTTCACAGGGATACTGACACACTGCACACTCCACCCAGTCTGTTTCAGTTATACTAACTCACTGCACACTCCTCCCAGTCTGTTACACAGTGATCCTGACACACTGTACTCTCCTCCCTGTCTGCATCACAGGCATACTGACTCACTGCACACTCCTCCCAGAATGTTTCTCAGTGACACTGACTCAGTGCACACACCTCCCAGTCTGCATCACAGTGATATCGACTCACTGCACACTCCTCCCAGCCTATTTCACAGGGATACTGACACACTGCACACTCCACCCAGTCTGTTTCAAAGGGATACGGACTCAGTGCACACTCCTCCCAATCGGTTTCAGTGACCCTGACTCACTGCACACTCCTCCCAGTCTGTTTCACAGTGATCCTGACACACTGCACACTCCTCCCTGTCTGCATCACAGGCAGACTAACTCACTGCACACTCCTCCCAGAATGTTTCTCAGTGATACTGACTCAGTACACACACCTCCCAGTCTGCATCACAGTGATATTGACACACTGCACCTTGGTCACAGTCTGCATCACAGTGATACTGACCCTCTGCACACTCCTCCTAGTCTGTTTCAAAGTGAGACTGACCGACTGCAGACTCCTCCCAGTCTGTTTGTGAGTGATACTGACTCACTGCGCACTCCTCCCAGTCTGTTTCAGTGATACTGACTCAGTGCACACTCCTCCCTGTCTGTTTCAGTGATACTGACTCACTGCACACTCCTCCCTGTCTGTTACACAGTTATACTGACTCACTGCACACTCCTCCCTGTCTGTTTCTCAGTGATACTGACTCACTGCACACTCCTCCCAGTCTGTATCACAGTGATGCTGACCCTCTGCACACTCCTCCCAGTCTGTTGCAGTGATCCTGACTCACTGCACACTCCTCCCAGTCTGTTTCACAGTGATCCTGACTCAATGCACACTCCTCGGTGTCTGCATCACAGGCATACTGACTCACTGCACACTCCTCCCTGTCTGCATCACAGGCATACTGACTCACTGCACACTCCTCCCAGTCTGTTTCACAGTGATACTGACTCCCTGCACACTCCTCCCTTCCTATTTCACAGGGAGACTGACACACTGCACACTCCACCCAGTCTGTTTCAGTTATACTAATTCACTGCACACTCCTCCCAGTTTGTTGCACAGTGATCCTGACACACTGTACTCTCCTCCCTGTCTGCATCACAGGCAGACTGACTCACTGCACACTCCTCCCAGTCTGCATCACAGTGATACTGACTCACTGCACATTCTTCCCATTCTGTTTCACAGTGATATTGACTCACTATACATTCCTCCCAGTCTGTTTCACAGTGAGACTGACCGACTGCAGACTCCTCCCAGTATGTTCGTGAGTGATACTGACTCACTGCACACTCCTCGCAGTATCTTTCACAGTGATACTGACTCACGTCACACTCCTCCCTGTCTGTTTCAGTGATATTGACTCACTGCACACTCCTCCCTGTCTGTTTCAGTGACCCTGACTCAGTGCACACTCCTCCCAGTCTGTTTCACAGTGATCCTGACACACTGCACACTCCTCCCAGAATGTTTCTCATTGATACTGACTCAGTACACACACCTCTCAGTCTGCATCACAGTGATATTGTACACACTGCACCTTCGTCCCAGTCTGCATCACAGTGATACTGACCCTCTGCACACTCCTCCCAGTCTGTTTCAAAGTGAGACAGACCGACTGCAGACTCCTCCCTGTCTGTTTCACAGTGATACTGACTTACTGCACACTCTTCCCAGTCTGTTCCATAGTGATACTGACTCACTGCACATTCCTCCCAGTCTGTTTCTGAGTGTTCCTGACTCACTGCACACTCCTTCCTGTCTCCTTCACAGTGATACTGATTCAGTGCTCACTCCTCCCAGTCTGTTTCACAGTGATGCTGACCCGCTGCACACTCCTCCCAGTCTGTTGCAGTGATCCTGACTCACTGCACACTCCTCCCTGTCTGCATCACAGGCATACTGACTCAGTGCACACTCCTCCCAGTCAGTTTCACAGTGATACAGACTCACTGCACACACCTCCCTGCCTATTTCACAGGGATACTGACACACTGCACACTCCACCCAGTCTGTTTCAGTTATACTAACTCACTGCACACTCCTCCCGCTGTGTTTCACAGTGATACTGACTGACTGCACACTTCTCCCAGTCTGTATCACAGTGATACTGACCCACTGCACACTCCTCCCAGTCTGTTTCGAGATGATATGACTTACTATACATTCCTCCCAGTCTATTTCACAGTGAGACTGACTGACTGCAGACTCCTCGCATTCTCTTTCACAGTGATACTGACTCAGTGCACACTCCTCCCTGTCTGTTTCAGTGATACTGACTCACTGCACACTCTTCCCAGTGATACTGACTCAATGCAGACTCCTCCCAGTCTGTTTGTGAGTGATCCTGACTCACTGCACACTCCTCCCTGTCTGTTTCAGTGATACTGACTCAGTGCACAATCCTCCCAGCCTATTTCACAGGGATACTGACTCACTACACTCTCCTCACAGTCTGTTTTACATGATTCTGACCAAGTGCTCACTCCTCCCAGTCTGACACACAGTGATATGGACTCACTGCACACCCCTCCCAGTCTGTATCACAGTGATACTGACACACTGCACACCCCTCCCAGTCTGTATCACAGTGATACTGACACACTGCACACTCCTCCCGCTGTGTTTCACAGGGAGACTGATCGACTGCAGACTCCTCCCAGTCTGTTTGTGAGTGATACTGATTCAGTGCTCACTCCTCCCAGTCTGTATCACGGTGATGCTGATCCTCTGCACACTCCTCCCAGTCTGTTGCAGTGATCCTGACTCACTGCACACTCCTCCCTGTCTGCATCACAGTGATACTGACTCACTGCACACTCCTCCCAGTCAGATTCACAGTGATACTGACTCACTGCACACTCCTCCCTGCCTATTTCACAGGGATACTGACACACTGCACACTCCACCCAGTCTGTTTCAGTTATACTAACTCACTGCACACTCCTCCCAGTCTGCATCACAGTGATATCGACTCACTGCAAACTCCTCCCAGCCTATTTCACAGTGATCCTGACACACTGCACACTCCTCCCTGTCTGCATCTCAGGCAGACTAACTCACTGCACACTCCTCCCAGAATGTTTCTCAGTGATACTGACTCAGTACACACACCTCCCAGTCTGCATCACAGTGATATTGACACACTGCACCTTCGTCACAGTCTGCATCACAGTGATACTGACCCTCTGCACACTCCTCCCAGTCTGTTTCAAAGTGAGACTGACCGACTGCAGACTCCTCCCAGTCTGTTTGTGAGTGATACTGACTCACTGCGCACTCCTCCCAGTCTGTTTCAGTGATACTGACTCAGTGCACACTCCTCCCTGTCTGTTTCAGTATTACTGACTCACTGCACACTCTTCCCAGTGATACTGACTCACTGCACACTCCTCCCAGTCTGTTTCATAGTGATACCGACTCACTGCACTTTCCTCCCAGTCTGCTTCTGAGTGTTACTGACTCACTGCACACTCCTTCCTGTCTCCTTCACAGTGATACTGATTCAGTGCTCACTCCTCCCAGTCTGTTTCACAGTGATACTGACTCACTGCACACTCCTCCTAGACTGCATCACAGGCATACTGACTCACTGCACACTCCTCCCAGTCTGCATCACAGTGATACTGACTCACTGCACACTCCTCCTAGACTGCATCACAGGGATACTGACCGCTGCACACTCCTCACAGTCTGTTGCAGTGATCCTGACTCACTGCACACTCCTCCCAGTCTGTTTTACAGTGATCCTGACTCAATGCACACTCCTCGGTGTCTGCATCACAGGCATACTGACTCACTGCACACTCCTCCCAGAATGTTTCTCAGTGACACTGACTCAGTGCACACACCTCCCAGTCTGCATCACAGTGATATCGACTCACTGCACACTCCTCCCAGCCTATTTCACAGTGAGACTGACTGACTGCAGACTCCTCCCAGTCTGTTTGTGCGTGATACTGACTGACTGCACACTCCTCGCATTCTCTTTCTCAGTGATACTGACTCAGTGCACACTCCTCCCTGTCTGTTTCAGTGACACTGACTCAGTGCACACTCCTCCCTGTCTGTTTCAGTGACACTGACTCAGTGCACACTCCTCCCAGTCTGCATCACAGTGATACAGACCGACTCAACAGTCCTCCGTCTGTTTCAGTGTGAGACTGACTCAGTGCTCACTCTTCCCAGTCTGTTTCACAGAGTCACTGACTCACTGCACAATCCTTCCTGTCTGCTTCAGTGAGACTAACTCACTGCACACTCCTCCCAGTCTGTTACACAGTGATACTGACTCACTGCACACTCCTCCCTGTCTGTTACACAGTTATACTGACTCACTGCACCTTCGTCACAGTCTGCATCACAGTGATACTGACCCTCTGCACACTCCTCCCAGTCTGTTTCATAGTGATACTGACTCACTGCACTTTCCTCCCAGTCTGCTTCTGAGTGTTACTGACTCACTGCACACTCCTTCCTGTCTCCTTCACAGTGATACTGATTCACTGCACACTCCTCCCAGCCTGTTTCTCAGTGATATTGAAACACAGCAAACTCCTCCCAGTCTTTTTCAGTGATTCTGACCCACTGCACACTCCTCCCAGCCTATTTCACAGGGATACTGACTCACTACACTCTCCTCACAGTCTGTTTTACATGATTCTGACCAAGTGCTCACTCCTCCCAGTCTGACACACAGTGATATGGACTCACTGCACACCCCTCCCAGTCTGTATCACAGTGATACTGACACACTGCACACCCCTCCCAGTCTGTATCACAGTGATACTGACACACTGCACACTCCTCCCGCTGTGTTTCACAGGGAGACTGATCGACTGCAGACTCCTCCCAGTCTGTTTGTGAGTGATACTGATTCAGTGCTCACTCCTCCCAGTCTGTATCACGGTGATGCTGACCCTCTGCACACTCCTCCCAGTCTGTTGCAGTGATCCTGACTCACTGCACACTCCTCCCTGTCTGCATCACAGTGATACTGACTCACTGCACACTCCTCCCAGTCAGATTCACAGTGATACTGACTCACTGCACACTCCTCCCTGCCTATTTCACAGGGATACTGACACACTGCACACTCCACCCAGTCTGTTTCAGTTATACTAACTCACTGCACACTCCTCCCAGTCTGTTACACAGTGATCCTGACACACTGTACTCTCCTCCCTGTCTGCATCACAGGCATACTGACTCACTGCACACTCCTCCCAGAATGTTTCTCAGTGACACTGACTCAGTGCACACACCTCCCAGTCTGCATCACAGTGATATCGACTCACTGCACACTCCTCCCAGCCTATTTCACAGTGAGACTGACTGACTGCAGACTCCTCCCAGTCTGTTTGTGCGTGATACTGACTGACTGCACACTCCTCGCATTCTCTTTCTCAGTGATACTGACTCAGTGCACACTCCTCCCTGTCTGTTTCAGTGATACAGACTCAGTGCACACTCCTCCCTGTCTGTTTCAGTGATACAGACTCAGTGCACACTCCTCCCAGTCTGCATCACAGTGATACAGACCGACTCAACAGTCCTCCATCTGTTTCAGTGTGAGACTGACTCAGTGCTCACTCTTCCCAGTCTGTTTCACAGAGTCACTGACTCACTGCACAATCCTTCCTGTCTGCTTCAGTGAGACTGACTCACTGCACACTCCTCCCAGTCTGTTACACAGTGATACTGACTCACTGCACAATCCTCCCTGTCTGTTACACAGTTATACTGACTCACTGCACCTTCGTCACAGTCTGCATCACAGTGATACTGACCCTCTGCACACTCCTCCCAGTCAGATTCACAGTGATACTGACTCACTGCACACTCCTCCCTGCCTATTTCACAGGGATACTGACACACTGCACACTCCACCCAGTCTGTTTCAGTTATACTAACTCACTGCACACTCCTCCCAGTCTGTTACACAGTGATCCTGACACACTGTACTCTCCTCCCTGTCTGCATCACAGGCATACTGACTCACTGCACACTCCTCCCAGAATGTTTCTCAGTGACACTGACTCAGTGCACACACCTCCCAGTCTGCATCACAGTGATATCGACTCACTGCACACTCCTCCCAGCCTATTTCACAGTGAGACTGACTGACTGCAGACTCCTCCCAGTCTGTTTGTGCGTGATACTGACTGACTGCACACTCCTCGCATTCTCTTTCTCAGTGATACTGACTCAGTGCACACTCCTCCCTGTCTGTTACAGTGATACTGACTCAGTGCACACTCCTCCCTGTCTGTTTCAGTGATACAGACTCAGTGCACACTCCTCCCTGTCTGTTTCAGTGATACAGACTCAGTGCACACTCCTCCCAGTCTGCATCACAGTGATACAGACCGACTCAACAGTCCTCCATCTGTTTCAGTGTGAGACTGACTCAGTGCTCACTCTTCCCAGTCTGTTTCACAGAGTCACTGACTCACTGCACAATCCTTCCTGTCTGCTTCAGTGATACTGACTCACTGCACACTCCTCCCTGTCTGTTACACAGTTATACTGACTCACTGCACCTTCGTCACAGTCTGCATCACAGTGATACTGACCCTCTGCACACTCCTCCCAGTCTGTTTCATAGTGATACTGACTCACTGCACTTTCCTCCCAGTCTGCTTCTGAGTGTTACTGACTCACTGCACACTCCTTCCTGTCTCCTTCACAGTGATACTGATTCACTGCACACTCCTCCCAGCCTGTTTCTCAGTGATCTTGAAACACAGCAAACTCCTCCCAGTCTTTTTCAGTGATTCTGACCCACTGCACACTCCTCCCAGCCTATTTCACAGGGATACTGACTCACTACACTCTCCTCACAGTCTGTTTTACATGATTCTGACCAAGTGCTCACTCCTCCCAGTCTGACACACAGTGATATGGACTCACTGCACACCCCTTCCAGTCTGTATCACAGTGATACTGACACACTGCACACCCCTCCCAGTCTGTATCACAGTGATACTGACACACTGCACACTCCTCCCGCTGTGTTTCACAGGGAGACTGATCGACTGCAGACTCCTCCCAGTCTGTTTGTGAGTGATACTGACTCACTGCGCACTCCTCCCAGTCTGTTTCAGTGATACTGACTCAGTGCACACTCCTCCCTGTCTGTTTCAGTGATACTGACTCACTGCACACTCTTCCCAGTGATACTGACTCACTGCACACTCCTTCCTGTCTCCTTCACAGTGATACTGATTCAGTGCTCACTCCTCCCAGTCTGTTTCACAGTGATACTGACTCACTGCACCCTCCTTCCAGTCTCCTTCACAGTGATACTGATTCAGTGCTCACTCCTCCCAGTCTGTATCACGGTGATGCTGACCCTCTGCACACTCCTCCCAGTCTGTTGCAGTGATCCTGACTCACTGCACACTCCTCCCTGCCTATTTCACAGGGATACTGACACACTGCACACTCCACCCAGTCTGTTTCAGTTATACTAACTCACTGCACACTCCTCCCAGTCTGTTACACAGTGATCCTGACACACTGTACTCTCCTCCCTGTCTGCATCACAGGCAGACTGACTCACTGCACACTCCTCCCAGAATGTTTCTCAGTGACACTGACTCAGTGCACACACCTCCCAGTCTGCATCACAGTGATATCGACTCACTGCACACTCCTCCCAGCCTATTTCACAGGGATACTGACACACTGCACACTCCACCCAGTCTGTTTCCAAGGGATACGGACTCAGTGCACACTCCTCCCAATCGGTTTCAGTGACCCTGACTCACTGCACACTCCTCCCAGTCTGTTTCACAGTGATCCTGACACACTGCACACTCCTCCCTGTCTGCATCACAGGCAGACTAACTCACTGCACACTCCTCCCAGAATGTTTCTCAGTGATACTGACTCAGTACACACACCTCCCAGTCTGCATCACAGTGATATTGACACACTGCACCTTGGTCACAGTCTGCATCACAGTGATACTGACCCTCTGCACACTCCTCCTAGTCTGTTTCAAAGTGAGACTGACTGACTGCAGACTCCTCCCAGTCTGTTTGTGAGTGATACTGACTCACTGCGCACTCCTCCCAGTCTGTTTCAGTGATACTGACTCAGTGCACACTCCTCCCTGTCTGTTTCAGTGATACTGACTCACTGCACACTCCTCCCTGTCTGTTACACAGTTATACTGACTCACTGCACACTCCTCCCAGTCTATTTCACAGTGATACTGACTCACTATATATTCCTCCCAGTCTTTTTCACAGTGAGACTGACCGACTGCAGACTCCTCCCAGTCTGTTTGTGAGTGATACTGACTCACTGCACACTCCTCCCAGTCTGTCTCAGTGATACTGACTCACTGCACACTCCTCCCTGTCTATTTCAGTGACACTGACTCACTACACACTCCTCCCGTTCTGTTTCATAGGGATACTGACTCACGGCACACTCCTCCTAGTCTGTTTCACTGTGATAGTGACTCACTGCACACTGCGCCCAGTCTGTTTTACAGTGATACTGACTCACTGCACATTCCTCCAAGTCTGCTTTTCAGTGTTACTGACTCACTGCACACTCCTTCCTGTCTCCTTCACAGTGATACTGATTCAGTGCTCACTCCTCCCAGTCTGTTAAACAGTGATACTGACTCAATGCATACTCCACCCAGTCTGTTTCTCAGTGATACTGACTCACTGCTCATTCCTCCCAGTCTGTTTCACAGTGATACTGACTCACTGCACGATCCTCCCAGTCTGCATCACAGTGATACTAACTCAGTGCACACCCCTCCCAGTCTGTATCACAGTAATACTGACCCGCTGCACACTCCTCCCAGTCTGTTACACAGTTATACTGACTCACTGCACACTCCTCCCATTCTGTTTCACAGTGATACTCACTTACTGCACAATTCTCCCGCTGTGTTTCACAGGGAGACTGACTCACTACACTCGCCTCCCAGTGTGTTTCACAATGCTACTGACCGACTGCACACTTCTCCCAGTCTGTATCACAGTGATACTGACCCACTGCACACTCCTCCCAGTCTGTTTCGCAGTGATCCTGACCGACTGCACGCTCCTCCCAGTCTGTTACACATTGATACTGACTTACTGCACGCTTCTCCCGGTCTGGTTCATGATACTGACTCACTGCACTCTCCTCCCAGCCTGTTTCACAGGGATACTGACTCACTGCACACTCCTCCCAGTCTGTTTCATAGTGATACTAACCCACTGCACACTCCTCCCAGCTTGTTTCACAGGGATACTGACTCACTGCACACTCCTCCCAGTCTGTTAGACAGTGATACTGCCTCACTGCACACTCCTCCGAGTCTGCTTCATAGTGATATTGACACACTGCACACTCCTCCTGGTCTGTTTCACAGGGATACTGACACACTGCACACTCCTCCCAGTCTGTTTCACAGTGATACTCACTTACTGCACACTCCTCCCAGTCTGTTTCACAGTGATACTCACTTACTGCACACTCCTCCCAGTCTGTTTCACAGGGATACTGACTCACTGCACACTCCTCCCAGTCTGTTTCAGTGATAACGACTCACTGCACACTCCTCACACTCTCTTTCACAGGGAGACTGACTCACTACACTCTCCTGCCAGTGTATTTCACAGTGATACTGACCGACTGCACACTCCTCCCAGTCTGTTTCTCAGTGATATTGACTCAGTGCACACTCCTCCCAGTCTGTTACACAGTGATCCTGACTCACTGCACACTCCTCCCTGTCTGCATCACAGGCATACTGAATCACTAGACACTCCTCCCAATCGGTTTCAGTGATACTGACTCAGTGCACACTCTTCTCAGTCTGCATCACAGTGATATTGACTAACTGCACATTCCTCCAAGTCTGCATCACAGTGATACTGACTCACTGCACCCTCCACCCAGTCTGTTTCACAGTGAGACTGACCAACTCAACACTCCTCCCAGTCTGCATCACGGTGATCCTGACTCACTGCACAATCCTCCCAGTCTGCATCACAGTGATACTGACTCAGTACACACCCCTCCCAGTCTGCATCACAGTGATACTGACTCGCTGCACACTCCTCCCGGTCTGGTTCACAGTTGTACTGACTCACTGCACACTCCTCCCAGTCTGCATCACAGTGATACTGACCCGCTGCACACTCCTCCCAGTCTTTTCAGTTATACTAACTCACTGCACACTCCTCCTGCTGTGTTTCACAGGGAGACTGACTCACTACACTCGCCTCCCAGTGTGTTTCTCAGTGATACTGACCGACTGCACACTTCTCCCAGTCTGTATCACATTGATACTGACCCACTGCACACTCCTCC
This sequence comes from Hemiscyllium ocellatum, assembly GCF_020745735.1. NCBI lineage: Eukaryota > Metazoa > Chordata > Chondrichthyes > Orectolobiformes > Hemiscylliidae > Hemiscyllium > Hemiscyllium ocellatum. The sequence goes on from NC_083418.1 coordinate 16,575,424, forward strand.
CAGTCTGTTTCGCAATGATACTGACCAACTGCACACTCCTCCCAGTCTGTTTCGCAGTGATACTGACCGACTGCACACTTCTCCCAGTCCGTTTCACTGTGATATTGACTCACTGCATACTCCTCCCAGTTGTTTCAGTGATACTGACTCACAGCACACTCCCCGCTGTCTGCATCACAGTGATACTGACTCACTGCACACTCCTCCCGGTCTGGTTCACAGTTGTACTGACTCACTGCACACTCCTCTCAGTCTGTTTCAGTGATAATGACTCACTGCACACTCCTCCCGCTCTGTTTCTCAGGGAGACTGACTCACTACACTCTCCTGCCAGTGTATTTCACAGTGATACTGACTGACTGCACACTCCTCCCAGTCTGTATCACATTGATACTGACCGACTGCACACTCCTCCCAGTCTGTTTCTCAGTAATACTGACCGACTGCACACTCCTCCCAGTCTGTATCACATTGATGCTGACCGACTGCACACTCCTCCCAGTTTGTTTCGCAGTGATACTGACCGACTGCACACTCCTCCCAGTCAGTTTCACAATGATACTGACCAACTGCATACCCCTCCCAGTCTGATACACAGTGATATGGACTCATTGCACTCTCCTCCCAGTTTGTTTCACAGGGATACTGACTCACTGCACACTCCTCCCTGTCTCTTTTACATGATTCTGACCAAGTGCTCACTCGTCCCAGTTTCATGCTGATACTGACTCACTACATCCTCCTCCCAGTCTACTTTATAGCTATGCTGCCTGCTGAATGAATTTCCCAGTTCTTTCATCTGATACTCCTTATCTAAATCCACCATGTTCCTGAATTTACTCCTCTTTCGCTGTCCCCTGGGTAGCCCCTTCTTCTTTTTAAAGAATTATACCACTGCTCTGCTCGATATTTCAATTTCTGAATTTGGACCTTAATCATCCCCATTCCATCTTTTACAAATATTTTATGACTGATTTGCCTATTGAGGACTTCGGAATTCATTTACATTAGCTGTCAGTCTCCCTTTATACCCCTCACTGCTTCTGTTATTACGTTTCACCATCTCTTTGACTGTTGTATATTTAACCTGGTTCTCACTTGTACTTTCTGTCTCTCATAAGCACAATTCTTATTCTATACCTTTACTCGATTGTCTTTTCACATTTGGGGAGCACCTAACTGTTTTGCTTGGCTTTCCGCCTGCTGGGAATATATCCTGACTGTGCACAAACTCTCTGTTCTCCAAAGGCAGCCCTGTTGTTCATGACCAGCCTGCCTGACTTTGATTCCATTTCATATGGGCCAGATCCACTCTCTCCTGTCTCCCTCAGTCAAGTCATCTTCCTCTGGCCTGCTCCAAGTCCTTTCCCATGGCCACCCCAAACCTTATGACAATATACTTGCTATATTTAAATGTTCTTCCACTGACAGTCTAGCTACTTGGCTCACCTCATTCCCATGAAGCAGCTCCAAGACGGTCTTCTTTTCATTAGGTTGCAGTCATACCAGAGTAGAAATGTTTCCTGAAAACACTTTATCTGAAACTCTGCCCTTTATCCTATTATCCCTGGTGGTTAGCACTGCTGCCTCATAGCGCCAGGGACCTGGGTTCAATTCCATCCTCAGGTAATTGTCTCCGTAGAGTTTGCTCTGTGTCTGTGTGGATTTCCTTTGGGTGCTCTGGTCTTCTCCCACAGTCTGAAGATGTGCAGGTTGAGTGGATTGCCCATGGTGTCCAGGCATGGGCAGGTTAGATGGATTAGCCATGGGAATTACAGGGATAATGTAGGATTTGGGCGGGATGCTGTTTGGAGGGCCTGTGTGGATTCAATGGGCTGCTTCCACACTGTGGGGAATCTATATTTGGATCACTAAAGTCCTCCACTTAGTATTCTACAATTCGCTCATCAGTCTGCAATTTCCTTACAAATTTCTTCCTCTACATTTTTTTCCCATTAATTGGTGCCACTGGTCAAGTTAATTGCATTGTTTGTTTCTGAGCTCTGGCCAAATTGATTCTGTCCTTCATCCTCTGGGACGTCCTCTTCCTTCAGCAGTGCAGTGCTCCCCTTAAACAATACAACAACAATACCAGGACTCCCCTCAGCCCCCCTTCCCCACCCCCCCCCCAGCTCCCCCACCCTTTGTCTTTCCTGAGCACCTGGAACATTGTCCCTGTTCTTCCTGCAGCTGGCTGTCCATTGTAGAAATGTCATTCTCCCTCCATGTGGCAGTCTGCACCTGCAATTCACCCAATCATATTGAGCCCACTCCGTGATTCACAACACACGTTCAGTAAATGCAAAGTACAGTTTGTTCCATTTTTCAATTCCTCTGAATTTACCGAGTATTTTATGAGATCCTCTCGGATTACTCCTGGCCTTCTCTAAAAGTGCCTCATCAAACACCTTATTCTTCTTTGTGACTTCAATATGCTGGTTCTCACTCCCCAGCGAATTTGGTTCAATCCTCACCAATCTGCACCCAGTGAACCTTCTGAAAAGGATATTGGTCTCAAAACTGTTGAGTTGTGACCGGTACAAGGTACCTTTTACCCCAGCACTGGTCCCACTGTCCCAGTGAGCTGAAACCCTCCCTTCTGTACCATGACTCAATCCTTGCCATCCTCCTGCATCTACTCACTCACACACGGCACTGGGAGTAATTCAGATGTTATTATCTCATTGTTCCTACTTTTCAATTCCTTCTTTATCTCCTTAAAACCTGACCTGGGGATCTCAGTACCTCTCCTTTCTCTGCCATTGATACCAATGGGTACCATCATTCCCGGCTCATTCCCCAGACCCTGCAGTGTTCAGCTCCCTCTCTGTGAAATCCTTCCAACTCACCCCAGGGAAGGCAACACGCCAGGACAAATTCAGGGATAAAAACTGTCTTACTTTAGACAGTGCCACTCAGGCAGCTGGTAGGATCGGTAGGGGACCCAGGTCACAGATCAATGAGAGTAGTATCAGGGTTAGAGAGTGGGCCTTTTGGGTAAAGGAATGGCTGTCAGATGCTCTCCTCACTTCTGAGCACATATGCCTTGAGCAGGAAGACAAGGCACCCCTACAAGCTGTGTAGCAAATCTCGCAGTTTGTTTCTCTGGCTCCCTGTGGCAATATTCCAAACTGTTGGAATGTCAGCAGCTGCAGCAAGGCAGCCCCTAAGATGGGGCATGGGTTGCCTAGTGTCGGGCCATGCTTGGTGATGGGGAGGGAAGGTCACCCAGGAGCCTTCCTACCTTGTGGTTAATGAGGGTAGTGGAGGGAAGGCAGAATGTGCCCTCCCCCACCTCAGTGGTTAGCATTGCTGCCTCACAGTGCTAGTGACCAGGTTTGATTCCAACTTTGTGCGACTGGCTGTTGGAGTTTGCACGTTAGTATGGGTTTCTTCCAGGTGCTACAGTTTCCTCCTAAAGTCAAACGATGTCCAGGTTAAGTAGATTGGCCAGGAGAAATTCATAGGGTAATAGAATTCCCACAGTGGGGAAGCAAGTCATTCATGCCATTGAGCCTGCATCCCACCCTGACCCACCTACACTATCCCTGTAACCCTGCACTTCCCATGGTTAATCCAGCCAGCCTAATGATCCCTGAACACTATGGGCAATTTAGCATGGCTAATCCATCTAACCTGTACATCTTCGGACTGTGGGAGGAAACCGGATATAGTGCATTTGCCCATAGCTTCCGGGGTTGTGCAGGATAAGTGGATTAGCCATGGGAATTACAGGGTTACGGGGATATGGGAGTGGGGTTGGTCTGGGTGGTGTGCTCTTTGGAGGATTAGTGTTAACTCGATGGGCCAAATGGCCTGCTTCCACACTGTAGAGGTTCTATGAATGACCTAAATCTATTAAAACAAAGCACACCCCAGTTTTCATACTTATCTCATAGAGGCCACTTAATGCTCTGCTATTATTTGCATTGTTAATTTTTCCTGTCTGGTGATTTTGTCTTTTTTTGCTGCTTTTCTGTCTTGTCAAAGATGAACAGATGTCAGCTTCTACTCCAGCCTAAACCTTCGTCTAAAGGATTGGATATCCCAATCTTCTGGGATCCTTGTCTGTGTGCAGGCTGACAAAGAGAGAACTTGCTGGCTGGCATGGAGTTGATATTATTGCTGACTTTAACTTTGATGCTGAAAATGCGTTGCTGGAAAAGCGCAGCAGGTCAGGCAGCACCCAAGGAGCAGGAGAATTGACGTTTCGGGCATGAGCCCTTCTTCAGGAAAGAAGGGCTTTCCTGAAGAACAGCTCATGCCCGAATTGTCGACTCTCCTGCTCCTTGGATGCTGCCTGACCTGCTGCGCTTTTCCAGCAATGCATTTTCAGCTCTTATCTCCGCATCTGTAGTCCTCACTTTCTCCTTTAACTTTGATGCCCCTAGCTCTGTCCAAGGAGCAACAGGAGACACAGAAAAAAAAAAGCAACAACATTGAAGAGCCCAATTTAGCTTAATTCCCTCGAACATAGTCCATTATTGATGACACATATTGTTCATTCATCCCATTTCTGGGGAATCAGTAATTGTCAAAGAATGAGCTTAAAACAGAAGGGAGCCATTCATCGTACTCATACTGGCCCTGCATCAGAGAAAATGGGAAGTTGAATTGATGATGGACAGTAAGTTGAACGGTGTGGTCCTTGGCTGTGGTGGAATGATACTACATCTTTGGGATTGTTGGAGAGATGCCAGAATTGTATCCAATGTAACTCGGCCTTGCCGGAAGGTGTGGCTAGTTCTGGAGCCCACGTTTTCTCGAGTACAGCTATCTTCGCTGAACTCAGTGTCACATGGAGCAAGTGGAATTGACTGAAGACTAGGATCTGTGATAGTGGGACCTCAGGAAGATCCATCATCCACGGGACAATCCTATCTGAGCACACGGTTCAGAACGATAACCTGACCTATGGCCTGTAAGTTTGGTAGCTCGGTCTATAGCAGGCTGCTTCTGTTATTTTCACATACTTGCATGTGTCGTAGCTACCCCGCCTTACTCCCAGCTTTCCGACCCTCCCTACTGAGCCAGCGTTGGTTGGAGGTTTAATCGGGAGTGAAGGATAGGTCAGGATCTGAAGTTGTAGATTCCTGTGGCAGACAAGTTGAAGTATATTGGTCTTCTGCTATGCAAACCTATCTGCTTGGATGGATAAAGGACCATTGTTGGAACAAGAGAAATGAGAGAGAACTTATGCCTGTCCAGTTCTTTGCTTGTGTGAGCTCCGAACCACTTCTGTTGACAGCATTTTGCTCCATCACACACTTTCTGGTCCATGGACACAAACGATAGATGGGCCTGGCTGTGCTGCTGCCTTCCTTTATCCTTTACAACCCAGGGTGGCCTGGACTCCATGCGAAACTTTAAAGTACCATGATCACATTGAGCCCCAGGACATTTGAGAGCCATTTTCTCACTTGCTGGGATTAATAATGGCAGGGACTGGGCCAGCACTGCAGCACCACAGGATGCCTGTAATTAAATGATCTTCTGTCTCTCTTGCACACACACATACGATTGTTCTGACGAAGGATCTGTGTGGTTTTGGAAGTGCATTTAGGTTTTATGAGGTCTGGAGACATCCTCCTTTCTCCCTTCATGCCTTGCCTGTGCTCCAGTTCACTCACACTCTTCCTCTCTCAGGCAGTCATGTGAGATTAGTTCAAAATCGTGACATACAGCTTCCTGCCAAGAGGCAGAGCTACTGCTCAAGCTGCTAGATTCGGAGTATGTGAATGAGCTGAGAGCTGTCAGTGCACAAAGCAGCAGAATCCTGTGTGACTGTGAGGAAAGGACACAGACTTTGCTCACAAAGGGCTAGAACTGAGTGACTGCTTTCCTTCCACACCCTGCTTTCGCATCTCTGGGCTGCATCTTCATTGTAACTTGTTCTGCAAAGATTGAAATTTAACAAGCTGAGATCTGACTGTGGGTCCTCAGTGCTGAAGTATACTCCAGGTAAGTTCGAATGATTGTAGCTGCTGTTTTAATGTTCACACTGATGTCACTCGAGTGTGTTGGGCTGAAATGTTTATAATATCCAAAACCCAAGGCTGGTTAAGCCTGAATTGCCTGTTGAGGCTGTTTAGTCTTTCACTTGCTCCTTGAGAGAAGAACTCTGTTGCAGGCGTGAATTGGCAAATACATCCTCACTCTTAACAAGTGGAGCTGTGCCACAGCTCCACAAAGGCCATTTGCGGTGAAAGGGTTCAGATAAGGGACTGGTAGACTGAGCAGTGGCTCCTTAAGTTTAGCCTGAACTCCTTCATGTACACTCTGGGCTGTTTAGCAGGAGGGAGATGTTATCAGCTTGTTGAGTGAGGGAGAACACAAATTAAAGTATGTATTACTCGGCATGTTTTGTTGAATGAATTACGCTCAGAGACTGAAGCAGATCTGGTTTTGTTAACGTACAGTCGGAAATGTTGTAGCCAAGCAATTGTAAGAACTCAAATAGTAAGTGCCCCAGACCGAGAGGCTAATAGTCATGTGAGTCAGGGGTCTGTATGAACTGGAGTCAACAGTTTCTGTTTTTCTTTGACATTTTCTTTTTTATAGTCGGAGTGGGATTACTATCAGGAATTGTTTTCCAAAAGGCCAGTTTCAACAGCTGCATTGTCTCACACTTTAAACCAATTCTTTTAAATGGTCTTGCTGCTTGTTAGGAGCAGGTTAACTCTGTGAGCACCTTGCAGGAGGTGCTGTCCATTGCTATGCCATCTTGTACTTTCCTTCCTTGTGCTCAGACCATTCAGCTGAGAGTGAGTCAATGTTATTGGAGCCCACCCACCCTTACTGGCCTTTGCTGAGGCCTGCAATGGTCTGATGTGGGAAGCTTAACCAGTCTGGGCCTTGTACTTATTGGGGTCCAGCAGGATGAGAGGGTTCATACTGAAACATGTCTGCTACTTAATGGGCTTGTCAGAGTGGGTGCCCCCTGGGAGAATCTAGAATGGGGTGGGGGGGGGGGGGGGCACGAGGGGAAACCTTGACTATGGAGATGAGGAGAAATTTCTTCTCTCAGTGTTTGGAATTCACCTACTCAGAGAACATTAGTTACCAACTATATCCAACACCCAATTGGACAAGTTTTGGATTGACAAGAGCATCCAGAGTTAGAAAGAGACTCTCTATATGCTGCTCCTCAAAGCCTGTGCTCCACAGTGTCTGTTGCTCCTCTGCATATGCTGCTCTCCAGTACCAGTAGCATCTTTGTGCTCCTCAGTATTTGCTGTTCTATAGTTTCTGTACTCCCTCAGAATATGCTGCTCCACAGTTCCTGTTCCTCAGTATCTATTGCCCCTGAATATCTGCTGTTGCTTGGTATCTGCAGCACCTTAGTCTCTGTGCTGCTCGGTCTCTGTATTGATCAGAGTACATAATCAAACAGTGTGATGTGAGCACCCAAACCTTTTCAGGCTAAACTTGATACTAGAGCTCAAAAGGCAATCTATACCTCAAATGGTCTCCAGCCTCCCACAGTTACTAACTTTGTGAACTAAAATCCCTGTTAGCCATCGCAACAAGAAACTTTGTTTATGCCAAAAGTATGGGGGCTACACTGGAAAGGAATTATTAAAACTCTCGAAGTAAAGAAATGACCATGCAAAGTGCTTACAAATCATTAAATATTCTCCAGCCAGCAGTTACTCCCCATCACTTTCCATGTACTACTTCAGTGATTGCAGAATGAATTAGAGTCGAAAACATCATATCCAGAGTTTAATCGTTAATGAATATCTGTTAAATTGCCAACAATTGGTCTCAGTGTGACCAGGAGAAGACGAAGCTACCCTTTCCATTCAGACAACGTCGAAAATTGATTCCTAAGAAAGAAAAAAAACCAAACTGACATGCTGGTTTTAAACAGTGAATATGTTCTGGTACATTCTCTCCATCATTTTCTGCCAAACAACCTCTCTACCTCGCCTTAAAGAAACACCAAAGAAATTCAGTCCTCAGCACAGACTCTATACCAATCCTCTACCTGTAGAGAGTCTGTGTTGTCAGAACTGCCCCCATCTAGGCAAGTGGGGAGTATTCCATTACACTCCTGACTTGTGCCTTGTCGATGGTGGACAGGCTTTGGGGGAGTCAGGAGGTGAGTTACTCGCTGCAGGATTCCTAGCCTCTAACCTGCTCTTGTGGCTCAGGTGCACTGAATTTACAAAGGGACTGAAGTGTAGGCAGTCAAGTCTCTGCCCTGTTCTTCCCATTCTGTGTTGGAACACAATTATCTGATGAATTGTCTATGTTCTCAATGATGTTTGATTTGCAATATTCAGCGTGGAAATTGCAAGAAAGCAGCTTTGTGGATGCTTCATTGTGGAATTATGTGAAGTTTGAAAGTTGCAGTGTCAATATAGCGGTCAAATGCAGTCTGAAAGAATTTGGGATTGGGCTGAAAGTGCTGAAGTGACTGCAGCACAACATTGACCAGGTTGTGCTCACCAGTAATCTGTTTCCGAAGGAGCTGAGCAGCTTGCGTTCTTGCATAAGGATCTGACACCTTCCAAACTATCTGTGCAAGGATCCGACAGTGAGGGGCAGGCATGAACGGGTGGATTATCGTATTCTGTGCGTTTGCTCGTTGCTCCTTAGAACAATGAAGTGTTGTCTCAGCAGTAAAAGGGGTGCAAACAGCTGATTGCCAGAAAATGGGGAGCAGATGAGGGAATTGTTTCATGAATTATACAAAAATGCAGTGTCTAATTTTTAAAATCTACTCCACTCAAGATGTGAAAGGGTTCATTAGTATTGAGCCTCCTTAAGCTCTGTGCTTAAATTAGAAGAGGAAGCTTTGGCAGCATTGCTTCATTACAAAATCAAAATCAGCTGAATTCTTAAACAGAATTCAAAAGAATTGTACCAAAACCTGAAGGATTACTTCCAAATAGATGTTGTAATAATAAGACACATCTTCTTGAAGGTCTGGATTAAATCTGAAAATGTGTTGCTGGAAAAACGCAGCAAGTCAGGCAGCATCAAAGGAGCAGGAGAATCGACGTTTCGGGCATGAGGTCTGGATTAAATGCCCAGCTTTGATCCAAATTTGGTGATGACCATTATTGATACTTGCCTGGAGTTTCTAAATCAGACAGCTGCAGCTTGAACACTCAGACCGTGCAGTGCTCCGACCGGGACTCCAAAGGAGTAGTGCAGGATGTTATTATAAGGGTGCAAAGGTCTGAAAGGGTTAATCTTGAGGAGAGCCTGTAGCACCAGCTGCTGTGGTAATCTTATATGGACTCGGTGGGAGAACAGCTTAGGATCTCAAAGCAGTAAGACCTACCATCCAGGTCCAACTCATAGTCTCTGTAACAATCATATCAGTGTAGCTTGTGTCGAGGTGCTAATCCTTTCTCCAGGTGGATTCTATAAGGTGGATTCTATCCACTTTACCAACACCTTCCACCCCGACCTCAAATTTACCTAGACCATCTCAGACACCTCCCTCCCCTTCCTAGACCTTTTCATTTCTATCTCGGGCGACCAAATCAACACAGACATTTACTATAAACCGACTGACTCCCACAGCTACCTGGACTACACCTTCTCCCACCCTGCCCCCTGTAAAAACGCCATCCCATATTCCCAATTCCTTCGTCTCCGCCGCATCTGCTCCCAGGAGGACCAGTTCCAATACCGTACAGCGCAGATGGCCTCCTTCTTCAAGGACCGCAGATACCCCCCAGACGTGATCGACGATACCCTCCACCGCATCTCCTCCACTTCCCGCTCCTCCACCCTTGAGCCTCGCCCCTCCAACCGCCACCAGGACAGAACCCCACTGGTTCTCACCTACCACCCCACCAACCTCCGTATACAGCGTATCATCCGCCGTCATTTCCGCCAACTCCAAACGGACCCCACTACCTGAGATATATTTCCCTCCCCTCCCCTATCAGCGGTCCAAAAAGACCACTCCCTCTGTACCTCCCTAGTCAGGTCCACACCCCCCACCAACCCAACCTCCACTCCCGCCACCTTCCCCTGCAACCGCAAGAAATGCAAAACTTGTGCCCACACCTCCCCCCTTACTTCCCTCCAAGGCCCCAAGGGATCCTTCCATATCTGCCACAAATTCACCTGCACCTCCACACACATCATCTATTGCATCCTCTGCACCCGATGTGGCCTCCTCTATATTGGGGAGACAGGCCGCCTACTTGCGGAATGTTTCAGTGAACACCTCTGGGACGCCCGGACCAACCAACCCAACCACCCTGTGGCTCAACACTTTAACTCTCCCTCCCATTCCACCAAGGACAAGCAGGTCCTTGGACTCTTCCATCGCCAGAACATATCAACACGACGGTCGGAGGAAGAGCGCCTCATCTTCCACCTAGGAACCCTCTAACCACAAGGGATGAACCTAGATTTCTCCAGTTTCCTCATTTCCCCTCCCCCCACCTTGTCTCAGCCGGTTCCCTCGAACTCAGCACCGCCCTCCTAACCTGCAATCCTCTTCCTGACCTCTCCGCCCCCACCCCACTCCGGCCTATCACCCTCACCTTGACCTCCTTCCACCTATCCCACCTCCATCGCCCCTCCCCCTAGTCCTTCCTCCCTACCTTTTATCTTAGCCTGCTTGGCTCTCTCTCTCTTATTCCTGATGAAGGGCTTATGTTTGAAACGTCGAATTCTCTATTCCTGAGATGCTGCCTGGCCTGCTGTGCTTTGACCAGCAACACATTTGCAGCTGATGCCTGAAACGTCAATTCTCCTGCTCTTTGGATGCTGCCTGACCTGCTGCGCTTTTCCAGCAACACATTTTCAGCTCTGATCTCCAGCATCTGCAGTCCTCACTTTCTCCTAGAAGATTCTATAAGGTGCCCAAGAATGTAGAATAGCACACAATTGTTTTTTAGTTGATGGTTTTAAAGAATACAGGTAATTCTTGTGCAACTATGTGTTATAGAAAAACTGCACTTTAGAAACAGTGCTTAAAGTATTGGCGATGTAAATCGCGTTACAGCCAACACACGTTTTAAAAGTTGGCACTTTAGAAACAGTGTCCCCAGTTTGTTAATCGTTTTACAGTGAATTCACATTAATGGAACACACATTTTAACAGGACGACCTGGAATAATTATTGTTGCAAAACCTGTGAAATGTTGCCCAATCCTAAGGTCCTCTTCACAATCCCAGAAGCAACAAGCTATGAATCAAGGGAAAAGCTACCAAGTGATGCCTGATATTCACATCACTTCATGGCTGCAGTTAGAGACAGTGTTAGAATGAAACTGAAATTCTGAGCAGCTTCCTTCATGAGGCCTAGCAGGCATTTTAGATAATAATCAATCAATAATGAGCATCCAGGAAATTAATCCTCATATTGTTTTCAACATCTTTACCAGGTTAATAAAGTCCCATCTTCATCCACTTGCAGGATCTTTATTGCTTGAATGTACTAACAAAGATCACCCCATAATATTTTCACTGTGCATATGCAAATCAACCTCAGTTGTTTAAATGCATATTTAATTTTATGAATTAAGTCCTGTTATCAGTTATGTCCCATATTACATAAATAAAAGCACATAATAACTGAGATGGGAGGTTGCTCTAATTCTACTAATACTCGGGTTTTAAATAAAAAAAATCTGTCAGTTGAGTTTCTTTAATAAATCCAATTATTAGTTTGTTATTGGCACAAAAGTTATTCAAGGAAGATGCACTAATTGGATAGCATAAACATCTGGTAATATGGAAGTAAATGTTCATCTCTCTAAGTAACTCAAAAAAATACACAAACACACTTACTTCAGAGAAAGAGAAAGGAAATGGGTTTCACTCTGCAGAGGTTCACTTATAAAAAAATTGCTAGCTATCAGAGTTATTTTTGAAGGCAAAAGCAATAAAGAAAATATCTAGAAGGTTCTGAACCCTGGCAGTCTATATTCTAGTCTGTGCAGTCAAGTCACTAATCATGCACAATTGTCTCTGGCCTCTTGGCAGATACAACTTGCTGAAGAAATATAATATTGAGAAGCTCCATCAGTCACACTCCCAGAAGAACAAATAGGGGTTTCACCCTGAACTCAACAAGAGGGCTTTATTCAGAAATAGGAGAGATCAGCTGGGCAACCTGTCCCCATGGCTGCACTGTTCTCAAGTAATTCCAGCGACCAAAGCAGGAGAAATTGAGAACTGTAGATGCTGGAGGTCAGAGTCAAGAGTGTGCTCCTGGAAAAACACAGGACTTCAGGCAGCATCCTAGGAGCAAGAGAATCGATGTTTTGGGCATAAGCCCTTCATCAGGAAGGGCTTATGCCCAAAATGTTGATTCTCCTGCTCCTAGGATGTTGCCTGACCTGCTGTGCTTTACTAGCACACACTCTCAACAGAGACCAAAGTAGTCTCCAAGCAATCACAGTTAAAACAGCTCCATCAGGAGTCGACAGCAAAACAAATAGCACTGTGATTTTTAGAAAGCCTTGTTAAAAGTCTCCAAAGGCGCTGTGACCATACAACAACATCTTTTGAAGAAACCGTTGCTAATATTTCCATAAATATGAAATGAATTCCTATTTCTCCCACAATCCTTCAAAAACTAAACTCTTCAAGAAACATTAAATATGAAGCACCTTTGTTACTGTTAGCAAAGTGTGATTGAACCCTCTGGTGACCCTATAATGATGTCATGGAACTGTAAATGACTGGGTATAAATACTATCGTGTGGGTGGAATTAGACCATTTTGGAATGAACACTGGATGAAGCACCCTGGAATGTGTGACTCTCTGAAAGAGATTAAGAGAGCACATGGACATGCATGCTCAAAGAAGATAGATTAATTATTACTTAATGCACCGATAAGTCAGAGCCTGGCACAAGATTACCATGTATAATAGCATTTAGTACGAAGATCTAAAGTAATATTGCTTTATTTGAAGAATAAGATTGAAGACAAAGCTTGACTTTGCTTTTATTTCAACCGCTCTGTCTCAAACTCAAAACTTAATTGTCTGACATAAAATTAGGTTCCCCACAGTGTGGAAACAGGCCCTTTGGCCCAACAAGTCCACACTGACCCTCCGAAGAGTAACCCACCCAGACCCATTTCCCTCTGACTAACATACTAACACTATGAGCAATTTAGCATGGCCAATTCACCTGACCTGCACATCTTTGTGACTGTAGGAGGAAATCCACACAGACACATGGAGAATGTGCAAACTCCACATCGACAGTTGCCCAAGGCTACAATTGAATCAGGCACCCTGGCGCAACAGTGCTAATCTCTGAGCCACCATGCCGCCCCATAACAAAAGCATGTGACAAAAGACTAACTACATCAAAATGGAAAAATGGAACATCATTGTAACATGTGGACAAAACATAAAGCAGTTTTGAAAATTAAGTCGTGACATATGCATTTTCATTTGCCCTTTGTAGGTAAACTTCTCAGCACTTAGTAAATTCAAACAAAGTTACATTCTTGACATTAGAGGTTACATTCTGTTTGTTGTCAACATGAGAGCTTTTTTGAAATATGAGGCTGTAATAGCAAACTCCATCAAAATAGACTGAATTTGATGTTTTTCCACAAATACTTGGGATTTACAAACAGCATCTCCTAATGTCTCTCTGTAGTCATGGTTGACATATACTTTAAAGCATTTAAATGCTAATGGCAACCTGAGTGCTTCTTTTTCCTTTATTTGGTGTTAATTTAGTTTTTTCTACAAGAATCCTGCTATCTTCTGCATGCCTGACCAACCTTCTTGAAACAGACGCACACTCACTCCCAAATCACTGGCATCAATTGCTACCTTGAAGTGCTTTAGTGCAATTTGATGCAACCAACATTTGTTAATTGATCAAAATGGCTTTCGACTTCTCAAACGTTGCCTGGCACTCCCTTGACCATATTCTCTTGACTTCCATTTGGAACGATTCCAGCCTTTTGTTTCCTGTGTGTTATTAACACAATATATTCTTTCCTGCCTTTCTTCCCTCAGTCTACATCTGGTGTCAGACAAAGGATTTTTTTTTCTCAGCTATTTTTGTTTTCTGCAAGAGATTGCTAGGCTCTCGCCAGAGATTTAGCTTGAAGGATATATCAAACATGGCTGAACTGAATGCCCTTGCACTGTCATTGTCTGATATAGGTGTATTGGAAGATTGTAGAATGATAATCAACACGTTTGATTCCGTGAGCGCATCTTCCTTGACCATCAAGTCTTGGTTTAGTCCTCAAACACAAAGCTTCTAGCGCAGAAGTAGGTAGGCTACTCATTGCACTGCAAGAGTTTTTCCTGTACATCGATACTTTCAAACATGAAGCTGATTGCGAGGAGTTGGGGTGGGAGATATAGGATGGTGAACACAGTACAAGAAAAGAGGTGCCCTGGAAAGAGCGAAGTAGGATGATGGCAGGGTTGGGGCAGGGACTTGCCAGCAGCCATTAACCAGATACCTGGTGCGTCTTGTGCAGAGATTTAGGGTATAAAAGTGCAAGTGTTTAAATTCCCCAATTCTAACCTCCTCATGTTCCTGAATACTGTACTAAAATTGCAACAAAAGCAAGTGGATCTGATGTTTGTTCATTGCTCTTAGCTGACAAAAAAAACCCACCTCAAATGCATTATATTGTAGGTGGTCTCATGGGTAGTTTCCCTATGTCTGAGTTAAAGGCTTGAGATCCACTTCAGGACTTGATGGCCATGGAGTGCGGTGTCTTTGTAACATAGCTGACTGGGTTAATTCTCAGCCTGTGAGCCCAGACAGTCCATCAATGGTAGGCCAGGAAAAGCAGGACCAGCAATGTTTGATGCAGAGCGATCTCCCTCAAGTTATGACCCTCTGGAAAAGGCAACCAATTTTGGATGCTGGATATCTGAATCAAACAGACAATGTCTGGAGATACTCAGCAGGTATGGCAGCATCTGTGCAGACAGAGAAAAAATGCAGCTAATGTTTCAGGTCTGGTATGACACTTCTTCAGAATGGGAAAAGAAGAAACATTCTGGATTTGAAATGTTTACTCTGTTTCTCTCTTCACAGATTAGATTAGATTAGATTAGATTAGACTTACAGTGTGGAAACAGGCCCTTCGGCCCAACAAGTCCACACCGACCCGCCGAAGCGAAACCCACCCATACCCCTACATTTACCCCTTACCTAACACTACGGGCAATTTAACATGGCCAATTCACCTGACCCGCACATCTTTGGACTGTGGGAGGAAACCGGAGCACCCGGAGGAAACCCACGCAGACACGGGGAGAACGTGCAAACTCCACACAGTCAGTCACCTGAGTCGGGAACTGAACCCGGGTCTCAGGTGCTGTGAGGCAGCAGTGCTAACCACTGTGCCACCGTGCCGCCCCATGTTGCCAGATGTACTGAGTTTCTCCAGGATTCTCTATGTTTGTCATTACCTCTGGTGAGAGTCTGGCATTCCAAAAAAATCGAGCAATGAAACAGATGTAAGCACTTTGCCTGCCTCATACATGATCAGGTGTGGGCAGATAAAACTATAGGAGATAGAACAGGATTAATAAAATGTAGGCAGTAACAAATAAAAACTATTAACAAATAAGCCAATGCCTGATTGCACAGTGGATCTTTAAATTTCTGCCTTTTCTTTCTTTTTCTCCTTTTCCACTGTTGAAAGAGATTGATAATGTCTGCCTTGAGGCTTCTGATAGAGAGATGAAATGAGAAAACTGAATGGTAATGAGACCAGTAAAGAAATCAAAGATGGGTCTAGTGGAAGTGTGAATGACAGCATTACGAATAACTCCTAACTTCAAAGAAAAGAGGAGAAAAATACCAAAGCCAAGAAACACAAAGTGAACAAAACAAGGGCAAAGCTCATGATCTGAAATTGTTGCACTTAACATTGAGCTTGAAAGGTTGTAATGCAGCCAATCAGAAGAAGAGGTGCAGTTTGTAGAGTTGGGTCATGGTGGAGAATTAAAATGGCAGGCAACTGGGGGTCCATGCAAATTGAATGAAAAATGTTCAGCGAAACAGTCACCTAATGTGAGGTGTGTCTCATTAGGAGGAAGAACCATAGATGTGTACTGTGTTTTGTTTCTCCGGTTTATGTTAGAATGGGGAATTGTACATTAATTACAGACTGAATTATGACTTCAGCAATTACTTTAATGCCATACTGTAATTAAATCCTTGTATATCGATTAAAGCATAAACAGCTGCATAATTTATGTCTTCGTTTGATTGCAAAGTGCATGTTTCGCACATTCCTGCTCATCTATTCGATTAAAGGCATGTTCATCCCTTATAACAGTTGGGTATGAACAATTCCATGTTGACTTTGTTAACAGGTTTGTAAATGGCACTGTGGGCAGATGCTCACACTGTAAAACTATTCTGGCTCAGCATTCTGTCTGATTTCTCATTACTACCACTGTGGACTGTGTTTGTAATGACAACTACTTGCATTTATGTTGCACCTTCAGCGCCACATTCCAAGAAAATTCATGTTATCTAATAAATGTTGACACATAGAATCCTGACAAGGTGGAAGCAGGCTGTTCGTCCCATCGAGTCCGCACTAACCCCCTGAAGAGCACCCCACCCAGACCCAGCACCCCACCTTATCCCTGTAACCCTGCATTTCCTGTGACTAATTTACCCAGCCTTCACATCCCTGGACATTATGGGCAATTTAGCATGGCCAATCCACCTAAACGGCACATCTATGGGAGTGCAGTGGGAGGAAACTGGACAGTCACAGACAGTCGTCTGAGGCTGGAATCGAACCTGGGTCCTTGCCAACCAGCAGGAGACATTAGCATAAATCAAATAAATAGATTTTATGGAGCATTTAAATTAGAAAATAATGGTTTAGGGACAAAATTCTAATGCCTATCAGTGAAGATATGTTATACACATGATTTCAAACATGGACTGGGTTTTTATGGAAATTTCTGGAACTCCTTTTGTTTGAGAATGGACACTGGAAACGTGTGTGTGTGTGTGTGTGTGTGTGTGTGTGTGTGTGTGTGTGTGTGTGTGTGTGTGTGTGTGTGTGTGTGTGTGTGTGTGTGTGTGAGAGAGAGAGAAGGTGGGGTTTATCTGATTGTCAGACTATAGATTCCTGAAAATGCTTCAAAAGCATTTGGATAGGACAAAGAAACATTACAGAACAAAAAGGTGGAACAACTCATATCCTGGAACTATCTGAACTGCCTCCCAAACTTGTACTAAGACATTGATTGTCTCAAACCCTCCAGGTTTGGGTGGATTGGGGCTGGAGAAGGATGATGATGTCTCCAAACACAATGAACCAGGTGGATAGGACTTGGTATAAATTAAGATATGGTAGCAGAGTTTTGGATGAGCTCAAGGTAGGGAAAGGGTCTAGGTTGGAGGTTCGATTAGTTGAGTCTAGAAGTAACAGGCAATATGTAACTACACCATCCCTATTGGTATAGCATTTAAATGTGTTTTCAAATGGAAGAAGGTTTTATCTGGACAGTCAAATGTGTGCGAACCCTTGCATCATAGGATTTGATCTGGAAGCAGACCTAATTTGGACGAAGGATGGAGATTGCCTTACTATCCAATGGACGAAATGGCATGTTACATCAGTCATCGTATCAATTCTAAAATAAAGGCTCAAGTCAACAAAAAAAGATAAGATAAATAACACATCCCTGACTAAAGACTACACATACGTTCCCACACTGGCATTAGTCCTTTTATGCATGAATTCAAGTCAATGTCAGACAAAAGGGACTAAAGTCTCTGTTTTGAGTAATGTGCTTAGTGGCTGCCACTAACCTAAGATGAAAGCAACAGGTTACAAGACTACAGCAAGGTTGCCAGTACACCACATACAAATGTGTTTCTTTCCATTAAAAAAACTGCATGCATTACAATTTTTCAGCTGTAATTTACTGAACTTATATCTGTATAAGTTCAGTAAATTCCAATATCTGTGGTAAACAAAGAAAATGATTCATTAATTAAACTGTGTGTTAGTCATAATCTGTCCCACTTTTGTCAGTCTCTGCACTTGCCTTGTGAGGATCTTCTAACAGTGCAGGTCTGTGTTGTTGGCTAGCTGACTCATATTTGCTCATTCGCGGGGCGATATTCCTTCTCTGGAGAGTGCTGTTTCCATGCAGACTGCTGTTGCTACGGTAATTGCTGTTGCTGGCCTTGGGTAATTGAACAATGACTTAGCAATTTAATGGAAGTGAAAGTTGGCTTCCTGTGGTTCTACCTTCAACATTTTCACTCACAGCTGTTACTTCTTCTGGCTTCAATGCTTTTTCACAACTGGAAGAGTTGCTCAGGTACCACAAGATGTAAGCTTTTGGGCTTCATTATTAATCAGACCTTCAGTAGGTCAGTTCCTTCACTCAAGGATTGCCATGCACAAGACTGTGGTGGGTTTTCTCAATTTCGTTTTGATCTCTTTGGCAATTTGCACTGCTGCCTTAACCTTCCTGTTTGATGGGGACAGTGTGGAGCTGATGTGTGGTGTTGAACTTTTCAATCATTGATGAAGTGCCCAGATTCTTCACCAGTGAATTGAGGCCCATTGTCACTCATCATTATATATGGAATGCCTGTAATGATAAAAATGTACATTCAGAGATTCTACAATCTCATTGATAATCAGTAATGTCAACTCGTCTAACTCCCAATAGTCAGCATAGTAGTTAATTGTAACATGATAATCAGTTCCTATGAGAATAATGACATCTACTCTCAGTTTCATCCATGTCTATCTGAGATGCCATTTATCATAAGTGGCCATTTGGCTTGCTTGACCTTTTATTCACTACAGACAATGATGTCGTCCTTCATCTCACTGTTCTTAGTGCGCCAGTAGTGCATGTCCTTTGCTTTTCTTAGGCTAAAAAGTGAGGTCTGCAGATGCTGGAGATCAGAGCTGAAAATGTGTTGCTGGTTAAAGCACAGCAGGTCAGGCAGCATCCAAGGAACAGGAAATTCGACGTTTCGGGCACAAGCTCCTCATCAGGAATGAGGAAAGTGTGTCCAGCAGGCTAAGATAAAAGGTAGGGAGGAGGGACTTGGGGGAGGGGCGATGGAGATGTGATAGGTGGAAGGAGGTCAAGGTGAGGGTGATAGGCCGGAGTGGGGTGGGGGCGGAGAGGTCAGGAAGAAGATTGCAGGTTAGGAGGGCGGTGCTGAGTTCGAGGGAATCGACTGAGACAAGGTGGGGGGAGGGGAAATGAGGAAACTGGAGAAATCTGAGTTCATCCCTTGTGGCTGGAGGGTTCCCAGGCGGAAGATGAGGCGCTCTTCCTCCAACCGTCGTGTTGTTATGTTCTGGCGATGGAGGAGTCCAAGGACCTGCATGTCCTCGGTGGAGTGGGAGGGAGAGTTAAAGTGTTGAGCCACGGGGTGGTTGGGTTGGTTGGTCCGGGCGTCCCAGAGGTGTTCCCTGAAGCGTTCCGCAAGTAGGCGGCCTGTCTCCCCAATATAGAGGAGGCCACATCGGGTGCAGCGGATGCAATAGATGATGTGTGTGGAGGTGCAGGTGAACTTGTGGCGGATATGGAAGAACCCCTTGGGGCCTTGGAGGGAAGTAAGGGAGGAGGTGTGGGCGCAAGTTTTGCATTTCCTGCGGTTGCAGGGGAAGGTGGCGGGAGGGGAGGTTGGGTTGGTGGGGGGTGTGGACCTGATGAGGGAGTCACGAAGGGAGTGGTCTTTGCAGAACGCTGATGGGGAGGGGAGGGAAATATATCCCTGGTGGTGGGGTCCGTTTGGAGTTGGCGGAAATGACGGCGGATGATACGTTGTATACGGAGGTTGGTGGGGTGGTAGGTGAGAACCAGTGGGGTTCTGTCCTGGTGGCGGTTGGAGGGGTGGGGCTCAAGGGCGGAGGAGCGGGAAGTGGAGGAGATGCGGTGGAGGGCATCGTCGATCACGTCTGGGGGGAATCTGCGGTCTTTGAAGAAGGAGGCCATCTGGGCTGTACGGTATTGGAACTGGTCCTCCTGGGAGCAGATGCGGCGGAGACGAAGGAATTGGGAATATGGGATGGCGTTTTTACAGGGGGCAGGGTGGGAGGAGGTGTAGTCCAGATAGCTGTGGGAGTCAGTCGGTTTATAGTAAATGTCTGTGTTGATTTGGCCGCCCGAGATAGAAATGGAAAGGTCTAGGAAGGGGAGGGAGGAGTCTGAGACGGTCCAGGTGAATTTGAGGTCGGGATGGAAGGTGTTGGTAAAGTTGATGAACTGTTCAACCTCCTCGTGGCAGCACGAGGCAGCGCCGATACAGTCATCGAGGAAAAGGTGGGGGGTGGTGCCAGTGTAGTTGCGGAAGATGGACTGTTCCACATATCCTACGAAGAGACAGGCATAGCTGGGGCCCATGTGGGTGCCCATGGCAACTCCTTTAGTTTGGAGGAAGTGGGAGGATTGGAAAGAGTAGTGGAGGAAAAGGTGGGGGGTGGTGCCAGTGTAGTTGCGGAAGATTAGCGGAGGAATCTTAGGCTAGACTGAGTAGGCTCAATTTTTAGCATCATCACTTTTCTTTATAGGGAGTGCTGCTTTCAACAGCATGTACATCTGTTTCCTTCCTTGTGTGTCACATTCAGACAATATCTCTGCAAATGGAGTAATATTTTTTGTAGATGCCTGGAACAGATAGAAGCAGATGGGAAAGATGCTTTAAAGTGTTTTGTCAGTTTGTTTCTCCAATGTTGGTATGGATTGAAAGACTCATGAGGAAAGACAATAGACTGAATTCTGGAAGTTAGTGAGTAAGACAGCCTTTAGTTTTGTACAAATCTAAATTTTAATTAGCATTTAACTGAAATCTACAGTTTAAATTTGGAAGTTCCTGGTCTTGAGCAGTGTTTTAACAAGATACCCAATGGAAGAAAACCAGAGAATTCTGGAGAAACTCGACTTGTCTGGCAGCATTGAGAACCAAGTTAACATTTTAAGTCCAGTAAGATTCTTTTGCAGAGTCACTGAAAGAACAGTTGAGTTTAATTAGTCAAAGAAGCAGCTCACAGGGTGGGATGGACCTTTTGTGTTCGGAGCATTTAAACCAGTATGTTACATTAGATTCCCTATAGTGTGCAATATGCCCTTTGGCCCAACAAGTGCACACCAACCCTCCGAAGAGTAACCCACCTAGACCCATTTCCCTCTGATTCACCTAACCTACACATCTTTGGACTATGGGAGGAAACCAGAGCAAACACACCCAGACAATAGGTAAGCTCCACAGATAGTTACCCAAGGCTGGAATTGAACCTGGGTCCCTGGCACTGTGAAGTAGTAGTGTTAACCACTAAGCCATCATGCCGCCCTAGACTTAATGTGACTTAAATAGATGCTGGAATTGGGCAATTAATGGAGTATAGCTTACAACAGAGTATTGGAATTGTGTGATTTAGGGAATTCAAACTAAGAGGTCCTCCATTGCATTGGCCATGCCTAACTTTTTAAAATTCTCAGAACTTATTCTTAGTCTGCTACAGGAGAGGAAGAAGCTAATTATTTGGTTTGCATCTGGCAAGGTTTATTCTATTCCTAATATTCAACACAGTATAGCAATAGGGAGTAAGATTAACTAATTACGTGAATCATAAGTAAATATGTAGTTGACTAAAATAATGAAGTATTTCATGAGAACACATCAAGGAGGTGGACTTGTGATATGCCAAATGAGACCTATATGGATATCAGTTTGATGCAGGACAAACACAGGATGTCTTTGAACTTTCAATTCAGAGTTTATGAGCCAGAACCTGAACTAGAGAAACTGCTGCATCAGGGAGGGAGGAAGTGACCTGGATTCTTTGTTCCAGGGGACAGTGGCATCTTTAAGGTTTGTTTCATCTGATTTGGTTAGTGTTTGAGGACAGGAGAATGTGACTGTGAGTGAAGAGGCACCAGAGGGCAGGAACATAGGATCCTCAGCCCTCACAATTGTTGAGCATCTTTGAGGTGCTTTCAGCTTTGAAAGAAAATAAGGGTTCTGATGATGGCACTGTAGTGTGGGAGGCAATGCAAGCAGAGGGACAAAAGAAGAATGTAATACTCTTAGGAGACAGTGTAGTCAGTGGAAAGAGTGTGAGATCAAATACCTGCCCAGCACTAGGATTCGGGGGCATTAGCAAGTATTGCAGCCAGGAGATAGGACATTGGCCATACAGGCACAATTTAAACAGGTAGGAAACAAAAGAAGATTCTGCACAGTCAATATGATAAGTTGAGCACTGAATTCAGAATCAGAACTTCAATTATACCAGGTCTATACCTATTTAGGTAGGTATGTTCAAAATTTAGATAAGTTAAACGCATTGACAAATTTTGACAAATGGAGTAAAATGTGGAAAAATATGATTTCCTTCCTTTTTGGTAAGAGAAATATTATCTAAAAGATGAGAAGTTACAGATCTCTGAAATGTAAAAGGACCTGGATATCCTCATGCCTGAATCCCTCAAGATTAGTTTGCAGGTACAGCAAATAATTAGGAATGCTAATGAAATGTTATCAATAATGCAAGGGGACGTGAATCCAATAATAGCGAGTGATGTTTCAGTTGTACAGGGCTCTGGTGGGGCCACATCAGAGGACTGGGTAAAGTATTGATCACCTCATTCTGAGGAGAGAGGTAAATGAGTTGGGCATAAGGGTAGGTTGGACAGGTGGAGCTTATATCCACTAGAGATTAAAAGAATAAGATGCAACTTGATTGAAACATGTAATATCTTGATAGGTTGAGGCCATGATATGTTGGATGTGGAAAGGATGTTTCCACTAATGGGTGAATCAAGGTGTAGGGGTCACTGTTTAAAAATTAGCGGTCACCCATTTAAAACAGAGATGCAGTAAATGATTCCTTTCAGAGGGTCTTGATGAATATTTGGAACTCTCTTCCCCAAAAGGTAATGGTTACAGAGACCTTGAGCATTTTTAAGGCAGAAGTGATTAGATTTGTGTTGAGCAAGGAGGGGAAAGATTATCTGGAGTGGGTGGAAATATGGATTTGAGGTTATGATCAGATCAGTCATGATAT
This sequence comes from Hemiscyllium ocellatum, assembly GCF_020745735.1. Classification (NCBI taxonomy): domain Eukaryota; kingdom Metazoa; phylum Chordata; class Chondrichthyes; order Orectolobiformes; family Hemiscylliidae; genus Hemiscyllium; species Hemiscyllium ocellatum. The sequence continues at coordinate 16,598,422 of NC_083418.1, forward strand.
TATTGAATAATGAAGCAGGCTGGAAGGCTTGAATAGCATCTTTCTGCCCTTGGTCTCTGTGTTTGTATGACTAGGCCTCATTTCTCAGTCAACCTCATTTCTCCATCCATTTCCCCACCAGCAGGGTGTGGGAAGTTCACGGACATTTTGCCCGGCAAATCAGAATTCCAGATAGGAGTTTAGTTCTTCCTTACAGGACTTTTTTAAACAGTAAGTAGACAGGCAGAAGGCTGGAAAAACACAGCCAAGCCAGGCAGTATCAGGAGGTGGAGGTGTTAATGTTTTGGGCATAACCTTTCTTCAGATCCTGAAGAAGGGTTACACCTGAAATGTTGACGTACCCACCTCCTGATGCTGCCGGACTTGCTGTGTTCTTCCAGCCTCCTGCTTGTCGACCTTGGATTCCAGCATCTGCAGTTGTTTTGGCTCTAACCTTTTTTTTAACAGTAGCAGGCTGACTTGCAGTTCTGAAAATCTGGCCAGTTTTGACACCGTGCTTCAAGTAATGCATTTAAAGGCTGGCACCAACAAAACTGAAAGCAGGTTACAGAAGAGATGGAGATTGCATGAATATGGATAGCCAGCTAGCACGCAAAGTACACGTGTAATTCTCCAAACCAATCTCCCCTGTCTAACAAGCTGTTGGGTAAGTTGATGGTTGGAGAACAGAGATATTCTGTCTTCATCTCTCACCTCACACCCAGGGATAATGCATACAAGAATGGCATTTTTTCATCTACAAATCTTGATTTCAAAATCATCGTGAGGTGTGTGAGAAGCTGGTTTCAATGACAGCAACTAAATATTGCAATGTGTCTCAACAGCTGTGATCTCAGCTTCTATCCTGACCCCATGTTCTCGTTTCCTATCCTTCTTGAGGTCTTGGTATGTTGACACTTCAGAGTTTGGTTATAAATGTGAACACAAAAATGATTTTGATTTGGGAAAATATTGTCTTTCTTTTTAAGTTCACACTTCAATGAGATCGAGTAACAGAGTCATACAGCACGGCAACAGACCCTTCGGTCCAACCAGTCCATGCCAAACATAATCCCGACCTAAACTAGTCTCATGTGCCTCTGCTGGCCCATATCCCTCCAAACATTTCTTATTCATGTACTTATCCAAATGTCTTTTAAATGGTGTAACTGTCCCCACATCTACCACTTCCTCTGGAAGTTCATTCCACACACAAACTACTCTCTGTGTCATACAAATTGCCCCATATGTCTTTTTAAAATCTTCCTCCTCTCACCTTAAAAATATGCCCCCTAGTCTTGAAATCCCCCTCCCTAGGGAAAAGACACCCGCCATTCACCTTATTTACATCCCTCATGATTTTATAAACCACCATAAGGTCACCTTTCAACCTCCTTCTCTCCAGTGAAAAAGTCCCAGCCTATCCAGCCACTCCTCATATCCTCTCCTCCTCCATTCCTGGCAACACCCTGCGAAATCTCTTCTGAACCCTTTCCAGCTGAACAATATCCTTCCTAGAACAAGACAAACAGGATTGCACACACTACTCTAGAGGTTGTGGAGGTGCCGACGTTGAAATGGGGTGGACAAAGTTAAAAGTCACAAAACCGGTTAACATCTTGTTAAAAGCTTGTACTTTCAATAAACCCGTTGGACTATAAACTGATTGTTAAACTTATTCTAGAAGAGGGTAAAAACAATGACTGCAGATGCTGGAAACCAGATTCTGGATCAGTGGTGCTGGAAAAGGACAGTAGTTCAGGCAGCATTCAACGAGCAGCGAAATTGATGTTTCGGGCAAAAGCCCTTCATCAGGAATCATCCTGATGAAGAGCTTTTGCCTGAAACGTCGATTTCACTGCTCGTTGGATGCTGCCTGAACTACTGTCCTTTTCCAGCACCACTGATCCAGAATCCTTATTCTAGAAGAGGCCTTACCAACATCTTGTACATCTTCAACATGAGTTCCAACTCCCATACACAAAAATCTGAGCAATGAAGGCAAGCATGCTAAATGCTTTCTTAAACACTGTGTCTACATGTGACGTATTAATTAATTCCAATATCAAAATGTCTGTCTCCAAATGGAGCTAAACACACAATATTTGGATCACTACCTGTCCCATGTATGGTTTTGACAATAGCAGCTATATTCAATATTTAAGTGCTGAATCTGGATGCAGTGCTGAGCGAATGGTACAGATTTCTAAGGCATTAGAACCAGTTTTGGGCCAAGGATGTAATGTTTCTTGAGACAGTATTTGAAACTGAACAAATTCACTGCAGAAAATTAATCAAGGTTCCTCAGGCAACACCTTCCAAACTCAAGACCGTTTCCATCTAGAAGGACAAGGGCAGCAGATACAAGGGAACACCACCCCAGAGCAAAACACCACCCTGACTTGGAAACATATGGTCGTTTCTTCACTGTTGCTGGGTCAAAACTCACCATCACTTTCTCAAGGCCATCTAGGGACAGGCAATAAATGCTAACCCAGCCAGCAATGACTACATTGCTGAAACAAAATTGATGGAAGTGAAAGAAATGTTTTCACTATTATCGTAAATTGATTAAGATGAAGCTTTGAAGCATTACAAGGCAAATTACAGGAAACACAGACACAGGCACAGACTAGATGTAATCATTTTATTGCATTAAATGTGGAGCTCTGCATCTGTTTGATCTGACACTGAGAATATTGGTCTCTATTATTGTCACAACATCATATTTGTACATGACCTACCCTCACTGCAACTCGCAAACTTTATTTACCTTACTCTGTACATTCAAGTACTGTTTAGATCCCATTGTGTTCCCTTTTATTCTGAATTGTTGGTTATGAGAGGACTTATAGAAGATGATGAAATCACTTACAGCTTGGACAGACTCAAAGTAATAAAGAATTATATTCTGACCAAACCTAAAATGCCGGTGTAAATCAATAGAGGGGTGTGCTGTCGGAGTACATGAACCTGAGTAGGTGCCTTTGCTTGGAATGAAAATAATGGCCTTGGTCCAGTCACAAACTTCACACTAATTTTTGTGAAATTGCATCCTCTGGTATAATTCTCTTTGTAGGTAGCCTTTGATCTCAAATGTTCAATGCTCCCCACAAATGATGTGAAAATTACCACAAATCAATGCTGTATACACAGTTGAGCTGCTCAGTGTCACAATTGCAAACATGTTAGGGTTGCATTCACAGCAGAACTGCTTAACAGTTTCACAATCAGTTGTGTCCATTTATGTACAGATTATACTTCAATTCTTAAAACAAGGGGATACATTTGAAAGCACAGAAACTGCTGACTAGTTATTCCCAAATCTCTGATTAAAGAGCAAATGTCCTCTGACATAGCATTTGTCCTGTTCAGCTGCCTCCATTTCTGCTGAGCTGTGAGCTGCGATCAGGAATCAATTAAAAGAGGAAAACAAAGTAACAATAACCATGCTTGGTATGTGGTGATTCTGCTGAGAATTATTTGCTGGGCAGGGGCATAATCAGCCACATTAAGCATATCGACTGGGAAGGTACTTATTTGAATGGAATTCAGTGCTGAGTTAGCTAATCCTCACGAGAGTAGAGGAAGTCAGATAACAATCAGCCTACATTACTGAATAAATAGGTAAACAATTGTTCTCCATGTTTAACTTGTCACCAGACAACAAACCCTGCTGTGATTGCATAGTTGAGTTCCTAGACTGAGTTATGATAACATCTGCACTTGTACAGCTAGGCATACATTGTAAAGATAGGCAACGGGTGGGGGGGGGGGGGGGGGGTCAGATTGGTGTTGTAGAAAGAACTAACAACACCCATTATCCAGAATGTGGAAATGAGCTGCTTGGAGGACTATTACAGACATGAACTGTAAATTGGAATGTACTACAGTACTGGGCTATACATGGGGCTGTAATATAAAAACAAACAGTAAATGGGGGTGGGGGCAAGGTGGCTCAGTGGTTAGCACTGCTGCCTCACAGCACTAGGGACCCAGGTTCGATTCCCTCCTTGGGTGATCATGTGGGGCTTGAACATTCTCCCCATGTCTGGATGGGTTTCCTCCGGGTGCTCCAGTTTCCTCCCACAGTCCAAAGATGTGCAGGTTAGGTGAGTTGGTCATGCTAATTGCCCATAGTGTTCAGGGATGTGTAAGTTGGGTGCATTAGTCAGAGGTAAATGTAGGGGAATGGGTCTGGGTGGGTTACTCTTTGGAGGGTCAGTGTAGATTTGTTGGGCCAAATGATGTGTTTCCACACTGTAAGGAATCTAATCTAAAATTAGAATATACTGTAGCAATAGGATGTATGTCAGACAGTAAATTTTAAAAAAACTATATTATGCTATAATGGAATTTTAACATTTGAATAAAGATGATGTAAATACTGATGCTACTCTGATATTAAAAGACCAACAGAGAACAGAGTAAAGAAAAATGTATAATAGAGCAGGAATGAAATACTACAATAGAGGGCTGTACCACAAACAAGTAATAGAGCAGGAGTGAAATGCTGTATTAGAGAGCTGTATTTACAAACTGGAATCAATGGGTATTGGGGGCAAGGAGTTATCATTGACTAGAAAGTCAACTAGATTCACTACATAAACACAGTAGCTACAAGAGCAGTTCAGAGGCTAGGAATACTGCTTAGACGAACTCATCTCCCAACTCCCCAAAACCTGTCCATTATCCACAAGGTGCAAGTCAGGAGTGTGATGGAATACTTTTCACTTGCCTCTTTCTGTGACTGTGGCGTGACAGGGCAAGGCAGGGGTAAGGCAGAGGTGCTGTGAACAAGCAGGTAGGTTCCAAGTGAGTAGACTGTAAGAGAGCAAGTGCCATTCCTGAGATCCAGCCTGGTCCAGGCTGAGAGCTGAGGCCCTGCCCCTATTCGCAAAGTGTCCATGCCGCAGCCTATCACTGGTGTTTCTGGTGTTTCCAGTAATATAGGAATGTCCTCCCAGAGCGCACTGCCAGTGTAGACAAGGTGTACCAGAATGATGGGCTGATTGGTCTCAGAGTGAGGAGAGGTACTTGGTCTGGCAGCTGGGGAGGTGCCCTGGGCTGGGGTTTAGCTGTAGGGAACATGGAGGTCATTCAGAGCAAGCATTGTGCTGATAGCCCTACCCCCAGGTGTTTGCTGTGGTTTCCTTGTTGAGGTTTCTCAATGTTGAGCTTGATTAGAGAGTTTGGAAAGGTGAGTCTGAATATTAATGAGGCAAGTCGTGTTATTAACAAGGCATTTGATAAGTGTTAATCCCATCAAGTGGTGTCTCATCATTGCTTAGTGAGAATCACACCACGCTGTTTGTGAAAAGCATCAAAATTGGACAGAGATGATCTTGGCATTCAGCTGGATCTTATTGCACTTATCTTTCAATTCTACCACAGCCCAAGTCAGCCACGCACCAGTAAGGGTGCCCACTGTACTGCAGAGCTGTGTTCACCACAGTGCAGTAGGTCAGAAGTGAAACACTGTACTTGCATTCACAATATAGGGGAGGAAATGTGAGCATGGCATTTTATTTTTATTTTCCTTTTTCGTAATGAAATGATAATAGATTCTATTTCATCCAACCTGTGCAGAATGTGTCATGATGACAGATAAGAACCACGCATATTGTTCACTTCTAATTCCAAAGTGTGACTTCGAAAAGAAGTCTTCTGCAGACAGGAAGAATGATCACAGATATAAAATCAGTTGCTGTCTGGAAGAAGTCCTTTTGGGACCAATCGACAGAGGTGGTGGCCCGAAGTCTTCACGCAGGACTTGTATGCTGTGAGAGTCACAGCTCTAACATTTGTTATTTAAGCACCCCTGCAGTATAGGGAAAAGCTCTCTCTTATTCTGAGTGCTGCCTGACCACGACGACTGAAAAGAATCAGGATAAAAATGTTCCAATCAACCCACAATTCAAGAATTTTAATCCACTGTTCAGCTTCTAATGGTAGGAGAGACTGATCTGTTTATGTTTTTAAAACATTTATCTTGTTGGATTTACCATGTATTTCTAACCTGGACGTATGTGTGCTTTGTTACTATCTCTTCTCACATTTAGCAATTAATAAAATCACCACTTTCGCTAATTTAAGACAGCCTATTTGAAATGGTGCCTTGAAAACATAAATTTCTTTGGATTGGGAGGAGGGCTTTCTAAAATAGGACCATCCAATTGGAGGGTTGCCTCATCAAGTGGGGACAATTCAACCATCTGCTCTTGGGATCTCAACAATTTGAATTGTCTTATTTGGAACTGTAGCAACATTGGGAATTTTGCCCAGGAACTGGTCATTGGACTTGGAAGTAGTGAGCGATGCATAAAACTATACCATTACAATGAGCTGTTGCCTCACAGCACCAGGGACCCAGGTTCGATTCCAGCCTTGTGCGACTGTCTGTGTGGAGTTTGTACGTTCCCCTCGTGTTTGCGTGGGTTTCCTCCAGGTGCTCCAGTTTCCTCTCCCAGTCCAAAGATGCTCAGGTTAGGTGAATTGGCCACGCTAAATCACCCATCGTGTTCAGGGATATGTAGATTAGGTGCATTAGTCAGGGTAAATGTAGAGTCATAGACCCTTCGGTCCAACCCGTCCATGCCGGGCTGATATTCCAACCCAATCTAGTCCCACCTGCCCGCACCCGGCCCATATCCCTCCAAACCCTTCCTATTCATATACCCATCCAAATGTCTCTTAAATGTTGCAATTGTACCAGCCTCCACCACTTCCTCTGGCAGCTCATTCCATACACGTACCACCCTCTGCGTGAAAAAGGTGCCCCTTAGGTCTCTTTTATATCTTTCCCCTCTCACCCTAAACATATGCCCTCGAGTGCTGGACTCCCTGACCCTAGGGAAAAGACTTCGCCTATGTATCCTATCCACGCCCCACATAATTTTGTAAACCTCTATAAGGTCATCTCTCAGCCTTCGACTTTCTAGGGAAATCAGCTCCGGCCTGTTCAGCCTCTCCCTATAGCTCAGATCCTCCAATGTCCTGTACACCTGCAACATGACCTGCCAACACCTGTACTCAGTACTCTGACCAATAAAATAAAGCATACCAAACACCGCCTTCACTATCCTATCTACCTGCGATTCCACTTTCAAGGAGCTATGAACCTGCACTCCAAGATCTCTTTGTTAAGCAACACTCCCTAGGACCTTACCATGAAGTGTATAAGTCCTGCTAAGAATTGCTTTCCTAAAATGCAGCACCTCGCATTTATCTGAATTAAACTCCATCTGCCACTTCTCTGCCCATTGGCCCATCTAGTCTACATCCTGTTGTAATCTGAGATAACCTTCTTCGCTGTCCACTACACCTCCAATTTTGGTGTCATCTGCAAATTTACTAACTGTACCTCTTATGCTCACATCCAAATTATTTATGTAAATGACAAAACGTAGAGGGCCCAGCACTGGTCCTTGTGGCACTCCACTGGTCACAGGCCTCCAGTCTGAAAAACAACCCTCCACCTTCACCCTCTGTCTTCTACCTTTGAGCCAGTTCTGTATTCAAATGGCTAGTTCTCCCTGTATTCCATGAGATCTAACCTTGCTAATCAGTCTCCCATGGGGAACCTTGTTGAACGCCTTACTGAAGTCCATATAGATCACATCTACTGCTCTGCCCTCATCAATCCTCTTTCTTACTTCTTCAAAAATCTCAATCAAGTTTGTGAGACATGATTTCCAAAGCACAAAGCCATGATGACTATCCCGAATCAGTCTGTGCCTTTCCAAATACATGTACATCCTGTCCCTCAGGATTCCCTCCAACAACTTGCCCACCACCGATGTCAGGCTCACCGGTCTATAGTTCCCTGGCTTGTCCTTACCACCCTTCTTAAACAGTGGCATCACGTTTGCCAACTTCCAATCTTCTGGCACCTCACCTGTGACTATCGATGATACAAATATCTCAGCAAGAGGCCCAGCAATCACTTCTCTAGCTTCCCACAGAGTTCTCGGGTACACCTGATCAGGTCCTGGGGATTTATCCACCTTTACCTGTTTCAAGACATCCGGCACTTCCTGAAGTAGGGCTTATGCCCGAAACGTCGATTCTCCTGCTCCTCGGATGCTGCCTGGCCTGCTGTGTTTTTCCAGCACCACACTTTTCAAATCCAGCACTTCCTCCTCTGTAATCTGGACATTTTGCAAGATGTCACCATCTATTTCCCTACGGTCTATATCTTCCATGTCCTTTTCCACAGTAAAGACTGATGCAAAATATTCATTTAATATATCCCCTATTTTCTGTGGCTCCACACAAAGGCCGCCTTGCTGATCTTTGAGGGGCCCTATTCTCTCCTTTTTTTCCTTAATGTATTCGTAAAAACCCTTTGGAATCTCCTTAACCCTATTTGCCAAAGCGATCTAATGTCCACTTTTTGCCCTCCTGATTTCCCTCTTAAGTATATTCTTCTAAGGATTCACTCAATCTATCCTGTCTGTACCTGACATACGCTTTCTTCTTTTTCTTAACCAAACCCTCAATTTCTTTAGTCATCCAGCATTCCCTAAACCTTTCCTTTCACCCTGATAGAAATATACTTTCCCTGGATTCTTGTTATCTCATTTCTGAAGGCTTCCCATTTTCCAGTTGTCCCTTTACCTGTGAACATCTGCCTCTAATCAGCTTTTGAAAGTTCTTGCCTAATACCGTCAAAATTGGCCTTTCTCCCATTTAGAACTTCAACTTTTAGATCTGGTCTATCCTTTTCCATCACTATTTTAAAACAGAATTATAAGGTAGGGGAATGGGTCTGAGTGAGATAGTCTTCGGAGGGTTGGTGTAGACTTGTTGGGCCAAATGGCCTGTTTCCACACTGTAGGGATATATGACTTGGTTGTGTGAGACTACCATTACAATGTGCTGCTTGTGGGACAATCCAGTAGCAATGAGCTGTATTCAGAATTGAACACATAATGAGCTGTATATCTGTGGGACTGTACCAGTGGGATTAAAGTAGATATAATGCAGCTTTGGCAGTACAAACATGATGGTGTGAAGGGCCACTGTATGATTCTGAGTGCAACGAGCTGTGGAGCCTGTTGACAGTATATGAAACTGTGCTATAACAGTAAGCCATGTGTTGAACTGTAAAGTTAACTTTGACTGTTGCAGAGTGCAGATCCTTTGATGGAGGAATATGTAGGTTTTCTAGGAAGGAGAATTCAGTGATTCAGGAGGTTATAGGGTGGTGTCGTCCTTTGGCAAGTATCTTTCGGTGGTAAGGGGCACTGGTGATAGTGAGAAGGAGCTTTACTGGCCACTGGCATCAGTTTGATTCAATTTTGGATAGTGAGTTTTCATTGATAATCTGTCATTGTATAGGAACTACTGGATTTGGCTTATTTTCTGATGAGTGTTTAGTTATAAGGTCCACCATGTCTGGACACACCAGAAGTAAATGTTTGCATGGGAGAGAGTTAAGGGACAAATTGTTTACGTACTGTACTGATCACCAAGGCTGTCTCAGTTTAGGTCAAAATGTTCAATTTTGGAGAAGTAGCAGACAAGTTCCAGGCTATATGACACTTTATGTGCATCAAATTACTGTTAATTCAAGTTTTGCTCGAATATAAACATGTTATATAACAATAATTGCATCAGACATTATGATAGACAGAAGCAGCCAGTGAGACTGTCAGTCAGCCCCAGCTGAAGACAAGCAACAAAAGTAGCTGGATTAAAGCAATTCTACCCTGAAGGAGCGAGTCAGATTTAAATGCTCACATCTTTATTGATTAATTTCTTTTCTCTCCACCCCAGCCCTTGACCTTCTCTTTATGTTGGAGTTCGGAACATTGATGTTTAAATGGGTTTAACCAGGACATTGAGAGCAGCTGCATTCAATTTGACAAAACAGCTAATCTTAGAGAAACCTGTCAGAAAAAACCTTACAAAGCTTATGTTACAAAAATTTCAGACAGCCTGCAGTAGCTGAGAGAAGTTGTAAAAATAATATAAATAAAGAAGCCGAGGGTTTTGCAATTGGTTTGTGTCGACATCACGCGATTGAGAATTCACCAGGCATCCTCACTCTAATAATAATCACTCCATACTTTCAGTAATAATCACTCCCCACTCCAGTAATAATCTCTCCTCACTCCAGTATCAATCTCGCCATACTCCAGTGTTAATCTCTCCACAGTCCAATATTAATCTCACCATACTCTAATATTAATCTCTCCACAATCCAGTATTAATCTCACCACACTCCAGTATTATTCATTCCTCACTCCAGAGTTAATCTCTCCACAATCCAGTATTAATCACTCCACACTCCAGTGATAATCTCCCACACTCCAGTACTAATTGCTCCTCACTCCAATATTAATCACTCCGCACTCCAATATTAATCTCTCCTCACTCCAATATTAATTTCTCCTCACACTTGTGTTAATCCCTCATCATTCCAGTGTTAATTTCTCCTCAATCCAGTATTAATCTCCCCCCACTCCAGTATAAATCACTCCACACTCCTGTACTAATCTCTCCACACTCTGGTATTAATCGCTCCACACTCCAGTACTAATCTCTCCTCACTCCAGTATTAATCACACCACATTCCTGTATTAATCACTCCTCATTCCAGTATTAACCTCTTCACACTCCAGTACTAATCTCTCCCCACAGTATTAATCACTCCACACTCAACTATTAATCACTCCTCACTCCAGCATTAATTTCTCCTTATTCCAATATTAATCTCTCCTCACTCCAGTATTAATCTCTCCTCATACTTGTGTTAATCCCTCATCATTCCAGTGTTAATTTCTCCTCACTCCAGTATTAATCTCCCCCCCACTCCAGTATTAATCACTCCACACACCAGTATTAATCTCTCCTCACTCCAGTGATAATCTCTCCACACTGCAGTATTAATCACTCTACACTACAGTATTAATCTCTTTCCACTCCAGTATTAATCTCTCCACACTCCAGTATTAATCTCTCCACACTCCAGTATTAATCTCTCCATACTCCAGTATTAATCATTCCTCACACCAGCATTAATTTCTCCTTACTCCAATATTAATCTCTCCTCACTCCAGTATTAATCTCTCCTCGCACTTGTGTTAATCCCTCATCATTCCAGTATTAATCTCTCCCCACTCCAGTATTAATCTCTCCCCACTCCAGTATTAATCACTCCACACTCCAGTGATAATCTCTCCCCACTCCAATGATAATCTCTCCACACTCCAGTATTAATCACTCCGCATTCTTATATTAATCACTCCACACTCCTGTATTAAACACTCCGCACTCCAGTACTAATCTCTCCTCACTCCAGTATTAATCACTCCACATTCCTGTATTAAACACTCCGCACTCCAGTACTAATCTCTCCTCACTCCAGTATTAATCACTCCACATTCCTGTATTAAACACTCCGCACTCCAGTACTAATCTCTCCACACTCCAATATTAATTACATCACACTCCAGTATTAATCTCTCCACACTCCAGTATTAATCGCTCCACACTCCAGCATTAACCACTCCACACTCCAATACTAATCTCTCTTCACTCCAGTATTAATCACTCCACACACTCCAGTGTTAATCACTCCGCATTCCAGTACTAATCTCTCCTCACTCCAGTATTGACCTCTTCACACTCCGGTGATAATCTCTCCACACTTCAGTATTAATCACTCCTCACTCCAGTATTAATCACTCCTCACTCCAGTGATAATCTCCCCACACTCCACAATTAATCACTTCCCACTCCAGATATAAACTCTCTCCACTACAGTAATAATCACTCCCCACTCCAGTACTAATTACTCCTCACTCCAGTACTAATCTCTCCTCACTCCAGTATCAATCTCGCCATACTCCATTGTCAATTTCTCCACAATCCAATATTAATCTCTCCACAATTCAGTATTAATCTCACCACACTCCAGTAATAATCTCTCATCACTCCAGTACTAATCTCACAACACTCCAGTGTTAATCACTCCACAATCCAGTATTAATCACTCCACAATCCAGTATTAATCACTCCTCACTCCAGTAATTATCACTCCACACTCCAGTATGAATCACTCATCATTCTAGTGATAATCTCTCCACAGTCCAGCATTAATCACTCCACACTCCAACATTAAAAACTCCACACTCCACTAATAATCTCTCCTCCCTCCAGTATTAATCACTCCACACTTCAGTATTAATCACTCCTTACTCCAGTGATAATCTCTCCACACTCCAGTGATAATGTCTCCATACTCCAGTGATAATCACTCCTGACTCCAGTATTAATCACTCCACACTCCAGTACTAATGTCTCCTCATTCAGTATTAATCACTCCACACTCCAGTATTAATCTCTCCTTAATCCAGTATTAATCACTCCACACTCCAGTACTAATCTCTCCTCACTCCAGTATTAACCTCTCCACATTCCAATGATAATGTCTCCACACTCCAGTGATAATCACTCCTCACTCCAGTATTAATCACTCCACAGTCCAGTACTAATGTCTCCTCATCCAGTATTAATCACACCACACTCCAGTATTAATCACTCATCACTCCAGTGATAATCTTTCCACACTCCAGTGATAATCTCTCCACAGTCCAGCATTAATCACTCCATACTCCAGTACTAATCTCACCCCACTCCAGTATTAATCACTCCACACTCCAGTAGTAATCACTCATCACTCCAGTGATAATCTCTCCCCACTCCAGTACTAATCTCTCCCCACTCCAGTGCTAATCTCTCCCCACTCCAGTATTAATCACTCCACACTCCAGTATTAATCACTCCTCACTCCAGTGATAATCTATCCACACTCCAGTACTAATCTGTCCACACTCCAGAATTAATCACTCCCCACTCCAGTACGAATCTCTCCTCACTCCAGTGTTAAACACTCCGCACTCCAGTATTAATCATTCCACACTCCAGCATTAATCACTCCTCACTCCAATGATAATCTCTCCACACTCCAGTGATAATCATTCCATACTCCAGTGATAATCATTCCATACTCCAGTGATAATCTCTCCACACTCCAGTGATAATCATTCCACACTCCAGTAGTAATCTCTCGAGACTCCAGCATTAATCTCTCCACATGCCAGTATTAATCACTCCTCACTCCAGTATTAATCTCTCCACACTCGAGGATTAATCACTCCTCATTCCAGTATTAATCTCTCCTCACTCCAGTATTAATCACTCCTCACTCCAATGTTAATCTCTCCTCACCCCAGTCGTAATCTCTTTCCACTCCAGTATTAATCTCTCCTCACTCCAGTATTAATCTCTCCACACTCCAGTATTAATCACTCCTCACTCCAATGTTAATCTCTCCACGTTCCAGTATTAATCTCTCCTCACTCAAGTGTTAATCTCTCCTCACCCCAGTCGTAATCTCTTTCCATTCCAGTATTAAATTCTCCTCACTCCAGTATTAATCTCTCCCTACTCCAGTATTACTCACTCTTCACTTCAATATTAATCTCGCCTCACTATGGTATGAATCACTCCTGACTTTAGTATTAATCAATCCTCACTTCAGTGTTAATCAGTCCATACTTCAATATTAATATCTTCTCACTCCAGTATTAATCTCTTCTCACTCCAGCATTAACCTCTCCCTACTCCAGTATTAATCACTCCTCGCTCCAATATTAATCTCCCCCTCTCCAGTATTAATCACTCCCCACTCCAGTCGTAATAGCTCCCCACTCCAAGATTAATCAATCCACATTGTAGTATTAATGAATCCTCACACCAGTGTTACTCAATCCTCACTCCAGTATTAACCAATCCACACCAAGTGTTAATCCCTCCCCTCTGCAGTGTTAATAAAATCTTAACTCCATTATTAATCAATCCACACTCTAGTATTAATCTCTCCTTACTCCAGTATTTATCACTGTCTATTCTAGTATTAATGAAATCTCACTCCGGTGTTAATCACTCTCCACTCTAATATTAATCAGTCCTCACTCAAATACTAATCAATCCTCACTCCAGTATTAATCACTCCATACTCTAGTATTAATCTCTGCTCATTCCATTGTTAAGCAATCCCCATTCCAGTATTAATCAATCTTCACTCCAATATTAATGCCTCCACTCTCTAGTATTAAACAATCCACACTCCAGCATTAATCATTCCTCACTCCAATATTAATCAATCTAGTAATGCTCAATTCACACTCCAGTATAAATTTATCCATAATCCAGTTTTAATCAATCCACACTTCAGTATTGATAAGCCCTCACTCCAGAATTAATCCCTTCCACTTTCCATGATTGATCAATCTTCCTTCCAGTATTAATCATTCGTCACTCCAGTATTAATTACCCCATACCCTGTATTAATCATTCCACAATCTAGCATGAATCACCCCACAGTCTGATCCTAATTACCCCACAGTCCAATCGTAATCCCTCCTGCACTCCATCTCTAATCCTCCTACAGTCCAGCCCTAACCACCCCACAGTCTGACCCTAATCCCACCACACACCCACTCCACCCTTCTGGAATGTTGTATGTGTCTCTCTGGAGTCTAACAGTAATGCCACTATGAGTTCAGTATTGATTACTCTCCAGTCTGGTGGGAATAATTTGCTAGGTTCCCCCTGTCCAATGTTGTAATGGGTGTGTTCCAGGCTCCTATTCCTGAACAACTTGCTGCCTGCCCGTCATGCCTCATGGGCCCTGTATGGTACAGCCTGTGCTTACAGGCAGCTGAGGGACCTGCAAAAGTGATGAAATATTAAATCTCTGTCTGATCAGTGCCACCTGAATAAATGTACGTGGTTTTATTGAGCTGTTTGTGATTGGCTTGCTTCCAGTGGAATCAATGCTGTGTCTGACCAGTCATGGAATGAGCATTGACAGAGCCATTCAAATGGATGGAGGTTCAATCTGTATCAGATTGTATTTCGCAACTGTCTGCTTGTATGATTCTTTGATTTTTTAAATCATTTAATTGTTCCTTTCATCAGATTTTCAGTTTTATAGAAGTAAACTCCCTCGAACATTATTTTGGCCTTTTTTTTGTCAGAGATCTTGCCAGTGGAATTATCTCAGTTTGGGGCGGGGACCTGGAAGCTACATTTGCCAACCACAGACATCCGTTATAAACCTTGCAAATAGCATGCTCTGTGGCTCTGACCTTAGCAAACCATCTAAAGTCATCCTTTTGAACTTGTCTGCAGCCAGTAACATGATTGGCTGCATTATCCTCTTCAAAAGACTCCCTCTGTTGTTGTCCAGCTGGGTGGATCAGTGTTTGCCTGGCTCCCCTTTATTGTACTCACTCATTACCAAGGAATGACCTGAAATGCTTTTCCTTCCTGCCTTTCTATCCATACCTCCAATATCTTTGAGCGTCTATCTTAGCTCCCTCATATCTCTCAAAAACATACTACTTCTTGTATCATGGACCAGATCAAACTCTTTCAGATATATTCAGAAGATAATCTAGGCCCTAACTATTTCTAACTTTAAATATAAGTGTAAGGCATCGTGTTTCAGGTGCAATTTGATTGGTCAAAATACCAGGTTTGAAACATAACAATTTTATTCGTAAAATATAAACAAAATAAAAGAACTATAACTCTATTCAAATGCACAACAAAATAATAGATATATTAACTTCTACAAATTAACTGTTCCAATGCAGTAATATCCCATAAATACGCACTTGAGAAAGGCAAACTCAGTAAAATTGATTGTCTCACATGCAATTCTAGCAGCAGAAAGAGAATCCCAGCTTTTAGCTATAATAGCGAGAAGAAGAAAAAGACCCCGGTGACTGCTAACAAAGGCTAAAACTAAAAATCCTGGTTCTGGGGGAGCTTGACTCCACCCTTTCAGGCTGCTTCTATTGTTCCAACCTGTTTCTCCACCTTCTCAACAGAGGCCTCCATAATGTAGAACATAGAACATAGAACATAGAACATAGAACATAGAACAATACAGCACAGAACAGGCCCTTCGGCCCACGATGTTGTGCCGAACATCTATCCTAGATTAAGCACCCATCCATGTACCTATCCAATTGCCGCTTAAAGGTCGCCAATGATTCTGACTCTACCACTCCCACGGGCAGCGCATTCCATGCCCCCACCACTCTCTGGGTAAAGAACCCACCCCTGACATCTCCCCTATATCTTCCACCTTTCACCTTAAATTTATGTCCCCTTGTAACACTCTGTTGTACCCGGGGAAAAAGTGTCTGACTGTCTACTCTATCTATTCCTCTGATCATCCTATAAACCTCTATCAAGTCACCCCTCATCCTTCGCCATTCCAATGAGAAAAGGCCGAGAACTCTCAACCTATCCTCGTACAACCTATTCTCCATTCCAGGCAACATCCTGGTAAATCTTCTCTGCACCCTCTCCAAAGCTTCCACATCTTTCCTAAAGTGAGGCGACCAGAATTGCACACAGTACTCCAAATGTGGCCTAACCAAAGTCCTGTACAGCTGCAACATCACTTCACGACTCTTGAGTTCAATCCCTCTGCTAATGAACGCTAATACACCATAGGCCTTCTTACAAGCTCTATCCACCTGAGTGGCAACTTTCAAAGATCTATGTACATAGACCCCAAGATCCCTCTGTTCCTCCACCTGACTAAGAACCCTACCGTTAACCCTGTATTCCGCATTCTTATTTGTTCTTCCAAAATGGACAACCTCACACTTGGCAGGGTTGAACTCCATCTGCCACTCCCCAGCCCAACTCTGCATCATATCTAAGTCCCTTTGTAGCCGACAACAGCCCTCCTCACTGTCCACAATTCCACCAATCTTCATATCATCTGCAAATTTACTGACCCACCCTTCGACTCACTCATCCAAGTCATTAATAAAAATTACAACAGCAGAGGACCCAAAACTGATCCCTGCGGAACTCCACTTGTAACTGGGCTCCAGGCTGAATATTTACCATCTACCACCACTCTCTGACTTCGACCGGTTAGCCAGTTTTCTATCCAATTGGCCAAATTTCCCTCTATCCCATGCGCCCTGACTTTCCGCATAAGCCTACCATGGGGAACCTTATCAAATGCCTTACTAAAATCCATGTACACTACATCCACTGTTCTACCCTCATCCACATGCTGGTCACCTCCTCAAAGAATTCAATAAGACTTGTAAGGCAAGACCTACCCTTCACAAATCCGTGCTGGCTGTCCCTAATCAAGCAGTGTCTTTCCAGATACTCATAAACCCTATCCCTCAGTACCCTTTCCATTACTTTGCCTACCACAGAAGTAAGACTAACTGGCCTGTAATTCCCGGGGTTATCCCTATTCCCTTTTTTGAACGGGGCACAACATTCACTACTCTCCAGTCCCCTGGTACCACCCCCATTGACAGTGAAGACGAAAAGATCATTGCCAACGGTACTGCAATTTCCTCTCTTGCTTCCCACATAATCCTAGGATATATCCCGTCAGGCCCGGGGGACTTGTCTATCCTCAAGTTGTTCAAAATGTCCAACACATCTTCCTTCCTAACAAGTATCTCTTCTAGCTTACCAGTCCGTTTCACACTCTCCTCTTCAACAATACGGTCCCTCTCGTTCGTAAATACTGAAGAAAAGTACTCATTCAAGACCTCTCCTATCTCTTCCGACTCAATACACAATCTCCCACTACTGTCCTTGATCGGACCTACCCTCGTTCTCGTCATTCTCATGTTTCTCACACACGCATAAAATGCCTTGGGGTTATCCTTGATCCTATCCGCCAAGGATTTTTCATGCCCTCTCTTAGCTCTCCGAATCCCTTTCTTCAGGTCCCTTCTGGCTATCCTGTATCCCTCCACTGCTCTGTCTGAACCCTGTTTCCTCAACCTTATGTAAGCCTCCTTCTTCCTCTTTACTAGACATTCAATCTCCCTCGCCAACCAAGGCTCCCTCACACGACCATTTCTTTCCTGCCTGATAGGTACATACATATCAAGGACACGTCGTATCTGCTCCTTGAAAAAGTTCCACATTTCCACCACATCCTTCCCTGACAGCCTACGCTCCCAGCTTATGCTCCTCAAATCCTGTCTTACAGCATCGTAATTTCCCTTCCCCCAATTGTAAAATCTACCCTGTTGTGCGCACCTATCTCTCTCCATAACCAAGGTGAAAGTCACAGAATTGTGGTCACCATCACCAAAATGTTCACCCACTAACAAGCCCATCACTTGTCCCGGTTCATTACCGAGTACCAAATCCAATATGGCCTCCCCTCTGGTCGGACAATCTACATACTGAGTTAGAAAAGCTTCCTGGACACACTGCACAAACACCGCCCCATCCAATCTACTTGATCTAAAGAGCTTCCAATCAATATTTAGGAAGTTGAAGTCGCCCATGACTATGACCCTGTGGCTTCTGCACCTTTCCAAAATCTGTTTCCCAATCTGTTTCTCCACATCTCTGCTGCTATTGGGGGGCCTATAGTAAACACCCAACAAGGTGACTGCACCTTTCCTATTTCTGACTTCAGCCCATACTACCTCCAAAGGCAGATCCCCCTCAAACTTCCTTTCTGCAGCCGTTATACCATTTCTAATTAGCAATGCCACCCCCCCCCTCCTTTTTTACCACCCTCCCTAATCTTACTGAAACATCTGTAACCAGGAACCTCCAACAACCATTCCTGTCCCTCATCTATCCACGTTTCTGTGATGGCCACAACATCGTAGTCCCAGGTACCGATCCACGCCTTAAGTTCACCCACCTTATTTCTGATACTCCTTGCGTTGAAGTATACGCACTTGAGCCCATCTCTGTGTCCGCAAGTATTCCCTGTCAGTGCTACCTTCTCCACAGCCTCCCTACATTCTTGGATATCCTAACAAACAGCTAGCTTACTTGCTGGACTACAAGTCTGGATCCCAAATGTGATAGCTGTTATTGGATGAATAGAATTTACATTCAATCAAACTGTTAAGGAAACTGCAGCTGTTCTCTCAGCTGCCTCCTCCAAATTTTTTTTTAAGATTAGATTCCCTACAGTGTGCAAACAGGCCCTTTGGCCCAACCAGTCCATACCGAACCTCCGAAGAGTAATCCACCTAGACCCATTTCTCTCTGACTAATGCAACTAACACTATGGGCAATTTCGCATGAACAATTTACCTGACCTGCACATCTTTGGACTGTGGGAGGAAACCCACACAGACATGGGGAGAAGGTGCAAACTCCACACAGACAGTCACCTGAGGCTGGAATTGATCCTGGGACCCTGGTGCTGTGAGGCAGCAGTGCTAACCACTGAGCCACCATGCTGCCCCTTGATTCCCTCATTGTGAAGACCATCCTTTTTGTTCTCGCTTTCTGAAATTGAGCTAGACCTTTCCTAATCTTTGTCCTATTTTTCACCCAGAGATTAGCCATTTTCTACCCTGTCATTAAGTAAAATGTGTTTTGCCCTCAAAGACACTGTCAGACTCTGCCCTTACCTCAGCTCAACTGCTGCTAATGGGTAGGGCCATGGTGGGTGCTGTCGAACAGAGAGACCTAGGCTGCAGGTACATAGTTCCCTGGAAGTGGCATCACAGGCCTCCATGGTGGTGAGGAAGGTGTTGGCAAGCTTGCCTTCATTGATCAGAGCATTGAGCATAGGGGTTGGAATTTCATGCTGTGGCTATACAAGATACTGTAAGGCTACATCTGGAGTACTACGTACAATTCTGGTCATCCTGTCATATGAAGGATGTTATTAAACTGGAAAGGGTCCAAAAAGATTTACAAGGATATTACTGGGATTGGACGATTTCAGTTGGAAGGAGAGGCTGGGATATTTTTCCCTGGAGTAGAGAGGCTGAGGGGTATAAGAGGTTACAGAGGTTTATAAAATCATGAGGGGTAGAGATAAGGTGAATAGTCAAAGTCTTTTCCCCAGGGTGGGGCAGTCCAAAACTAGGTTTACGGTGAGATGGGAAAGATTTGAAAGGGTCCTGAGGGACAACCTTTTCACAAAGAGGGTGATGGATATATGGAACGAGCTGCCAGAGGAAGCGGTGGAGTACAATTCCAACATTTAAATGACATTTGGACTGATAAATGGATAGGAAAGATTTAGAGGGATTTGGGCCAAATACAAGCAAATGGGACTAGTCCAGTTTGAGAAACGTAGTCAGTGTGGATGACTTAGACCGAAAGGTTTGTTTCCATGCTGTGTGACTCTATGACACTATGCTGTCATCTTCATCAATGCCTTTATGACCTCTAGCTTTTCTTGGCATTATTTTAATTAGCGCCTGCATGGCTGTCACCAGGTTTTCAATGTGGCCATAAATTTTGGGGGTGTGAGAGGGTGAGTTTTGTTTCTGTTGTGCCACTGGGAACAACACTACTGAGACTTGGCACCTCCTTCTTCTGGGGTACACTGCATCGCCATCTTGGCAAGGTCACCCGTGTGAGAGATACCTGAGCATGCCCGAAACAACAGGCTCGGCATTATCCTGGCACCGCATAACCCCAGCAGACACCAGAAATTGGAGCAAATGGACCACTGAACAAATTTGTATGTCATTTGCTTTAACTGGTCCCTCGTGGTGGGGGGTGAGGTGGGGGTGGGTGGGTGGGGGGGTGGTGAGTTGGGATGCAGGGAGGTAGGGTGTGGCCACAAATCTATTTCAATTCTAGAAACAGTACCTCCATTTTTTTGCAGAGGGATAAGTGGTTCCCTGTATTAATTCAACCCTGCTGTCAATTGGTCACACAAGACTAATTTCACAATGATCCCTTTCCTTGCAGATAGCTTTTCTCAATTCAAGTTAGCTAGGCTTCTTTCTATTAAAGAAAGTGTGGATTTATTAGCTGCTAAACATAATGAAAAGCAAAACACAGATTAGAAATGTGAATTGAGTGAAAGAAAGAAGTTAAATAAAGATATGTATATCTGGGTTCTGTGAAGAGAAGGCTATTAAGTTGGATGATAATGGTCATGCTGATGTAAGTAGTGAAATACTTCATTTTAAGTTTCTTGGCTCTGAAAGTTAGGTGAAAGGCTGATTTCCTTATTGGCAGTGACTTCACAGGCTTGCCTGACTTCCAGCATTAAGTGAGCAAGAGTCTTTCCTTACCTACAGTAGAAAGGCGCCTACTGACAGTCCCCAAGCTGGAGCCACAACAAGACATCAGCCCATTTACCAGCACAGACCAAAGGTTGCAAGTGGTTTTTAATCCATTTTTTTTGTATATTCTTGGGGCTAAAAAGGTAAAAAAAAAATGCCTGCCCATCTCGTCCCTCGCCTATGTGAAGGTGATCCTTACTTCATTGAAGGCTCCTAGCCTCTCTCGTCTTTCCCACAATAACCATTAATCCTTCCAGCTTTGCAACAGTCAACCTGGAACCTTCTCTTTGAATCAGCGTTCACTTTGCCGCATATTAAATATTATTCAATGCAGCTTCTCCAAAAAGGGAGACAGGTCACCTTTAAAGACAGAAAACTGACTGTGCACCATCGAATCGATCCTGCAGAGGTCAGAGGCTGTGAACTGAATTACAGAGACTTGACCGCATCCCATAAGGACAGTAATGAGGAGACAGCACAGAGCTCACATGTAGCCTATATTTGTCTCAGCCTGGTGTGGCCAGGTCTAAAGATCCTAACTCTGACATCTAGAACAGAAGGCAGACCCACATTTCAGCTCACTGGGTGTTAGGAGTTAAGAGATGTTGACTGCATACCTTATTTTAGGGGATTTTCAGCTCATCCCTTAGAAACAAAAGAGAAGGACCAAAGCATTCAGTTCCTTGAGGTACTGGAATTAAATCTGAGATATTTTGCTGGTATTGAATTGTGGTTTTCGATTACTTCAATCATGTCAAATAGACGTGCTGTAAGTTGGGAGATGAATCTGATTCGCTGCCAATAACCCAAACAGCTTGCACTTCATAACACAATTGGCCACACAGTTTCTTCAGCTGAACTTTAACCCCACATTGGCTAACATCAATGATCAAAATTGCATTATTCATCCTGGTCAACATTTAGCTCTAGAAAGGATATGTCTATCTTGCTGCCTAATCCCCCAAATAAGGTATCCATCTACTTGTTGCAGTTCAGCTCTTGAGAAATGTGGAGGTGTCTTTTCAAAGTAAAGAGAGTAAGAAACTAAGCTGCTTTTTGTTCTTGATCGCAGTTCAATCCACATCCGAGTGCCACCATGGGAAGTCTATCAGATTGCACATTGTAAAAAGTAAGTGCATTTTTTTCATTATTGACAGAAATGTTTCTTTTATTCTTTACTTGCCTTTCATTCATCATAAGATTTTGATATTTCTCATCAAGAGCCAAAACCTCATGTAATTCAATTGAATCAAGATGTCAAATATCGCACAAAGGAACATCAGACTGCTGTACTTAAGGGGGGAACTGCAATCAATATCTTATTCAGGTTGCTGGGCAACTCAGAATGCATGCAAACAGCCTGTATAAATATTCTTATCGTGCAATTTGCAGCACAGCATGTCACCAGCCTGGAAAAGCTGGGAAGCAGAGTAGCTCCCCATGCGATGGAATAAAAATGGGGGATAGAAACGGTTCCTTGGAGCTCAGAGCACTTAGCCATATTGCTACCTTAACAGAGGCCCTGAAGTACGTTTGCTGAGCGGTTATACAGTGTAGGAAGGCTGTGTGTTATCTGTTGTGAGGAAGGGTTAGCTGAGAGAACGTGATAAAGTTCCTAAACTGAGTAATGTTTGTGTGGGGAGCTGTTGATCAGAGATTGGGGACCTAATTTCCAGGACATTTGTTTGACCTCTTTAAGGATAGCAGATGCTGACATTCCAAGCCCATTTCTGGCAGATCACATTTTTTGTGGATGGGGGAAGGGTGCAGGATATGAAGGGAGGCTGGAAATGCAAATGCAATAGAACCGTTTGAAATGAGACTGAGTTTTGCTTCAATTAGGGTCCTAGCCAATAGCGTGGGAGTCATAAATTTACAGAGAACACATAAATGTTTGTGAAAGGTGAATAAGGCTAATGAAATATTGTTTTCTGAGTTGTTTACATTCTCTATTCTTTAAAGATACAAAATGGAAAATTCTCAGCTTTCAGTTTGGGTTACAGAGCAGGTTCTTGCTTCTGGAGTGTATTGACTTACAGGCCATCTGGTATAGCTTCAAAAAAAAAACTAACAACCCTCGGTTCTTGCAGTTTCTATTGACTACAACGTTGACATTTCCCGAAGGTTGTGAAAAAAATTGGATCCATTCTAAATGCTTGGCTGAAATTCAAAAGTTCTAAAATCCATTTATGGCAACAAAAAGTGTAAAGTTGACATTTTGCTTGAGAGTTTTAAGAGGCTTTTAAACGATAAACTGTCTTGGCTTAGAAGTCTATTCTTGCAAAAAATTGACCATGTAATGAAAATTTGACATTTTCAATATGTTTTGAAAATGAGAGTTCTTTTTTTCCCAGTAGACTGTGCATGAGTTATTCTAGATTTGTTAGATTTGTTTTTCAATTACACATGTCTCTTTATGTCTGTCCTTTCTGAAAGCTTTGGAGGTGACAACGAGACATTGAGTGCATGAAGGGATGAATGATATGCTGGGGCATTTGGGGTAGTGACAGAATGAATACTGATGGCTACAAGGCCATATTCCGTTTATAAAGTCATAATGAAACCTTGAAGAACCAAGATAGGTATTTTTTTAACCATCCCACCTCCGCACCCACCCCCTCAACAGCCATTTCTGGAGGTGGAGGACCTGACTCACTCATGACCTGACCCTTGGAGGTCATGATCACCATGGATGAAGGACAGGGGAGTGAGATTTTGGATAAATAGTTCACTTCTGGTTGGCAAACTGCAATTAGGTGGAGTACCATTGGGATCAGGACTGAAGCCTCAACTATTTAGGTTCTATATCAATGACTTGGATGTAGAGAACTACCGAATTGCAGCCAAAATGGCTGATGATATAGATAGGTCTGAAAGCAAACTGTGAGGAAGACACAAAGTGTGTTCAAAGGGATGTAGATAGTCAAAACCTTGGCAGGCATTGTATAATGCAGTAAGTCTGAAAGGACTTACCTGTGCCCACACCTCCTCCCTCACCTCTATCCAAGGCCCTAAAGGAGCTTTCCACATCCATCAAAGTTTTACCTGCACATCCACTAATATCATTTATTGTATCCGTTGCTCCCGAAGCGGTCTCCTCTACATTGGGGAGACTGGGCGCCTCCTAGCAGAGCGCTTTAGGGAACATCTCTGGGACAGCCGCACCAATCAACCACACCGCCCTGTGGCCCAACATTTCAACTCCCCCTCCCACTCTGCCGAGGACATGGAGGTCCTGGGCCTGCTTCATCGCCGCTCCTTCATCTTCCGCCTCGGAACACTTCAACCCCAGGGCATCAATGTGGACTTCAACAGTTTCCTCATTTCCCCTTCCCCCACCTTACCTCAGTCCCATCTTCCAGCTCAGCACTGTCCCCATTACTTGTCCGGACTTGTCCTACCTGCCTAGCTCCTTTTCCACCTATCCACTCTACCCTCTCATCCCTGACCTATCATCTTCATCCCAACCCCCACTCACCTATTGTAGTCTATGCTACTTTCTCCCCACCCCCACTCTCCTCTAGCTTATCTCTCCACGCTTCAGGCTCACTGCCTTTATTCCTGACGAAGGGCTTTTGCCCGAAACGTCGATTTTGCTGCTCGTTGGATGTTGCTGAGCTCTTCCAGCACCACTGATCCAGAATCTGGTTTCCAGCATCTGCAGTCATTGTTTTTACCCTGCTGGATTGCAAAGGCAGACTGCCCTAATGGAGCCACCTTACACCTCACACTTCCATCTCACTTGATATCACAGCAAACATGGATGTATTAAAGCTGATCTCTTCATCAAAGTTATTGTTATAGATTATAAATAGTTGAGGACCCAGTACTATTCTGGGCAGTACTACATTATTGATAGTCTGTTAATTTGAAAATGGTTCATTTAATCTTGTTGCTTATTCCTTTTGCTGTTCTAGATTAGTGCATTATTCCCTGGACCCATGAAACCTTATCTTGTGCGATCACTTGTTGTATGAAAGCACATCAAATCCTCCATTTACAGGTCCTTCTTTGTCTAAGCACCACAACAAATGCTCAAAAATCTTAGAGATTTGTCAGTCATGATCTCCATGTCACAAATCATATTTTCTGCCTAACCATATTATGATTTCTAAATCTTCGATTATTATTTCTTTATTTATTGATTCAGCTATGTTCCAGGCAAACTGATATTGAATTCAATGACATAAGTTTGCATCACATATCGACAAGGTGATTAAGAAGGCATTTAGTATGCTTGCCTCCATTGCTCAGAGCCTAGAGTATTGAAGCTGGGATGTCATCTTGAGGTTGTACAGAGTAATTCTGTGTCCTGTTCTAGTCACCCTATTACAACAAAGGTATTAATGCACTGGAGAGGGTGCAGAAGAGAATTAGCAGGATGTTACCAGGAATGGAGGGCTTGAAGTATAGTGGGAGGCTGGAGAGGCTGGGACCCTCTCAGTGGAGTGTGGGAGGTTATGGACCTTATAGAGGTTTATGAAACCATGGGGGGTATAGTTAAGGTGAATAGCAGGTACCTTTTCCCAAGGGTGGGGGATTTCAAAGCTAAAGAGTATATTTTTAAGGGGACACAGCAAGTGGCTTGTGTGTAGAATGAACTTCCAGTGGTGGATGCAGCTCCAGTCACAAGGTTTAAAAAAGTTCCAATAGGTTTAGGTTAGATTACTTACAGTGTGGAACCAGGCCCTTCGGCCCAACAAGTCCACACTGAGTCTCTGAACAGCAACCCACCCAGACCCATTCCCCTACATTTACCCCTACACCTAACACTATGGGTAATTTAGCATGGCCAATTCACCTGACCTGCACATCTTTGTGATTGCGGGAGGAAACCGGAGCACCCGGAGGAAACCCACGCAGACACGGGGAGAATGTGCAAACTCCACACAGACAGCTGCCCGAGGCAGGAATCAAACCCGGGTATCTGGTGCTGTGAGGCAGCAGTGTTAACCACTGTGCCACCGTGCCACCCCATAGCTTATGAATAAGAAATGTTTGGAGGGGTATGGGCTAAGTGCAGGCAGGTGGGAGTAGTTTAGTTTGGGATTATGGTCAGCACGGACTTGTTGGACCAAGGTACAAAACATTGGGTCCTTTAGATTGTTCAATTTCATTGTTCTTTCCAATATTAATTTCGTTCCCTTACTGTGCTGTGAAAATGTTTACAAATTCTCAGTGAACAATCTGCTTTTTTATTTATTTATTATAACCAGTCTAGCATCCTCCTTATCACTCCCTTTACCTTCACATATTTAGAAGAACCTTTTACTGTTGGCCTTGATTTACCTGACAACCTCGATCACATCCTCTTTTTTCTGCTCATTATCTTTTCTTCGATTCTCAATTGCTTTTAAAGCTCTCAGGCTGTTAGGGTTCCACTTTGGCTCACTTCAGTTTCTGCTGCTTTATGGCAAGTGGAACCATTGCCAATTTGGGATCTGCACTTCTGTTGTACTAAACCCAATTTTGTTTGGATTATGAGAAGCTGTCAACTATTTTGCTGTTCTATTGACTGAGCTGTTGTGTACTTTCGTTTGAGTTATTCGTGGGATTTTTTTTCATCCCTAACCCCCTTTAGATTCTGAACTGAAAGCCAATCTCAGTTCGAACCTTGTGTGTAAATAACCACATTTACTGCAATCATCTTGATGTGACACAAAACTCAGAGTAGTAAAATATCAAGATGCACTAAAATCAATGATGACACATAAAGAAATGTGGATATCGACCTGTAAAGAGCCTTTTCCTCTGTATTGACCCAACTTCTGCAAATTCATCAGGTCGTGAGGTGTGTGACCCATCCGCTTTGAATGAAAGATAAGTCAGAGCTCACGAGAAAACTAAATGGGACAGATGGTCAGTTCTGTCTGGTAGTCGTAACCCTAACTCTAATCCGAATCCTAATGCTAACATGAACCCTAAACGTAACCTAGACAGAACCCGAAACCCACCCATACCCTATAATAAGTCCCAACCCCAACCTTAACCCTTAAACAAACCCTAATCCTAACTAACCCCATCCCTAACCCTAAACCTAACGCTGATCCTAATTCTAACCCTAATCTTGACCCTAACCATAAGGCTTACCCTAACCCTTGCCCTAACCCTTACCCTAGCCGTTACCCTAACCTAACTCTATTTAACCCTAACCCGAACCCGAACTCTAAACCTTATTCTTACTCGCGTTAACAAAACCCTAGTCTAACATTAACCATATCTCTAACCATAACCATAAATCTATCTTATCCTAACCTTTTCCCTAACATAACCCTATCTAAGTCAAACCCTTACCCTAACTCTAACTGAAACCCTTACCCTATCTACTCCTAACCCTTACCATATCTAACCCAAACCCTAATCCTTACCCTAAACTTTACCCTCTCTAACCGTAACCCTTACACTAACCCTAACCCTAACCCAATCTAACTCTAATCCTAACCTTAATCCTAACTCTGACCCTATCTAACCCAAACTCTTACCCAAACCCTTACCCTAACCCTAACCCTGACCCTATCTAACCCAAACTCTTACCCAAACCCTTGCCCTAACCCTAACCCTTACCCTTACCCTCACCCTTACCCTCACCCTATTGCAGATGCAACTTTTGTTTCTGGGCATTTAGAAGATGGGAGGAATTGCGAGACATTAAATGTCTCTCTTCCCTGCAAAATTGGGATTCTATAAATCCCTGACTTGTATCCTAAACTGTTCCAGTATTTATCACAATGCCATATGATGCTGGTGGAACATCAACACCATGTGAAATTTTGGTGTGCGGTGCACTCAGGCACCTCCAGTGCTAAAGCCTGGTCAGGGCATGTTAAGAAGAAATTGTTGAGGAAATGTATTCCTGAATTAGCACTTTGGAAGTTGGGATGGGTGTATAGGATGTGGCATAGGGAAAATGGAATGAATGTGGGAACTGACTGGATTGGATGATGTTGCATCCTGAGACAATTGAAATTCTCCTATTCAACAGATTTTAGATGTAGGAAGCTCTAGACACCTAAGGCTGGGAACACTATAGAGTTCTAACTAGGGGGAAAGGAGTGTCTATGATGGAGTGAAATTTTTTGCTGCTGTTAGTCGCTCCACAATCTCTCCTCCGGAAACCCACAATGTGGGGTATGTCACAAATGCCAGACCATTTCTGCGCTGACAGACAGAATGCTGCTTTGTCTCGGCTGCTGTTTATCAAAGGAGACATTAAACTGATGTCTCGAAGGTGATTATAAAATATTCCATAACTGACGAACAGCAGGGCATTTTCGCTGGTATTCTGGCCCAACATTTCTCTCTCAGACAACAGGACTCCAACAGATTATCTGATCCTTTGTCTCATTGCTGTTTGTGGAACATAGTCACGCAAAAAAATCAGGTGTTACTGTTGCCCGTGTTGCAGCTGCAACCGTATTTCAAACATGATCAAGTGACACACTTTGCAATGTCCTGAGGTGCTGTAAAAATGCAAGTTATTTCTTCACTTAGTGATGTGTTTGAAGTGTTAACTGGAGACCCACACTGCATTCATTTCAGAGTGAGTGTGGGACGTTTCAGGCCTAATACCTTGTTTATCCTCTGTCTGCTGACTTTGCAAATCCTGCCAGCATTTTCTGAGACAAATAAACTTATAAACTCCAATTGGACTCTTGAAAAATGATCAGTTTGCCATCAAGACATTGAACATTGGATTATATTGATCAGTAATAATTCTTGTTGCGATATCTATGCTGTCCTTGAGGACAATTTTTCAAATGAGTTACAGGACCTGTAGCAGTGCCTCTGTAATTATGTTAGTTTCTCCATTGTGGTATTTTTCATGATTCTTCTGGCCAGTATCATGGTTATTTAATTTAGCTTTTAATCCTTTCTGTTTCCTTCAAGAAGGGAGGTCCATTTATATTAAAGCTGAAAGTTGTTAGTGGCAGAAGCTATATTTAGAATGCATCACATTTATTTTTCCAATAGTTCTGTTAAATTTCAGAAAAAGCGATATGAATAAGATCTGGAGGCTACGATAGTGTGGATCTTATATCTAATAGAGATACAGAATAACAGGGTGTTCTGGTATGATGCGATGTACATGAGGATGTGAGGCTTGTGATCTCTACCAGGGTCTGAGGTATAATGCCTCACACAATCTGGATGGTGTGATATCAGCCCGTTTGTTAGTGTAGCATGTAATATCAAATAGTGTGTGTGTTTGTAATGCCCTGGACTCTTGGCTTGGGTTTCATTGTAATTATTTAATCCTAATTAATAACCTCAATGGCCGGCTATTGCTGTTCAGTCTGTAAGGATTTGTTCATTTTACTATTGACGAGGAACTTCGATATTTCATGCTGTGCTTTAGTGTGTCATATAGCAAAACTAACTGTGAAGCACCAATTAATGGCCATGAGGTTGTTGCTTGCACAACTTTGGATGACAAAGCATCAAAGATATGGTATAACTTCTTGCTGGATCAGGCAAGCTGAAAATAAAGATCACGTACTGTTAATGCATTGAAAACAACCTCATGGTCTAGTGGACTGCAATGTGTGCCATGTCTGTGCTGTGCAGCGTCCATTATCAAATCACTATTGAGAATTGCTGTTGAGAATCACTACAGACCTTAGTTGGGAGGTGTGTTTTGCTGACGTAGTGTGCCCATTATCAATGCTGACATGACTGAGAATATCCCACTCAAATCATGTGCAGTGCAGCTATAACAAGCAGAGTGTCTAAAGGTGGCTGAACATTCAACATAGTAAACCTCAATGGATATCAGATTCCACAGCTTGAGCCATAGAGTTCTGGACTTGGTCAATCTCAAAGCTGTTAGCACTCTCTCTTGCTATTTTCCTAACATCGTATCTGGAACGTCGACAGCCTGACAAATCAGAAACGGTAACTTTCAGAGCATCTTGAAATGATTGGCAGTAATTGTACTGTTTGTAAAGTGTACTCACTATTGCTATGTTAAGAAAAACAACAGCCAATAGTTGCATAACTAAAATCTCTCAAACGACAAACAAGACCAGAGACCACTTAATGGTGATTGGGTGATACTACTTGAGGGATAAATATTAAGAGGGTTAGAAGAATAACTTACCCACTCTCCTTTGAATTTGTCCATTGTATCGTTTAAAGAGAAAATGACTATACTCTATCAGATCATTTGAAAACCAAAATCTCCAGTAACATAGTCCACTCATATGTCATAGTTGATTATGTGCTTCAGTCCTGGGGGGGTCCATGTTAAGACTATTGGCTGCAAAGATTGTCACCAAGTCAAACGGTACAGAAGAGGCCCTTTGGTCCATCAAGTCTGTACTGACAAAAAGAAACCAACACCAATTGGATGACAATGTGGATGATCTGATGAGTAAATTTGTAGATGACATGAAAATAGACAGTGAGGAAGATTATTAAAGGAAACAGCAGGATATTGACCATTTTGAAATTTGGGCGGATAAATGGCAAATGGAGTTCCACGGAAGTGTGAAATGGTGCATTTTGGGAGGTCAAATGCAAGAGGAAAGTATACAGTAAATGGCAGGGCTCTTAGGAATATTGATATACAGAAGCCCATATCGCCCTGAGAGTGGCAACATAAGTGGATAATTAGCTGTAAGGCATGCTTGCCTTCTTTGGTTGAGGCATTGAGTATAAAAGTTGGCAGGTCATGTTGTTGTACAGGCCCTTCGGCCCTTGATGTTGTGTCAACCTCTTATCCTACTCTAAGATCAAACTAACCTACATACCCTTCATTTTAGTATCTTCCATGTGTCTATCCAAGAGTTGCTTAAATGTCCCTAATGTATCTGACTCCGCTACCACGGATGGCAGCGCATTCCACACACCCACCACTCTCTGTGTAAAGAACCTATCTCTGATATCTCCCCTAAACCTTCCTCTATTCACCTTAAAATTATGCCCCGTCATGATAGCTATTTCTGCTCTGTGAAAATGTCTCTGACGATCCACTCTATTTATGCCTCTCATCATCTTGTACACCTCTATGAAGTCACCTCTCATCCTTCTTTGTTCCAATGAGAAAAGCCCTAACTCCCTCAGCCCTTTTCATAAGACATGCCCTCCAGTCCAGGCAACATCCTGGTAAATCTCATCTGCATCCTCTCTAAAACGTCCACATCCTTCCTATAATGACTGCAACTGAACACAATATTCCAAATGTGGTCTACCAGGATTCTGAAGTGCTGCAGCATAACTTCATGGCTTTTAAACTCAACCTCCTGCAAATGAAAACCAACACACCATGCACATTCTTAACAACACTATCAACTTGGGTGGCAACTTTGAGGGATCTATGGATGTGGACCCCAAGATCCCTCTGTTCCTCCACACTGTCAAGTATTCTATCTTTAATCGCGTATTCTACATTCAAATTCAAAATGAATTCAAAGTGAATCACTTCACACTTTTCCAGGTTGAACTCCACCTGCCACTTCTCAGCCCAGTTCTGCATCCTGTCAATGTCCCATCGCTACCTACAACAGCCCTCCACACAATCCATAACTCCACCAACCTTCGTGCTATTGGTAAACGTAGTAACCCCACCCTTCCACCTTCCTCATCCAATTCATTTATAAAAAAAACACAAAGGGCAGAGGTCCCAGAACAGATCCCTGTGGAACACCACTGGTTACTGAGTTCCAGGCTGAATACTTTCCATCTACTACCACCCTCAGTCTTCTATGGGCCAGACAAGTCTGTATCTAGACAGACAGATTTCCCTTTATCCCATACCTCTTTACTTGCTGAAAGAGCCTACTACAGAGAACCTTCTCAAATACCTTGTTCAATCCATATGCACGACATTCACTGCTCTATCTTCATCAATGGGTTTTGTCACATAGAATCATAGAGTCATAAGAAGCTATTAAGATTTGTGATGCATGACCTGCCCCTCATAAAGCCATGCTGACTGCCTCTAATCAAACTGTGTGGTTTTTCCATAAATCCTGTTTCTCAGAATCCTCTTCAATTTGCCCAACACAGACATAAGACTGACTGGTCTGTAATTCCCAGGATTATCCTGATTCCCTTTCTTGAACAAGGGAGTAATGTTTACCACCCTCCAATCATCTGGTACTACTCCAGCGGACAGTGAGAATGCAAAGATCATCACCAAAGATGCTGCAATCTATTCTCTTGCTTCCTGTATAAAGCCCAGGGGATTTAGCTATCCTTATGTTTTTTCAAAGTTTTCGCACATCCTTGTTCTTAACATCAAGCCTTTCAAGCATATTAACCTGTTTCACACTGTCCTCACAAACACCAAGGTCCCTCTCAGTGATGAATACTGAAGCAAAGTATTCATTAAGGATCTCCCCTCCCTCCTCTCTTTCCAGGCTCACGTTCCCTCCACTATCCCTGATTGGGCCAACCCTCACTCTGGCCATCCTCTTCTTCACATAAGTGTAGAATGCCTTAGGATTTTCCTTAATCCTAGCTGTAAAAGCTTTGTTATGCCCCTTGTGGCTCTATTAAGTCCATTCTTCAGTTCCTTTCTCGTTACCTTGTAACCCTCTAGAGCCCACTCTAATCCATGCCTCCTTAACCTTAAGTAAGATTCCTTCTTCCTCTTGACTAGATGTTCCACATCCCTTGTCACTCAAGGTTCTTTCAACCTACCATCCCTTCCTTGCCTCAGTGGGACAAACCTGCCCAGTATTATCAGCAAGTGCTTCCTAAACAACCTCCATAATTTTTGTCATGAATTTCCCTGAGAACATCTGTTCCCAATTTAGGCATCCCAGTTCCTGGCTAATAACATTGCAATTCCCCCTCCCTCAAATAAATACTTTCCCATGCTGTCTGCTCCTATCCCTCTCCATGACTGTAGTAAAGGTCAGGGTGTTGTGATCACTATCACCGAAATGTTCTCCCACTGAAAGATATGACACCTGGTCTGGTTTGTTGCCAAGCACCAAATCCAATATGGCCTCCCCTCTCGTTGGCTTATCTACATATTGAGTCAAGAATCCTTCCTGGACAGACATGACGAAAACTGCTCCATCGAAACTATTTGAACTAAGGAAGTTCCAATCAATATTAGTGAAGTTAAAGTCACCCATGACAACAACCTTGTTACCTCTGCACCTTTCTGAAATCTACCTCCCAATCTGCTCCTCCATGTCTCTGCTGCTATTGGGGGACCTGTAGAAAACTCCCAATAAAGTGACTGCTTCTTTCCTGTTTCTGACGTCCACCCGCACTGACTCAGTAGACAAATCCTCCTCAATGACCTCTCTTTCTGCAGCTGTGATACTATCCGTAATTAGCAATACCCCTCCCCCACCTCTTTTACTTCCCCCTTTATCCCTTTTGTAAAATCTAAACCCTGGAACATCCAGTAACCATTCCTGCCCCTGTGATATCCAAGTCTCTGTAAGGACCACAACATCATAGCTCCAAATACTGATCCATGCTCTAAGTTCATCACCCTTATTCCTGATACTTCTTGCGTTAGAATGGACACACTTCAAGCCATCGTACTGACTGCAATTTTGACCTATCAACTGTTTATCCTTCCTCACAGATTCTCTGCACGCTATATCTGCCTGTTCACCAGCTACCCCATCCTCTGATCCGTAGCTGCGGTTCCCATCTCTCTGCCAAACTAGTTTAAACCCTCCCAAAGAGCTTTCGCAAACCTCCCTCCCAGGATATTGTTACCCCTCCAGCTCAGGTGCAATCCATCCTCCATGTACAGGTCCCATCTCCCCCAGAAGGTATCCCAACAATGCACATACCTGAAACCCACTCTCCTACACCAGCTCTGCAGCCACATGTTCAGCTGCACTCGCTCTCTGTTCCTGGACTCACTAACCTGTGGCACCGGTAGCCATCATGAGGTTATACTCTGCTCGTCCTGCCTTTTAGCTTCCATCCTAACTCCTGATATTCACTTTTAAAGTCCTCATCCCTTTTCCTAGCAATGTCATTGGTACCAAAGTGTACCATGACTACAGAAACGTTGGACAGACTTGGAATGTTTTTGCTCGAGCCTTGGGGGCTTGCAAGTACACAAAATTATGAGAGGCTTGG
Source organism: Hemiscyllium ocellatum (assembly GCF_020745735.1). Lineage (NCBI taxonomy): Eukaryota > Metazoa > Chordata > Chondrichthyes > Orectolobiformes > Hemiscylliidae > Hemiscyllium > Hemiscyllium ocellatum. The sequence continues at coordinate 16,632,546 of NC_083418.1, forward strand.
ATAGTTGGAGTCTTTCTCCCAGGGGGGAAATGTCAAATACTGAGGGGCACATGTTTAAAGTAAGAGTGGGGAAGTTTAAAGGAAATGTGTGAGAGACAGGTTAATTACACAGAGGGTGGTCGGTGCCTGGAACACACTGCCAGGGGAGGTGTAAAAAACACAGATAATAGCAACTTCTAAGAGATATTTAGACACACTCATGAACAGACTGTAAATGGAGGGATATGAACCATGTGCAGGCAGATGGGGCTTAGTTTAGAATGGCATCATAGTTGGCATTGACATGGTGGTCTGTATCTGTGCTGTACTGGTCAATGTTCTGTGCTCACTGATCCCACTTTCTCACATTAGGCCCATAGCATTGAATGTTATGACTGTTTCTTTCTGACTCCAATTAGGTCTCCTCTGAACTGCATGAAAGACTTTAAAAGACTTGAAGTCTCTGAAATTAAAATCAATCCTTGATTATCCTGAGCCAAAAACAAAGCACTGGCCTTCAATCGTCACCCCCACCTATCATAAGCCATCACATGATATACACGTATCCATTAACACTCCGAGGGACCATGTTCTCTGCACATGCTCAAAGTTCGGTTCCACACAATCGGGATAGCCCAGTAGCTCAGTGGTTAGCACTGCTGCCTACCTGCTCCAAAGTAGAGTTTGATTCCACCATTGAGTGATTTTCAGTGCGACATTTGCACATTCTCCCATTGCCTGCGTGGGTTTTGGTTTCTTCCCATAGTCCAAAGATGTACAGGTTAGGTGGATTGGCCAGAGTAATTGCCCATAGTGTCCAGGAGTGTGGATTAGCTATGGGAAATGCAGGGTTATGGGTTTAGTGTAGGGCGTACACCTTTGGAGGGTCGGTGTGGACTCAATGGGTTGAATAGCCTGCTTCCACACTGTAAAGAGTCTATGATCACCTTGGATAACTGAGAGAGTATGTAGCAAGGACGTTGGAAGAGGTGGGACGATAAATGATGTGATGTTTAGAGGAGTGTCAACCCATCAGCTTTTTTCCATATGCCACTACCTCCAAAGTCCTCCTATCAGGCCCCAACAGAAGAACACATTGGTTACCACATCCTGTGTTGCATGTTTCCAGCCTGACCACTCTTGCTTGGTGACTCACCATATGCAGATTTAACCTTAATGCAACTGTCTGAGGTGTAACCAGTGTAAGTATCTCAGCTGGTTGTTGTGAGTGTTGGATCAAGAAATGGGATTTTATTGTCATGAGACTCATTAAACTCTTCCTGTTCACCATCCCTTGTCAGGTGCCAGTTTTTGGGTATCTGAAAGGCGATGAACACAAAGGTAGGTTTGCAGTAAAGGAACCAATGTGACCACTGCCTAAGTCAAGACTACTCCAATGATGGTGAGTACCAGTGATGGTAAGGACATGCGGTTATCCACCAGTTGTGTGCTGCTGTCTTCAGTTCTTCGCCATCTTGTCCTGAAAGAGAGAGGCAAATGTCTTTGTCAGCCTAATGCTCCTTGTTCGGATGATGGTATCTGTTGCCTTCCAATAGCTGACAGTGAGTGTGAGATGTGAGATGTAGGTGTGAGGCTTGTGACAGTGTTAAATATATGATGGGATGAAATGAAGCTCCAAGTGTAAAGTATGAGTCATAATTGATGGAGATCTTTCAGAAACGTGAGATGCTGGTGTGTTGCAATGAGAAGACTGGGAGAGATGATGCCCCAGTGGCCTTACTACTAGAGTATAAATCCAGAAACACAGATAATTTTCTGGGGACCTGGGTTTGAATCCATCATGGTAGATGGTGGAATCTGAATTCAGTAAAAATGCTGAATTAAGGATCTAATGTTATTGTTGTAAAAACAAATCTGTCTCCTTAAGGGGAGGAAACTGATGTCCTTACCTGTTCGGGCAATAAATGCTGTCCTAGCCAGTGATCCCCACATCCCATAATCAATTTTTTTTTCAATTAGATTAAATTAAATTCCCTACAGTGTGGTAACAGGCCATTTGGCCCAACAAGTCCACACCAACCCTCTGAAGAGTAACCCACCCAGACCCATTCCCCTACCCTATATTTACCCCTCACTCATGCACCTATGTTTTAAGTGTTTTACTTAATGGATATAAAAATTGTGTCTAACCAAGTTATTAGAATTTCTTAGGGATGCAACTGGAATAAAGGATGCTGCTGAATGCAGTAGGTTTGGTTTCCAAAGGCAATCAGTTAAGTGCCACAAAAACGGTTAATGTGCAAGATGAGGACCCATGGAATTTGGGAATGGGGAATGGAGGATTAGTTAATAGACTGGAAAATGGCAGTAGGAAATAGGCACTTTCAAGCTTGTGAATGGTATCCATTGCAATGTTGCATGGATTAGTGCCGGGGTGTCACCCCATTACAATCTGTATTCATCCCTCAGGAGACGGGGCTGAGAGTAATGCATCCAAATTTGTTAACAATGCAAAGCAAGCTGGGAAGGTTAGCTATTAGGAGTAGCTTGGACTTTGTGATAGCCAGCTTGCTGCTTCTGCAGGGTGGATAGAAGGTATACTTAAGACCCTGCAGAACTCCCAAGGTAGCATACTCTACATTGGAATTACCCAGGAAATTGGACATTCCAAAGGGCAATCCATCTGTATTTGGAACGCTCAAAGTACAAATCATTGTAATCAGAGAATTTTGGAGGGCTCTATTGCAATTAAGCTAGTAGATATTAAAGAAATGTTCGACTATTAAATATCTAATCAATGTACTCTCCAACTACCACAGTAAATCCACCCCAGACCCTGATCTAACACATCCCATCTTTCCCTGCCACTGGACTCACCAGATATCCTCTGCTAACACTCAATTCTCCCCCCACTCTCAGGACCCAACACCAATATCACTCCCGGGACCCAGGACCATATTTACTCCCTTGGGACCCAGCATCTACTTCACCTTTCAGGATACTGCAACTCCCCACCCTATCCCAGTTTCCCGAGGCTTGAAATTCCACTCCCCCACCATCCGGCATCATGGATATCTCCCACCCAATTGGAACGATTGTAAACAGTCAATTACTTATCTGGCACCTTTCCCACTTTGTGTCCTGGTGCTCCACCCAGTTTGGCATCCAACCGGCCTAGCACCCTTTGCACTCTATCCACCTGCCACCTTAGGTACCTGGTTAGTTGGCACATGACCACATGACATTCTAATCTCATACATATACCTTGCCCTTTCACTGGAGTGGTGAAAGTAGTTGCAGGACATTTAACTCCCAAAGTAAAGCAGGTACTGCTGTGAAGAAGGGGTATCCCATCCTCCCTAGCTTCGCACTTCCCTCCACTACAGGGGCACAGTTGGATTTAAGGTATGCTACACATTTCTGCTGGAGCTGTCGTCAAATCTCCTGCAAGAAATGTGGAGCTGTTTCTTAACAACAAGATAAAACTATCAACAGAGTGGTGACCTGACCATGTTTACCACTCCCTTTAAAAGTCAAAGTGTTTGCAAAGAATTGAAGGTAGCTTCATAAAGTGGACAGCATTGCGACACTTGGTTGGAAAGTGTGGGGGAGTCTGAGGTTATTTGTTTTGTGAATTAGAATAGAAAAGCTGAATATTACTTTAAAACATTTTTTAAATGGTGATGTTCAGAGACACGTAGGTGCAAAGGAACACAGAATGTTAGCACGGAAATACATCAATGACTAAGAAACCAAATGGCACATTAGCCTTTATTGCAAAGGGAACACGCTACAAAAATATGGATGTCTGGCTAGAATTGGTGAGACAACATCAGGTGTGCTCTTATTTCTGTCATGGTGCTGAATTTCAATCTGTTTCTATCAGGTGGATTATTCAGTAGCACCTACCTCCCTCTCGATCAGAAGATTAGGGGTTAAACCTTACACCAAGACTCAGATATAAAAACCCAGCAGATGTTCCAGGACTGAGTGAATGTTGCATTGTCAGGTTGAGCAACCTCTTTTGCCTTTTGAGTTAATAGTTAAAAACCACCTGGTACAACCAGAGTGGAAATCCTCCCATTGACCCGACCAACATGACACACGGAGCAGAACTGATATACTTACTGTCTGTCGGATAATGTTGCGCAAAATGGCACCTATAATAAACTGTTGCTCTTCAGAAAGTTTAATGGAATGAATTATATGGCAAGTTAACATAGCACTATACAAATTCAAATATTATAATTTGTTAGTTGTGTGCAGTGAAATCTCAAAGTACAGGAATCCCAAAGTTTTCCGTTTTACATCAAACAGGGTTATATCCCAGCAGCCTGGTGAGAGACATATTGATTATACACGTTATTCAAAAGCCTCTGTTTGTTTGACTCATTTGCACATAATCTCTGGAAGTGAGAGGCCAATGTTCCAGCACATTTTGCCATGACAACATGGATTGGTGTGAAGGTAGTGTGACAGGAATTGAATTTCATTTCAGCGGTGGCTCTTGCCTCAGAAAAGTCACCATGAAATCAATATTTCGCAATGTTTAGTAAGAATATATTTGGAACTGTAATATTAATTCCTTTTTTATTCATACATGGAATTTGGACATTGCTAGCTGGGCCAGCATTTATTGCCTGTCCCTAGTTGACCTTGAGAAGCTGGTAGTGAGCTGCTGCCTTTTTGCTATAGGGAGGGCATTCCTGGATTTTAACCCAGCGACAGTGAAGTTATAGCAATGTATTTCCATGTCAGGGTAGTGTGTAGCCTGGGGGGGATCTTGCAAGGGGTGGTGTTGCCATGTGTCTTCTGCCTTTGTCCTTCCAGATGGAAGTGGTCATATGTTTGGAAGGCGCTGTCTCAGGATCTACAGTGTTCCTAGCACTGACCTGCTCTTGTAGCCGTTATCTTTAAATGGTTAGTCCTATTGAGTTTCTGGTCAACAATAACTGCAGGATGTTGATAGTGGGGAATTCAGTGGTGGGAACAGCATTGAATTTCAAGGGGCGGTGGTTAGATTGGCTCTTCCAGGCTTTGGGAGTCAGGGAATGAGTTACTTGCTTTAGGATTCTAAACCTCTGACCTGCTCTTATAGTCATTATGTTTATATATCCTGTCCCATTGAGCTTCTGGTCAATGGTAGCTCCCAGGATTGTTGATAACAGGGTATTCAATGTTTTTAATAACATTGAATATCAAGGGACAATGGTTAAGTTCTCTCCCATTGGAAATGGCCACTCTCTGGTCCGAGTGTGCTGCAAATGTTACTTGCCACTTGTCAAACCAAGCCTGGATATTGTCCAAATTTTGCAGCATTTGGACATGGATTGTTTCAGTATTTGAGGGGTCACTGAATGGTACTGAACATGCTGTACATTCAGGTGAGTGCCCAATAGCATATCTTATTGAAGTTGAGTATATCTGTATAAGGGATTGTAAGAGTTGAAAATGTGTTGCTGGAAAAGCGCAGCAGGTCAGGCAGTATCCAAGGAGCAGGAAATCAACGTTTCGGGCATGAGCCCTTCTTCAGGAAATCCCTTCTTTCCTGAAGAAGGGCTCATGCCCGAAATGCCGACTCTCCTGCTCCTTGAATGCTGCCTGACCTGCTGCGCTTTTCCAGCAACACATTTTCAGCTCTGATCTCCAGCATCTGCAGTCCTCACTTTCTCCTAAGGGATTGTAAGAGACAACATCTCTGGAACCTGACAGACTCAGGTCTCAGTTTGAGCTGATCTGGCATCACTGTGACCTAGCTCCTTACCCACATTAATGAGTAACTATTCTTTAAGCAAAGATAGAGTTAACCCTTCATCTATTTTTACAGTCTCTACATTCTCCCTATTATTCCCTCTCTCTGTGGCATTTCACTCAAAGGAGATAGCATTTATTCCTGAGCTTCCGGGGAAACATACACACATATGGACACATTTTATGCAGAGTTTTCTGAATATGTGAAGCAGATTTCATTTCCTTCAAATATAAAATGTGTGAAAGTACATTACAGAACAGTCAAATTTGACATTATAGAGTATAATACAAATATTTCAAAGGAGTGTGTAAGATGCCTCGATATCCTTGCCCCACAAGTCACCTTTAGAATGTAGATTTGTATGTCATGTCAAACATTCTCCAGTTCTGAAAGTCTGAGGAGTTTTCTATGATTTATAGTGCACTATAGCAGGAGGGACTTGAGAATTGACCTTTACCCATTGAACGTTTGCAGCAGCTGCTCTCATCAGTCCCTCAGCACATAGTCTTGAACATAAAATGTGCCAGTCTGCAATACTCAGTCATCCACAACTCTGTCCACTGGGATACTAGCTACATTTCAGGCAGACCAAAGAGTCTGTTTTCATTGAGTTGACAGTCCTCTGGCCATAGTTCATGTCCATTTCCTTGGGAACAGAATGTTGAGCATGGAATTCTGCATTTAGGTAGCTGCTCGGGATGAACATCAATAAAAATCACTGCATCTCTTTCTATTCATCAATGAGGTGGACAATAACCATTGCCATACAGGACATTTCTCTGGGCATGGAGGAACAATGTGACAGGTATACAATACAATATACATTGTGCTGATTATTGGAAATTTCCAGTAATAAGGTATTCTACTAAGCTCAGGGGACCATCTGATAAGTTTCACCACCTTCTTGGATCCTCAAAGACATTGCATGAGGACCACTTTCTGCTGGACTTGTCGTCAAAGGTGTTTTCCTGAGGAATAGGTGGAATGTTACAGTCCAGTTGAGCTGTGCAGGAGGTCAGAGCTGTGCTACCCAACACAGAGGAGATATAGAACATCAGCACATAGCGACACTCGGGAACAGATTACTCCATCCTTTCAGTAGGCAAACCCACTTTGGGGCAGGCAAAACTAGAGATATGTAGACCTTCAATTCAAAATTTCACATCAGTTTCTATCAGCTGCTGTTCAGAGGATAAACAAAGCTCAGTCAAAGTCATTTGGCCTTTTAACTGCCTGCTCAATTGTAAGCTTTCCAGTAATTGATACTTTCACTAAGGCAGGAAGATTTCTAAAGTACATGTGAGATGTGTCAGATTATCCAGTTTGTGAACCTTGGGGGAAGCCCATTGTGGAGTCAAAAGCTTTATAACAGGTGAGATTCAAAGAACTTGAAAAAATTCAGAAGTCATAATGTAATCGTCTATGATAATTTAAATTTGCTTTTCACAAAGTGATTAGGGCTCAGTCATTAGAAGGTGACTTTGAAATTGCCTTGCATTGTGTAAGTATTTGCTTGCATTAGAGTACTTTGTCCAGTGGATAAAGTGGTCTTCTATATTCAACAACATTGAGAATATGATTTGAATGTATTTTTTGAATGCTTTAAACTTTGATTAATACATTAATAAAAAGTTCAGACATTTGCATAGTCTAAAACTCAGAGGTGCTTGGAATGTTTTGAATAATTTTGAATAATCTCCTCATCTTTTGAAATATAAAAGTCTTCTGATCTTTTGAAATGTATGAACTGATGTCTGGTCATCTCCACCACCAGCTTCAAAGACTCTTGGGCTCTGGACGGTTTATTGATTCAGTTGTGCAATTCTCATTGTAAATTCTGGATTAAGTTTCGACTCCAACTGATGGATTTAGCTTAGTAGGAGCTCTCAATAACTATGACGGGAATAGCTAGTTTTGTGTGATTTACAGTTTGAGTGTCAATGGATTAAAAAGTTTTGAGGTGGTTTTTGAGTTGCTGTTTTCTTACATTACTAGAATTTATGGATAATTGAAGTGGTAGAATTTTTGTTAAGGGGTGTCGGATGAGCAATATGTGGTCAATTGACAGTTTTATGAACTTTTAGTAGGAGCATTTTCTCAAATAGACTTTGAATGGATTTTTTTTTTTATTTCCTGAATAGTTCAAAGCTTCCTATTGTTACTTTATGGCTGAAGAGTTCTAGACTTGGTGGATGCAGAGTGAATGGTTATGTGGGAATGGGGGAAATGAGAAAGTATGGGAGGGCATGGAGATATCAGAAGTAAGGAGGGATAGTGGTGAGGTGTAGGTGGGAGGTGAAGGGTTAATGGTGAGGGCTGGATTGTAAGAGTCATGCTCAGAATGGGACTGATAGCCCTATGAATGAAGGTGACCTTTCTGCCTCTGCATCCATTTAGCTGTGTCCTAACCTCAGGCCTGCATTGGGAGGCAATGGCACTGACTTCGTCCGTCTCTGCCTCCCTGGAGTGAAAATACCATGGTACCGTGAGTGCATTCAGAACTCCCCACCACAATATTGGGAAACGGAGCTCTAGTTTCTAAGCCAATGATAAAAAAAATCAGCTCTAATGCTTGTATCCTAAAGTCTGTGCAGAGGATGAGGGTGACATGGGGTATGCTGTCCTTCCCTTCCCAAAAGCTTTGTACATCATGTGCCTTGGAACATGATCCATTTCTGAAGATAGCACAGGAATAGGCCAGACTCGTGATAACCAAGTTCTTAGTTCTGTTGGAGGTGGAACATGTGGAACAGTAACACATTGAACATGTGAATTAAACATACTTTACACAGAGGTTCATGAACGTGTAAGGCAGGAGGTGTACATGAATCTGATCAGTAAAGTTCAAATCAGAGATGATCTTTATTTGGAAAAAAAGTGTATTTGAAGGATAGAGTGATGTTAACTTGGAAAATAGTCAGGGAAACTGCAATGCTCTATCCTGATTCTGTAAGTCCAGGTTTTCTAAAATGTTTGTTTGATAATATTCTAGAGATTTACAAACTCCATCCAGGTCATTGTATTGGCTTGTGTGAGGCCATGTTGTTTCCCTCGGCAGTTAACCTGCTCTTTTACCTGTTATAATGAGGTGCAGAACAAATCAGTGTGTCACCATAGAGAGAAATATAACTGTGTTACACGCAAGACCGCAAGAATCAAATATCTGCTGAAGCTAAACTTTATATCTATTGATGCAGCTTATCAGGGGTCTCTGGCAGTGAGTGTAGAATTATTGACCATTGATAGCTTACCCAATATGTCCCAATGGCCCCTTTCAGTTGGGCAGGCTACTTTGCTACTTCTGGTAACATTAATCTTTCATCCCCCTTTCATTGTAAAATGGTATTTCACCATTTTACAAGTTTGGGCTGAAGTCTGTTTTGATTGTTGTGTCTGAGGCAAACCCCTTTAGATGGAGTTGTCTCTGAATTAGTTGCTGTGGAGGCTCACTGTGTTTCTGTGAGGGGATACAGCTGCTGCCCCCTGTTTCACCATGTGTTCAGTATTAGTGGAGCAGAGGAAAGATTTGGAAGTTTGCAATGAATTGACTTCATGATTTCCCAATGGACCACTGTTCAGTCAGTAAGGCAGTCCATTAGGGTCAATCCAGCACTTTCAACCTGTCAGTTCTCATTTTCCTTTTGCTGGCGCCAAAGCTAACTCTGTTGATAGGTTCTCTGCAAAACTGTCTGATTTCTGCCAGAGCAATGTTTTGTGATTTCTCTCTGCCAGCGTTAGACGAACAATTTTTTCAAAAAGAGTGACATAACAGAGCTCCTGCCATGTACTGCTCCTTTCTCCTATCTAACGGATTAGCAATGGCTTAACCAAGCTGTAAATAAAATTTTGTTTCAAAAGTAATCCTGAATTGATGCTTCACAGACAGCACTGTGACCAGCTGGAAGAGAATGATTTGACCTCCTCCTTGCGTGTGAGGTAAGGACTGGGTACGGAGGTTATCAGTTGGCGGAGGCATGTGTTTGCTTAAATACAGTTAGTTCATGCTCGTTAGATGTGGATGGGTCTAAGACCAATATGTTTGCTGTGATTTGACTGCTGATGTGAAGTGTAAAGACATGAGGGAGCTCCTTTTCCTTGTGCTGGTGCTATCTGTGTGAAACAGTTGTTTCTCTGTTCAATTGTCAAAGATTGAGATGTTCATCCTCAGGTTATAATTCTGGAAGTTACAAGTGTAACTCATTCAGCACCGGTCTCATTCAATAAGAACATGGTGGCTGCTTACCGTAAATGCTCAAAAGGCTATCGAGCTCAGTTTTGAAATTTGGAAATGATGGTTAATGAACCGAAGACCTTTCCAGGCATGAGTTTCAGATTACCCCTGAAAGGCCTCTACTCTGGGCTGTCTGAGTAGTTTCCCTGTATCTACCCTGTCAAATCCTTTATTGGCGTTAAATGTCTCAAAGAGAACACCTACTAGTTTTCTAGTTAAGAGGGTAAATCTCTGAGCAAGCTCATTTCTGATGGGGGAGCTCCCTCTGTGGTGCTCTGCTTCCAGGAAAAGGTGTGTCTACCCCTTCAATCTTTCAGATGCTGTTCCCCTACATGTTGGCGAGGAGACAGTGGGGTAGTGATAATGCTATTGGACTGGCAATCCCCCAGGCCATTGTCCCGGAGAACTCCAGTTTGAATCCCACCATGGCAGCTAGTGGAACTCGAATTCAATTAAAATCTAGAATCAAGAGTTGGCTGAATGTTGATTGCTGTTCAAAATCCATCTGGTTCCATGATCTATTTTAGGGGAGGAAATTTGCCATCCTTCTGGTCTGACCTACATGTGACCCCAGACCCACCACAATGTGGCTGACTCTTAACTGTCCTCTAGGCAATTGGGGTTGGGTCATAAATGCTGACCTAGTCAGTGACACCCACATCCCATGGATGAATAAAAGTAAACTGCCCCACAGGTAGGGAGTGTGTCGATGGTATGGTACCTAAGGTTCAGAGCTATTGGACATTGGAAAAACAACAAAGTCTCTGAGGCAGATGGAATCCCTGGTGAAATTCAGAAACACAGCAGAGATAAAGTCCTGCATCTAAATCCCAGAGAATGCCAACCTCAGTCAGACAACACTCAAATCAGAGACCAGGTTCCAGGTCATTGCTGACTCTTTCTCCAAAGCATATGAGAAAATGGGCCTTTCCAGAAAACTGAGGTCCTCTTCCAACCAGTTTCCACACCATCCCCATTGAGTAAGACCCATAAACTCCTCTCAGCAAAGATAACCAAATTCATTGCTGCCTTCAGAGTGACCACTGAGCTTTCAGACAACTGGGGAGAAAAGAATTTGGGGTCTGGCAATCTCAAAGCTGAGATTAAGGTTGTGGTTGGTCATGCAGCAGTGATCCCGGTGTTCTGAAATGATCTAGAGACTGGAGAATTAAAACAGTATGCAACTCAAAGCACTGGGGAATATCTGGTCTCCCAGTTAGAGGAAGGATATTATTAAGCTGGAGAGGGTTCAGAAGTGACATGTCAGGATATTGCTGGGAATGGAGGGTTTGAGTTGAAAGGAGAGGCTGGATGGACTGGAGCATAGGAGATTGAGAGGTGACCTTATAGAGGTATATAAAATCATGAGGGGTATAAATAAGATGAATGGCAGGTATTTTTTCCCTTGGAAGGGGGATTTCAAGTCTGGGGACATATTTTTAAGGTGAGAGGAGAAAGATTTAAAAATATATGAGGGGCTATTTCTTTACACAGAGTTTGTGTGTGGAATAAATTTCCAAAGGAAGTGGTGGATGGGGGTACAATTAGAATGTTCAAAGGACATGTGGATGAGTACACGAATAAGAAAGGTTTGGAAGGATATAGACCAAGTGCAGGCAGGTGGGACTAGTTTAGTTTGAGATTATGGTCAGCATGGACTGCTGGACTGAGGGGTCTGTTTCCGTGCTGTATGACTCTATGGTAGCCTTTGCAAGATCCTCACAATCCAGTGACAAAGAGAGACTGTCCAACAGGACCATCCTCTGCCAGTCTAATTTGCCCTGCCCTGAGGAGCTAATCTCTGGAAAGACTGACACCAGACTCCTGCATCAGCTGTTTGACTGGAGACCTCAGTTACAGCAGGAGATACATGGTGGACAGTGCAAGCACTTCAGGCATGTCTTCAAAGCAAAGCCCTCCTTGTGATCAGCCAGGATTGCAGGGGAGTGGTTTGGCAAGGAGCCAAACACATTGGGAGACTTCATCAGGAACAGCCGAGGCTTCAGGGAGAATGCGCAGACCTTCAACCTATCCATCACGTTCTTCAAATCTGACTGCCAGCCTGGGTGACAGAGGTTACAGAGCATTGCATTGGATTCAGAGCTCACCATAATGGAGAGGAAATGGTCATCTGTAACCCCGAGGGACTCCGGAAAGGAGACACCCAAAGGGATTACAGACCTTGCCTGTGTAGCCTGGCTCCATAATACAATCTTTAAAATATCAATACTAGCCAGTTATTACCGCATCTGCACAATCTATTAACGTCCATTATTTTCACATATAAAATAAATTTGCCAGTTATTATACTGCTGACGTGACTGATGACCCCGTCCTTGAAATAACTGTAGTTGATCTACATTTGAAAGAGATGGGTGTGGAAAGATCTTCGATATGCTGTAGCTTATTGAGATCCATCTCAATGCTCTCCATACACTGACTAATCAAAAAAGCCACAGTATTAAAGAGCAGAGTGCCTTGTTAGAGAGAACGCCTCGGTCACAAGTCAGTGATGGAGTGAGTGTGGAAGTTTCAGTCCGATAACTCCATGTTCAGCCTCCACAATCTGCTCTTTAAAGAAGTTAGCTCCATATTTGAACCAATTATGATGATGACCTCATTGCTGTCTGTGGACAGACTTGAACCAAAGTAATTTGCTTATGGCAGGAGTAACAGGCAGAGAGAAATAGCGTCAATCTCAACGTTGCCCCCTTCATCTCTTTAATCTGAGAGGATTTAAGCTTCCAGTTGCAGTCAGAGTTTTCACTTCAGAGTACTTGAGTCGAGGTGAATGTGTTTGTGCTCAATGTGGCTCGCTTGGTCTCACTGAGACATTTCATTTCGGTGTCATAGAGAAGGCAGGTCCTACATTGTAACACCAAGTGAGTCTGACTTTCCTGCTAGTTTCACATATGGGGTCTGCTCTATAGGGTGCTTTGCCGGGAAGGGATGCTCACAGAGACTGCCATGTGCTTCCTAATTCCAGTCATTTGGAATTCATTTGTTAGCACCGGAGGAAATAACTTGGAAGTGTCACGCAGCCAAGTGATTTACTGAGTGTCAGAATTCACTGCTGGCAGCGTGAGTGTGCCACTCATGAAAGGTCATTATACTCGTGCTTCCAAATAAACCTGTTGGACTAAAACTTGGTGCTGTGTGATTTTTGATTATGTCCACCCCAGACCAACACCGGCTCCTCCAAATTATTATATTGGTGCAATTTTATAATTGAAAGTGAGACCATTGGCCGGTTAGATTGACTGGCTCCAGGAAGCAGCTGGACAGTGGGCTGTTACTGTGAAGAAATCACTGCAGTTTTAAACAGAGTGAAGTAAATTGTGAATCGCCAGCAGGAGCAATTGAGGCAGCGATGCACTTGAGAGAATAATAGATGTTGAGCTGTGAGGGCAAGACTGACAGAATAAGCTGATTGTGAAAGACCTTGACAGATGCAGAGCTGGGAGTTTGACTGATCGAGGGATAGAGTGATGTGTGAATGTGATAACGACTAATGGAGTAAGGATGAGACTGAGTGAGGGACACAGTTATTCTTTGTGCAGTCCGCGTGTGTCAGGTCTGTGTTCATGCGTCGAACTGAAGAAAGAAAATTTGCCCGTATGAGAAAGACTGTCGGAGAGTAGCAGACGAGCAGCCTCCAGTTCCTGTGTGGACTGAAGGATTAAATGAGTGAAGACAGAAAGCAATGAGGTCATCATTGTAACTGTATTAAAGAGAGAGTCTGGAATGAGATTTCTCTCGTGCAGTTCTGCCTGCTCCCTCCCTGTGTTGTGTTTCAGTGTCCCTCAGAGAGCAGGCTTCTGATGGTTTGTGAATGACCAGTATTCCTCTTTAGTTCCGATGTGAAACCATTCCCTTGGGATTATTCTGCGCTGGTAAATGGTGCAGGTTAGAGCAGGAGCAGAACGCCAACTCCTTGATTAGCTCTCTCTGTCAGATCCTGTTAAAAATAAGTTAAAATTCCCTAATTAAGCTAATTTACCCAGCTGCATATATATAAAAGGTCAATCTCTAGGGCTTTTTGACATCTGTGTTGGCAGACACCTCTTGGGTTATAGAGCAGAAACCCCTCCAGTGTTCCTGTACCAAACACTGTTTTGTAACCCTTGTTTTTGAATTCCTATGTTGCCTTAGGTTCATGGTGGAGAGGTGGGGGTGGGTTGTGAATCTGGGCTGTGACAATGTCAAAACTCACAGAGAAATGATGGGCAAGGTGGAAGTGGTCCCCAGCGACGAGTCACTGCATCCAGGAGTTAGGAAATGGGGAGTAAAAGACTTAAACAAGGGAAGACAACCTTGTGCTGGCTCGGTTGTAGCTTCATGTTGTGGTTTCATCCTGTGTCTTTAGCACTGAGATTGACCAGACAGCATCCCCAGGTCTCTGGCAGATTCTATCTCCAGTCGCTTAACTTAACTCAGGCATGGAAGGAATGGGCTATATTTGCCTGTCAAATATCTGACAATTTCCATCTCCACTTCCGTCTCTCTCCTGGACTGCTATGATGTAGTGAGGGATGCTCTCCTGGACTGCAGGAGATGGAAAGAGCAGCACATGTTGCAGGGAATGTGTCAGATGCTGGCACTGGCCGAAGCTCTTGTGCCTGTTGACCATTGAACATGCAAGGCTGGTGTTCACGTATGATTGACTGTGCCTGACCGTAGTGGGAGAGATGTAGCCTGCACTGAGAAGCAGCAATGTCACAGGAAGGAAGGGATTGAGGCTAACAGCAGCCATCTCCCATTCCCTGAGTTTCTAGTTCAGGGGAAGGTCATACAGCATGGGGACAACACACAGGAAAGAAGAGATCAGAACATAAAACAGCAATGTCTCTTCACAAAGAAAGCTAAATCTAGAATTCCTACATAGAATTCCTACAGTGTGGATCAGGCCCTTTGGCCCAACAAGTCCCACCGACCCTCCAAAGAGTAACCCACCCAGACCCATTTCTGTACCTTATTATCCTACATATACCGAAGGCACCTAACCTACACATCCCTGAACACTATGGGCAATTTAGCGTGGCCAATTCACCGACCCTGCACATCTTTGGAATGTGGGAGGAAACCGAAGCGTCCGGAGGAAGTTTTGTGGCAAAGCGTGGTTTATGGGCACTCCTATAAATGACTGATAATACAGAGGGAGCTGAAATTTTCCTGACCACTCTCAGCAATGGTTCAACTGGTTCCCAGGAACTGTTACCTTGCACTTTCCCATTTCCCAAGTGCCACAGTGCCAGTCTTCCAACTCATACGGTGATGGTTATTGTTGTGATGGTCAGCTTGGCATAAACGTCAGCGGGCACAGCTCAGATGCCCCACTACAAAATGATGGCCTTGCCATATCTGCTATTGTGGAAGTGAAATGAAATCAGCTACAACAAATTTTTAAAAAATGATCAGTAATTAACTATTGGGCAGAACGAGCAGAGCAACCCAAGCCATCTTTCTATCGATATGGGAGCATGTGTCTATACCGTGCCTGCAGTTGTATGGAGACAGACTCAGGAGGGATATTCAGATAAGAATGGATGACAAGCCAAAAGAGGGGAGACCAAAACCTTTGGTCACAGATGGGTTTTAAACAGGATGTTAAAGGGGGCAGAGGTGGAAATGTTCCAGGATGGAATTCTAGAACGTGGGACCCAGGTATCTAAAGGTATAGCGCCCAATCCTGAGATGAAGAATCACTCACTGTTAGCATGTGATGGGTAGGGGAGGGAAGGAAATCCGTTTCAAGCAGAGTCTCTTTTTTCCTTTCCTGCTATGTCACCTTTCTGCTTTGTGGCTAGATTAATAAAGGCCACGGCTCCCCTTTGACAGCTTATCTCTGTGCTTCTTGGCTCTTGCATTGTACTGGGTATAATAGCATGTATTCCTACTCAGGATCTGAGGCTCTCAAACAATATAGCTGTGAGCTGAACTCTTTGATGTTCAATCAGCACTCTCCAGTCAAGATATTTCATTGCTGGCAGCTTTCAATGGCTTAATCAGCATATGTGTTAAAGGACTTCTTTTATAAAGCTTAAGAAACCTCAATACATCTCTTCTCCTTTCAGATCTGTGGTAATGTCTGTAGATGTGATAATTCCATGGCCGCAATTCCACCCCACCCCCCCCACCGAGGTTCGATAATATTGTTTTTGAAACTCGACTGTAGGTGAGAAAGAAGACGGAAGCAAAGAAGTCAATCAGTATGAGCCACCATTTGAGGAGAAATTGAGGTCTGCAGATGCTGAAGATCAGAGCTGAAAATGTGTTGCTGGAAAAGTGCAGCAGGTCAGGCAGCATCCAAGGAACAGGAGATTCAACGTTTCGGGCATGAGCCCTTCTTCAGGAGCCACCATTTGACCCTTACATCGCAAGGATTGCTCCACTTGGATTGTAGTTTGTACAGATTGGTTTGTGTTGGATTTTTATTTGTTTTATGCTTTCCCACAATCCTGTGTAATATTGAGTATTGTTCACCAGTTGCTCAGGTGGAATTCTCCATTCTACAGCCTCGATAGATGCACCACAGGAAGTATTCTATTTGAGTGCTTCGCCACCTGATTTGGCAAACTGCTATACCCAGGACCGCAGAGAGGCGTCCAGTCTGTCACGCAAACCAGCCTTCCAGCCTCTCTCTTCCTCTATACTTCCTGCTGCCTCAGGAAAGCAATCTACATAATCCAACGCCTGTCCTGCCCAGTTATACTCTCTTCCGCCCTCTTCCATCCGGCAGAAGATAAAAAAGTTTGTGTACACGTACAAACAGATTCAAGAACAGCTTCATCCCCGTTGTTACTAGATTTCTGAATGGGCCTCTCAGATTTGAGATTTAATGGTGGATCTTGCTCTCTGTGCAACTTCTCTGCAGCTGCAACATTGTATTCCTCGCTCTGTTCTCTTACTGTGATGCACATTGTATGGTATGATCTGTTTGCGCTGTACGCAAAACAAAACTTTTCACTATACCGAGGTACGTGTGACAATAATAAATCAAATCAAATCAAAAAGGGCAGTAACGGTTATCCTTGCTCAGGGGTTGTACTGTGAGCAGGGGATATTGCCAGTGAGATCTAGACAGTCCGGGGAAGACCCCCACTGCGAGGCAATGCTGAGACAGAATAATTGCCGCACCAAACAGAAAGGCCGAGGGAATTGAAAGGGGTCAGAAGCATTTGGTTTATTTTTGCCGAGGGTTATGAGACCCGACTAACATCTAAACTTTTAACATCTAACAGATTGATTGAAATGGAATACATGGCGGGCACCATTTGTCCCTCCATCTGGAATTCATAGAATCCCTACAGTGTGAAAGCAGGCCATTCAGCCCATCAAGTCCACATTGACCATCGACAGAACATCCTACCCAGTCTGACCCCCTAACTAACCCTGTCACCCTCCATTTCACGTGGCCAATCCACCTAGCCAGGGTATCCCTGGACACTATGGGTAATTTAACACGGCCAATCCACCCGAACCTGCACATCTTTAAACTGTGGGAGGAAACTGGAGCACCCAGCGGAAACCTACGCAGACACAGGGACAATGTACAAACTCCACACAGTCACGTGAAAGTGGAATTGAACTCGGGTCCCTGGCGCTGTGAGGCAGCAGTGCTAACCACTGAGCCACCGTGCTGCCTGATTCAGCTATCTTTGGTCTCTACATGACCATCAATGATCTCCCGCCAGACCTGTGTCAGCATCAGAGGAATTGACAGATTCATAGGGAAGTAAGCCCCTGCTTCAGTTCCATGAGCTGGTCAGGGAAGGAGTAATGAACAGGAGAGGGTTGAGGATAAAAGAAAAATACAAGAAAGAGTTTGAAAGCACCCCCCATCCTCCCCACCATTTGCCCTGCTGTCCTGTTCGGATTAGCCTATCCAAATCTCTCAGTTCAAACTATATCATCTGTCAGTGTGGAGGCCACTGAATTCAGTCCGAGGTTCATCACTATCTCAACCCATCTGGAACCAAATGGATCGTTGGGAAACCAGGGGAGGGTTAAGTTGTTTGCAAGTCCCTGTGAGATCATTTGGATCATGTGAAAGGAAGAATCATGGTTTCTTTCCTGAATATAGCTGTGTTGAGCTAGACGCATGCAATTACTTCCAGCCTTTATCCCCTGCTTTTTAAGCGAGTGCAGTGATCTGAAGTGTTATGACAACTAGCCACTTGGGGATGCAGTTGCTATGGAAACCTCCCTTAAATGATAAACAGAAATCTTTGTAAGAGCTGGAGGAAGGAGATTGAGCAGATCCTCTATCTCAGCGAGATGGAAGAAAGGGTGTTGTCTTATCAGTGAATCCATTCCATTTTGTATTGAAATGACTGCCACCTTGGGCTCAGTCTTCTCCAGTTGTAAATTGGAAAATGGACCAGGAGCTGATTAAAACACCACCTGCTTGCTGGAGCCTTCAGCGTGTTCAATATCAAGGTGTGATCAAACTCAAGATTGCTGCTTGAAACTGTTGAGAAATAATTTAGTGGCTGATTACAGCACCCATACCGATTGAACTTTCCATTGATCAGGTTCCCAGTGGCCAGCTCACACACTCGAATGAGTGCTACAGACAATATTAAGAAAACAAGGATACGCACTCCCATTTGTATTTTATGCGCATCTTTAAAGATGCTACCTCATTTTGGATCAAAATCTTGAAACTCGGGAGCAAAATGTTTTTCTTTATTTTGGAAGTGTATCCTTACAGCAGTTCCAGTAACTTCTTCACTCAATTATCAATTCCCTCTCGAGAGGGGTTGATTCTCATACTATCAATACGTATACAGCCCCCACTGATACTGGTGGCTGTCTTCAATCCATAACCCGATCTGTGCGTGTTCCTTCCTCTATACTTACATATCTCTTTGCCTATCACTGTACTTGCTGGGTGTCAGTCCAGCAACGCTTTGATATTAAAATTCTCCATCCTTGATTTTAGATTCCTCCATGGTTTCTTCTCTAAACCCAGTTTGCAAGATTCAGTAATTTCTCCAAATCTGGTATCTTCTCTGCCTCCAATTGTAATGGCTTCACCATTGACGTTTTCAACACAGACTCCACAGAATGCAGAAAATCTTAGGGGACCAGCTCAAACATTGTTAAATAAATCTCTTTCTCATTACCACTGTCCTTCCAGTCTCTTAGCTGCTCTTGTAGGCACAGTATTTATGTGATGAGTCCAGTGAGTTTCTGGTCAATGGCATCCACACTGCCCCAAGATGTTGATAGTGGGTGAGGATTAATCGATGGTGAGGTTGTTGAGTATCCTGGGGCAACTGTAAGGATCTCTTCTGTTGGAGATGGTGTCGTTGCTTGGCACTTGAGTGACACAATGTTGTTTACCACTTATCTGTCCAAACCCAAATATTTTCCAGGCCTTGTCGATTAAGACCAATGTAGTATATGCCAAGTATATTATAATGTGATGGCATGGTGACTTGGCGTGGGTTTGATTCCAGCTTTGGGCATCTGTCTGTGTGGAGTTTGCACATTCTCCCCGTATCTGCATGGGTTTCCTGCGGTTGATCCGGTTTCCTCCCACAATCCAAAGATGTGCAGGTTAGGTGGATTGGCCATATTAAATTGTCCTGTAGTATCCAGGGATGTGCAGGTTAGATGGGTTAGCTATGGGAATAGGGTAGAGAGGTTGGTCTGGATGGGATGCTTTTTGGAGGGTTGGTGTAGACACAATGGTCTCTTTCTGTACTGTAGGGAAGATATGATTCTAAGTTGTGAATGGTGCTGAAATGACATGGAAGTAGCTGAGAATGGTTAGGCCTAGGACCCTATCCTGAGGAACTCCTGCAGAGATGTTGGATCAGTGAGGGAAGGGTTTGGGGAACAGTGACCATGGTATTTTAAGTTTGGATCAGTGAGGAGAGGATTGGAAAACAGTGACTGTCGTATTGTAAGGTTGGATCAGTGAGAGGAGGGTTTGTGGTTCAGTGACTGTGGTACTGTAAGGGTGGTTCAGTGAGGGGAGGGTTTGGAGGACTGTGACCATGGTATTGTAAGGTTGGATCAGTGAGGGGGGGATTTGGGAAACAGCGACTGTGGCATTGAAACTTTGGATCAGTGAGGGGAGGATTTGGGGAACAGAGACTGTGGTATTGTAAGGTTGGATCAGTGAGGGGATGGTTTGGGGGACAGTGACTGCGGTATTGTAAGTTTGGATCAGTGAGGAGAGGGTTTGTGGGACAGTGATGGGGTATTGTAAGGTTGGATCTGTGAGGGGAGGGTTAGGAGATTAGTGACTGTGGTCTTGTATGTTTGGATCAGAGAGGGGAGGGTTTGTGGAACAGTGACTGTAGTACTGTAAGGGTGGATCAGTGAGGGGTGGGTTTGGGGAAGAGTGACTGTCGTATTGTAAGTTGGATCAGTGCGTGGAGGGATTGGAGAACAGTGACCTTGGAATTGTCAGGTTGCATCAATGAGGGGAGAGTTTGGGGAACAGTGACTCTGGTATTGTAAGGTTGGATCAGTGATCGGATGGTTTTGGGGAAGAGTGATTGTTGTATTGTAAGATTGGATCAGTGAGGGGAGGGTTTTTGGGACAGTGATTATGATATAGTAAGGTTGTATCAGTGCGTGTTTGGTTTGCGGAACAGTGTCAGTGGTATAGTAAGGGTGGATCAGTGAGGGGAGGGTTTGGGGAACAGTGACTATGATATTGTAAGGGAGGATCAGTGAGGGGAGGGTTTGGGGGTCAGTGACCGTGCTATTGTTAGGTTGGATCAGTGAGGCGAGGTTTTTGGGAACAGTGACTGTGTATTGTAAGTTTGGATCATTGAGGGGAGATTAGGTGAACAGTGTCCATGGAATTGTAAGGTTGGATCATTGAGAGGAGGGTTTGGGGAACAGTGCCTGTGGTATTGTCAGGTTGGGTCAGTGAGGGGAGGGTTTGGGGAACAGTGACCGTGGTATTGTACGTTAGGATCAGTGAGGGGTGGGTTTGGGGAACATTGCCTGTGGTATTGTCAGGTTGGATGAACGAGGGGAGGGTTTGGGGAAGAGTGAATATAGTATTGTAAGGTTGGATCAGTGAGGGGAGGGTTTTGGGGAACAGTGACTGTGGTATTGCAAGGTTCGCTCTGTGTTGAGAGGTTTTAGGGGACAGTGACTGTGGTATTGTAAGGTTGGATCAGTGAGGGGCTGGGTTGGGGGACAGTGACTATGGTATAGTTAGGTTGGATCAGTGAGGGTACAGTTTGGGGAACAGTGACTGTGGTATTGTAAGGTTGGATCAATGAGGGGAGGGTTTGGGGGACAGTGAATGTGGTATTGTAAGGATCGGATCAGTGAGGGGAGGGTTTGGGGGACAGTGAATGTGGTATTGTAAGGTTGGTCAGTGTTGAGAGTTTTGGGGGGACAGTGCGTGTCGTATTTTCAGGTTGGATCAACAAGGGGTTGGTTTGGAGAACAGTGACTATAACATTGTAAGGGAGGATCAGTGAGGTTAGAATTTGGGGACAGTGACTGTGGTATTGTAAGGTTGGGTCAGTGAGGGGAGGGTTTGGGGAACAGTGACCGTGGTATTGTACGTTAGGATCAGTGAGGGGTGGGTTTGGGGAACATTGCCTGTGGTATTGTAAGGTTGGATCAACGAGGGGAGGGTTTGGGGAACAGTGACTACGATATTGTAAGGGAGGATCATGAGGGTAGAATTTGGGGGACAGTGACTGTGGTATTGTAAGGGTGGATCAGTGAGGTAGTGTTTGGTGAACAGTGACTGAGGTATTGTAAGGGTGGATCATGAGGGTAATGTTTGGGGAACAGTGTCTGTGGTATTGTTAGGTTGGATCAGAGAGGGGTTGGATCAGTGAGGGGAGGGTTTGGGGAACATGAACCGTGGTACTGGAAGGTTGGATCAGGGGGGGGAGGATTTGGGGAAGAGTGACTGTGGCATTGTAAGGGTGGATCAGTGAGGGGTGGGTTTGGGGAACAGTGACTGTCGTGTTGTAAGGTTGGATCAGTGAGTGGACGAGTTGAGGGATAGTGACTGTGGTATTGTAAGGGTGGATCAGTGAGGGGTGGTTTTGGGGAAGATTGATTGTCGTATTGCAAGCTTGGATCAGTGAGGGGAGGGTTTTTGGGACTGTGACTATGCTATAGTAAGGTTGGATCAGTGAGGGGAGGGTTTGTGGAACAGTGACTGTGGTATTTTAAGGGTGGATCAGTGAGTGTTTGGTTTGGGGAACAGTGTCTGTGGTATAGTAAGGTTGGATTAGTGAGTGGAGGGTTTGGGGGACAATAACTGTGGTATTGTATGGGTGGATCAGTGAGTGGAGGGTTTTGGGGAACAGTGACTGTGGTAGTGCAAGGTTCGATCAGTGAGGGGAGGGTTTTGGGGGACAGTGCCTGTTTTATTGTAAGTTAGGATCAGTGAGGGGAGGCTTTGGGGAACAGTGACCGTGGTATTGTAAGTTTGGATCAGTGAGGGAGGTTTGGGGAACGGTGACTGAGGTATTGTAAGGGTGGATCAGTGTTGAGACGTTTTGGGGGACAGTGCCTATTGTATTGTCAGATTGGATCAGTGATGGGAGGGTTTGGGGAACAGTGAATGTGGTATTGTAAGTTTGGATCAGTGAGGGGAGGGTTTGGTGAACATTGACCATGTTACTGGAAGGTTGGATCAGTGAGGGGAGGCTTTTGGGAAGAGTGACTGTGGTATTGTCAGGGTAAATCAGTGAGGTGAAGGTTTGGAGAACAGTGATTATGGTATTGTAAGGTTGTTCCAGTGAGGGTAGTGTTTGGGGAACAGTGACTGTGGTATTGTAACGTTGGATCATTGAGGTGAGGGTTTGGGGAACAATGAATGTGGTATTGCAAGGTTCGAACAGTGAGGGGAGGGTTTTTGGGGACAGTGCCTGTTTTATTGTAAGGTTGGATCAGTGAGGGGATGGATGGGGAACAGTGACTGTGGTATTTTAATGGTGTATCAGTGAGGGGAGGGTTTTGGGAGCAGTGTCCATAGTATTGTGAGTTAGGATCATTGAGGGGAGGCTTTTGGGAAGAGTGACTGTGGTATTGTAAGGGTGGATCAGTGAGGGGTGGGTTTGGGGAACAGTGACTGTCGTGTTGTAAGGTTGGATCAGTGAGTGGACGGGTTGAGGGATAGTGACTGTGGTATTGTAAGGGTGGATCAGTGAGGGGTGGTTTTGGGGAAGATTGATTGTCGTATTGCAAGCTTGGATCAGTGAGGGGAGGGTTTTTGGGACTGTGACTATGCTATAGTAAGGTTGGATCAGTGAGGGGAGGGTTTGTGGAACAGTGACTGTGGTATTTTAAGGGTGGATCAGTGAGTGTTTGGTTTGGGGAACAGTGTCTGTGGTATATTAAGGTTGGATTAGTGAGTGGAGGGTTTGGGGGACAATAACTGTGGTATTGTAAGGGTGGATCAATGAGGAGAGGATTTCGGGAATAGGGTGTGTGGTATTGTATGGGTGGATCAGTGAGTGGAGGTTTTGAGGATCAGTGACTATGGTATTGTAAGTTAGGATCAGTGAGGGGAGGGTTTGGTGAACATTGACCGTGGTATTGTCAGTTTGGATCAGTGTGGGAAGGGTTTGGGGACCAGTGAGTGTGGTATTGTAAGGTTGGATCAGTGATGGGAGGGTTTGGGGACCAGTGACTGTAGTATTGTAAGGTTGGATCAGCGAGGCGAGGTTTTGGGGAACAGTGACTGTGGTATTGTAAGTTTGGATCAGTGAGGGGAGGGTTTGTGGAACCGTGACTGTGGTATTTTAATTGTGGATCAGTGAGTTTTGGGTTTGGGGAACAATGTCTGTAGTATAGTAAGGTTGGATTAGTGATGGGAGGGTTTTGGGGGGCAGCGAATGTCGTATTGTAAGGGTGGATCAGTGAGGTGAAGGTTTGGGTAACAGTGACTGTGTTATTGTAAGGTTGGATCAGTGTTGAGAGGTTTTGGGGCGCAGTGCCTGTTGCATTGTAAGGTTGGATCAGTGTGGGGACGGTTTGGGAAACAGTGACCGTGGTATTGTAAGGTTGTAGCTAGCCATTGCAAAGGACAAGAAGCAAGACATTCAAGATGGTGGTGGAGAAGGACTCCTAAGATGTAGCACATCTGTTCCATCCATATTTTTTCTTTTTGTTTTTCTTTGTGTTTTTTTTAACGTTTTCTTTTAACCTCCCATCGTCGGGTTGCATTGGCGATGTCCAGGATGAAAGTCAACCCCAACATGGACTCAAACTCTCAGTCCCGGGTCTCAGCATGCACCTGAATACCCAGCCTCAGCATGGACTCGAACCCCCGGTCTCAGTGAGAATCCAAATACCCGGTCTTAGTTGGACCCACACTCCCGGTCTCAGTGAGGACCCACACTCCCGGCCTCAGTGAGAACCCACACTCCCGGCCTCAGTGTGGACCCACACTCCCGGCCTCAGTGTGGACCCACACTCCCGGCCTCAGTGTGGACCCACACTCCCGGCCTCAGTGTGGACCCACACTCCCGGCCTCAGTGAGAACCCACACTCCCGGCCTCAGTGTGGACCCACACTCCCGGTCTCAGTGAGGACCCACACTCCCGGCCTCAGTGAGAACCCACACTCCCGGCCTCAGTGTGGACCCACACTCCCGGCCTCAGTGAGGACCCACACTCCCGGCCTCAGTGAGAACCCACACTCCCGGCCTCAGTGTGGACCCACACTCCCGGCCTCAGTGTGGACCCACACTCCCGGCCTCAGTGTGGACCCACACTCCCGGCCTCAGTGTGGACCCACACTCCCGGCCTCAGTGAGAACCCACACTCCCGGCCTCAGTGTGGACCCACACTCCCGGTCTCAGTGAGGACCCACACTCCCGGTCTCAGTGAGGACCCACACTCCCGGCCTCAGTGAGAACCCACACTCCCGGCCTCAGTGTGGACCCACACTCCCGGCCTCAGTGTGGACCCACACTCCCGGCCTCAGTGTGGACTCACACTCCCGGCCTTAGCGTGGCCTCAAACAGCCGGCCTCAGTGTGGCCTCGGACTCCTGGCCTCGAGGTATAGCCTAGTGCAGTCTGGTTGGAAGGACTGTTTATCTGAACTCTTATATTTTTATTTTTCTAATTTTCTTCCCTAAGAATTTGTACTTAAGCACCTGTACCTCGCTGGGACCCAACATGGTCCTAGAAGTGGCAACTTGTAAACTTTTCATTGTGTTCATGCCAGTACATGTGACAATAAAGCTAATTCTCACGGCAAAGAAAATTCCTCTGGAGGAGAGTCAATGATGGGTGTCATAGATTTTACTACAGTAGAGTCATCAATTAAACACCTTCAATCTTAGGATCAATCTGACTCCTCAGGAAAATTGAAGGTGAGTATTGAGATCTGAGATCTTTTTTAGATTAGATTCTCTACAGTGTGGAAACAGGCCCTTCGGCCCAACAAGTCCACACCGACCCTCCGAAGAGTCACCCACCCAGACCCATTTCCCTCTGACTAATGTACATAACACGGCCAATTCACCTGACCTGCACATCTTTGGACTGTGGGAGGAAACTAGAGCACACTCAGACAGACACGGGGAGAATGTGCAAACTCCATACAGACAGTCACCTGAGGCGGGAATTGAACTGGGACCCTGGTGCTGTGAGGCAGCAGTGCTAACCACTGGGCCACCATGTCACCCCTAGATGAATATTTTGTGTCTATCTTTACTGAGAAAGGTGATGATGCAAAAGTTATATTGAAGGAAAAACAGCTGAGACTGTAAATGGGTTAAAATTTGATGAACCAGAGTGATTAGAAAAGTTGCTTGTGCTGAAAATAGGCAAGTCAATGGCTGGTCAGGACCAATCTGAGGAAATAAATATTGAAATTAAGGAAGTATTGGCATAGTCTCCCAAGCCTCCTGCGTTATGGGGTTGGTGCCAGATGACTGAAGAATTACAAATCACGCACTTGTTCAAATAAAATGTTTTAAGAATTAACCCAGAAACTACAGCCAGGCTCAAAGTGAGGTAAATGTCACCCAGACATGGACAATATATTTGAGAAACGCCAGTGCACATTTGTTAAGGGGAAATCACACTTTACCTGCTTTTATTTATGTGTTATTTGTTGAGAAACGAGTAATGCTCAGTGAGTGTAATGCTGTTAATATGCTATACATGGACTTAAAAAAAAAGGCATTTGCTACAGGGCCATATTGTCACATTAGTGGCGAAAATGGATTATCAATGTTTGATTCCTTTATCTGATTCTAAAAACTGGGATATTCATAATTTTTTTAATAAAAAAGAAACAACAGTTTAAGACAATCTCCATGATTATCTATGTAAGCTGAGCCAAGCTGTGAGCAAGACCCAGTCTCAACATGGCACCAAAATGACTGAAACCCCATGGTCACTATGCTCCCTTCTCATTCATTCCTTTCTGAAAGTCTCCTGCAGATTACCTAACTTGGGAAGGAGCAACACAGCTAGCAATGGGACGATAGAAAGGAATTTAGCCTTTGGACGAGCAGAGTGAAGAATGATGGAAGTATAATATCAGATCTGGAAACCTTGCACTCTTGCTATCCCTTTTTTTTCCTCTCTCAGCCTTTCAGGCTGTAACATCAGTGAAAAGCAAATCCGAGAGCTTGCAGTTATCATACATTGTGGTGCAGTGGAAGACATAAATTATCAATTGAAGGACAGAGCCTCAGGATAAATCTAATGCCTTAACAAAACTGAAGGACTGCATATTACTGATCTTTCATTTTGTAACCCTCACCATAACTCTCCCCATTTAAACTTTATATTGTGCTTGTATCTGTTGTGCTTGATGTGGAATTTTATTGTTTTCCTTGAGCACAGTGGGCAAGAAAAAAGCAACTGTCTTTACACAAGAAAACCTTGGAATTGCTTGAAGTAGCAAACGACGTTTCAATTAAAATGCGACATAGCTGTGTGCAACAAGCTTTGTCATGATCAAATAAGGGGGCTAAAAAAAACTTGTAGCTGGTTCATACTCTCTCTAAAGGTTGCCACAAGATAATAATGGAATCAAAAGGACAGTGGTAACACGGCGACAGTGTTTACAAAGTGTCAGGATGTGGGGTACTGGTGTTGGACTTGATAGGGTGGACAAAGTTAAAAATCACTCAGCACCAGGTTATAGTCCAATAGGTTTATTTGAAAGTACAAGCTTTTGGAGTGCTGTTTCTTTATCAGGTAGCTTACCTGACAAAGGAGCTGTGCTCTGAAAGCTTACAGAACATAGAACATAGAACATTACAACGCTGTACAGTTGTCCTGACCTGTGAAACCAATCTGAAGCCCATCTAACCTACACACTATTCCATTATCATCCACATTATTATCCAATGACCATTTAAATGCCCTTAAAGTTGGCGTGTCCACTACTGTTGCAGGCAGGGCATTCCACACCCTTACTACTCTCTGAGTAAAGAAACTACCTCTGGCATCTGTCCTATATCTGTCACCCCTCAATTTAACGCTATGTACCCTTCATGCTAGCCATCACCATCCGAGGAAAAAGGCTCTCACTGTCCACCCTATCTGATCATCTTGTATGCCTCATTAGGTCACCTCTTAACCTTCTTCTCTCCAATGGAGACAGCCTCAAGTCCCTCAGCCTTTCCTCATAAGACCTACCCTCCATACCAGGCAACATTCTGGTAAATCTCCTCTGCACTCTTTCCCATGCTTCTACGTCCTTCCTATAATGCGGCAACCAGAACTGTACACAACACTCCAAGTGTGGCTGCACCAGAGTTTAATACAGCAGCAACATGACCTCATGGGTCTGAAACTCAATCTCTCTATCAATAAAGCTAACACATCATCTGCCTTCTCAACACTCAATCAATTTGGGTGGCAACTTTCAGGGATCCCTGCACATGGACACTGAGATGTCTCTGCTCGTCCACACTACCAAGAATCTTACCATTAGCCCAGTACTCTGTATTCCTGTTACTCCTTCCACATAGAATCACCTCACACTTTTCCACATTAAACTCCATTAAACGCCACCTCTCCGCCCAGCCCTGCAGCTTATCTGTGTCCCTCTGTGACCTGCAACATCCTCTCATACTGTCCATAACTCCACCGACTAGTGCAAGTTTACTAACCCATCCTTCCATGCCTTCATCCAGCTCATTTATAAAATGGACAAACAGCAGTGGACCCAAAACATATCCTCGTGGTACCCAACTAGTAACTGAACTCCAGGATGAACATTTCCCATCAACCACCAATTGCTTTACCCTCATCCACCTATCTGGTCACCTTCTCAAAGAATTCACTAACATTTGTGAGTCACGACCCACCCTTCACAAAAGTGTGTAGACTATCCCTAATCAAATTATTCCCCTCTAGATGATTATAAATCCTACCTCTTATAATCCATTCCAAAACCTTGCCCACAACAGAAGTAAGGCTCACTGGTCCATAATTACCAGGGTTGTTTCTACTCCCCTTCTTGAACAAGGGGACAACATCTGCTCTCCTCCAGTTTTCTTGTAGACAATGACGACCTAAAAATCAAAGCCAAAGGCTCTGTAATCTCCTCCCTTATTTCCCAGAGGATCCTCGGATAAATCCCATCTGGTCGAGGGGACCTATCTATTTTCACACTTTCCAGGATTGCTAACACCACCTCTTGTGAATCTCAATCCCGTCTAGTCTAATAGCCTGTCTCTCAGCATTCTCTTCGACAACATTTTCTTTCTCCAGTATGAATACTGACGAAAAATATTCATTTAGTGCCTCTGCTATCTCTTCGAATTCCACGCACAACTTCCCACTACTGTCCTTGACTGGCCCTACTCTTACTCTTGTCATTCTTTTATTCCGTACATACTTATAGGAAGCTTTAGGGTTTTCCTTGACCCTACCTGCCAAAGACTTCTCATGTCCTCTCCTGGCTCTTCTTAGCTCTCTCTTTAGGTCCTTCCTGACTAACTTATAACCCTCAAGCACCCTAACTGAGCCTTCATGTCTCATCTTTATATAAGCTGCCTTCTTCCCCTTGACAAGAGATTCAACTTCTTTAGTAAACGACAGTTCCCTCGCTCAACCACTTCCTCCCTGCCTGACAGATATATACCTATCAAGGACAAGCAGGAGCTATTCCTTGAACAGGCTCCACATTTCAATTATGCCCACCCATTGAAGTTTCCTTCCCCATCTTGTGCATCCTAAATCTCACCTAATCGTATCATAATTCCCTTTACCCCAGCTATAACTCTTGCCCTGCGGTATATACCTCACCCGTTCAATAGCTAAACGTAACTGAATTGTGGTCACTATCACCAAAGAGCTCACCTCCCTCCAAATTTAACACCTGGCCTTGTTCATTATCCAGTCCCAAATCCAATGTGGCCTCGCCCCTTGTTGGCCTATCTATATACTGTGTCAGAAAACCGTCCTGCACACATTGGACAAAAACTGACCCATCTAAAATACTTGTGCTATAGAGTTTCCAGTAAATATTTGGAAAGTTAAAGTATCCCATAACAACTACCCTATTACCCTCGCTCCTAGCCAGAATCATCTTTGCTATCCTTTCCTCTACATCTCTGGAACTATTTGGAGGGCTATAGAAAACTCCCAACAGGGTGACCTCTCCTTTCTTGTTTCTAACCTCAGCCCATACTACCTCAGTAGGTGAGTCCTCAAACATTATTTCTTCCACCGTAATGTGGTCCTTGACTAACAATGCCACATCTTCCCCTCTTTTAGCATCTTCTCTGTTCTTACTGAAACATCTAAATCCCAGAATCTGCAACAACCCGTCCTGTCCCTGCTCTATCCATGTCTGTGAAATGGCTACAACAGTAAAGTCCCAGGTTCCAACCATGCTGAAAATTCACCGACCTTATTCCAGATGCTCCTGGTGTTGAAGTAGACGCACTTCAAACCACCTTCCTGCCCAAATAAACTTGTTGGACTGTAACCTGGTGTTGTGTGATTTTTAACTAAGTGACAGGTCATGGTGAACACCTGGTAAAACTAACAAGGGCAAGACTTACACACTTAAAAATCAGTCCTGAAGTAGTGTTGTAGAACAGAGAGACCTGGGGGTTCAGGTACATAACTCTTGGAAGTTTGCATCACATATAGATAGGTGGTTAAGAAGGTGTCTAGTGTGCTTGCCTTCATTGCTGAGACTGTTGAGTATAGGTGTTGGGATGTCATCTTGAGGGTGTACAGAGTGTTGGTGAGGGCACTTCTGGAGTACTGTGTCCAGTTCCGGTGACCCTTGTTAAAAGAAGGATATTATTAAGCTGAACAAGGTTCAGAGAAGGTTTACCAGGATGTTGCTGGGAATGGAGGGATTGAGTTATGGGGAGAGGCCGGATAGGATGGGACTTTTCTCACTGGAGTGAAGGAGGTCGAGGGGTGACCTTATAGAGGTTTATAAAATCATGAGGGCTATAGATAAGGTAATTGACAGGTGTTTTTCTTCCCCAGGATTCAGAATTTCTTGACTATATTTTCAAGATGAGAGGAGAAAGATTTAAAAAAGATATGGGAGCAATTTTTTTTACGCAGAGTGTGGTTCATGTATGGAATGGATTTCAGAGAAAGTGGTAGATGTGGGTACAGTTACAACATGTAAAAGACATTTAGATAAGTATATGAATAAGAAATGTTTGAAGGGATATGTAGCAAGCAGAGGCAGGTGTACTAGTTTGGGATTATGGTCAACATGGACTGGTTGGGCCGAAGGGCCTGCTTCTATGCTACATGACTCTCTGACTCGAGAACTGTTTTTTGTACAGGGAAAGATATAACTTTGGGGCATCCCAGGGTTGGTACATATGTGTATTTCTTAATAGCAATTATATAATATTGGGTGTGCAAGACACAATTACGAAATATGCCCATGATACAAAACATGGAAATGCTGTGAATACAAGGAGGCTAGCAATAAATTTCAAGAGGATCTCGACAGACTGATTAAAAGGCTGGACATGCAGCAGGAAATTTAATATATGAAGTGTGCAATGTTACATTTTGGTAGGAAAACATGACAATAAACAAGAAGACACAATTCCAAAGAAGATGGGAAACAGAGGAATCTGAGGATAAATGTGAAGGTGGTTAAAAAGGTAAACATAATGATGGGCTTTATGACTGAAAGCACAGAGTACCAAAGCAAGGATTTTGAGATGACCCTTTAGAAAACATTGGGTCACCTGTGTCTGTTTCTGTGCACCACACATTGGGAAGGATGTGAAAGCGCTAGAGAGGGTGTAGAGATTTATAAAAATGATTCTGAGAAGGGGGACTTCAGTTACAAAGATAAATAAGAGAAACTGGCTTGTTCTCTTCAGGGAAGAGAAAGTTGAGATATTTAGTGAAATCAGAACCATGAAGGGTCTAGAGAGCGTTAATAGATGAAAACTATTTCCATTGATGGGAGGGTTGAGAACTGAATGGCTGGCAGAAGAAGCAACTGCAAGTTTAGGAATACTATTTCTGTGCAATGAGTGGTTAGGACCTGGAGCGTACTACCTGAGAATCCAGTTGATCTTGAGGTAGGGAAGTCGATACCAACTGGAACACAAAGTAATTATCAAACTTGAGTGGTGCTAAACCAAAGACACTTTCTTTGTTGAAACTTTTCATCTTGTACTTGTCAGGACACTTCGCATGAATATCAATTCATGGGAACACCATCATTTATACCACACGAGAGGAAAATGGTAAACGAATGAAATCAATGATTGGTAAATGTGTTGCCAATGTGTAGGACCCAACCCTAAAGAAAAGGAAGACAGCAGCAAACTGGTCCCATGGTGAGCAATAGTGCAGACTGCCTCATACAGCACAAGGGGTAGGGATCAGGATTGTTTATACAACAGTGGTAATATTACTAGGCTAGTTATCTAGAGGCTCAGGCTGTTGGCCTGTGTATATGAACTCAAATTCCAACATGGCATTAGGTGGAATTTAAATTCAGTTAGTAACTCTGAAATTGAGTGTTTAGCTCAGTAGTGTTAATTGTTGCAAAAAATACATCTGGTCAACTCAGAGAGTCTTAGAGATGTACAGCACAGAAACAGACCCTTCGGTCCAACTCGCCCATGCTGACCAGATATCCCAACCTAATCTAGTCCCAGTTGCCAGCACTTGGTTCATATCCCTCTAAATCTTTCCTCTTCATGAAACTATCCAGATGCCTTTTAAATGTTGTAATTGTACCAGCCTCCAATACTTCCTCTGGTAGCTCATACCATATGCACACCACTCTCTGCATGAAAAAGTTACCCCTTAGGTCCCTTCAAATCTTTCCCCTCTCACTCTAAACATATGCCCTCTAATTCTGGACTTCCCACCCTAGGGAAAATTCCTTGTCTATTTATCCTATCCATGCCTCTCATGATTTTATAAATCTCTATAAGGTCAGCCCCCAGCCTCGGACGCTCCAGGCAAAACAGCCCCAGCCTGTTCAGCCTCTCCCTGTAGCTCAAATCCACAAATCCTGGCAACATCCTTGTAAATCTTTTATGAACCCTTTCAAGTTTCACAACATCTTTCCGATAGGAAGGAGACCAGAATTGCACACATTATTCCAACTGTGGCCTAACCAATGTCCTGTACAGCTGCAACATCCTATCCACCTGCAATTCTACATTCAAGGAGCTATGAACCTGCACTCCAAGGTCTCTTTGTTCAGCAACACTCTCCGGGACCTTTACCATTTTGGTTAAGAAAAAGAAGTAAGTATACTTAAGAGGGAAATCAGGAGGGCAAAAAGGGAACATGAGATAGCTTTGGCAAATAGAATTAAAGAGAATCCAAAGAGTTTTTACAAATATGTTAAGGACAAAAGGGTAACTAGGGAGAGAATAGGGCCCCTCAAAGATCAGCGAGGTGGCATTTGTGTGGAGCCACAGAAAATGGAGGAGATACTATTTGCATCAGTAATTGCACACATTATTCCAACTCTACTATTTGCATCAGTAATTGCACACATTATTCCAACTCTACTATTTGCATCAGTATTTACTGTGGAAAAGGATATGGAAGATATAGACTGTAGGGAAATAGATGGTGACATCTTGCAAAATGTCCATATTATAGACGAGGAAGTGCTGGATGTCTTGAAACGGTTAAAGGTGAATAAATCCCCAGAATCTGATCAGGTGTACCCGAGAACTCTGTGGGAAGCTAGAGAAGTGATTGCTCGGCCTCTTGCTGAGATATTTTTCTCATTGGTAGTTACAGGTGAGGTGCTGGAAGACTGGAGGTTGGAAAACATGGTGCTACTGTTTAAGAAGGGTGGTAAAGACAAGCCAGGGAACTATAGACCAGTGAGCCTGACCTTATTGGTGGGCAAGTTGTTGGAGGAAATCCTGAGGATGTACATGTATTTGGAAAGGCAAGGACTGATTAGGGATAGTCAACATGGATTTGTGCATGGGAAATCATGTCTCACAAACTTGATTGAGTTTTTTGAAGAAGTAACAAAGAAGATTGATGAGGGCAGTGTGGTAGATGTGATCTATATGGACTTCAGTAAAGCATTCCACAAGGTTCCCCATGGGAGACTGATTAGCAAGGTTAGATCTCATGTAAT
This sequence comes from Hemiscyllium ocellatum, assembly GCF_020745735.1. Lineage (NCBI taxonomy): Eukaryota > Metazoa > Chordata > Chondrichthyes > Orectolobiformes > Hemiscylliidae > Hemiscyllium > Hemiscyllium ocellatum. The sequence goes on from NC_083418.1 coordinate 16,666,017, forward strand.
ACAGGGAGAACTAGCCATAGAGTCCAAATCCAAATCATTTATGTAAATGACAAAAAGTAGAGGGCACAGCACCGATCCTTGTGGAGTTTCTCAATTTAGGACTTCAAATTTTAGGTTTGGTCTATCCTTTTCCATCATTATTTTAAAATGAATAGCCATTTGGATACAGAACTGGCTCGAAGGTAGAAGACAGAGGGTGGTGGTGGAGGGTTGTTTTTCAGACTGGAGGCCTGTAACCAGTGGAGTGTCACAAGGATCGGTGCTGGGCCCTCTACTTTTTGTCATCTACATAAATGATTTGGATGCGAGCATAAGAGGTACAGTTAGTAAGTTTGCAGATGACAGCAAAGAGAGTTACCTCAGATTACAACAGAATCTGGACCAAATGGGCCAATGGGCTGAGAAGTGGCAGATGGAGTTTAATTCAGATAAATGCAAGGTGCTGCATTTTGGGAAAGCAAATCTTAGCAGGACTTATACACTTAATGGTAAGGTCCTAGGGAATGTTGCTGAACAAAGAGACCTTGGAGTGCAGGTTCATAGCTCCTTGAAAGTGGAGTCACAGGTAGATAGGATAGTGAAGAAGGTGTTTGGTATGCTTTCCTTTATTGATCAGAGTATTGAGTTCATGAGTTGGGAGATTATGTTGTGGCTGTACAGGACATTGGTTAGGCCACTGTTGGAATATTGCATGCAATTCTAGTCTCCTTCCTATCGGAAAGATGTTGTGAAACTTGAAAGGGTTCAGAAAAGATTTACAAGGATGTTGCCAGGGTTGGAGGATTTAAGCTACAGGGACAGGCTGATAGGTGTTGAGGAGATCTAATGGAAGCTTGCAAAATCATGTGGGTCTGGACTGTGGGAACAAACTATTTCTGTTCGTAAAGAGATTCAGGAAGAAAGGTGGCTTTGAAGGGTTTTGCAAAGGAAGCAATTCCGAGTGGAAAGCTATTTATCACACAGCAAATGGTTAGTATTCACTTTTCACTGCCTAGAAACGCGGTTCAATTGAAGCATTCTGGTGAGCATTAGATAACAGAAACTATGTGTAAGGTTATGGGGAGAAATCAGGAAAGTGGGGCACCAGGTCAGAATGCTCAGAGAGCCGGCACTGACATGGGGGGGTCAAATAGTCTCTTGCTGCACTGTAATGATGATGTGATTCTATGAATACTGCTGCTTTCCACCCATGTCCACATGCCATGATCAAAATAAGCATGATACAGAGGGCAGGGAAACAGATCTCGTTGGACTCTTGTTAGTTAAAGGAACAGACTCTGAGCATAATGATGCCCAATTCTCATGGGGTGGGAAATGTCAGCTTCTTTTCGTTGTGTTACTTCAGTGCTCGAGAAATGGCAAATGATGAGAGTTTGTGAGGCATCAATTATGTACAGTACCTTCAGCAACAGCAGCTTTTATACATGAATTAAGCAAAGTGGTTAATGATTAGTTGTGGTCTTTCACGTGGATGCCGTTGAGTCTTGGAAAACGTAATCTAGTCAGATAGATGGAGAAACTTTGAGAGCTCAAGAGTTTATTTCTGTTTGTCAGTGTCTATATACTCTGTAACTAAGGGGTAGTCATCATGCTTTTAGTGTGCGGGGTCAGGGGTCACTCAAGTGGTTTGCTCAGTTCTCATTGTCCATGTAACACTTTCTGATTTGTTCATTGAATGGATAGGAATTGGCACAATGTGCCAGGCAATGAAGCAATTGTTTCAAGGCAAACACTTAAGGTATAGAAGAGATTTACCCCCATGAAATGTTGTTAGTTCGCAACAAGGGGTTTTGCTGTTTTTATGGCTGTATCTGTTGGCAGTGGACTAGAATAATCTCAAGAAAAAGTATTTGTAAGAACAGTTCACCTCTTTCCAGTGGGGGTAAATCTTTTTTTTTAATTCATTCAAAAGATGTGAGTTTTGCTGGTTAGGCCAACATTTATTGCCTGCCCCTCATCACTCAGACACACTTGAGAGTCAACTGTGGGACTAGAGTCACATGTAGGCCAGATCAGTTAAGGACGGCAGATTTCCTTCCCTAAGGGGAGGTCATTACTGAACCACATGGATTTTTCCTGACAATTGATAATGTTTTGTGGTCATCATTCGACTCTTAATTCCAGATTTTTGTGAATGCAAATTGCACCATCTGTCTTGGGTGGCACAGTGTTTAGCACAGCTGCCTCACATTGCCAGAGATCCGGGTTCAATCCCCGTCTCAGGCAACTATCTGTGTGGAGTTTGCACATTCTCCCCGTGTCTGCGTGGGTTTCCTCCAGGTGCTCTGGTTTCCTCCCACTGTCCAAAAATATGCAGGCCAGGTGAATTGGCCGTGCTAAATTGCCCGTAGTGTTAGGTGGAGGGATAAATGTAGGGGAATGGGTCTGGGTGGGTTGCGCTTCGGAGGGTCAGTGAGGACCTGTTGGGCGGAAGGGCTTGTTTCCACACTGTAAAGTAATCTAATCTAATCTAGTCAAACTCCGGTCTCCAGAACTTTACCTGACTCATTGTATCAATATGTCTGACAATAACACCAGACTTTCACCTCCCCTAGGTAATCAGAGAAACAACAAAGCATAGATCAAGAGATCCTTTAGTGAGTAGTTTATATCGGTATTCACCAAGGAGAAGGACATGACTGATGTTGAAGTCAGGGATGAGTGTGTGAATACTCTAGAGAATATCAATGTATGGAAGAAAGAGGTTTTGGGTATCCTAAATTGCATTAAGTTAGACAAGTCCCCAGGACCAGATGGGATCTATCCCAGGTTGCAGCAAGAGGCAAGGGGAGAAATAGCTAGGGTATTAGCAGATATCTTCACATCCTCTTTGACCACAGGTAAGATTCCAGAGGACTGGAAATTAGCCAATATTGTTCACTTGCTTAAGAAAGGAAGCAGGGATAATCCAGGAAATATAGGCCAGTGAGCCTGACTTCTATAGTTGGGAAGCTCCTCGAGAAAATACTGAGGGACAAGATACTTGGACATTTGAAAGAAAATGGTGGATTAGCCAGGCGGATAGATGCAAAACTGGCTGGGTCACAGAAGACAGAGGGTAGCAGTGGAAAGGCGTTTTTCAGAATGGAGACTGGTAACTAATGGTGTTCCACAAGGTGTTCTGTTGTTTGTCGTATATATAAACGATGTGGAAGAAAATGTGGGTAGGCTGTTAGTAAGTTTGGAGATGACACAAAGATTGTGGAGTTGCTAACAGTGCCAACGATTGTGAAAGGATACAACAGGATATAGATAGATTGACCACTCGGGCACTGAAACGATGGATCGAGTTTAATCCAGACAAATGCAAGGTGATGCATTTTGGAGGATCAAATTTAGGTGTGAATTATACTGTAACTGGCAGAACCCTTACAAACATTGGCATACAGATGGATCTGGACATGCAGGTGACAATACAGGGTGGCCAAGGTGATTAAGAAGGCATATGGCATACTTGCCTTCATCAGCTGGGCCAGGGAGTAAACGATTTGGCAAACCATGTTCCAGTGGAAAAAAAACCTTTGTTACGCCACAATTGGAATGATGTGTGCAGACTTTCTTAAGCTTCTAGAAGGACATGGAAGCTTTGGAGAGAATGCAGAGAAGGTTCAACAGGATGTTACCTGGTCTCGAGGGCATTGGCTATGAGGAAAGGTTAAGAATACTGAGATTGTTCTGTCTGGAAAGACAGTGGCTGAGAGGAGACCTGATAGAGGTCTACAAAATTATGAGAGCCATAGATAGGGTGGATAGTCAAAGGCTTTTTTCCCTGGGTTGAAGTCTCAATTACAAGGGGGCACAGGTTCCAAGAGAGAGGAGGAAAGTTTCAGAGAGATGTGCAAGGGACGTTTTGCACGCAGAGCTGTATGAACCTGGAACACACTGCCAGAAGAGGTGGTGGAAGCAGACATGTTGGCAACATTTAAGAAACATCTGGATGGTTACATGAGTAGGGAAGGAATGAAGGGATATTGACCAAATAAGGGTAGAAGATTTGTTTTAGTTAGGGAATGATTATCGGGACAGACTGAATGGGTCGAAGGGCCTGTTCCTGTGCTGTAATTCTCTCTCCTTTTTGTAATCACAAAGAGGAAATTAACGAGCAAACCCCTAATTGTTTGATGGCTCATTCTGGTTACAAGTCAGAATATAATTAACTTATGTAGAACACTGCTGGAAAAAGACAGATTTTGTCGAAATGTCTTGCCTTGCACTCACCAGGATAACTTAGAAGAATAGCAATGAGAAGGGAAAACAAGGTTAATATTCATGGAGCGGAGAATCACTTTGGAGCGGTGGTTGGAGAATGAATAAAGATTCTGGAGTGACCTTTTCAGATCTTCTTCGACATGGATCTATTCACCCAACCATGAAGGCACCTCGTTTCTTAACTGAAAAAAAATGGCACCTATGAGAGGGCAGCACTCTCTCCATACTTCACTGAAATGGTGGGTGCTGAATATGTGAAAGAAAAAAATCAATGAAAACCTTAAACAACTTATGTGCTTCCTCCATTTATTCTCACTAATATATTGTCGCTTCCTTTTCTACTCCTGGATCCACTTACTGAACGGCCAAAAATAGGTGGCTGAGATTTCTTGATCAGACATGTAGTGGCAAAATGCACAGCTCTACATCCTTTTCCTTCAAGACAGAAATTAATCGCTCAAATGCTTTCGCAAGACAAGCAATTGGAAGTAACTCAGAATAGCCGATCTGAAATTACGAGCACTGCAAGTGAGGAGAACATGAAACAGACGTGAAACAAGCCAAATAAAATTGAGAGGTTTGACAATTGCAATGAAAGCCAAAGGTGGTGAAGGGGTTAAAACAGTCTGAAATTTTATGACCATTTATGGTAAATCTAGCAAAGAGAGCCGTTGAAGTTGGTTTTGCAATATTGGATAGAAACCCTTTTCGAACTGTAGCCTACAGACCAAAATAGGTCTGAAGCTCAAACATGTAACAATCGTAATTGGTAGCAAGTTTTAAATGAAGGAAGGTAGATTTGCCATGTCACAGGAAGAATTGAGTTCCTCTAGTGTTATATTTTAAAAGTATTATTTGATGTTGAGAGGGCTGCTGTCTGATAAGTGTTAAAGCCAAAAAAAACTGCAGATGTTGCAATCCACGTTAGACAAGCAGGAGGCTGGGAGAACACAGTATCAGGAGGTGGGGAAGTTGACATTTCACGTATAAGTCTCCTTCAGGACTGGGGATGGGGAGAAGGGGGAGATTCAGCTAAAGAGGGAGGTGGGTGGGAGTTATGGGTGGGGAAAGGGGTGGAGCAGTGAGCTAGTGATAGCTGAATACAGTTGGTGGGTATGACCCAGTTGGTTGGTGGGAGGAATGAAGCTGGTTTGTAGCTGGAAGGGTCGGTAGAACCAATGGAAAGGAGGAGGCGGGGCTGGGAAGGGACTCAGGGGCAGTGTGGGAAGGTTATCTGAAATTGGAGAACTCAATGCTGAGTAGCTGCAGACTGCCCAAGCGGAAGATGAGGCGTTGTTCCTCCAACTTGCGGTCTGATTCATTGTGGCAATGGAGGAGGCCAAGGATGGACATGTCAGGAAGGGACTGAGAAAGGGAATTAAAATGGGTGGTGACTGGGAGGTCCGGTCAGCCCCCTAAGGGCCTGGCTGAGATGCTCGGCGAACCATTCCCTAAGTTTAACTTTGGTCTCCCCGACGTAGAGAAGACCACATCCGGGAGCACCTGATGAAGTAAACTTGGTTGGAACAGAGACCGGTGAGCCTCTATCTCACCTGGAAGGGCTGTTTTGGGGTCCTGGATGGAGGGGAGGGGGGTGGTGTGTCAGCAGATTTTGCATCTTTAACACCTCCTTCCCCTTTCTTGACCTCTCTATTTCCATCGCCAGTAACAGTTTAGGGATTGACATTTACTATAAACACATAGACTCCCATAACCACCTTGACTGCACCTCCTCCCACCCTGTATCCTGCAAAAACCTCTATCTGGTTTTGCCAATTCCTCCGTCTCAATCGCATCTGGTTTGATGAGGAGACATTCCACTCTCAAGCATCCCAGATGTCCACCTATTTGGACAACGTACTCTTCCACTCCCTCTCTCAGCCAGAGAGCCCTCCACCGCACCTCCTCCATTCTCTGCTCCCCTGCTGTAAACGCAGCCCTCCCTCCAATAAAGACAGGGTTCCCCTTGTCCTCACCTACCACCCCATCAATCTCCACATCCAACTAATCATCTTTAAACACTTCCACCAACACAAACTAGACCCCATCACCAAGAACATTTTCCCCTCACTACCCCAACTGCCTTCCACAAAGGCCTTCGACAATCCTCGCTTCACGCCACTCTTCCCACCGAACTACCCCACCCCCCCAAACACCCAGGTACCTTCCCCTGCAACCGGAAAAAATGCAAAACTTGCTGGTATACCACCTCCCTCACCTTCATCCAGGGCCCCAAACAGTCCTTTCAGGTGCCTCTCCAACAACCTAGGGTACTGCACCTGGTGCTCCCGATGTGGTCTTCTCTACATCAGGGAGACCAAACGTAAACTTATGGAACTGTTCGCCAAGCATCTCAGCCGGTCCCTCAGGGGCCAACCAGACCTCCCAGTCACTGCCCGTGTTAATTCCCCTTCCCATTCCCTTTCCAGCATGTTGATCCCGGCCTCCTCCATTGCCACAATGAACCACAAATTGGAGGAACAACACCTCATTTTCTGCCTGGCCAGCCTACAGCCCGGAGGACTCAACATTGAGATCTTCAGTTTCAAATAACCTCCCTTCCCATCCCCTGACCCACTTTCCAGCCCCTCCCCCTCCCTTCTACTCCTCCTATCGACCCTTCCTTCCAACTGGATTCATCCCTCCCATCCACCACCCAGGTGGTACCGACCACCTGTATTCACATATCACCATTCCGGCCCTCTCCGCACCCATAACCCTTCCCTCCTCCCCTTTATCTGCAGCTCCCCCAACCTCCCACACTTCTCCCCCCCACCTCCCCCCTCACCCACCCATTCTTAAAAGAAGGGTTATACCTAAAATATCAACTTCTCCACCTCCTGATGCTGCCTGGCTTGCTGTGTTTTCCCAGCCTCCTGCATGTTTCCACTGTCTAATAAGCAGCTATTTTCATAGACTGTGTCAGTAAATTAGTATCGATTTTGAATTGTTCTCGCAGTCAAGTGGCAACCAGCATGGCAGATACAATGCTGTGTTTTAATATTCATTCCCGAATGAATGACAAATTGGTTTCTGATTCCCTGGGACCTCTCCCTTTATTTCTGTAAAGTGCCCTGTGCTGCAAAGATTTTCAAACCCTCTTTTTGACCAGCCGAATAGATTAGATTAGATTAGACTTACAGAGTGGAAACAGGCCCTTCGGCCCAACAAGTCCACACCGACCCGCCGAAGCGCAACCCACCCATACCCCTACATTTACCCCTTACCTAACACTACGGGCAATTTAGCTTGGCCAATTCACCTGACCTGCACATCTTTGGACTGTGGGAGGAAACCGGAGCACCCGGAGGAAACCCACGCAGACACGGGGAGAACGTGCAAACTCCACACAGTCAGTCACCTGAGTCGGGAATTGAACCCGGGTCTACAGGTGCTGTGAGGCAGCAGTGCTAACCACTGTGCCACCGTGCCGCCCACTAGTTTCCGAATCCCTGAGATTTTTGTGCAGGAAGCCTTGTGATAGTGTGGGGTGTTGAAGAACAAAAGAAATATAGGTTCTGCATGAGTGAGTCCAAGGCCGCCTGGTCTCCAGCGATCAGTTACTCGTCCAAACTCTGCCGAAACACTTAACGCTCCCTTCGAAAGGGGCGTCTGTCTTGGAATATTGAGGAAACCAGACTCACTTTATACTGCTTGACTATTTTACAGTTTGCCTGTAAATCCGTCAATTTGGCATGGATCTGCTTTGTATTGAGTGTAAAATGGAGGCTGAAATTACTCCACAGAGGTCCGTATCCCGTCACCAATTCCCCCTTTTTTAATATGTGAGTAATACACGGCACTCACCCAGCTAGCACTAAGCCAGCTCTTAAACTGAGGAAAGCCCCTGACAGTCCTGTCTATATCTGTCAGCCAGGACTCTCTGATTAAAGCCCCAATCAAGGAACTCATATTCTGTGAGGTCTCTCTGGCTGACTAAGGTGTCAGTGGGGGAGCACTTTGGGGCCAGCGACCATAATTCTATTTGTTTTAAAATAGTGATGGAAAAGGATAGACCAGATCTAAAAGTTGAAGTTCTAAATTGGAGAAAGGCCAATTTTGACAGTATTAGGCATGAACTTTTGAAAGCTGATTGGAGGCAGATGTTTGCGGGTAAAGGGACGGCTGGAAAATGGGAAGCCTTCAAAAATGAGATAACGAGAATAATAGAGAAAGTATATTCCTGTCAGAGTGAAAGGGAAGGCTGGTAGGTATAGGGAATGCTGGATGACTAAAGAAATTGAGGGCTTGGTTAAGAAAAAAGAAGGAAGCATATGTCAGGTATAGACAGGATAGATCGAGTGAATCCTTAAAAGAGTATAAAGGAAGTAGGAGTATACTTAAGAGGGAAATCAGGAGGGCAAAAAGGGGACGTGAAATAGCTTTGGCAAATAGAATTAAGGAGAATCCAAAGGGTTTTTACAAATACATTAAGGACAAAAGGGTAACTAGGGAGAGAATAGGGCCCCTCAAAGATCAACAAGGCGGCCTTCGTGTGGAGCCGCAGAAAATGGGGGAGATACTAAATGAGTATTTTGCATCAGTATTTACTGTGGAAAAGGATATGGAAGGTATAGACTGTAGGGAAATAGATGGTGATATCTTGCAAAATGTCCAGATTACAGAGGAGGAAGTGCTGGATGTCCTGAAACGGGTAAAAGTGGATAAATCCCCAGGATCTGATCAGGTGTACCTGAGAACTCTGTGGGAAGCTAGAGAGGTGATTGCTGGGCCTCTTTCTGAGATATTTGTATCATCGATTGTCACAGGAGAGGTGCCAGAAGACTGGAGGTTGGCTAACGTGATGCCACTGTTTAAGATGGGCGGTAAAGACAAGCCAGGGAACAATAGACCAGTGAGCCTGACGTCGGTGGTGGACAAGTTGTTGAAGTGTTGGAGGGAATCCTGAGGGACAGGATGTACATGTATTTGGAAAGGCAAGGACTGATTAGGGATAGTCAACATGGCTTTGTGCGTGGGAAATCATGTCTCACAAACTTGATTGAGTTTTTTGAAGAAATAACAAAGAGGATTGATGAGGGCAGAGCAGTAGATGTGATCTATATGGACTTCAGTAAGGCGTTTGACAAGGTTCCCCATGGGAGACTGATTAGTAAGGTTAGATCTCATGGAATACAGGGAGAACTAGCCATTTGGATACAGAACTGGCTCAAAGGTAGAAGACAGAGGGTGGTGGTGGATCCTAGTGCCACAAGGATCGGTGCTGGGTCCTCTACTTTTTGTAATTTACGTAAATGATTTGGATGTGAGCATAAGAGGCACAGTTAGTAAGTTTGCAGATGACACCAAAATTGGAGGTGTAGTGTACAGTGAAGAGGGTTACCTCAGATTACAACAGGATCTGGACCAAATGGGCCAATGGGCTGAGAAGTGGCAGATGGAGTTTTATTCAGATAAATGCGAGGTGCTGCATTTTGGGAAAGCAAATCTTAGCAGGATTTATACACTTAATGGTAAGGTCCTAGGGAGTGTTGCTAAACAAAGAGACCTTGGAGTGCAGGTTCATAGCTCCTTGAAAGTGGAGTCGCAGGTAGATAGGATAGTGAAGAAGGCGTTTGGTATGCTTTCCTTTATTGGTCAGAGTATCGAGTACAGGAGTTTGGAGGTTATGTTGCGGCTGTACAGGACATTGGTTAGGCCACTGTTGGAATATTGTGTGCAATTCTTGTCTCCGTCCTTTCGGAAAGATGTTGTGAAACTTGAAAGGGTTCAGAAAAGATTTACAAGGATGTTGCCAGGGTTGGAGGATTTGAGCTACAGGGAGAAGCTGAACAGGCTGGGGCTGTTTTCCCTGGAGCGTCGGAGGCTGAGGGGTGACCTTATAGAGGTTTACAAAATTATGAGGGGCATGGATAGGATAAATAGACAAAGTCTTTTCCTTGAATCAGGGAGTCCAGAACTAGAGGGCATAGGTTTAGGGTAAGAGGAGAAAGATATAAAAGAGACCTAAGGGGCAACTTTTTCACGTAGAGGATGGTACGTGTATGGAATGAACTGCCAGAGGAAGTGGTGGAGGCTGGTACAATTGTAACATTTCAGAGGCATTTGGATGGGTTTATGAATAGGAAGGGGTTGGAGGGATATGGGCCTGGTGCTGGCAGGTGGGACTTGATTGGGTTGGGATATCTGATCGGTGTGGACAGGTTAGACTGAAGGGTCTGTTTCCATGCTGTACATCTCTATGACTCTCTGACTCTACGACCTTGTTCCAATCGCCACAGAGACCATAGCTTTTCCCTAGTAGATCTGTCATTAATGTGACAAACTGGGTGAAACTATATATACTTCCTTGGCTTCTGTGTGATCAGTCACCACTAAATGCAGCCAACATCCATGGGAACTCGTTCCCATTGCCCTGTCGCTAGATCTGGAGTCCAAGCACCCTCTAGTGATTGCAAGCGTCTACTCAAAATACTTGCAGGTCCACATTAACCTCTCTGAATGGGGTTGACATCTAGTGAGTTGAAACCAAAGTTCAAAATATTGCAAAGTATCATCGATATCCATGGAGAGAAGCAGTCAAGTTAAAAATTCAGAAGTGACCTCGAACCAGAACTTGCAAAAGGTCTCATATCAGCAGCATTGAACCATGGACAGAGCTGAGGTGCTACATACACGTTATCTTCATTATAGAGTTCCATGCAAATGTATGGTCCATTAGTTTCTACGTAGTAAAGAAACTTGGACGGCTGTACGTTATTGTCTTTGTGCAGGAAGTACAGGAATATATGGCTTCAGGAATATGTGAGACACTTGCCCTCCACTACAGTTCAGAAGGAGGCCAATTGGTCCATCATGTTTGTGATAGCTGTCCTCAAGAGTCACTGAGAAAATGTACCTCCATTACCTGTCCCCCTGCAATTTGGTTTCTCTTCAGCCAGTGATCCAATTCCCACTTGAAAGCCATTTGCTTCCACCACACTCTCAGGCAGTGCTTTCCAGAATCCAAGGAAATGTTATGGAAAAAAAGAAAAGCACTCAAGGTTTTACCATTCACCTTCGATCTGCACCCTTTGCATCTCAACCTTTCCACCAATGGAAACAATTGCCCCATGTATATTCTGTCCAACTCCCCGCTATTTTGGAAATTTTTACAAGTCTTTTGAAAGCTCCTCTAATCTAATGATGCAACTGTAGTTCGTCATCAGGTGAATCTTTCTTAAATCCTTTATGGTCGGCACAGTGGCTCAGTGCTTAGCAGTGCTGCCTCACGGCGCCAGAGACCTGAGTTTGATTCCAGCCTCGGATGACTGTCTGCGAGGAGTTTGCACATTCTCCCCCTGTCTGCGTGGGTTTCCTCCCACAATCCAAAATTATGCAGGTTAGGTGAATTGGTCATGCTATGGTTGTCCATAGTCTTCAGGGATGTGTAGATTAGGTGCGTTAGTCGGGGGTAATTGTAGGGTGGGGGTGGGTTACTCTTGGGAGGGTCAGTGTGGACTTGTTGGGCCTAATGGCCCTGTTTCCACACAGTAGGGATTCTATTATCCTAATGTCCAGCGTTGGTGATGATATTCGAGAATGAATCTACGTTTTATAAAGGTTTCTCACTCGCTTTTATATTCTATGCCTTTATTTATATTTTATTACCACACATTTTTAATTTTATTCCTGTATATTTTATTAAACAATTACAAAAGAGTCTACAAAAACAGTTAACATTTACAGCTGTATACAGAGAAACAGCAATTTTATGAGGGAGAGGAATGGCAAAGCCAGGTCCCAAACCCTAACGTTCAACCAGTTTACAGGGAAGTGAGGACAAACCTCAAACCCCAGTTTCACATTATGACAAAACAGCAACAATGACAATTGTATATAAAAAGCCAATCCAGTTACATAAACGGTGCATACAATACAGACCTGGCAAGCCCCCCGTCCCTCCCACCTTCCGGCCACTGTAAGGCAGCCAGCCCCTACGTACCCTCCGGCGCTCGGTCCACCCTGACACACCTTTCGACCACCTCTAGGACAGCCCGGCCTGGTACCCGCCCAGGAAGGTCATGACAGCCTACCCACCTTCCAGCTTCCACACCTGTTTTATTACTTTTTATGGCATTTGATTTTCCCCTGAAATGTCAATGCTAAAGGCAAACTAATCCAAGTTTCTACAGTTGGCTGAAATGCCTGCGTTCCTTCATCCTTGGTGCCATTCCGTTAAATTTTATCCACATTTCTTGAAGATCTGTCATTGTTAGAAACAGTGGTGACTATATTTTGTCATTGTACTCTAGCTGTACTCCATTGTAACCTGGACCATCAAACCTCACCTTGACTTTTTCTGAACAATGGGCTGAATCTTCTAAACAGAACAGAATTTGATGGGAAATCTCAGCAGGTCTGGCAGCATCTGTGGAGGGAAATCAGAGTTAATGTTTTGGGTCCAGTAACTGTTCCTCAGAACTGATGGGTGGAAGTAGAGACCAAAAACATTTGGACAGAGAAAGGAGTGGTCTCAGGGTTCTCCACTTCTTCCTGGAGCAGAGGCCTGAGCTGTCCTCCTTCACCGCCACCCTCCCCCATGTGGCCTAGCTCGTTCTCCCCCGAACAACTTCGCCTTTAAGTCCTCTCACATTCTACAGGTCAGACCAGTTATACCTGTCTCTTTGTTGGGTACGTGGAACGTTCCTTGTTCCAGTTCTATTTCAGCCCCCACCCATCACTCTTTCTCCGATATATCAATGACAATATCGACGTGGCTTCCCTCTCTCACAGAAATGTAGGAAGTGGGTCAATGATTAACCTCGCAGGTCAGGTAGCATCCAAGGAGCAGGAGAATCGACGAGACTCATGCCCGAAACATCGAATCTCCTGCTCCTTGGATGCTGCCTGACCTGTGGCGCTTTTCCAGCAACACATTTTCAGCTCTGATCTACAGCATCTGCAGTCCTCACTTTCTCCCAATGATCTACCTTACCTAGCAACAAAGTGGCACCATCTTCTCTTTGATAGCTCACACTCACTCTATCTCTGCTACTGTACCCACCTCCCACCGAGGCTAGTGCCCTCCCACTCTTATTATTGCTGTCAATATCTTCCCACCCTCACTGTTACCTCCTCGAACTACACTAACCCTACTGCCTCAACTGCCCTATTACTCATTTGGTCACCTCTCCACCTACACATACTGTAGTAGCTGCACTACCCACCTCCAACTCCTTCAATACCTGCCTCCCTCTCATTCCAAGAGAGAAACTCCTCTCATGAGTCAGGGCAGGTGGTAGTCCTGATACTCAGCTCCTCACCCCCCTATGGAAGAGCAGATCGTGCCTGTGAACCAGCCCTGGATTCCAGGATTCCCTTTCCTGATGCCCTCAGTGTTCATCAGTGTGGGAGCACAGTGTGGGCTGGTGTACGACACAGTGCATTCCTAACCTGACTGCTCCCATTACAGGGATTGAATCTTCCTTCTATCCCGTAACTTTCTGGAGTAGGGCCAGCATTTCAGGGCATTGTGGGGGGAGTTTGCTACCCCTTAGAGGTGTGGACCGTAGTCTGGGTGAGGGAAGCTTTCAAAGGATAAGTGCAAAGAGTCTCATTCATGTCTACTCACCAACCTATGACCTCCAGTGGCCCCTTATGTGCTCTATTCCAGACTATCAAACATTTTATTCTGCACAGTATATCAATCAATGCTATAGTAACAATTTTACATTTAGTGAATTTATTAAAAACCCATTTATAACTTGCTACTTCTTTAAAAATCTCCATTTAATGCCGCCCTATCCTGACCTTAAAATATCCGACAGCAGAAACTATGAACGCTAACATCTCTTTATATTGTGTCAATAACATTTTGCAGAATAGATTGCAAGAGGAAAAGACGCCAATCAAACAATGTTTTCATTTGGGCACAGTTGGTTCAACAGACTAATGGATGTTTGGGCTCTCAGTCAAGAATGCAGCAAGAGGTTGTTCCATCTGAAGGAGTCGGAAGAAACAGCCTGTTTCCAAGCTACTCCCAAGCTGACTGGGAGAAACCTCACAGTTCCAGCTGCAACCAAAGGGCACCCCACTGCACAACTTATTTCCTATTCTCTCTCACCATTCAGAAGGGGTCACCATTGTTAAATGCTGTCCCATTCCAGCTCTGTCTTTATTCAACAGACATCAATCACCCTCTGATTTAGAATTATTCAACTCGGGTATTTTTGTTTCTTACAGTTAAAAATTCAAATTTGCAAACTGAAAGTTATATTCCTAAAACATAGGAACACAGCATATTCGTAACACAAGGAGTTTTCTGGTCAGTCAATAGCCTATTTGTCCTTAAAATGGAGTTAATACATGATTTGTTCAGCAGACTGAGATATATTCAATGTAGAACATTTCACACCAAAATTCATACATACAGACACATATGCTTCCATTCCTGCCTACAGGCACTTACTATAAACAGTAATGTATACATGAATCAGTATAGTCACATGTGGACATTGAAATGTAAACACTTTCAGACATGCATTAGTCAGTGCACACTATACTGTTTGCTATTTACCTGCACTGCCTAAACTGACTGCATTTCTTTATAACATTTCTGTTGTGCGAAAATCAACTGACAGTCCCCAGCAGTTATAAAACTGCATTGTTTGCCATAGCAATTTAAACTCTTCATTTATTGCTCAATGAATGATAGCACTTGTGAAAATGAACATTTTCCCAAATTCCTCTAACTTCAAAAACAAGTAGAAATTTTTTTTAGTGCGAGACAGTGCATTGGCCAAGCATTGGTAAGAAGCTAAAGTCATCAGTAATGATGGTTCTCTTTTAATGTTAATATTTTCCAAACTGAGTAATGAGATATACAATTTGGGATCTGGTTTAAGGATGGGAACTAATTGAAGGCTCTGTGATTGTCAGCTTGGTCATTCTGACTTCACAAATTTAGAGGAATTGGCATTTTCCCTCTGTCTATCTGACAGACAAACTGGGTGAGAGAACTGCCCAAGTTGGAGCTGAACGGTTTGCAGTAGTTAGCTCGAAAAGTAACGTATGCTTGGAGTGTCAGTAAGGATGCACCTTTATGATCTTTCATGCAGTGCAGAGCTTACAATGCGAGGAAGGGGCTCTTGTGGTAGTGTCCCTGCCTTTAGGACCTGGGTTGGAGTTCCATCTGTTCCCGAGCTGGGTATTAACATCCCTGAATGGGTTAGTGAGGAAAGTATCTACACAGCGTGGACACATGTAACAAATGCTCGACCTGGGCAGTGAAAGTGGGTTTGGTTTTGTTACTTACTGTCTGACAGGTTGCTGCATTAGTGTCTAAGCCTCATTGCTTGTTTTGTGATGAAATGTTCTGTCTTGTGACAGGGGAAAGGGGGGTAATGTAAATGGAATGATCTGCCAGAGGATGTGGTGGAGGCTGGTCCAATTGCAACATTTAAAAGGCATTTGGATGGGTATACGAATAGGAAGGGTTTGGAGGGATATGGGCCGGGTGCTGGCAGGTGGGATTAGATTGGGTTGGGATATCTGGTCGGCATGGACGGGTTGGACCGAAAGGTCTGATTTCCACACTGTACATCTCTATGACTCTATAACACCAGGGTTTCAGCAGTGGCCATTGCAGTGACTGAAGCTAGTGCCTGAAGATGAAGGATTTACCCATGTTGGGCATCCAGTATGATGGCAGGCCCCATGGAGGAACGTGAAGGGTCTGAAAGGCCAGGAGTAAGACCCTTTTGAGGCTTTATGTCTCCAATGGACCACAAAAGGAGGAATTAAATCCTCACCCTGCCATTCCCCCAAACCCCTCTTGGCCCGATACCAGCCCACCCAATGAACGTTTCTGTTGGGGTCTCACCATATTGTGAGCAAATGTAATGGAGGTGAGTTAAGAAACTTAACGTGGCCATGAGTTAGCCACTTAAGGTTTTCAATAGGCCGAAAGGATGTGCAGGCTGCCCAATAGCTCACCACAGCCCAGGTAATGAGAGATAGCTCAGAGCAGACAGGTAGGCACTTGGTCAGCCACATGTTGTATTTATGATCCAATGCCTTCAAAGCCATGATTGGGAGAGGATAAAATATTGTGCTTAAACCAAGAAAAACCGCAAGCTCAGAAGCAACTCCAGGAAGCACCACTCCATACCTTCCTTCAACCACAGAAACAATCCTTCATCATCATTCTCTATGTCCGATATTCAGTCACCTTGGTGACCATTTTCCCTTTCTTCCCATGAGTTGCTTTATCAGATCCTTGAGACTTGCTTTTGAGGAGTCCTCAATTATAGAGTCATACAGCACAGAAACAGACCCTTCGGTTCAAGTAATCCATGTCGACCATGTTCCCATATTAAACCAGTCCCACCTACCTGAGTTTGGCCCATATTCCTCCAAACATTTATTATTCATATATTTATCCATATGTCATTCAAACATTGTACCTGTGCCCACAGCCACCACCTCTTTAGAAGCTCATTCCACACACGAACCACTCCCTGCAAAAAAAAATTAACCCCTCATGTCCTTTTTAATCTTTCTCCTCTCACCTTCAAAATATGACTCCTAATTGACCTCCTCCACCTTCGGGAAAACACCTTTGCTGTTCACCGTGCCTCTGTGATTTTATAAACCTCTGTAGTTCCTTCATTGTTGATGCATTTGTGTGCAGTTAAATGACGAAACTTATCATTTATTCAAGAAGATGTCACACTTTATTGCTTCAGGTTTGGGATGTGGTTGTTGTTGGCTATGTCACCGGTTACTGTTCTGGAGAAGTTGGTAATGAGCTGCCCTTGTAAACCACCACAGTCATTTGAGTGTACAGACCTCACAATGCTGTTAGGGAGGGAGTTCCAGCATTTTGACTGAGTGACCCTGAAGGAACAGGGATATAATTCCTAATGTCATACAACACAAGGTGTTTGTTTCATTCAATGTGTTAGTAACAATGTAGAAGCGAGCATCTGTCCCTACAAATGGTGCAATGTCCTGATTTGACCAAGCTCTTCCAAGTTAATGGCTGGAGAATTGTGTGTTGAAAATGTTCAGTTTGCACTCAGCACCCAGTATTGTCGAGATGGCCACAGCGGAATCTGTCACCAGCATCAATTCATTTGCTGAGGATACTGTTCTGAAACCCATCACTTCAGTAAAATATACTTAGGCGAAGTTAAGCTAATCTTTCATTTCATCCCTGGGTGTGAACTAATTTTGCTTTGTACAAAAATATGATTTGAACTATGATGTTTGCTGAAGCCCCATTTATAACTCCTCTGATACTGAAGTAGTCCATTATTCAAATATTGCAAGATCTGAACAATATCCAGACTTCGGTTGTTAGTGCCAGACAATGACCAGCTCAAATAAGAAAGAATTTAACTGTTGCCCCTTGAAATTCAATGGGATTATCATTGCTGAATCCTCTATTATCAACATTCTCTGGATTATTGACCAGAAACTCAGCAGGTTGGAATCTTAGAATCCTGTCTCCCCAAAGCCTGTTCACCATCTACAGAGTTTAAGTCTGTGGCATGTGATGGAATAATTCCCATTTCCTGGAACGAGTGTAGCTCCAACTGTACTCGGCACATTTTATTATAAGCAGCGCAGATACACGGGAACATGAGAACTTGAAAGTTCCCCTCCAAGCCACTCACCACCCTGATTTGGAAATATACTGCCTTCCTTTCAGTGTCCCTGGGTCAAAGTCCTGGAATTCTCTCCCAAATAGTATTGTAGGTCTAATTCTCATAGAAGTCACGTCATCACAATCTTCTCAAGGGCAACTAGGAACAGACAATAAATGTTAGTCGTGTGCAAAAAAAAATGGAATGAAGATCTTCAAATCCACCGAAAGCCTCACTCCATTATATAGAGTCATAGAGATGTTCAGCAGGGAAACAGGACCTTTGATCCAACCCGTCCATGCCAACCAGATATCCTAAATGAATCTAGTCCCACCTGCCAGCACTTGGTCCATATCCCTCTAAACCCTTCATATTCATATACCCATCCAAATGCCTTTTAAATGTTGCAAATGTACCACCACTTCCTCTGGCAGCTCATTCCATACACGTATCACCCTCTGTGTGAAAAAGCTGCCCCTTAGGTCCCTTTTATATCTTTCCCCTCTCACCCTAAACCTATGCCCTCTAGTGCTGGATTTCCCCACCCCAGGGAAAAAACTTTGTCTATTTATCCTATCCAAGCCCCTCATGGGGCTCTATAAGATTTTATAAACCTCAGCCTCCGATGCTCCAGGGAAAACAGACCCAGCCTGTTCAGCCTCTCCCTATAGCTCAAATCCTCCAACCCTGGCAACATCCTTGTAAATCTTTTCGGAACCCTTCCAAGTTTCACAACATCTTTCCGATAGGAGGGAGACCAGAATTGCATGCAATATTCCAACAGTGGCCTAACCAATGTCCTGTACAGCTGCAACACTCTCCTGGAGTGTCGGAGGCTGAGGAGTAACCTTATAGAGGATTATAAAATCATGAGGGGCATGGATAGGGTCAATAGACAAAGTATTTTCACTGGAGTCGGGGAGTCCAGAACTAGAGGGCATAGGTCTAGGGTGAGAGGAAAAAGATATAAAATAGACCTAAGGGGCAACTTTTTCACACAGAGGGGTGGCACAGTGGCTCAGTCGTTAGCACGGCACCAGGGACCCAGGTTGGATTCCAGCCTGGGGAGACTGCCAGTGTAGTGTTTGCACATTCTCCCTGTGTCTGCGTGGGTTTCCTCCGGGTGCTCTGGTTTCCTCCCACAATCCAAAGATGTGCAGGTCAGGTGAATTGACCATGCTAAATTGCCCACAGTGTTAGGTGCATGAGGTCAGAGGGAAATGGGACTGGGTGAATTGCTCTTTGGAGGGTCGGTGTGGACTTGTCGGGCCAATGGTCCTGTTTTTACACTGCAGAGATTCTAATCTAATCTAAACATGACCTCCCAACTCCTATACTCAATACTCTGACTAATAAAGGAAATTTACCAAGCGCCTTCTTCACTATCCTATCTACCTGCAATTCTACATTCGAGGAGTTATGAACCTGCACTCCAAGGTCTCTTTGTTCAGCAACACTCCCTAGGACCTTACCATTAAGTGTATAAGTCCTGATAAGGTTTGCTTTCCCAAAATGCAGCACCTCACATTTATTTAAATTAAACTCCATCTGCCACACCTCTGTCCATTTGATCAAAATCTTATTGTAATCTGAGGTAACCTTCTTCGCTATCCACTACACCTCCAATTTTGGTTTCATCTGTGAACTTACTAACTGTATCTCCTATTTTCACATCATCATATATAAATGACAAAATTAGTGGACCCAGCACCGATCCTTGTGGCACTCCACTGGTCACAGGCCTCCAGACTGAAAAAGAACCCTCCACCACCACCCTCTGTCTTCTACCTTTGAGCAGTTCAGGTTAGTTCTCTCTGTCTTCCATGAGATGATATCTTTGGAACTTCCTTCAAATTTTAATTTCTTTACATGCTTTTTTGATCATTTCTGTGTCCTCCCTTTAATTATTGGATCCCCTCCAGCCCTGCCATTCTTTCTCATTCTCTCTTTCACAGCAGCCCTGAAATCCTTTCTTAAAAACTATCACTTTTGCAAAGCTTTTATAGAACAAAGAAGAGCAAAGAACAGTACAGCACAGGAACAGGCCCTTCGGCCCTCCAAGCCTGTACCTTTTATATTAAGCCTGTCTTCACTTACAGGATCTGTATCCCTCTATTCCCTTCCTATTCCTGTATTTGTCCAGGTGCTTCCTGAATGCTGCTATTGGGTCTGCTTCCACCACCTCCTCTGGTAATGTGACCCAGGCACTCACCACCCTTTGTGTGGAAAACTTGCCTCACACATCTCTTTTAAACATCCCCCCTTGCACCTTGAACCTGTGTCCCCTAATAATTGACCCCTCCACCCTAGGAATAAGCCTCATAGTTTCCACTCAATCCATGCCATTCACAACCTTACAAACCTCAAGCAGGTCGCCTCTCACCTTCCTGAGTTCTGGTGAAAACAAACCCAATCTATCCAACCTGTCTTCATAGCTAAAATCCCCGTACCAGGCAACATCCAGGTGAAATGTTTCTGTACCCTCTCCAAAGCATCTGGTAATGTGTTGACCAGAACAGTATGCAATTTTCCAATATTTCACTGACCAATATTTCTGTACTTCAATTTTACACAAACATATATTATTAGATTTATATTGAACCTAGAAACAGACCATGCAGTCCAGATGGCTGCTGTTATAAACCCAGAGGAGCCACCTTTAAACTAACTTTATCCATATATTCTTCTATATCTTTCTCCTTCATATACTGATCCATCTTTTTCTGAAAGACATCACCTATACTTACTGGCATCGTTTGCCTCAGTGGAATCTTTACTGTATTTAAGACCAAAGATGAAGGAGTATGAAACATGGTAAGTTATGCTATAAGTAAAAGTATACGAGTATAAATAAAACCAATGTCCGGCTTGAAAACCAGCTTTAATTTGTGGGACATCCAAACTATTTGCTTTTGTATCTGTAAAATGACAGCCAGAGCCAAGGAATTGAGAGTGTGAATATCTCTCACCAAATAATCGACAAGCTGTCAGATATTCTGATTTGGTCTGTACCAAGTACCGGTCTCATCCAGCTGATGATCCTGAATTTCAGCAGGGGACCATCGCAGTCTCCTACAGTAAGTGCAGTAGGGCACCAGAAGGAATTGTAACGATGATCACATTCATTTGGGAATGATGTTGTCCCAGTGTGGTGGAGCTGGGGATAGAGGGCTGACGTAATTGCATTCCTGCTGTTTCCTACTTAAAGTTATGAAAGTTAAGAAACTAAGGGCCTGGGTTTGTCTGAAAATGGGAGCCACAGTTTCAAGTTATTGTTCTCTGTGTCTTGACATTCCAATGCCGTGCTTAGTCACAATGCTTGTCTTCATCGCCATTTAGTGAAGGAAAGCTCCGTTCAACAAAGGCTGAGGGGAAGCCTTGACATCTCTCAAGCCTTAAAATTTTCTAATGGGGAAAATAATCCCTGAATAGCCGCCGATAGCCATTACAATCTCCTTTGGAAGTTGCATGCAGGAAATATTGGGAGATAAGGAGCATGAAAAAGAAGCAGGTAGGAGAGGAGGGGAATGGAAAGTATCCGTAGGATGGAAAATGGATGTGAACATGATGACTTGATGGTTGGGCAGAGTGAAAGAAATGAAATATAGCAATCAAAATTATTATGCTAATCCAGTTCACTGTGGGGTAACTGTAACTTCGTAAATCCAAAGTGTGAGGCATCCTGAATATTTATGCCATCCTGAAGGGAATGTAAATGATTACAAATTAATCTTTTGGGAAGAATTGACACATTATTCCATGTTGTATATAGTTGTATTCATTCTGAGGATACCTGGAGCAGACCCCCTGCAAGTGTGAAACTCCTTAATGTAAAAAGCGATGAATGTTCACTTAATTCATAACTTTGAGGTGAACAGTTTTGCTCTGAAGAGGATTATTAAAGGAATATGGAGCTGAAGCAAGGGGATATGTTCATGATGTTTAGTGTCCTGTTTTTGATCATATGACCGTTGGAGTCTGAAATGAGCATTTGCAATCATTTTCCAGGATGATACTAGTAGGAAGACTGTGTTGCTTTTGCCCCTGACATAACCTCGTCTAGTGTTCATTCTTTCACACACTGCAAATTGTCTCTCTCTTTCCAAACATATGCCTATGATCTCCCTCACTGAGCAAATGCTGAACTGTTCTTTGGAATGAATTTGTGATTTGTATTTTCAAACAGCTGAAAAGCACTTATTTGAATAATGATCCATTCAGGCAATTTGTCATCCTGCCCCCTGTAATGCACAAACAAATTAAATCCTTTTGCATTTCATTCCTGCATTTTCAGCTGATTTTTCTTTTTAGTCAGATTCAGAGCATTAAGAATAAAGTTAGCTGATTCATCTCAAATCCTAGAGCACTCTCTTCAAAATGGAATTAGTACATTGCTGCAAATTAACTCTCTCGTAGTCAGTACCCAAACATGAATCGTTATAATAGTTGAAGGAGGTGATAGATCCACCCTCCTGCTGTCTGAACAGTAGCATCTAATTCATTGTGTTTTTTCTCTTCAAGATTTTGGTCAAGTTTGTCTTGGAAGTCTAAACTAATTGCCACATACAGTCACTTGATAAGCTATTCTTGTCAAATTTTCTCTCAGTTAAGCAATACGTTTGACATCCTGTCTAAATCTACCTTTACTTCCTTTGGATTCACTTCCTTATGTCTCTTCGTCTAATGCTGACACAAGTGGGTGAACTACATCATTTTTAAATCAATAATTTCCAGTTTGTTCCTCACTATCAAGAAGAATCCTCAGGAATGCTGAACAGCTTAATTTGCTGCCTCCCCTCATCATTCCAGGAGTTTTTTTGTCGAGGTCAGCGACATCCCTTTTGTGAAATGGGTTTAAGACCTATACATAATATTCCCTATAGGGAGTAATCTTTACTCTATTTCACGACAAGATTACTTATTTTTGATCTTTTCCATGTACCTCTTTTGGTCCACCTTAAATTTCGTGAGCTTTTGTAGCAGTACTTAAAAACCTATTCACCACAATTTCCAAATCCACTTCCTGAATCAACTTTGTCAGTCCTTCATTACTAATCCCTTTACCTGTCCCAGATCACCAACTGTGAAAATTTGCAAAAAAGGAAGCAAAGGCTGAAGGATTTAATATCATTTTGGATAAGGTGTCAGTCTTGATAGAGAGATGTCACTCCCACCATTGCACCAGTCACGGAGCCTTAGAGATGTACAGCACGGAAACAGATCCTTCAGTCCAACCTGTCCATGTTGACCAGATATCATCAATTAATTTAGTCCCGTTTGCCAGCACCTGGCCCATATCCCTCCAAACCCTTCCTATTCATGTACCCATCCAGATGCCTTTTAAATGCTGTAATTGTACCAGACTCCACCACTTCCTCTGGCAGCTCATTCCAAACGCGCACCAGCCTCTGTGTGAAAAGGTTGCCCCTTTGGGCCCTTGCTTACAGCAGGGAGACCAGAATTGCACACAGTATTCAAAATAGGCCTAACCAATGCCCTGTACAGCTGCAACTTGACCTCCCAACTGCTATACTCAATGCACTGACCAATGAAGTCAAGCAAAAGAAAAACCTTCTTCACTATTCCGCAATTCTACTTTCAAGGAACTAGGAATTAGTACATTGCTACAAATTAACTCTTTCTTAGTCAGTACCGAAACATGAATCGTTGTAATTTTTGAAAGGGGTAACAGTTCACCCTCCTGCTGTCACCTGCGATTCCACTTTCAAGGTCCCTTTGTTGAGCAATACTCCCCAGGTAGTTGTAGATTAGATTCCTCTCTTGAGCCCGTAGTCGTAAATACTTTTGTATCAGTTGTACTTAATTGTATATGCACGATCGACATGTACTTAAAATACATTTCAGCTCTGAAAGTGAGACTAACACTGTGATGGTTGGGTTGAGGAGGTAATGCATAAATGTCTCTGTGAGTGAATATAGAAATGAGTAGAGACTGGCTATCTTTCCTCATCTGGATTTCTGTAATGGAACAATCTCAGCTGATACTTTAATGCAAGTTCAAGAGAGTGGAATGTGATCAGAGTGTCAGCATTTGGATGAGATGTTTAAATCAAGTTATTAACGGTGTGATAGCTGTTATTGGTAGAGGAATTGAGTCTTGGAGCCATGAGGTCATGTTGCAGCTGTACAAAACTCTGGTGCGGCCACACTTGGAGTATTGCACACAGTTCTGGTCACTGCATTATAGGAAGGATGTGGAAGCATTGGAAAGCGTGCAGTGTAGATTTACCAGGATGTTGTCTGGTATGGAAGGAAGATTTTATGAGGAAAGGTTGAGGGACTTGAGACTGTTTTTGTTAGAAAGAAAAAGGTTGAGAGGTGACTTAATAGAGTCATACAAGATAATCAGAGAGTTAGATAGGGTGGACAGTGAGAGCCTTTTTCCTTGGATGGTGATGGCTAGCACAAGGGGACGTAAGTTTAAATTGAGGGGTGATAGATATAGGACAGAGGTCAGAGGTAGTTTCTTAACACAGAGAATAGTAAGGGCATGGAATGCGCTGCCTGCAACAGTAGTGGACACGCCAACTTAAGCGCACTTAAATGGTCACTGGATAAATGTATGGTCAATAATGGAACAGTGTAGGTTAGCTGGGCTTCAGATTGGTTTCACAGGTCGGCGCAACATCGAGGGCTGAAGGGCCTGTACTGCGTGTAATGTTCTATGTTCTATGTTAACAAACTGGCTGCCTTCCACAATCCCATAGCACAAAAGCCCCCTCACAGATAAAAACCCATTCAATACATTATCCCTCAAGTACCTAAGACCTTGGTTATTGCAGGGATCGAAGGGCAATGCAGTTGAGCCAAAATGGTGCCTGGGCCCTCAAGTTCTGTGCTGAGACCTGGCATATTCCTTTGAAATAGAGTAATGTAACATGGCTACAGTTTGCCCTTTCATGCTTCAGGGAGGCAACAGATGCAAAAATACAGCTACCTTCCAGCAGATGGTATTTTTCATTAGGGGGTCATTTAAACCATGACATATGGGCCCTAGATATTTCAGCAAAATGACTGTAGCTGCAGGTGATGAGTGAGCTTCAGAGGAAGTGCATATTATGTCATCAGTTGTCACAAATGGGTAAGGGGTGTGTGTGTGCGGGTATGGAGGGAGAGGGCCAAAGGCTTGTTTTTTTGATTTCCTTTGCTTTTCTACTCCTCATATAAAAACTCAATCATGTTAGTGAATCACAATTTGCCAATCCATCCTCACTTTCCTTAATTAACCTGTAAGAGCCCAAGTGACAGTTTCAATTTATCCTGGATCTACAGAGTCTTTGGTTTCATTTTGTCCAGAGAGCCGGGAAAGAGCCTGAAAACCTACCTTGGCCTATGACCCCCAAGCCTGCCTCTGGGTGCCTGAGTCCAGGCACTAAACTGCCCCAGTATGGTGGTAACTGGCGTCAGTGAAATGCAATAGTTGGGGTGTGGCTTCTTGTGACCAATACAATGCCCTCTCTTGTTCCATTTTTCCATCTCCTTCCTCCAAATCTTCTGATGCAAATTTAGTTTTAAATACCTTATTAGATTCATTGTAAAAATTCACTATACTACCGATATTTTGACTCACACCTGACCATTGGGTTGTGAACACCGTGTGGATTTTTGGGTTCCCTCTCTTATTGTAAATCATAAGTTCTGTTCACTTCTCAAAATGATCAATCACATTTCTGCCTTTTGAAAAGGTTTTCCTTTAATACAGTCGCCTACAAATTGCGTCTAGACATTCTCACCAAATTGTTAATGTTGCGTCCTCTATTTTCTGTCCTCCATTACCCACTCAGTGCTGTTAAGAACAAATGCTTTTGTTTAGTGTTTCTGACATTTGTTGGAGTGGTGTATGTTTACCCACAAATTTAACTCCTGTCAAAATTACAAGTCTGTCCATACTTGATACCTTGGCTTAGCTCAACCATCTAAATGCCAGCACAGATTGGGGAATTTCCAAATGGAATTTCTGCAGCCTTACATCCAAACTGCTGTATTTCCTTCTCTCCTCTTTCACTGCACAATTCTTAGTCTTTCCAAATATCTGAAAATCTGACCACGCCTTGTAATGGTCAATAAAACCATTTTTTTTGATGAATTTTCTTCATGAAAGTTGACCATTTGTCAAAACCTTCATCGATGTTCAAACTATAAAGCTTTGATTTTGAACAAACACATTAAGACCATACCTTGCTTTCCCTTTGGTAAAGCAGTAAACCAGGTCCACATTATAACTTTATTCTTCCACTGGCCATAGACTCATTATCAGAATCCATCAGTAGGTAATCATACTCAGACACTTTACATTTTGACTTGACCAACCCCAGCCTCCATAGAATCATACAGGGCAGAAGAGACTGTTCAGCCCATCAAGTCTGTGCTGCTTAACGATACTGCTGTCCATACTAATCCCAATTTCCCACACTAGGCCCATAGCCTCGAATGTTATGACATTTCAAGTGCTCATCCAAGTGATTTCTAAATGCTGTGAGGTTACCTGGCTCAACTACCCTCCCAGTGCATTCCGGATCCCATCAGCCTCTGGGTGAAAAAAGGTTTTTCCTCAACTTCCCTCAAAGTCTCCTGCCTTTCACTTTAAAATTACTCCCTCTCATTATTTACCCTTCAACTAAGGGGGACAGCTGTTTTCTGTCCCCCTGGCCATGTCCCACATAATCTTATACACCTCAATCAGGTCCTCCCTCAACATTCACTGCTCCAAAGAAAACAACCTGAGATTATCCAGCATCTCTTCATAGCTAAAATACTCCATTCCTCTTGAAGGGTTTATGCCCAAAACGACGATTCTCCTGCTCCTCAGATGCTGCCTGACCTGCTGTGCTTTTCCAGTATCACACTCTTGCCTCTGACCTCCAGCATCTGCAGTTCTCACTTTCTCCTAAAATATTCCATCCCAGGCAACATCCTGATGAAGCTCCTCTGCACCCCCTCCAGTGTAATCACACCCTTTCTGAAGAATGATGACCAGAACCGCACACAGTACTGCAGCTGTGGCCTAACCAAAATTCTGTACAGCTCTACCGTGATCACCCAGCTCTTATAATCTTTGTCATCATTGATAAGCTCAAACGTCCTGTATTGCTACTTAACTACGCTGTTATCCTGTTTGCCACATTCAGGAGTCTGTGGACAAGACGCTCAGATCCCTCAGTTCCTCTGAGTTCCCTAGCTTTCTGCCATTGATTCAATGACTTGTTGGCTGCATGCTTCTCTCCCACAGGCTCTGACGCCAAGGTAAGATTATACACGAGAAGATAAGTGTTTTTGAACAGAGTTCAAATCCACACTTTTATTCAGAGCTTTACTTCAATTAACCACACTTGATAAAACTGTGCAGTAATTATTAACTCACCATATTTATACATGCAATTCCCACCCAATTAATTCTTCATTAATACATTCCTCATATGCTGTCGTGTTTCATTCAGACCTTATTAGAGAATAACACTCCTCAGCTCCTGGTCCAGAAAGCAGTATGTGATACAATATTGAATCAAATCCAAACCCCACTCCCATTCATTCTCTTAAAACAGCAAAATAACACAAATATTCTCAGGAAATGCCCTTTCTAACTTCTGAAGGAAGGTCTATTCATGAAATGTGAGCATTGCTGCTTCTCTGTCTTATTTACCACACATTTCCAGCAGCAGCACAGTGGCTCAGTGGTTAGCACTGCTGCCTCACAGCACCAGGGTCCCCGATTTAATCCCAGCCTCGGGTGGCTGTCTGTGTGGAGTTTGCACATTCTCCCCGTGTCTGTGTGGGTTTGCTCCGGTTTCCTCCCATAGCCCAAAGATGTGCAGGTCAGGTGAACTGGCCATGCTAAATTGCCCATAGTGTTAGGTGCATTAGTCAGAGGGAAATGGGACTGGGTGGGTTACTCTTCGGAGGGTCAGTGTGGACTTGTTGGGCCAAAGGTCCTTTTTCAACACTGTAGGGAATCTAATCTAAATTCCTGGTGTTCTGAAGTACTCATATTGACATTGAAGCATTAATTATTTCCCTCTCCTCAGCTGCTGCTGACCTGCTGAGTATCTTCAGCACTTGCTGTTTTTATTTCAATATTTTTGGCTTTGTTTCAGATTTCTAGCACCTGCAAATTGTTGCTTTTTGTTCACCTGTTGCATAATATTTAAGATTTACAGATTCTTAGTGTGGTCTATGTCTCTATGAGATACTTTGGGATTCCCAAGTGCTATTTAAAAATTGAAAATGCAACCTTTCAAAGGAACAGTTCAAATGATAATCATTGCTTTCTTCTCCCTTTGACAAACCTTGTCCCTCATTAATGACCAGTGCTTCAAAGTGTTCTTCATTTATAACAGTAAAAGGTGGCTCTTATCTGAAATATTTGGAACATAGGGTATGTTACAGCCAATGTAATTGTTAATTATCACGGTTTCATTCAGCACAGCTTGCCTTGTGCAAAGAAAATACAAGCTCAATCTTCACTCTGGAATAGTGTAGCCATCACTGTCAATCACATTTCTCAGTTCACTGTCTCCTCAGTATTTGTAAAGTCAGTGAGTCTTTCAGACATCACTTTTAATATCCAAACCTAACTGTCTTTTGGACTCTTATTCGTTGTGATTGCTTCAATGTTCCACTTGCTGGTCTGTTGCAGAGAGCCCTTGGAGAGAGACTGTGAGATTTGCCTTTCTAACTTTGCTACTTGTTTTCCTGCCCTCTGGTTATACTGTGTATAGCTATAAGGTAATTTCATTTTCTTCATTAATCTAATCTGTAACTCAGAATTGTACCGAGATACTTTGTACCTAAGATGGCTCCTTGTGTTGTCAACATTGTGACATTGTAACTAATCTGTAACTGAAGAAGTTATACCGAGATGGCATTGTAAGTTACAACTTATAAACTTTTCACTGTACTCATTTGAGTACATGTGACAATAAAGCTCATACAATTCAATTTAATTTAGCTTCTCACTTCGCTTTCCTCCCACTTGCTGGTCTGAACTGATACTCAGAGAGAAATACATCAACTGAGTTACCTGCAGTTGATGAATTGTGTGTTTTATGAAGAATGTTGATAAATCTGACAGTGAAAATCTCCAAAGCCTCACACAACCCAAAGGGTCCACATTATTAGCTGGTGGCAGCTTAACCTGTGAACCCTGAGTTTGCCATTGAAAGCCCTGGGGAGCGAATGGAATTTAACACAGCCACGTCGCCTGCAATATTGGCGAGCCCCTGTGCTGTGCGAGGGGATCTGGTGTAATGTGATTTGTTGAAGCCAGATGGTTGACACATGGCTCTCCCTCAGGGGTTGTCAGGAAGAAACGAACCTCAGTATCGACAGCACCAGCTGCTTTAACACTTCCATCGCACTCAGAGACTGGCTGGTGTGGCTCATCCTGAACTGCACTCGGCACCATTATGTCAGCTTGTTCCACTTAAAGGGACATTTATATATTGGGAGGGGCTCATTCTTAAATGTAACATACTTTTCGCTCCCTTTGAGTTAATCCACTAATTGAAACAGAATTCTAGTCACTAGGGGAAGTCTGCCACTTGATTGTCCACTGCCTTCTGTAAACCTGACACTTTGTAAATCTGTGAGCTCACTGTCAGATGTGAGCGGCTAGTGCAGAGAGATCAGTATAATCCTGGATAATGACCTCAAGACTTCAGTGGTTTTAGAATTCAGTGTAGGGTGGGTAATCTGGTCTCTGTTTTTAATTAATGGAAAATACTGAAAATACTGTTTACATATTTATAATGAGGTTTTTAAGTAATGAATATCCCAAGGTACTGTATGTATTATCACAAATAGCACCTAGGATTAATTGAATAGTTTGTGCTAACTGCTGGCTTTGTTCCTGAATGTACTGTTAATAAGTTTGGCTCTGATGTCATTGACCAGAAAGCGTGATTTGCCAACAGAGCACCCTCCTGAACCTTCTATAGTGAGTTATGTGTCCAATTATTAAAAAGACAACTGTAAATGCAATTAATATGAAACATATTCCACCAAACAGGAAGCTTGCTGCATGTAATGACATTTAATAAGCAAAACATTCTAAGGCACTTTGTGAGAGCATTATAAAAAAAAAGTAATGATTTGGAGATGCCAGTGTTGGACTGGGGTGTACAAAGTTAAAAATCACACAACACCAGGTTATAGTCCAACAGGTTTAATTGGAAGCACTAGCTTTCGGAGCGACGCTCCTTCATCAGGTGATAGTGGATGGCTCGATCGTAACACAGAATTTATCGCAAAAATTTACAGTGTGATGTAACTGAAATTATACATTGATAGTTTCACTTCTTTCATGTGTAAATCACAAAACTGTATTCTAACAGATGAAAGGCTTAACAGACAATCAATTTTTAAATGTATAATTTCAGTTACATCACACTGTAAATTTTTGCTATAAATTCTGTGTTAAGATCGAGCCCTCCACTATCACCTGATGAAGGAGCGTCGCTCTGAAAGCTAGTGTGCTTCCAATTACACCTGTTGGACTATAACCTGGTGTTGTGTGATTTTTAACAAAAATAAATAACATTGAGTACAAGAGTCAGGATGTCATGTTGCAGCTTTGGTTAGGTCTCACATAGAGGATTGTGTACAATCCTGGTCATCACATTACAGGAAGAATATATAGGTTTTGGAGAGGGTGCAGCAGAGTTTAACCAGGATGCTGCCTGGATTAGAGGGTATGAACTATAAGGAGTGGCTAGAAAAATTCAGGTTGTTTTCTCTGTGCTGATGGAGTCTGAGGAGAGACTTAATCGAAGTCTATCAAAGTATGAGATGCATAGTTAGTGTTGATGACCAGAATCTTTTTCCCTGAGTTGAAATGTCAAATACATTTAATTTGAGAGTGGGAAAGTTTAAAGGAGATGTGATTTTCAACTGAGAATAGTAGGCTTCTGGAATGCAGTGCTAGGGGTGTTGGTGGGGACAGATACAATAGGGGCATTTAAGGGGCTTTTAGATGAGGACAAGAGTGGAGGGATATGGACCATGGACAGGCAGAAGGGATTAGTTTAATTTAGCGTCATGTTCGGCACAACATTGTGGGCCGAAGGGCCTGTTTCTGTGATGTACTGTTCTTTGTTCAATGTCCGATGGAGCCGTAGGTATATTTTAATCAGATGACCGAAACTTTGGACAAAGGAGAAGGTTTTGGAAGTGTGTCTGAAGGAGTATCAGGAAGATTTAGGGAGGGAATTCCAGAGCTTTGGACTTAGCTTCTGAAACCACGATCTCTAATGGTGAATGTTTAAAATCCTGGGTTAGATCAACACCGATATGTTGGAGATTTGTTTGCTTGGAGGATTTTACAAAGATAGGGTGGAACAAGATTGTGGCTGGATTTAAAAACAGAGATGGGAAGTTTAAAATTGAGATATTGCTCGACCAGGTAAGTGAGTGAGCACAGGGTTGGTGGGGGAACAGGACTAGGTGCAAGTTAAAACATGGGCAGAAAAATTTGAATGACCACAATGGGAGGTGAGCTACGAGTGTGTTGGAACCGTCTCAAAGACATGAATGTTTTCCTGCAGCAGATTAGCAGATGCGAGGGTGAAATTACACAACAGGACAGCGATGGAATGGGCATTATTAGTGACAACCATCATTGTTTATGTAAAACTGTTTGTAAAGACTTTCTGAGGATGAAACATATTGATTTCACGTTCTCCACAACAACTTTCACCTCCTTGCTGTGGTCTAGTGTCTAGTCATATTACCAATGAGAGAAGAAATGACAGAATCTGTTCCAGTATTGACTGATGACTGCTCCATCCAAAGCAGCCACATACTCTGCAGCCTTAACAGTAAAGACAGTATGGGACCCTAATGACTGAACTTAGGTATTAATTACTGGGCAGTGAAAGGAAGTTTAGATTAGACTGGTGCTGGAAAAGCACAGCAGGTCAGGCAGCATCCAAGGAGCAGAAAAATTGACGTTTCGAGCAGGGCTTTTCCTGATGAGGGGCGTTTGCCCGAAACGAGGATTTTCCTGCTCCTCAGATACTGCTTTTCCAGCACCATTCTAATCTAGACTCTGATTTCCAGCATCTGCAGGCCTCACTTTTGCCGAGTGAAAGGGAGTTGTGAAGCAGCTAATCTTTTTGTTCTTAAACAATAGGTTGCTAACGAACAATTGCAAGCAGTGGAATGAAAGGGATTGGTCAATAATGAACGACAACAATTTGGCAATTAAATCTGCTGAATAAATTAGCTAACATCATTTATGCTCCACTCAAAATGTTAGCTCTGTTTTCCCTCCACAGATGCTTTCAGACCTGCTGAGTAACTCAATTTTAGTTTCAGATTTCCAGCATCTGCAGTTCTTTGTTATAATCACTTCAACTGCTTAACAAAGTGATCAAATGTTGAGTCAACCTGACACTTTTAGCCTGACATTAGTTGCTTTTTTTCAGTGGCATTTTATACCTTCGCAGTTGTCCTCCCCTCAGTCCCTTCTTTGATAAACTGTTACCTCTGAGCAACCTATTCCTGATCACCCACGATCAAAAGTCAGTAGGAATGTGATTTTTTTTTACCCTTTCTTCTGATATGCTTCTAAGAATCACATAAAATAAAGGACGTGATTGCATGATATTTCTCCACAGATGCTTTCTGAATACACTGTTGGGAGAGGGCACAGTCCCTGTGGGAATGTTTTGATGATGATTTTTACTGGTGTGCAATCTGCTGTGCGACCATTTATTATTCCCTATGAAATTCTTTCAAACAGACGAGACCTCATTAACCTCCTGCACAGTGAGATGTTCGGGGTCCATTTACAGAGTG
This sequence comes from Hemiscyllium ocellatum, assembly GCF_020745735.1. NCBI lineage: Eukaryota > Metazoa > Chordata > Chondrichthyes > Orectolobiformes > Hemiscylliidae > Hemiscyllium > Hemiscyllium ocellatum. The sequence continues at coordinate 16,698,632 of NC_083418.1, forward strand.
CATTCTATTTCGCTGACATGAAAGGAAATGAATGGCTCCAATATTCAGGGTTGGGGAGACTCAGATTATGGAGCAATATTTCAAGATTCATTGACAATAAGCTATTTAAAGAATGGCAGCAATGCAATAATCTGTGAAAACGGGGTCTTAGCGAGACTAGAATAATGCTCCTTCTGTGGTCAGTTGCAAGGCTCCTCCTCAATCATTCTCACAATGTGCTCTGAAAAATAAGCATTACCAGGCTGTTTGATCATGGAGACAGTACAGTTACATTCAATCACATCCTCATGCTGTACACTGTCATTTTCCAGTAGAGGCCATTAGATTCAGAGATTGTTGACAGTTATCATTTCAGATTCATATTTCATATCTAGCTTTCGATTTATCTTGTACTTATTTAGGTATTAAAGTCAATTGTAAATTTCAGAATCAATCTAGCAACTTGTATCATTCTGGTGTCTACCTATCTGGGTGACCTAGTAATATTAGATAGTACAGAGGCTTTATTGAAAATGTTGGAACACTCTCGAATCCACAGCCATGAGGACACAATTGTGTGTAAAGTCATTCTTGTGTGTGAAGGAGTATATGTCCCAATCTCAGAAACAATTACAGATATCTGCCAAGGAGGTAGAGAGCAATCATTTGAGGTAATGACTGGGGCTATATTCCCTGGAGTGTTGGAGGCTTCGGTGGTGGTGGTGGTGGTGGGGGGGGGTGGCGGTGGGGGGGGGGGGGGGGAGGGGTGTGGCGGTGGAGGGGGTGGGGGTGGGAATGATCTTATACGAATTCCTCGAATCACGTGCGACATGGATAAGGTGAATAGCCAAGGTCTTTTTCCCAGGTCGGCAAGTCCAAAGCTGAAGGTTTAAGGTGAGAGGGAAAGAAACATAAAAAGGACATGAGGGGCAACTTTATCATATAGAGGGTGGTGCGTGTATGGAATGAGCTGCCAGAGGAAGTGGTGGAGGCTGGTACAATTGCAACATTTAAAACACATCTGGATGGGTATAAGAATAGGAAGGGTTTAGAGGACGATGGACCGAATATTGGCAAATGGGACTGTCTGGGTTGGCACGAGTGAGATGGACCAAAGGGTCTGTTTCCGTGCTGTACAGGTCTATGACTCTAATAGTTCACAGTGACTTGTGGAGTGATTGACACTTGTCAGGTAAGATGCTAAATCCATTGTTACTTGCCTGCTTAAGTGAATGTAAAAGCATAGGGTGGTTTCTTGATATTCAGGAGAAAAATCCTTCCTCACTGCAGCAACGAAAATATGCAAATCAGATGTTGTACTTGCCTGTATAATGACTGTTCCTGCACTTTGCAAGTAATCTGTTGTCTGGGAATGGCTTTGAGATATCTGGAGGACACCCTACGTGAATGCAGGTTTATTAATTGTTTGAGGATCTCATTCTCAGTACTCTACCTCTCACTGACATATATCCAGTTGTAGAATCAGTCCAGATATTTGTATCTTTATTCAAATGTGTTCTCCTTACTTGGATGTTTAGAAGACTTCCATTTGCAGGATTTAACTGAGTCATTTGAAATTCTTTTTTTCTCGTTCTGCTTCTATGATTGGTTTGTAATTCCAATTATTATTTTCCTAATGACCAAGTAGTGATTTTCTTACTGTTATTTTCATTCACCCCCCCAACACTATTTTGAATGAATTTTTTAAAAATGTTACTGCCCATGACAACAGTTAATCTCTGTTCAGCACACTTTAACTGAACCAATTCACTCTTTTATTCTTAAAAGTATCCAAAGTATGAAGAATAAAAATTATTCCCAAATATAAATCATAAATAGTTTAGGGAAACCACACTAGCAACCCTTCTGCTGACTCAATCCTGCACTTAATCACCCCAGGAATGGTCAGCTGGCCAGACTCAACAGTTCCTGTTTTGTCTTCAGCCCATCTCCTATTATGCTGCAGATCTCCAGTCAGGCTCTATTTGATATCTGATCCTCTTATTGTCTTCTTCCAATCAGGGGCATCCACATCATGTTGTTAAGCGCTGTATCCTCCAATCAAGTACCAGGACTGAATTCCCTTTCCTAATTTGGTCTGGGCAGCAGCCACTGTGTATGTGACTGTTACCAGGTTCACCTTTGAACACTGGTTCAACTTGAACAACTTGCAGTTACTGCATCCGAAATGTAACCACTTCCAGCTCTGGCCAATAATGTCCCAACTCCAACCATCTCCCAATTACATTTCTTCATACCTGACCTGACTCTCTCTGGTCAGTCACTGATAGCACAAATTGAAAATACAATCTGGTCACTATTAAGGAGCTGGTTATAGGATGATATGGATTGGACCCTGGATCTTAAAGGATGCAGGATACTTGCGAAGGCCAGGAATTTAGGAAAAGGTGAAGTGGTTACTGTGTTAATTAATGATGGTCTTAGCACAATAAAGAGAGGGATGACCGAAGTTCAGGAAACCATAGAACAGAAGGATAGAGTATGAAGGAAGAAATATCGAGTGCATATCTGTAAGGGAACAGTGATAACAATGGGGTTTTTAATTTTATATACAGACTGGTTAAAAAAAAATCAGATGGTTAAGAGTAGCCAGAAGAGTTCATAGAATGTTTTCAGGATAGTTTCTCAGAACAGCATATTTTGGAATTCACCAGAGAGCAGATTGCCAACACTATGTCTAAAGTAATGAGATAGGATTAGTGACTGACCTTATAGTGAAGGTGCTACATTGTAACAGCAATCAAATTATGATTAAACTTTACATTCAGTTTGAGGAAGAGAAGGTGGGCCCAGGACTAGTGTTTTAAACTTAAATAAAGAAAATTATGAGAGCTTGAAAGCAGGGGGAGTGACAAATTAGGATAAGAAATTAGGTAAGAAAATAAGGAGATATTTCAGAATACATACATTCCAATGAGAATGTATTGTTCCATGATTAACTAAAACATTAATGACTAGATTCTCTACAGTATGGAATTAGACCCTTCGGCCCAACAAGTCCACACTGCAATTTAGCATGGCCAATTCACCTGACCTGCACATCTTTGGATTGTGGGAGGAAACCGGAGCACCCAGAGGAAAACCACACCGACACAGGGAGAATGTGCAAACTCCACACAGACAGGCAGGAATCGAACCCAGGACCCTCACGCTGTGAGGCAGCAGTGCTAACCACTGAGCCATCGTGCTGCCCTTAATAAAACATGAAAATAAAAAAACCCAGAAAATTGTGCAGGTAAGAAAATTGGACAAATTTAAGAAGGAAGGAAATGGAGTATAGAGAAAGCTAGCTAGAAATGTAGAGGTACACTGTAAGATTTTCTATAGGAGTTTTAAAAAGAAAATAGTGTTAACAGCATGAGCGTCAGTCCCACAGAAAGTGAGTTTGAAGAATTAATAATGGGAACTAATGTGAACTGAATGAATATATTGCTTTTGTCTTTGCTACAGAGAATACAGAGTAGTGATACCCTAGAAATAGGTGTAAATCCGGAAATTATAATTAGAATTAAGTTTATTGACATGTGCATTCAAGTTAAAAATTTTCAATGTTGCCAATACATAGTGCCATCTTAGGTGCCAAGTACTAATCTTAGGTACGAAAGAAAGAGAAAATAAAGAAAAAAAAGTTAACCATGACAGATACACATCGTATAAGTTAGAAAAATAAGAAATAAAACTAAAAAGATAGACATTACATTCTTCCTATAAGGGCTGCCATGTGGTCTGCCCAGGCTCCACCATTCCTCCCAACCAGTAATCATCTTCACTCTGGGCTCACTGGCGGTGCCATCTTCACTCTGGGCTCACTGGCTGCCATCTTGCTCTGCTCTGGGCTGCGGGCCTTACCATCTTCACTCCGGGCCCGCTGGCAGAAAACGAAAAAGACAGAAGAAAGAAAAAATTAAGGAAATAAAGAGAAGGAATCGAGGCAGTGGTCAAGCTCCAGATGGAACGTCCAACTCCATTGCCACGTTGGAGCATGGAGGGAGAAATTAATAGACACTAGAGACACTTCTGGAATATTGTGTGGAATTCTGGTCTTCTTCCCACAGAAAGGATGTTGTGAATCTGATTTCAGAAAAGATTTACAAAGATGTTGCCAGGTTTGGATGGTTTAGTCTAAAGGGAGAGGCTGAATAGGCTGGGGCTGTTTCCCTGGAGCATCAGAGTCTGAGGGGTGATCTTATAGAGGTTTAAAAAAGCAAGAGGGGCATTGATAGGGTAAATAGACAAGGTCTTATCCCTGGGGTGGGGGAGTCCAGAACTAGAGGGCATAGGTTTAGGTGAGAGGGGAAAAATTTAAAAGAGACCTAAGGGGCAACGTTTTCATGCAGAGGGTGATGCATATATAGAAAGTGCTGCCAAAGGAAGTGGCGGAGGCTGGTCCAATTACAGCATTTAAAAGGCATCTGGATGGGTATATGAATAAGAAGGGTTTAGAGGGATATGAGCCAAGTGCTGGCAAATGGGACTATATTAGGTTAGGATGTCTGGTCGGCATGGATGAGTTGGACCGAAGGGTCCGGTTCTGTGCTGTACATCTCCGTGACTCAATGTCACTGAGTAAATCATTGGAGCCGTGGGCTGACAAGTCATAGAGTCATAGAGATGTACAGCATGGAAACAGACTCTTCAGTCCAACCCGTCCATGCCGACCAGATATCCCAACCCAATCTAGTCCCACCTGCCAGCACCCAGCCCATATCCCTCCAAACCCTTCCTATTCATATACCCATCCAAACGCCCCTTAAATGTTGCAATTGTACCAGCCTCCACCACATCCTCTAGCAGTTCATTCCATACACGTACCACCCTCTGTGTGGAAACGTTGCCCCTTAGGTATCTTTTATATCTTTCCCTTCTCATCCTAAACCTATGCCCCAAGTCCTGGGATCTTTGTGAATCATCCAAAAGTTTTTGAAAAAGTGGCTATGGAGTTGGTTGACATGTTGGTTTTAATTTTCAGTTCCAAAATTTAGTTCCATTGTCCTAGATTGAGGGAAAGTTCCACTCAGTTGGAAAATAACTAACATAACTCCTTTATTTGAAAAGGGATAGAGACAGAAACTCTGAGCCAGCTGGTTTCATGTGCATTACAGAGAAGAGATGAGCAGCTGTTAAGGATGCTGTTGTGGGACATTTGAGTAAATTCCAGGTAACCAATCATGTTTAACCAATCTAATGGAGCACCTGGGTGAAATAATGTTCTGTCGATAAAGGGGAGCCAATGGATGTATTGTACCCAATTGTGTAGAAGGAATTTAATAAAAGATGCTATATTAGTAATAGCTGTGGGATAAGTAAAAGCTCACATTGTGTGAGGGAGGGACAATTAAGATCGGGATGAATAGAAAATTGGCTAACTGAGCGTAAACTTTATTTTAAAGCATATTCATCCTTGTTTTCAAATTTCATCATGGCCTCACCCCGCTCCATCTCTCCAAACTGCTTCAGTCTGTAACTTTCACCCGTTGGCTGTGACCCCAGCTACATTTAAAACAACTATTGGTAGTGTGCTTTCTGTTACCCAGGTGTCAAACTCTGGAATATCCTTCCCAAACCTCTCTTCCTCACTTATTCCCCCCCTCAACTCCTTTTAAAACACTTCTACATAACGTGTTTTGTGCTAATTATTTTGGTTATATGGACCAATAGTACCTTGCTATTTGGCACATGACTTTGTCTTGTAACAGTCCTATGAAGTCCTTGGAAAATTTCATTGGGTTAAAGGCATTAGGTAAATATAATGAGAACATCATTCCTCAAAGAACATTTCCTACACACATCTCCAGATTCAGACACTTTCAATCAGGAGCATAATCAACCCTCATCTTTAAACTTAAATTCTCAATGATTACGTTATAAAACCTCTACAAAAATCCCAGCCTCCTCAAAACCTTAAATGTTTTACACCTATACGCATGTTAAATAGATTTCAAACATAAAAACATAAATTGAATATACGATCTTATTCCAATTTAACACGTAATTAATCTGTAATACAGTCTATTTAGAATTAACATGATAAAAGATTAGATTTTATTCCAAAATATTGGCACTTAATCTTCTCCTGATCAACCAAGGATTGATCCAACAGGGAATTGCATAGAGCTGTATAATTCATAAACTGCCCCACCAGTACCACTGCTCACAGATTGCAAGGTTAAAAAAGAATGAGAGGGTTGAACTAGGGACAAGATACAAAGGAATGTCGGCATAGTTAATCTGAAGTACAGACAGTAGGAGGCAAGTGCACAAGGAGACAGAAGGGTACACGTTTAGTGTTATAGTAATGGCAGAAAAGCAGAGGGGCTTTAGGGGGAGAGGCAGATATGCAGATAGCAGGAATGTGTGGATTTACTCTTCCTGGGTTTTGCTTTGACTGTTGCAAGTTAGTGATGAGAATTGAAGAGAACTGGCAGCTGAAAAGGAATTCATATTTTTCACTTATCAGGTTTCCTCAGTGAACAGCAAATAAAGAGAAAACTAAAGATATCAGCTTACAAATGACAGTCAGAACATTAGAGAGGCAGACGCATGGATTTAAGTGCAACGTGTGATAGTAACTTCAGTGTCAACATCGGAGAATTTTTATGAGCAACATTTTATGATCAAAGAAAGTGGCAGTTGGTGCAGATCAACTATCACTATGTTGTTGTTCAAGAGAGATATATTACTTTTAAGCTTTCAAAAAAGAAAACTTCAGAGAGATGATGGGTCTCTGGGTCAATTATCATGTAGCTGTGCTCGGAAATATGTGGGATGTTTCGGCAAAAGGGGATTGAAGGGAATACCTGAAGCAGACCAATTTTAACGAGCAAGGGGAAAGTACAAGAAAATTGGAGCTGGGGAAATAGCTGTGTTTTGAGGCTGGTAGAGCGATGATGGGCTGAAAAGCCTTATTGGTTGAAATTACTGTAATTTGCTAACCTCAGACGGAGTTGATTCCGTGAAGAATTTTCCCACCCTCGAATGAATGCAACAATTCAGTGAATCTAAACTGAGTTCGAACAGAAATAGATTTCAGGACATTAAATGCGCTGACCTCATGAAATAGAACAGGAACACTCTGCCCAGGCTGACAGCTGCTTTAAAATGCTGGGGTGAATTCTCTTTTTAATCTCAGTCTTCTCAATTTGCTTCTCCTTCAATTATTGTCTCCTAAAGGAATTGATTTGCACTCTTATCATCATTGCCCTTGTTGAGAGTTTGTTGCCAGGTAACGGGTGATCATAAGTATCACAACAATTGTGCTGCCCCCCCCACCCCCCACCTTGTCATTGAGTCTGATGATTGGTTTATTTTAAATTGACTAACCAAAACAAAACTACAAATCACCTCTGTTTCTGCCTTCCTTCCCCGTGTATCCCAGCAAGAAAAGAAAAGTTCTTTAAAGACAAAATGCTGGCCGGTCCCCATCCCCTGTCAGCCACACAATCAGCTTACACGAGGAATGGCAACTCTACACTCACCCTGTGATGGCCACATGTAACCCAGGATGCATTGCAGGTTGGTGATGTCGCTGTTATATTCGGGTCAGCAAGGTTAACCATTGACTGAATGCAGTAAGATAAAAACAATGACTGCAGATGCTGGAAACCAGATTCCTGGAGTAGTGGTGCTGGAAGAGCACAGCAGTTCAGGCAGCATCCGAGGAGCAGTAAAATCAACGTTTCGGGCAAAAGCCCTTCATCAGGAATAAAGGCAGAGAGCCTGAAGCATGGAGAGATAAGCTAGAGGAGGGTGGGGGTGGGGAGAAAGTAGCATAGAGTACAATGGGTGAGTGGGGGAGGGGATGAAGGTGATAGGTCAGGGAGGAGAGGGTGGAGTGGATAGGTGGAAAAGGAGCTAGGCAGGTAGGACGGTCATGGGGACAGAGCTGAGCTGGAAGTTTGGAACTGGGGTGAGGTGAGGGAAGGGGAAATGAGGAAACTGTTGAAGTCCACATTGAAGTCCCTGGGATTGAAATGTTCCGAGGCGGAAGATGAGGCGTTATTCCTCCAGGCATCTGGTGGTGAGGGAGCGGCGGTGAAGGAGGCCCAGGACCTCCATGTCCTCAGCACAGTGGGAGGGGGAGTTGAAATGTTGGGCCACAGGGCGGTGTGGTTGATTGGTGCGGGTGTTCCGGAGATGTTCCCTAAAGCGCTCTGCTAGGAGGCGTCCAGTCTCCCCAATGTAGAGGAGATCCCATCGGGAGCAATGGATACAATAAATGATATTGGTGGATGTGCAGGTAAAACTTTGATGAATGTGGAAGGCTCCTTTAGGGCCTTGGATGGAGGTGAGGGAGGAGGTGTGGGCGCAGGTTTTGCAATTCCTGCGGTGGAAGGGGAAGGTGCCAGGATGAGAGGGTGGGTTGTAGGGGGCGTGGACCTGACCAGGTAGTCACGGAGGGAACGGTCTTTGTGGAAGGCGGAAGGGGGTGGGGAGGGAAATATATCCCTGGTGGTGGGGTCCGTTTGGAGGTGGCGGAAATATTGGCGGATGATTTGGATTATGCGAAGTTTGGTAGGGTGGAAGGTGAGCACCAGGGGCGTTCTGTCCTTGTTACGGTTGGAGGGGTGGTGTCTGAGGGCGGAGGTGCGGGATGTGGACGAGGTGCATTGGTGAAGGGCTTATGCTCAAAACGTCGAATTCTCTATTCCTGAGATGCTGCCTGGCCTGCTGTGCTTTGACCAGCAACACATTTGCAGAGGTGCATTGGAGGGCATCTTTAACCACGTGGGAAGGGAAATTGCAGTCTCTAAAGAAGGAAGCCATCTGGTGTGTTCTGTGGTGGAACTGGTCCTCCTGGGAGCAGATACGGTGGAGATGGAGGAATTGGAAATACGGGTTGACATTCTTGCAGAAGATTGGGTGTAATCCAGGTAGTTGTGGGAGTCGGTGGGTTTGTAAAAAAAATGTCAGTGTCATGACGATCGTCATGAATGGAGAAGTCCAGGAAGGGAAGGGAGGTGTCAGAGATGGTCCAGATAAATTTAAGGTCAGGGTGGAATGTGTTGGTGAAGTTGATGAATTGCTCAACCTCCTCGTGGGAGCAAGAGGTGGCGCCAATGCAGTCATCAATATAGCGGGGCGTGGTGCCGGTGTAATTACGGAAGATGGACTGTTCTACTTCACCAACAAAGAGACAGGCATAGCTGGGGCCCATACGGGTGCCCATGGCTACCTCTTTGGTCTGGAGGAAGTGGGATGCAGTAAGCATCACCTAATGTGATGATGTCACAGAGACATGTGCAGAGTAAAGAAAGAGTTACTAGGAGACAGACTAGAGGCTAGAATGTGTCTCACAGTCTCAGTCATAAAATAATGTCTGTTATATTCCTATAATCTATTAATAGTTGCAGAAATCAAACTTCCCACCATGTACCCAATAAGACTCTTGTAGTTAGACCAGAAAGGTAGCTGTCCTTATCCATGCTGTACCAATCCAAGCCCATGTGGGCTCACCCTAACTCACAGTGCTCCCTCTAATTCAAGGCTTCAAAGGGTAAGGCCATGAAACATGCTGGGGACCCAGAAGACTTTTTTTAAAACGAGCGGATACTTCCGATTGCTGGTGACAATAAACTTTGTGGCAAATATCACATTCATACTTCAGAGAATGACATTAAAAAGCATTTCGGACCTGCTGTAGATGATTTCAGGAATGGAAGAGTTCTCCAGAGTTACTTACGTGCCGCCATGCGGCGACACGGTGGCTCAGTGGTTAGCACTTCTGCCTCACAGCGCCAGGGACCCGGGTTCAATTCCTGCCTCGGGCAACTGGCCATGCTAAATTGTCCATAGTACTAGGTGCATTTGTCAGGAGTAAACGTAGGGGAATGGGACTGGGTGGATTGCTCTTTGGAGGGTCGGTGTGGGCCTGTTGGGTTGAAGGGCCTGTTTCCACTAATCTAATCTACTTTGTGAGGCAGTGGTCTGTGGAAGCACAGTTAAATCAGCGATCACAGAGATGTCAAGGATGGAATGAGATAAAACCAAGCGTTTTCTGTATAAAAGTGGTACTGTAATCCTAACTGACTAAAAGGACAGTGACTGTAAACAGAGGTTGGCAGCATTGACTGGACATCAATGTAGTAGTGTTTGGATACCACAAGGCAGGCCAAAGAAACAAAATGGATGTCATGAAGCAGAATTCATGATAGGAAAAGAGACCTGGCTAACTTGCTAACTAGGTCACTTGAAGCAGATCAAAGTTTAAGATATATACAAATTTGGTCCAATGAAATATGTTGGAAGGACAGTAGATCTCTCAGCAGGAGTCTGATGGAGCCTCTGAAGCTAGTTAGAAAAGTTCAGTAGAGTCGTTGCACATGAAGGGAAAACCTATCCAGAACAGCAGTAAAGTCAGGAAAACTGCCATTACCACAGAACATTAATCTTTAAAGATAATAAAATGTCCAAAAATAATGCAAGTTATGGTATCAGAAGTAGTTTCAATGAAAATAACTTTCAAAATGGGCCAAAGAGAACACAAAATTAGAAATCCTGGTGAAGAGGACTCTTGAAGTATAGACTAGTATAAACTAAGTCAGATGCTGAACAAGTAAAGTTACTCCTGTAGACATACGGAAATATAGCAGATGATGTTTCATTTACTTCTTGACATACAGATTTTGAAAACCTTTGTCAATTATTTCAACCTCAGAACTAATAAAGTCCTTTAAAAGGCATGATGAAGCGAAACACACCAGACTTTTATATAAATTACTATTGAGCACTTTGTTTGATGTCTACAAAGAATATGCAGAAATATCGAATAGAGAAAGCCATTCTCAGGTGAGTGAATCAAAGATCTGAAAACAAAACAATCAGTCCTAAGAGGATGGGATAAAAATCGAACAAGAGATCTGCAATTCATTTCTTAAGGTGAAAAAAAAAGTTAAAAGATACACTAAGTTAATAAAGTGAGAAACAAAAAAAACTTGCAGATGCTGGAATCCAAGGTAGGGAAGCAGGAGGCTGGGAGAACACAGCAAGTCCGGCAGCATCAGGCGAAGTCAACTTTTTGAGTGTTACTCTTCATCAGGATGGGTTGAAGAGGGTTACACCTGAAACGTTGACTTCTCCACCTCCTGATGCTGCCTGGCTTGCTATGTTCTTCCAGCCTCCTCCTTGTCTAAGTCAATAAAGTGGGTAAGGCAAACACAAGACATTACTTCAGCTACAGGCTTAGGAGCAGTACTCTTTCAGGAGCTGGTGGATATTGCAAGCAAGTCTATTATGTGTCAAGTGCATTATGTTGCATAGAACTTTGATATGCACTGATAGAGCAGAAAGCTGTCTCACTTACAGAGGCTTGCAAGAGGTTTTCCGATTATTTCCTTGCCCTGGAAGTGACCAAAATGGATCACAAACCTTTAGTTACTCCACTGATTGAGAAGGAACTAACAAGATTTCAACTTCACTTCATGAGATTCATTGGAAACTGGTCCATGTACGGATTGGTGGTTGACTACCTTACCAGGATTTACTCAAGGAGTTGACTCAGATATCTATTCACAACAGCACAATAGCCAGCTGGTCATGATCAGCCTAGCGAGATTCAATAAGAACAACTGAGTGATCAGGAATGTCTCACCATCTACCAATATTATACTGAAGGTTGTTCACTGTAAAGGCCCTGTGTTATTGCCAAGAAAACATACCTCAAATACAGGACTCACATTCCCATTGTTGATGACTTACTATGAGTGTATGATGAACCATGGGTCATCCTGCCTTCACTTCCAGAGGGCATCTTGGTAAAGCTGCACCAAGGACACTTGGGAATCACCCAGTGCCAGCCGAGATCTCAGTTAGCGGTGAGGTGGCTTGGGATTCTCCAGGGACATGAAGAGAGTCAGTGGGAATTGTTAGACCTGCTGCATCCATAGGCCTGAACAACGAAACATCGATGCCCACCACTGGACTGCGAGAATGTGTGGGAGATAGTTTTGATGGTATGATAGAATGCCTTACCTCAATATCATTGATTATTTCCCAATAGATTGAAGCTAAGAAATTGCCCAATAGAATGACCAGGAACACAGTTAACCAAATCTTTCAAGAAATATCTGCAATGCATGAAATTGTCTGGTCAATTTGGACAATGGCTACAATCTGTGAATGAGTGCTACAGCCACTTCACAGCCTGTTGTAGACTTGAACATGTTACGAGCACACTGTGGGACACAATCTATTGGGGAAGCTGGGCTTGGGATCAGAAACATTGAACACGAACTCTGACATTGACACCACACTGTTGCTGAATTTAGGCCATTCTGTTCCAATATGGGCTAGGACCATCAGAGCTACCAAGCAGTAAATGAAGAGCAATCCTATTATACACACCGGGTATTAATATACACCAACATGTGAGAAACCTGCCAGAGCGGGACAATAGGCATGCATCAGAAAAGTAATGATTGTCCGCAGAAACATGAACCTATGGAGATTATACATTGTCCACACACTGCTAAAGTCGCTATTTGAAAGAACCGTAGGAGGCTTGTCCCATTATGGTTGAGTCATCCACAGAATTATTGGATGCACCAAATACAAAACTGAAAATAGAAGGGACTACAGATCTCCAGGAAGATTGTCCAAGTCAACTACCTTCTACCCAACAATCTAACTTTGTTCCAAGTCTGAAGAGAACACATTCTACATCATCTAAATCTTATACAGTCAAAGACTTGGGAATATGGAGTAGTGCTCAATGTAAATATATTCGTAAATGTACGATAATATAATGCAAAACAAATTGAGGGGGGAGTGAGGTGCAAATCTGAAAGGGTTCATTCTTAATTGAATGCCATCAGTACCATCCACTGTGATGATATAATGGGGACTTGGGCAGAGTTAACAGGGACCTGGGAGGAGACAGACCTGAGGCTAGTGTATTCCTGGTAGTCTCTAACATAAAGTCGGTCACATTCCTGTACTCTATAAATAACATCAGCAATACAGGAAATATCCTAGTGTTTACTTATCAAGAGTCTTCCAGTTAAACCAGAGCAGTGGGTATTTCTCTATATCTATACCACTTCAGGTTTGAAGGAACCTACAGGCACAATCATAACGAGTGTTGTCAGTGCAATGATAATTAAAGGGACAGTATCACCAAAGGGAGCACTTTATCCAAGACACTTTGCAACTTTGGAATTAATGCTGCTTGTAACTGTTTTGTACCACCAACTGCATTGGCGAAGCCATTGTTTTGCAAATTGACCCATCTTGTTGTGTATTCACAAACTGAACAAAGTATTGGGCAGATTTTCATAATGGGGACATACTGATCGTGTAGATATGCATTTCCTTTAACAATGCAATGTCAGTGATTAACTCACATGGTTCATAAAAAAAAATTGAGACGTTTGACTGTTTAACTTATGAAATACGTGAGTAAATGTTGTTAGATTGTTTCATTTCCCTTCTGATGTCCAAATCTGATGAATTTTGTTATTAAAGAGAGGTTTCCTTGCTGCAGGAAGTGTATTGGTTGCCGTAGCACTCTATTCTGTGGTTACAGAAACGAGGCTAGAAATTAGTGCTGGGTACCAGCTAGTTTGAGACCTGGCCTGGCTGGTGATGAAGAAACCTGAGTTTTTCAGTGGAAAACCAGTTAGAGTCAATAACTGTAGCCTTACTGGCACATTTTTATAATCCTGTTCTCACTGAGAGAGAAATTTGAATCATGAGGACCCATTCATGAGATTCTAATTTTCTCACAAAAATTCTCATGCAACCTTTAAGAATTTGTAGAAAATAAATTCCTGTGGGTCAAAATGGAGAGAAATGCTTGCAAGCACATACCCAGGAACATATCACAGGTGTTTGACCTTGTGACAGTGAAGGAACAACAACATATTTCCAAGTCAGGATGGTGAGTGGCTTGGAGGGGAACTTGTAGGGCTGGTGTTTTCTTTTATCTGCTGCCCTTGTCCTTCAAGGTGAAAGTGGTCATGGGCTTGGAAGATGCTGCCTAATGATCTTTGGTGAGTTTCTGCAGTGCATCTTCAGATAGTACACGTTGCTGCTACTGAGCATCCATGGTGGTGAGAGTGGATGTTTGTGGATGGAGTGCGAATCAAGTGGGCTGCTTTATCCTGGATGATGTCAAGCTTCTTGAGTGTTGTTGGAGCTGCACTCATCCAGAGAAGTGAGGGGTATTCCATCACACTCCTGACCTGTGTCTAGTAGATGGTGGACAGGCTTTGTGGGGTCTGTAGGATAGACAGAAATCCTCTTCATCTAAAATACTGAATGTTCATGGTAGAAGGAGTAGATGTTTGTGGATGTGGTGCCAATCAAGCAGGCTGCTTTGTCCTAGATGGTGTCGAGCTTCTCGAGTGTTGTTGGGGCTGGCCCCATCCAGGGAAGTGAAGAATAGTCCGTCACATTCCTGACTGCTGCTATTTGATAGCACAGAAATTTGAGCAAGGTGGGAAGTAAGTTTGTGCCAAAGAATTCTTAGCTCCTAACTTGTTCTTATAGTCAGTGTTTATATTGCTAATCCAGTTCAGTTTCTGTGCAAAAGTAATGCTTCAGCTGCTGATAATAGGGATTCAGTGATGGTCACTCTATTGAATATCAAGAAGGAAATGGTTAGATTCTCTCTAGTTGAAGGTGGTCATTGCCTGGCACTTCAGTGGGATGATCAATACTTGTTGCTTACTAGCTTAAACTTGAATATTGTCCATTTTACTGCACATGTATGGACACAGACTGCTTCAATATCTGATAAGATGCAAATCAAACTCAACATTGAGCAATCATTAAAAATCGAGTTTCTCAAAAAACCAGGACCTGATTAACACAGATCTCAGAGGGCTATACATTGTTGTCTTGCCTTATGTTACTGATAAATAACACAGACTGAGTCATGTGGATTTAGTTCACTCGCAAAGCTCTCACAGATTTATGAACAGCTCAGATTACAAATTACAGTATAGTTAAACAGGTATGCATGCTTTTAGCTCGATTACATGTGGAAGTATGCCATGTAGTTTACATTCTGAACTTCGCAGCATATTAAACTCTTAAAGTAACACAGTTCTTAAAACAATGGCACTAAGAAGGAAAGTGCAAAGATAGAGTGCTGAGCCATTGATGGATTTAAAATGAGGAGCAGGAGGCTTTAAAATGTAAGTATTGGATATGTACGTAGGAGTGTAAGTTTGCAAACATAGGCATCAAACACTAAGGAGAACTGATATGAGTTAGGATGCAAGCAACAGGGTCCTGGATGATTTCAGATGTAAGTTCAGCAAGTTGGAATCATCAGGTTAAGAGATGCCAACTAAAAACTGAAAGAACTGCAGATGCTGCAAATCAGAAACTAAAACAAATTGCTGGAAACGCTCAGCAGGTCTGACAGCATCTGTGAAGAGAAATCAGAGTTAACGTTTTGGGTCCAGTGACCCTTCCACAGAAAGGACAATGGATTTGAAACATTAGTTCTGATTCTCTTCACAGATTTTGCCAGACCTGCTGGGCATTTCTAGCAAATTCTGCTTTTGCAGGAGATACCAAAGCCAGGGATGAGCAATTAACTGACGGGGAATTATGGCAGGATCAATGACGATGATGAGTTTGAGCAACCTGCTGCAACACAATGTGGATAAGTCACCCATTACAACACATCACTTACTTCCATTCTGATACTCAGTCACCATGAGAGAAACTCAGTGAAAACGTATAAACATGCACAGTGTGGGTAACTTTTTAATCAAATATGAGAATGTACATCTGTGTGTGATCTGTGACTATCATATTTACGTCAGTCCTCTGTGTAATCTGCAACTTTAACAATTACATGAATCCTATCTGTTATCTGTGACTATAAAATTTACACTAGTCTTGTGTGGTACCTCTGTGAAAAATATTTACACCAATCCTGTGTACTGACTGTGACTATAACATTTACACCAATCCTTTGCGTTCACTGTGACTAATATATTTACACCAATCCTGTGTATTGTCTGTGTCTATAATATTCACACCATCCTGTGTAGTGTCTGTGTAAATAATATTTACAACAATCCTGTATACTGTCTGTGTCTATAATATTTAGAACAATCCTGTGTCCTGTCTGTGACTAATGTATATTTACACCAATCCTGAGTACTGTCTGTGATGACAATATTTACACCAATCCTGTGTACTGACTGTGACTATAACATTTACACCAATCCTTTGTGTTCACTGTGACTAATATATTTACACCAATCCTGTGTATTGTCTGTGTCTATAATATTCACACCATCCTGTGTAGTGTCTGTGTAAATAATATTTACAACAATCCTGTATACTGTCTGTGTCTATAATATTTAGAACAATCCTGTGTCCTGTCTGTGACTAATGTATATTTACACCAATCCTGAGTACTGTCTGTGATGACAATATTTACACCAATTCTGTGTACTGTCTGTGTCTGTAATATTACACCAATCCTGTGTAGTCTACGTCTATAATATTTACACCAATCCTCTGTACTGTCTGCATCTATAATATTTACATCAATCCTGTGTACTGTGTGTGACTATAATATTTACACCAATCCTGAGTCCTGGCTGTGTCTATAATATTTACACGAGTCATGTGTACTGTCCGTGACTATAATATTTACACCAATCCTATGTACTGTCTGTGTCTATAATATTTACACCAATCCTGTGTACTGTATGTGACAAAATATTTACACCAATCCTGAGTCCTGGCTGTGTCTATAATATTTACACGGGTCATGTGTACTGTCCGTGACTATAATATTTACACCAATCCTGTGTACTGGCTGTGACTATAATATTTACACCAATCCTGTGAACTGTCTGTGACAATAATATTTACACCAATTCTGAGTCCTGTCTGTGTCTACAATATTTATACCAATCCTATATACTGTCTGTGTCTATGATATTTACACGAATCCTGTGTACTGTCTGTGTCTATAATATTTACACCAATCTTGTGTACTGTCTGTGTCTACAATATTTACACCAATCTTGTGTAATGTCTGTGGAAATAATATTTAGACCAATCCTGTGTACTCTCTGTGTCTATAATGTTTACAACAATCCTGTGAACTGTTTGTGACTATAATATTTACACCAATCCTGTGTACTGTCTGTGAGAATAATATTTTAACCAATCCTGTGTCCTGTCTGTGTCTATAATACTTACAACAATCCTGTGTACTGTCTGTGTCTATAATATTTACACCAATCCTGAGTATTTTCTGTGTCTATAATATTTATAGCAATCCTGTGTACTGTCTGTGACAATAATATTTACACCAATCCTGTGTACTGTCTGTGACTATAATATTTACACCAATCCTGTGTACTGTGACTATAATATTTACAACAATACAGAGTCCTGTCTGTGACTATGATATTTACACCAATCCTGAGTCCTGGCTGTGTCTATAATATTTACACGGGTCATGTGTACTGTCCGTGACTATAATATTTACACCAATCCTGTGTACTGGCTGTGACTATAATATTTACACCAATCCTGTGAACTGTCTGTGACAATAATATTTACACCAATTCTGAGTCCTGTCTGTGTCTACAATATTTATACCAATCCTATATACTGTCTGTGTCTATGATATTTACACGAATCCTGTGTACTGTCTGTGTCTATAATATTTACACCAATCTTGTGTACTGTCTGTGTTTACAATATTTACACCAATCTTGTGTAATGTCTGTGGAAATAATATTTAGACCAATCCTGTGTACTCTCTGTGTCTATAATGTTTACAACAATCCTGTGAACTGTTTGTGACTATAATATTTACACCAATCCTGTGTACTGTCTGTGAGAATAATATTTTAACCAATCCTGTGTCCTGTCTGTGTCTATAATACTTACAACAATCCTGTGTACTGTCTGTGTCTATAATATTTACACCAATCCTGAGTATTTTCTGTGTCTATAATATTTATAGCAATCCTGTGTACTGTCTGTGACAATAATATTTACACCAATCCTGTGTACTGTCTGTGACTATAATATTTACACCAATCCTGTGTACTGTGACTATAATATTTACAACAATACAGAGTCCTGTCTGTGACTATGATATTTACACCAATTCTGAGTCCTGTCTGTGTCTATAATATTTACACCAATCCTGTATACTGTCTGTGACTATAATATTTACACAAATCCTGTGTACTGTCTGTGACTATAATATTTAAGCCAATCCTGTGTACTGTCTATCTCTATAATATTTACACCAATCCTGTGTGCTGTCTGTGTCTATAATGTTTACACCAATCCTGTGAACTGTTTGTGACTATAATATTTACACCAATCCTATGTGCTGTCTGAGGAAATAATATTTACACCAATCCTGTGTATTGTCTGTGCGAATAATATTTACACCAATCCTGTGTACTGTCAGTGTCTATAATATTTACACCATTCTTTTGTATTGTCTGTGTCTCTAATATTTACACCAATCCTGAGTATTTTCTGTATCAATAATATTTACACCCATCCTGTGAACTGTCTGTGTCTATAATATGTACACCAATACTGTGTACTGTCTATGGAAATAATATTTACACCAATCTTTTGTACTGTCTGTGACAATAATATTTACACCAATCTTTTGTACTGTCTGTGACTATAATATTTACACCAATCCTGTGTACTGTCTGTGACAATAATATTTACACCAATCTTTTGTACTGTCTGTGACTATAATATTTACACCAATCCTGTATACTGTATGTGACTATAATATTTACACCAATCCTGTGTCCTGGCTGTGACTATAATATTTACACCAATCCTGTGTACTGTCTGTGTAAATAATATTTACACCAATCCTGTATACTGTCTGTGTCAATAATATTTACGCCAATCCTATGAACTCTCTGTGGCTATAATATTTACACTAATCCTGAGTACTGTCTGTGTCTATGATATTCACACAAATCCTGTGTAATGTCTGTCTATAATATTCACACCAATCTTGTGAACTGCCTGTGACTATAATATTTACATCAATCCTGTGTACTGTCTGTGTCTAAATATTTACACCAATCCTGTGTACTGTCTGTGACTATAATATTTACACCAATACTGTGTAATGTCTGTGGAAATAATATTTACACCAATTCTGCGCACTCTCTGTGTCTATAATTTTACACCAATCCTGTGTAATGTCTGTCACTATAATATTTACACCTATCATGTGTACTGTCTGTGACTACAATATTTACGCCAATTTTGTGTATTATGTGTGTCCATAATATTTACACCAGTCCTGTGTACTGTCTTTGGAAATAATATTTACACCAATTGTGTGTCCTGTCTGTGCTTATAATATTCAGACCAGCCCTGTGTACTGTTTGTGTCTATAATATTTACACGTATCCTGTGTACTGTCTGTGTAAATAATATTTACACCAATCCTTTGAACTATTTGTGACTATAATATTTACACCAATCCTGTGTACTGTCAGTGTCTGTAATATTTACATCAATCCTGTGTACTGTCTGTGTCTAAATATTTACACCAATCCTGTGTACTGACTGTGTCTATAATATTTACACCAATCCTGTGTAATGTCTGTGACTATAATATTTACACCAATCCTGTGTACTGTCTGTGTCTAAATATTTACACCAATCCTGTGTACTGACTGTGTCTATAATATTTACACCAACCCTGTGTAATGTCTGTGACTATAATATTTACACCAATCCTGTGAACTGTTTGTGTCTAAATATTTACACCAATCCTGTGAACTGTTTGTGACTATAATATTTACACCAATCCTGCATACTGTGTGTCTATAATATTTACACCAGTCATGTGAAATGTCTGTAACTATAATATTTACAACAACCCTGTGAACTGTTTGTGACTATAATATGTACACCAATCATATGTACGGTCTGTGGAAATAATATTTACACCAATCCTTTGAACTATTTGTGACGATAATATTTACTCCAATCCTGCGTACTGTCTGTGACTATAATATTTACACCCGTCCTGTGTACTGTCTGTGGAAATAATATTTACACCAATCCTGTGTACTGTCTGTGACTATAATACTTACACCAATCCTGCGTGCTGCCTGTGTCTATAATATTTACACCAGTCATGTGTACTGTCTGTGGAAATAATATTTACACCAATCCTGTGTACTGTCTGTGACTATAATACTTACACCAATCCTGCGTGCTGCCTGTGTCTATAATATTTACACCAGTCATGTGTACTGTCTGTGGAAATAATGTTTACACCAATCCTGTGTACTGTCTGTGTAAATAATATTTAGACCAATCCTGTGTACTGTCTGTGTCTATAATATTTACACCAATCCTTTGAACTATTTGTGACTATAATATGTACACCAAACCTGTGTACTGTCTGTGGAAATAATATTTACACCAATCCAGTGTAATGTCTGTGGAAATAATATTTACACCAATCCTTTGAACTATTTGTGACTATAATATTTACACCAATCTTGTGTACTGTCTGTTTCTATAATATTTACACCGATCCTGTGTACTGTCTGTGGAAACAATATTTACACCAATCCTGTGTCCTGTCTGTGTCTATAATATTTACACCAATCCTGTGTAATGTCGGTGGAAATAATATTTACACCAATCCTGTGTACTGTCTGTGACTATAACATTTACACCAATCCTGTATACTGTCTGTGACTATAATATTTACACCAATCCTGTGTACTGTCTGTGACTATAACATTTACACCGATCCAATGTACTGTCTATACCGATAATATTTACACCAATCCAGGTAACTGTCTGTGTAAATAATATTTACACCATTCCTGTGTACTGTCTGTGACTATAATATTTATGCCAATCCAGAGTACTTTCTGTGTCTATAACATTTACACCCATCCTGTGTACTGTCTGTGTCTATAATATTTACACCAATAATGTGTACTGTCTGTGACTATAATATTTATGCCAATCCAGAGTACTGTCTGTGTCTATAATATTTACACCAATCCTGTGTACTGTCTGTGGAAATAATATTTACACCAATCTTGTATACTGTCTGTGACTATAATATTTACACCAATCCTGTGTACTGTCTGTGACTATAATATTCACATCCATCCTGTGAACTGTATGTGACTATAATATTTATACCAATCCTGTGTATTTTCTGTGTCTGTAATATTTACACCAATCCTGCTTACTGTCTATGTCTATAATATTTACACCAGTCATGTGTATTGTCTATGACTAGAATATTTACACCAATCCTGTGTAATGTCTATGGAAATAATATTTACACCAAACCTGTGTAGTCTCTGTGTAAATAATATTTACACCCATCCTGTGTACTGTCTGTGACTATAATATTTAAACCAATCCTGTGTACTGTCAGTGACTATAATATTTACACCAATCCAGGTAACTGTCTGTGTAAATAATATTTACACCCATCCTGTGCACTGTCTGTGACACAATTTACACAAATCCAGTGAAACTGTCTGTGACTATAATATTTACACAAATCCAGTGAACTGTCTGTGACTATAATATTTACGCCAATCCAGTGTACTTTCTGTGTCTATAACATTTACACCCATCCTGTGTACTGTCTATGTCTATAATATTTACACCAATCCTGTGTAGTGTCTGTGTCTAAATATTTACACCAATCCTGTGTACTGTCTGTGACTATAATATTTACACTAATCCTGCGTACTGTGTGTGTCTATAATATTTACACCAATCCTGCGAATTGTTTGTGACTATAATATTTACACAAATCCTGTGTAGTGTCTGTGTCTATAACATTTACACCAATCCTGTGTACTGTCTGTGTCTAAATATTTACACCAATCCTGTGAACTGTTTGTGACTATAATATTTATAGTGACCCTGCTGGACACACTTTCCTCATTCCTGATGAAGGGCTTATGCCCGAAACGTCGAATTTCCTGCTCCTTGGATGCTGCCTGACCTGCTGCGCTTTAACCAGCAACACATTTTCAGCTCTGATCTCCAGCATCTGCAGACCTCACTTTTTACTATAATATTTACAACAATCCAGTGTACTGTCTGTGGAAATAATAATTACACCAATCATGTGAACTGACGGTGACTATAATATTTACACCATTCCTGTGTAATGTCTGTGTAAATAATATTTACACCAATCTTGTGTACTGTCTGTGTCTATAACATTGACTGTCTGATTGTTCCTGTCAGTACACCGATCCTGTGTACTGTCTGTTTAAATAATATTTACACCAATCCTGTGACCTGTCTGTATCTATAATATTTACACCAATCCTGTGTATTGTCTGTGACAATAATATTTACACCAATCCTGTGTACTGTCTATGTCTATAATATTTTCACCAATCCTCTGTACTGTCTGTGCCTATAATATTTACACCAATCTTGTGTACTGTCTGTGACAATAATATTTACTCCAATCCTGTGTCCTGTCTGTATCTATAATATTTACACCAATCCTGTGTACTGTCTGTTTAAATAATATTTACACCAATCCTGTGACCTCTCTGTATCTATAATATTTACACCAATCCTGTGTACTGTCTGTGACAATAATATTTACACCAATCCTGTGTACTGTCTATGTCTATAATATTTTCACCAATCCTCTGTACTGTCTGTGCCTATAATATTTACACCAATCTTGTGTACTGTCTGTGACAATAATATTTACTCCAATCCTGTGTCCTGTCTGTATCTATAATATTTACACCAATCCTGTGTACTGTCTGTGTAAATAATATTTACACCAATCCTCTGTACTGAACATAGAACATAGAATATAGAACATAGAAAAATACAGCGCAGTACAGGCCCTTCGGCCCTCGATGTTGCGCCGACCAAAGTCTACCTAACCTACACTAGCCCAATAACCTCCATATGCTTATCCAATGCCCGCTTAAATGACCATAAAGAGGGAGAGTTCACCACTGCTACTGGCAGGGCATTCCATGAACTCACAACCCGCTGTGTAAAGAATCTACCCCTAACATCTGTCCTATACCTACCACCCCTTAATTTAAAGCTGTGTCCCCTAGTAACAGCTGACTCCATTAACAGAAAAAGGTTCTCAGTGTCTACCCTATCTAAACCCCTAATCATCTTGTACACCTCGATCAAATCTCCCCTAAACCTTCTTTTCTCCAATGAGAACAGCCCCAAGTGCCTCAGCCTTTCCTCATACGATCTTCCTACCATGCCAGGCAACATTCTGGTAAACCTCCTCTGCATTCGTTCCAATGCCTCCACATCCTTCCTATAGTATGGCGACCAAAACTGCACACAATACTCCAGATGAGGCCGCACCAGAGTTTTATACAACTGCAACATGACCTCAGGACTCTGGAACTCAATTCCTCTACCAATAAAGCCCAGTACACCGTATGCCTTCTTCACAGCACTATTTACCTGGGTGGCAACTTTCAGAGATCTGTGTACATGGACACCAAGATCCTTCAGCTCATCCACACTACCAAGTAGCCTACC
This sequence comes from Hemiscyllium ocellatum, assembly GCF_020745735.1. Classification (NCBI taxonomy): domain Eukaryota; kingdom Metazoa; phylum Chordata; class Chondrichthyes; order Orectolobiformes; family Hemiscylliidae; genus Hemiscyllium; species Hemiscyllium ocellatum. Next base: position 16,722,152 of record NC_083418.1, read on the forward strand.
ATTAGCCCAGTAATCCATCTTCTTGTTACTCCTACCAAAGTGAATGACTTCACACTTAGCTACATTGAACTCCATTTGCCACCTTTCTGCCCAGTTCTGCAACTTATCTATATCCCGCTGTAACCTGCCACATCCTTCTTCGCTGTCCACAACTCCACCGACTTTCGTGTCATCCGCAAACTTGCTCACCCAGCTTTCAAGGCCCTCCTCTAGATCATTTATAAAGATGACAAACAGCAATGGTCCCAAAACAGACCCTTGTGGAACACCGCTAGTAACTGCACTCCAAGATGAACCTATTCCATCAACTACTACCCTCTGTCTCCTTCCAGCCAGCCAATTCCTAATCCAAACCTCTAATGCACCCTCAATGCCATACCTCCGTAGTTTTTGCATTAGCCTACCATGGGGTACTTTATCGAACGCCTTGCTAAAATCCATATACACCACATCTACTGCTTTACCCTCGTCCACCTCCTTAGTCACCTTCTCAAAGAACTCAGTAAGGTTTGTGAGGCACAACCTGCCCTTCACAAAACCATGCTGACTATCCTTGATCACGTTATTCCTATCCAGATGTTCATAAATCCTATCCCTTACAATTTTCTCTACTGTCTGCATCTATAATATTTTCACCAATCCTCTGTACTGTCTGTGTCTATAATATTTTCACAAATCCTATGTACTGTCTGTGTCTATAATATTTACACCAATCCTGTGTACTGTCTGTGACTATATTTACACCAATCCTGTGTACTGTCTGTGTCTATAGTATTTCCACGAATCCTGTGTAATGCTGTGTACAGTCTGTGAAAATAATATTGACACCTATCCTGTATACTGACTGTCTATAATATTTTCACCAATGCAGTGTACTGTCTGTGGAAATAATATTTACACCAATTCGGTGTACTGTCTGTGTCTATGACATTTACACCCATGCTGTGTACTGTCTGTGACTATAATATTTACACCAATCCTGTGTACTGTCTGTGACTATAATATTTACACCATTCCTGTGAATTATCTGTGATTATAATATTTATACCAATTGTGTGTACTGTCTGTGTCTATAATATTTACATGAATCCTGTGTACCGTCTGTGTCTGTAATATTTACACCAATCCTGTGTACTGTCTGTGACTGTAATAATTATACCAATCCTGTGTAATCTCTGTGACTATATTTTCACCAATCCTATCTACTGTCTGTGTAAATAATATTTACACTAATCATATGCACTGTCTGTGCAAATAATTATTATACTAATCATGTGCACTGTCTGTGTATAATATTTACAGCAATACTGTGTACAGTCTGTGATAATAATATTAACACCAATCCTGTGTACAGTCTGTATCTATAATATTTACACCTATCCTATGTACTGTCTGTGTAAATAATATTTACACCAATCTTGTGTACTGTCTGTGTCTATAATACTTTCAACAATCCTGTGTACTGTTTGTGTCTATAATATTTACACCAATCCTGTATACAATCTGTGACTATAATATTTACACCAATTCTGTGTCTATACTATTTCCACGAATCCTGTGTAATGCTGTGTACAGTCTGTGAAAATAATATTAACACCTATTCTGTATACTGTCTATCTATAATATTTTAACCAATGCAGTGTACTGTCTGTGGAAATAATATTTACACTAATCCTGTGTACTGTCTGTGTCTATAATATTTACAACAATCCTGTGTACTGTCTGTGACTATAATATTTACACCAATCCAGTGTACTGTCTGTGTCAATAATATTTACACCAATCCTGTGTACTGTCAGTGTCTATAATATTTGCTCCAATCCAGTGTACTGTCTGTGTCTATAATATTTACACCAATCCTGTGCACTGTCTGTGTAAATAATATTTACACCAATCCTATGTACTGTCTGTGTAAATAATATTTACACCAATCCTGTGTACTGCTTGTGTCTATAATATTTACACCAAGGTTGCATATGTCTGTGACTATAATATTTCCACCAAAACTGTGTTCTGTCTGTGTCCATTCCATTTACACCGATACAGTGTACCGTCTGTGTCGATAATATTTGCACCCATCCTGTATACAGCCTGTGACTGTAATATTTACACAAGTCCTGTGTACAGTCTGTCACTATAATATTTACACTAATTCTGTGTACTGTCTGTGACTATATTTACACCAATCCTATGTACTGTATGTGTCTAAAATATTTACACCGATCCTGTGTACTGTCTGTGTAAATAATAATTACACCAATCCTGTGTATTTTCTGTGTCCGTAATATTTACACCGATCCTTTGTACCTTCTGTGGAAATACCATTTTCACCAATCCTGTGTACTGTTTCTGTCTATAACATTGACACAAATCCTGTGTACTGTCTGTGACAATAATATTTACACCAGTTCTGTACACTGTCTGTGTTTATAACATTGACATCAATCCTGTGAACTGTCTGTGTCTATAATATTTTCACCAATCCTGTGTACCATATGAGACTATAATATTTACACCAATCCTGTGTACATTCTTTGTAAATAATATTTACACCAATCCTGTGTCCTGTCTGTATCTATAATATTTACACCAATCCTGTGTACTGTCTGTGTAAATAATATTTACACCAAACCTGTGTACTGTCTGTGACTATAATATTTACACCAATCCTGTGTATTGTCTGTGACTATAGTATTTACACCAATCCTGTGTAATGTCTGTGTCTATAATAATTACACCAATCCTGTGTACTGTCTGTGTCTATAACATTGACATCAATCCTGTGTACTGTCTGTGTCCATAATATTTACTCCAATCCTGTGACCTGTCTGTGACAATAATATTTACACCAATCCTGTGTACTGTCTGTGTAAATAATATTTACACCAATCCTGTGTATTGTCTGTATCCATAATGTTTACACAAATCTTGTGTACTGTCTGTGTCTATAACATTTACACCAATGCTGAGTACAGTCTGTGTAAATAATATTTACACCAATCCTATGTACTGTCTGTGTCTAAAACATTGGCATCAATCCTGTGTACTGTCTGTGTCTGCACTATTTACACCAATCCTGTGTACCGTCTGTGTCGATAATATTTACACCCATCCTGTATACAGTCTGTGATTATAATATTTACACCAATACTGTGTACTGTCTGTGTCTATACTATTTCCACGAATCCTGTGTAATGCTGTGTACAGTCTGTGACAATAATATTTACACCAATCCTGTGTAGTGTCTGTGTCTACACTATTTACACCAATCCTGTGTACTGTCTGTGACAATAATATTTACACCAAACCTGTATAGTGTCTGTGTCTATAACGAGGAGAAAGTGAGGTCTGCAGATGCTGGACATCAGAGCTGAAAATTTGTTGCTGGAAATGCCCAGCAGGTCAGGCAGCATCCAAGGAACAGGAGATTCGACGTTTCGGGCATAAGCCCTTCTTCAGGGATTGTCGAATATCCTGTTCCTTGGATGCTGCCTGACCTGCTGCGCTTTTCCAGCAACACATTTTCACCTCTGTGTCTATAACATTGTCACCAATCCTGTGTACTGTCTGTGTAACTAATATTTACACCAATCAAGTGCACTATCTGTGTAAATAATATTTACACCAATCCTGTGTACTGTCTGTGACTATAATATTCACACCAATCCTGTGTACTGTCTGTGTCTATAATATTTACACCAATCCTGTGTACTGTCTGTACCTATAATATTTACAGCAGTCCTGTGTACTGTCTGTGTAAATAATATTTACACCAATCCAGTGTACTGTCTGTTTACATAATATTTACATCAATCAAGTGCACTGTCTATGTAAATAATATTTACACCAATCCTGTGTACTGTCTGTGACTAAAATATTTGCACCAATCCTGTGTACTCTCTGTTACTATAATATTTACAGCAATCCTGTATAAAGTCTGTGTCTATAATATTTACACCAATCCTGTGTACTGTCTGTGTCTATAATATTTACAGCAGTCCTGTGTACTGTCTGTGTAAATTATATTTACACCAATCCTGTGTACTGTCTGTGTCTATAACATCTACCCCAATTCTGTCCACAGTCTGTGTCTATAACATTGACACCAATCCTGTGTAACATATGTGTCTAAGATATTTACACCAATCCTGTGTACTGTATGTGACTATAATATTTACCCCAATCCTATGTACTCTCTGTGTCTATACTATTTCCACGAATCCTGTATAAAGTCTGTGTCTATAATATTTACACCAATCCTGTGTACTGTCTGTGTCTATAATATTTACAGCAGTCCTGTGTACTGTCTATGTAAATAATATTTACACCGATCCTGTTCCTGTCTGTGGAAATAATATTTACACCAATCCTGTGTACTGTTTCTGTCTATAACATCTACACCAATCCTGTATCCTGTCTGAATCATATAATATTTACACCAAACCTGTGTCCTTTCTGTGACTATAATATTTACACCAATCCTGTGTACTGTATGTGTCTAAAATAATTTCACCAATTCTGTGTACTGTCTGTGTAAATAATATTTACACCAATCCTGTGTACTGCCTGTGACTATAATATTTACACTGATCCTGTATACAGTCTGTGACTATAATATTTACACCAATTCTGTATACTTTCTGTATCTATAATATTTACACCAATTCTGTATACTGTCTGTGACTACAATATTTTCATCAATGCTGTGTACAGTCTGTGAAAATAATATAAACACCTATCCTGTATACTGCCTGTCTACAATATTTACACCAATGCTCTGTACAGTCTGTGTAAATAATATTTACACAAATCCTGTGTACTGTCTGTGTCTATAACATTTACACCAATCCTGTATATTGATAGTGACGATTATATTTACACCAATCCTGGGTATTTTCTGTGTCTATAATACTTACACCAATCCTGTGTACTGTCTGTGACAATAATATTTACACCAATCCTGTATACTGTCTGTGTCTATAATATATACACCAATCCTGTGTACTGTCTGTGTCCATAACATTTACACCAATCCTATATACTCAGTGACGATTATATTTACACCATTCCTGTGTATTTTCTGTGTCTATAATATGTTTCTACTAATCCTGTGCACTGTCTGTGTAAATAATATTAACACCAATCCTGTGTACTGTCTGTGTAAATAATATTTACACCAACCCCGTGTACTGTCTGTGATTACAATATTGACATCAATCCTGAGTACTGTCAGTGTCTAAAATATTTTCACCAATCCTGTGTACTGTCTGTGTCTATATTTATATCAATGCTGAGTACAGTCTGTGTAAATAATATTAACACCAATCCTGTGTACTTCTGTGTATATAATATTTACACCAATCCTGTGTACTGCCTGTGTCTATACTATTTCCACCAATCCTGTGTACTGTCTGTGACTATAATATTCACACCAATCCTGTGTAATGTCTATGACAATAATATTTACACCATTTCTGTATACTGTCTGTGACTATAATATTTTCATCAATCCTGTGTTCTGTCTGTGTCTATAATATTTACTCCAATCCTGTGACCTGTGTGGTACAATAATATTTACACCAAACCTGCATAGTGTCTGTGTCTGTAACATTGACACCAATCCTGTGTACTGTATGTGTCTAAAATATTTACACCAATCCCATGTACTGTCTGCGTAAATAATATTTACACCAATCCTGTGTAGTGTCTGTGTCCATAATATTTACACCAAACCTGTATAGTGTCTGTGACTTTAATATTTACACCAGTCCTGTGTACTGTCTGTGGAAATAATATTTACACCAATTCTGTGTACTGTCTGTGACTATATTGACACCAATCCTGTGTACTGTATGTGACTATAACATTTACACCAATCCTGTGTACTGTCTGTCTATAATATTTACACCAATGCTGTGTACAGTCTGTGTAAATAATATTTACACCAATCCAGAGTACGGTCTGTACTATAATATTTACACCAGTCCTGTGCACTGTCTGTGTCTATAACATTGACATTAATCCTGTGTACTATCTGTGTCTATAACATTGACATCAATCCTGTGTACTGACTGTGTCTATAATATTTACACCAATCCTGAGTCAAGTCTGGGACAATAATATTTACTCCAAACCTGTATAGTGTCTGTGACTTTAATATTTACACCAATCCTGTGTACTGTCTGTGCCTATAACATTTACACAGTCCTGTATACTGATAGTGACGATTATATTTACACCTGTGTATTTTCTGTGTCTATAATATTTATACCAATCATGTGTACTGTCTGTGCCTATAATATTTGCCCCAATGCTGTATACTGTCTGTATCTATAATATTTACACCAATTCTGTGTACTGTCCGTGTCTATAATATTTATACATATCCTGTGTACTGTCTGTGCAAATAATATTTACACCAATCCTGTGCACTGTCAGTGTCTATTATATATTTATACCAATCCTGAGTACTGTCTGTGTATATGATATTTACACCAATTCTGTGTACTGACTGAGTCTATCATATTTACACCTGTGTACTGTCGGTGATTATAATATTAACAACAATCCTGTATAAAATCCGTGTCTATAGTATTTACACCAATCCTGTGTACTGTCTGTGTCTATAGTATTTACACCAATCCTGTGCATTTTCTGTGTATATAATATTTACACCAATCCTGTGTACTGTCTGTGTCTATAGTATTTACACCAATCCTGTGCATTTTCTGTGTATATAATATTTACACCAATCCTGTGTACTGTCTCTATAATATTTGCACCAATCCTGTGTATTTTCTGTGTCTATAATATTTACATCAATCTTGTGTACTGTCTGTGTAAATAATATTTACACCAATCCTGTGTACTGTCTGAGTCTATAATATTTACACCAATCCTCTGTACTGTCTGTGTAAATAATATTTACACTAATCCTGTGTTCTGTCTGTGTAAATAATATTTACACCAATCCTGTGTACTGTCTGTGGAAATACTATTTACAGTGATCCTGTGTACTGTTTGTGTCTATAACATCAACAGCAATCCTGCGTACAGTCTGTGTCCATAATATTTACACTAGGCCTGTGTACTGTCTGTGTAAATAATATTTACACGAATTCTGTGTACTGTCTGTGACTATATTGACACCAATCCTGTGTACTGTATGTGACTATAACATTTACACCAATCCTGTGTACTGTCTGTCTATAATATTTACACCAATGCTGTGTACAGTCTGTGTAAATAATATTTACACCAATCCAGAGCACGGTCTGTGACTATAATATTTACACCAGTCCTGTGCACTGTCTGTGTCTATAACATTGACATTAATCCTGTGTACTATCTGTGTCTATAACATTGACATCAATCCTGTGTACTGACTGTGTCTATAATATTTACACCAATCCTGAGTCAAGTCTGGGACAATAATATTTACTCCAAACCTGTATAGTGTCTGTGACTTTAATATTTACACCAATCCTGTGTACTGTCTGTGCCTATAACATTTACACAATCCTGTATACTGATAGTGACGATTATATTTACACCTGTGTATTTTCTGTGTCTATAATATTTATACCAATCCTGTGTACTGTCTGTGCCTATAATATTTGCCCCAATGCTGTATACTGTCTGTATCTATAATATTTACACCAATCCTGTGTACTGTCTGTGTCTATAACATTTACACCAATCCTATATACTCAGTGACGATTATATTTACACTGATTCTGTGTATTTTCTGTGTCTATAATATTTATACCAATCCTGTGTACTGTCTGTGCCTATAATATTTACACCAGTCCTGTGTACTGTCTATGTAAATTATATTTACACTAATCCTGTGTCCTGTGTACTGTTTGTGTCTATAACATCTACACCAATTCTGTGTACAGTCTGTGTCTAGACAATTTACATCAGTCCTGTGTACTGTCTGTGGAAATAATATTTACACCAATCGTGTGTAGTGTCTATGTCCATAATATTTACACCAATCCTTTGTATTTTCTGTGTCTAAAATATTTATACCAATCCTGTGTACTGTCTGTGGAAATAATACTTCCACTAATCCTGTGTCCTGTTTATGTCTATAACATCCACACCAATTCTGTGTATAGTCTGTGTCTATAATATTTACATCATTCCTGTGTACTGTCAGTGTCTATAATATATTTATACCAATCCTGTGTACAGTCTGTGTAAATAATATTTACACCAATCCTGTGTACTGACTGTGACTATAATATTTACACCAATCCCGTATACTGTCTGTGTCTATAACATTTACACGTATCCTATGTTCTGTCTGTGTACTGTCTGTATATATGATATTTACACCAATTCTGTGTACTGTGACTATAATATTTACAACAATACAGAGTCCTGTCTGTGACTATGATATTTACACCAATTCTGAGTCCTGTCTGTGTCTATAATATTTACACCAATCCTGTATACTGTCTGTGACTATAATATTTACACGAATCCTGTGTACTGTCTGTGACTATAATATTTAGACCAATCCTGTGTACTGTCTGTGTCTATAATGTTTACAACAATCCTGTGAACTGTTTGTGACTATAATATTTACACCAATCCTGTGTACTGTCTATGTACATACTATTTACACCAATTCTGTGTACTGTCTGTGATTATAGTATTTATACCATTCATGTATACTGTCTGTGGGAATAATATTTACACCAATCCTGTGTCCTTTCTGTGACTATAATATTTATACCAATCCTGTGAATTATCTGAGATTATAATATTTACACCAATCCTGTGTCCTGTCTGTGTAAATAATATTTACACCAATCTTGTGTACTGTCTGTGACTATAATATTTATACCAATCTTGTGTACTGTGTGTGTAAATACTATTTACACCAATCCTGTGTATTGACTGTCTGAAATATTTACACTGATCATGGGTACTGTCTGCGACTATATTATTTACATCAATCGTGTGTACTGACTGTGTCTGAAATATTTACACTAATCCTGTGTACTGTCTGTGACAATAATATTTACTCCAAACCTGTGTACTGTTTGTGTCTATAACATCTACACCAATCCTGTGTACAGTCTGTGTCTATAATATTTACACCAATCCTGTGTACTGTCTGTGTATGTGATATTTACACCAATTCTGTGTACTGTCTGTGTCTATAATATTTATACATATCCTGTGTACTGTCTATGTAAATAATATTTACACCAATCCTGTGCCCTGTCAGTGTCTATTATATATTTATACCAATCCTGTGTACTGTCTGTATATATGATATTTACACCAATTCTGTGTACTGACTGAGTCTATCATATTTACACAAATCTTGCGTACTGTCTGTGACTATAATATTTATACCAATCCTGTGTACTGTCTGTGTCTATAGTATTTACACCAATCCTGTGCATTTTCTGTGTATATAATATTTACACCAATCCTGTGTACTGTCTGTCTCTATAATATTTGCACCAATCCTGTGTATTTTCTGTGTATATAATATATACACCAATCTTGTGTACTGTCTGTGTAAATAATATTTACACCAATCCTGTGTACTGTCTGTGTCTATAGTATTTACACCAATCCTGTGCATTTTCTGTGTATATAATATTTACACCAATCCTGTGTTCTGTCTGTGTAAATAATATTTACACCAATCCTGTGTACTGTCTGTGTCTATAATATTTACACCAAAGCTGTTTACAGTCTGTGTAAATAATACTTATACCAATCGTGTGGACTGTCTGTGTCTATAATATTTACACCAATCCTCTGTACAGTCTGTGACTGTAATATTTACACTAATCCTGTGTACTGCCTGTGATTATAATATTAACAACAATCCTGTATAAAATCTGTGTCTATAATATTTACACCAATCCTGTGTACTGTCTGTGACTATAATATTTACATCAATCCTGTGTACTGTCTGTGTCTATAATACTTGCACTCTGTAGAAACATGTTGTCATGGTCTTTTCTGATCTACTCCATTTGGACCATGCAGTCCAGGTTTTATGTTAATTTGAACAAATGGCTCCAGCTGATGTTTTCATATTGAATGGGGCTTGCACTGTCAGTCCAGAGCAGTCCTGCACAGCTCCTGACATTTGCCTGGACGTAGCAGATAAGGAATATGTGTACCTCCCCAACCCCCTCTTTATATGGAACTGTCTGAAGAACCAGCTGGATTGGGTACTGCTTATTCTTTACCAGCACCCTGACTCTGAGCTTCCCAACTGGATGAGCTCACATTGGGATTCTCAATCCCTAAGAGTTGTGGTTGCCCAGTCATTGAGCATAATTGATGTTGAGATGGATACGTTGACTTTTGAATGAGCCAGTGGATATGAAAGATCGAGCAGTGAAGTGAAGATGAAGTGGAAGATTGACCATGATTGAACAGAATGGCAGAACAGGTTTGAGTACCTGAATAATCTCTATCTGCTACGGTTTCTCATGTTCTTCTGGCTAAATTCTGCTCTGCCTCCTAGCCATGGTGAAGACTCATGTGACCACTAGAAGACCATTGTGAAACCCAGCGATCCATTAGAGTGAGTAAAGAAGACTCCACAAGGTTGGAGTGTCCTAGTGTCTACTTTGGCCTGCAGGCTTTTTTCACATTTTCAAACATCTGAGTCTCGAGAGTTATGATGGTGTGCTGTGTGCAGCTCAGTTCTCATCAGCCGTAGTCCTGGAGAATGAAGAGACCACAGCTGAAGGGTATGGCTATCAACAAGAGGAACAACCATCGTAACAACCTGAGAACTGGAACTGGTGGCAACATGACACTTTTATATTAATCTGATCACCACCATTTTCTTAATCATGGTGTCACATGATAGCAAGAAACACTTGGACAGGATACTGAAAAAGCTTTGGACCTTGACAACATTCTGGCAACCGTACTGAAGACTTGAGCTGTCGAACTTGCTGCTCACCCAGCCAAGCTGTTCCAGTAGAATACTGGCATCTACCCGACAATTGTCCAGATGTGTCAAATGGCAAGACAAATCCAACCTGGCCAATAACCACGCAATCAGTCTATTCTCCATCATCTGTAACGTGATGGAAGGTGTCACCAACAGAGCTATCAAACAGCACCAGTTCAACAATAACTTGCTCAGTGACACCCAGTTTCGGTTCCACCAGGGCCACCCAGCTCCTGACCTCATTACAGCCTTGGTTCAAACGTGGACAAAAGAGCTGAATTCCAGAATGTAAGCTGAGAGTGACAGCCCTTGACATCAAAGCTGCATTCAACTGAGTGTGGGATCAAGGAGCCCTAATAAAACTGGAATCAATTAATCAGGGGGCAAACTCTTCTGCTGGTTGGAGTCATAAGTGGAAAATAGGAAGATGGTTGTGGTTTTTGGAGGTCAGTCATCTCAGCTTCAGAATATCTCTGCAGAGTTCCTTAGGATAGTGTCCTAAGCCTGACTATCTTCAGCTGCTTCATCATCCCTTCATCATAAAGTCAGAAGTAGGGATGTTCACTGTGTAACCATCAATGTTTAGTACCATTTGCAGCTCATCAGATCTTGAAACATTCCGTGTTCAAATGCAACAAGATCTGGACAATACCAAGATTTGGGTTGACAAGTGACAAGTAACTATTACACCTCACAAATGCCATGTGACAAATGACAAAGGCTATGATCATCTCTAGCAAGAGAGAGTCAAGCTTTTGTCTTTTGGCATTACCATCATGGAATTCCTTACGATAAATACCCTGGGGTTACTATTAACCACAAACTCAACTGGACTCGCCACATAAGCACAATGGCTACAACAGCAGGTTGGAGGTTTGGAATATTGTGATGCGTAATTCACCTCCTGACTCCTCAAAGGCTGTCTGCCATCTCCAGGGCACAAGTCAGGAGTGTGATAGGTTACTCTCCATTTGTCTGGATGAGTGTAGTCCAGCAACACTCGAAGTTTGACACCATCCAGGACAAAACAGCCCACTTGACTGGCACCACATCCACAAACATCCACTCCCTCCACCACCGACGCTCAGTAGCAGCAGTGTGTAATATTTACAAGGTGTACTGCAGAACATCATTAAAGATCCTGAGGCAGCACCTTCTAAACCCATGACCACTTCCATTTGGATGGGCAAGTGCAGCACATACATGAGAACACCAACCCTGCAAGTTCCCCTCCAGGCCACTCACCATCCTGACTTGGAAATATATTGCCATACCTTCACTGTCACTGGGTCAAAATCTTGAATTCCCTCCCTAAGGGCATTGTGAGTCAACCCACAGCACATGGACTGCAGCAATTCAAGAACGCAGCTCACCACCACCTTCTCAAGGGCAAATAGGAACAAGCAATAAGTACTGGCCTAGCCAGGGATGCTCTTCTCCCACAAGTGAATCAATAAAAATTTGCACTGACCACTTTCATTTAAATGAATATTTGAACCCCAGTTTTATTGAAAAGTGGTGTCCCCAGTTTTAAATATTCACTTAATGCTCACACATTCATATACAGTGAGACTGCAAGAGTTGGAACATTTTGTACTTTTATATTCATCTCCTGTTGAAGATACAAAACAAAGCCACATTAAGTTAATTATGGAGTTCTGAAATGGTGATTGTGTTATTTGAAGGCTTTGATTGAAATATCAAGCTTCAATATTTTAATCTTGCAATCTATGCTTCATGCTAAAATTTCACAGAAAAGTTCAAGCGTTTAGTTTTCTGGTTGTAAATCACAAATATTAATTAATGGTTACAAGGCAAGAGTTAGAATCAGTAATATGATGTAACTTCATCTCTCCATTGACTAGACACAGAGTGCAACCATTGCAAAAGAATGTAACACATTGCAATTATAGAGAATGACTAACATCATCGAACATCCTAAAGCACCTAAGTTTTCAGGTGATCTGATAGTCTTTTGGGAGTCTCACTTACAGACATCCTTATTCAGTGTTTGCCCCACAAAGGTGCTATATATTGTAAGCTGCTGGGAAACAGACTGATTAATTCTTCTTTATTTGAAATCTTGCTCAGAGGACGTTCCTAGGTTTTGACTGGCCGTAATCTTATTTGAAGCTTTATTTTCCTCACGGCTGACTGCTGCTGCTGTTCCTTTGAGATAAAAGGGAGAGTCCCTGATGGGAATGCATTCACTGGCTTTTGATTTGAGTCTTCCTGTCCCTGATCTGACAGAACCGCTAGAGCCTGGGAATGAAGTATCCAGGGACAAATCCTACAGTATCCATAAAGTGTCAATAACCACCAGGAATGGGATGAGTGACATTAAGAGTATATATCCATATCTTAAAAACTGGATGAGAGGCAATGAGTTACAACTAATTACTCAAAATGCAGCCTGTTTCCAAACATCATATATTTCTGCACTGAGTTTTAAGAACTGGATTTCTTTATATTGCTCAAATTAGCGACATACAGTTAAAACACCAGCTCACCGAATGTTACAGAGGTGAAAATCTATCAATATTGAAAGCTCTAGAATATAGAAGTTGTTCAGTTAACTCAGATAGTTAGTGTGATGCTAATAATGCCAAGGTCATGGGCTTAATCCAAACACTGACCAGGTATGGCATTGGGGTTCACAAGTGGCAGGTTCGAACTTGAAGGGTTTGTGTTTGTCGTTGCTTTATTCGGGGCGGCATGGTGGCTCAATGGGTAGCACTGCAGCCTCAGACCGCCAAGAACACCGCTTCATTTATAGCCTCGGGCTGTGTCAAGTTTGCACATTCTCCCCGTGTCCACGAGGGTTTCCTGTCACAATCCAAAAAATGTGCAGGTTAGGTAGACTGACCATGCTAAGTTGCCCATAATGATTGGTGCATTAGTGAGGGGATATGTAGAGAAATAAGGGAATGGGTCTGGGTGGGTTACTCTTCGGAGGGTCGGTGTGGACTTGCTGGGCCGAAGGGCCTGTTTCCACACTATAGGGATTCTAAGTTCTAAAGCAGCAAGTTAGCTACGACAGGCATCCCAAAGTGTAAAATATGTAAAAGCATATAATAGGATGTCAAACGTGGTAACTGAGCTACATTTCTGCAGGCTAAACATTACAAAATAAATACTCAATTGTTTCGAAGGATTGGTTCAGATATTTACTGTTGATAACATCCTTTCCCTGCGATCTAACTCTCCTGAATTTTACCAGTTGCACTCTGACACTAACTCACTGCACTACTCTGGCTATTCATCAATGCTCTTCATTAAAAGCCAGTGCTTAGTTCCCTGAGCTGTAGTCTCGCTCATTTGCACAAAGCAAATACTGCTTTTGGGTTTCCTTCATCAACGATCACAAACTGAATTGAACTATCAGTGACATAAGTTTTCTCATGAGCCCTCACAGCTCCGAGGAGTTTGCTGAAGTCCTGACTCCAATACTTTGCTGCCTGCTACATCCTGACCTTCTTCCTGAGTTTGAACCCCCAAATACAGCAACTCAGTATTGTGCCATTGCTTTTTCAGAAGTACAGCTTAACAGTTAGTTTCTGAATGGAGCTTGCTTCTCTCTTTTCCTGTCTCCTTTTCTAACTAACTGAGTTCACAAAAGCCCTTTTGTGAATTTGGAACTGTTCTACTACTCAGTTGAAAACTTTGCAACCAGTCCAACCTTTTGCCTAGGCAGTTTCGCAAGTAACTAATATTTCGGAACAGTCACATGTAATAATCAGCACTGGAATATAAATGTAACAATTGGAACTATCTGGGTTACAATGTTCACCACAACGTGGAGGAGCTGGGGTGGACAAAGTTAAAAATCACGCAACACCAGGTTATAGGCCAACAGGTTTATTTGGAAGTACGAGCTTTCGGAGCGACGCTCCTTCATCAGGTAGCTGTGATGATGAAGGAGCACTCACCACGTGCTGCCTTCATTCGCGAACAAAGGAAAGCATTAATCTTGCATTAAAATTAAAGGCTTCCAAAGGCAAAACTCTGGAAAACATAGCAATTTATTACACATCCAGTTTTTCTGGATTATTCTTCAGGGTCTTTTACATTCCTGTATATGGAAATTCGCAAAAATAAAGACCAGCAGAAAGAAATGAGAACGATTATTAAGTATGCCTGCAAAATTAAAGCATCCAGGAGCACTTGTACCTTTTAAATCAGCTACTCCTGCAGCTAATTGGCTATACATATCCTTTCTCGTTTACAACATGAGGGAATACATTTTTGGTAGAAGAAACTTGGAGGTACAATACAGGCTCAATTCTCCAACTTTGAGGGCAGGCTAGGAGCAGAGGGACCTCAGGGTTCAAGTGCACAGTTGTCTGAGGATGGACAAACAGATTGTAGCAGTTATCAAGAAGACTTATAGGATCTTTGGCTTTATGAATAGGGACATATAGTCCAACAGAAAGGAAGTGATGCTACCTCTACAAACAATCGGTCAGACCACATTTGGAGTCAGTATAGGTATGATGGGTGAAATTACCTCAATCTGTACTGTAACATTTATGATTCTATACTGCCTCGATGCCTGAACTATTGGTTATAAATGTACCTCTTCCTACAGGATACACACTCACCTATCTCTGTTCTCTATTTGTCAGTGTCGTATGGTTGTCATGTGAGGAGAAGTTAAGGACTGTACGTCTGTACTCGATGGAGTTTAGGAGGATGAGGGTGAGTCTGACAGAGTATTGAGAGGCCTGGATAGAGAGGATGTGCAGAAGGTGTTTCCACTTGTAGGGGAGACTCAGACCTGAGGGCACAGCCTCAGTTGGAGGGAGTGACCATTTAGAACTGAGATGAAGCAGTATTTCTTCAAGCAGAGGTTGGTGACTGTGGAACTCATTGCCACAGGGAACTGTTGAGGCAAAGTCATTGAGTGCATTTAAGACAGAGACAGATAGGTTCTTGATTGGTAAGGGGATCAAAGGTTACAGGGAGAAGGCAGGGGAATGAGTTTGAGAAACATGATCGAATGGTGGAGCAGACTCAATGGGCCGAATGGCCTAATTCTGCTCCTATGTCTTGTGATCTTATGGTGTGATGTAAAATGGAGATTGTTCTGGAAAATGAAAGAAAGAAATTCATTTGTAGAACATATCCACAATCTTGGGGCATCCCAATGTGTTTGCCAACCAAGTGAACAATGAAGTGCATTCACTCTTGGGGGAAATGTGGCCACCAAATTGTGTCCATCAGTCTCTCCAAAATACCAATGAGGTAATGATCAATGTGGGTACGTTGCAATGATATTTGTTGAGGGATAAGTATTGTCCCAGACATAAGGGAGAATAGCGTTGTTACTTTCACAAATAGAGCCGTGCATCTTCCACACCCACCCATGGATGAACTAGGAGATCCACTCCCTACTGAAGTCCCGAGTCTGAGGCGTCCAAGTTGGGCAGCCCTGCCCTATGCAAACTTCGTAAGGACATCAGAGACACCAAGAGGCAATACCAAACTAAGCTTGAGATCCTGACCAACCACACGGACACCTGGCATGTGTGGCAAGGCTTACACGACATAACAGGCTACAAAGTGAAGTCGATCAGAATTGCGGACAACAACACAGCCCTCCGCCATAGGCTCAATACATTCTACACCCGCTTTGAACGGATGGCCAATGAAAGGATGACACCTATCCCAAAAGCCTCGGGTGCACCCGTACCCACAGTCACTGCCACAGACGCTAGATTGGAGTTCTTGAAAGCAAACCCATGGAAAGGACTGGCCCAAATGGAGTTCCCGACCATGCACTCACATCCTGTGTGGACCAGCTGGTGGGACTGTTTGCAGGCATCTGTAACCTCTCCTTACTAAGATCTGAAGTCCTCATCTGATTCAAGAAGACCACCATCATCCCGGTGTCAAAGAAAATTCATACGGCATGCTGCAATGGCCATTGCCCAATGGTTCTGACCTCCATCATTATGAAGTGCTTTGAGAGGTTAGTCATGGCTCGCATCAACTCCAGCCTCCCAGCTGGTCTGGATCCACTACAATTCACCTGTTGGCAGAACAGGTCCACAGCAGACGTCCTATCCCTAGCCTGACAGTCATCCCCAAATAACAAGGATACCTACCTCAGACTCTTACTAATGGACACAGCTCTGTCTTCAACACTATAATTCCAAAGAAACTCATCTCGAAACTCCAAGATGTAGGACTCTGGTCCACTCTCTGTAACTGGATCCTCGGCTTCCTGATCCATAAACCGGAATCAGTAAGAATAGGTGAGAACTAGTCCTCCATCATAATCCTCAACACCGATACCCTGCGAAGCTGCTTCCTCAGCCCCTTACTGTACTCCTTATATACTCAGGACCATGTGACCAAATTCCTCGCCAACTCCATTTACAAGTTGGCTGATGACACCACTCAACAAGGCAGCGTAGAGGAAAGAATTTGAGCACTTAGTGGCTCTCCAACAATGTCAGCAAAGTGAAGGAGCTGGTCAGTGACTTCAGGAAACGGAGTGGAGGACAGGCCCCTATCTGCATCAATGGTGCTGAGGTGGAGATGGTCAAGAGGGTTATGTTGCTGGGAGTGATGATCACCAACAATCTCTCCTGGTCCATCCACATTGACACAATGGTCATGAAAGCACAACAACATTTCAACTTCCTCATGAGGCTAGGAAAGTTCTGCACGTCCATAATGACTCTTACCTTGTTCTAGATGTACCATAGGCAGCGTCCTACCTGGTTTGGCAACTGTCCTTCCCAAGACCAGAAGCAGCCACAGAAAGTCATGAACACAGCCCAGTCCATCACACAAACCAGCCTTCCATCCACTGACTCCATCGATACTTCCCACTGACTCAGGAAAGCAACCAACTTTATCAAAGACCCCTCCCAATCCATTAGATCCTCTTTCACCTACTTCCATCAGCCAGAAGATACAAAAGTTTGAAAAGTGTACAAACAGCTTCAAAACTAGCTTCTTCCCTCCTGTTATGAGGCTTTTGTTAATTCTGATCTCTCTCTCTGCACCTTCTCTGTGACTGTAACACTGTGTTCTGCACTCTGATTGGCTACCCTGATGTACTTTGTATGGTCCCATCTGCCTGGAAAGCACGCAAAACAACACTTTTCATGATATCACGGTACATGTGACAACAATAAATCAAACTCAAACACCTGAAACATCTTATCAGAAAAGCAGCTTTTTTAACAGCGCCTGGCTACTGCAGTGGGACTGTCTGCCTGAATTTGTTGCAGAGGTCTGTGGAGTGTGTAGTTTTCCACCATCCATTTGCTCTGCTGCTGCACTGAAGTATCTCAGTGAGCGTTAATAGGAGTAGGATATTGAACACCAATACAGCTTACCTTCAGATTGTCTAATTTCTTATTTCCATGTTCGGTAAAGCCGTATAGCATTCTGGGTGCTTTTTAAACTGTGAGCATGTCTATTGGTGCCATCTTTGTCTAGTTTGCTAAGATGCTATGTACAGTCCTAATAGATAGCCTACCACTAATTGACAATTGCTTTAACCCTATAGGAAACAAGACTTGAGGAGTATTTGATGTGATCATTGCTCTGAAACCTCTCAAACATCAGATTGTAACCCTCAGGTAGGACCTTACAGTGTCTAGAGATACAAAAATAATTGTTTTCTCTACTCTTTCAGTTGTGGTCTCGAGCTCTCAAAGCATTTATTGAGACAAAAGTCTGAATCAATCTAAAAGCAATCTAAGTTCCTAAAGTTTTGGTATAAGTGATAACTCCGAGTGTAATGGTGTGGAGTAACTAATATTAGTGCTATTTACATTTCATTATCAAATCTGTGAATGTAGAAAATAAGGCCAGCTTATAGACAGATGAAGCAAGTAAATTGAATTCCATACTAAAAGCTGATTGTGAGCATTTGTTGTGATACTGTAGGTGTTAATGGTTCTACAAATCCTTAGACATTCCAAACCTGTAATCTCACTCATCTATAAGGACATGGGCAGCAGAAACAGGGAACCACCATCACCTGCAAGTTCCCTTCTAAGCCATTTACTGCTGACTTGGAAGTACCTTGCAGTTCCTTCAGTGTTTCTGTGTCAAAGCCCTGGAATTGCCTCCCTAACAGCACTGTTTACCTACAGCTCATGGTTCAAGAAGGCAGCTCACCACCACTTTCTCAAGGAGCAACTGGGGACAGGCAATAAATGCTGGCCCAGTCACATCCCAGAACTAAATTAAAAATGGTCCCCCTAGTTTGTAATTTCTTGGGTAGATCAATTGCCATTGTGGTGCATCCGCATCGGACATTTTCTGTGGTGCGTCTCTAAAAATTGGTAAGAGTCATTGCGGACAGACCGAAATTCCTTTGCCTCCTGAGGAACTTGCCTGCGCCGATCTCTCGAACTATGCTGCAAATGCCATGAAAGTGGATGATGAGTGTGCTGCCGCTTTGAAGGATGAGATTAAGTGCCGGGACATGTTCAGTGGTGTTGCCCAGCTCAGTGTCCGAGTGCAATGAGCTGGCTGGTAAAGGACAGAGAGAAGGAGGACGTGCACAGGTGCCAGGATGAGCAGTAGAGCTGACGGTAGGGCGAATCTTGCTGTGTGAGTGAGAGAGCTAAATTCGAAAAAGAGTGAATGAAAAAAGAACAATGCACAATGCCGCCTTCAATTCCTGACTCAGGCGACTGACTGTGTGGAGTTTGCACATTCTCCCCGTGTCTGCGTGGGTTTCCTCCAGGTGCTCAGGTTTCCTCCCACAGTCCAAAGATGTGCAGGTCAGGTGAATTGGCCATGCTAAATTGCCCGTAGCGTTAGGTGAAGGGGTAAAGGTAGGGGTATGGGTGGGTTGCGCTTCGGCGGGTCGGTGTGGTCTTGTTGGGCCGAAGGGCCTGTTTCCACACTGTAAGTAATCTAATCTAATCTAAATGCTCGCTTCCTTGCCTCCAACTCAACTATGTTTGATGTTGCACGCCCTTTTTCTGGATGAATTATGACAATTATGACAATATTCTTTCCTGCTGTCAGTTTGCGGGAGCCCCCCTCCTGTTACAATACCTCTCTCCTGTTGTATTTCTGATCTCCAGGGACGAATGCAATTACTTACAGTTCATAGACAGAAACAGGCCATTCAGCCCAACCAGATGGAGTCAGATTTTATACTCCTCTCGAACCCCCCGGCCCCTTTTTGTATCATATCCAGCTGTTCCCTTCTCGTGTTTATCCAACTTTCCCCTCAAGGCCACTCTCCAACGTGTCTCAATTGCTCCTCCTTGAGTTCCCTTTTAGAAAGATAATCAGTGCTTTGTGAACAGCATCTCAAGATGCCCCTCCCCCCACCAAGTGGGTTCATATCCAGAGCTCCAGGACAGGTCTGAGCAGCAAGGAGTGGAGCACCATGTGAGGGTAGCAGCAGCTCCAGGCAGGACAGAGGCTCAGGGTAATAAATCCTCCTGACTCGAGAGAGGGAGACGGAGTGAGCCTGGCTGTATCGATGGTGCTCTGGATAGTGAGAGATCCAGCGGGGCTGTGTGGTCGATCAGAGAGATGGGTGGTCTTGGTTAGTCTCGGACAGGGAGAGATCTTGCAGGGCTGTGTGGTTGATCAGAGAGATGGGTGGACTTGGTTAGTCCTGGACAGAGTGAGATCTTGCAGGCTTGCATTGTTGAATGAGAGATTGGCAGCTGGTCACAGATTGAAGGAGATGAATGCCCCATTCCTGTCTTTTCACTCAATTTGCGGGATCCCCCTGTGCTCTACCTGAGAGCCAGAGAACACTGGCCTATTGTTCCACAGTGTTGCCGACCATCCAAGTTCAGGGAGAAGATCGAAGGTCTGACTGTTTGCCTTTAAGTAGCAGCTATCTCATCAGATTTGACAACCTCCCAAACCCTGCGTTGCCTGTTTGATACCAATTGGACCCGCTACAAAGTTACTTGCTCCGTATGAGCACCCATTTTTGTTTATTCAATCATTAGATATGGGTGTTGCTGGCTGGGCAAGCATTAATTGCCGGCCCCTAGCAGCCCTAGAAAAGGTAGTGGTGAGCTGCCTCCTTGAACTGCTGCAGTTCATGTGTTGTAGGTGGACTCACAGTGCTGGTAGGGAGGGAATTCAGAGGTTTGACCCAGCAACAGTATAGGAATGCGATATGTTTCCAAGTCAGGATTGTGAGTGGTTTGGAGGGTTCAAGTGCAGGGCATGTAACTGTTGTCCTTGTCCTTCTCGATGGGAGTGATCGTAGGTTTGGAAGGTGCTGTCTGACGATCTTTGGTGAATTCCTGCAGTGCATCTTGTAGATAGTACACACTGCTGCTACTGAGCATTGGTGGTAGAGGAAGTGGATGTTTGTGGGTTTGGTGCCAGACAAGTGGGCTGCTTTGTCCTGGATGATGTCAAACTTCTTGAGTGTTATTGGAGCTGCCCTCATCCAGGCAAGTAGGGAGTATTCCTCTCACATTCCTGATTTGTGCCTTGTAAATTGTGGAAAGGCGTTGGAGAATCAGAAGTGAATTACTGCTGCAATATTCCTAACATCTGACCTACTCTTGTAAACACTATGTTTATGTGGTGAGACCATTTGAAGTTCTGGTCAACAGTAACCCCTCAGGATGTTTATGGTGGGGGATTCAGTGATGTTAGCACCATTGAATATCAAAGGGGCGGTCTGTGATTTGATTGACTCTCATTGGAGATAGAATCATAGAAGTGTACAGCATGGAAACAGACCCTTCGGTCCAACCCATCCATGCTGACCAGATATCCCAACCCAATCTAGTCCCACCTGCCAGCACCCGGCCCATATCCCTCCAAACCCTTCCTATTCATATACCCATCCAAATGCCTCTTAAATGTTGCAATTGTACCAGCCTCCACCACTTCCTCTGGTGGCTCATTCCATACACATACCACCCTCTATGTGAAAAAGTTGCCCCTTAGGTCTCTTTTATATCTTTCCCCTCTCACCCTAAACCTATGCCCTCTAGGTCTGGTCTCCTGACTCCAGGACAAAGACTTTGCCTATTTACCCTATCCATGCCCCACATAATTTTGTAAACCTCTATGAAGTCACCCCTCAGCCTCCAACGCTCCAGGGAAAACAGCCTCAGCCTGTTCACCCTCTCCCTATAGCTCAAATCCTCTAACCTGGCAACATCCTTGTAAATCTTTTCTGAACCTTTCAAGTTTCACAACATCTTTCCGATAGGAAGGAGACCAGAATTGCACACAATATTCCAACAGTGGCCTCACCAATGTCCTGTACAGCCACAACATGACCTCCCAACTCAATACTCTGACCAATAAAGGAAAGCATACCAAACGCTGCCTTCACAATCCTATCTACCTGCGACTCCACTTTCAAGGAGCTATGAACCTGCACTTCAAGGTCTCTTTGTTCAGCAACACTCCCTAGGACCTTACCATTAAGTGTATAAGTCCTGCTAAGATTTGCTTTCCCAAAATGCAGCACCTCACATTTATCTGAATTAAATTCCATCTGCCACTTCTCAGCCCACTGCCTGGCATTGGTGTGGCGTGGTTGTTACTTGCCACTTGTCAGCCCAAGCCTGGATATTGTCCAGATCCTGTTGCATTTGGACTGATGCATTGCTTCAATGTCTGAGGAGTCCTGGATGGTGCTGAACATTGGTGAACATCCCCACTTCTGATATTGTGGGAAGGTCACCAATGAACACAATGCAGGCACATGCAGATGTTACCCACTATCTGTGCCTGATCTATGCCACAGTTGTGAACCACCTTTGGTGTTATCTTTGAGTTAAGAAGTGACTTGTTGATTCTAAAATGAAACATCAGTCATTGATCCTTGAATTTGAAGGGATTATTTTATAAATCATTTCTTTGTTTTCTTTTCCAGCAGATTTTAGAAGCTCATTCACAGTAAGAAATCACTGTTGCCAATGACTTAAGATGGGCCGCTTTGAACGTGTCAAGTACGCGATGGTTGCCTTTAATATTCTGATCTGCGTAAGTGGGTTTGAGAGAATATGAGCAACATTGCGCTATCTCGGAGGGATGCCGTGATGGGAGCTGTGCAGCAGAAATGCAAACCCTGCTCTCACGAGTTGTCCCATTCTTCAGGTGTTGCTCTGGATTCTACTGAGTGCTCGTGTTGTTGAGATTAGGTTGGCCATGTTTGAGATGATCCAGACGCAGAAGGTAACTCTCTGCTCCACCTGAGAAGATGTTGGAGCTGTCAGTGCAGACTGTGCATTGGTGGACCCACCAGAAACTAGGAGGGGAGACATCCTGCCTTATTGAGTATAATTCCCCTGACATTAGTCAATGTAATTCACACCATCACCTTGCTACAGGGCAAGGTGAGGCTATTCAGCCCATCGTGCTTGAACTGATTTTATTACCCAGCGCCAATCTCCTTCCTTGTCCCCATGTGCCAGCACACCATTTCTATCCAAATAACCAACCAATGCCCCTCTTGACTGCCTCAATTGAACCTGCCTCCATCACATTTCCAGATAGTGCATTCCACATCCTTACTCTTCATCATCATCATCATCGTCATCATCATCAGTGATCCCTCGCAGACGAGGCTGATTCTCAGGGTGAGCCTATAGGTGGCTGTACAGACTGATGGGGCACCATAGGCTTGTTACACTTGGAGCAGAGGGTGGTCATGGGAAGGGGGTGGGTGGGGTAATGGTGTGGCAGTGCGCCAATGCATCTCCCCTGGGAATACCCTCACCACTTACTGTGTGCTAAAGGCGTTTTTTTCTCACATCATCCTTACTTCATTTGCATATCACTTTAAATCGATGCCTCTTTTGTTTTTTTTCTCTCTCTCTTGTTTTTTTCTCCTTCTTTTATGAGCAGGAGTTGTTCCTCTCAATCTACTTTGTCTAGCCCACTCATGATTTTGAAAATCTTTGCCTCATCTCTCCTTGTCTTTCTCCTGTTCAGGGATAATAGTCTGGACTTCTTCAATCTGTCCTCATGGCTGAAATTTCTCATACTTGGAACCATTCTTGGAATCCAGCAGAAGATCTAACAAGTGTCTTGTACAACTCTCTGTATTCCCCTATTAATAAAGCCATGAACACTGATGCTTTATAAACTGCTATCTCCACCTTCAATGATCTGTACCCCTATTCAACCAGATCCCTCTGCCCATGCCCCATGATTGAGTTATTCCCATGCAGCTCCACCCTGTTCCCTGACTGGTGTTCTGATTGCTATCTCCCATGCCTCTAAACTCTCAATTTACCTTTTCTGTTCAACCCACAAAATCCTCATCACTAACATTGAAGGGGGGGAGGGGGCATAATTTAGGGTTGTGCTGGTGTTGAAGTAGGGACAAACATCTCATAGCCCAGCCAAACCATGCCCTGCTGGTCATATTTGTGCAACGATATCTTTCAGCCAATGCTCCAACTCCCTTCATCAATCCCATGCTATACCTCAGGGCCTATAAGCTTATCTGCTCATTACACAAAGCTGGGAGATCCTCCTAATTCCTGTCAGGAGCAGAGGAAGGCAGGCAAAGGAAGCACTGAGGTATTCTGAAAACCAAGTGCTTAGCTGGTGAGGCTGAGATACAGAACTAGATGCATGTTAAATAGAGGATTCGCAGGTTAGGAGGGCGGTGCTGAGTTGAGGGAACCGACTGAGACAAGGGAGTTGAGGGAACCGACTGAGACCCCACTCCGGCCTATCACCCTCACCTTGACCTCCTTCCACCTATCACATCTCCATCGCCCCTCCCCCAAGTCCCTCCTCCCTACCTTTTATCTTAGCCTGCTGGACACACTTTCCTCATTCCTGATGAAGGGCTTATGCCCGAAATGTCGAATTTCCTATTCCTTGGATGCTGCCTAACCTGCTGTGCTTTAACCAGCGACACATTTTCAGCATGTTAAATAGAGCAAAGTGAGCCCACACTCAATGAATCAGATCAAAGCTCTGCAAGGCTGCCACTACAATATCCAGAAAGTCCTTATTAATAGGCATTTTCCAGATACTTTAACTGGAAAATAAGGTTCCTCTCAACATCAGGCGGCAGGAACCTGGGTTTGATCCAGCCTCGGGTGACTGCGTGGAGTTTGTACGTTCTCCCCATGTCTGTGTGGTTTCCTCTGGGTGCTTTGGTTTCCTGCCACAGTCTAAAGATGTGCAGAGTAGGTGAATTGGCCATGCCAAATTGCCCTTGGTATTCAGGGATGTGTAGATTAGGTGCATTAGTCAGGGGAAATGTAGAGTCATGAGTTTGGGAAGGTTACTCTTTGGGGGGATGGGGGGGGGGGGGTGGGGGGGGGGGTGGGGTCGGTGTGGACTTGTTGGGCCGAATTGCATCACCTTTTATGACCTCTTTACCAATTTCTAGCCCTCTCCAAAAGGGTCATCTACTTCTCTGAAAAATCTCAGCATTATTTAGATCATCTCATTGGTGTAGATTTCTCAAGCAAATTTTGGGCATCCCACATGGAAGTTGGATGAGCCTGAAAATACCTGCACTTTTACCATATTCAGTTCAGCCCTTGTAAAGTGTGGCTATGTTAAGTTCCACCCAATCCCTGCACACTACCCCCCCGATAGAACGATGGACTCAGGGCTGAGCCCTCCAGATTCTGGCCTTTGACATCATTTCAAGCAAACCCCAAAGTTACAAAACCCAACCTCGTTTACTGGAGGTAACATTCTATAACCATCTCATCTGCCGGTCGACCAAGTTTCCTGAAATCTGGGGACGAGATCTACCTGTTTCTTCACACTCCTCAGTGTTTCACCCTTTGTCCATTTATTTAGTATTCCTTGCTTTGCCAGCCTTGTCCAAAACCATTACTTCACACTTGTCCAGACTGAATTCCATTTGCTTCTGTTTTGGAATCGAACCAGTGCACTGATATAGTCATGGACCATACAGGACGGAAACAGACTCTTTGGCACAACCAGCTAGTGTCAACCATAATCCCAAAACAAACTAGTCCCACCTACCTGCATTTGGCCAATATCCCCCCCCTCCAACATTTCTTATTCATGTATTTATCTAAATGTCTTTTAAATGTTGTAACTGTACCTGCATCCATCACTTCCTCTGGAAGCTCATTCCACACACAAACCACTCTCTGTATAAAAAAGTTGTCCCTCATGTCCTTTTGAAGTCACTCTCCTCTCAATTTAAAAAAAAAGTCCCACCCTTGGGAAAACATACCTGCCATTCACCTTATCTATGCCCCTCATAATTTGATAAACTCCTGTAAGATCACCCCTCAAACACCTCTGCTCCAGTGCAAAAAGTCCCAGTTTTTAAAAGGCATCAGGGTGGGTGTATAAATAGGAAGGGTTTTGAGGGACATGGGCCAAGTGCTGGGAAATGGGACTAGATTAGGTTGGGATATCTGGTCGGCATGGGTGAGTTGGATCGAAGGGTCTGTTTCCGTGCTGTACATCTCTATGATTCTCCTTATAACTCAAAGCCTCCATTTCCAGCAACGCCCAGGTAAACGTTTACTGAACTCGCTCCAGTTTAATGTTCTGTATGGTCTTAGCATAACGCCCCAACCCCGACACTCCAAGGTCTGAGCAATGAAGGTGAGCATGCTAAACACCTTCTTAATCACCCTGTGACACAAATCTCAAAGAATATGTCCCTGAATCCTTAGGTCTATCTGTCCTACAACACTACCCAAGGCCCTACTTTTCATTGTACAAATCCTGTCCCTCTTGTTTCACCAAAACACAATATCCAAATTAAACTCCATTTACCACTCCTCAGCCCATTCACTCAATGAATATCTTCTTACAGTCGATTACTCTCTTCTTCAAAATCAAGTGCATTTTCATCCACAACTCCTGAATTGTACCCATCACATTCAGGTCCAATTTACTGAACCGTATCACAAATAGCAAGGGACCTAATACTGAGCCTCTAGGACCCCACCAAAAGCAGCCTTCCAGTCCACAAAACGTTACCCTGTATTCTGGTGGCTGAGCCAACTTTGAATCCAGTTTTACTACTTTTTAGATTAGGTTTGAATCCCTACAGCGTGGAAACAGGTTCTTCAGCCCCCACATGAGCACATCAGTCCTCTGAAGAGTAACCCACTCAGACACATTTTCCTCTTACTCATGCACCTAACACTACGGGCAACTCTACATGGCCAATTCACCTGGACTCCACATCTTTGGATCGTGGGAGGAAACCAGAGCACCCGGAGGAAACCCACGCAGACACGGGGAGAATGTGCAAACTCCACACAGACAGTCACCCGAGGCTAGAATCGAACCTGGGTCCCTGGCGCTGTGAGGCAGCAGTGCTAACCACTGAGCCACCATACTTTACCTTGGATCCCATAGTCTTTTACCTACACGGCCCATTTGCCCTGTAGAACCTTGTCAAAAGCCTTTGTAAAATCCATAACGAATATTTCACATGTACTGTGCTCATTGACCCACCCTGTTACTGCCTCCATATATTCAATTATGTTATTCAGACAGGACATTCCCTCAACAAGCTACTCACCTGTGAATTTCTAAATGAAGATATATTCTGCCCCTTAGAATAGTTTCCAAAAAAATTATTTCAGAATTTTTTGCCACAATTTTCCCATCACTGAGATGGACTGCGATGACTTTGGTCTATCCCTTCCTCCCTTTTTAAAATAATGACGCAATGTGAATTGTCTTTGTAGTCCTTTTGCACCATGCGTGTAGTCACAGGGGATTAGAAAGTGTGTTAGTTATTTCCTTCCTTCACAGTCTCGGATTCATTCTAACTGTACCTGGGAACCTATTCACTTCCAAAAGTGTTAAACTCCTTAACATTTCCCCTCTAGTTATGTTATGTTCAGCCAATATTTTGCTGATTGCCATCTCTGTACACTCCATCTCTTTTGTGAAAACAAATGTAAAGTCTTCATTGAGTCATTCCAAGAGTTCATGTACAGATTACCTTTAAATTCCCTGATAGATCAGCATTTTCTCTCGTCATATAGTTGTTCTTTAAGCATTGATTAAAGATGGTTGAATTTGCCTTGATTTTACTTGCCAATATGTTTTCATTCCTTCTCTTTGCAACCCAAATTTGCCTTTTTAATTTCAGCTATTACAACTTTAGGTTTTCAGCAACATTTGGGTCCTTAGTATTTATCAGAAACTTCTCTTTTTTTCTCTTCTGCTTTCCTTAGACTTCCTTGCCATCCAGCGGCCTCTGGATTGGTTAGTTCTACTCTATTATTAAGGAAACAGATATACTCTGAACCCTCAACATAATCTTTTTGTCTGTCTTCCTGTAAATTGACAAGGACTTAACTTTAAGCATCTGTTTTCAGTTCATTTAAGCTCAATCAAATCTCAGTTCCGTGTAATTAACTTATCACAACTTGAGAACTTTTATTCCTGGTCTGTCTTTGTTATTTTTTTCCCAAATAGCTACCACAAATATAATTGATTTTGGATCACTTTTGTCACGGTGCTCCCCACCCGATAGCCCTTGCACCTGGCCAGCCCCATTCCCAAAACCCTAAGCTCTGCTCATGTTGGATGATGTTTGTTTTATTGTATTATGCGATGAGCCTGATGCCTGTGTCCTTGCATTACAGCTAAGTGGACTTCTTCTCCTGGCAGCTGTGCTATTGCTGTTACTTTATCCCTCTGCGATCAGACACATCGTGTCAATCAATACGGTTGTCTTTGCTGGAACTGTTTACATCATTGTTTTATCTGTTGTGCTCCTCATTCTTGGAATTCTGGGAAGTGTCGCGGCCTACCGGGAGAGCAGGGGTCTGTTAATGCTTGTAAGTCTGCCTCATTTCCTTCCGTTCGTGTTTTTATGCTCTTTATAAACAAATCGCCTTTAAGTTGGTGTTAAGCATGACGTTGGTTGGTCTAAGTGTCAGAATGTTGCAGTGAATACCACCCTTACTGTGAATCACAGATCCCACAGTCTCAGTGGGATCGTTGGACATTCGGATTTGGGTTGATCTCCTGCCGATGGAGATCAGTTGGGTTTATAAAGTCCCACTCAGGGAAGAAAATACACCAACTAAAACTCAAGACGTTACTCCCGTAACCAATGCACCCCATTGTTCAGAACGATAATGCTCAAGGGCATGTCAGGGTGTCACAAGGCAGTAATTGTCGGGTAAGTGGCCTCAGTTGCCATTGACGCCAGAGTAGGGCCCGTTTACCAGTTTCCATTCAGGCCAGTTCCCTGCTCACGAGGTCACTGAGGAAAGCCGGTGATTTAAAAGCTGGCAGTGAGTAGTCCCTGGGGGAATAACTTCCCTCAAACACACTGCCAAAGATCAGATCAATGATCAGCCAGGCCAAGAGTATAACTTAAGAACCACTAACAAAACCCAACAAAGCCATTTGGCTAATTCTTCACTAGAACTGTGCCCTGCTCCAATCCCTGAGATTTCCAGTGTCCTCTTTAAGGAAGACCTGTTAATGAGTCTGATTGTGATCTGGTGAGCCTTTCAGCATTTGTTTTATGAGTATATTGGGTGTATGTTCAATTAGTTCCATTCAGTTACAACCAATATCGAGTGCCCAGTGCAGCCTGGAATCCACCTTGAGTTGTATGGATTATTTTCAGTCCGGTGAAAGAGGGAGGGTGAGAGAGCTGAGACAGAGATGTGGATATAGAAGGTATTTCTGTTGTTTGCCACCTTTACCTGAAATGAGGATGGTCTGTCTTCTTTCAGTTCTTCATGCTAATCTTGGTGGTCTTCATGGCCGAGCTGGGCGCTGCCATTAGTGCTTTACTCTTCAAATATCAAGTAAGTGCTCTTCAGAACAAACACAACAACCTCATGTACAACCTGGGAAATCTGAGACAGCGGAGCCTCTCAAGACTGGCTCACCCTTAAATATCACCATTGAATATGACTGATTTACAACATCAAATCAAAAACACTACTGATCTCAGCCTTCAATATAAGCTACACTCTGAGATAAAGAATTCCAAAGATTAGTCCTAAATATTCTCTTTTTATGAGTCTATTCTCCCGAGAATTATGCAGTCCCTAGAGTGGAAACAGACCATTCAGCTCATCAAATCTGCTCCAACCTTCTGAAGAGCATCCCACCCAGGCCAACTCCATCCCTGCACTTCTCATTAGCTTGTGCACCATGGGACAATTTAGCATGGCCAGTCCACTTAACCTGTGGGAAAAGTCCAGAGCACCATGCAGACACAGGGAGAATGTACAAACTACATACACACAGTTGTCCAAGGCTGGAATTGAACCCAGGCCCCTGGTGCTCTGAGGCAGCAGTGCTAACCACTCAGCCAATGTGCCAATTCTCAGCTTTTCACCCAACAATGGTGGCTGGACCTACAGCTGACTAGCCGCTAAGCCGTGGAATTCCTTCCTGAATCATCTCCATCTCTCTGCTTTTCCTCCTAAAGACACACACCTTAAAACACACATCTTTGTTCAAGCTTTTGGTTGAATATATTCCAATGTGGCAATGTGTCAAATTTTGTTTCATGACATTACAGTGGGACTGGGTACTCAGTTGGCTGGATGGCTGCAAGTGGTTCAGACTGAAGTCATCAATGTCAGTTAACTTCCTGTTCCGGCTGAGATAGACTGAAAACCGACTTTCCCTGCCAGCCCTGAACATTGATGGTGCAGCTTTACCTCCAGCAAGTTATCTGTCTGATGTGACAAGTGTTAACCCTCAAAACACAAGGAGCTGAATGTGTATACTGTGCTATTAACAACCCAACAGGCATTTATTATACCGAAATACTAAGTGCAGAAATTGCCTTCAAATGTAATAAGTGCCGCGGCTAGACTTATGTGATTAGATTACACAGGGCAGCATATTCCTAGCCATGTGTCATGCTTCAAGTGATCTCCAATAAGATGGAGTATGGGATTTTTATGCCCTCAGGTTACCTGATATAATCCAGTGACAATACAATGAAAGGTTGCCCATTCTGGATGTGGGCCTATCCATTCAGGCCCCGGGGCATCTGGCCATAGTTCTAAACAATAATCTTCAACAACTCTTGCTGTTGCTCATCTTCTAGCTGTTGCCAATTACAACAGACTCTGGCCAAACTGTAAGAGATTGAAGACAGTCTCAAGGTTAATGTTAATGTCTGGTGATTCCACATATAGATCCAGAGAACTATGTACCTGAACCCTAAGGTCTCTCTGTTCGACAACAGTACCCAGGGCGTTATCCTTAATTGTATAAGCCCTGTCCTTGTTTGTTTTGCCAAACTACAGCACCTCGTATTTATCCAAATTAAACTCCACCTGCCACTCCTCAGCCCATTGACCCAATTGATCAAGATCCTGTTGTAACCTTAGCTAACCGAATTTACTGTCCAATATACCACCACTTTCTGTGTCATCTGTGGCCAGCGACTCCTTTCAACGGCTTTAGTATCGGTTTATATCAGCGTCAGTATGTAACTTCCTACGGCTTTCCCTTCCGCCTTGTCAGGCTATAGTCCAGGATTCCAGTGAGGGATTGGCTCCCCCAGCCCAGGGTTCCAGCGAGGGTATTGGCTCCCCCAGCCCAGGGTTCCAGCGAGGGTATTGGCTCCCCCAGCCCAGGGTTCCAAGGAGGGTATTGGCTCCCCCAGCCCAGGGTTCCAGCGAGGGTATTGGCTCCCCCAGCCCAGGGTTCCAGGGAGGGTATTGGCTCTGCCAGCCCAGGGTTCCAGCGAGGGTATTGGCTCCCCCAGCCCAGGGTTCCAGCGAGGATATTGGCTCCCCCAGCCCAGGGTTCCAAGGAGGGTATTGGCTCCCCCAGCCCAGGGTTCCAGCGAGGGTATTGGCTCCCCCAGCCCAGGGTTCCAGCGAGGGTATTGGCTCCCCCAGCCCCGGATTTTCAGCTGGAAGTTCTGCTCTCCTTTCGGCCTCTTTTCAAGACCAATATATCATCCAGGGTGTAGGGATGTAATACTGGGCAGATGTGACCTGACCCACTGACCTGTACAGTTTCCAAATGTGGTCTGCGAATCTCTGCTGAATGATTCCATTCATGCAAGCCAGATTCCTGTCAACTTCAGCCTTCTGCACATCAGTCATGAACTTTCAGTGGTCTGAGCGCACAGGCATGTAGGTCCCTTCTTTTCCTTTCTCCAACCCTTTCAATGTTATTCCTTGTTAGAACCTATCAACATGTGCTGCGTTTCTCAGGATAAACACTGTGTGCTGCACATGTCCTGACACTGTTTTCAAGTTGATCACGTTGTTAAGAAAGTGAATTTGCTGTTATCGCCTCCATTGCTGCAGCTGCTTTGTTTTCCAGTTGACAAAGGAGTATTTTGAAGATGATCTGATAAACTATTACACAGGAGACAATCAGACCAGTACTTACACCGCCTCGACCAATTCCATCATGATTTCAGTAAGTTCACCTCACTGAATCTCTCCTCACCAACGCAGTGAGTATGTCTCTTTCTGAATTTAAACATTGTCTATGTACAGGAGGGAATTGAATGTCAGATCAGAGACATTTTTCAAAAGGTTTGATTTATTTTCTGTTTTGCATATTTTTTCCAAGTCCTAGCTCTACAAGTTGGCCAGGTGATCTTTTCCCATCTCTGCCCCAAACCTCTTTGCATCATTCCATTTGTCCCAGTTAAGGACATGCACTAATATGAATGAAAGGTTCCCTTAGAGTGAATTCAAGCCTTACTCCAAGGTAGGAGTTCAGGTTTTGCTCATTAGGGGCCTTGCATTTGTCTGAACATCCGGAATGAATGTCGATCCCTCAAGCCTGCTCCATCTTTCAATACGATTAAGGGCTGATGTGTTTGTGTTTTGAATTCCACATTTGCCTCCCGATGATCCTCGATTCCCTGTCTAACAAGACTCAATCCATCATGGTCTTGCAAACAATGAATGATCCTACTTCCACCAAAGAAATTCAAGTCAGCAAGTCTCCCATGCAAAATGAGATTGAAATCATTTGGCTCCGTCCCTGGGCCTGTTTGCTGTGTGAGAGTTTGACTCAGAAAGAAAAGAGTTCCAAATGCTCAGGGAGGAAAAGGAATTCTCCATATCTCTGTCGTAACTGGATGACCCCTGATTTTAAGAGTTCCCCTAATTCTGGCCTGGCACCTCTTTTCTTTCATTCACTTTGCCTTGACCATCTTAGATACTTCAATGAAGTCACCCTTTACTCCTGTAAACCCCAATGGAAACAACTCTAGCTTGTCCAAACCTATCTTCATCAGACAGTCTGGTCATTCAGATATTCCACCTTCAAATTACAGCCTATCCCTGTTTACTTTTTCTTTTTCTTTTTGCTTTTTCACTCTATCTCTCTCAACTCCACATTTTCCCACATTATCTTTCAGATTTTTGTCCTCTCTGTCAACCTCTATATATTCTGTTTGCAAACTCCATTTGTCTTGTTCACGACATGTTCCTACCTATGTTTGTGTCACCCGCAAACCTAGCTATCATACCTTCACTCCCTCCGTCTAAGTCATTGATATGAATTTTAAATATTTGAGTCCAAAGCACAGACCCCTGTGGGACTCAACTTGCCATTTCCTGCCAATCAAAGACATATCTTGGCATTTTGTTAACCACCCAACCAGTCGTCTTTCTGTTTTAAAATGTCACCCCCTACACAATGTGCAGATTGGATTAGATTCCCTACATTGTGGAAACAGGCCCTTCGGCCCAACAAGTCCACATCGACCCATTTCCCTCTGACTAATGCACCTAACATAATGGGCAATTTGGCATGGCCAATTCATCTGACCTGCACATTTGGACTGTGGGAGGAAACCCACGCAGACATGGGGAATGTGAAAACTCCACACAGACAGTCACTCGAGGCTGGAATCAAACTGGGGTTCCTGGCGCTGTGGGGGAGCAGTGCTAACTATTGAGCCACCGTGCCACCCCCAAGAAATGGGGCTGGTCCAGGATTTGAACCAGAGACCTAAAAGAGAATCATACCCCTAGACCAACGAGCCACTGCAATATGCTTTGATATGGCATCTTATGAAATACTTTTAGGAAATCAAAATACAATATGACTACAGGCTCTCCTGTAACCCCAACCCATATTCCTCCACCAAATAGCTACAATAAATTGGTTAGACTTTATATTCTTGTCATGAAAACATTTATTTATTTATTTATTGAATTGATTGCCACATGTACCGAGGCACAGTGAAAAGCTTTGTTTTGCTAGCAATGCAGGCAAATCATGCTGATCTTTCCTGGTTATCTTGAGTTTATCTAATTGACAAGCTATAAACTCTTTAGTGACATTATCATAGCCCACAAGTTTGCTCTAAAACTAACCCCTTAAATATTTCATAATCTGGCTGTTCAGAGATGTTATCCACGATGTGGAAGAACCGGTGTTGGACTGGGGTGGACAAGTTAAAAGTCACACAACACCAGGTTATAGTCCAACAGGTTTCATTAGAAGCTTTCAGAGCACTGCTCCTTCGCACGGTAGCCAATGGGGCAGGATCATAGGACACAGAATTTATAGTAAACATTTATTATAAGTTTACTATAAATTCTACGTACTGTATTGTATGGAGTTGTATTATACTTGGATTTCCATAAAGCATTTAATAAAATGCTATATCAAAGAATATTGCTTATTGTGAATTGACATTTTAACACAGGAAGAAGGCTGGCGGGATGGTTAATGAAACAAGAGTATGCCACACTACGTCTTAGATCGGCAGGATATGACAAGTTGAGTCCCACAGGGGTCTGTGCTCGGACTCAAATATTTCAAATTCATATCAATGACTTAGATGGAGGGAGTGAAGGTATGATAGCTAGATTTGCAGGTGACACAAACGTAGGTAGGAACATGTGTCGTTTTTACATACAAACATTCACAGGCCTACCAGGAAAGCACAGTTAACTGAAACTTAGTGGACAACACTTTCAGAGAATTTGCTTAGACATAATCGATCCTGATGAAGGGCTTTTGCCCAGAACGTCGATTTCGCTGCTCCTTGGATGCTGCCTGGACTGCTGTGCTCTTCCAGCACCACTAATCCAGAATCTGGTTTCCAGCATCTGCAGTCATTGTTTTTACAACATTGTTTTTACCATAATCGATCAACTCCCTTCTTTCAATGCAACAACACGGTTCCAGTTAACAGCAAATTGTGTGGAAATACTTGTAATTAGAACATAGAACACAGAACAGTACAGCACAGGAATAGGCCCTTCGGCCCACGATGTTG
Organism: Hemiscyllium ocellatum; assembly: GCF_020745735.1. Taxonomy (NCBI): domain Eukaryota; kingdom Metazoa; phylum Chordata; class Chondrichthyes; order Orectolobiformes; family Hemiscylliidae; genus Hemiscyllium; species Hemiscyllium ocellatum. Next base: position 16,757,260 of record NC_083418.1, read on the forward strand.
TGCGAATATCAAGCCAAATTAAACTAATCCCTTCTGCCTGCTCTTGGTCCATATCCTACCATTCCTTGTGAATTTATGTAATTATTGAAAAACCCCTTAAATGCCCCTATCGTATCTGCTCCACTGCTACTACCCCCACAGTCTGTTCCAGGCTTCTACTAACATGTGCAAAACAAAAACTTGCTCCTCATATCTCCTTTGAACTTCCCCCTCTCACCTTAAATGCATGCCCCCTGGTATTAGACATTTCAACTCTGGGACAATGATTCTGATTATCAACTCTACCTCTGTGTCTCATAATTTTATAAATGTCTATCAAGTCTCCCCTCAGCCTCTGCTGCTCCAGAGAAAACATCCTGAGTTTTTCTAGATGCTCCTTATAACTCATGCCCTCTAATCTAGGCAACATCCTGCTAAAAGTGTTCTCATAGACAGTGGGTGGTTCCTTATTAAATGTTTTTACCCATACATAGAACAAGCAGACTGGGCCTTGTTTTAACCCACCACAGTATAATTCTTCTTTAATCCTTCATTGAAATTCAAACTCACCAGGCAAGTAACCCACTGATTTAGACAGGAGAGTGTTACTGAGTCAAACTGTCACACAGCGAACAGGCCAAGGGACTGATTTCAGTCTCACTTTACATGAGAGGGCCTGCTGATTTGTATTTCCTTAGCCATAAAAGAAATATTTTTAGGTAAGAAAAATATTTCTAATCCTACTCCTGAAAGGAGGCTGCAATTGAAATGCTCTCTCCCAGACACTGCAATTTGGAAAGAATAATCCGGACATTTTAACAGACTTTCCTTCTGTCAATTCATTGAAGTTTATATAACAATATTGGAAATGGGATAAAAGCAGTCATCAGTTGGAAGCTGAGCCAAAAAAAAAAGCTTCAGAGAAACATTCGAGCTAAACGCCTCCAGCAAGTGGTCTATTTCAAGCAATAACCGCTGATTCAACTTGTTCCTTTGTCGTTTAGTTTGAGTGCTGTGGCGTAAATGGTCCAAAGGATTTCTTGCACACCTTAGAGTTTGTCATTCTAAACCCTTTCCATGAGGTACCAGAGGCTTGTTGCAAGAGGGACAAACTCACAGCCGACAGAGCAATCATCAATACGCACGAATGTTTCGCTGGAACTGTTGACTTCATCAACAATAAGGTACAGGAAAGTTGCTTCACATCCAGACCAACTCAGATGAGGACATGATAGAACTTAGAAGGTATTCTCTCATGTGCAGTGATATCCAGAAAAAGTGCCACCATGCAAATATCTAACAAAATGAAGGCAGCATACTCGTTGGAACCCACTTGTGATCCATGTATTTCAAATATCTTTCATTTCCAATTGGACTGAAATATTTAGTGAAACAAAATCAGCTACATAAACAGAAATTGCTGGAAAAGCTCAGTTCACTCGATCCGAAACGTTAACTCGGATTTCTCTCCACAGATGCTGCCAGACCTGCTGAACTTTTCTAGCAATTTCTGTTTTTGGTTCAGATTTATGACATCTGCAGCTCTTTCAGTTTTTAAGATCAGGTGCATATTGGTGCTTTCTTTTATACACTGCATGTGTATGTAGAAAATAACAAGCAAATCTTACTGTCATTCAGCTAACTGTGGGACAAGTTTCAAGGACATGACAATTATAAAAATATATCACGCTCTCTATTGGCGGTGGCTTAGTATTTGCTGAGCAGCTGCCTGTTTGCGAGCAGCTCAGGACTTAAGTGGAGTGGGTTTGGTCTCTCTGGATCGGGTTAACGATATGGCTGCACAGAAATCCCTTTGTTCATTTCTCTCAGTCTTCCCAGAAACTGGATGGGCAGCTTCGTAACTTTCTCCTCTATCAGTGATTCTCCAGTTGGTCCAATCAATAACATCAGACACCTCTCCTTCTTCCTTAGGATGTGGTTTGGAGAAACTGCCTTCTGCTCAGAAATGTACAGCAGACACTTTGGGTTAATGGGTCCGGGATGAGTTGATTGATTCACATTGTCTCAGTTGGAAATAGACAATGATATTGTTCAGTCCAGCCTGTCTGTCTCTAATGCACGGCTGACTCATTAAGAAAGAAACCCTCTGTCTCAATAGCTCCAGCCTGCGGCATTTTCTTAAAAGTTGCAGGAAACCTCTGTTGTTTCAAAATCACAACTTAAATATTCCGAAATCCTTTTGTTGAAGAAGAAAAGGGCAAAGTGTGCGGGTGGGTGGCAGGTTTGTGGGAAGGGGAGGTAAATGTTAACTGACAGCTTGTGAGATAGAATGGGAGCTCCACACTCGGGGCTCCGGGGAGAAAGTGAATAGAATACATTTGTGGAGTACATCTCTGATTTGTTACTGACTATGCTGGAATTGAATAGGCTGATTCAAACACAATGTCTTCTCTGTCTCTCTGTGAAGGAGATATACTGGGGTTGGGTGGGGATGGGCATGAAAAGTCTCCACATTCAGGTCAAAGGCAGAGAATGAGGGCAGGGACACAAATAGAAACTCTGCCGCTCTCAGGGATTCCTGCCACAATGAATGCACTGATACCAGCTTGTGAGGGGTTACTCAGTGAGCCCAAGTATGACAATAACATTACTGACATGAGGATGTAGGAACAGGAGAAGAAGAGAGGTCTGTTCTTCCACGATGTAAGATGTGAAAGTGATGGAGGGATGAAATAGCTACCTTCAGCAGAGAATTCACACGCTCCAGATCTCTTGGAGAGAACATCCTAGGACCATCTCAGCCCTGTGGAGCTGATGAGCACTGAAAGGAGTTAACAACTCAGGAAACATCCCACTCAGTGCAGAACATTCCAGAATCAGAGAGGCCGCAGGAGCCTTCTGTGACATAAAGGTTCCAGGATCAACTTCTGAGGAGGAGCTGTGGAAATTGAGACTGGGCCTCTGTGCAATTTCCTGGTGAAAATGTCGGTTAAGCCGACAATGGCTGATCACTTCTGGGAGCGCTATCATCATTTGACAACGGGAAGGGAAATGGAAACTTTAAACATTGAGCAGCTCGGCTAGATTGTTTCAGGTTATTGAGACTCTGTGTAAGGAAGATGGGAGAAGAGTGAGGTATGATGTGAATTTTGATGAGTCAATCTTTGTCCTTTGTCAATCACTGAGCTAACAGTTCCATTGGCAGTGTTCTGCCCTCTTCCATGTCCCCTCACCCCACCTCACGCTGAATCCTCCATCTTCCCCAACACCATTATCCTTCCAGAACAGCGATACCATCTTGGGACAATATTAAAAATTGCACCACTTGGTCTTTACTAGACATGTCCAGTATCCGATATAAATGTGAGATGATGCACTTGGGCAGGATAAAGAGGGCAAGGGAATACATGGGAAACATTGAGGATCAGAGGGTCCTTCATGTGCATGTCTACCAGTCTCTTCAGGTATCAGGACAGGTGGCTAAAGTGGCTAAGAAGTGGCTTATACTTGTCTTTATTAGCAGAGGCTTAGAGATTAAGAGCAGGGAGGTGATGCTGGGACAGTATAAAGTGTTGGTAAGGCCATAGCTAGAGTACACGGTTCTGGAATCCACATTCTAGGAGGGAATGTGACAACACTGGAGAGGATGCAAAGGTGAGTTACCAGTTGCCTGGGCTGGAGGATTTCAGCTGGGAGAGAGGTGTATAAACTGAAGAGGGACATGGATGGGGGAGTTAGGAAGGAACTTTACCCCTTGATGATAGGGGGGAATCAATGACCAGGCAGCATAGATTTAAGGTAAGGGGATGAAGGTTTTGACGAGATGTGAGGAAACTGTTTTCACACAGAGTGTGGTGAGAAGGTGGAACTCACTGCCTGTCAGGAGATAGAGGCAGAAATCCTCATAACATTGAAGAAATATTTAGGCGTGCACTTGCCCTGACAAAGCCGTGGGCTAAGTGCTGGAAAATGAGGTTAGAATAGTTAGTTTATACCCAGTGCAGACCTGATGAGCTGGAGGCCCTCTTTCTGGGCTGTAGAACTCGATGGCTCTATCACTCTCCAGGTATTTAAAACGGTCTGATGCTCATGGTTTCAACTGTGGGACAGGAATTGCTAATTGCGCTGTAATTTTGAGAAAGCAGCCAGGCTACTGGGGCTCACTAATTCCCTTTGCTCCTCCCGGTCCCTTGGTTACGCAGCATATGGTGGCAACATCTTGAAGACAGCATCTGGATGGATGTTACCTCGGCGATGGTAGCACAAGTCAATTGATGCTGCCTGGAATGGTCTCCGTGGAACAATTCAAAAGGCAGTGGTGACCACATTGGTGCAGGCAACATTTCTTTCCTGGTGAAACTGAGCTTCAGACATTCAAACAGCTGTAAAAACTTGCCACAATAGCTTTTGGGAAGAATTACAGCCCTCTGAGCTGCAGAAATGCAGAAAAGGCCTAAATACATCCAACTTGGCCGGTAAATCCCGTCCACTGAGTGGGAGAGATATCTTCGATATTGCCTGAATGTTAAGTGCCTCTGAACTAGTCACTTTGCACAAAATAGAAAGTAATGATATTAGAACATAGAACATAGAAGAGTACAGCACAGAACAGGCCCTTCAGCCCAAGATGTTGTGCCAATCATTGGTCCTCATGTAAGGTAAACCTAATGTACGCACCCTCAAATTTCTGTGACCATATGCATGTCCAGCAGTCTCTTAAATATCCCCAATGACCTTGCTTCCACAACTGCTGCTCCCACAACTCTCTGCGTAAAGAACCCACCTCTGACATCCCCTCTATACTTTCTGTCAAACAGCTTAAAACTATGACCCCTCGTGTTAACAATTTCTGCCCTGGGAAATAGTCTCTGGCTATCAACTCTATCTGTGCCTCTCATTATCTTGTAAACCTCAATTAGGTCCCCTCTCTTCCTTCTTTTTTCCAATGAAAAAAGTCCGAGCTCAGTCAACCTCTCTTCGTAAGGTAAGCCCTCCAGTCCAGGCAGCATCCTGGTAAACCTCCTCTGGATCCTCTCCAAAGCATCCACATCTTTCCTATAATAGGGTGACCAGAACTGGATACAGTATTCCAAGTGCGGTCTAACCAAAATTTTATAGAGCTGCAACAAGATCTCATGACTCTTAAACTCAATCCCCCTGTTAATGAAAGCCAAAACACCATGTGCTTTCTTCACAACCCTGTTCACTTGGGTGGCAATTTTAAGGGATCTATGTACCTGCACTCCAAGATCCCTCTGTTCCTCCACACTGCCAAGAATCCTGTCTTTAATCCTGTACTCAACTTTCAAGTTCGACCTTCCAAAATGCATCACTTCGCATGTGTCCAGGTTGAACTCCATCTGCCACCTCTCAGCCCATCTCTGCATCCTGTCAATGTCACACTGCAGGCTACAACAGCCCTCTATACTGTCAACGACACCTCCAACCTTTGTGTCGTCTGCAAACCTACTGACCCATTCTTCAATCCCCTCATCCGAGTCATGAATAAAAATTACCAGAGTAGAGGCCCAAGAACAGAGCCCTGTGGGAACCACACACCACTGACTTCCAGGCAGAATACTTTCGTTCCACTACCACTCGCTGTCTTCTGACGACCAGCCAATTCTGTATCCAGACAGCTAAATTTCCCTGTATCCCATTCCTCCTGACTCCTGACCTTTTGAACAAGCCTACCATGGGGAACCTTATCAAATGCCTTGCTGAAGTCCATATACACCACATCCACTGGTCGACCCTCATCAATTTGTCTAATAACATCCTCAAAGAACTCAATAAGATTTGTGAGGCATGACCTGCCCCTCACAAAGCCGTGCTGACTGCATTTAATCAAGCCATGCTCTTCCAGATGGTCATAAATCCTATCCCTCAGAATCCTTTCTAACACCTTGCAGACAACAGACGTGAGACTTACTGGTGTGTAATTGCCGTGGATTTCCCTATTTCCTTTCTTGAAGAGAGGAATTACATTTGCTTCTCTCCAGTCCTCAGGCACGACTGCAGTGGAGAGCAAGCTGTGAAGCAATCACATTTCTCGCTTCCCAAAGCAGCCGAGGACAAATCTGGTCCGGGCCTGGTGACTTGTCAATCTTAATGTTTGTCAAAATTTTCAGCACATCAGCTTCCTCTATCTCTATCCGTTCCAGCATGCTTACCTGCTCCTCAAAGGTTCCATTCACTACAAGGTCCTTTTCTTTAGGAAAGACAGAAGCAAAAAACTCACTTAGGGCTTCCCCTACCTCCTCAGACTCTATACACAAGTTCCCTATGCTATCCCTGATCGGCCCTACTCTTTCTTTGATCATTCTCTTATTCCTCACATACGTGTAAAATACCTTTGGATTCTCCTTAATCCGTTCTGCCAAGCCTTTCTCGTGCGCCCTCCTGGCTTTCCTCAGACCATTTTTGAGCTCCTTCCTTGCCTGCCTATAATCCTCTAGAGCTGAGCAAGATCCTTGCTTCCTGCACCTTACATAAGCTTCTTTCTTTTGACGAGAAGCTCCTCCTCTCTCGTCGTGCAAGGTTCCTTTATCTTACCCCTTCTTGCCTGTCTCAGAGGGACATATTTAATTGTCACTCGCAACAACTGTTCCTTAAACAGTCTCCACATGTCTATAGTGCCCTTTCCATGGAACAATTGCTCCCAGTCCATGCATCCCAACTCACGTCTGATAGCGTCATAGTTTCCTTTCCCAAATTAAATATCCTCCCATTGTGCCTGCTTCTGTCCTTCTCTATAGCTATGTAGAATGTGAGGCAGTTGTGGTCACTATCACCAAAATAGTCTCCCACCGTAAGATCTGACACCTGCCCCAGCTCATCGCCAAGCACCAAATCCAAAATGGCCTCTCCCTTCATCAGCCTGTCAACGTACTGAGTTAGGAAACCCTCCTGAACACACCTTACAAAAACAGCTCCTTCCAAACCATCTGCTCGACGGAGGTTCCAATCAATATTGGGAAAGTTAAAGTCACCCATTACAACAACCCTACTACATTCACACTTTTCCAAAATCTGCCGACCTATGCTTTCTTCCATCTCCCTGCTGCTATTGGGGGGCCTGTAGTAAACCCCTAACGAGGTGACTGCTCCCTTACTGTTCCTAATTTCCACCCATACTGACTCAGTAGGCAGACCCTCCTCAACAATGGAAGCTTCAATAGCTGCGATACCCTCTCTGATTAGTAGTGCTACACCCCCTCCTCTTTCTCCCCCCTTACTATTTTTTATAATTTTCTGAGCCCTGGAACATCCAGCAACCATTCCTGCCCCTGAGAAACCCACGTCTCTGTTATGGCCACAAGATCATAGCATATTCCTATAGGCTCTTCAACATCCACTACTCTGAACAGGTCGGAATGAAGATAGTAAATGACCTGATTAAAAATAGTTAATCATACCCCTCCAAACCCTTCCTATTCATATACCCATCCAAATGCCTCTTAAATGTTGCAATTGTACCAGCCTCCACCACATCCTCTGGCAGCTCATTCCATACACGTACCACCCTCTGCGTGAAAAGGTGGCCGCTTAGGCCTCTTTTATATCTTTCCCCTCTCACCCTAAATCTTTTATGAAAGGTGGGATACATAACTAGCAGGTTAAAGGGAACTGGCAGGTTTTTTTTTTAACAAGGCAGGATTAGTGAAGATTTCTTTTGGTAGATATGTGGTGCAAGTCTAACATATAAGCTCCAGTCCTTTTCACACACTGAACCTGTCCCAAAATAGCAGAGGAGTATCCAACTCTCTCCCTCTCTCTCTCGCCAACCTGCTAGGTGTTCAAATGAATAGAATTTAGCCAGAGATGAAATGAGTCCTCTTTTGGAATAGTTACAGACACACACATAAAAAAAAACACATTTTCTGTCTTCTACAGGGCTGCTTCGATCTCATTTCAGAGAAAGTGGAATATTATCTTTACGGGCTTGGAGCACTGAACATTTGGATCTTAATAATTGAGGTAATCCTTTAATTGACTTAATCGCGACGATATTCGCAAAACGTACGGAGATTGAAGGTGTGAGATTGCATCAAAAATGACTGACCACTCAGTATTTTCCCTTCTCCTTGCTGCCTGTAAACAACATGGGAAAAATTTACTGGGAGAAAGTGGGGACTGCAGATGCTGGAGATTAGAGTCAAAACGTGTGGTGCTGGAACAGCACAGCCGGTCAGGCAGCATCCGAGGAGCAGGTGAGTCGACGTTTTGATCATGGTGAAGAGCTGATGCTCGAAACGTTGACTCTCCTGCTCCTCGGATGCTGCCTGACTGGTTGTGCTTTTCCAGCACTTTTTAACCGCAAACAATTTCTTCCCAAACCGAGGAATTGGAGAGGGTTTCCTGGTGATAGTGACCTTATCCAGTCTGACTTCCTTAGCTTTGTAGTGACCTGAGGCTTCCCTTCTCCTGTGTGTTTTTGCCAGGTCCTACATTACAAACAGAAGTCCTGTATTTTCCTTAGTTCTGTAGTAAGTGTGACTCCCCTCAACATATGATCAACTTGTTCTTATGGTTGTACCGTATCCAGCGCCATTCACAACTCTTCAGATACTGAAACGTCACATGCCCACAATCAGCATGATTGATAATTCAGTTATTGCAGTGTACCTTGTAGATGGTACACACTGCTGTCACTGTGTCGGTGGAGAAGGGTGTGCATAATGTAGGTGGTGGATGGTTGGCACCACTCAAGATGAATCCTACCGGTCTGAAAGGCACTCTGACACCATCTCTACTGGTTACGTCCTGCCCTGGTGCCAAGTGGGTGGGCAATGGTGTTCCTAGGGCATAGTTTGCGAGTTATGCTTGTGCAATAATATCACACTGTTTCTTGAAATGTCTGTGGGACAGCTCTCGCCATTTTGACACAAGCTGCATCAAATTAAGTAAAAGATGTTAGTAAGGAGCACATGATAAGGGGCTGGTGTAGTCATTGTCCTTCCTGGTGCAATGTCTGGATGCCGGATTTCCTTGAATGTTTTGTGGTGACTGTGGTTATTTCAGAAGGTAGGGGAAACTGAGGACCGCAGTTGCTGGAGATTAGAGTCGGGAGTGTGGTGCTGAAAAAGCACAGCAAGTCAGGCAGCATCCGAAGAGCAGGAGATTCAACGTTTCAGGCCTAAGCCCTTCATCAGGAATATTTCAGAGGGCAGTTAGGAGTTACTCAGATTGCTGTTGGTCTGGAGTTACATGTAGATCAGACAACGTAAGGATGACAGATATCCTTCCCTTAAGGAAACAAATTTCTTTTTAGAAAACAATAAAATGTCCATATAAACTGGCAATTCCTAGATCTTATTAATTAATTGAATCTAAGTCCCAGCAGCTGCTTTCATGGGAACTGAACCTGTGTCCCCAGTGCATGAGACTACCAATTGACATAACCACATCTACCCTAACACAATAAAAAGATTAATCTTATTACAGTTCCTTTCACAGACCCTGAGCCATCCAAAACACTTTACTTGCTGAAAATGTGTTGCTGGAAAAGCGCAGCAGGTCAGGCAGCATCCAAGGAGCAGGAGAATCGACGTTTCGGGCATGAGCCCTTCAATGGTTCATGCCCAAAACGTCGATTTTCCTGTTCCTTGGATGCTACCTGACCTGCTGCGCTTTTCCAGCAACACATTTTCAGCTCTGATCTCCAGCATCTACAGTCCTCACTTTCTCCTAAAACACTTTACATCACAGTTTCATAAACAGAAACATGATGGTGATCAGGTCATCTGCTTTCAGTGGTGTTCATCTTTCTCTTTTCAGATATTTGTGATGATCTTTGCAATCTGGCTCTACCAACGAGCTTAGAAGAGCTCTCTCCCTGGTTGTTAACGTTGTTTAATATTGACAGAAGCAGACAGTCACCTAGTGGCAACTGTAGGAACTGCATCACTTTGTGGAGCACCTCAATGTAATGGACACTTCAATCATTCTTACCATCAGACTCTGAGCTGAAAGTATGACTTGTGACAGAAGACTGGACTGGGAGTTTGACCAGAGGCTACAAACCCAGGTGGAAACAACACAGTGGGGAAGAAGGTGGAGAGCAGTGCGGATTTGTAAATGAATGAACATACACATAATATCTACACAATGTACAAGAAAGAAACAATAGATCTTACCTCCAGAATCAATGACTGACATTGTCAACTTTCTTTGTTGCTGTGAGATGCAATGTGTAATTCATATTGTGAATGATTTATTTTTCAAATAATGTTCTGGTTGATGGCGAGTGATGTCAGGGACCACGGAGTGCGGGTTTGTGGGGTGAGGGTTGATGCTGTTGGACAGGGGTGAGAATGGATGCTGTAGGATGGGTGATATAGGATGGATGCTGTAGGATGGGTGATATAGGATGGATGCTGTAAGATGGTGATAGAGGATGGGTGCTGTAGGGTGGGTACTATAGGGTGGGTGGTATAGGATGGGTGCTGTAGGGTGGGTGCTGTAAGATGGTGATATACGATGGGTGCTGTAAGGTGGGTAATAGAGGGTGGGTGCTGTAGGGCGGGTGTTGTAAGGTAGATGTTGTAGGGTGGGTGCTGTAGGGTGGGTGTTAGAGGGTGGGTTCTGTTGGGTGGGTAATATAGGATGGGTATTGTAGGGTGATACAGGCTAGGTGCTGTAAGATGGTGATATCAGTGGGTGTTAGAGGGTTGGTGATATAAGAAGGGTGATATAGGGTGAGTGCAGTGGGATGGATGATATATGGTGTGCACTGTTTGGTGACTGAGTAAGACACTCCCATCAGCTTGGTCACCATAAGCTGAAGCAGCCAACCAGATTCCAGTTCTGACAACCCCTGTTTTGTGGTGAGTGGGAGACATGTAGGGTGGGGAGAGGAGAGGGATAGGGTTGGGTGGGGGGAATGGGGTGTGAAATATAGAGGCATGGGGTGAGGGTGGGGGTGCTATCTGATATATTGATATACTTCCAATAAATTCTGACCTGAAGAGTTTAATTGTGGACGGTGTATCTCCTGGTTCTGGGTAAAATACAGCATCATCTGTCAAAAATCATGATTTGTCTTCTGGAGTAATGTCCATTCCGAATGATCTCCTATCCTCAAGGTGTTCTTTTCCAAATGTGAAGTGTGTATCTCAATCTGTAAACACAATGCTTTGTAGCTATAGGAATGCGGAGGTCAAATCTCCGAGACCTGCTCTTTGTATCGAAAAGTGAAAAAGTGGAGTTATTCTTAATTTTCATGTCGTTTGATTGCCTTGTGAAACGTTTACAATAAAATGATGTACAGCAGTGCAGTGTGTTCCGTTCACTGGGGACAGTCTGACCAGCTGCCATCTCAGAAAGGAAGGGGAGATTAGTTCCTCACCTCTGGGCCAATCACATGCCTGTTAATGTCCCACTGCCTGGTCCTTATCTTCTGACTGAACCACTGTTCTTTCCTGGGTAATTCAGCTTGGGAAAACTCGGGCAATGATCTGATCCAAAAGCGCTGTTTTGAAAAGCTGGACTGTGTTTTAACAACTCAACAACTCAACAATACCTATACAACTGGACAACGCCATTGGTGAACACCACTGTGTTGAACATCTCCCATTAACCCTACCTTTTTCAGATTATCTTATCAATGGTTTTCCCTGTATGCTAACAATTCTATCTAGGTCACTTCATAAATTAGCTTTGTATACGGCACTGGGTTCATAAATCCTAGCATACTGCCTTATTAATAATTCTCTTTCATTCAACCCTCTGGAACACAAATCAGACACCATCAATGACTGAACTGCTCTCTAAGTATTAAGTAGCTCTCTAAATGTTCATTAGTGTTGTTGGGGGAGTTAGGAACAGCTCCCCTTTAGAGGCAGAACTTCAGTAACCTCACTCTGTGACGGTATTGAAGGAAGAATTCACTCCAGCAATTTAACCTGCAGACCCCATTCTTTTTTTAATAGAATCCCCACAGTGTGGAAACAGGCCATTTGGCCCAACAAGTCCACACTAATCCCCCACCCAAACCTATCCCCCAACTCTAAACCTGTAACACTGCATTTCCCATGGCCAATGCACCTAATCTGCACATCCATGAGCACTGTTGGTAATTTAACATGGCCAGTTCACCTAACTTGCATATCTTTGGACTGTGGGAGGAAACCAGACCACCCGGTGGAAACCTGCACAGACACGGAGAGAATGTGCAAACTCCACACTGACAGTCGCCCGAAGCTGGAATCGAAACTGGGTCCCTGGCACTGAGAGTCAGTGGTGTTTATCGCTGAGCCACTGTATTCTGGCATGCCCCGAGGGAACACCATTCACATGTACCATTTCCACTGTTTTTCCCATTTCCTTTACTAATAATGTCTTTCTGAAGTCCACAGAGGTATTACCATTGCTTTACCATTCCACTCCCAACAATTTCATTTTACATGCCTTATGGCCAAGAAAACATATTGTTTTTGTGGACATCAGGTTTGTTCTGTGTGTTAGAATTTCTATTGACTGGGCCACCTTTCCTAAGACGTTGTCATCCACACTTCTCTTTAGCCAATTCATGTTTTCTGATGACTTTCTCTCTGAAGTTCTCTTTCTCTTTCCTTATCTCTCCCCCACCCACGTTATTAAGTCTCACTCTCAAAGTGTGGAGGTGCTGGTGTTAGACTGGGATGGACAAGGTCAGAAGTCATATGACACCAGGTTATCATCCAACAGATTTATTTTAAATCACAAGCTTTCTGAGTGCTGCATCTTTGTAAGTCCACTTCACCTAGTCATAGAGTCAGAGAGATGTAAAGCACAGAAACAGACCTTTTAGTCCAACTCATCAATGCTGACCAGAAACCACAATCTAATTTAGTCTCATTTGCCAGCACTTGACCCATATCCCTCTAAACCCTTCCTATTCATGTACCCATCCAGCCCATTCCATACAAGTACCATCCTCTGTGTGAAAAAGTTGCCCCTTAGGTCTCTTTTATATCTTTCCACTCTCACCCTAAACCTATGCCCTCTAGTTCTGGACTCCCCCACCCCAGGGAAAATAGCTTGTCTCTTTATTCTATTCATACTCCTTCATGATTTTAGAAACCTCTATAAAATTACCTGACAAAGGGGAAGCATGCCAAAAGCTTGTGATTTCCAATAAACCTATTGGACTATAACCTGGTGTTGTCTGACTTCTGATCTTTCTCTTGAGGTTTTAAGTTAAAACATCTTCCTTTCTCATTTAAGTTCAACCTGAGGTTAAAGTGTTCCTTCCAATTCCAGATCCTCTATAGCACTACTGTTCAGACTTGAAGAGGATTTCATCTGATTTCCTTACAGAACTCAAAATAATTATTTTATGATAACACAAGACCTATTCTTAAAACAAATAGTAAGCACTTGTCAACATTTAAATTATTATCGTATAACCCTTGAATCCCAAATAGACATAATCATTCAACACAAAAGACATCATTCTCTGCAGAAAGATCTATTTTTAAATTATCAAACCACCAAACAGCTTTATTGGCCAGCAGGCTGAAGATAATGGATGGATTTTGGTGACTTCTCATGAGTCAGAGTTCCTTGTCCAGAGTTTCACTGGGTGTCAAGGTGGTTCAGTAGTTAGCACTGTTACTTAACAGCGGTGGAAACTTGGGTTCAATGTCACCCTCAGGCAGATATCTGTGTGGGGTTCGCACGTTCTCCCCATTTCTGCGTGGGTTTCATCCCACAGTTCGAAGTTAGTGCAAGTTAGGTGGAATGGCAGTTGGAAGTGCAGGGTTATAGGGATGGGTAAGGGGGTGGGTCTGGGTGTGATTCTCCTTGGAGGATCGGTGTGGACTCAGTGAGCTGAATGGCCTGCTTTCACAATGTCCGATTCTATAGTCTGACAGCTGGAGATTGATGGAAGATCTTCAGCTCAGATTAAAACTAAGTTTGGCATAAATCGTTTGGAAGTGTCCACGGGTCAGCTTTTCAGGATTATATTAGATCAGCAGAATAGAGATACTTAGAAAAGGTTATCAGATTTCCAACATTGGTACTGAAAGGCTGAGAGACCCACAATGCTTGGTGTTGCTTCCTAACTGACCACCTAGATCTATGAAAACTAAAACTAAGTCCAAAAAGGGTTGTCATTACAGAATCTTCCTTCATTATTCAAAGTCAGGATTTCTAACAATTAAGGCCCATAAACCCCAGGTCTTATCTCCCTGAAAGTCTTGCTCAGCTTTTCTCCAAAGTCACTTTACTTTCTATCAACAGCAAAGAAATCTCAGCACATCTTAAACCTTTGTGCCAGGAAATTGTATTCCAACAGCTTCCTTCAGTGTACCTCCACTGTTGTTTTCCCTCCCAGTAAACTATACTGTAAAAGTCCCATCATTCATTTCCCCACATCTCTGCCCTTCAATAAACTCACTCTCTTGATTTCCTCCCATGAGTATACCCACACTCTTGATCTTCCCTCCGTACATATGCACTATCAGCGATGCAGTGGTGTAGTCCGGTTGTTACTGAATCAATAATCCAAAGACTTGGCTAATGTCTCCTGGACATGGATTTCAATCCTACCCCGGAAGTTGTGAGATTAAAGACAGTCTAATGGATTCATGTTATCATTTTTGATTGTTATAAAAACTTATGTAGTTCATTAATGCCCCAGAGCATGTAATCTATCACCTTCAGCTGGTCTGTCTGAAATGTAATCCATACCACGGTAATGTAGTTGACATTTAACTGCTCTCTGAAATGACCTAGAGAGCCAATCAGATGCGAAACAAATGCCAGACTTATAAATGCCAACTACAACCCAAAGAAGAATAAATAAAACATCTATTAACTGGCCTATCTCCATCACTGAATATTTACATCTTATTGCTTTTTCCTCAATACACCCGCCCAATCAATCCTCTCCCTCAGTACCTCAAACTCTATTAATCTCCTCCCTCAGTATACCCTTCCAAACAATCCCCTCCATTCAGTGCACCCTCCCTATCAATCCTCTCCCTCAGTAAACCCTCCTGATCAATCCCCTGCCTCAGTACACACACCCTATCAAACCCCTCCCTCAGTACACACTCCTTATCAATCCCCTCCCTCAGTACAAACACCCTATCAATCCCCTCCCTCAGTACACACTCCATATCAATCCCCTCCCTCGGTACACACTCCCTACCAATCACCTCCCTCAGTACACACTCCCTACCAATCACCTCCCTCAGTACAAACTCCCTACCAATCCCCTCCCTCAGTACACACTCCCTATCAATCCCCTCCCTCGGTACACACTCCCTACCAATCACCTCCCTCATTATACACTCCCTATCAATCCTCTCCCTCAGTACAAACTCCCTATCAATCCCCTCCCTCGGTACACACTCCCTATCAATCCCCTCCCTCAGTACACACTCCCTACCAATTCCCTCCCTCAGTACACACTCCTTATCAATCCCCTACCTCAGTACACACTCCATATCAATTCTCTCCCTCAGTACACACTCCCTACCAATCGCCTCCCTCAGTACACACTCCATATCAATCCCCTCCCTCAGTACACACTCCCTACCAATCCCCTCCCTCAGTACACACTCTATATCAATCCCCTCCCATAATACACACTCCCTACCAATCCCCTCCGTCAGTACACGGTGGGAGGCACGGTGGCACGGTGGTTAGCACTGCTGTCTCACAGCACCTGAGACCCGGGTTCAATTCCCGACTCAGGCGACTGACTGAGTTGAGTTTGCACGTTCTCCCCGTGTCTGCGTGGGTTTCCTCCGGGTGCTCCGGTTTCCTCCCACAGTCCAAAGATGTGCGGGTCAGGTGAATTGGCCATGCTAAATTGCCCATAGTGTTAGGTAAGGGGTAAATGTAAGGGTATGGGTGGGTTGCGATTCGGCGGGTCAGTGTGGACTTGTTGGGCTGAAGGGCCTGTTTCCACACTGTAAGTAATCTAATCTAATCTACACACTCCCTACCAATCCCCTCCCTCAGTACACCCTCCCTATCATTCTCTTCCTTGGGTGAACCCATGGTATGCACTTCCCTTCAGTACATCCACATTATTAATCACCACCCTTCAGAACATAGAGTCATAGAGTCATCGAGATGTACAGCATGGAAACAGACCCTTCGGTCCAACCCGTCCATGCCGACCAGATATCCCAACCCAATCTAATTCCACCTGCCAGCACCCGGCCCATATCCCTCCAAACCCTTCTATTCATATACCCATCAAATGCCTCTTAAATGCTGCAATTGTACCAGCCTCCACCACTTCCTCTGGCAGCTTATTCCATACATGTACCACCCTCTGTGTGGAAAAGTTGCCCCTTAGGTCTCTTTTATATCTTTCCCCTCTCACCCTAAACCTATACCCTCTAGTTCTGGACTCCCCAATCCCAGGGAAAAGACTTTGTCCAGTTATCCTATCCATGCCCCTCATAATTTTATAAACCTCTATAAGGTCACCCCTCAGCCTCCGATGCTCCAGGGGAAACAGCCTCAGCCTGTTCAGCCTCTCCCTGTAGCTCAGATCCTCCAACCCTGGCATCATCCTTGTAAATCTTTTCTGAACCCTTTCAAGTTTCACAACATCTTTCCCATAGGAAGGAAACCAGAATTGCAAGCAATATTCCAACAGTAGCCTAACCAATGTCCTGTACAGCCACAACATGACCTCCCAACTCCTGTACTCAATACTCTGACCAATAAAATAAAGCATACCAAACGCCTTCTTCACTATCCTATTTACCTGCAACTCCACTTTCAAGGAGCTATGAACCTGCACTCCAAGGTCTCTTTGTTCAGCAACACTCCCTAGGACCTTTCCATTAAGTGTATAAGTCCTGCTAAGATTTGCTTTCCCAAAATGCAGCACCTCGCATTTATCTGAATTAAACTCCATCTGCCACTTCTCAACCCATTGGCCCATCTGGTCAAGATCCTGTTGTAATCTGAGGTAACCCTCTTCGCTGTCCACTACACCTCCAATTTTGGTATCATCTGCAAACTTACTAACTGTACCTCTTATGCTTGCATCCAAATCATTTATGTAAATGCTAAAAAGTAGAGAACTCAGCACCAATCCTTGTGACACTCCACTGGTTACAGGCCTCCAGTCTGAAAAACAACCCTCCACCACCACCCTCTGTCTTCTACCTTTGAGCCAGTTCTGTAAACAAATTGCTAGTTCTCCCTGTATTCCATGAGATCTAACCTTGCTAATCAGTCTCCCATGGGGAACCTTGTCAAACGCCTTACTGAAGTCTATATAGATGACATCTACTGTTCTGCCCTCATCAATCTTCTTTGTTACTTCATCAAAAAACTCAATCAAGTTTGTGAGACATGATTTCCCACGCACAAAGCCATGTTGACTATCCCGAATCAGTCCTTGCCTTTCCAAATACATGTACAGCCTGTCCCTCAGGATTCCCTCCAACAACTTGCCCACCACCGAGGTCAGGCTCACTGGTCTATAGTTCCCTGTCTATAATACAATTCCAATAAGGTGATCATCCCTTTCTTATTTCTCAGTTCCACACAAATAACTTCCCTGGATGTATTTCCAGGAACATCCTCCCTCAGCACAGCTGTAATGCTATCCCTTATCAAAAATGCCACTCCCCCTCCTCTTTTGCCTCCCTTTCTATCCTTCCTGTAGCATTTGTATCCTGGAATATCAAGCTGCCAGTCCTGCCCATCCCTGAACCATATTTCTGTAATTGCTATGATATCCCAGTCCCATGTTCCTAACCATGCCCTGAGTTCATCTGCCTTCCCTGTTAGGCCCCTTGCATTGAAATAAATGCAGTTTAATTTATTTGTCCTACCTTGTCCCTGCCTGCCCTGACTGTTTGACTCGCTTCTGTTCTCAGCTGTACCAGTCTCAGATTGATCTCTTTCCTCACTGTCTCCCTTGGTCCCAACACCCCCCCCCCACCCCCACCTTACTATTTAAATGCTCCCAAGCAGTTCTAGCAAATTTCCCTGCCAGTGTATTAGTCCCCTTCTAATTTAGGTGCAATCTGTCCTTCTTGTACAGGTCACTTCTACCCCAAAATAGATTCCAATGATTCAAAAATGTGAATCCTTCTCCTATACACCAGCTCCTCAGCCATGCATTCATCTGCTCTATCCTCCTATTCCTGCCCTCACTAGCTCGTAGCATCGGGAGTAATCCAGATATTACTACCCTTGAGGACCTCCTTTTTAAATTTCTGCCTAACTCTCTGTAATCTCCCTTCAGAGTCTCAACCTTTTCCCTTCCTGTGTCATTGGTTCCAATGTGGACAATGACCTCTTGCTGGCCCCTCTCCCCCGTGAGAACATTCTGCACCCTCTCTGAGACATCCTTGATCATGGCACCAGGGAAACAACACACCATTCTGCTTTTTCTCTGCTGGCCACAGAAACGTCTGTCTGTACCTCCGACTACAGAATCCCCAAACACAATTGATCTCTTGGAAGCCGACATACCCCTCGTTGCATTAGAGCCAGTCTCAATACCAGAAACTTGGCTGTTCGTGCTACGTTCCCCTGAGAATCCATCACCCCCTACATTTTCCAAATCAGCTTTCCTGTTTGAAATGGGTATATTCACAAAAGACTCCTGCCCTAGCTGCCTACCTCTCTTACCCTTCCTGGAGTTAACCCATCTATGTGACTGTATCTGAGACTTTCCCCCCTTCCTATAACTGCCATCCATCACATACTGTTGCTGTTGCAAATTCCTCATCACTTCTATCTGTCTCTCCAACCGATCCACTTGATCTGATAAGATTTGCATCCAACAGCATTTACGGCAGATATAATCCACAGTAACCTTTAAACTCTCTTTAAACTCCCACATCTGATAAGAAGTACATATCACTGCAAAGGCCATTTTTGCTCCTTCACAATCTACAGACCCACAAAATAACACCGTCTTATTCCTCTACAAACACTGCCCCAGGTTAAATAAATAGCTATGGCTTATATTTTAAGTTTAATCAAGAAACTTATCTCCAAACACACAAAATCAAGAAAGAATCCACTATACCCACTACTGCAGCCTTTCTCTTGGACAGACTTAAAACAACAATTAACTTATCTGATTCTGTGCTTTGAACTTCGCCCAACAGTTCCTCCAAGATTAGTTGTGAATTTCACTATTTGTTAATTTTCCCACATGCACTCTGATGTCCAGCGATACACAAATTCAAACAGCAAAGGTGGTAACTGTGCAGGTTTTTTTCTCTCTCTCTCTCTCTCTCTCCTGCACTGTCCTCACCATGTGCTTCCTGTGTCTGTTCTTCTCCCTTTTAAAACTGCTGTTTTGACTTTTTTTTCCCAAAGTTCCAAAACAATGCAACAGCATATAAAACAGTAATTGCTGCTCCTGGAATTTGAGGAAATCACCTAAAATACCTCAAAAAAAGGAGCAGTTCTTCCAGCCAGAATTTTTTTCCGTCCTCCATCTTGGATTGCCCAGAATCCCTGCACAGAATTGATCACCCCCGCACCCCATCTGAGTTTTTCCACACTATTGGACTCCCTTCAGTTTCCTGATACTATGGATCTATCCCTCAGTACTGTAACACCATTGATCTCTCCTCAGTTTCCCACACTCTTGTTCACCTATCCTCAATATACATATACTATTGATCTCCACCCTCAGCGTATCCACACTATCGACACCTCTTCTCGATACGTCAACACTGTCGATATGCTCCTCTTGCTTTGATCTCCTCTTGGCATACCCACAATATGGATCTTCCTTCCTCAATATACACTCACAATCAATCTTACCTTCATTAACCTGGGATTTATCCAAATTTGCAGAGGTAGTTATGAGAAACATCTCAGAGAGTGTATCTGGAACAGTGCCCGAGAATGATATGTTTTGGATCCAACTGGGAGGCCATTTTGGATCTGGTGATATGTAATGGGGTAGATTTCCTAAGCAAGTTCAGATTAACAGACCCTCTTGAAACAATGACCATGACATGATAGAATTTAGCTTTCAGTTTGAGAGTGAGAAGCTCGGTTTGGAAATGACTGCGCTCAACTTAAATAAGGGGAATTCTGGGAGAATGAGTGAAGACATAGCTGGAGTGAACTGGAAAAGGAGTTTAGCAGAAAATACAGTTGAACAATTTTTCCAAGAAAAGTCCCTGACTTACAAGAAAAATATATTCCAGTGAAAAAGAAGTGTTCTAGAAAGGGGATAAACCAATATTGTTAACTCCGGAAGTTAAGGATAGCATCAAATTCATGGCCACACTGTGGTGACACACTGGAAATTAAATCCTGCTATTCGTGCTGTCATTACAAAAGTTAAAGATTTTCTAAACATGCACAAAATTCCCCAGCTTACCCATCTTTTAGACCCAGATTGATAGAAAAGACAGGAGTTATCATCTACAAAAAATACAAAGTATAACTA
This sequence comes from Hemiscyllium ocellatum, assembly GCF_020745735.1. Lineage (NCBI taxonomy): Eukaryota > Metazoa > Chordata > Chondrichthyes > Orectolobiformes > Hemiscylliidae > Hemiscyllium > Hemiscyllium ocellatum. Next base: position 16,777,595 of record NC_083418.1, read on the forward strand.
CAGGTAAATAATCCTGAATTGGTGATATGGAACTCTATTAGTTAAAATGCTAACTCTGTTGTAAACTCCCCCTCTGCACACACATTCAGATATTGTCAGAAAAAAATAGGTGTCATGGGTGGGGAGAAAGACTGGGAAGGCAGTTCAGTGGTCCCTTTTCACAGAGTTTACTGAGATGATCCTTTATCTAATTGGAGCATTGCTCCTCAGTCTTCCTTCTCCAGATCCTACCACATATTGGCAGAAAGATTAAAACACCGAATCAGTTTGGGTGGAGATAAGGAGCAACCAAGGAAAGAAGAGACTTGTGTTAGCAACTCATAGGCACCTAATGGTAATTACGCTGATTTGTAAGAAATTTGCCACAATAACCGTTGGAGATTTAAATCATTTTATAGATTGGACCAAGAAAAAGTGGGTTGGATGACAAGCCCATGGTATACATTTGAGAATAAGATATTCTGGATCAATCAGAGAATTGTTTATTTCAGATCCTGGGTGTATAATCAGACTGGATAAAGCAAAGACCTCAAATGTAATGATATTCAAGATGAGGGTGGTTTACATGTGGCATGAACTTCCTGAGGAAGTGGTGGACGTCGGCACAATTACAATATTTAGAAGACATTTGGGTACATACATGAATTGGAAAGATTTGGAGGGATATGAGCCAGGAGCAGCAGGTGGGACAAGTTTAGTTTGGGATTATGTTCGGCATGGACTGGTTGGACTGAAGGATCTGTTTCCGTGATGTATGAGGATTTTAATGAAATAATTTCTCATCAGGTTTGAAGGTGAGAAATTTGAACTTGGGTCTCAAAATGAAATCTTAAACTAAAATAAGATGGTTAGAGAAGTATAACGGCATAATGACTGAAGGATCAAAGTAAAAGCTGCACTTTGCTGTAAAGATTAACCAGAAGATTGGGAAAATGATAGAAACCAGCAAAACATGACTTAAAAATAAAGATAAACTTGAGAATGAGAGAAAACCAATGGAAACATAAAATGATAGTTGAAGCTTTTTACACATATATAGCAAAAAAGAGTGGCTAAGTTAGTCTCTTCGAGATGATGATAAGGAAAAATTAAGGGTCCTATAATGATATTATGGTTTAAGAGACATATTTGGTCCTGGCTTTTTGTTTTGAGAAGAAAGGTTGAGTCAGAGATGATGAATGATCTGTTCCAAAGTAAAAAGCTTGTGAGGCCTAGGGTTCTTTTTAAAGTTGGAACAGTAGAAGCAGCCTGAATGGGTGGGGTCAAGCTCTCACAGAACCAGGATTTTAGCTTTAGTTTTTCAATAGCAGTCGCTGACGTCTTGAAGCTGGGTTTGGAAGCTGCAGTACATCTCTCCCTGCTACTCTCTCTCTCTCTCAGAGTTTTCTCTTGATGTCTTTTTTTCTCCTGAACTGGAGGAGTGCCTGAGACACAATCAATTTCACTGAATTTGCCTTTGCCAAGGGTGTGTTTATGGAACGGGGCAGAAGTGGGTACTGCAGATGCTGGAGATTAGAGTGGTGCTGGAAAAGCACAGCAGGTCAGGCAGTATTTGAGGAGCAGGAATATTGACAGTTCAGGCAAAAGCCCTTCATCAATAATGTGTTTATGGGATGCTATTCTTTTGGAACAGTCACTGCTTCGTAGTTAAATAATCTATCATTCTGTTAGGTTTTCCAATGGAGCAAAGTTATTCCAATTCTTTCTTTTGCTTTATTTTATCTATGGTCTATGAAAAAAGTGTGTTTTACTTCAAATCTGGCAGTTTGACCAATCAAATTGCATCTGGAAGTCATACCTGGCAGTTGCCTTTAAAATAAGAAAAGGTTCGGGTCTTGGCTATCTTGAGGGGATTTGGTCTGGTCCATAACACTGCAGAGTAAATGGCAGAGGTTTTAAAAGTCTTTTTTAATCTTATTTGTTATCACAATGGGAGGCACAGAATTAATTCTGAGATTAACAGAAAATCCAGGGGCGAAAGGAAATCTAATGGGACTAAAGTTTGACGGATCTCCTGACAGGTCTCAGGTGGCGACATCCTAGACCACAGAGAAGAAATGACGGAAATTTGCGAAATGCCCGAGGTTTAGGTAATGTCCCAGTGGATTGCAAAACTGCAAATTCAAAAAGGTTTAGGGGCACTTAACTTACAGACAGAAGAAAGAGAGAGGGAGAGAAGTCCAGCAGCTGCAGTTTTGGAGGGGAAAGTGCAGTGATGTCAGGGCAGGTTATGAGCCGATTGGTTGGAGAGGAACTCCTTTTAGCGATTTGTGAAACAATTTCATTCATTAGATTTGGGTGTCACTGGCTGGACCAGCACTTCATATCTGCTCCGAGTTGCTCCTTGAAAAGGTGGTGGTGAGCTACCTTCTTGAACCGTTGCAATCCATGTCAGTGTGGGTAGACCCACAATGTTGTTCGGAGGGAATTCCAGGATTTTGACCCTGTGGCACTGAAGGAACGGCAATATATTTTTCAGGACTGTGATTGACTTGGAGGGAAACTTGCAGGGGATGGTGTTCCCTTGTATCTGCTGCCCTTGGGTCCTTCTAGACAGACGTGGCCTTGGGTTTGGATGATGCTGTGGGAGGAGTCTTGGTTAGATACTGCAGTAAGGCTTGTAGATGTTGGCATTTTGTTGTTACTGAGCGTCAGTGGTGGAGGGAATGGATACTTGTGGATGTGGTACCAATCTAGCAGGCTCCTGGATGATGCCAAGCTTCTTGAATGTTGTTGGAGCAGCAACCATCCAGGCCAATGGGCAATATTCCCTCACGTTCCCCTGACTTGTGTCTGGTAGATGGTGGACAGGCTTTGGGGAATCAGGAGATGAGTTACTTGCTATAGGATTGCTAGCTGCTAACCTGCTCTTGTAGCCACAGTACTGATATGACTATTACAGTTGAGTTTCTGGCCAATGGTAACCTCCAGAATGTTGATTGTGAGGTATCCTAGGAATGATCTTGGAATTGGATTCAATGTTAATAATGGTCAAATCTCTCTTGCTGGTGATGGTCATAGCCTGGCATTTGTGTGGCATGAATGTTACTTGTCAGCCCAAGTCTGGATATTGTCCAGATCTTATTGGTTTTAAACGTGGACTGCTTCAGTATCTGAGAAGCCTTGAGTGGAGCTGAACAATGTGCAATCATCGGCAAACGTCCCCATTTCTGACCTTATGATGGAGGGAAGGTGAAGCAGCTAAAGCTGGAGGAACCTCCTACACACATGTCCAGGAGCTGAGATGACTGACCTCCGAAAACCACAACCACCTTCCATCGTGTCAGCAGACAGTTTGCCCCCTGATACTCACTGATTCCACTTTTGCTCGGGCTCCTGGATTCCACACTCGCTTGAATGTGGCCTTGATGTCAAGGGCTGTCACTGTCACCTCCCCTCTGGAATTCTGGTCTTTTGTCCATATTTGGACCAAGGCTGTAAAGAGGACTGTGCGTATAATTTCTAATGTTTGAAAATATCATATTTTTAAGCTCTTACTTCCTATAATTAGAGTCATAGAAAAATACAGCATGGAAACTCGTCCATGCTGACCAGATATCCCAACCCAATCTAGTCCCACCTGCCAGCACTTGGCCCTTATCCCTCTAAACCCATCCTATTCATATACCCATCCAGATGCCTTTTAAATGTTGCAATTGTACCAGCCTCCACCACTTCCTCTGGCAGCTCATTCCATACACGTACCATCCTCTGCATGAAAGTTGCCCCTTAGGCCTCTTTTATATCTTTCCCCTCTCACTCTAAACCTATGCCCTCTAAATCTAGACTTTAGCAATGTACGTCTTCTATTGAAAGCATGGAAGTAGACTACAACTTGTTGCAACATTTCCTACACTTAATCCCAATCAAGATCAGTTGGCCCCTTCATACATCTAGATTTAGCCTTTAAAATGCTAAAGCTCTACATGATGTTGGAAAATCCCAACTGCAAGGCCCACTCCAGGCTGAGAGCTGACTGCAAATAAATAACCGGCTCCGTCCATGGAAATTGCATGGAATCACCATTGAAACTTGCAAATGCTGTACTCCCTACCATGAGATTATGTGACTTCAGTGCCAGATCCAGGAGATTCTCCTCAGCCTGAAACTGTCAAAACCCCCACATCAACCTCAAACTCACTGTGACCTGATTCAACACTGTGCATTATGTCTTGCAAGGTGTAATATCTAACCTGTTGCTAGTAATTGCAAATTCTTATTTATGTTGGTAAAGATTATTGGCAGTATTAAGTATTTTTGCGTGGTATACGGTTAAATACAAAAATAAATGGATTCACACTTAATAAAGATGTCGGGGTGGGTGATTTGCTATGACTGCTGTGACAGTGGATCTTCTGCGCTCAGGCACACAGATCCGCAGTAAGTGTTTGTAGGTGCAGGAACATTGGTTCAGGATCGGTGAACTGTTGGGTTGGGCTGTAGCTTCGAAGGAACAGGAAAATCGACATTTCGGGTAAAAGCCCTTCATTAGCCTCTATTCCCGATGAAGGGCTTTTTGCCCAAAACGTCGATCTTCCTGCTCCTCTGATGCTGCCTGACCTGCTGCGCTTTTCCAGCACCACACTCTCAACAATGTAAAAAGAGGCCATTCGGCCCATCGATCTGCACCAACCATCCAAACACCATCCCACTACCTAGACCCCCAACCCCTCCCATCCCATCGCCATAACCCTGCATGGGTGTTTTATTTAACCATGGCTAACTCACCCAGCCTTCACACTGTGGCCAATCCACCCTGACCTGCACGTCTTCAGACTATGGGAGGAAACCGGAGCACCTAGAGGAAACCCACGCTGACGCGGGGAGCATGTATGAACTCCACACAGTCAACGGAGGGCAGAATCGAACCTGGGTCCCTGGACCTGTGAGGGAGAAGTGCTGACCACTGAGCCACCGTGCCACCATAAAGTACCAGTGATATAGGCAGGACGTGCAGATTGAGCATTCAGCACAGTCAATATGAATAGCTAGGCACCAGATGGAGACGCAGAACTTAAGTGTAAGTTTGGGTTGGTAGCTGAGTCACATTAGTAAGTGAGGTTAACATTTGAGAACTGAGTGCATGGTTCAAAGGCTGGTGTGATAGAGATAGATCCAGGGACATTGGCACACTGGAGGAAAATGGCACCCTTCTGTTGGAATAGGCTACAGCTTAACCAGGCTGGGGTCAGTGCTCTTGTGAGTCTCTTAACCAGCCAATCAGAGAGTGTTTTTAAAAAAAATCGCAAGAGCAAAGGATCAAATTTGGGAAGATGTGATCAATTGAAGACAAGGCAAGAAAGTAAGTTATTAATATGGGCAATGATACACAGACTGTGACGAGAGGGGTCAAGAGGACAAATCGAAGAGTGAATTAGCAGGTCAGGCTCGATCGTACCGAAGCAATAAAATGGCACAATTCTGTATTTGAACGCACAAAGCTGAACTGACACCACAAAATCAAAAGTCATTTCAATTTTCGTAGTCATGGATCCAGAATGATACATTGTGACCTGAATAGTGAAGGATGCTTGACATTGTGGGAATGATCAGAATTTCAGAACGAGGTGGGGGAATGGCTCTGCTAATTAATGATGATGATGGAGAAGACGACCTCATTTCCGGGCTCCAGGATGTAGAGATTGCTTGGGCAGAGATGAGAAATGATAAAGTCACTTGTGCGAGATGTGTACAGGGCCCTAAATGTAACCACGTGGTAAGGGGAAGAATAAAGAAAGAAATAGTGGCAGCTTAGTGTCAGAAAGATATGATAATAATCATGAGGGGTTTTCACCAAACGTATGGACGGGAACAAAGTCAGATGGCCAAGTGAGCACAGATGAAATGTTTGAGATTCTCCCACTTTTCGACACTTACTCTATCGAGCCCACTCAGAATCTTGCATGTTTTAGTAAGGTCAAAAAGGAACCAAGAAATGTTGTTCAATCACCTATCCAATAGCTCAATACTCGACCATTAGCTGAAGGCGTGCCCATTAGCCCAGTGCCTGTTCATTGGCTTAACATCTGTCCATTAGCTCAATGCCTGTAGCTTTACATCAGTCTATTAGCTCAATGCTTGACCATTAGCTCATTGCCTGACCATTAGCTCAATACATGCCAAGTAGCCTAATATCTGTCAGTTAGGTTAATGCATGTCAATATCTGTCAGCTTAACACCTGACAATTAAGCTAATGCCTATTTGCGTAACATGTGTCAATTAGCCTAACATCTGTCAATTAAATAAACATCTGGTGGTTAGCTCAACGTCTGTCCATTAGCTTAATGCCTGTCCATTAGCTCAATATCTGTCTGTTAGTTCAACGCCTCTCAGTTAGATTAATATGTCAGTTAGCTCAACGTCTACTAACATCTGTCCAGGGAGACGTTTATCGGTAAAGACTTTATGACGGGATACTTAAAAGAATGAAGATGATCAAAGATATCATTGTTTTATGAAAGGGAAAGCAATCAGTGGACGCACTGTATTTATATTTCCAGAAACCATTTGCTAAGCTGCCAGATCAACATGGAAAATAAAAGCTCACGGTTTGGAGGTAACTCTTTGGCATGGACAGAAAACTGGTGAACTAACAGGATACAGAGTTTAAGAAGAGGACATGAGTAATTTGGAATGAGTTGGAATGAGCACTTTGGCATAGGGATCAATGTTGGGACCTCAACTTTTTTCAATTTATATCAATAACATGAATGAAGGGACCAAATGTATGTAGCTAAACTTTCTGGTGACACAAACTCGGCGGGAACAATATTAAAAGCAGATTGTCGATGTGGAGAGATTGCAGAGCTCTGAGATGCAGAGGGATCTGGGTGTTCTAGTGCACAAATCAGAAGAAGTTAGTAAGCAGGTACGGCAAGTAATTAGGAAAATTCATGGATTATTATGGTTTATCTCGAATCGCAAGCAGCTCAGAGATGGTTTACCAAGATCAGAACCGAGGAAGGACCACCGAATCTGAAACGTGAACTATGACTTCTCTTCACAGATGCTGCCAGACCTGCTGAACTTCTCCAGCAATAGCCGTTTTTGTTTGCGTTGAAAGAAGAGTCTGTTTTCATGTTGTTCCATTAGCTCAATGCTCGACCATTAGCTCAAGGTGTGTCCATTAGCCCAATGTCTCTGAGTGGGCAAGAAATTAGCTGTTGGAATAGAATGTGGGATGACTACCTTGATGGGGACTATGGAAAGACACAGCAATATTGAAATGGGGAGAGACTGCAGAATTCCAGTGGCCTTGTGCTCAGTTACAGCAAGGGATTTGGAACAGAAACATTCCAAGTGGGATGGAGGATAAAATGTTGAGAAGTCTCACGACAATGATACAGGGATGTTGGTGACACTGCCTCTCAAGAGTTGCAGACAAACCTGGTTCCTGTACTGAGGAACGGATATAATTGCGTTCTGAGAAGGGCTGAATCCTAAGATGAAGGAGCTGCGCTAAGAAGCAAAGTTTTGTAATTTCTCACTGCAGTTCTGAAGAACGAGAGGTGACCGCACTGAAACACTGAGGGGAGAGCTTTGACAGGAGGCATGCTGGGATGTTCCTTCCTGTGGCAGACTGTGTGAGTGTGTGTGTGTGTGTGTGGGGGGGGGGGGTGGAAGACACTTTAGAAATGAGGGCTCTTCCCAACTGAGATGAAGATGAGGAGGACATTTCTGCTTTTTGAGAATCATCAGCATTTGGAATGCTCCAGAGAGGCTGGGTGGCTGACAAGGCAGAGTTAGGCCGAGTTAAAGGTGGCAGGAGAAGGGGGGGGGGAGGAATGAGACAGGAAAGAGGAGTTGACAATCAGCTCAGCCATGATCCTATGAAGCAGGTCCAATGGGTTGAATGGCCTGCTCCTATAATGTTCTGATCCTGTTAAACAAGAGACTGAAATAGCAGAAGCTGTAATGAGGAAGACTGAGAGATTACACACGGGCCAACATTTGTGCAGGATGTGACAATGTGTCAGAAATGTAGTAGGGCGGGACTTCCTTTGTCACACTGTCAGTTTAAAATGGAATTTACTTTTCTTATTATTTGTAGTTCATTAGTATTTGAATGATGTTGGTTTTAGTTGGTTTCTTACAAGAAAAGCATTAAAATGTGAAATTGCGACCGTGACTTTTCTTTTGGATGGAGTTGTGAACAATGTTCTCTCTTGAATACATTCCCACTCTGCACAGGGACCGTTACCATACCTGCTGTCGCGTCCATCAGGAAACAATCCACACACCAGATGTCACGGAAACGTATTTATTGATTATTCTTGAGGTAACAAATCCAATATTGTGAAGCTGCTGCCGCACATGCACAGGGACAGGATACAACATAATCTTCAGAATACAACACACCTGGAAAGGCTAATGTCCGATCAAGAAGCATGGAATGCAGGTTACGAAATACACTTCAGGAGGAGAGTCACTCGTTCCTAGTCGCACGCCTTGCAGCCATCCACTGATCAGCCCAATCCCATCGCATGGAACAGCCTGGCTAGGCACACTCCTCACATCTTCCGGGGCTTTCGGCCAACTTGGTAATAGAAATAGATACTGATGAGGATGAAGAGAGCTCGACTGAACTGCAGCAGGCTCGCTCCCTGGGGTAGTGCTCCCTTTTCAAACAAGAGAGCGGATGTAACTGCAAGAGGAGGAAAACTTTCATTGGCAAGATGAAATTGAACGAATCTCTGGGCTGGCAGTAACAATTATTAACCGTTACTTCACAAGATCGAAGGACAGCCTTACAAAAGCACGTATACACTTAAAAACGAGAGCAAATCTCACTGACAATGGTCCAGTGTTACACACACGGGGAATGTCTCACTGACAATGGTCCAGTGTTAGACACACGTGGAATGTCTCACTGACAATGGTTCAGTGTTACACACACGGGGGATGTCTCACTGACAGTGGTTCAGTGTTACACACACGGGGAATGTCTCACTGACAGTGGTTCAGTGTTACATACACGGGGAATGTCTCACTGACAGTGGTTTAGTGTTACACACAGGGGGAATGTCTCACTGACAATGATTCAGTGTTACACACACACGGAGATATCTCACTGACAGTAGTTTAGTGTTACACACACACGGAATGTCTCACTGACAGTGGTTCAGTGTTACACACACACGGAATGTCTCACTGACAGTGGTTCAGTGTTACACACATGGGGAATGTCTCACTGACAGTGGTTCAGTGTTACACACACGGGGAATGTCTCACTGACAGTGGTTTAGTGTTACACACACGGGGAATGTCTCACTGACAGTGGTTCAGTGTTACACACACGGGGAATGTCTCACTGACAGTGGTTTAGTGTTACACACACGGGGAATGTCTCACTGACAGTGGTTTAGTGTTACACACACGGGGAATGTCTCACTGACAGTGGTTTAGTGTTACACACACGGGGAATGTCTCACTGATTGGTTCAGTGTTACACACAGGGGGAATGTCTCACTGACAGTGGTTCAGTGTTACACACACGGGGAATGTCTCACTGACAGTGGTTTAGTGTTACACACACGGGGAATGTCTCACTGACAGTGGTTCAGTGTTACACACACGGGGAATGTCTCACTGACAGTGGTTTAGTGTTACACACACGGGGAATGTCTCACTGACAGTGGTTTAGTGTTACACACACGGGGAATGTCTCACTGACAGTGGTTCAGTGTTACACACACGGGGAATGTCTCACTGACAGTGGTTTAGTGTTACACACACGGGGAATGTCTCACTGACAGTGGTTTAGTGTTACACACACGGGGAATGTCTCACTGACAATGGTGCAGTGTTACACACACGGGGAATGTCTCACTGACAGTGGTTCAGTGTTACACACACGGGGAATGTCTCACTGACAGTGGTTCAGTGTTACACACACGGGGAATGTCTCACTGACAGTGGTTCAGTGTTACACACACGGGGAATGTCTCACTGACAGTGGTTCAGTGTTACACACACGGGGAATGTCTCACTGACAGTGGTTCAGTATTACACACACGGGGAATGTCTCACTGACAATGGTTCAGTATTACACACACGGGGAATGTCTCACTGACAGTGGTTCAGTGTTACACACATGGGGAATGTCTCACTGACAGTGGTTCAGTGTTACACACACGGGGAATGTCTCACTGACAGTGGTTCAGTGTTACATACACGCGGAATGTCTCACTGACAGTGGTTCAGTGTTACACACACGGGGAATGTCTCACTGACAGTGGTGCAGTGTTACACACACGGGGAATGTCTCACTGACAGTGGTTCAGTGTTACACACACGGGGAATGTCTCACTGACAGTGGTTCAGTGTTACACACACGGGGAATGTCTCACTGACAGTGGTTCAGTGTTACATACACGCGGAATGTCTCACTGACAGTGGTTCAGTGTTACACACACGGGGAATGTCTCACTGACAGTGGTTCAGTGTTACACACACGGGGAATGTCTCACTGACAATGGTTTAGTGTTACACACACGTGGAATGTCTCACTGACAATGGTGCAGTGTTACACACATGGGGAATGTCTCACTGACAATGGTGCAGTGTTACACACATGGGGAATGTCTCACTGACAGTGGTTCAGTGTTACACACATGGGGAATGTCTCACTGACAGTGGCTCAGTGTTACACACACGCGGAATGTCTCACTGACAGTGGTTCAGTGTTACACACACGGGGAATGTCTCACTGACAGTGGTTCAGTGTTACACACACGGGGAATGTCTCACTGACAATGGTTCTGTGTTACACACACGGGGAATGTCTCACTGACAGTGGTTCAGTGTTACACACACGGGGAATGTCTCACTGACAATGGTTCAGTGTTACACACACGGGGAATGTCTCACTGACAATGGTGCAGTGTTACACACGGATAATGTCTCACTGACAATGGTTCAGTGTTACACACACGCGCGGAATGTCTCACTGACAATAATTCAGTGTTACAAACTCCAGAATGTGTGATAGGTTGTAATGTGCCAGAAGTTGTCATTCAGGAGACAAAATGACAGGCTTTTCACTTGTTTTGTGACCGCCCTGACTTTGCGTTCTGTCTCACTGAGTGTGATGAGCAGGTTGGTGATTGGGCTCTGATCACAGTATGATAGCAGAGGTGAGACAGTAAGGGGTCTAACCCTGTGGCAGATTTTCAAATGCGGTTGGGCCTAGAAACAAGCTGGGAGTTATTTCTCCCATTGGGTGTCACCAGAATCTAGAACATAATGCGACTTTCTAATGGAGGGTGTGAGGTTGGTGAATAGCCCTGCAGCACGGTGACTCAGTGGTTAGCACTGCTGCCTCACAGCGCCAGAGGCCCGGGTTCAATTCCCGCCTCAGGCGACTGACTGTGTGGAATTTGCCCGTTCTCCCAGTGTCTGCGTGGGTTTCCTTCCACAATCCTAAGATGTGCAGGTCAGGTGAATTGGTCATGCTAAATTGCCGGAGTGTTAAGTGAAGGGGTAAATGTAGGGGAATGTGTCTGGGTGGGTTGCGCTTCGGTGGGTCGGTGTGGACTTGTTGGGCTGAAGGGTCTGTTTCCACACTGTAAGTAATCTAATCTAAATTCTTCTGTGTTGATCACTGAGGCTAATAATGGGGTGACACACACACACACACACCTCAGTGAGAGTTAGTGGTGATCAGGGACACAGATCCCCTAAGACATGCTGGTCAACTCATTTACAAGTGGCACAGAGTGGGCATCACTGGCCTGAGAGAGGTTGGTATTCCTCACCAGGTGGAAAATACACTCTCCTCTTCTGTTTGAAAGCGGTGTCCCCTTATTTGTAAACTGGGAGCCCAATGCTTGCTGAGCTGGTCTATGATGTTGTACCGCATGTTCCAGTACTGCAAGGCTGGAGGATCAGTTCCAGTAGTGCTGTAGATAATAAAGAGCAGCTTCACAAATTCTATGTTCACTGAGACATGTGTCTGAGTGAACTGAAACAGTGATGCTGGCCACACAGTGAGTTTGATTTGCAGGGTGCTGGCTGGGAACGTAGACATCAGTCACGAAGAGTTTGGTGCCACCTTCCGACTCACACACAGCAGCTCACAAACTGCCTGCCCACACTCCCTAGACCACCACCGCCACCTGGTGGCCACTCTTCACCACTGCCACAGCACCAGCTAATACCATTCCATTCCAGACCACACTTGGCTCAAACTGATTTCGTCCCTCTTGCACTCTGCACAGCAGACGGCTCTCAACTCTCAAAGATTCTTCAGTTTGCACAGAGCCGAGGGTCAGCCGTATGACCACAGCAGGTCGGTGCTCCCACACTGGGAGCTGTCGCCAAGGCTGTCCCTTTGGCCCCTGGAGCAGAAAGAGTTAACGAAGGAAACTGAGTCACCCACTGACCGACCAAGCCCTGCTCCTGGAGGAAGCCCCGAGAGTAGACACCAGGCTCCAGGGAAATTGCGCTGGCATTGTGACACACACAAACAGAGATTCCCGGGATAATTTTCCACAGGATTAGGATGGACCCATTCCTCATTAGCTCCACACTTTCTGATAACTGCAGCTGTCTGCCTACAAACTGGCCAAGTGCAAGACGGGAGGAACAAAAGGTACAGGCAGTAGGACCCTGAGGAGATGGGAACAGGACAGGCAGTAGGACCCTGAGGAGGAGGGAACAGGACAGGCAGTAGGACCCTGAGGAGGAGGGAACAGGAAAGACAGTAGGGCCCTGAGGAGGAGGGAAAAGGACAGGCAGTAGGATCCTGAGGAGGAGGAACAAGACAGACATTAGGGCCCTGAGGAGGAGAGAACAGGACAGGCAGTAGGACCCTGAGGAGGAGGAACAAGACAGACATTAGGGCCCTGAGGAGGAGAGAACAGGACAGGCAGCAGACCCTGAGGAAGTGGGTACAGGACAGGCAGTCGGACCCTGAGGAGGAGGGAATAGGACAGGCAGCAGACCCTGAGGAGGTGGGTACAGGACAGGCAGTAGGACCCTGAGGAGGAGGGAACAGGACAGGCAGTCGGACCCTGAGGAGGAGGGAATAGGACAGGCAGCAGGACCCTGAGGAGGGGGGAACAGGACAGGCAGTAGGACCCTGAGGAGGAGGGAACAGGACAGGCAGTAGGACCCTGAGGAGGAGGGAACAGGACAGGCAGTAGGGCCCTGAGGTGGAGGGAACAGGACAGGCAGTAGGACCCTGAGGAGGAAGAAACAGGACAGGTAGTAGGACCCTGAGGAGGAAGAAACAGGACAGGCAGTAGGACCCTGAGGAGGAAGGTACAGGACAGGCAGTAGGGCCATGAGGAGGAGGAGGGAACAGGACAGGCAGTAGGGCCCTGAGGAGGAGGAGGGAACAGGACAGGCAGTAGGGCCCTGAGGAGGAGGGTACAGGACAGGCAGTAGGACGCTGAAGAGGAGGGAACAGGACAGGCAGTAGGACCCTGAGGAGGAGGGAAAAGGACAGGCAGTAGGACGCTGAAGGGGAGGGAACAGGACAGGCAGTAGGACCCTGAGGTGGAGGGAACCGGACAGGCAGTAGGGCCCTGAGGAGGAGGGAAAAGGACAGGCAGTAGGACGCTGAAGGGGAGGGAACCGGACAGGCAGTAGGACCCTGAGGAGGAAAGAACAGAACAGGCAGTAGGACCCTGAGGAGGAAGGGACAGGACAGGCAGTAGGGCCCTGAGGAGGAGGGGACAGGACAGGCCGTAGGGCCCTGAGGAGGAAGATGGAACAGGACAGGCAGTAGGGCCCTGACGAGGGGGGTATAGGGCAGGCAGTAGGACCATGAGGAGGAGGGAACAGGACAGGCAGTAGGACCCTGAGGAGGAAGGAACAGGACAGGCAGTAGGGCCATGAGGAGGAGGAGGGAACAGGACAGGCAGTAGGACCCTGAGGAGGAGGGAACAGGACAGGCAGTAGGACCCTGAGGAGGAGGGAACAGGACAGGCAGTAGGGCCCTGAGGTGGAGGGAACAGGACAGGCAGTAGGACCCTGAGGAGGAGGGAACAGGACAGGCAGTAGGGCCCTGAGGAGCAAGGAACAGGACAGGCTGTAGGACCCTGAGGAGGAGGGAACAGGACAGGCAGTAGGACCCTGAGGAGGAGGGAACAGGACAGGCAGTAGGGCCCTGAGGAGCAAGGAACAGGACAGGCAGTCGGACCCTGAGGAGGAGCAAGGAACAGGACAGGCAGTAGGACCCTGAGGTAGAGGGAACAGAAAGACAGTAGCACCCTGTGGAAGAGGGAAAAGGACAGGCAGGACCCTGAGGAGGGGGAACAGGACAGGCAGTAGGGCCCTGAGGAGGAGGGAACAGGACAGGCAGTAGGACCCTGAGGAGTGGGGTACAGGACAGGCAGTAGGACCCTGAGGAGGGAAAAGGACAGGCAGTAGGACCCTGAAAAGGAGGGAACAAGACATGCAGTCGGACCCTGAGGAGGAAGGAATAGGACAGGCAGCAGACCCTGAGGAGGAGGGAACAAAACAGGCAGTAGGACCCTGAGGAGGTGGGTACAGGACAGGCAGTAGGACCCTGAGGAGGAGGGGACAGGACAGGCAGTAGGACCCTGAGGAGGTGGGTACAGGACAGGCAGTAGGACCCTGAGGAGGAGGGGACAGGACAGGCAGTAGGACCCTGAGGAGGAGGGGACAGGACAGGCAGGAGGGCCCGAAGGAGGAAGGAACAGGACAGGCAGTAGGACCCTGAGGAGGAAGGAACAGGACAGGCAGTAGGGCCATGAGGAGGAGGGAACAGGACAGACAGTAGGACCCTGAGGAGAGGGATCAGGACAGGCAGTAGGACCCTGAGGAATAGGGAACAGGACAGGCAGTAGGATCCTGAGGAGGAAGGAACAAGGCAGGCAGTAGGATCTTGAGGTGGTGGGAACAGGACAGGCAGTAGGGCCATGAGGAGGAGGGAACAGGACAGGCAATAGGACCCTGAGGAGGAGGGAACAGGACAGGCAGTAGGACCCTGAGGAGAAGGGAACAGGACAGGCAGTAGGACCCTGAGGAGGAGGGAACAGGACAGGCAGCAGACCCTGAGGAGGTGGGTACAGGACAGGCAGTCGGACCCTGAGGAGGAGGGAATAGGACAGGCAGCAGACCCTGAGGAGGTGGGTACAGGACAGGCAGTAGTGCCATGAGGAGGAGGAGGGAACAGGACAGGCAGTAGGGCCAGGAGGAGGAGGGAACAGGACAGGCAGTAGGGACTGAGGAGGAGGGAACAGGACAGGCAGTAGGGCCATGAGGAGGAAGAAACAGGACAGGCAGTAGGGCCCTGAGGTGGAGGGAACAGGACAGGCAGTAGGACCCATCCTGAGGAGGGAACAGGACAGGCAGTAGGACCCTGAGGAGGGAAAAGGACAGGCAGTAGGACCCTGAGGAGGAGGGAACAGGACAGGCAGTAGGACCCTGAGGTGGTGGGTACAGGACAGGCAGTAGGACCCTGAGGAGGAGGGAACAGGACAGGCAGTAGGACCCTGAGGAGTGGGGTACAGGACAGGCAGTAGGGCCCTGAAAAGGAGGGAACAAGACATGCAGTCGGACCCTGAGGAGGAAGGAATAGGACAGGCAGCAGACCCTGAGGAGGAGGGAACAAAACAGGCAGTAGGACCCTGAGGAGGTGGGTGCAGGACAGGCAGTAGGACCCTGAGGAGGAGGGGACAGGACAGGCAGTAGGACCCTGAGGAGGAGGGGACAGGACAGGCAGTAGGGCCCTGAGGAGGAAGGAACAGGACAGGCAGTAGGACCCTGAGGAGGAGGGGACAGGACAGGCAGTAGGACCCTGAGGAGGAGGGGACAGGACAGGCAGTAGGGCCCTAAGGAGGAAGGAACAGGACAGGCAGTAGGACCCTGAGGAGGAAGGAACAGGACAGGCAGTAGGGCCATGAGGAGGAGGGAACAGGACAGGCAATAGGACCCTGAGAAGGAGGGAACAGGACAGGCAGTAGGACCCTGAGGAGAGGGATCAGGACAGGCAGTAGGACCCTGAGGAACAAGGAACAGGACAGGCAGTAGGACCTTGAGGAATAGGGAACAGGACAGGCAGTAGGATCCTGAGGAGGAAGGAACAGGGCAGGCAGTAGGATCCTGAGGTGGAAGGAACAGGACAGGCAGTAGGGCGTGAGGTGGTGGGAACAGGACAGGCAGTAGGGCCATGAGGAGGAGGGAACAGGACAGGCAATAGGACCCTGAGGAGGAGGGAAAAGGACAGGCAGTAGGGCCCTGAGGAGGATGGTACAGGACAGGCAGTAGGACCCAGAGGAGGAAGGTACAGGACAGGCAGTAGGACCCTGAGGAGGAAGGTACAGGACAGGCAGTAGGGCCATGAGGAGGAGGAGGGAACAGGACAGGCGGTAGGACGCTGAAGAGGAGGGAACAGGACAGGCAGTAGGACCCTGAGGTGGAGAGAACCGGACAGGCAGTAGGGCCCTGAGGAGGAGGGGACAGGACAGGCCGTAGGGCCCTGAGGAGGAGGGAACAGGACAGGCAGTAGGGCGCTGAGGAGGAGGGGACAGGACAGGCAGTAGGACCCTGAGAAGGAAGGAACTGCACAGACAGTAGGGCCATGAAAAGGAGGGAACAAGACAGGCAGTAGGACCCTGAGGAGGAAGGAATAGGACAGGCAGCAGACCCTGAGGAGGTGGGTACAGGACAGGCAGTAGGACCCTGAGGAGGAGGGGACAGGACAGGCAGTAGGATCCTGAGAAGGAGGGAACAAGACATGCAGTCGGACCCTGTGGAGGGAATAGGACAGGCAGCAGACCGTGAGGAGGTGGGTACAGGACAGGCAATAGGACCCTGAGGAGGAGGGAACAAGACATTCAGTCGGACCCTGAGGAGGAAGGAATAGGACAGGCAGCAGACCGTGAGGAGGTGGGTACAGGACAGGCAATAGGACCCTGAGAAGGAGGGAACAGGACAGGCAATAGGAACCTGAGAAGGAGTGAACAGGACAGGCAGTAGGACCCTGAGGAGGAGGGAACAGGACAGGCAGTAGGACCCTGAGCAGGAGGGAACAGGACAGGCAGTAGGGCCCTGAGGAGGAGGGAACAGGACAGGCAGTAGGACCCTGAGCAGGAGGGAACAGGACAGGCAGTAGGACCCTGAGGAGGAAGAAACAGGACAGGCAGTAGGACCCTGAGGAGGAAGGTACAGGACAGGCAGTAGGGCCATGAGGAGGAGGAGGGAACAGGACAGGCAGTAGGGCCCTGAGGAGGAGGAGGGAACAGGACAGGCAGTAGGGCCCTGAGGAGGAGGGTACAGGACAGGCAGTAGGACGCTGAAGAGGAGGGAACAGAACAGGCAGTAGGACCCTGAGGAGGAGGGAAAAGGACAGGCAGTAGGACGCTGAAGGGGAGGGAACAGGACAGGCAGTAGGACCCTGAGGTGGAGGGAACCGGACAGGCAGTAGGGCCCTGAGGAGGAGGGAAAAGGACAGGCAGTAGGACGCTGAAGGGGAGGGAACCGGACAGGCAGTAGGACCCTGAGGAGGAAAGAACAGAACAGGCAGTAGGACCCTGAGGAGGAAGGGACAGGACAGGCAGTAGGGCCCTGAGGAGGAGGGGACAGGACAGGCCGTAGGGCCCTGAGGAGGAAGATGGAACAGGACAGGCAGTAGGGCCCTGACGAGGGGGGTATAGGGCAGGCAGTAGGACCATGAGGAGGAGGGAACAGGACAGGCAGTAGGACCCTGAGGAGGAAGGAACAGGACAGGCAGTAGGGCCATGAGGAGGAGGAGGGAACAGGACAGGCAGTAGGACCCTGAGGATGAAGGAACAGGACAGGCAGCAGGACCCTGAGGAGGGGGGAACAGGAGAGGCAGTAGGACCCTGAGGAGGAGGGGACAGGAGAGGCAGTAGGACCCTGAGGAGGAGGGGACAGGACAGGCAGTAGGACCCTGAGAAGGAGGGATCAGGACAGGCAATAGGACCCTGAGGAGGAAGGAATAGGACGGGCAATAGGACCCTGAGGAGAGGGATCAGGACAGGCAGTAGGGCCCTGAGGAGGAAGGAACAGGACAGGCAGTAGGGCCATGAGGAGGAGGGAACAGGACAGGCAATAGGACCCTGAGGAGGAAGGAATAGGACAGGCAGTAGGACCCTGAGAAGGAGGTAACAGGACAGACAGTAGGACCCTGAGGAGGAAGGAACAGGACAGGCAGTAGGACCCACCGGAGGAATGATCTGGACAGGCAGTAGGACCATGAGGAGGAGGTGGGAATAGGAAAGGCAGTAGGGCACTGAGGAAGAGGGAACAGGACAGGCAGTAGGGCCTTGAGGAGATGGGAACAGGACAGGCAGTCGGGCCCTGAGGAGGAAAGAATATGACAGGCAGTAGGACCCAGTGGATGAGGAAACCAGACAGGCAGCAGACCCTGAGGAGGAGGGAACAGGACAGGCAATAGGACCCTGAGAAGGAGGGAACAGGACAGGCAGTAGGACCCTGAGGAATAGGGAACAGGACAGGCAGTAGGATCCTGAGGAGGAAGGAACAGGACAGGCAGTAGGGCCATGAGGAGGAGGGAACAGGACAGGCAGTAGGGCCCTGAGGAGGAGGGAACAGGACAGGCAGTAGGGCCATGAGGAGGAGGGAACAGGACAGGCAGTAGGGCCCTGAGGAGGAGGGAACAGGACAGGCAGTAGGGCTCTGAGGAGGAGGAGAGAACAGGACAGGCAGTAGGACCCTGAGGTGGAGGGAACCGGACAGACAGTAGGACCCTGAGGAGGCGGGCAACAGGACAGACAGTAGGACGCTGAGGAGGAGGGAACAGGACAGGCAGTAGGACCCTGAGGAGGAGGGAACAGGACAGACAGTAGGACCCTGAGGAGGCGGGCAACAGGACAGACAGTAGGACGCTGAGGAGGAGGGAATAGGACAGTCAGTAGGACCCTGAGGAGGAGGGAATAGGACAGACAGTAGGGCCATGAGGAGGAGAGAACAGGACAGGCAGTAGGACCCTGAGGAGGAGAGAACAGGACAGACAGGAGGACCCTGAGGAGAGGGATCAGTACAGGCAGTAGGACCCTGAGGAGAAACGAACAGGACAGGCAGTTGGGCCCTGAGGAGGAGGGAGCAGGACAGGCAGTAGGGCCATGAGGAGGAGGAGGGAACAGGACAGGCAGTAGGGCCCTGAGGAGGAGGGTACAGGACAGGCAGTAGGACGCTGAAGAGGAGGGAACAGGACAGGCAGTAGGACCCTGAGGAGGAGGGAACAGGACAGGCAGTAGGACGCTGAAGGGGAGGGAACAGGACAGGCAGTAGGACCCTGAGGTGGAGGGAACCGGACAGGCAGTAGGACCCTGAGGAGGAAAGAACAGAACAGGCAGTAGGACCCTGAGGAGGAAGGGACAGGACAGGCAGTAGGGCCATGAGGAGGAGGAGGGAACAGGACAGGCAGTAGGGCCCTGAGGAGGAGGGTACAGGACAGGCAGTAGGACGCTGAAGAGGAGGGAACAGGACAGGCAGTAGGACCCTGAGGAGGAGGGAACAGGACAGGCAGTAGGGCCCTGAGGAGGAGGGTACAGGACAGGCAGTAGGACGCTGAAGAGGAGGGTACAGGACAGGCAGTAGGACGCTGAAGAGGAGGGAACAGGACAGGCAGTAGGACCTTGAGGAGGAGGGAACATGACATGCAGTAGGACGCTGAAGGGGAGGGAACAGGACAGGCAGTAGGACCCTGAGGTGGAGGGAACCGGACAGGCAGTAGGACCCTGAGGAGGAAAGAACAGAACAGGCAGTAGGACCCTGAGGAGGAAGGGACAGGACAGGCAGTAGGGCCCTGAGGAGGAGGGGACAGGACAGGCCGTAGGGCCCTGAGGGGGAGGGAACAGGACAGGCCGTAGGGCCCTGAGGAGGAAGATGGAACAGGACAGGCAGTAGGGCCATGAGGAGGAGGAGGGATCAGGACAGGCAGTAGGACCCTGAGGATGAAGGAACAGGACAGGCAGTAGGACCCTGAGGAGGAGGGGACAGGACAGGCAGTAGGACCCTGAGAAGGAGGGAACAAGACATGCAGTCGGACCCTGAGAAGGAGGGGACAGGACAGGCAGTAGGACGCTGAGGAGGAGGGAACAGGACAGGCTGAAGGACCCTGAGAAGGAGGGATCAGGACAGGCAGAAGGACCCTGAGGAGAAAGGAACAGGACAGGCAGTAGGGCCATGAGGAGGAGGGAACAGGACAGGCAATAGGACCCTGAGAAGGAGGTAACAGGACAGACAGTAGGACCCTGAGGAGAGGGATCAGGACAGGCAGTAGGACCCTGAGGAGGAGGTAACAGGACAGACAGTAGGACCCTGAGGAGGAAGAAACAGGACAGGCAGTAGGACCCTCCGGAGGAATGATCTGGACAGGCAGTAGGACCATGAGGAGGAAGAGGGAACAGGACAGGCAGTCGGGCCCTGAGGAGGAAAGAATATGACAGGCAGTAGGACCCAGTGGATGAGGAAACCAGACAGGCAGCAGACCCTGAGGAGGAGGGAACAGGACAGGCAGTAGGGCCCTGAGGAGTGCGGTACAGGACAGGCAGTAGGACCCTGAGGAGTGGTGTACAGGACAGGCAATAGGACCCTGAGGAGGGGTGAACAGGACAGGCAGTAGGACCCTGAGGAGTGGGGTACAGGACAGGCAATAGGACCCTGAGGAGGGAAAAGGACAGGCAGTAGGACCCTGAAAAGGAGGGAACAAGACATGCAGTCGGACCCTGAGGAGGAAGGAATAGGACAGGCAGCAGACCCTGAGGAGGTGGGTACAGGACAGGCAGTAGGACCCTGAGGAGGAGGGGACAGGACAGGCAGTAGGACCCTGAGAAGGAGGGAACAGGACAGGCAGTAGGACCCTGAGAAGGAGGGATCAGGACAGGCAATAGGACCCTGAGAAGGAGGGAACAGGACAGGCAATAGGACCCTGAGGAGGAGGGAACAGGACAGGCAATAGGACCCTGAGAAGGAGGGAACAGGACAGGCAGTAGGACCCTGAGGAATAGGGAACAGGACAGGCAGTAGGATCCTGAGGAGGAAGGAACAGGACAGGCAGCAGAGCGTGAGGTGGTGGGAACAGGACAGGCAGTAGGGCCATGAGGAGGAGGGAACAGGACAGGCAGTAGAGCCCTGAGGAGGAGGGAACAGGACAGGCAGTAGGGCCCTGACGAGGAGGGAACAGGACAGGCAGTAGGACCCTGAGGAGGGAACAGGACAGACAGTAGGACCCTGAGGAGGGAACAGGACAGACAGTAGGGCCCTGAGGAAGAGGGAACAGGACAGGCAGTAGGACCCTGAGGAGGGGGGTACAGGACAGGCAGTAGGACACTGAGGAGGAGGGAACAGGACAGGCAGTAGGGCCATGAGGAGGGGGGTACAGGACATGCAGTAGGGCCCTGAGGAGGAGGGAATAGGACAGTCAGTAGGGCCATGAGGAGGAGGGAACAGGACAGGCAGTAGGGCCATGAGGAGGAGAGAACAGGACAGGCAGTAGGACCCTGAGGAGAGGGATCAGGACAGGCAGTAGGACCCTGAGGAACAAGGAACAGGACAGGCAGTAGGGCCATGAGGAGGAGGAGGGAACAGGACAGGCAGTAGGGCCCTGAGGAGGAGGGTACAGGACAGGCAGTAGGACGCTGAAGAGGAGGGAACAGGACAGGCAGTAGGACCCTGAGGAGGAGGGAACAGGACAGGCAGTAGGGCCCTGAGGAGGAGGGTACAGGACAGGCAGTAGGACGCTGAAGAGGAGGGTACAGGACAGGCAGTAGGACGCTGAAGAGGAGGGAACAGGACAGGCAGTAGGACCCTGAGGAGGAGGGAACAGGACAGGCAGTAGGACGCTGAAGGGGAGGGAACAGGACAGGCAGTAGGACCCTGAGGTGGAGGGAACCGGACAGGCAGTAGGACCCTGAGGAGGAAAGAACAGAACAGGCAGTAGGACCCTGAGGAGGAAGGGACAGGACAGGCAGTAGGGCCCTGAGGAGGAGGGGACAGGACAGGCTGTAGGGCCCTGAGGGGGAGGGAACAGGACAGGCCGTAGGGCCCTGAGGAGGAAGATGGAACAGGACAGGCAGTAGGGCCCTGACGAGGGGGGCATAGGGCAGGCAGTAGGACCATGAGGAGGAGGGAACAGGACAGGCAGTAGGACCCTGAGGAGGAAGGAACAGGACAGGCAGTAGGGCCATGAGGAGGAGGAGGGATCAGGACAGGCAGTAGGACCCTGAGGATGAAGGAACAGGACAGGCAGTAGGACCCTGAGGAGGAGGGGACAGGAGAGGCAGTAGGACCCTGAGGAGGAGGGGACAGGACAGGCAGTAGGACCCTGAGAAGGAGGGAACAAGACATGCAGTCGGACCCTGAGAAGGAGGGGACAGGACAGGCAGTAGGACGCTGAGGAGGAGGGAACAGGACAGGCTGAAGGACCCTGAGAAGGAGGGATCAGTACAGGCAGTAGGACCCTGAGGAGGAGGGAGCAGGACAGGCAGCAGAGCGTGAGGAGGAGGGAATAGTACGGGGGTAGGGCCTTGAGGAGGAGGGAACAGGACAGGCAGGAGGACCCTGAGGAGGAGGGAACAGGACAGGCACTAGGGCCCTGAGGAGGAGGGAACAGGACAGGCAATAGGACCCTGAGAAGGAGGGAACAGGACAGGCAATAGGACCCTGATGAGGAGGGAACAGGACAGGCAGTAGGGCCCTGAGGAGGAAGGAACGGGACAGGCAGTAGGGCCCTGAGGAAGAGGGAACTGGACAGGCAGTAGGATCCTGAGGAGGAAGGAACAGGACAGGCAGCAGAGCGTGAGGTGGTGGGAACAGGACAAGCAGTAGGACCCTGAGGAGAAGGAGGGAACAGGACAGGCAGTAGGGCCCTGAGGAGGAGGGAACAGGACAGGGCAGTAGGACCCTGAGGAAGAGGGAACAGGACATGCAGTGGGACCCTGAGGAGGGAAAAGGACAGGCAGTAGGGCCATGAGGAGGGGGGTACAGGACAGACCATAGGACCCTGAGGAGGAGGGAACAGGACAGACAGGAGGACCCTGATGAGGAGGGAACAGGACAGGCAGTTGGACCCTGATGAGGGGAGAACTGGACAGGCAGTAGGACCCTGAGAAGAAGGAGGGAACAGGACAGGCAGTAGGGGCCTGACGAGGAGGGAATAGGACAGGCAGTAGGGGCCTGACGAGGAGGGAATAGGACAGGCAGTAGGGCCCTGAGGAGGAGGGAACAGGACAGGCAGTAGGGCCCTGAGGAGGAGGGAATAGGACAGGCAGTAGGACCCTGAGGAGGGGGCAACAGGACAGGCAGTAGGGCCCTGACGAGGAGGGAATAGGACAGGCAGTAGGACCCTGAGGAGGGGGCAACAGGACAGACAGTCGGGCCCTGAGGAGGAAGGAACAGGACAGGCAATAGGGCCCTGAGAAGGAAGGTATAGGACAGGCAGGAGGGCCATGAGGAGGAGGAGGGAACAGGACAGGCAGTAGGACACTGACGAGGTGGGATCAGGACTGGCAGGAGGACCCTGAGGAGGAAGGAATAGGACAGGCAGTAGGACCCTGAGGAGGAAGGTATAGGACAGGCCGTAGGGCCATGAGGAGGAGGAGGGAACAGGACAGGCAGTAGGACCCTGAGGAGGAAGGTATAGGACAGGCAGGAGGACTCTGAGGAGGAGGGAACAGGACAGACAGTAGGGCCATGAGGATGAGGGAACAGGACAGGCAGTAGGGCCCTGAGGAGGAAGGTATAGGACAGGCCGTAGGGCCATGAGGAGGAGGTGGGAACAGGACAGGCAGTAGGGCCCTGAGGAGGGGGGAACAGGACAGGCAGTTGGACCCTGAGGAGGAAAGAACAGGACAGGCAGGAGGGCCATGAGGAGGGGGAGGGAACAGGATAGACAGTAGGACCCTGAGGAGGGGGCAACAGGACAGACAGTAGGACCCTGAGGAGGATGGAACGGAACAGACAGTAGGGCCCTGAGAAGGAGGGAATAAGACGGGCTGTAGGACCCTGAGGAGGAGGAAGGCAACAGGACAGGAAGTAGGATCCTGTGAAGGAGGGAACAGGACAGGCAGTAGTGCCCTGAGGAGGAAGGAACAGGACAGGCAATAGGACCCAGAGGAGGGGGAATCAGGACAGGCGGTAGGACCCTGAGGAGGAAGGGACAGGGCAGGCAGGAGGGCCATTAGGAGGAAGAGGGAACAGGACAGACAGTAGGACCCTGAGGAGGAGGGAACAGGACAGGCAGTAGGACCCTGAGGAGGAGGAGGGAACAGGACAGGCAGTAGGACCCTGAGGAGGAGAGAACAGGACAGACAGGAGGACCCTGAGGAGAGGGATCAGTACAGGCAGTAGGACCCTGAGGAGGAGGGAACAGGACAGGCAGCAGAGCGAGAGGTGGTGGGAACTGCACAGGCAGTAGGGCCCTGAGGAGGAGGAGGGTACAGGACAGGCAGTAGGGCCCTGAGGAGGAGGGAACAGGACAGGCAGTAGGGCCCTGAGAAGGTGGGAACAGGACAGGCAGTAGGACCCTGAGAAGGTGGGAACAGGACAGGCAGTAGGACCCTGATGAAGGGAGAACTGGACAGGCAGTAGGACCCTGAGGAGGAGGAGGGAACAGGACAGGCAGTAGGGCCCTGAGGAGGAGGGAACAGGACAGACAGGAGGACCCTGAGGAGAGGGATCAGTACAGGCAGTAGGACCCTGAGGAGGAGGGAGCAGGACAGACAGTAGGACCCTGAGGAGGAGGGAACAGGACAGGCAGCAGAGCGAGAGGTGGTGGGAACTGCACAGGCAGTAGGGCCCTGAGGAGGAGGAGGGTACAGGACAGGCAGTAGGACCCTGAGAAGGTGGGAACAGGACAGGCAGTAGGACCCTGATGAAGGGAGAACTGGACAGGCAGTAGGACCCTGAGGAGAAGGAGGGAACAGGACAGGCAGTAGGGCCCTGAGGAGGAGGGAACAGGACAGGCAGTAGGGCCCTGACGAGGAGGGAACAGGACAGGCAGTAGGGCCCTGACGAGGAGGGAACAGGACAGGCAGTAGGACCCTGAGGAGGGGGCAACAGGACAGAGAGTAGGGCCCTGAGGAAGAGGGAACAGGACAGACAGTGGGACCCTGAGGAGGAAGGAACAGGACAGGCAGTAGGGCCCTGAGGAGGAGGTGAGAACAGGACAAGCAATAGGGCCATGAGGAGGAGGAAGTAACAGTACAGGCAGTAGGGCCGTGAGGAGGAAGGTATAGGACAGGCAGTAGGACCCTGAGGAGGAAGGAACAGGACAGGCAGGAGGACTCTGAGGAGGAGGGAACAGGACAGGCAGTAGGACAATGAGGAGGAGGGAGCAGGACAGACAGTAGGACACTGAGGAGGAGGGAACAGGACAGGCAGTAGGGCCCTGACGAGGAGGGAATAGGACAGGCAGTAGGGCCCTGACGAGGAGGGAATAGGACAGGCAGTAGGGCCCTGACGAGGAGGGAACAGGACAGGCAGTAGGGCCCTGACGAGGAGGGAATAGGACAGGCAGTAGGGCCCTGACGAGGAGGGAATAGGACAGGCAGTAGGGCCCTGATGAGGAGGGAATAGGACAGGCAGTAGGACCCTGAGGAGGAGGGAACAGGACATGCAGTGGGACCCTGAGGAGGGAAAAGGACAGGCAGTTGGGCCATGAGGAGGGGGGTACAGGACAGATCACAGGACCCTGAGGAGGAGGGAACAGGACAGGCAGTAGGACCCTGAGGAGGAGGGAACAGGACAGGCAGTAGGACCCTGAGGAGGGAAAAGGACAGGCAGTAGGGCCATGAGGAGGAGGGTACAGGACAGACCACAAGACCCTGAGGAGGAGGGAACAGGACAGGCAGTAGGACCCTGAGGAGGAAGGAACAGGACAGGCAGTAGGGCTCTGAGGAGGAGGAGAGAACAGGACAGGCAGTAGGACCCTGAGGAGGAGGGAGCAGGACAGACAGTAGGACCCTGAGGAGGAGGGAACAGGACAGGCAGCAGAGCGAGAGGTGGTGGGAACTGCACAGGCAGTAGGACCCTGAGGAGAAGGAGGGAACAGGACAGGCAGTAGGGCCCTGAGGAGGAGGGAACAGGACAGGCAGTAGGGCCCTGACGAGGAGGGAACAGGACAGGCAGTAGGACCCTGAGGAGGGGGCAACAGGACAGACAGTAGGGCCCTGAGGAAGAGGGAACAGGACAGACAGTGGGACCCTGAGGAGGAAGGAACAGGACAAGCAATAGGGCCATGAGGAGGAGGAAGGAACAGTACAGGCAGTAGGGCCGTGAGGAGGAAGGTATAGGACAGGCAGTAGGACCCTGAGGAGGAAGGAACAGGACAGGCAGGAGGACTCTGAGGAGGAGGGAACAGGACAGGCAGTAGGACAATGAGGAGGAGGGAGCAGGACAGGCAGTAGGGCCCTGACGAGGAGGGAATAGGACAGACAGTAGGACACTGAGGAGGAGGGAACAGGACAGGCAGTAGGGCCCTGACGAGGAGGGAATAGGACAGGCAGTAGGACCCTGAGGAGGAGGGAACAGGACATGCAGTGGGACCCTGAGGAGGGAAAAGGACAGGCAGTAGGGCCATGAGGAGGGGGGTACAGGACAGACCACAGGACCCTGAGGAGAAACGAACAGGACAGGCAGTTGGGCCCTGAGGAGGAGAGAGCAGGACAGGCAGCAGAGCGTGAGGAGGAGGGTATAGGACGCGGGTAGGGCCCTGAGGAGGAGGGAACAGGACAGGCAGTTAGGACCCTGTGGAGGAGGGATCAGGACAGACAGTAGGGCCCTGAGGAGGAGGTGAGAACAGGACAAGCAATAGGGCCATGAGGAGGAGGAAGGAACAGGACAGGCAGTAGGACACTGACGAGGTGGGATCAGGACTGGCAGGAGGACCCTGAGGACAGGTATCAGGACAGGCAGTTGGACCTTGAGGAGGAAGGTATAGGACAGGCAGTAGGACCCTGAGGAGGAAGGAACAGGACAGGCAGGAGGACTCTGAGGAGGAGGGAACAGGACAGACAGCAGGACCCTGAGGAGAGGAATCAGTACAGGCAGGAGGACCCTGAGGAGGAGGGAACAGGACAGGCAGTAGGACCCTGAAGAGGAAGGGACAGGGCAGGCAGTAGTGCCCTGAGGAGGGGGGAACAGGACAGGCAGCAGGACAATGAGGGGGAGGGAACAGGACAGGCAGTAGGACCCTGAGGAGGGGGAATCAGGACAGGCAGTTGGACCCTGAGGAGGAAGGAACAGGACAGGCAGGAGGGCCATGAGGAGGGGGAGGGAACAGGACAGACAGTAGGACCCTGAGGAGGGGGCAACAGGACAGGCAGTAGGGCCATGAGGAGGAGGAGGGAACAGGACAGGCAGTAGGGCCATGAGGAGGAAGGAACAGGACAGGCAGTAGGGCCCTGAGGAGTAGGGAACAGGACAGGCAGTAGGACCCTGAGGAGGGGGAATCAAGACAGGCAGTAGGGCCATGAGGAGGAGGGAACAGGACAGGCAGTAGGACCCTGAGGAGGGGGGAACAGGACAGGCAGTAGGACCCTGAGGAGGGGGGAACAGGACAGGCAGTAGGGCCATGAGGAGGAGGAGGGAACAGGACAGGCAGTAGGGCCATGAGGAGGAAGGAACAGGACAGGCAGTAGGGCTCTGAGGAGGAGGAGAGAACAGGACAGGCAGTAGGACCCTGAGGAGGAGGAGGGAACAGGACAGGCAGTAGGACCCTGAGGAGGAGAGAACAGGACAGACAGGAGGACCCTGAGGAGAGGGATCAGTACAGGCAGTAGGACCCTGAGGAGGAGGGTACAGGACAGGCAGTAGGACCCTGAGAAGGTGGGTACAGGACAGGCAGTAGGACCCTGAGAAGGTGGGAACAGGACAGGCAGTAGGACCCTGATGAAGGGAGAACTGGACAGGCAGTAGGACCCTGAGGAGAAGGAGGGAACAGGACAGGCAGTAGGGCCCTGAGGAGGAGGGAACAGGACAGGCAGTAGGGCCCTGACGAGGAGGGAACAGGACAGGCAGTAGGACCCTGAGGAGGGGGCAACAGGACAGACAGTAGGGCCCTGAGGAAGAGGGAACAGGACAGACAGTGGGACCCTGAGGAGGAAGGAACAGGACAGGCAGTAGGGCCCTGAGGAGGAGGTGAGAACAGGACAAGCAATAGGGCCATGAGGAGGAGGAAGGAACAGTACAGGCAGTAGGGCCGTGAGGAGGAAGGTATAGGACAGGCAGTAGGACCCTGAGGAGGAAGGAACAGGACAGGCAGGAGGACTCTGAGGAGGAGGGAACAGGACAGGCAGTAGGACACTGAGGAGGAGGGAACAGGACAGGCAGTAGGGCCCTGACGAGGAGGGAATAGGACAGGCAGTAGGACCCTGAGGAGGAGGGAACAGGACAGGCAGTAGGGCCCTGATGAGGAGGGAATAGGACAGGCAGTAGGACCCTGAGGAGGAGGGAACAGGACATGCAGTGGGACCCTGAGGAGGGAAAAGGACAGGCAGTAGGGCCATGAGGAGGGGGGTACAGGACAGACCACAGGACCCTGAGGAGGAGGGAATAGGACAGGCAGTAGGACCCTGAGGAGGAAGGAACAGGACAGGCAGTAGGACCCTGAGGAGAAACGAACAGGACAGGCAGTTGGGCCCTGAGGTGGAGAGAGCAGGACAGGCAGCAGAGCGTGAGGAGGAGGGTATAGGACGCGGGTAGGGCCCTGAGGAGGAGGGAACAGGACAGGCAGTAGGACCCTGAGGAGGAGGGAACAGGACAGACAGTAGGGCCCTGAGGAGGAGGTGAGAACAGGACAAGCAATAGGGCCATGAGGAGGAGGAAGGAACAGGACAGGCAGTAGGGCGTTGAGGAGGTGGGAACAGGACAGGCAGTAGGACACTGACGAGGTGGGATCAGGACTGGCAGGAGGACCCTGAGGACAGGGATCAGGACAGGCAGTTGGACCTTGAGGAGGAAGGAACAGGACAGGCAGTAGGACCCTGAGGAGGAAGGTATAGGACAGGCAGTAGGACCCTGAGGAGGAAGGAACAGGACAGGCAGGAGGACTCTGAGGAGGAGGGAACAGGACAGACAGCAGGACCCTGAGGAGAGGAATCAGTACAGGCAGGAGGACCCTGAGGAGGAGGGAACAGGACAGGCAGTAGGACCCTGAGGAGGAAGGGACAGGGCAGGCAGTAGTGCCCTGAGGAGGGGGGAACAGGACAGGCAGCAGGACAATGAGGGGGAGGGAACAGGACAGGCAGTAGGACCCTGAGGAGGGGGAATCAGGACAGGCAGTTGGACCCTGAGGAGGAAGGAACAGGACAGGCAGGAGGGCCATGAGGAGGGGGAGGGAACAGGACAGACAGTAGGATCCTGAGGAGGAGGGAACAGGACAGGCAGTAGGACCCTGAGGAGGGGGAATCAGGACAGGCAGTAGGGCCATGAGGAGGAGGAGGGAACAGGACAGGCAGTAGGGCCATGAGGAGGAAGGAACAGGACAGGCAATAGGACCCAGAGGAGGGGGAATCAAGACAGGCAGTAGGGCCATGAGGAGGAGGGAACAGGACAGGCAGTAGGACCCTGAGGAGGGGGGAACAGGACAGGCAGTAGGACCCTGAGGAGGGGGGAACAGGACAGACAGTAGGGCCCTGAGGAGGAGGTGAGAACAGGACAAGCAATAGGGCCATGAGGAGGAGGAAGGAACAGGACAGGCAGTAGGACACTGACGAGGTGGGATCAGGACTGGCAGGAGGACCCTGAGGACAGGTATCAGGACAGGCAGTTGGACCTTGAGGAGGAAGGTATAGGACAGGCAGTAGGACCCTGAGGAGGAAGGAACAGGACAGGCAGGAGGACTCTGAGGAGGAGGGAACAGGACAGACAGCAGGACCCTGAGGAGAGGAATCAGTACAGGCAGGAGGACCCTGAGGAGGAGGGAACAGGACAGGCAGTAGGACCCTGAAGAGGAAGGGACAGGGCAGGCAGTAGTGCCCTGAGGAGGGGGGAACAGGACAGGCAGCAGGACAATGAGGGGGAGGGAACAGGACAGGCAGTAGGACCCTGAGGAGGGGGAATCAGGACAGGCAGTTGGACCCTGAGGAGGAAGGAACAGGACAGGCAGGAGGGCCATGAGGAGGGGGAGGGAACAGGACAGACAGTAGGACCCTGAGGAGGGGGCAACAGGACAGGCAGTAGGGCCATGAGGAGGAGGAGGGAACAGGACAGGCAGTAGGGCCATGAGGAGGAAGGAACAGGACAGGCAGTAGGGCCCTGAGGAGTAGGGAACAGGACAGGCAGTAGGACCCTGAGGAGGGGGAATCAAGACAGGCAGTAGGGCCATGAGGAGGAGGGAACAGGACAGGCAGTAGGACCCTGAGGAGGGGGGAACAGGACAGGCAGTAGGACCCTGAGGAGGGGGGAACAGGACAGGCAGTAGGGCCATGAGGAGGAGGAGGGAACAGGACAGGCAGTAGGGCCATGAGGAGGAAGGAACAGGACAGGCAGTAGGGCTCTGAGGAGGAGGAGAGAACAGGACAGGCAGTAGGACCCTGAGGAGGAGGAGGGAACAGGACAGGCAGTAGGACCCTGAGGAGGAGAGAACAGGACAGACAGGAGGACCCTGAGGAGAGGGATCAGTACAGGCAGTAGGACCCTGAGGAGGAGGGTACAGGACAGGCAGTAGGACCCTGAGAAGGTGGGTACAGGACAGGCAGTAGGACCCTGAGAAGGTGGGAACAGGACAGGCAGTAGGACCCTGATGAAGGGAGAACTGGACAGGCAGTAGGACCCTGAGGAGAAGGAGGGAACAGGACAGGCAGTAGGGCCCTGAGGAGGAGGGAACAGGACAGGCAGTAGGGCCCTGACGAGGAGGGAACAGGACAGGCAGTAGGACCCTGAGGAGGGGGCAACAGGACAGACAGTAGGGCCCTGAGGAAGAGGGAACAGGACAGACAGTGGGACCCTGAGGAGGAAGGAACAGGACAGGCAGTAGGGCCCTGAGGAGGAGGTGAGAACAGGACAAGCAATAGGGCCATGAGGAGGAGGAAGGAACAGTACAGGCAGTAGGGCCGTGAGGAGGAAGGTATAGGACAGGCAGTAGGACCCTGAGGAGGAAGGAACAGGACAGGCAGGAGGACTCTGAGGAGGAGGGAACAGGACAGGCAGTAGGACACTGAGGAGGAGGGAACAGGACAGGCAGTAGGGCCCTGACGAGGAGGGAATAGGACAGGCAGTAGGACCCTGAGGAGGAGGGAACAGGACAGGCAGTAGGGCCCTGATGAGGAGGGAATAGGACAGGCAGTAGGACCCTGAGGAGGAGGGAACAGG
Organism: Hemiscyllium ocellatum; assembly: GCF_020745735.1. Classification (NCBI taxonomy): domain Eukaryota; kingdom Metazoa; phylum Chordata; class Chondrichthyes; order Orectolobiformes; family Hemiscylliidae; genus Hemiscyllium; species Hemiscyllium ocellatum. The sequence continues at coordinate 16,808,868 of NC_083418.1, forward strand.
ACATGCAGTGGGACCCTGAGGAGGGAAAAGGACAGGCAGTAGGGCCATGAGGAGGGGGGTACAGGACAGACCACAGGACCCTGAGGAGGAGGGAATAGGACAGGCAGTAGGACCCTGAGGAGGAAGGAACAGGACAGGCAGTAGGACCCTGAGGAGAAACGAACAGGACAGGCAGTTGGGCCCTGAGGTGGAGAGAGCAGGACAGGCAGCAGAGCGTGAGGAGGAGGGTATAGGACGCGGGTAGGGCCCTGAGGAGGAGGGAACAGGACAGGCAGTAGGACCCTGAGGAGGAGGGAACAGGACAGACAGTAGGGCCCTGAGGAGGAGGTGAGAACAGGACAAGCAATAGGGCCATGAGGAGGAGGAAGGAACAGGACAGGCAGTAGGGCGTTGAGGAGGTGGGAACAGGACAGGCAGTAGGACACTGACGAGGTGGGATCAGGACTGGCAGGAGGACCCTGAGGACAGGGATCAGGACAGGCAGTTGGACCTTGAGGAGGAAGGAACAGGACAGGCAGTAGGACCCTGAGGAGGAAGGTATAGGACAGGCAGTAGGACCCTGAGGAGGAAGGAACAGGACAGGCAGGAGGACTCTGAGGAGGAGGGAACAGGACAGACAGCAGGACCCTGAGGAGAGGAATCAGTACAGGCAGGAGGACCCTGAGGAGGAGGGAACAGGACAGGCAGTAGGACCCTGAGGAGGAAGGGACAGGGCAGGCAGTAGTGCCCTGAGGAGGGGGGAACAGGACAGGCAGCAGGACAATGAGGGGGAGGGAACAGGACAGGCAGTAGGACCCTGAGGAGGGGGAATCAGGACAGGCAGTTGGACCCTGAGGAGGAAGGAACAGGACAGGCAGGAGGGCCATGAGGAGGGGGAGGGAACAGGACAGACAGTAGGATCCTGAGGAGGAGGGAACAGGACAGGCAGTAGGACCCTGAGGAGGGGGAATCAGGACAGGCAGTAGGGCCATGAGGAGGAGGAGGGAACAGGACAGGCAGTAGGGCCATGAGGAGGAAGGAACAGGACAGGCAATAGGACCCAGAGGAGGGGGAATCAGGACAGGCAGTAGGACCCTGAGGAGGAAGGGACAGGGCAGGCAGGAGGGCCATGAGGAGGAAGAGGGAACAGGACAGACCGTAGGACCCTGAGGAGGAGGGAACAGGACAGGCAGTAGGACCCTGAGGAGGGGGAGGAGGGAACAGGACAGGCAGTAGGACCCTGAGGAGGAAGGGACAGGACAGGCAGTAGGGCCCTGAGGAGGAGGGAACAGGACAGGCAGTAGGACCCTGAGGAGAAGGAGGGAACAGGACAGGCAGTAGGGCCCTGAGGAGGAGGGAACAGGACAGGGCAGTAGGACCCTGAGGAGGAGGGAACAGGACATGCAGTGGGACCCTGAGGAGGGAAAAGGACAGGCAGTAGGGCCATGAGGAGGAAGGAACAGGACAGGCAGGAGGGCCATGAGGAGGGGGAGGGAACAGGACAGACAGTAGGATCCTGAGGAGGAGGGAACAGGACAGGCAGTAGGACCCTGAGGAGGGGGAATCAGGACAGGCAGTAGGGCCATGAGGAGGAGGAGGGAACAGGACAGGCAGTAGGGCCATGAGGAGGAAGGAACAGGACAGGCAATAGGACCCAGAGGAGGGGGAATCAGGACAGGCAGTAGGACCCTGAGGAGGAAGGGACAGGGCAGGCAGGAGGGCCATGAGGAGGAAGAGGGAACAGGACAGACCGTAGGACCCTGAGGAGGAGGGAACAGGACAGGCAGTAGGACCCTGAGGAGGGGGAGGAGGGAACAGGACAGGCAGTAGGACCCTGAGGAGGAAGGGACAGGACAGGCAGTAGGGCCCTGAGGAGGAGGGAACAGGACAGGCAGTAGGACCCTGAGGAGAAGGAGGGAACAGGACAGGCAGTAGGGCCCTGAGGAGGAGGGAACAGGACAGGGCAGTAGGACCCTGAGGAGGAGGGAACAGGACATGCAGTGGGACCCTGAGGAGGGAAAAGGACAGGCAGTAGGGCCATGAGGAGGAGGGTACAGGACAGACCACAGGACCCTGAGGAGGAGGGAATAGGACAGGCAGTAGGACCCTGAGGAGGAAGGAACAGGACAGGCAGTAGGACCCTGAGGAGGAAGGAACAGGACAGGCAGTAGGGCTCTGAGGAGGAGGAGAGAACAGGACAGGCAGTAGGACCCTGAGGAGGAGGAGGGAACAGGACAGGCAGTAGGACCCTGAGGAGGAGAGAACAGGACAGACAGGAGGACCCTGAGGAGAGGGATCAGTACAGGCAGTAGGACCCTGAGAAGGTGGGAACAGGACAGGCAGTAGGACCCTGATGAAGGGAGAACTGGACAGGCAGTAGGACCCTGAGGAGAAGGAGGGAACAGGACAGGCAGTAGGGCCCTGAGGAGGAGGGAACAGGACAGGCAGTAGGGCCGTGAGGAGGAAGGTATAGGACAGGCAGTAGGACCCTGAGGAGGAAGGAACAGGACAGGCAGGAGGACTCTGAGGAGGAGGGAACAGGACAGGCAGTAGGACACTGAGGAGGAGGGAACAGGACAGGCAGTAGGGCCCTGACGAGGAGGGAATAGGACAGGCAGTAGGGCCCTGACGAGGAGGGAATAGGACAGGCAGTAGGGCCCTGACGAGGAGGGAACAGGACAGGCAGTAGGGCCCTGACGAGGAGGGAATAGGACAGGCAGTAGGGCCCTGACGAGGAGGGAATAGGACAGGCAGTAGGGCCCTGATGAGGAGGGAATAGGACAGGCAGTAGGACCCTGAGGAGGAGGGAACAGGACATGCAGTGGGACCCTGAGGAGGGAAAAGGACAGGCAGTAGGGCCATGAGGAGGGGGGTACAGGACAGACCACAGGACCCTGAGGAGGAGGGAATAGGACAGGCAGTAGGACCCTGAGGAGGAAGGAACAGGACAGGCAGTAGGACCCTGAGGAGAAACGAACAGGACAGGCAGTTGGGCCCTGAGGAGGAGAGAGCAGGACAGGCAGCAGAGCGTGAGGAGGAGGGTATAGGACGCGGGTAGGGCCCTGAGGAGGAGGGAACAGGACAGGCAGTAGGACCCTGAGGAGGAGGGAACAGGACAGACAGTAGGGCCCTGAGGAGGAGGTGAGAACAGGACAAGCAATAGGGCCATGAGGAGGAGGAAGGAACAGGACAGGCAGTAGGGCGTTGAGGAGGTGGGAACAGGACAGGCAGTAGGACCCTGAGGACAGGGATCAGGACAGGCAGTTGGACCTTGAGGAGGAAGGAACAGGACAGGCAGTAGGACCCTGAGGAGGAAGGTATAGGACAGGCAGTAGGACCCTGAGGAGGAAGGAACAGGACAGGCAGGAGGACTCTGAGGAGGAGGGAACAGGACAGACAGCAGGACCCTGAGGAGAGGAATCAGTACAGGCAGGAGGACCCTGAGGAGGAGGGAACAGGACAGGCAGTAGGACCCTGAGGAGGAAGGGACAGGGCAGGCAGTAGTGCCCTGAGGAGGGGGGAACAGGACAGGCAGCAGGACAATGAGGGGGAGGGAACAGGACAGGCAGTAGGACCCTGAGGAGGGGGAATCAGGACAGGCAGTTGGACCCTGAGGAGGAAGGAACAGGACAGGCAGGAGGGCCATGAGGAGGGGGAGGGAACAGGACAGACAGTAGGATCCTGAGGAGGAGGAGGGAACAGGACAGACAGTAGGACCCTGAGGAGAGGGATCAGTACAGGCAGGAGGACCCTGAGGAGGAGGGAACAGGACAGGCAGTTGGACCCTGAGGAGGATGGAACGGAACAGACAGTAGGGCCCTGAGAAGGAGGGAATAAGACGGGTTGTAGGACCCTGAGGAGGGAACAGGACAGGCAGTAGGACCCTGAGGAGGAGGAGGGCAACAGGACAGGAAGTAGGATCCTGTGAAGGAGGGAACAGGACAGGCAGTAGGGCCCTGAGGAGGAGGGAACAGGACAGGCAGTAGGGCCCTGAGGAGGAAGGAACATGACAGGCAATAGGACCCAGAGGAGGGGGAATCAGGACAGGCAGTAGGACCCTGAGGAGGAAGGGACAGGGCAGGCAGGAGGGCCATGAGGAGGAAGAGGGAACAGGACAGACAGTAGGACCCTGAGGAGGAAGGGACAGGGCAGGCAGGAGGGCCATGAGGAGGAGGAAGGAACAGGACAGGCAGTAGGGCTCTGAGGAGGAGGAGAGAACAGGACAGGCAGTTGGGAGACAGCCCTGAGAAGGAGGGAATAAGACGGGCTGTAGGACCCTGAGGAGGAGGAGGGCAACAGGACAGGAAGTAGGATCCTGTGAAGGAGGGAACAGGACAGGCAGTAGGGCCCTGAGGAGGAAGGAACAGGACAGGCAGTAGGGCCCTGAGGAGGAAGGAACAGGACAGGCAGTAGGGCCCTGAGGAGGAAGGAACAGGACAGGCAGTAGGACCCAGAGGAGGGGGAATCAGGACAGGCAGTAGGGCCCTGAGGAGGAAGGGACAGGGCAGGCAATAGGACCCAGAGGAGGAGGGAACAGGACAGACAGTAGGACCCTGAGGAGGGGGAATCAGGACAGGCAGTTGGACCTTGAGGAGGAAGGTATAGGACAGGCAGTAGGACCCTGAGGAGGAAGGAACAGGACAGGCAGGAGGACCCTGAGGAGGAAGGGACAGGGCAGGCAGTAGTGCCCTGAGGAGGGGGGAACAGGACAGGCAGCAGGACAATGAGGGGGAGGGAACAGGACAGGCAGTAGGACCCTCAGGAGGGGGAATCAGGACAGGCAGTTGGACCCTGAGGAGGAAGGAACAGGACAGGCAGGAGGGCCATGAGGAGGGGGAGGGAACAGGACAGACAGTAGGACCCTGAGGAGGGGGCAACAGGACAGGCAGTAGGGCCATGAGGAGGAGGAGGGAACAGGACAGGCAGTAGGGCCATGAGGAGGAAGGAACAGGACAGGCAGTAGGGCCCTGAGGAGGAGGGAACAGGACAGGCAGTAGGGCCCTGTGGAGGAGGGAACAGGACAGGCAGTAGGACCCTGAGGAGGGGGAATCAGGACAGGCAGTAGGGCCATGAGGAGGAGGGAACAGGACAGGCAGTAGGACCCTGAGGAGAAACGAACAGGACAGGCAGTTGGGCCCTGAGGAGGAGAGAGCAGGACAGGCAGCAGAGCGTGAGGAGGAGGGTATAGGACGCGGGTAGGGCCCTGAGGAGGAGGGAACAGGACAGGCAGTTAGGACCCTGAGGAGGAGGGATCAGGACAGACAGTAGGGCCCTGAGGAGGAGGTGAGAACAGGACAAGCAATAGGGCCATGAGGAGGAGGAAGGAACAGGACAGGCAGTAGGACACTGACGAGGTGGGATCAGGACTGGCAGGAGGACCCTGAGGACAGGTATCAGGACAGGCAGTAGGACCCTGAGGAGGAAGGAACAGGACAGGCAGGAGGACTCTGAGGAGGAGGGAACAGGACAGACAGTAGGACCCTGAGGAGGAAGGGACAGGGCAGGCAGTAGTGCCCTGAGGAGGGGGGAACAGGACAGGCAGCAGGACAATGAGGGGGAGGGAACAGGACAGGCAGTAGGACCCTCAGGAGGGGGAATCAGGACAGGCAGTTGGACCCTGAGGAGGAAGGAACAGGACAGGCAGGAGGGCCATGAGGAGGGGGAGGGAACAGGACAGACAGTAGGACCCTGAGGAGGGGGCAACAGGACAGGCAGTAGGGCCATGAGGAGGAGGAGGGAACAGGACAGGCAGTAGGGCCATGAGGAGGAAGGAACAGGACAGGCAGTAGGGCCCTGAGGAGGAGGGAACAGGACAGGCAGTAGGGCCCTGTGGAGGAGGGAACAGGACAGGCAGTAGGACCCTGAGGAGGGGGAATCAGGACAGGCAGTAGGGCCATGAGGAGGAGGGAACAGGACAGACAGTAGGAACCTGAGGAGGAGGGAACAGGACAGGCAGTAGGACCCTGAGGAGGGGGAATCAGGACAGGCAGTAGGGCCATGAGGAGGAGGAGGGAACAGGACAGGCAGTAGGGCCATGAGGAGGAGGAGGGAACAGGACAGGCAGTAGGGCCATGAGGAGGAAGGAACAGGACAGGCAATAGGACCCAGAGGAGGGGGAATCAGGACAGGCAGTAGGACCCTGAGGAGGAAGGGACAGGGCAGGCAGGAGGGCCATGAGGAGGAAGAGGGAACAGGACAGACCGTAGGACCCTGAGGAGGAGGGAACAGGACAGGCAGTAGGACCCTGAGGAGGGGGAGGAGGGAACAGGACAGGCAGTAGGACCCTGAGGAGGAAGGGACAGGACAGGCAGTAGGGCCCTGAGGAGGAGGGAACAGGACAGGCAGTAGGACCCTGAGGAGAAGGAGGGAACAGGACAGGCAGTAGGGCCCTGAGGAGGAGGGAACAGGACAGGGCAGTAGGACCCTGAGGAGGAGGGAACAGGACATGCAGTGGGACCCTGAGGAGGGAAAAGGACAGGCAGTAGGGCCATGAGGAGGAGGGTACAGGACAGACCACAGGACCCTGAGGAGGAGGGAATAGGACAGGCAGTAGGACCCTGAGGAGGAGGGAACAGGACAGGCAGTAGGACCCTGAGGAGGAAGGAACAGGACAGGCAGTAGGGCTCTGAGGAGGAGGAGAGAACAGGACAGGCAGTAGGACCCTGAGGAGGAGGAGGGAACAGGACAGGCAGTAGGACCCTGAGGAGGAGAGAACAGGACAGACAGGAGGACCCTGAGGAGAGGGATCAGTACAGGCAGTAGGACCCTGAGGAGGAGGGTACAGGACAGGCAGTAGGACCCTGAGAAGGTGGGTACAGGACAGGCAGTAGGACCCTGAGAAGGTGGGAACAGGACAGGCAGTAGGACCCTGATGAAGGGAGAACTGGACAGGCAGTAGGACCCTGAGGAGAAGGAGGGAACAGGACAGGCAGTAGGGCCCTGAGGAGGAGGGAACAGGACAGGCAGTAGGGCCCTGACGAGGAGGGAACAGGACAGGCAGTAGGACCCTGAGGAGGGGGCAACAGGACAGACAGTAGGGCCCTGAGGAAGAGGGAACAGGATAGACAGTGGGACCCTGAGGAGGAAGGAACAGGACAGGCAGTAGGGCCCTGAGGAGGAGGTGAGAACAGGACAAGCAATAGGGCCATGAGGAGGAGGAAGGAACAGTACAGGCAGTAGGGCCGTGAGGAGGAAGGTATAGGACAGGCAGTAGGACCCTGAGGAGGAAGGAACAGGACAGGCAGGAGGACTCTGAGGAGGAGGGAACAGGACAGGCAGTAGGACAATGAGGAGGAGGGAGCAGGACAGACAGTAGGACACTGAGGAGGAGGGAACAGGACAGGCAGTAGGACCCTGACGAGGAGGGAATAGGACAGGCAGTAGGGCCCTGACGAGGAGGGAATAGGACAGGCAGTAGGACCCTGACGAGGAGGGAATAGGACAGGCAGTAGGGCCCTGACGAGGAGGGAATAGGACAGGCAGTAGGACCCTGAGGAGGAGGGAACAGGACAGGCAGTAGGGCCCTGATGAGGAGGGAATAGGACAGGCAGTAGGACCCTGAGGAGGAGGGAACAGGACATGCAGTGGGACCCTGAGGAGGGAAAAGGACAGGCAGTAGGGCCATGAGGAGGGGGGTACAGGACAGACCACAGGACCCTGAGGAGGAGGGAATAGGACAGGCAGTAGGACCCTGAGGAGGAAGGAACAGGACAGGCAGTAGGACCCTGAGGAGAAACGAACAGGACAGGCAGTTGGGCCCTGAGGTGGAGAGAGCAGGACAGGCAGCAGAGCGTGAGGAGGAGGGTATAGGACGCGGGTAGGGCCCTGAGGAGGAGGGAACAGGACAGGCAGTAGGACCCTGAGGAGGAGGGAACAGGACAGACAGTAGGGCCCTGAGGAGGAGGTGAGAACAGGACAAGCAATAGGGCCATGAGGAGGAGGAAGGAACAGGACAGGCAGTAGGGCGTTGAGGAGGTGGGAACAGGACAGGCAGTAGGACACTGACGAGGTGGGATCAGGACTGGCAGGAGGACCCTGAGGACAGGGATCAGGACAGGCAGTTGGACCTTGAGGAGGAAGGAACAGGACAGGCAGTAGGACCCTGAGGAGGAAGGTATAGGACAGGCAGTAGGACCCTGAGGAGGAAGGAACAGGACAGGCAGGAGGACTCTGAGGAGGAGGGAACAGGACAGGCAGTTGGACCCTGAGGAGGATGGAACGGAACAGACAGTAGGGCCCTGAGAAGGAGGGAATAAGACGGGTTGTAGGACCCTGAGGAGGGAAGAAGACAGGCAGTAGGACCCTGAGGAGGAGGAGGGCAACAGGACAGGAAGTAGGATCCTGTGAAGGAGGGAACAGGACAGGCAGTAGGGCCCTGAGGAGGAGGGAACAGGACAGGCAGTAGGACCCTGAGGAGGAGGGAACAGGACAGGCAGTAGGGCCCTGAGGAGGAAGGAACAGGACAGGCAATAGGACCCAGAGGAGGGGGAATCAGGACAGGCAGTAGGACCCTGAGGAGGAAGGGACAGGGCAGGCAGGAGGGCCATGAGGATAAAAGAGGGAACAGGACAGACAGTAGGACCCTGAGGAGGAAGGGACAGGGCAGGCAGGAGGGCCATGAGGAGGAGGAAGGAACAGGACAGGCAGTAGGACCCTGAGGAGGAAGGGACAGGGCAGGCAGTAGGGCTCTGACGAGGAGGAGAGAACAGGACAGGCAGTAGGATCCTGAGGAGGAGGAGGGCAACAGGACAGGAAGTAGGATCCTGTGAAGGAGGGAACAGGACAGGCAGTAGGGCCCTGAGGAGGAAGGAACAGGACAGGCAATAGGACCCAGAGGAGGGGGAATCAGGACAGGCAGTAGGGCCCTGAGGAGGAGGGAACAGGACAGACAGTAGGAACCTGAGGAGGAGGGAACAGGTCAGGCAGTAGGACCCTGAGGAGGGGGGAACAGGACAGGCAGTAGGGCCATGAGGAGGAGGAGGGAACAGGACAGGCAGTAGGACCCTGAGGAGGAGGGGACAGGACAGGCCGTAGGGCCCTGAGGAGGAGGGAACAGGACAGGCAGTAGGACCCTGAGGAGGAAGGAACAGGACAGACAGTAGGGCTCTGAGGAGGGGGAGAGAACAGGACAGGCAGTAGGATCCTGAGGAGGAGGAGGGAACAGGACAGGCAGTAGGACCCTGAGGAGAGGGATCAGTACAGGCAGGAGGGCCCTGAGGAGGAGGGAACAGGACAGGCAGTAGGACCCTGAGGAGAGGGATCAGTACAGGCAGGAGGACCCTGAGGAGTAGGGATCAGTACAGGCAGGAGGACCCTGAGGAGGAGGGAACAGGACAGGCAGTTGGACCCTGAGGAGGAAGGAACAGGACAGGCAGGAGGGCCATGAGGAGGATGGAACGGAACAGACAGTAGGGCCCTGAGAAGGAGGGAATAAGACGGGTTGTAGGACCCTGAGGAGGGAAGAAGACAGGCAGTAGGACCCTGAGGAGGAGGAGGGCAACAGGACAGGAAGTAGGATCCTGTGAAGGAGGGAACAGGACAGGCAGTAGGACCCTGAGGAGGAGGGAACAGGACAGGCAGTAGGGCCCTGAGGAGGAAGGAACAGGACAGGCAGTAGGGCCCTGAGGAGGAAGGAACAGGACAGGCAGTAGGACCCTGAGGAGGAGGGAACAGGACAGGCAGTTGGGCCCTGAGGAGGAAGGAACAGGACAGGCAATAGGACCCAGAGGAGGGGGAATCAGGACAGGCAGTAGGACCCTGAGGAGGAAGGGACAGGGCAGGCAGGAGGGCCATGAGGAGGAGGGAACAGGACAGACAGTAGGACCCTGAGGAGGGGGGAACAGGACAGGCAGTAGGGCCATGAGGAGGGGGGAACAGGACAGGCAGTAGGGCCATGAGGAGGAAGGAACAGGACAGGCAATAGGACCCAGAGGAGGGGGAATCAGGACAGGCAGTAGGACCCTGAGGAGGAAGGGACAGGGCAGGCAGGAGGGCCATGAGGAGGAGGGAACAGGACAGACAGTAGGACCCTGAGGAGGGGGGAACAGGACAGGCAGGAGGGCCATGAGGAGGAAGAGGGAACAGGACAGACAGTAGGACCCTGAGGAGGAAGGGACAGGGCAGGCAGGAGGGCCATGAGGAGGAGGGAACAGGACAGACAGTAGGACCCTGAGGAGGGGGGAACAGGACAGGCAGTAGGGCCATGAGGAGGGGGGAGCAGGACAGGCAGTAGGACCCTGAGGAGGAGGGAACAGGACAGGCAGTAGGGCCCTGAGGAGGAGGGAACAGGACAGGCAGTAGGACCCTGAGGAGGGGGAGGAGGGAACAGGACAGGCAGTAGGACCCTGAGGAGGAAGGAACAGGACAGGCAGTAGGACCCTGAGGAGGAAGGAACAGGACAGGCAGTAGGACCCTGAGGAGGAAGGAACAGGACAGGCAGTAGGACCCTGAGGAGGAGGGAATAGGACAGGCAGTAGGACCTTGAGGAGGAGGGAACAGGACAGGCAATAGGACCCTAAGGAGGACGGAACAAGACAGACAGTTAGGACCCTGACGAGGTGGGATCAGGACTGGCAGGAGGACCCTGAGGAGGGGGAGGAGGGAACAGGACAGGCAGTAGGACCCTGAGGAGGAAGAAACAGGACAGGCAGTAGGACCCTAAGGAGGACGGAACAAGACAGACAGTTAGGACCCTGAGGAGGTGAGAACAGGACAAGCAATAGGGCCATGAGGAGGAGGAAGGAACAGGACAGGCAGTAGGACCCTGAGGAGGAGGGAGCAGGACAGGCAGTAGGACCCTGAGGAGGAGGGAACAGGACAGGCAGTAGGACCCTGAGGAGGGGGGATCAGGACTGGCAGGAGGACCCTGAGGACTGGGAACAGGACAGGCAGTTGGTCCTTGAGGAGGAAGGAACAGGACAGGCAGTAGGACTCTGAGGAGGAGGGAACAGGACAGGCAGTAGGGCCCTGAGGAGGAGGAGGGGGAGGGAACAGGACAGACAGTAGGGCCATGAGGTGGAGGAGGAGGAGGAGGAGGGAACAGGACAGACAGTAGGGCCATGAGGAGGAAGGGACAGGGCAGGCTGTAGGGCCCTGAGGAGGGGGGAACAGGACAGGCAGCAGGACAATGAGGAGGAGGGAACAGGACAGGCAATAGGACCCAGAGGAGGGGGAATCAGGACAGGCAGTAGGACCCTGAGGAGGAAGGGACAGGGCAGGCAGGAGGGCCAAGTGGAGGAAGAGGGAACAGGACAGACAGTAGGACCCTGAGGAGGAGGGAACAGGACATGCAGTGGGACCCTGAGGAGGGAAAAGGACAGGCAGTAGGGCCATGAGGAGGGGGGTACAGGACAGACCACAGGACCCTGAGGAGGAGGGAATAGGACAGGCAGTAGGACCCTGAGGAGGAAGGAACAGGACAGGCAGTAGGACCCTGAGGATAAACGAACAGGACAGGCAGTTGGGCCCTGAGGAGGAGAGAGCAGGACAGGCAGCAGAGCGTGAGGAGGAGGGTATAGGACGCGGGTAGGGCCCTGAGGAGGAGGGAACAGGACAGGCAGTAGGACCCTGAGGAGGAGGGAACAGGACAGACAGTAGGGCCCTGAGGAGGAGGTGAGAACAGGACAAGCAATAGGGCCATGAGGAGGAGGAAGGAACAGGACAGGCAGTAGGGCGTTGAGGAGGTGGGAACAGGACAGGCAGTAGGACACTGACGAGGTGGGATCAGGACTGGCAGGAGGACCCTGAGGACAGGGATCAGGACAGGCAGTTGGACCTTGAGGAGGAAGGAACAGGACAGGCAGTAGGACCCTGAGGAGGAAGGTATAGGACAGGCAGTAGGACCCTGAGGAGGAAGGAACAGGACAGGCAGGAGGACTCTGAGGAGGAGGGAACAGGACAGACAGCAGGACCCTGAGGAGAGGAATCAGTACAGGCAGGAGGACCCTGAGGAGGAGGGAACAGGACAGGCAGTAGGACCCTGAGGAGGAAGGGACAGGGCAGGCAGTAGTGCCCTGAGGAGGGGGGAACAGGACAGGCAGCAGGACAATGAGGGGGAGGGAACAGGACAGGCAGTAGGACCCTGAGGAGGGGGAATCAGGACAGGCAGTTGGACCCTGAGGAGGAAGGAACAGGACAGGCAGGAGGGCCATGAGGAGGGGGAGGGAACAGGACAGACAGTAGGATCCTGAGGAGGAGGAGGGAACAGGACAGGCAGTAGGACCCTGAGGAGAGGGATCAGTACAGGCAGGAGGACCCTGAGGAGGAGGGAACAGGACAGGCAGTTGGACCCTGAGGAGGATGGAACGGAACAGACAGTAGGGCCCTGAGAAGGAGGGAATAAGACGGGTTGTAGGACCCTGAGGAGGGAAGAAGACAGGCAGTAGGACCCTGAGGAGGAGGAGGGCAACAGGACAGGAAGTAGGATCCTGTGAAGGAGGGAACAGGACAGGCAGTAGGGCCCTGAGGAGGAGGGAACAGGACAGGCAGTAGGACCCTGAGGAGGAGGGAACAGGACAGGCAGTAGGGCCCTGAGGAGGAAGGAACAGGACAGGCAATAGGACCCAGAGGAGGGGGAATCAGGACAGGCAGTAGGACCCTGAGGAGGAAGGGACAGGGCAGGCAGGAGGGCCATGAGGAGGAAGAGGGAACAGGACAGACAGTAGGACCCTGAGGAGGAAGGGACAGGGCAGGCAGGAGGGCCATGAGGAGGAGGAAGGAACAGGACAGGCAGTAGGGCTCTGAGGAGGAGGAGAGAACAGGACAGGCAGTTGGGAGACAGCCCTGAGAAGGAGGGAATAAGACGGGCTGTAGGACCCTGAGGAGGAGGAGGGCAACAGGACAGACAGTAGGGCCCTGAGGAGGAAGGAACAGGACAGGCAGTAGGACCCAGAGGAGGGGGAATCAGGACAGGCAATAGGACCCAGAGGAGGAGGGAACAGGACAGGCAGTAGGACCCTGAGGAGGGGGGAACAGGACAGGCAGTAGGGCCATGAGGAGGAGGAGGGAACAGGACAGGCAGTAGGACCCTGAGGAGGAGGGGACAGGACAGGCAGTAGGGCCCTGAGGAGGAGGGAACAGGACAGGCAGTAGGACCCTGAGGAGGAAGGAACAGGACAGACAGTAGGGCTCTGAGGAGGAGGAGAGAACAGGACAGGCAGTAGGATCCTGAGGAGGAGGAGGGAACAGGACAGGCAGTAGGACCCTGAGGAGAGGGATCAGTACAGGCAGGAGGACCCTGAGGAGGAGGGAACAGGACAGGCAGTAGGACCCTGAGGAGAAACGAACAGGACAGGCAGTTGGGCCCTGAGGAGGAGAGAGCAGGACAGGCAGCAGAGCGTGAGGAGGAGGGTATAGGACGCGGGTAGGGCCCTGAGGAGAAGGGAACAGGACAGGCAGTTAGGACCCTGAGGAGGAGGGATCAGGACAGACAGTAGGGCCCTGAGGAGGAGGTGAGAACAGGACAAGCAATAGGGCCATGAGGAGGAGGAAGGAACAGGACAGGCAGTAGGACACTGGCGAGGTGGGAACAGGACTGGCAGGAGGACCCCGAGGACAGGTATCAGGACAGGCAGTTGGACCCTGAGGAGGAAGGAACAGGACAGGCAGGAGGACTCTGAGGAGAGGAATCAGTACAGGCAGGAGGACCCTGAGGAGGAGGGAACAGGACAGGCAGTAGGACCCTGAGGAGGAAGGGACAGGGCAGGCAGTAGTGCCCTGAGGAGGGGGGAACAGGACAGGCAGCAGGACAATGAGGGGGAGGGAACAGGACAGGCAGTAGGACCCTGAGGAGGGGGAATCAGGACAGGCAGTTGGACCCTGAGGAGGAAGGAACAGGACAGGCAGGAGGGCCATGAGGAGGGGGAGGGAACAGGACAGACAGTAGGACCCTGAGGAGGGGGCAACAGGACAGGCAGTAGGGCCATGAGGAGGAGGAGGGAACAGGACAGGCAGTAGGGCCATGAGGAGGAAGGAACAGGACAGGCAGTAGGGCCCTGAGGAGGAGGGAACAGGACAGGCAGTAGGACCCTGAGGAGGGGGAATCAGGACAGGCAGTAGGGCCATGAGGAGGAGGGAACAGGACAGACAGTAGGAACCTGAGGAGGAGGGTACAGGTCAGGCAGTAGGACCCTGAGGAGGGGGGAACAGGACAGGCAGTAGGGCCATGAGGAGGAGGAGGGAACAGGACAGGCAGTAGGGCCATGAGGAGGAAGGAACAGGACAGGCAATAGGACCCAGAGGAGGGGGAATCAGGACAGGCAGTAGGACCCTGAGGAGGAAGGGACAGGGCAGGCAGGAGGGCCATGAGGAGGAAGAGGGAACAGGACAGACCGTAGGACCCTGAGGAGGAGGGAACAGGACAGGCAGTAGGACCCTGAGGAGGGGGAGGAGGGAACAGGACAGGCAGTAGGGCCCTGAGGAGGAGGGAACAGGACAGGCAGTAGGACCCTGAGGAGGGGGAATCAGGACAGGCAGTAGGACCCTGAGGAGGGGGCAACAGGACAGACAGTAGGGCCTGAGGAAGAGGGAACAGGACAGACAGTGGGACCCTGAGGAGGAAGGAACAGGACAGGCAGTAGGGCCCTGAGGAGGAGGTGAGAACAGGACAAGCAATAGGGCCATGAGGAGGAGGAAGGAACAGTACAGGCAGTAGGGCCGTGAGGAGGAAGGTATAGGACAGACAGTAGGACCCTGAGGAGGAAGGAACAGGACAGGCAGGAGGACTCTGAGGAGGAGGGAACAGGACAGGCAGTAGGACAATGAGGAGGAGGGAGCAGGACAGACAGTAGGACACTGAGGAGGAGGGAACAGGACAGGCAGTAGGACCCTGAGGAGAAGGAGGGAACAGGACAGGCAGTAGGACCCTGAGGAGGGAAAAGGACAGGCAGTAGGGCCATGAGGAGGAGGGTACAGGACAGACCACAGGACCCTGAGGAGGAGGGAATAGGACAGGCAGTAGGACCCTGAGGAGGAGGGAACAGGACAGGCAGTAGGACCCTGAGGAGGAAGGAACAGGACAGGCAGTAGGGCTCTGAGGAGGAGGAGAGAACAGGACAGGCAGTAGGACCCTGAGGAGGAGGAGGGAACAGGACAGACAGGAGGACCCTGAGGAGAGGGATCAGTACAGGCAGTAGGACCCTGAGGAGGAGGGTACAGGACAGGCAGTAGGACCCTGAGAAGGTGGGTACAGGACAGGCAGTAGGACCCTGATGAAGGGAGAACTGGACAGGCAGTAGGACCCTGAGGAGAAGGAGGGAACAGGACAGGCAGTAGGGCCCTGAGGAGGAGGGAACAGGACAGGCAGTAGGGCCCTGACGAGGAGGGAACAGGACAGGCAGTAGGACCCTGAGGAGGGGGCAACAGGACAGACAGTAGGGCCCTGAGGAAGAGGGAACAGGACAGACAGTGGGACCCTGAGGAGGAAGGAACAGGACAGGCAGTAGGGCCCTGAGGAGGAGGTGAGAACAGGACAAGCAATAGGGCCATGAGGAGGAGGAAGGAACAGTACAGGCAGTAGGGCCGTGAGGAGGAAGGTATAGGACAGGCAGTAGGACCCTGAGGAGGAAGGAACAGGACAGGCAGGAGGACTCTGAGGAGGAGGGAACAGGACAGGCAGTAGGACAATGAGGAGGAGGGAGCAGGACAGACAGTAGGACACTGAGGAGGAGGGAACAGGACAGGCAGTAGGGCCCTGACGAGGAGGGAATAGGACAGGCAGTAGGGCCCTGACGAGGAGGGAATAGGACAGGCAGTAGGGCCCTGACGAGGAGGGAACAGGACAGGCAGTAGGGCCCTGACGAGGAGGGAATAGGACAGGCAGTAGGGCCCTGACGAGGAGGGAATAGGACAGGCAGTAGGACCCTGAGGAGGAGGGAACAGGACAGGCAGTAGGGCCCTGATGAGGAGGGAATAGGACAGGCAGTAGGACCCTGAGGAGGAGGGAACAGGACATGCAGTGGGACCCTGAGGAGGGAAAAGGACAGGCAGTAGGGCCATGAGGAGGGGGGTACAGGACAGACCACAGGACCCTGAGGAGGAGGGAATAGGACAGGCAGTAGGACCCTGAGGAGGAAGGAACAGGACAGGCAGTAGGACCCTGAGGAGAAACGAACAGGACAGGCAGTTGGGCCCTGAGGAGGAGAGAGCAGGACAGGCAGCAGAGCGTGAGGAGGAGGGTATAGGACGCGGGTAGGGCCCTGAGGAGGAGGGAACAGGACAGGCAGTAGGACCCTGAGGAGGAGGGAACAGGACAGACAGTAGGGCCATGAGGAGGAGGAAGGAACAGGACAGGCAGTAGGGCGTTGAGGAGGTGGGAACAGGACAGGCAGTAGGACACTGACGAGGTGGGATCAGGACTGGCAGGAGGACCCAGAGGAGGGGGAATCAGGACAGGCAGTAGGACCCTGAGGAGGAAGGGACAGGGCAGGCAGGAGGGCCATGTGGAGGAAGAGGGAACAGGACAGACAGTAGGACCCTGAGGAGGAGGAGGAGGGAACAGGACAGGCAGTAGGACCCTGAGGAGGAGGGAACAGGACAGGCAGTAGGGCCCTGAGGAGGAGGGAACAGGACAGGCAGTAGGGCCCTGACGAGGAGGGAACAGGACAGGCAGTAGGACCCTGAGGAGGGGGCAACAGGACAGACAGTAGGGCCCTGAGGAAGAGGGAACAGGACAGACAGTGGGACCCTGAGGAGGAAGGAACAGGACAGGCAGTAGGGTCCTGAGGAGGAGGTGAGAACAGGACAAGCAATAGGGCCATGAGGAGGAGGAAGGAACAGTACAGGCAGTAGGGCCGTGAGGAGGAAGGTATAGGACAGGCAGTAGGACCCTGAGGAGGAAGGAACAGGACAGGCAGTAGGACCCTGAGGAGGAAGGTATAGGACAGGCAGTAGGACCCTGAGGAGGAAGGAACAGGACAGGCAGGAGGACCCTGAGGAGAGGAATCAGTACAGGCAGGAGGACCCTGAGGAGGAGGGAACAGGACAGGCAGTAGGACCCTGAGGAGGAAGGGACAGGGCAGGCAGTAGTGCCCTGAGGAGGGGGGAACAGGACAGGCAGCAGGACAATGAGGGGGAGGGAACAGGACAGGCAGTTGGACCCTGAGGAGGAAGGAACAGGACAGGCAGGAGGGCCATGAGGAGGGGGAGGGAACAGGACAGACAGTAGGATCCTGAGGAGGAGGAGGGAACAGGACAGGCAGTAGGACCCTGAGGAGAGGGATCAGTACAGGCAGGAGGACCCTGAGGAGGAGGGAACAGGACAGGCAGTTGGACCCTGAGGAGGATGGAACGGAACAGACAGTAGGGCCCTGAGAAGGAGGGAATAAGACGGGTTGTAGGACCCTGAGGAGGGAAGAAGACAGGCAGTAGGACCCTGAGGAGGAGGAGGGCAACAGGACAGGAAGTAGGATCCTGTGAAGGAGGGAACAGGACAGGCAGTAGGGCCCTGAGGAGGAGGGAACAGGACAGGCAGTAGGACCCTGAGGAGGAGGGAACAGGACAGGCAGTAGGGCCCTGAGGAGGAAGGAACAGGACAGGCAATAGGACCCAGAGGAGGGGGAATCAGGACAGGCAGTAGGACCCTGAGGAGGAAGGGACAGGGCAGGCAGGAGGGCCATGAGGAGGAAGAGGGAACAGGACAGACAGTAGGACCCTGAGGAGGAAGGGACAGGGCAGGCAGGAGGGCCATGAGGAGGAGGAAGGAACAGGACAGGCAGTAGGGCTCTGAGGAGGAGGAGAGAACAGGACAGGCAGTTGGGAGACAGCCCTGAGAAGGAGGGAATAAGACGGGCTGTAGGACCCTGAGGAGGAGGAGGGCAACAGGACAGGAAGTAGGATCCTGTGAAGGAGGGAACAGGACAGGCAGTAGGGCCCTGAGGAGGAAGGAACAGGACAGGCAGTAGGGCCCTGAGGAGGAAGGAACAGGACAGGCAATAGGACCCAGAGGAGGGGGAATCAGGACAGGCAGTAGGGCCCTGAGGAGGAGGGAACAGGACAGACAGTAGGAACCTGAGGAGGAGGGAACAGGTCAGGCAGTAGGACCCTGAGGAGGGGGGAACAGGACAGGCAGGAGGACTCTGAGGAGGAGGGAACAGGACAGACAGCAGGACCCTGAGGAGAGGAATCAGTACAGGCAGGAGGACCCTGAGGAGGAGGGAACAGGACAGGCAGTAGGACCCTGAGGAGGAAGGGACAGGGCAGGCAGTAGTGCCCTGAGGAGGGGGGAACAGGACAGGCAGCAGGACAATGAGGGGGAGGGAACAGGACAGGCAGTTGGACCCTGAGGAGGAAGGAACAGGACAGGCAGGAGGGCCATGAGGAGGGGGAGGGAACAGGACAGACAGTAGGATCCTGAGGAGGAGGAGGGAACAGGACAGGCAGTAGGACCCTGAGGAGAGGGATCAGTACAGGCAGGAGGACCCTGAGGAGGAGGGAACAGGACAGGCAGTTGGACCCTGAGGAGGATGGAACGGAACAGACAGTAGGGCCCTGAGAAGGAGGGAATAAGACGGGTTGTAGGACCCTGAGGAGGGAAGAAGACAGGCAGTAGGACCCTGAGGAGGGGGGAACAGGACAGGCAGGAGGGCCATGAGGAGGGGGAGGGAACAGGACAGACAGTAGGATCCTGAGGAGGAGGAGGGAACAGGACAGGCAGTAGGGCCCTGAGGAGGAAGGAACAGGACAGGCAATAGGACCCAGAGGAGGGGGAATCAGGACAGGCAGTAGGACCCTGAGGAGGAAGGGACAGGGCAGGCAGGAGGGCCATGAGGAGGAGGGAACAGGACAGACAGTAGGACCCTGAGGAGGGGGGAACAGGACAGGCAGTAGGGCCATGAGGAGGGGGGAACAGGACAGGCAGTAGGGCCATGAGGAGGAAGGAACAGGACAGGCAATAGGACCCAGAGGAGGGGGAATCAGGACAGGCAGTAGGACCCTGAGGAGGAAGGGACAGGGCAGGCAGGAGGGCCATGAGGAGGAAGAGGGAACAGGACAGACAGTAGGACCCTGAGGAGGAAGGGACAGGGCAGGCAGGAGGGCCATGAGGAGGAGGGAACAGGACAGACAGTAGGACCCTGAGGAGGGGGGAACAGGACAGGCAGTAGGGCCATGAGGAGGGGGGAGCAGGACAGGCAGTAGGACCCTGAGGAGGAGGGAACAGGACAGGCAGTAGGGCCCTGAGGAGGAGGGAACAGGACAGGCAGTAGGACCCTGAGGAGGGGGAGGAGGGAACAGGACAGGCAGTAGGACCCTGAGGAGGAAGGAACAGGACAGGCAGTAGGACCCTGAGGAGGAGGGAATAGGACAGGCAGTAGGACCTTGAGGAGGAGGGAACAGGACAGGCAATAGGACCCTAAGGAGGACGGAACAAGACAGACAGTTAGGACCCTGACAAGGTGGGATCAGGACTGGCAGGAGGACCCTGAGGAGGAGGGAACAGGACATGCAGTGGGACCCTGAGGAGGGAAAAGGACAGGCAGTAGGGCCATGAGGAGGGGGGTACAGGACAGACCACAGGACCCTGAGGAGGAGGGAATAGGACAGGCAGTAGGACCCTGAGGAGGAAGGAACAGGACAGGCAGTAGGACCCTGAGGAGGAAGGAACAGGACAGGCAGTTGGGCCCTGAGGAGGAGAGAGCAGGACAGGCAGCAGAGCGTGAGGAGGAGGGTATAGGACGCGGGTAGGGCCCTGAGGAGGAGGGAACAGGACAGGCAGTAGGACCCTGAGGAGGAGGGAACAGGACAGACAGTAGGGCCCTGAGGAGGAGGTGAGAACAGGACAAGCAATAGGGCCATGAGGAGGAGGAAGGAACAGGACAGGCAGTAGGGCGTTGAGGAGGTGGGAACAGGACAGGCAGTAGGACACTGACGAGGTGGGATCAGGACTGGCAGGAGGACCCTGAGGACAGGGATCAGGACAGGCAGTTGGACCTTGAGGAGGAAGGAACAGGACAGGCAGTAGGACCCTGAGGAGGAAGGTATAGGACAGGCAGTAGGACCCTGAGGAGGAAGGAACAGGACAGGCAGGAGGACTCTGAGGAGGAGGGAACAGGACAGACAGCAGGACCCTGAG
This sequence comes from Hemiscyllium ocellatum, assembly GCF_020745735.1. Lineage (NCBI taxonomy): Eukaryota > Metazoa > Chordata > Chondrichthyes > Orectolobiformes > Hemiscylliidae > Hemiscyllium > Hemiscyllium ocellatum. Next base: position 16,828,912 of record NC_083418.1, read on the forward strand.
GAGAGGAATCAGTACAGGCAGGAGGACCCTGAGGAGGAGGGAACAGGACAGGCAGTAGGACCCTGAGGAGGAAGGGACAGGGCAGGCAGTAGTGCCCTGAGGAGGGGGGAACAGGACAGGCAGCAGGACAATGAGGGGGAGGGAACAGGACAGGCAGTTGGACCCTGAGGAGGAAGGAACAGGACAGGCAGGAGGGCCATGAGGAGGGGGAGGGAACAGGACAGACAGTAGGATCCTGAGGAGGAGGAGGGAACAGGACAGGCAGTAGGACCCTGAGGAGAGGGATCAGTACAGGCAGGAGGACCCTGAGGAGGAGGGAACAGGACAGGCAGTTGGACCCTGAGGAGGATGGAACGGAACAGACAGTAGGGCCCTGAGAAGGAGGGAATAAGACGGGTTGTAGGACCCTGAGGAGGGAAGAAGACAGGCAGTAGGACCCTGAGGAGGAGGAGGGCAACAGGACAGGAAGTAGGATCCTGTGAAGGAGGGAACAGGACAGGCAGTAGGGCCCTGAGGAGGAGGGAACAGGACAGGCAGTAGGACCCTGAGGAGGAGGGAACAGGACAGGCAGTAGGGCCCTGAGGAGGAAGGAACAGGACAGGCAATAGGACCCAGAGGAGGGGGAATCAGGACAGGCAGTAGGACCCTGAGGAGGAAGGGACAGGGCAGGCAGGAGGGCCATGAGGAGGAAGAGGGAACAGGACAGACAGTAGGACCCTGAGGAGGAAGGGACAGGGCAGGCAGGAGGGCCATGAGGAGGAGGAAGGAACAGGACAGGCAGTAGGGCTCTGAGGAGGAGGAGAGAACAGGACAGGCAGTTGGGAGACAGCCCTGAGAAGGAGGGAATAAGAAGGGCTGTAGGACCCTGAGGAGGAGGAGGGCAACAGGACAGGCAGTAGGGCCCTGAGGAGGAAGGAACAGGACAGGCAGTAGGGCCCTGAGGAGGAAGGAACAGGACAGGCAATAGGACCCAGAGGAGGGGGAATCAGGACAGGCAGTAGGGCCCTGAGGAGGAAGGAACAGGACAGACAGTAGGAACCTGAGGAGGAGGGAACAGGTCAGGCAGTAGGACCCTGAGGAGGGGGGAACAGGACAGGCTGTAGGGCCATGAGGAGGAGGAGGGAACAGGACAGGCAGTAGGACCCTGAGGAGGAGGGGACAGGACAGGCAGTAGGGCCCTAAGGAGGAGGGAACAGGACAGGCAGTAGGACCCTGAGGAGGAAGGAACAGGACAGACAGTAGGGCTCTGAGGAGGGGGAGAGAACAGGACAGGCAGTAGGATCCTGAGGAGGAGGAGGGAACAGGACAGGCAGTAGGACCCTGAGGAGAGGGATCAGTACAGGCAGGAGGACCCTGAGGAGGAGGGAACAGGACAGGCAGTAGGACCCTGAGGAGAGCGATCAGTACAGGCAGGAGGACCCTGAGGAGGAGGGAACAGGACAGGCAGTTGGACCCTGAGGAGGAAGGAACAGGACAGGCAGGAGGGCCATGAGGAGGATGGAACGGAACAGACAGTAGGGCCCTGAGAAGGAGGGAATAAGACGGGTTGTAGGACCCTGAGGAGTGAAGAAGACAGGCAGTAGGACCCTGAGGAGGAGGAGGGCAACAGGACAGGAAGTAGGATCCTGTGAAGGAGGGAACAGGACAGGCAGTAGGGCCCTGAGGAGGAGGGAACAGGACAGGCAGTAGGACCCTGAGGAGGAGGGAACAGGACAGGCAGTAGGGCCATGAGGAGGGGGGAACAGGACAGGCAGTAGGGCCATGAGGAGGAAGGAACAGGACAGGCAATAGGACCCAGAGGAGGGGGAATCAGGACAGGCAGTAGGACCCTGAGGAGGAAGGGACAGGGCAGGCAGGAGGGCCATGAGGAGGAAGAGGGAACAGGACAGACAGTAGGACCCTGAGGAGGAAGGGACAGGGCAGGCAGGAGGGCCATGAGGAGGAGGGAACAGGACAGACAGTAGGACCCTGAGGAGGGGGGAACAGGACAGGCAGTAGGGCCATGAGGAGGGGGGAGCAGGACAGGCAGTAGGACCCTGAGGAGGAGGGAACAGGACAGGCAGTAGGGCCCTGAGGAGGAGGGAACAGGACAGGCAGTAGGACCCTGAGGAGGGGGAGGAGGGAACAGGACAGGCAGTAGGACCCTGAGGAGGAAGGAACAGGACAGGCAGTAGGACCCTGAGGAGGAGGGAATAGGACAGGCAGTAGGACCTTGAGGAGGAGGGAACAGGACAGGCAATAGGACCCTAAGGAGGACGGAACAAGACAGACAGTTAGGACCCTGACGAGGTGGGATCAGGACTGGCAGGAGGACCCTGAGGAGGGGGAGGAGGGAACAGGACAGGCAGTAGGACCCTGAGGAGGAAGAAACAGGACAGGCAGTAGGACCCTGAGGAGGAGGGAACAGGACAGGCAGTAGGACCCTAAGGAGGACGGAACAAGACAGACAGTTAGGACCCTGAGGAGGTGAGAACAGGACAAGCAATAGGGCCATGAGGAGGAGGAAGGAACAGGACAGGCAGTAGGACCCTGAGGAGGAGGGAGCAGGACAGGCAGTAGGACCCTGAGGAGGAGGGAACAGGACAGGCAGTAGGACCCTGAGGAGGGGGGATCAGGACTGGCAGGAGGACCCTGAGGACTGGGAACAGGACAGGCAGTTGGTCCTTGAGGAGGAAGGAACAGGACAGGCAGTAGGACTCTGAGGAGGAGGGAACAGGACAGGCAGTAGGGCCCTGAGGAGGAGGAGGGGGAGGGAACAGGACAGACAGTAGGGCCATGAGGTGGAGGAGGAGGAGGAGGAGGAGGAGGAGGAGGGAACAGGAGAGACAGTAGGGCCATGAGGAGGAAGGGACAGGGCAGGCTGTAGGGCCCTGAGGAGGTGGGAACAGGACAGGCAGCAGGACAATGAGGAGGAGGGAACAGGACAGGCAATAGGACCCAGAGGAGGGGGAATCAGGACAGGCAGTAGGACCCTGAGGAGGAAGGGACAGGGCAGGCAGGAGGGCCATGTGGAGGAAGAGGGAACAGGACAGACAGACCCTGAGGAGGAGGGAACAGGTCAGGCAGTAGGACCCTGAGGAGGGGGGAACAGGACAGGCAGTAGGACCCTGAGAAGGAGGAGGAGGGAACAGGACAGACAGTAGGACCCTGAGGAGGAGGGAACAGGACAGGCAGTAGGACCCTGAGGAGGGGGGAACAGGACAGGCCGTAGGGCCATGAGGAGGAGGAGGGAACAGGACAGGCAGTAGGACCCTGAGGAGGAGGAGGAGGGAACAGGACAGGCAGTAGGACCCTGAGGAGGAGGGAACAGGACAGGCAGTAGGACCCTGAGGAGGGGGGAACAGGACAGGCAGTCGGACCCTGAGGAGGAGGGAACAGGACAGGCAGTAGGACCCTGAGGAGGGGGGAACAGGACAGGCAGTAGGACCCTGAGGAGGATGGGCAAAAAGTGGGGCAGCAGGACCCAATGTTGAGCACTACTTGTAGGAAGCAATGAGAATGTTGTGGTTCTGTTCGCCGAGCTGGAAGCTTTTGCTCCAAACGTTTCGTTCCCTGGCTAGGGAACATCATCAGTGCTATTGGAGCCTCCTGTGAAGCGCTGCTTTGATGTTTCTTCCGGTATTTATAGTGGTTTGTTCTTGCCACTTCCGGGTGTCAGTTTCAGCTGTAGTGGTTTGTATGTGGGGTCCAGGTCTATGTGTCTGTTCTCTGGCTGTTCTCTGTCTGGCTTGTCCTATGATGGTAGTGTTTTCCCAGTCAAATTCATTGTCCTGGTTGTCTGAGTGTATGGCTACTAGGGATAGCTGGTCGTGTCGTTTTGTGGCTAGCTGATGTTCATGGATGCGGATTGTTAGCTGTCTTCCTGTTTGTCCTATATAGTGTTTTGTGCAGTCCTTGCATGGTATTTTGTAAGCTACGTTGGTTTGGCTCGTGCTGGCTATTGGGTCCTTTGTTCTAGTGAGTTGTTGTCTGAGTGTGGAGGTTGGCTTGTGTGCTGTTATGAGTCCTAAGGGTCGCAGTAGTCTGGCTGTCAGTTCTGAGACGCTCCTGACGTATGGTAGTGTGGCTCATCCTTTTGGTTGTGGCATGTCCTCGTTCCGTGGTCCATCTCTTAGGCATCTGGTGATAAAGTTGCGTGGGTGTCCGTTTTTGGCGAATACCTTGTATAGGTGTTCCTCTTCCTCTTTTCGCAGTTCTGGTGTACTGCAGTGTGTTGTGGCTCTTTTGAATAGTGTCCTGATGCAGCTTCGTTTGTGTGTGTTGGGGTGGTTACTTTCATAGTTTAAGACTTGGTCTGTGTGTGTTGGTTTCCTGTGTACCCTTGTGGTGAATTCTCCGTTGGGTGTTCTCTCTACTAACACGTCTAGGAATGGGAGTTGGCTATCCTTTTGCTCTTCTCTCGTGAATTGTATTCCTGTGAGTGTGGCGTTGATGATTCGGTGTGTTTTTTCTATTTCTGTGTTTTTGATGATTACAAAGGTGTCATCAACATATCTGATCCAGAGTTTGGGTTGGATTTGTGGTAGGGCTGTATGTTCTAACCTTTGCATAACTGCCTCTGCTATGAGTTTGCAGCAAAAACTTCCAGCTCGGCGAACAGAACCACAACAACGGACACCCGAGCTACAAATCTTCAACCAGACTTTAAGCAGTGAGGATGATTGAGGTACACAGCATACTCTTGAGGGGGGGGATTTCAATATCCACCACTTCGAGTTGAATATTGCCCAAGCATGTCCCGCACATCAAAAGCAGGATAAATCCAACCCGGCCACTTCCCACCCCATTAGTCTACACTCTATCATCAGTAAAGTGATGGACGGTGTCACCAACAGTGCTATCAAGCAGCACCTGCTCAGCAACACCCTGCTCAGTGACGCCCAGTTTGGGTTCCACCAGGGCCTCTCAGCTCCTCACCTCATTACAGCCTTAGATCAAAGTTGAACAAAAGAACTGAATTCCAGAGGGTGAGGTGAGAGTGGCAGCCCTTGAGATCAAGGCTGCGTTCGACTGAGTGTGGCATCAAGGAGCCTGAGCAAAACTGGAATCAATTGGTTTTGGGGGCGAATTCTTACGGTCACATAGGAAGATGTTCATGGTTGCTGGAGGTCAATCAGCTCAGCTCCCGAACATTCCTGAGGGTAGTGTCCTTGGCCCAACCATCTTTAGCCGCTTCGTCAATGAGTTTCCCTCCATCATAAGGTCAGAAATGGGGATGTTCACCGATCATCGCACAATGTTCAGCACCATTCGTGACTCCTCAGATACTGAAGCAGTTAAATGTAACAAGATCTGGACAGCATCCTCGCTTGGACTGATAAGTGGCAAGTAGCATTCATACCAGACAAATGCTACACAATGCCCATCACCAATAAGAGACAATCTAACCACCGTCCCTTCACATCGTGGGGTTTACCACTGGCCAGAAATGGAACAGGGCTAGACATGTAAAGACTGTGGCTATAAGAGCTGGTCAGAGGTTAGGAATACTGCAGCGAGTAACTCACCTACTGACTCCCCAAAGCCTGTCCACTATGTCCAAGGCACAATTCAGGAGTTTGATAGAATACTCCTCAAGATTCTTAGGACATTTGACAGGGTCAATGAAGGAAGTCTGTTTCTCCTTATGGAGAGTCCAGGAGAAAGGACATCTCAGAATAAGGAATCACTCAGGACAGAAGGAAGAGTAATTTTCTTCTCTTGGACGATAGTCAATCTGTGAAATTGACAGTGGACGATATTGTAGTTCAAGGCTGAGATAGACAGATTTTTCATCGGTAAAGGGAATCAAGGATAACAGGAAAAAGGTAGGAAAGTAGAATTGAGGATGATCACATCAACCATAATCTCATTGATTGATGGAGCAGACTCAATGGGCTGAATGGTCTACTTCTGCTCTTATGTCTTAAGGTTTTTTGTCACTTCTCTGGATGGGTACAGCTCCAATAACACTCAAGAAGCTTGACACCATCCAGAAAAAAACACATCCACAAGCATCCCCTCCCTCCACCATTGACGCTCAGTCGCAGCAGTGTATACTATCTACAAGGTGCCTGGCAAAAATTCACCAAAGGTCCTCAAGACAGCACCTTCCAAACCCATGACCACTTCCATCCGCAAGGACAAGGGCAGCACACACATGGGAACACCACCACTGTCTGCCAGCTCCCCTCCAAGCCACTCACCATCCTGGTCTGGAAATATATTGCTGTTCCTTCACTGTCGCTGGATCAATATCCCGGAATTCCCTCTTTAACAACATTGTGGGTCAACCCACAGCGAGTGGTCTGCGGTGGTTCAAGGAAGCAGCTCACCACCACCTTCTCCATGGCACAGCCGGCGATGTCCGTGATTAATGCCGATGGGAGAGAGGATCGGAAGGGTAGTAGGTCTAGGAGGAGGAGAAATAGAAGGGGCAGGACTCTAGGGGAAGAGGGATCAGGGAGGGGGCAGTAGGAATCTGATGGGTGGGGTGGGGGGAGGGTAATGGGAGGGCAGCATATTCTGCAGCATTGGTCACTTCTTACAGTGATGCACTTTCATTGAGAACCCACCTATAAACTGCACTGAGAAATAAAAGGTCTCAGTGAGGAGCGTCCACCGAACGATCAACTTCTCGGCCATGTATAATGCATGCCACATGATCAAGGAAATGCCTGCAGCAGAAAGGGAGGAGAACAGAGTCAGACTACAGGGCAGACACAGTGCCAGCCTCACAGGGCAGCCTCGCTGTGGGAGCCCCCCCACTGCCCTCTCTCCACCACATGATGATACCACCCCCACCACCCCCATCTCCACCCCCTCTGCCCTTCATCCAGTCCCCGCAGAGTCCCTGTCTGCCCACCGGAGGGTGCAGGAGGAGTGAAGCCCCCTTCCCAGGAGTTATAATGATATGTTTCACACAGGGAACAACAAGGAGGAGTGGGCAGGAGAAGGAGAGACTGGGAGAAGGACAGGGTGGGAGATGTTTATGGAAGGAGGGGGAACATATAAAGAAAGAAAGGCTTAAAGAAGGGACTCTGAGGGCAAGTGAAGGCGCAGCCACTGAGGATGAGCTGAAGGGAATGCAGAGACGAGACGGGCAAACTGGTGACCTGCTGAGAGGAGAGGGCGTGGGAAGTCCACTTGGTGCCAGTATCGCAGGCTGGTACAATGAGGGGCTCACACCAATAACCCGAGGTATAACTGCAGCACACTGTCCCTCACCCAGAACCAGATATCGAACAACCAGCAGGGAGCAGCCTGGAGTGAGCTGAGCTGGGTATGGCCCATAACAAACCTGCTTACAGACAAATCATCTCACAATGCAGGTGGTCTGTGTCTGCACAGGCTTCAGGGCAGCTCCCTATGCAATCATCAATAACAACATTAAGATGGACTGTATTCTGGACAGCGTGTGTGAGGGTTTGAAGGTGGGTTACTCCATGACAGAAGTGGGTTTAAGGTGGAATTCTCTTGGCACAATGGTGTGCAATGGCGTAAAGGTGGACTGCTGCCTGTACAGTGTGGGGAACTAGTTTAAGGTGGACTGCTGTCTGTACAGTGTGTAGAACTAGTTTAAGGTGGACTGCTGCCTGTACAGTGTGGGGAACTAGTTTAAGGTGGACTGCTGTCTGTACAGTGTGTAGAACTAGTTTAAGGTGGACTGCTCCCTGTACAGTGTGTAGAACTAGTTTAAGGTGGACTGCTGCCTGTACAGTGTGTGGAACTGATTTAAGTTGGACAGCTTTATGTACAATGTTTGCAGGGGGTTTAAGGTGGACTGCTGTCTGTTCAGTCTGGAGGCCAATCTTTGAGTAAGTGTAAGGTAGAAATTGATAGATTTCAGATTACCAGCAACATACAGGATCAAGGAGAAAGTTTTAGTAAAATTCATTGAAATATTTGATTGGCCATAAGCACAGGACAGGCTCAATAGGCAAACGGCCTACCCTTCATCCAATCTGTCCATCTGAATTAAGGTGAACTGTACCTGTACAGTGTATGCAATAGATTTAAGGTGGACTTCTGTTAGTACAGTGCATGAAATGGGCTCTAGGGGCACTGTTGTCAATGATACTTACTGAGAAGGGCCCCGCCATACAGTCTCACTGCCATTATGGTGCTGGACCCATCTTCATCAAAAACAGTTTCATACAGACGTTTGGGAAAGATGAGAGCCTGAAACAGAGATACAGGCACAGTCACTGCTCACAGTCAGCACAATATACCCAGCCAGACCTACTCAAGACTGACAGAGAAATGGACCTGTCACAGCCGTGGAGCAGGGAGATGGTGGTGACACTGGGCACAAGGACAACACCAAATAAAAACCGCAAAAACTGCGGATGCTGTAAGTTAGAAACAAAGCCAGAAATTGCTGGAAAAGCTCAGCAGGTCTGGCTACACCTGGGAGAAGAAATCAGAGTTAACGTTTCGGGTCTGGTGACCCTTCCTCAGACCGTCAGTTGGGACCCACCACCTCCCTTCAATAAGGAGAACAAAAACTGCACATTGTGTTTGAGATGAGGTCCCACTAATGTCCTGTATAAACAGACACGGGATAGTATTCCATGTGTCCTCTTCTTTAGGGACAGTACCTGCAGACTGATTATTTTGCAACTCCTGCACTAAAGCACCTTCCACAGTCATTCTCCATTTAAATAATACTCACATTAGAAACTGAGAAAGTAAGAGCAGGAGTAGGCCATTCGGCCCTTCGAGCTTGCCCAACCGTTCAATATGATCATAGCTGATCATGCAAGCTCAGTATCCCATTCCCATTTTCTCTCCATATCCCTTGATCCCTCAGCTCCCTATTGAATATATCAAACAAACTGACCCCAACTGCTTCCTGTGGGAGAGAATTCCACAGGTTCACAACTCTCTGAGTGAAGAAATTCTTCCTCATCTCAGTTTTGAATAGTTTAACCCTTACTCTTAGACTGTAACCCCCAGTTCTGGACTTCCCTAACATCAGGAACATTCTTCCAACATCTGGCCTGTCCAGTCCCATTATATGTCTCTGTGAGCACCCACCTCAATCTTCTAAATCCCAGTTAAGTACAAGCCCAGTCGATCCAGTCTTTCCTCATGTCAGTCCTGCCATCCCGGGAATCAGGCTGGTGAACCTTCGCTGGACTCCAATAGGAAGAATGCCCTTCCTCAGCCTAACAGACCGAAACTGCACACAATAGCCAAGACCCTGTACAACTGCAGCATGCCATCCCTACTCCAGTACTCCAATCCTCTCGCAGTGAAGGCCATTAGCTTTCCTCACTGCCTACTCTACCCTGTCTGCCAACCTTCAGCAACTGTGCCACCATGACACCCACATCACATTGCATCTCACCCTTTCTGAAACTACCACCATTCAGATCATAATCTATCTTCCTGTTTTTTGCCACCGATGTGGATAACCTCACATTTATCCACGCTATATTGCACTTGTCAAGTATTTGCCCACTCAGCCAGTCTGTCCGAGTCACCCTGCAGGCTCTTAGCATCCTCCTCACAGCTCACACTGCCACCCAGCCTTAGTGCCGTCTGCAAATTTGGAAATGTTGCATTCAATTCCTTCGTCCAAATTGTGAATGTATATGGTGGACGGGTGGGGTCCCAGCACTGAACCCTGCTGTACCTCTATTGTCACTGCCTGCCATTCTGAAAACGACCCGTTTATTCCAACTCTCTGCCAACCAGTTCCCTATCCACACCAAGACATTACTTTTGATACCATGAGCTTTAATTTTGCTTCGTAACCTCTTACGTGAAAGCTTGTCAAAGGTCTTTTGAAAATCCAAATACACAACATCTCCTGATTGTATTCTTTCTGCCAAAGTCAGCAGCTTCATATTTTCCCACATTATACCACAGCAGCCTGATCTTTGTCCATAGTGTATGAAACTTCTTAATGTTTTCTGCACGCCATAAGTTCCTTCCTATCTTGGTATCATCTTCCACGCCTTCACTTCCGTCATCTAAGACACTGTCACAAATCTTCTAATCCTTGTTGATATCTTGTCCCTACCCCAGCACCTTCCATTTTCTATAATAACCATTGATCAAATGTCTCCTTGGAACTCTTAAGTATTGCGCGGTTTCAGGTTTCCCTTTCTGTGTTATTCCTTCAAGGAAGTCTGGTAAATTACTGAAATATGATTTCCCTTTGATGAAATAATGATGACTTTTCCTGATTATCTTGAATTTCTCAAAGTGCACAACTATACTCCCTTTAATGGTTGATTCTAATACCTTCCCCATGACAGCCATCAAGATAACGTGAAAACAGGGGTTATATTTGTTACTTTCCAGTTTAATGGAAACCTGTCCTGAATATAAGGAATTGCACCAATCACCTCATTAATAACTTTTGAGACTATGGGATGCAACCCACTTGGACTTGGGAGACTTGTCACCCCTCACTTCCCTCATGATTGGGATTTTGCTAGGTTCCTCTCTCTCCCTTCCACCCCCTATATTACTGGAAGATTTTTTGAATCCTCTGTTGGGCACATCGAAACAAAATATTTGTTCATTCCATCTACTATTTCGTTATTATCCACTAGTAATTCCCCATTCTCACACTTCACAAGACCAACACCCACTTCATGGACTCTTTTCCTTTTTAAGAAACTCTTGTTATCCATTTTCACATTTCTGGCCAGCTTGGTCTCCTTGTCTAATTTCTTCATCCTTTTAGACATTCTGTGCTGCTCTTTATATCTGACCAATTATCGGTCTTGCTACTCATTATTAGACAATTTTACTATTTTTCACTAAGTTTGATGTTTTCCCTATCTTCTTTAATGAGTTATGGATGGTGAGTCCTGTCTTTCTTTATGATAGGTGTATACTTATTCTGAGCAATTCTAAATCTTCCATTAAATGTCTCTATTGATCTATTCTCCCAGCCTTAAGCCAGTCCATTTCTGATAGCTCAGCTTTCACACCCAAATGGTTGCCTTTACTTAGGTTTAAAACATCTGTCTAAGCCCCAATCTTCTCCCTTTCAAAAATGACATAAAATTTAGTCATACTGTAGTTGCTGATATCTGAATTCTGAAATCATTGCTCAATCCTGTCCCATTACCCAATACCAAGTCTAATATAACGTGTTCTCAGGTTGGTTCCACAATATGATAATGTATTCTGTGAACTCCTCATCCAGATTATGGCTGCCATTCTGATTTTTTTCCAGTTTCTTTGTAGATTAAAGTTACCCATGATTACTGTCATCCTTTTATCACAAGCATCCGATACTTCTTCTTGGACACTCTCTTCCACACTTTGTGATTACCGTTAGGGGGTCTTTCAACCATTTACACTGTCCACCTCTTTCCCTTACTATACCTGCACCCAAACCAATTCTACATCCAGATTTCCTAAAGCAAGATCCTATATAACTAGTGTACCAATGCCATCCTTGGTTAATAGTGCAACCCCACCACCTACACCTAGCTTCACGGTCTTTTTGAATGCCTTATAACCTTTACTAATCAGCACCTAATTCCTGTCATATTGGAGCCACATCTCTCTAATGGCTTTCAGACTGCCCTAATTTACTTTAAGGTATACCATCAATTTGTTTACTTTGTTATGATTGCTATACGCGAGAGTCGTTAGTTTTGACTTTTCCTTACCTTCATAACACTTCATTGTGATTTTTACTGTATTGCTAGGGTTTTATTTCTTCTCTACCCTCTTTGTTCCATTCTCTGACCCTCATTTTCCACATTATTACCCTGGCTCTAATGTTTGATGTATCACAAATTGCCACATTTGACCCTTTCCCTCCACTGTTTTATTTAAAACCACCTCCATGTCCTTAGCTATGTGGTTTGCAAAAATAGCTTAACGAAGCATTAAGCATAAGGAATCACAGCGCGGTTCTGGCAATAGACTGTCCCAATGGTACATCACCCACTTTCTCCAATTCTGGTACCTGTGGCCCATGAACCAGAACCCACTTTTCACACACACCATCCTTTAAACCACATTTTCATCTCTCTAATTTTAGGTACTCTTTGCGTGTGGTTCAGGCAATAGCACAGAAATTCTAACCTTTGAGGTTCTGCTTTGAAATGTAGCGCCTTTTCCCTGTTCAGAACCTGTTTCCCCACTGCCACTTATCTCAAATGTTACCTATGTGTGCTACAACCAGTGGATCCTTTCCCTCCCATTGCCAAGTCCTGCCGTGAGAATGGTGTCAATTTCCCTCACGATACTATTACATATTTCTCCCATATTCTTTCTTACTTCCCCGACTTGAATGACTTGCTGCACCACAGTGCTACGGTCAGTTTGCACATCGAATCTGCAGCCTTACATTACTCTTATCCAGACAACACCTCAAACCAGCGCTGGGGAAGCAGAAACGATCACGGGTTTGAAAGAAATTGAATGAGCACTTGAGTATGTTAGCGCGGATGAAATGATCTCAGTCCGAGCCCAGAGTGCGGTTCGACAATCGGTAACTTTATTGAAGTATGTAACGCCAGCGGAGACCAACCGAGGTCCGAATCTCGATTGCTCTAACGTTTCCCGTGCGATGTTACAAGTTATATACTTCCTGAGTCAGGATGTAGGAGATTGGGTATGAATGAGTGTGAATGGGGGTACTCATGGCTGGAGTATGTGTGAATGTCAAGCTTCCTGCTGTCCTCGGAGAGTCAGCAGCATACACAAAAGGTGTGCTGTTTATCTTTATGTAAATGGGTCCGGGTGCTATCTGCTTGTCTCTCCGTGAGGGCTGGAGGCTAGCACCCCCCTTTGTCACTTCCAAAGTGTCTGTGAGGTTCATCCTGTTTGTTTGGTGTTTGCCTTTTGTGTCGGACTGTTTTGCATGATCAGGTTATGGGTGTGTGTCAGTTGGGACCTTGACGAGATTATAAGGTGGGTTTCGATCTGTGAGTCATGACCATTGTCTGGTCTGGTGTGTATTTGGATCTGTCTTTGGGTCCCCTTCTCCTGATCACCTGGTCGGGCTGGCAGCTGCTGTCTTAAAATGAATACTGTTTGCTTTAAAATGGATACTGCTGGTTTTCCCGATGTGGGCCTTGCTCCACGGTAAACACGGGGCGGTTTATGCCCGCCTTCAAGTAAGACAAAGGTGCAGGTTGACAGGAATACATTGAGGTAATGGGATAGATGGAATTTCTCGAATGTGTGCTGTAATGTCTCAATGGCTAGGGGAGTCCCACAGTGCGGTTACCCCCAACGTCTAACCCACGTCAATCAGCTGGATGTACAGCCGGACACAATTCAACATTCTCTCCCTCCCTCTTCTCCTGGCAGATTCTGCATTCAAATTCTCGGAAATTTTGGTTTCTCTGAGGGAGATATGTAACATCTGATCTGAGGCAAACAACCCATAAACTGACCCACTCACTGATATCGTTCGTGCTCCCAAATCTCTCCTGCGACGGCTGGTATTCCTAATTAGTATTCCCTACTCCGCTGGAAATATCCATCTTGCAAATGATTAGCTGGTGATTCATTTGGCAATTAACACTCGGAGTTAAATCCAACTGCAGCTGTGCTCCCCTCCTGTCTGACAGCAATCCCAATGGAGACTATGGCATATAGCTGCAGTTCTTTTCCAGCATGGCCAGGTCAATGTGAATGAAGGGTTACAGTCTGGGGTCCTCCAATAAACCACAGGGTCTAAACTCATCGCCCCCTTCCTCCACACTGTATCATTGCTTCATGCAGTGAATAATGTTAAACAAGTGGACACTCACCGTTACGCCAACAACACTGAACATGATGGCTGACACCACTTGCCATATCCTATTGAGAATCAAACAGAGCGATTAGTGCGCCCATAGTGACAGGTTCAGAGGCAGTCTCACACAACATGAAAAACACGCGGCAACATACATACAGGAATGACAGAACTAGTGAGAGACAAACATAAGCAGTGAAATACAATCTCACACATCAGTGAAATACAGGCCATAACATGGAATCATGTACATGCAATAACACGTACACACACAATGACACACGCACACAATGACATACTCACATACACACACAATGACGCACACAGTAAAACGTGCATATACACACAATGATACTCACACACTTACACACATAATATACACATACTGACACACACATATACAACAACACACACATACAATGACACACACACACATCATGACACACACAATAACACAATAACACACACACAATGTCACACACAGTGTACAATAACACACACAAGCAATGACATACGCATATACAATGACACGTACAATGACACACACATGCAATAAAACACACAATGACACATATACACACAAACAATAACACGCACACACACAATGACACAAACTCCTAATGACACACACATACAATAACACACACACACATAACACACCCAATGACACCCACCCACCCAGCCAATGGCACACTCAATGACACACACACACAAATACAATAATACACACAATGATAAACACCCAATGCCACACATATAATGGCACAATGACAGTCACACGCACAATGACACACAAACACACCCTCTTCCTGAGGGCTGTGGATACTACACGGACTATGTTATTGCTGACCTGCAGGAGGGAATGTGCTGCTCAATGTACAACACAGCTTCACTTGACCACTTCTTTCAGAAATTACATTTTATTTTGAAATAATTATATTTCAATCAAGTTTTTTTTCTTAAAAGACTCTCGTACTTGGTTATTGATTCCTGATGAAGGGCCTTTGCCTGAAACATTGATTCTCCTGCTCCTCAGATGCTGCCTGACCTGCTGTGCTTTTCCAGCGCCACACTCTCGACTCTAATCTCCAGCACCCGCAGTTCTCACTTTCGCATACTTGGTCATTGTGCCTCTTATGCTTCAAAATCACTCAAGAGGTCCCTCTCCAAATGTATTCCAAAATTAACACAGCAGAACACAAGGGAGTAGTTTGTATAGACAGCATCTGTGTATACAAACACCCTATCCCCAGGTCAGTGAGACTGGTGAGGCCTGACTCACACAACATGGGATTCTCCTCCCTCTCGACCTCATTCTGGTCCCCTTACCCCGCCATTCTCCCCCTTCCCACCTCTTCACATTCCCCCAACTGTACCCTTTCTCTCCTCACCTTCTCCCCATTTTCCTCTTCCACTCCTCCACCTTCTCTCCATCCCTTCCTTTACCTCTTCCCCACTTCCCTCCCCTCCTCATCCTCCCTACCCCCCCCCCCCCCCTCCATTCTCTCCCCCCCCCCACCAATCCCTCACGACCGGGGTAACTGGTGACACTGGACATTTTTGACAAACCTGGGACCAGCAGGGTGATAAGACTCGTGAGGACAGTGACCAACCTGGTCCATTGCCTCAGACAGTGGGACCGCTGCTCAATACCATTATCACCCGTGGTAACACTTGTTAATTAATCATATATTATTTTAACATTAGACATTGTACCTGAGACCCAAAGGCTCTCGCATGGTGAATTTCATTTCATTTCCCAGCACTTGACTAATCTGAAAAAAAGAGATGAGGATGAAGCAATTGCAGAAGCCTCCAAGGACGAGGGTTAAATCTGTGCAAGTCCATCAGTCAACATGCTTGCTTTGTGAATCTGTCCCTCCAGCCATAAAAGATGCCAGTCACCCTCTCTTTAAAACATCTTACTTGTGTTCATGTGTGTGTCTGATGTTTGATTTTCATTACCTTGTTCTCAGGTTAGTCAGTAATAAAATTACCCTTCTTTTCACTCAAGAAACTGGATCCTCCATTTTGTAATGAACTACACTTTAATGGAAGTTATTGGCACTGGGCTTGGTCCTGACTAGGTACTGTTGTAGAAGATGAGAGATCTGAAGGGATTAACGTACAGATTATATCCACCTTTTGTTTATATCCACCTATTCTTTACTAGTCTCTCTATCACAACCTGTGGATGGAGACTAGGAGTTCTATGCATACAGTCATAGAGATGTACAGCAGGGAAACAGACCTTTCAGTCCAATAGTCCATGCCGACCAGCTATCCTAAATTAATCTAGTCCCATTTTCTACGCTCCAGAGGGAGCAGAGAGACTGATACCAGCTTCCCGTCGGCCCTAGTGTAGGAAGAATGTTGCTAAAATTGAGAGGCTTCAGAAAAGATTAATAAGGGTGCTGCCAGAGTTGGAGAATTTGAGCCATGGAGAGAGGCTGAATAGGCTGGGACTATTTTCTCTGGACCGTCGGAGGCTGAGGCGTAACCTTGTAGAGGTTTACACCTTGTGGAGGTGCCGGTGTTGGACTGGGTTAGACATGGTCAGAGGTCACACGACACCATTTATTTGAAATCACAAGCTATCGGAGTGCTGCTCCTTCATCATGTGGACTATAATCTGATATCATGTGACTCCTGACGTTATAGGGATTTATAAAATCATGAGGGGCATGGATAGGGTGAACAGTCTTTTCGGCAGGAGACGGGAGTCCAAAATTAGAGGCCATAAGTTTAAGGTGAGAGGGGAAAGATTTAAAAGGGACCTAAGGGGCAACTTTTACACGCAGAGAGTGGTGTGTGTATGGAACGAGCTGCCAGAGGAAGTGGTGGAGGCTGGTATAATTACAACATTTAAAAGGCATCTGGATGGGTATATGAATAGGAAGGGTTTGGAGGGATTTGGTCCAAACGCTGGTAAATGGGACTAGATTAATTTATAATATCCGGACAGCATGGACAAGTTGGAGCAAAGGATCTGTTTCCGTGCTGTACATTTCTATGACTCTATGGTAAACACTGTTGCAATCAGGTGAGGAAGCAGAATTATCTCCCCTCTTCTTAATCCTCCTCATTCAGTTAGAAAATGTGTTTTTCATTTCTTTCTGACATTCAGTAATCATACATGAATTAAAATTTAGTTCACCAGAAAATGAAGGATCCAATTACTAAGTTTTTCTTAAATGAAATGAAGCGAATGTTCCTTACTGACTAACCCGAGGGATACAATAATGGAAACCCAACATCAAGTACACACAAAAACTCAGGCAATAAGTTGAAAAGATAGAGAGAATAAAACATTAGGCAGTTAGAGTCCTTGGGGATCTTGAGGTATTAGATTCTTAACCTGGGACTATAGATAAATGGCTGACTCGTTTCTTTAGCTGGAGCAGAATCTGTGGATAACTTTGAATTCTTGGTCAATGTTATTTCACCAGTTTGCTTTTACACCAGCATTGTGTTCTGAGATGATGAAAGAAACTGGTAGAGAGGGAGAGAGTTCTAGCGCTTATTGTCACAGGTTATTTGTTATTTCCTTCTTTCTGCTCTGCTGCTCAGAAACAATTATTGAAATATGGTTCAACACGTAATCCTGAGTCTAGCTTCATTGCCTTCCCAAGGTTTCCAATTAAGATATGAGCCCTCTCTCTCCCAAAATGTACAATTATCATATAAGTCTAAATTAAACAGAAGATATAAATTTATTTAAGCAATAAAAAGGAGAAACCAGAGTTAACATTTTATGTCCAGTGAAATTTCAGAACCCTCAAAAAATCTTCAGCTACATACAACAAGGTACCACCAATGGGCAACTCAGAAAACACCACAAATACCAAGTCTCTCTGGGCACCGGGCTGGTTCTTATTGGGTATCAGGTCTTTGCCAGCATTGTCCGAAGGTATGTATACACACACACACACACACACAAACTCTGCACGCACCCCCTGTCAAAACCTGTCTGCATGTAAAAATGTGTCTTTTGATGTGTATGTTTGAGACGGACTATCAATGTTTCCTGAGTGTGTTTACAAGCTGCAATTAACATTGGTCTGGTTTTGACGGATCATTGCTTTTTTGAGTGTGTCTGATAATTGTGGTCGACTGTTTACTTTTATTCACAAAGCTCTGGTGAGTTTTGGAGTGGACCGATGACTTGGATCCAGCGAGCTCGCTTCCCTCGCTTCCCTTGCCAGCAGAAAGCAATTTGCTCTCGACCGTGCTAGCTCAGTGCTCCTGCCGTGCGGGCAAGTGCATCTGTTCGACGTCCCTCTGTCAGCAAGCAGCATGACTCACTCGTCAATAAGCACAGGCCGGGCTTGCTGCCACTCAAGCACACCAAGTCCTGTGGGACTTCAAGCCCTGGGGACTCAGGCTTCAATTAAACTGTCAAAGGTGCTGTTTCATTCACTGTAATCAAAAAACAGAAGGCAGTGGGCTAAAATCCGGCTTTGTCCACACGCTGCAGGAGAATGGGATTATTATGTGGGGTTTCAATAGGCTGGATTTTCAATGTTTCTTTTCCTCGTATGAATGGAGAGGATTGAAAAGGCTGCCTGGAGAACAGACTGGGACAGCAGCAAGCTTTGTCCTGACTCACATCAGGGCTTTTTCTGTTCAAACTCTTCTCAATGTCGACAGAGAGGGACATAACTCTAATTCAACAGAAGTGGTTGTCTTGACTTGGTGACAGGGTAAGGGTCCTGAGGGTTAATCCTTCTCATTTGATGGTTGACTGGATCAGAACGTCAAAGATTTATGTAATTTTAAGAATGCTCCAATGATCACGAGGGGCGTGTTAAGCGAACAGGGCAAAAATGAGGACTGCAGATGCTGGAAACCAGAGTTTGGATCAGAGTGGTGCTGGAAAAGCATCCAAGGAGCAGGAAAATCGACGTTTCGGGCAAAAGCCCTTCATCACTACAACATGCTGGGGCTGGGGGAGTTTCTTACCCACAGGGTTTTGGATGTTAGTTATGGTCCCTGACAGATCACAGTCAGAAACCTGGTTTGACTGATCGTTTGTTGGTTTTTGTCGGTTTGGTGTCTCACTGGAATATAAACATGCAATGCCGCACATTTTGTTTTAACAGTATAATAAATAATGAACAAAAGAAATCATAAAATAGACCACGCCACCTACTTATGACACAAAGAATTTCAAACATACAGCAAAGTATAATCCCATTAATCCTTCATAAACAAAGAAAAAAGTATAGGAATCCAGGCACCCAAAACCTCACTTGTAACACAACCTCACACAACAGATCCTGCGTCTCATGTTTTGCTGGGTTGAAGTCACTTGTAATCGTAAGACCATCAGGTATGGGAGCAGAATTAGGCCATTTGGCCCATCGATTCTGTTCTGCCATTCGCTCTTGGCTGATATGTTTCTCAACACAATTCTCCTGCCTTCTCCCGTAACCCTTGATCTCCTCACTAATCAAGAACCTATTGATCTCTGTCTTTATACATTCAATGACTTGGCCTTCACAGCCCTCTGCTGCAATGGGTTCCACAGGTTCACCCACCCTCTGGCTGAAGAAACTCCTCCTCATCCCAGTTCGAAAGGGTCGCCCTTTCACTCAAGTCCCAGTTTCTCCTACTTATTGGAAACATCTTCACCACACCCATTCTATCCAGGCTTCTCAGTATTCTGTAAGTTTCAATGAGGTGCCCCCCCTTCATCCTTTTAAACTCCAAGTATCCAGAGTCTTCAACCACTCCTTGTATAACATGCCCTTCATTCTCAGGATCTTTTTGTAAACATCCTCTGGACCCACTCCAATGCCTGCAATTCCTTCCTTAGATACGCAGCCAGAAACTGCAGACTATATTCCAAATGCAGCCTGACCAGAGCCTTATACAGCCTCAGCTGTACACCCCTGCATTTGTACTCTAGCCCTCTTGAAATGATTGCTAACATTGCATTTGCCTTCCTAACTGCTAAATGAATCTGCATGTTAACCTTAAGAGGACTAAGACTCCCAAGTCACTTTGCGCTTCAGATTTTGAAGCCTTCCACGCTTAGAAAATAGTCTATGCCTCTATTCTTCCTACTGAGGTATAGAACCTCACACTTTCCCACATTGTATTCCATCTGCCACTTCTTTGTCCACTGGGACCCTCCAGCCACACGGAATCAATGCCAATTTCACCAGTTTCCTTATCTCCACTCCCCCACTTTATCCCAGAATCCAGCCCTCCAACTCGGCACTGCCCTCCTCATCAGTCGTATCTGTCCATCTTTCTTCCAACCTATCCACTTCATCCTCCGCTCCCACCATCAGCCCCTACTTTCATTTACCTATCATATTCCCACCTACCTTTTCCCCCAGCCCCACCTCCCTTCCATTTATCTCTCAGCCCCTTTGGGCTCCCTCCCCACATTCCTCTTGAAGAGCTTATGCTCGAAACGTCGACCCTCCTTCCCCTCGGATACTGCCTAACCTGCTCTATTTTTCCAGCGCTACACGTTTTGACTCTGATCTCCAGCATCTGCAGTCCTCACTTTCTCCGAGTCCTTCTGCAGCTTCCCCACCTCAACACTACCTGTCCCTCCACCTATTTCTGCAAACTTAGCAACAATATCGTCAGTTCCTTCATCCACATCGTTAATGTATAATATAAACGGCTGTGGTACCAACACTGACCCCTGTGGAACTTCACTAGTCACTGGCTGTCATCCTGAAAAAGACCCCTTTATCCCTTCTCTCGGTCTTCTGCCAGCGGCCAATCCTTCATCCATACCAGTACCTTACCCATAACACCATAGACTCATCTCATCCAGAGCACCACCTTGTCAAAGGCTCTCTGGAAATCTGAATGGATCATGTTGACTGGCTCTCCTTTGTTTAAACTGCTCGTTACCTGCTCAAAGAATTCTAACATTCAAGTAACTCAACTGTCTTCAATCTTTTGACCAGAACTGCACATAGCTTCTTTGGAGGGTCAGTGCAGACTCAATGGGCCAAATGGTCTGCTTCCACATTGTAGGGATTCTCTGATTCTATGTTGTACCCACTCCTCTGAAGGTGCTCGGCAACCCATAGTTTGGTCCTCCTGTATGGTTAGACCAACCTGCTGTGGAGAAAGCAGCACACTGCCAACACTTGTGTTTCTGGCACATAGGGATAGATGGGGTGAACCTTGGAACTGGGAAGGTGGCAGAATAGAGCATGTTGGACAGAGTGGGAGAAGAGGGTGAACAGTCAGCCAAGGTGACCAACGTCAGCTTCAAAGCATACTGTCCACATATGGGTCCATTTCAGAGTGCAGACTGGCACAGTCTATATGGAACTTGGAGGCTGCTATGATACTTCAATTAGTCCTGGGAGGAGGGATATCAGACAATCTCCTTGACACCATATGTAAACAAGGGATGGCCATACTGCCAAACTGAGCCATGTTCCAACATTGGGCACCCAACATGAACATTGAACATAGATACAAAATCACAAGTTTGCTCCTTCCAGCAGCAAGGTTACAAATTCCTCGTGACTCTGACCATGAGACACATTTAGAAATGGCATTCTCAAAGAAAACAGCAATGGGGTGCATTTGCAGATGAGGTGAAACCACTATGGAGTGGTGGTGTTCCCACTTATGTGGTACCCTTGTCCTTCCGGACAGAAGTGGTTGCGGGTTTGGAAGGTGCTATTTGAGGATGTTCGGTGTTTGAGTCTATCCTTCTTTCAAAACTGATGCAAATGCTGATTTGGTCACCGCCTCCAATTAAGTCAGAAACATTCTATCAATAGGCCATCGGGGCATCAGTTTACAGTTTTCTGGTTTTAGGTTTTATTTTGGGGAAAATCTAGAAAACCCAAAGGCCAGCAGCTTTTTTCTGACATAAACACGAACACTGGAGAAACTCAGCAGTCTGTAAGGAGAGGGAAACAAAGTTAATGTATATTTCCTGTAACGGTTTTAATGGCTGCCACAAACAAATGGGTAATGTTTCGCTTCTGATCACACACATGCATAAAAGTACCAGTTTCATTTCTTACACACTGAAAATTGGAGGTACAGGTCTTATGCCCTGTACTAGTTAGCTTGTATACTATATGCAGGTAAATTACTCCAAACACTTACCCTTTCGTAAAAAAAAACATGCACCATCATAGAAGTATATATCTGAAAAATAAACACTGGTACCATGAATGTGCTTGCATTGTCATGTTAATGGTAGTGGAGTTAGGCAGGAATGTTTTATCTGTGGTATTCATCATGTCTCCATGATTGACCAGGAACTTCCTCCCTAGCCCACTCTGAGCTGCTGCAGGGTCGCTGATGATCAGAATAGCTTGCCCCCATCACAGAATTTCTCTCTGGGACACGGCCAGCGTCCTAAACTGGCATTGTAATCACACAGGAAACGGGGAAAAAAGCAAGACGATAAAACTGGTGCACATGCCACTGAGGTACCATGGACAAACGTACCAACCTAGGACTCATTTCATCCTGCCCGTATACAATTCATCATCTGTAGTCATTATGATACTGTCACTGGCATCCAATACTGTCCTGAAGGGGTAACTGTTATAAGTCACATGCACACATAAAGGTGTCAGCTTCGTTCCATTTGGGACTGCGCCTTCCTATGAATACTGCTGTTTGGCTGAGCCCAGATGCTGTGATAAAGTGCCAGCTGCAACAGTGGCACTGTTTAAACTCAGCGTGCATTACCATGAGCTCATCACCACATTGCTGTTTGTGGGATCTCACTGTGCACCCATTATCTGCTGCCTTTGTTAACTTACAACACTGACAACCCTTCAAAAATGCTTGAAGGTTTTGAAAGGCGCTATATAAAAAAAAAATGTTCTTGCTTCCCGTACCTAAATCTGTAAGACCTCTGTTTGATTTGTGGGGCACTATGTATGAGCTGCTCTGTACTGAAAGAACACTGAACCTTTCAACATCATGGGGCGATCTCTGCTCGTGTTAAAGAAAGTCGGACTCATTTGTTAAAACAGCAACATGTGACAACGTTACATTGTACAGCCATGTGTAAACGGCTTGTGCAAAACATTCATTGTGCAGATTAATGCTTGTACAAGAAGGGCTTTGTGCAGATTGTGCTGCAGTTTAAAATTGGCATTGAATGGACTCGTGTGTGCATTAAGAGAGCTGTGTGTGTGAGCCTGGCCTCACAGTGAAGGGATATTTTACAGACCCATGTCTGTATTCAAGGTAGACTGGATGAACCTGGATGGATATCAAAGGGACAGTATAGTACTGTGCATTCAGATCCAGAAAAAGGTCTGCTGCCAGAACTCTGTGTCAGCACTGCCTGACACCAGCTCAGAAATGACACAGTTAGTTTTTATTAACGGCACGTGGGTGTTGCTGGTTGGGTCAGCATGTACTGACTGTCCCGAGCTGCCCTTGAGAAGGTGGTGGTGAGCTGTCAGTTAGGTAAAACCACAATATTGTTGACCATGATGTGGAGGAGCTGGTGTTGGACTGAGGTAGACAAAGTTAAAAATCACACAACACCAGGTTATTGTCCAACAGGTTTATCTGGAAGCACTAGCTTCCGGAGCGCTGCTCCTTCATCAGGTAGCTGTGCTCAGAAAGCTAGCGCTTCCAAATAAACCTGAGGGACTATAATCACAACATTGTTAGGGAGGGAATTCCAGGCGTTTGACCCAGTGACACTAAACGAACGGTGATATATTTCTAAGTCAGGATGGCGAGTGGCTTGGAGGGGGAACTTTCAGGTGGTGGTGTCCCCATGTATGTGGTACCCTTGTCCTTCTAGATAGATGTGGTTGTGGGATTGGAAGGTGCTGTCTGAGGATCTTTGGTGTTTGAGTCCATCCTTCTGTCAAAACTGATGCAAATGCAGATTTGGTCGCTGTCTCCAATTAAGTCAAAAACATTCTACCAACAGGCCAGAGGGATACCTGATGACATCAGTTTACAGATTTCTGGTGAATATTTTTAGGTTTTATTTTGAGGAAAATCTAGAAAATCCAAATGCCAGCAGCTTTTTTCTTACATAAATAGGATACACTGGAGAAATTCAGCAGTCCGGCAGCATCTCAGTTAATGCCTTGGGTCCAGTGTGACTCTTTTTTTTTAGATTACTTACAGTGTAAAAACAGGCCCTTCGGCCCAACACGTCCACACCGACCCGCCACCCACCCAGACCGATTTCCCCTACATTTACCCCTGCATCTAACACTACAGGCAATTTAGCATGGCCAATTCATCTGACCTGCACATCTTTGTGACTGTGGGAGGAAACCGGAGCACCCGGAGGAAACCCACGCAGACACGGGGAGAATGTGCAAACTCCACACAGAGAGTCGCCAACTGAACCCAGGTCTCTGGCGCTATGAGGCAACAGTGCCACGGTGCTGCCCATTTTGTATATTTTCTGTAACTGGTTTTAATGGCTGCCAAAAACAAAAGGTGTAATGTTTCACTTCTGATCACCCACGTGCATAAAAGTGACAGTTTCATTTCTTATGCACTGAACACTGGAGGTAGAAGTCATGTGGTTACTATTAGTTAGCTTGTATGCCTCTGCAGGTATGTTATTCCAAATACTTCCATTTTCATTAGAAAAAAAGACAAACCAAAAATACATGCGCTATCATTTGCAGTGTGTTGGTGGAAAATCACAGTGGGTCAGGCATCATTCCGAGGAGCAGGAAAATCGACGTTTTGGGCCGGAGCCATTCATCGTGAATGAGGCTGGGAACCTCCAGGATCTCCTCCCACTAACCCCCCCTCACTCCTGAAGGGCTCCGGCTCAAAATGTCGATTTTCCTGCCCCTCGGATGCTGCCGGAGTCGCTGTGCTTTTCCAGCAACACACTCTCGACTCTGATCTCCAGCATCTGCAGTCCTCACTGTCTCCTATCATTTGTAGTGGCAAGTTACCCAATATATATAAAAAAAATATCATTATTCATTCACAAGACTGAGCTGTAGTCTGTTCCCAATTCCATCAGCCTCTGAACATGATCAGCAATTAGTTCTATGGGGGTCAGATTTTGTCCTACTGACATGCATGCTAGTTGCTGCAATGAGCTTCTGCTCATTCCTGAGGTGATGCTCCTTCCTTGTGGCGTAGCGCTCCGGTGGTGAATGCTTGATGACAACAAGACTCTTGTCTTCCAGATTCAAGGTTTCTGCGAGATCGATGACATCCGCAGCAGCTCGAGCTGTTGTTGCTAAGTTGAAAGGAGGTTGCTACTTGCTCTTTGCCCCTGTCCTGTTGCACACCTTTGGAGGTCAGCTTGCATAAATGCTCACACTCAGGTGATAAGTTAGTCAAATACTTTCCCACACGGTCACAAATCTAACACTCCATATCACATCTGTTGGTAGCTGCCTCTCTGCTACAGCTCTCAGCTGGTCAGAATTCAGGGTGAATCCTTTTACTGACAGTCCATGACTATTATATTTGACTTACATTTGCAATCACAACTTTTTCTTGTTGTTCCTTTCTTTTACTTACCACACATTTGGGCGGCACGGTGGCACAGTGGTTAGCACTGTTGCCTCACAGCACCAGAGACCCAGGTTCAATTCCCGCTTCAGGCGACTGACTGTGTGGAGTTTGCACATTCTCCCCGTGTCTGCGTGGATTTCCTCCGGGTGCTTCGGTTTCCACCCACAGTCCAAAGATGTGTGGGTCAGGTGAATTGGCCATGCTAAATTGGTAAGGGGTAAATGTAGGGGTATGGGTGGGTTGCGCTTCGGCGGGTTGGTGTGGTCTTGTTGGGCCGAAGGGCTTGTTTCCACACTGTAAGTAATCTAAACCTTCTCATCTGCTTACCAAGCTCTTTAAAGAATGATTTTTTTGGGGTGTTCCTGCTCTTCTCTCCAGAACTTTGGATCCCCAGGGAGTTGGTGAGACCCTGGGTTCCCCTGTTATAGAGTCACAGTCATAGAGCCATGCGGCATGGAAACAGACCCTTCAGTTCAACTCATCCACACTGACCATGTTCCCAAACCAAACTAGTCCCACCTGCCAGCATTTGGCCCATATCCCTCCAAACCTTTCCCATTCATGTACTTATCCAAATGTCTTTTAAACATTGTAACTGTACCTGCATCCACCACTTCCTCTGTAAGTGCATTCCACACACGAACCACTCTCTGTGTTAAAAAGATGCCCCTCATGTCGTTTTTAAATCTTTCCCTTCTCACCTTAAAGAATACACCCTCTAGTTTGGAATTCCCTCACCCTAGGGAAAAGACCTTTGCCAGTCATTGTAAGTGCCCCCAGTGATTTTATGAATCTCAATAAGGTCACTCCTCAACCTCCTCTACGCCAGTAAAACAAGTCCCAGCCTAACCAGCCTACCTTTAAAACTAAAACCTTCCATTCCCAGCAACATCCTGGCAATTCATTTGTGAACCCTCTCCAACTTAATAACATCCTTCCTATAGCAGGGCGACCAGAACTGCACACAGTACTCCAATGGTCTTTCAGGGTGGATTGGAGGGCAGCTGGATCTCTCCCTCAGCAGACATTGAGATGGTCTCTCACTCTCAGGCACTTTGAGATGATGTTCACCAGGACATCATTCGAGACCTGGAAGAATTGGAAACCTGTGTAACCTTTCAGGATCTGTTCAGCAACCAATGGCTTACTGTGCTGCAAAATGCTGCAAATCTCTTCCGGTACATGTGGGGTTACCAGCCCAAGCTTCAGACTTGCTTCAGCTCAGATGCGTGCGTTTGCTTAACATTTACGACCTGGAACTGCAGCTCAACATTCTTCCCATTGTATTTGGCTCCCAGATTTGTTTGTCCTCTTCGGATGAGTGTTGTTCACCATATCGTCTCAAACCTCCCTTCAAAGGTTCCATATTGAGCCACTTTGCAGAGACCTGCAAAGGTTACAATGATGCATAAAACTCCAGTGTCTATCTGACACACTGACTTGATGCTTTCATTCTGCTCATCATTCTAACAGTCCCAATGCACCCAGCACCTTGAGAACCGATGATGCTAACCTCCTCCACAGAATCATTAGCTGCCATCTCTCCAGAAGCTATCTTTATCAGCTTGCTTCATTTCTATCCAGCTGAACACTTGTGTGAAAGGTCCTTCCGCAGCTATCGTTCCCTATGCTGGACTTGCTTCCTTTTTTTAACATGGAGTCCTCTGCAACATTTACATCCTGCCCTCTGGGCTTGATCTTTCTGCTGCCTCTCCTGTAAAGATATCTCTTTTATACTGGCATGTCGCTCTTGTCCAGCCTGGACTGTCTCTCGGCAGAATGGAAAAGCCTCATTTGTTTTGCCAGTAAGATGCTGTAGCTAGCGACTGACAGCCTCAGAACTTCTTCACCTGTCAATAGTTTTCCTGAAAGTCAGTAAGTTTCTCCTCTCTCAGCAGATGTCCTCTGATGATAGGATCACCACTACCCGAGACAAGACCACCTTTCAGGATTCAGCTATATATGTGAATGCCATCACAAACTATTCAATAGTTTCCCTCTCCTCCTGAGCTCTGATGTTGAATCATTCACAACTGATACCATGCACAAATAACATGAATATGTGATTTAAGGTACATTCTCAAAATCTCCAAAGTCTTCAAAATCTTTCCAATTTGTGTTTTTTTTTAGATTAGATTACTTACAGTGTGGAAACAGGCCCTTCGGCCCAACAAGTCCACGCCGACCCGCCGAAGCGCAACCCACCCATACCCCTACATATACCCCTTACCTAACACTACGGGCAATTTAGCATGGCCAATTCACCTGACCCGCACATCTTTGGACTGTGGGAGGAAACCCACGCAGACACGGGGAGAACGTGCAAACTCCACACAGTCAGTCGCCGGAGGCGGGAATTGAACCCAGGTCCCTGGCGCTGTGAGGCAGCAGTGCTAACCACTGTGCCACTGTGCCGCCCGTGTTCTCTGCTCATCAAAGAGGTACAATACAAACCGAAACACTCTTTCCCCAGAAATGGTAGCAATTTTACTACTTTTACACGCTTAGAGATTTTATTTAATTCCATAGCTAGGTCATAGTTCCCTACTGAGACAGGAGCTAATTCCAATTCTGCCTCGTATGTCCTTTCAGCCCCACAGCAACTAGGAGTGGAAAATTCACAGCCATTCTGATTCATCCAACTCTTCAAAATGGCAGACTGTGCTTTTAATTTGTTCTTGTTTTTTGTTTCCTCAAACAATGGCTGGTTCTCTTGTACTTCTGAAAATCCACACAACTTCAGCTGGACACTTTATGTTTTGAGTGACGTGGTTAAAAACTGCCCAAAACCAAACGTATGGAGATGTAGAAATCACATGACTTTGGCAAGCAAGCCTGTACTTGACTTTGAAAATGAATTTCTCTAACTCACATCAAAGAGAAAGTGCCACCCTTGCGTATCTGTCTTTGAAGTTAACGAATGGCACTTTCATGTTAATGATGATTAGCATTAATTGTACACTAAGTTAAATAATGGGACATAAAAGAACACAGAGTTAATGGTTCAAAAACAAATTCTTCTTGTATAACAAATTTATATGTTTATATTTTGTTGTATAGCACAACAAAACAAACCAAAGTACTTCACTGAATTGGCAGTGAACCCAGTTTATCCAAGTCGTAAAGGTGAACACACCTCCGTTTTTCATGACAACAGACACAGAAATTGCTGGAAAAGCTCAGCAGGTCTGGCAGCACCTGTGGAGACAAATCAGAGCTAACGTTTCCAGTGCAGTGACAATGCCTCAGACCTTTCCATTTCTAATTAATCGCTAAATGTAACCCTGTGTCAATATGGCCGCCCGAAAGGACGAGTACACTAGAGTTTCCCCTTCTCTGACGATGCTGGCCTTAATGAAATGATAACCTCCTTCACGGGCAACATCTGACAGAGATAAATATCATCTGCCAACTTCCTAAAGGCTCCTGATAAATACAGACAGATAAACCTTGGAAAAAGTTGATGATCACGTTGTTAAAAGAAAGGCTCTGCCTGCGTTAAAGCAATAATACCAAGTGACTTAATCTGGGCTGAACATCAACCAAGTAACAGCTGTACCTTCCTGGCAGAGCACTTCAAGGAAAACTGCTCCAATAAATCAGCAACTCTGGCTGATCGCGGATTACTCAGTGTGCTTGACAAGCCGATTGATATGATTCATTCCAGCAGTGAGACCAGCAAGGAGGATTTCAAGTAAGTTTTATATCGAAGAACAGTACAGCACAGAAACAGGCCATTTGGCCCTCCAAGCTAGTGCTGCCACATTTTACTAATCCTATCTTCACTTATAGGATCTGTATCTTTGCATACTCCCTTCCTATCCATGGATTCATCCAGGTGCTTCCTGAATGCTGCTATTGTGTCCGCTTCCACCACCTCCTCTGGTAATGTGTTCCAGGCACTCACCACCCTTTGTGTGAAAAACATGCCTCACACATCTCTCTTAAACCTCCCCCTCACACCTTGAACCGGTGTCTCCTAGTAAGTGATCCCTCCACCCTGGGGAAAAGCCCTATTCTTTCCACTCTATCCATTAACTTCTATCAGGTTGTCCCTCAACCTCCTGTGTTCCAGTGAAAATAAACCCAGTTTATCCAAAGCTAAAATCCCCCATACCAGGCAGCATCCCCTGGTAAACCTTTTCTGTACCCTCTCCAAAGCATCCACATCTTTCTGGTAGTGTGGTGACCAGAACTGGATGCAATATTTCAAGTGTGGCCTAACTGAAGTGTTATGAAGGTGTAGCATAATTTGCCAATCCTTATACTCAATGTCCCTTCCAATGAAGGCAAACATGCCATACGCCCTTTTTACTACCTTATCTATCTGAGCTGCCACCTTCAATGATCTATGGAGCTGCACACCCAGATCCCTCTGCAAATCAATACCCCTATAATATTTAATGTATAATTTCCATTTGTATTTTACCTTCCAAAATGCATAACCTCACATTTGTCTGGATTAAATTCTGTCTGCCATTTTTCTGCCATGCCTCCAACTTATCTACTTCCTGCTAGATCCTCTGACAATATTCCTCACTCTCTGCAACTCCATTAATCTTTGTATCTTCCACAAACTTACTAATTAGACCTGCAGCGTTTTCCTCCAAATCATTTTTGTTGACCACAAATAATAAAAGTTCCAGCAGTGATCCCTGAAGAACACCACTAGTCACAACCCTCCATTCCAAAAAGCATCCTTCCCCCACTACCCTCTGTCTCCTCTGGCTAAGCCAGTTCCATATCCATCATTCCAGCTCACCCCAATACCATGTGACTTCACTTTTTGTACCAGTCTGTGATGAGGAACCTTGTCAAAAGCTTTATTGAAGTCCATGTAAACAACATCAATTGCTTTTCCCTCATCAATCATCTTCGTCAGCTCAGAATTCAATCGAGTTAGTGGGGCACGACCTCCCCTGTACAACACCACACCGTCTATCGCTAATCTATCCATTTGATTCTAAGTGGGCGGCACGGTGGCACAGTGGTTAGCACTGCTGCCTCACAGCGCCAGAGACCTGGGTTCAATTCCCGCCTCAGGCGACTGACTGTGTGGAGTTTGCACGTTCTCCCCGTGTCTGCGTGGGTTTCCTCCGGGTGCTCCGGTTTCCTCCCACAGTCCAAAGATGTTCAGGTGAATTGGCCAGGCTAAATTGCCTGTAGTGTTAGATAAGGGGTAAATGTATGGGTGGGTTGTGCTTCGGCGAGTCGGTGTGGACTTGTTGGGCTGAAGGGCCTGTTTCCACACTGTAAGTAATCTAATGGTAAATGTGTACAGATCTTGCCCCCGAGAAGCTTTTCCAACAATTTCCACACCACCGACATGAGACTCACAGGCCTGTAGATTCCTGGATTATCCTAGCTACCCTTCTTAAATGAGACAACATTGGCTATTCTCTAGTCCTCTGGGACAATACCTGCAGCCAAAGAGGATCTAAAGGTATCTGTTAATGCTTCAGCAATCTGTTCTCTTGCCTCCCTCAATATTCTAGGAAAGATCCCATCAGGACCCGGGGATTTATCTACCTCAATACTTTTTAAGACGGACAACACCTATTCCTTTTTAATAGCAACTTGGCTTAGAAACGTGACACTGCCTTACCTGAGATCATCCACACTTGGAGATCTCAAACTCAAGAAATCCATTGGATTTCAGATTAAATGGAACATCTTTAGACAGTAATATCATTCAGCCTCCATCTGGGTTTGTTACCTCATAACTATGAGCTGCCTGAGACATACATTATGAGAGGGCGTGTGAGATTGTGGTTAAACATCCTTCAGACTGCTAGGTGCTCCTAATCACACATCTCACGATGTAATGGGTTAACTGTGGAACAACTGCTCACCAGATACCACCTCTCAGTGGAGGGAGAGGGCTAAGGAAATGCAAGTCCCTCTTTGCTTTTGTTGTGGATTGGGTGAGAGGTGGCAGTGGGAATGGCTGCTTGTCGCACGAGTCCAGTTGGAGTGGCCTTCCGCTCTCAGACTCTGCTCAATAGTTACCCTGCGGGAAGCCTTGCAGCTGATTCCCCTCACAGGAAGTTTGCCGTCAATTGGAGGAAATTGCATCATCAGTGCCGTTAACCTGAGGCAAAAAAAAGAGCAGCAGCTGGGCAAGCTTCATCAAATTAGAAAGGATTCAAGGACTAAAGTCAATCTCGGAGCCTGACAGCTCTCAGAGCATGATACGTTTTCTCTCTCTCTCTCTCTCTCTCTTATGCAGGAAAAGATCCAGGTCACAGAGACAGCAACTAAGTTACAAGGCAAATAGTAGCAAGTGACAGAAATGGGGAGGCAATAGCTTAATGGTATTATCGCCGGCTATTAATCCGGAGACCTAGGTAATAGTCTAGGGGAACTAGGGTCAAATCTTGCCATGGCAGATGAATTCAATAAAATTGGGAATTAATAGTTGAATGATGACTGTGAATCCATTGCTGTTTGTCGAAAAACTTATTTGGCTCAGTTATGTCCTTTAGGAAAGGATACTGCTATCCTCACCTGGTCTGGCCTGTATGTGACTCCAGACCCACAGTAATGTGGTTGACTCTTAACTGCTTTCTGATTAATCAGGGATGGGCAATAAATGCTGACCTAGCCAGTATCACCCTCATTCCAGGCATGTATTAAGAAAAGGCTAACTGGGAGAAACTGGAGATAGTCGCTGGTTGATTCCATTCTGTGGGGTGGCACTATGGCTGAAGTGGGGGTTAGCACTGCTGTCTTACTGCCCCAGGGTCCCAGGTTCGATTCCAGTCTCGGATGACTATCTTTGTGGAGTTTACACATTCTCTGCTTTCCTCCCACAATTCAAAGATGTCCAGGTTAGGTGGAATGGCCATGCTAAAATTCCCGTGGTGTGTGGGGATGTGCAGGCTATGTGGATTAGGCACGGGAAATGCAGGGTTATCGGGATAAGATTGGGGGTGGGATACTCCTCAGAGCGTCAGTGTGGACTCAACGGGCTGAATGGCCTGTTTCCACACGATCAGAATTCTACAATTCAATCTCTCATTCACCCCCGTGTGCATGAACAGCAGTGCACAGGAACATAAAAGCTATAAAGGAAAGGTCAGTGGGATATTCTGTTGAGAGCGTTGCAATACAAAGGGAAGAAGATTGCTTCAGTTAGACTCAGTCTGGGAATGGTAGTGCTGGAAAAGCACAGCAGGTCAGGCAACATCCGATGAGCAGGAGAATCGATGTTTTGGGCCTGACCTGCTGTGCTTTTCCCAGCACCATTATCTTGACTCTGATCTCCAGCATCTGCAGGACTCACGTTCTCCTCGGCCTGGGAACTGCCTTGTGTACCACACCTCAGGAAGCATGCAGGACCCATGGAGGTTCAGCAAATTTATACTGTTAAAGAGTCTGGACAGGTTTATGAAACGGTTAAAGAGTCTGGACAGGTTTATGAACCAGGCCTTTATTCCCTCAAGGTTGAGTAGTGAGACTATTACGAAAGTTGGGTAGAGAGGAATAAACTATTCCCTCTGAATGGGACAGCACAAAAATGAGGGGGTCACGATCATAAAAAGTTATATCGAGCCTTTGACATAATGCCAAGGTGCTTCACAGAACCATTACAAAACAATGTGAAATAACTCTACTGAAGCCAGTATCCTGTCATCAGGTTACCCTTTATTTCGACATGAACAGGCCTTGACTATAGCACTGGCTCATTCAGGGTCAGGGACCAGCATCTCTCACACTCACCCTTTTCTGTCAACCTGATTGGACCAGACTTAGCAGCCCCAATCAGGGAACTCATATTCAATAAGGTCCACTTGGCTAAACCTCATTACAATCACCACAAGGGGAAACACAGAATTAAAGAGCACTGATATGTTCAGGATTGTAAGGCTAGAGGAGACGAGAGAGATAGGGAGAGGGGTGAGGTGACCGAGGAATCAACGTACAAGGACGGGACTTTCAAAACCATGTCATTGTTTGACCAGAGGGCATAAAACCATAGAGTTTTTACAGTTAGGAAAGAGGCCCTTTGGCCTATTGTATCTGTATCAATCACTGAGCATCCAACTATTCTAAACCCCTTTGTAAGCACTTGTACTGGAGCCTTGTGTACTGTGGAGTTTCAACTTTTCATCTGAATAATCCTTAAATCCAGTGTACCAGCCTCAACCGCCCTTTTAGGCCGTCAGTTCCCAGACATCCCTAACTCTCTGGGTCAAAACACGTTTCGTCAAATCCTGTAGCTCACGTGGAGACTGGGCCCAGTGCTCCTTACCTGAAGGGGAAGTGTGAGTCAGTAAGGACAGGAAGATGAGACCTGGTCAGAACTCATTCATTGTTAGTGATTCTCCACCCCATGTGTTAAGGATGAAGGCTGGAGAGAGCAGTTCCATTACACTGCGTGGACGTGGAGATGCAATGGGACAAGAATGTGTAATTAAACGGGTCGGACAATGGAGATGTGTCCAAAGGGAAAGGAACAAGGGAAAGTTTACCTTTGCCTCAGTCATGAGTGAAAAATGATACGATTCAGCTTGGTTATAGCTGAAAGAAACCTTACCACGTTTGCTGACCTTAGCAACAATGTCCTTCATGCAATAATCTCCCTTCTCGGTAGTTGCTATTGGCTCAGCATCCAGGTGTTCTCAGGTATTAGTCTGTCTGAGGGGCTGGATTTACTGAAATCTAAAACAGCATTAACACTCTGCTTGTCTCAGTGGGTGTGTCAGCAAGTCCTCAGAAAGTTTGAAAACCTGGTGATGGTCAATGTTAAAACAAAAAGATGCCCTTGACAAGACACGCAGATCCTCCAATGGGAGGGTGGTTGCTTTGGAGCACAGACTGAAGATGTATATTAGGGCCAGGAGAGGTCCCAATGCAACTGACTCTGTGGTGGTCCGTCAGGAAACAAATAAACTCAACATAATGCCCTCCCAGAACGTTCCCAGCTCTGAACTGGAGTCAGTGAGTGGTGCCAATATACTTAGTCTAATAGCTAGTCAGGAAAAGGTGGAGGAATTAATGTCTATTGCAACTTGTGGGTAGCTATTAAACTGACCCCAACAATTCACCTTTAACCTCCGTTAACTGACCATCCCAACATCCACTCGAGGTCACTAATAAACCAAAACACTGCAGGTGCTGGAAACCTGAAATAAAAACCAGAAAGATCTGGAGAAACTCAGCAGATCTGTCAGCATCTGTGGAGACAGAAAAAGAGTTAACGCTTCAAGTCAGATGTGTTCCCTCTAAACCTCATGGACACCTGACAACTTCCTAGCAAGTACGGCCTCAACTCCCCTGCGACACTCGCTCACGCTGTGTCTGTCCTTAAAATGTAACCATGATGTGCAGGTGCCGGTGTTGGACTGGGGTGGACAAAGTTAAAAATCACACAACACCAGGTTATAGTCCAACAAGTTTATGTGGAAGCACTAGCTTTCGGAGCGCTGCTCCTTCATCACGTAGGTCCATTCTTGCAATCAATAATACAACTCAAGAAAATGTATAACAGAAAATCGACTTTGCTCCAGAAAATCAAGAGATTGAGTTAACATTTCAGTAGAGTCATAGAAGCCCACAGCATGAAAACAGGCCCTTCGGCCCATTCTGCCCAGTTTTCACAATGTAAACTAGTCCATTTGCCTGCATCTGGTCCATATCCCTCCATACTACCCCATCCATGTACCTGTCTAAATATTTCTTAAATGACAAATATCTTTCATTTTTCATCCACAGTCTAAAACAAAGGAAATCAAAAGATGTGATCTCTACAACTACATGAGAGGAGAGTACTGATTGGTTGGTGTTGGGCTCTGATTGGTTAAGGACAAGCCAACCATTATTGCTGTGAAAGATGAGCCAATAATGGCTATCACTTACTTTGCTGAGTTAAAGAGGCACAGTGTGTGTACATGCTCCTTCTCCCTGTGAGGGACATGTGAGTGTGTCACACAGAAAGCCTGACTGACAATCCAAAATCATTGTAGCTCTAGGCCCAACCCTCTTCAGTTGCTTCATCACGAATCATCTCTTCATCATAAGGTCAGAAATGGGATGTTCTCCAAAGATTGCACAATGTTCAACACTATTCGCAACTCCTCCGACACTGAAGCAGTCCATGTACAAAGACAGCAAGATCTGGACAATATCCAGGCTTGGGCTGACAAGTGGCAAGTAACACGGGCAGGCCACACAAATGCCAGGCGATGATGATCTCAATGAGGGAATTGTGTCACCACATCTTGATATCGCATTTATATCCCACAAATTTAAAAAAAAGCATGTGTAATAGCTGTGATACCATCTTCCTGAATAAACGTCAGACATCCTGAATAGAAACTATTGTAACATGGTTCAGTGACACTAAGTTTTCAGGAACATCAGGTTTTCACACCCTAATCTTTAGATAGACAGTGTTAGAAAATAGTCATGAAGAGGAGAGAAATGGGCAGGCTTTGTTGAAGCTGTTTTCTGTTTCCTGGTACCTGAATCCTCTTTTATATTTGCCTGACTTCAACACTCAATACTGACTGCCATTTCTAACATCAGGCTGGTGTTCCTATTTTTTAAATTTCTGCTTCGACATAAGTTTGAGAATGTCTGATTGCAGCCAGCTGTTAAAGCAGTAAATTATATTTTTGGAACAGCAGCATTTTCACTGTATCCTGAATTGTCAATCTTGTGGTGTGCTCTACGTCAGTTGACAAAACAGCAATGGTGATATACTGCCCATTAGTGACAAAACTAAACAATCCTCAATATTTCGTTGTGACGCAGTCAGGATTATTCTCAATAACAATAATGATTTTACTGACGGTCACGGTACCTTGCATGCTGTGTATTCATTAATGTGTTAGAATGATCCAACATATCAAAAATTAAGGAGTTGGTGGATGGGTTTTGTGACTTGTATAAATGTCAGATGATACTGTTAGCTGGGGTGATAGAACCAGATTCAGGAACTCCCTGCAAAAAGCAGGGATATGTTGCCACCATGTTCTCAACCACCTGTACACCTTATATTTAAGCATCCAGTTTCTATTCTAGTCTTTTCCTGTCTCTCCCAGTCGTCCCTACAACTTAGCTTCTCCCCAATGCCCACCCCTGCCAAATTAGTGTCGAATTATCAAATCCCTGCAGTGTGGAAGCTGGCCCTTCTGCCCAACAGATCCACACCAACCCAGTCCCCTATCCTATTACTCAACATTTACCCTTGACTAAGGCATCTCCCTGAACACGACGGGCAATTTAGCATGGTCACCTAATCCACCCACCTTTAGACTGTGGGAGGAAACTAGAGCACCCAGAGGAAACCCACGCAGACACGGAGAGAATTTGCAAGCTCCACACAGACAGTTGCCCGGGGCTGGGATCAAAGCCGGGCCCCTGGCGCTGTGAGGCAGCAGTGCTAACCACTGAGCCACCATAATCATTGACTCCCCCCTCAGATCTGGCCAATTTCTGTGCCCTTTGCCATAGTGCTCTCTTGCCCTATCTTACACGTGACTCAAGGGGAGTGTGCTGCCTGGGACAGTGGTGGAGGTGGACTCAGTATGAGATTTCAAAAGGGAGCTGGATAAATATTCGGAAGTGAGGAACTTAGCTACAGGGATATAGCTGGAGTGTGGGACTAGTTGGGTACCTCTTTCAGAAGCTGGTACAGAAACAACGGGTCAAATGGCCTCCTTCTGTACTCTAAATTACTATGATTCTAAGACTCCTTGTGGAAGTACATTTCTGTGACTTCTGATCTGGTACTGAATGCTAACATTCATCACCGATCTGTCAGAAGTTACAACCAAACTGTGGTGGGTGCCTTGACTGCAGAGGCATCACAGTGGAGACAAATCTCAGCCCATCACCACTGGCTGGTTGGTTAGCTCAGATGGTTAGTGGGGGCTGCTAGAAATGCTAAGGTTGTGGGTTCAATCCTCATACTGACCAGGTACATAGTCATGATTTGAACGCTGTGGGTCCGCCCTTGCGGTGTTTGTGCACTCTTTTGGGGGGCGGCTTGGTGGCTCAGTGGTCAGCACTGCTGCCTCACAGCTCCAGGGACCCGGGTTCGATCCCAGCCTCGGGTGACTGCCTGTGTGGAGTTTGCACGTTCTCCCTGTGTCTGCGTGGGCTTCCTCCGGGAGCTCCAGTTTCCTCCCACAGTCCAAAGACGTGCAGATTAGGTGAATTGGCCTTGCTAAATTGCCCGTAGTGTTCAGGTTAGGCGCAGTAGTCAGGGGTAAATATAGGGAATGGGTCTGGGTGGGTTACTCTATGCAGGGTTGGTGTGGACTTGTTGGGCCGAATGGCCTGTTTCCACATTGTAGGGATTCTGTGGTTCTGTGATCAAGACCTATCAGACAGATACCATAAGTGGGAGCTTGCAACATCACACTGCATTATTGAGGAATTAGCATCACGTCAAACTATTAAGAAATGTTGTTAAACAACAAAAAAAACAGACCAACAAAGTGAGGCTTGCACCCAGTACCAAAACATCAAGGGCCATGTACTTCAGAAAACAACTGTCAGGGGACCCCACACCTGACTGGGCAAGACAAGGAGGGTTTGGATGATATTGGTAGCTACCAGGGAAAGCCAAAGGGACAGACCATGGGAACAACCTTGCATTACATAAATGAGAAAACGAGGTATTCTTAACAGGCCTCATTCTGACCAGCTCATTCCTATCCAGTTTCAAAAGCGAAATCAGGTGGACCCATCATTCTGAGAGGTCCCAGTCTTATAAACCAATCCAAATGTCATCATTACCTTTGACCGGTGAATCTCTCCATCATCATCCTTTCCGCCAACGCCAAGAATTTTCCTGGTCTTTAGCCGGCTCACCAGGTCGGTTTGGCTGTGCTTCTTCACCAGAGGGGGTTGTGGTTTGGCAGCCATGTTTCCCAGCTGGTCAGACACTGAAACCGAGAACAGGAAAATGTTACAAGATAGAGAGAGAGAGAGAGACAGAGAGACAGAGAGAGACAGAGCAAGAAAAATAGACAGAAAGAGCTACCAAGTCCCAACCCAGATGGCAACCGTGGCTCAGCTGCTAATCCATTCTCCTCCTGTGTTGCAGGCCCTCACTTCAAGCCTCACTCCAAGGCCCGAGTATCAAAGAGAACCCTCCAGTGCAGTACTGAGGGAGCGCTGCTCTGCCTTTCACATGAGGTGTTAAACTGAGGCCCCCAGGGCTTGCTCGAGTAAATGTGTCAGATTCTCCAGGACAAGTCTGAGGGTCAGCAAGGGTGTTATCCCTCGTATCCTGGTCAATATTATCCTGCAAACCAACAGCAGGGAAAGAGGCTGGGCATTACCCGGATGCTGTTTGTGGGTGTTTGCTGAGCCACTAGTGACTGCCACATTCCCTGCACAGGCTAGATTTCAAAATATATGTGAAATATATTTTTAAAATACATTTTAAAAATATATGTTTTTAAACGGAAGTCCTGCTGTCTCCTCCTTTCAGGGAACCCAGTTGTGGTTATATAACTGATTGCACAAGCGCCCCCCCTCCCCCCCCTACCTACAGGCACAAACTCAGTGAGGCACTTCTTACATTGTAACAATGGTTATACTTTAGTGACTGCAATGTATTTTCTCTGTTTAATGACTACTTTGGGAAAGACGTATTATCCAATCAGCACTACTTCATCTTAGCAGCGCTCTATTGAATTGTCATCTTTCTGAGGTTATAATTGTGATTGCAGCTCTGCTGAAGAAATTCCCTTTCATTACGGCATCTCATTATTGGACATCTTGTCTCTTTTTAAAAAGAACAATACCTCACTTTCTGCAAGCGATTACTGGCAATATAATTCTGACATATCTGTGTACACAGTATTGGCAAGTCTGTCAGTTAGTGTCCATCCCTAACTGCCCTTGTGCTTTGTGGCTTGCTAGGCAATGTCAGGGGGCGCTTAAGAGTCAGTTTGCCCTGGGTTTGGAGTTACATGTAAGCCAGACCAGATGAGGACATCAGATTTCTGTCCTCAAAGTCCCAAATTGGGTGCTATAATGCTCATCAACAGTTTCATAGCCACCCATTAGACTATTCTTATATTCCAGATTAATGCACTGAATGTAAGCTGCCTTGGTAAGATTTGAACCCGTGGCCTCAGTACATTAGCTTGCATTTGTCTATTGTTCATCCAGTTGACACCATTCCACCACCTCCCTCATAGCTGTAAGATTGTTCTTCTTCATGCAAATCAATTGCAGGGAGCATCTCTCTGACTATTCAGCAGGTCATGGACTCTTATCAGGAGGTTCACACCAGGCAAATGCTTCTTCACAACAAAGAATCAGCAATATATGGATGAGAGGCCTGGATAGAAGTGAAAACAAGCATCCTGGGATGGAGGTGTGCCCATGATGAATAAGTGAAGATGGGCTGATTGGCCTCTCCATTGGTAATTATCTTGCTGTTTCTGATATGACAACAGTGCGAGCGACAGGACATTCTCATCACACATACAGACAGCACTTCGAGATTGAACAGTCCATCCACTAGAATGTGATCACTCTGCGAAGAGGTGGGTGGTGGTGAGGGTTTGGGAACTGCCTCCAATCCTGCCTTTGTTAGTTACAGACAAAGGCAGTGCAAGGAAGGACTCTGCCCTCCTCAAACGCTCCAAATATCCATATTTAATGACCATTCCGATGCCCCCGTGTTTTGCTTCCAATCATTTCCACTCCTAAAAGTGAGGAGCTCACTGGGCACAGCTCCACAGGCACCAGGTATTTAAGTCTAAGTGTTCCAAGTGTTCCTGAGACTCAGAAAGGTAGATATGGTGGAATAATATCTGCTGGTTATAAAATTCAGAACTTCAAAATCATGTCAAGTAAGGTAGTGGGAATCTGAAACGCTCGCTGCGAGTTTATTGGGTAAGAGCACCAATGGGTAAAGAGTAAAGTCAGTAAGAAATGTGGATTAGTCATGATTTAACTGAATGATAAATGTAAATTTATTTCATATTGTTATTTGTACCTGGGTACAGTGAAAAGTGGATAATGCCACAACATTCCAGCACCATCTTGAATTACAGAATAAATTGCTGAATAAATTGTATTTGTGGTAAAATACTGAATAAATTAATAATAAATTGATATTACTAAAACATTATTACGGGCACAGTGGCTCAGTGGTTAGCACTGCTACCTCACAGTGCAAGGGACCCATCTTCGATTCCTGTCTCAGGTGACTATCTGTGTGGAGTTTGCACGTTCTCCCTGTGTCTGTGTGGGTTTCCTCCGGGTGCT
Source organism: Hemiscyllium ocellatum (assembly GCF_020745735.1). Classification (NCBI taxonomy): domain Eukaryota; kingdom Metazoa; phylum Chordata; class Chondrichthyes; order Orectolobiformes; family Hemiscylliidae; genus Hemiscyllium; species Hemiscyllium ocellatum. The sequence continues at coordinate 16,869,338 of NC_083418.1, forward strand.
CCGGTTTCCTCCCACAGTCCAAAGATGTGCAGGTCAGGTAAATTGGCCATGCTAAATTGTCCATAGTGTTAGGTGCATTAGTCAGGGGTAAATATAGGGGAATGAGTCTGGGTGGGTTACTTTTCGGAGGGTCAGTGTGGGCCGAATGGCCTGTTCCCACGCTGTAGGGATTCTAATCTAATTATAACCTAAAACTGCAACAGCTTCAGAAATTCATCTTTTCCTCTCCATAGCCTTCACCCTCTCTGCTTGTCCAGTCACCACCATCTGACATCGTCACCTAGGATCCTGGCACTGTGCTCCTTTCCTGCTGTCACCGGTTTTGTCACTACCACGCCCGCCAAACCGGAGATGGTCACGCCACAGGGGTCTGGCACCTTCTCCAACACTGGGCATCGACTGACGGGGTCCTGGCTCATCTTTCAATGGCACCACCCATGCAGCAGCTTGGACAAGCTGAATGGTGCATTCTTGTTTTTTGCGTTATCCTCTGAAACCTAAAAGACACCATTCTTCACACTGCAGCTGCTGGTTAAAAATCAAAAAAAATAAGCAGGCAAGTTGACTACATTTCCCTTTTATAGCCTGTAGTCATCTCCCAATGCACTGGTTCAGGTAACTAATCAACCACACAGCAGGATGAAACTAGCAGTCCGCTCACCGTTACATGTTAAAGATGGTTCTTTAACTCAGTCAACATTCTACAACTGATTCGCAAAGTCAATACATTGCTGTTTGAAAAGACTATGTAAAGCATGTCACTATGAAATGTGACCACCAGTCAATCTCCAATCCATCTGATCCAATCCCAACACTGCGAGCTTTCATGCAGAACACCTGCCTGTAAGTTACAAAGTGAGTTAAAGTAATGGTCTCAGATTTGCAACCATCTGACCAAACAAAGGATTAGTCCCTTTTTAAGTCTTTTTGTGACCAGAACTAATCACGTGCAAATTCCACAAAGCATTTCATACTGACTGCTGTGATATTCAAAGGTCTCCTTTCTCTGTGGTGATATTATAGTTAGGGTTCTGGACATAGTATCCCATTTACTTGTATCTCAATTTTCATTGATAACATTTTGTTTTTCAGCCCAGTGTGAGGGAACTGAATCATGAATGATCGTTCATTTCCATGTTATGGGGGAGATTGTTCTGTTTTAACATTACAATAGTAACGACACTTCATACTTTATTAGGTTTGAAGTGCATTAATCCATGGGGACATTAAAGAGGTTGTGTAAATGCAAGTTGGCTCTTTCTTTCGCATGATCTAATTTTCCAGCAGCAACATTTTCTCAGTGTCTTTTAGATTTCATTAAAGATTTGACTTGAAGACTTAGACACATCGAAAATTCTAGATGCTGGTTTGATACTTTTGTCTAGAAATTTGAGCATTGGCCTGAAATCAAATGTTGCCGTTTAGCCCTGGAAAATCTGCTCCATTTCCCAAGTTACACCGGCAACTCAATTTTATGTTCCTTCTATTAATTCTCATTAACTGAAAACAATAACAAAGATCTTAACAATGTTATCTGCAAAGAAAAACAAGTCGCAGTTTTATTTTTGGTGATACTTGGAAACAAATGAATAATTGAAAACTGACTAAAAAGTCTACTATTGCTTGAGTTTGTAGGCAGTTTATGAAACACAAGGCTGAGGGATTAAGACAAGCAGTGCTCCTTAATAAACAAAAGAAATTGGATGTAATAGCTTAATTGAACTATTACACATATTTTGCAACAGTTATTGAATGTATTCATTGTAATTATTAACAATGGAAAGGAAATCTACTTGTACACACTTCCATAAACAATGTAATTGTACTTACTAAATTTATACTTGCAGATATCCCTTAGGTTAAAAGATACACGGTTAGATCTACTATTTACTAGTCTCCAGGCACATTACCTCCCTGTTTTCCTCATTTTGAATCAATTTTGGGGCGAGATTTTCATTTCAGAGGTAGAAATCATGCAATCTCAAGACCAATGTGAGTCTGGATATCCTAAGAGATCTGGGGTCTAACTGGAAATGAAGCCAGGCAGTGGGGTGTAAAACATTTACTTTCATTCCCAAAAAGCCTCAGCTCAAAGCCCAGCTGACCACTTACACTTGTAAAATTATTAGGCAGTTGGATTGCAGACAAGAGCCCATAAAACTCCCCATTAAACAATCAGACTTCAGATCTGCTATTTCAACCAATGACTTGACTGAGTGCATAAAAAGAATGGGTGAAGATTGGACATTTACAGGCTGTTATTATACTAAGCCAACCTTTCAAAAGCGTGAAACATATTCTAATTCTTTATCCATTGAGGGAACTTCAGTTAACCTTGTCTGAAGATGTTTCCATATTTACAATGTTGAACTGATCTTTGCCTGCAGAAAGAAATAAGAATCAGAAAAACAGATTGTTTTCTGGATAGTTAACTACATTCTCCAATCATAACACTGTCATGATTCACAGGTACAGCTCATGTCACAGCATTTAACGATGAACTGAAAAGGAAGAAAAACCATTTTATTTACTTTGAAAATCTAGTCATGGCTACATGCAGCTGGTATAAAAACACAGCCGCTAAGGTCCAGGCGCTCCCATGAAACCACACCATTGACTGAAGTTGAGTTCTCAACAAGCCCACAACTCATTTGCTCCTTTAGCTCAGAGTGAGCATGTTGAGTACTGACTATGTCACTGGCCACTGAGTCAGAGTCATACAGCACAGAAAGAGGCCCTTTGGCCCAACTTGTACGTACCAACCAAACTAAACTATCTTATTTGCCTAGTTTGGCTAATACCCCTCTAAACTTTTCCTCTCCTTGTACCTGTCCAAATATCTTTTACATGTTGTAATTGTACACTTCCTCTGGCAGCTTGTTCCATACATGCACCACCTTATGTGTGAAAAAGTTGCCCCTCAGGTCCCTTTTAAACCTTTCCCGTCTCGTCTTAAACCTATGCCCTCTACATTTGAACTCCTCTACCCTGGAGACAAAACCTTGGCCACTCACTATATCTACGCCCCTCATGATTTTATAAACCTCTATAAGGTGACCCCTCAGCCTCCTACACTCCAGGGAAATAAAGTCCTATCTAGTCTCTTCAATTATCTCAAACCTTTCTGTCTCAGGGACATCCTTGTAAATCTTTTGTGCATCCTTTCTAGTTTAACAACATCCTTCCTGTAGCGGGGCGACCGGAATTGTATACAGTACTCCAAAAGTGGCTTCATGAATGTCTTGTGCAGCCGTAACACACCCTCCCAACTTCTGTACTGAATACTGTGACTAATGAAGGCCAGCTTGCCATCACTGTTTACCTGAGAATCACTTTCAAGGCACAATATACCTGCACCCGTAGGTCTCTTTGCTTGCCAACATTCCCCAGTGCCCTGCCATTAACTGTGTAAGTCCCGTTCTGGTTTGTCTTACCAAAATCCAGCACCTTATTAGAATTAAACTGTATCTGCCATTCCTTGTGATTCCTGCCTTTGGTCAGGGGGCTGAAATTCTGACTGTCCTACTCAGTAGCCGTTTTCATTCTGCTCCTACCTCCTTGAGGTTCCTGCAGGGGATCATGATGATCAGTATCTACCAGCCAGGGACACTGCACATTCTATCAAACCCATTTTGCCCCACTGATGTCTCAGCATTGAGCTGCCACACTGAAGGACCGATAAACTTGAATGGGACGACTACCCTGAGCTCCCCCCACCCCGGTCTGGGACCAAGCTGCAGAAGCAATCTGCGGACTGGGGAAAGGGAAGGTCCATTGCTTGGAATTTCTCAAAGCCCAGCCAGAACAACGGTATTCACTTGATGAAATATTGTTGAGCAGTTGGAATGGGCTGGAGCAGTTTGGAAGCCATGTAGAGCACAGGAAATACCTGTGAATAAAGCTGAGCTGTTCTAAAAATATTAGAATACAAATTAAGAGATTGTAGCAAACACTGTAATGTCACGTGTATTTTGCTACAATATACTGTGAATAAGCGTGGGATAGTGTTGCTACTCTCTGCCACCATCTTAAAACACAGAAACGTAAATCAAAACAGAGAATATAAACGCAGAGAAGTGAAGAAATAAAGAAAGTGTCTGGGGAGATCTAAATGTGGAATAGGTGTAAAGTGACTAATTAAGAGAGTGGGAATACTAAGTGGTTAAGACAAACATTTTCAAGATTGTCACACATTGCTGAAAGTTATAAGATTAGTATGTCATAAGTGAAGGAAACAATATATAAAGACAAGTAGAGAACATCTGCTCAATGATTTGATTTGATTTATTGTTGTCACATGTACCTGAGTACAGTGAAACGTTTTTTTTGTGAGCAGTACAGGCAGATCATAGCAATCAAGGACATACAGATCACAGGGCGCTGAGACAGTGCACAGGAGGTACACAAAGCAAGATCAACATTACTGAAGTTGCAGAGATGCATTCATGAGGGGACAGTGAGGTCTGCAGATGCTGGAGATCAGAGTTGAAAGTGTGTTGCTGGAAAAGCGCAGCAGATCAGGCAGAATCCAAGGAGTAGGAAAATCGATATTTTGGGAAGGAGCCCTGATGAAGGGATGATGCATTCCTGATGAAGGACTCCTGCCCGAAACATCGATTTTCCTGCTCCTCGGATGCCGCCCTGACCTGCTGTGTTTTTCCAGATCCACTCATCAGTCCAATAACAGCAGGGAAGAAGCTGTCCTTGCTCCTGTTGAAGCTCCAGCACCTTCTGTCTGATGGAAGAGGTTGGAATAGAGCATCACTGGGATGGGAGGGCTCTTTACTGATGTTGGTAGCTTTTCCAATGCAACGAGAAGTGTAGATGGAGTCCATGGATGGGAGGTTGGCTTCTGCTCTGGTCTGGGTTTCTTACTGCCCTTAGGGTTCGATGTATATTGAAGCTTGATTAAATCACACTTGGTGTACTCTCAGCAATTATTAATGTGGTTATCTTTTCTAATCGATTATTCTTGGCGTTTCTCATATCAAGATTTATTTTAGAACAAGCATATCCAGGAAGTATTTAGAGATTTAGGATTGTTAATTTTATGTCTGGGCTGATAAGATTTTTCTGATACCCCCAAACTTTATTTTCAAGTGATCACAGCTTTAAATGGTCATTGGCTATTTCTGTGAACCAAGTGAACGATGAAGGTTGGTAGGACTTTTGGGGCTCACTGAGAGTTGAAATGCAACATTCTGGCAACCTTGGGCAGCGTCAAAAGCAGTTATCCTGTTCAGTCATCACCTTAATAGGTCTGTTGAAATAAGTGCATTGTTGGCAAAGAAGGAGAGGTGGCAAGAGTTTGGGGGCTGAGCCAGAAATCTATTAAATGTTTGGATACTATGTTCTGAAATAGCAGGCAATGCAGCGTAAGCAGAATGAGTGGCTGAGCACTGAAGCCAACACATGAAGCTTTGTTGATTTTGTTTTCCCTTCCATATATTTTGTTAAGTGGAAATAGTTTAGACTTGAATAACTTTATTGGTTCGCAGTAAGCTGGAGTGCACTTTCAGAAGCAGAACATCTCAGTGAACAGACTGTCACCAGCCCTTTGACAGTGTGTCCTGCAGGATTGCTTCCAGAACAGTCAGATTGCCAAACTCCCTTTGAAGCCGGCTTTGGCACTCAGCGGCCTGGGCCCGATTGCTGGCGGCTTACAACCCAACTTTCAAAGCACTACGCATTCGTTTTACTTCGGCGACAAATTTTCTGGATCAGAAATGGAGCAAATCGGAGCACGAGTCGGCCATTCGGCCCTTCGAGCCTGCCCCATTCGATACGATGGTGACCGATCGTGCAAGCTCGGCATCCCATTCCCATTTTCTCTCCGTACTCCTTGATCCCTGAGCTGCAAGGGCCCCGTCCAGCTCCCTATTGAATATATTGAACAAAATGGCCCCAACAGCTTCCTGTGGGAGAGAATGCCACAGGTTCACAGTGAAGAAATTCTCCCTCATCTCAGTCTTGAATGGCTTACCCCTTATTCTTAGACTGTGACCCCTAGTTCTGGACTACCCCAACATCGGGAACATTCTCCCACATCTGACCTGTCCAGTCCCATCAGGATTTGATGTGTTTCTGTGAGATCCCCACTTCATTTTTCTCAATCCCAGTGAGTACAAGCCCAGACGATCCAGTCTTTCCTCATATGTCAGTCCTACCATCCCGGGAATCAGGCTGGTGAACCTTCGCTGGACTCCCACAATAGGAAGAATGTCCTTCCTCAGACTAGGAGACCAAAAGTACACACAATACTCAAGCTGTGACCTCACTGCGGCCCTGTATAACTGCAGCAAAGCATCCTTATTGCAAGACTCAGACCTTCTCACTCTGAAAGGCAGCATGCCATTAGCTTTCCTCACTGCCTGCCAACCTTCCACCATCACAACCAGGTCCTGCTGCACCTCCCCCTTTCTGAAACTGCCACCAATCAGATCATAACCTGCCTTCTGGGTTTTTGCCACCAAAGTGGATTAACTCACATCCATCCACATTATATTGCATTTACCAAGAGGTTGCTGACAGTAGCCAACCTGTCTAGGTCAGCATGCTCCGTTAGCTGGACAGCTGATTGGTGATCGAATAGTGTGGTGCTGGAAAAGCACAGCTAGACAGGGAGCACACACAGTCAGACAGGGAGCACGCACAGTCAGACAGGGAGCACGCACAGACAGACAGGGAGCACGCACAGACAGACAGGGAGCACACACTGTCAGACAGGGAGCACACACTGTCAGACAGGGAGCACACACTGTCAGACAGGGAGCACACACTGTCAGACAGGGAGCACGCACAGTCAGACAGGGAGCACGCACAGACAGACAGGGAGCACGCACAGACAGACAGGGAGCACGCACTGTCAGACAGGGAACACGCACAGTCAGACAGGGAGCACGCACAGACAGACAGGGAGCACACACTGTCAGACAGGGAGCACACACTGTCAGACAGGGAGCACGCACTGTCAGACAGGGAGCACGCACTGTCAGACAGGGAGCACGCACAGTCAGACAGGGAGCACGCACAGTCAGACAGGGAGCACGCACAGTCAGACAGGGAGCACGCACAGACAGACAGGGAGCACGCACAGACAGACAGGGAGCACGCACAGACAGACAGGGAGCACGCACAGACAGACAGGGAGCACGCACAGACAGACAGGGAGCACGCACAGCCAGACAGGGAGCACACAGTCAGACAGGGAGCACACAGTCAGACAGGGAGCACACACAGTCAGACAGGGAGCACACAGCCAGACAGGGAGCACACACAGTCAGACAGGGAGCACACACAGTCAGACAGGGAGCACGCACAGTCAGACAGGGAGCACACACAGTCAGACAGGGAGCACGCACAGTCAGACAGGGAACACACGCAATCAGACAGGGAGCACGCGCAGTCAGACATAGAGCACGCACAGCCAGACAGGGAGCACGCACAGCCAGACAGGGAGCACGCACAGTCAGACAGGGAGCACGCACAGTCAGACAGGGAGCACGCACAGTCAGACAGGGAGCACGCGCAGCCAGACAGGGAGCACTCGCAGTCAGACAGGGAGCACACGCAGTCAGACAGGGAGCACACGCAGTCAGACAGGGAGCGCACAGTCAGACAGGGAGCACGCACAGTCAGATAGGGTGCACGCACTGTCAGAGAGCACACACAGCCAGACAGGGTGCACGCACAGTCAGACAGGGAGCACACACAGTCAGACAGGGAGCACACAGAGTCAGACAGGGAGCACACAGCCAGACAGGGAGCACACACAGTCAGACAGGGAACACACACAGTCAGACAGGGAGCACGCACAGTCAGACAGGGAACACACGCAATCAGACAGGGAGCACGCGCAGTCAGACATAGAGCACGCACAGCCAGACAGGGAGCACGCACAGCCAGACAGGGAGCACGCACAGTCAGACAGGGAGCACGCACAGTCAGACAGGGAGCACGCACAGTCAGACAGGGAGCACGCGCAGCCAGACAGGGAGCACTCGCAGTCAGACAGGGAGCACACGCAGTCAGACAGGGAGCACACACAGTCAGACAGGGAGCGCACAGTCAGACAGGGAGCACGCACAGTCAGATAGGGTGCACGCACTGTCAGAGAGCACACACAGCCAGACAGGGTGCACGCACAGTCAGACAGGGAGCACACACAGTCAGACAGGGAGCACACACAGTCAGACAGGGAGCACACAGCCAGACAGGGAGCACACACAGCCAGACAGGGAACACACACAGTCAGACAGGGAGCACGCACAATCAGACAGGGTGCACGCACAATCAGACAGGGTGCACGCGCAGTCAGACATAGAGCACGCACAGCCAGACAGGGAGCACGCACAGCCAGACAGGGAGCACGCACAGTCAGACAGGGAGCACGCACAGTCAGACAGGGAGCACGCACAGTCAGACAGGGAGCACGCACAGTCAGACAGGGAGCACGCGCAGCCAGACAGGGAGCACTCGCAGTCAGACAGGGAGCACACGCAGTCAGACAGGGAGCACACGCAGTCAGACAGGGAGCGCACAGTCAGACAGGGAGCACACACAGTCAGATAGGGTGCACGCACTGTCAGAGAGCACACACAGCCAGACAGGGTGCACGCACAGTCAGACAGGGAGCACACACAGTCAGACAGGGAGCACACACAGTCAGACAGGGAGCACACAGCCAGACAGGGAGCACACACAGCCAGACAGGGAACACACACAGTCAGACAGGGAGCACACAGCCAGACAGGGAGCACACAGCCAGACAGGGAGCACACACAGCCAGACAGGGAACACACACAGTCAGACAGGGAGCACGCACAATCAGACAGGGTGCACGCACAATCAGACAGGGTGCACGCGCAGTCAGACAGGGAGCACGTGCAGTCAGACAGGGAGCACACAGTCAGACAGGGAGCACACAGTCAGACAGGGAGCACACGCAGTCAGACAGGGAGCACACAGTCAGACAGGGAGCACACAGTCAGACAGGGAGCACACACAGTCAGACAGGGAGCACGCGCAGTCAGACAGGGAGCACGCACAATCAGACAGGGTGCACGCGCAGTCAGACAGGGAGCACGCACAGTCAGACAGGGAGCACGCACAGCCAGACAGGGAGCACGCACAGCCAGACAGGGAGCACACGCAGTCAGACAGGGAGCACGCGCAGCCAGACAGGGAGCACACACAGTCAGTCAGGCAGCACACAGCCAGACAGGGAGCACACACAGTCAGACAGGGAACACACACAGTCAGACAGGGAGCACACACAGCACACGAACAGTCAGACAGGGAACACACGCAGCCAGGCAGGGAGCACACACAGCCAGGCAGGGAGCACACACAGCCAGGCAGGGAGTACACACAGTCAGGCAGGGAGCACACACAGTAAGATAGGCAGTACACTGCCAGACAGGCGGCAAACAGCCAGACAGGCAGTAGACAACCAGACAGGCATCACACACGGCCAGACAGGCAGTACACAGTCAGACAGGGAGCACACACGGCCAGATAGGGAGCACACATGGCCAGACAGGCAGCACACACAGTCAGATAGGCAGCACACACAGTCAGACAGGGAGCACACACAGTCAGACAGGGAGCACACACAGCCAGACAGGGAGCACACACAGCCAGACAGGGAGCACACGCAGCCAGACAGGGAGCACACGCAGCCAGACAGGGAGCGCACACAGCCAGACAGGCAGCGCACACAGCCAGACAGGCAGCGCACACAGCCAGACAGGCAGCACACACAGTCAGACAAGGAGCACACACAGCCAGACAGGGAGCACACACAGCCAGACAGGAGCACACACAGCCAGACAGGAGCACACACAGCCAGACAGGGAGCACACACAGCCAGACAGGGAGCACACAGTCAGACAGGCAGCAAACAGCTGGATTGACAGCACACAGCCCGTCAGGCAGCACACAGCTAGACAGGCAGCAAACAGCCAAACAGTCAGACAGGCAGCACACAGCCAGTCAAGCATCACACAGTCAGACAGGCAGCACGCAGCTGGACAGGCAGCACACACAACCAGACAGGCAGCACACACAGCAGGACAGGCAGCACACAGCCAGAGAAGCAGCACACACATTCAGACAAGAAGCACACAGCCAGTCAGACAGTCAGCACAGAGCCGGACAGGCAGCACACAGCAGGACAGGCAGTGATGCTGAAAAAGCACAGCCAGACAGGGAGCACATAGTCAGACAGGGAGCACACACAGCCAGAGAGGCAGCGCACATAGCAGGACAGGCAGCACACACAGCCGACAGGCAGCACACACAGCCGGACAGGCAAAACACACAGCCAGACAGGCAGTATACAGTCAGACAGGCAGCACACAGCCAGGCAGGCAGCGCACAGCCAGTCAGGCAGTGACGCTGGAAAAGCACAGCCAGACAGGGAGCACATAGTCAGACAGGGAGCAGCACACAGCCAGACAAGCAGCACACACATTCAGACAGCGAGCACACACAGCCGGACAGGCAACACACACAGCCAGGCAGGCAGCACACAGCCAGTCAGGCAACACACAGCCAGTCAGGCAACACACAGCCAGTCAGGCAGCAAACAGCCAAACAGTCAGACAGGCAGAACACAGCCGGACAGGCAGCACACAGCCAGTCAGGCAGCACACAGCCGGACAGGCAGCACACAGCCGGACAGGCAGCACACACAGTCAGACAAGGAGCACACACAGTCAGACAAGGAGCACACACAGCCAGACAGGAGCGCACACAGCCAGACAGGAGCGCACACAGCCAGACAGGGAGCACACAGTCAGACAGGCAGCAAACAGCTGGATTGGCAGCACACAGCCCGTCAGGCAGCACACAGCCAGACAGGCAGCAAACAGCCAAACAGTCAGACAGGCAGCACACAGCCAGTCAAGCATCACACAGTCAGACAGGCAGCACACAGCTGGACAGGCAGCACACACAGCCAGACAAGCAGCACACACAGGACAGGCAGCACACAGCCAGACAAGCAGCACACACATTCAGACAAGAAGCACACAGCCAGTCAGACAGTCAGCACACAGCCGGACAGGCAGCACACAGCAGGACAGGCAGTGACGCTGAAAAAGCACAGCCAGCCAGGGAGCACACACAGCCAGAGAGGCAGCGCATACAGCAGGACAGGCAGCACACACAGCCGGACAGGCAAAACACACAGCCGGACAGGCAGCACACAGCCAGGCAGGCAGCGCACAGCCAGGCAGGCAGCGCACAGCCAGGCAGGCAGTGACGCTGGAAAAGCACAGCCAGACAGGGAGCACATAGTCAGACAGGGAGCAGCACACAGCCAGACAAGCAGCACACACATTCAGACAGCGAGCACACACAGCCGGACAGGCAACACACACAGCCAGGCAGGCAGCACACAGCCAGTCAGGCAACACACAGCCAGTCAGGCAACACACAGCCAGTCAGGCAACACACAGCCAGTCAGGCAGCAAACAGCCAAACAGTCAGACAGGCAGAACACAGCCGGACAGGCAGCACACAGCCGGACAGGCAGCACACAGCCGGACAGGCAGCACACACAGTCAGACAAGGAGCACACACAGCCAGACAAGGAGCACACACAGCCAGACAGGGAGCACACACAGCCAGACAGGGAGCACACACAGCCAGACAGGGAGCACACACAGCCAGACAGGAGCACACACAGCCAGACAGGGAGCACACAGTCAGACAGGCAGCAAACAGCTGGATTGGCAGCACACAGCCCGTCAGGCAGCACACAGCCAGACAGGCAGCACACAGCCAAACAGTCAGACAGGCAGCACACAGCCAGTCAAGCATCACACAGTCAGACAGGCAGCACACAGCTGGACAGGCAGCACACACAGCCAGACAGGCAGCACACACAGGACAGGCAGCACACAGCCAGACAAGCAGCACACACATTCAGACAAGAAGCACACAGCCAGTCAGACAGTCAGCACACAGCCGGACAGGCAGCACACAGCAGGACAGGCAGTGACGCTGAAAAAGCACAGCCAGCCAGGGAGCACACACAGCCAGAGAGGCAGCGCATACAGCAGGACAGGCAGCACACACAGCCGGACAGGCAAAACACACAGCCGGACAGGCAGTATACAGTCAGACAGGCAGCACACAGCCAGGCAGGCAGCGCACAGCCAGGCAGGCAGTGACGCTGGAAAAGCACAGCCAGACAGGGAGCACATAGTCAGACAGGGAGCAGCACACAGCCAGACAAGCAGCACACACATTCAGACAGCGAGCACACATAGCCGGACAGGCAACACACACAGCCAGGCAGGCAGCACACAGCCAGTCAGGCAGCAAGCAGCCAAACAGTCAGACAGGCAGCACACAGCCGGACAGGCAGCACACACAGTCAGACAGGGAGCACACATTCAGACAGGCAGCATGTAGCTGGACAGACAGCACACACAGTCAGACAGGGAGCACACATTCAGACAGGCAGCATGTAGCTGGACGGACAGCACACACAGTCAGACAGGCAGCACACAGCCGGACAGGCAGCATCCGAGGAGCAGGAGAGCTGACGTTTCGAGCAAATGTTTTCACCATGATTAAAACGTCGATTCTCCTGCTCCTCCTATGCTGCCTGTCCGGCTGTGCTTTTCCAGCGCCACATTCTTGGACTCTGATCTCCAGCACCGGCAGTCCTCACGTTCTCCTGGCTGCTTTGTGGTGCAGAATGATGCCAACTTCGTGGGTTCAATTCCTGCCCCTAAATGACATCACCACGCAATAGCGTTCCACTTGACCTCTCCCCTCATCTGAGGTGTTGACTGAGCCTCAGGTTAAACCACCACCAATCATCCCTCTCTAGTTGGAGAGCAGCTCACTGGTCTGGTAAAACCATGGCAACTTCACCTTTATGCAGTGGCTTGTCCACCACAGCGTACAGAGAATGGCAATATGAAGCACAATGGACACAATGCTGGTAAAGAACAGGCAACCTCCTGGAGTGGGATACCAAATAAATCAGTGTCCCATTTTGTACTGAATGATTGTACTTTATCACTGAACCTTGGTACCCTCAGACGGTGAGGATCATGGTCTGTGTCTGTTTAATATTAGCTCGATGTTGCACGCAAAAGCAGAAGATTTGCAGAAAAGTATTGAACAAACACATTAGACTTCTGCTGTGAAGATCTGAGGAGCGTGCAGATCTCAGGGAATTAGAACATTTTTGCACAGTGGGTCGGGGGAGCTTTACTCAATTAATTATCTTAATTTGGGTTGACGCGGTAGGAGGGTGGTTTAATGCCATGTTTCTCACACAGAGCGAGAAAACCAGGGTTCACCAAACCAGTCTCGAGCATGGCAGCTCGCGGTTGAGAGACAATTCAATTTTACGTTAAGCCCAGTGCTGATTTTATCGAGCTGGTGGAAAAGACATCTGGCGTCCCAGCCCAGATACAGCAAGCTTATTAATACCTGAGGCAGAATGACTCCATTACAATCGCAGGCATTAGAGGTTATCACAAAACTGCCAGGAAATCTATGCAACCACAATATTTTAAATATGTCAAACATAAATGGAAACTTGGCTCTAGGGAGCGCAAGTAATGGTGAGATATAGAAAGACAGATGAAGCACAAAAAGACAGAGAGAAATAAAAAGATGAGGCAGAAGCAAGAGAGTCATAGAGATGTACAGCAAGGAAACAGACCCTTCAGTCCAACTTGTACATGCCAACCAGATATTTGAAATTAATCCAGTCCCATTTGCTAGCACCCAGCCCATGTCCCTCTAAACCCTTCCTATTCATATACCCATCCAGATGCCTTTTAAATGTTGTAGTTGTACCAGCCTCCACCACTTCCTCTGGCAGCTCATTCCATACACATACCACCCTCTGCGTGAAAATGTTGCCCCCCTTAGATCCTTTTAATATCTTTCCCCTCTCACTCTAGATCTATGCCCTCTAAGTTCTGGACTCTGTCACCCCAGGGAAAAGACCTTGTCTATTTATCTTATCCATAACCCTTATGATTTTATAAACCTCTATAAGGTCACCCCTCAGCCTCCGACCCTCCAGGGAAAACAGCCCCACCCTGTACAGCCTCTCCCTGTAGCCCAAATCCTCCAACCCTGGCAACATCCTTGTAAATCTTTTCTGAAACATTTCAAGTTTCACATCATCTTTCCGATAGGAAGGAGACCAGAATTGCACGCAATATTCCAACAGTGGCCTAATCAATGTCCTGTACAGCCGCAATATGACCTCCCAACTCCTGTACTCAATACTCTGACCAATAAAGGAAAGCATACCTAACGCCTCCTTCACTATCCTATCTACCTGTGGCTCCATTTTCAAGGAACTATGAACCTGCACTCCAAGATCTCTTTGTTCAGCAACACTCCCCAGGACCTTACCATTGAGTGTCTAAGTCCTGCTTTGATTTGCTTTCCCAAAATAATTATCACTTGCTTACTTACTACAACATGAAGATCTACTCCAGAACCTTGTGTGACTTTGACACAGTTTTTATTTTGCGTCCTCCCCACAGCCCCATGTTGTTGACTTCTCATGTGAACAAACCAGCTGAACATTGGGGTCAACGTTCGGAATTTGAGAGGTCCTCCCTGAATCCATACGTTGTTACCAGAACTGATCCCCTGGGCCTTGCACGACAACGAGTAGGAACTAGAGCCACCCAATATTCAGGGGAGAAAGGAACCACCTTATCAACATACAGAAAGAGAACGAGTTTTTGACCGGGCGTGTTGTAACGCCGGGTGTGCATCAGCCCTATTGCAGATTACACCTCATTTCCACTTGTATAGAAAGCAGTGGGAATAGTTCTGAGAGCAGGCCAGCACTCTGTGCTGCATTGGAATGATTTATGACAAGCATAATTTCTTGTCTAAATCTCACAGATACTTAACAGTCATAGAGCTATACAGCACCGAAACAGACCCTATGGTCCAACCGTCCATGCTGACCAGAAATCCTAAATTAATCTAGTCCCATTTTCCAGCACTTAGCCCATATCCATCGAAACCAATCCTATTCATAAACCCATCCAGACACCTTTTAAATGCTGAAATTGTACCAGCCTCCATCACTTCCTCTGGCAGCTCGTTCCATACACGTACCACCTCCACACCAACATGTCTCCCTTACAATCCCTTTTAAATCTTTCCCCTCTCACCTTCAACCTATGCCATCTAGTTTTGGACTCCCCTTAACCTTGACTACTTACCCTATTCATGCCTTTTGTGATTTTATGAACCTCTATAAGGTCGCCCCTCAGCCTCCGACGTGCCAGGAAAAACAGCTCCAGCCTGTTCAGCCTTATTTATGTATAGTTAGTAAGTTTGCAGATGGCACCAAAATTGGAGGTGTAGTGGACAGTGGACCTCAGATTACAACAGGATCTGGACCAGATGGGCCAATGGGCTGAGATGTGGCAGATGGAGTTTAATTCAGATAAATGTGAGGTGCTGCATTTTGGCAAATCAGAGCAGGACTTATACAGTTAATGGTAAGATCCCAGGGAGTGTTGCTGAACAAAGAGACCTTGGAGTGCAGGTTCATAGTTCCTTGAAAATGGAGCCAGAGGTAGATAGGATAGTGAAGAAGGCATTTGGTATGCTTTCCTTTATTGGTCAGAGTATTGGGGAGGGGAGTTGGGAGGCCATGTTGTGGCCATACAGGACATTTGTTAGGCCATTTTTGGAATACAACATGCAATTCTCCTTCCTATTGGAGAGATGTTGTGAAACTTGAAAGGGTCCAGAAAAGATTTACAAGGGTGTTGCCAGGGATGGAGGATCTGAACTACAGGGAGAGGCTGAACAGGCTGGGGCTGTTTTCCCTGGAGTGATGGAGGCTGAGAGGTGACCTTATAGAGGTTTACAAAATTATGAGGGCATGGGTAGGGTAAATAGACAAAATCTTTTCCCTGGGGTCGGGGATTCCAGAACTAGGTTTAGGTTGAGAGGGGAAAGATTTAAAAAGGACCTAAAGGGAAACTTTTTCACGCAGAGAGTGAACCTATTCATAAACCCATCCAGACACGAATTCTAATTGTGAGATGGAACTGCTGTTTTGGAATGAGCTGCCAGAGGAAGTGGTGGAGGCTGGTACAATTGCAACATTTAAAAGGCATCTGGATGGGTATATGAATCGGAAGGGTTTGGAGGGATATGATCCAAGTGCTGGCAAATGGGACTAGATTAGGTTAGGATATCTGGTCGGCATGGACGAGTTAGACCAGAGGTCTGTTTCGGTGCTGTACACCTCTATGACTATCTCCACACATCCCACATCCAGGGACGTTGGCATCTGACATGTGTCATTCTCCTGGCGTATCTCTGACCCACTGCCCTTCAGTGCTGTCCCCCCAGGCTTGCCTCCCCAGCCAGAGATACCAAGCTCACCGCACTGCCATCTTGCTGTGCCATTTCGCATAGACACAAAGCCAGGAAGCATACCATGATTATCATCAGGCCTCAGTTGAAAAGTGTGGTGCCGGAAACGTGCAGCAGGCCAGGCAGCATCCGCGTTTCCGGCACCACACTTTTCAACTCTGGTCTCCAGCATCCGCAGTCCTCACTTTCTCCTATCATCAGTCCTCAGTCAGGTCAAGGGGTTCCCTTTGTTCACGGGTGGGTCCTAGCCCAGTAAATCAAGGACGATCTCCAGCACCAATCTAGGGGCTTGGACACAGTCAGCTGTTTGGGGCATCCCATTGGAGGTCAAAGTTCAAAGAAAGGATGGAAGTGAAGATTTAATAGTCACTGAATGCTGGAATTTATCTGCAGTCCAATGGATAGCGTGAGAAGCAGAGGGCTGGCCCTGTGTAACAGGTCTTCGTTTTGCTGGGATCCATTATCTCCACGTCCTGGTACAGAGAGCACCATCTGGGAAAAAGCCTCAATTTCCCCCACGTCAACTCTCAGAGCACAAGCTGTGGCAGTCAACAGTCGCAAGAGGAGCAGAGAACCATCTGCAATGTATGCCGGACCCTTTAACATCATGCAGGGCCCTTGACATCTCACAGAGTGCTCTCTTCACAGACAGAGAGAACAAAACAGCAGTTCCATCTCACAACTAGAATTCGTAATGAATATTTCATTTTGACAAGTGCCATGGCATTAAGGTGTCAATAATTCAAGACAATTTCACCCTGCTTCCTCCCGCACTCAGGGGGGGTTACTTTCCAATTCAATGAGTCAGCGGTTTTGTTACACACTCAGTCTCTGCACTTCTGTCACCACACAGTCTTCATACTGGGGAACATTACAGCGGGCGGAGAGTTCCCTGTAGCTCCTTCAACTACTGCCAGTGCTGAAGAACTCAGGCACCACCATAACATCCTGGCACCAGAGGTCAGAGGTGACATTTTGCTGAACAATTAAAGGTTGGCACTCCTACAAAATAAAAACCAGGGCCAGTATGAAGCAGCGAGTCCATTCTCTCTTCTATCCCCTTCCCCAGACTCTGCCCTCATGCTCTGACCAGCAACAGAAAGTCCCATCTTCCTGAAACTCAAATGCCCTCATCCTTCATAAAGTCAGATCAGATCCTCCACAGCCTCCTTGCTGCAGAATGGATCAGACTTATCCAGGTTTTTAAAAAAAAAATTCACTGGGTGTGGGGGTGGCGTCATTTAGGCCAGTACTTCTTGCCTGTCCCTAATTGTCTTGGAAGAGGCAGTGGTGAGCTGCCTTCTTGAACCAGTGAAATTCTTGGAAGGCAGGGGAGGGAATTCCAGGATTTTGGTCCAGCAACAGTGAAGGAACGGCGATAAATTATGGTGCTCCCACATATATGCTGCCCCTGTCCTTCTGGATGGAAGTGGTCATGGGTCTGGAAGGTGCTGTCTGAGGATCCCTGGTGAATTCCTGCAGTGTATCTTGTAGATAGTACACACTGCTGTCACTGAGCATTGGAGGTAGAGGGAGTGGATGCTTGTGGATGTGGTGCTGATCAAGTGGGCTGCTTGGTCCTGGATGATGTCAAGCTTCATGAGTGTTGTTGGAGCTGCACCCATCCAGGGAAATGGGGAGTATCCCATCACATTCCCCATTGTAGATGATGGACAGGCACTGGGGAGTCAGGCGTTGAGATCCTGACCCAGCCCATTGCAGTTCACAATTCCAGCTTTTTATTTGGTAAAATGATGATGCTTTTTACAAGTGAAATTTAAATCAATGCTTTAAAACAAAAATCACATAAGTTTTAAACACTTCTGCTATCCACAGCCATGGTTCCATTAACAAGCACTGGTGGGTGTGACTGGGCACTCCGCTGTCGTGAGGCGATGGGTACAGCGCCCATTCTCCCTCTTAACAGTGCATTATCTCCCAGTTCAGGAAGCTTCCCGGGGACAGCTGCAAACAACGTTATCCCGAGAAAGTACAGCTGGACCGAATCTCAGGTTCACAGCTCCCTCCCTCGGCTCAGGAACGGGTCAAATTGAAGTTCGTGCCCGTTACCATGCCAACAAGCTGGTCAGGTCCATTTTGGCAGCGTGGGAACAAAACCCAAGCTGCCAATTTGAGAGGCGTTCCAGACTGCAGATGTTTATTCAGGCTCGATTACATCATGTGCTCAAGACAACATCTCACTTAATGTTATTGGTGCAAAAGGGAACGACAGAGTGGACACTGTAGACCTTTCCCACAGTACCGCCCTGCCACACTCACAGACACACACACACTCACACACACATATACTCACACATACACGCACTCACAGACACAGACACACGCATAGAGACACATGCAGACACACAACATACACAGACACACACATTAATACACAGACACACAGACTAAGTGAAAGTTGGAGATCATAACCATAAAATTATACAGCATGGAAACAGACCCATTGGTCCACCTATGTTGACCAGATATCCGTAATAAATCAAGTCTCACTTTCCAGCATTTGGCCTATATCCTGATGGAGGGCTTCTGCCTGAAACATCAATTCTCCTGCTCCTAGGATACTGCCTGACCTGCTATGCTTTTCCAGCATCACATTTTTCGACTCAATCTCCAGCATCTACAGCCCTCACATTCTCCTATATCCGTCTAAACCGTTCCTATTCATATACCCACCCAGATGCCTTTTAAATACTGTAATTGTACCAGCCTCCACCACTTCCTCTACGTGAAAAAGTTACCCCTCAGGTCCTTTCTAAATTTTTTTCCCTCACTTTAAAACTCTAGTTTAAGATTTCCCTACGCCAGCGAAAATGCCTTGGCTATGTATTCTATCCATGCCCTTCATGATTTTACAAACCACAGCCTCCGATGTGCCGGGAAAACAGCCTATTCAGCTTCTCCCTATAGCTCAAATCACGTTGGAGAGATGCAGTTAGCTCAAGCTATGGAGATAGGAAGCCAATCACTGCTGAGTTTCCATAGCTTGATGACTAGGTGTAGAAACCTCGTGTTTACTCTACAGCTCAAGAAATTCAGTCCTGCCCTCTGCGTTGTCTTTGTTTTTGGTGGTGAGAGGTGACTCTGTGCTGCAACCCATCTCCCCCTCGTTTCAAACAGCCCTCCAACTGGGCTCCTTAGGAAAGCAAAGAGTGACCCCGAATCGTTGCTAAGGAAGTAACCCCAGCAAGCAAGTAGCAACTCAGAGACAGGCCGAAATGGACACCAGCCAAGTAAGGCCATCACTGACCCTGTCAGACACCAGCCCTACTCTTCACAGGATCATGAGCAAGATCCTGGGATTTCTGATCCTGAATTCACATCAGCCCCATTCCAGTGAAATGTCCAGGAAGCTCACATGAATATTCCTGGACAGGAAAATACAAAGGCCTTGAGCCCCACACTCACACTGACAGAAATATTCAGCCCCCCCATTCCAATTCTAGTCAGACTTACTCTCCGGTGAAAAAGGATTCCTACCATTCTGTGATGAAAAAAAAATTTCCTCTCAACCCCTTCTACCCCTCACCTTAAATCCATGTCCTTGGTCATTGATCCCTTGAGCAAGGAGAAAGGTTTTTTTCTCCTGTCTACCCTATCTGAGCCCCTCATACATTTATCCATCTCCCCTGTGTCCCTTATACTGTAAGGAAAACAACCCTAGTCAGTCCAATCTCTATATTAAGTGAAACTCCCTAGCCCGGCAACGTATGGGTAAATCTCCTCTGTACCCTCGCCAGTGCTGTCACATCCCTCCATTAATGTAGACTCCAGAACTGCACACAACACTACGGCCTAACCAACATTCAATACAGTTCCAGCATCACCTCCCTTCTCTTAAACTCTGTCTTGACTAATGAAGGCAACATTGCAATAAGCCTTCAACCATTTAATCCACCTGCCCTGATAATTTAAGGGACTGGTGTACATGCACACCATGGTCTCTCTGATCCTTGGTGCTTCTCAGGGTCCTATCATTCATCATGGATATATTTTATTCTTGTCTCATTTCATTTGTAACTGGGAGAACATGATTAATCTTTCTGTTTGCAGCCACTATTCTACAATCTTTTCCAAGAAAATAATATCACAGTTCAGCATTGGTCATCAATGACATTAGTGTGTGGTCAGTCTCAGGAACAGTAAATCAACCCAGACCCATTACTGTATGGATGGGATTAGTTTTAATGCACCCGAACCTAATACTGGACCAATGCACTATTACTGCTGTTACTTATTAGAAATAATCTAATTAATATACAATTGCACTTCCAAACGCAGATCCCATTTAACAAGGCCCATTTAAGAAGGCCACCTTCTTTTCTGTCAAAGTTAAAAATCACACAACACCAGGTTATAGTCCAACAGGTTTAATTGGAAGCACTTGCTTTCGGAGCGACGCTCCTCCATCAGGTAGCTGTGCTCGGAAAGCTAGTGCTTCCAACTAAACCTGTTGGACTATAACCTGGTGTTGTGTGATTTTTTAACTTTGTACACCCCAGTCCAACACCGGCATCTCCAAATCTGTTCTGTCGTTCCGTTTCCAAACAAAGATAGCATCTTGGAAGCATTACAGCACTCTCCGTAATCAAATCAAGACTGTTATTGTTGCAAATGAGCAAGAATTTCTTTCACTCTGAATAAAGTGTTGACTGAGCTATTCCTCTTCCTCGTCCCACCTCGGTCCCATATCCTGTGTGTCTCTAAAATAGATCAATCTCCAAATTAAGGCATCAAGCTTTTGGAAGAGTGCCAGTTTTTTTGGGTGAAAAAGTACTTCCTGATTTCTTTTCGCAACACAAGTGTGTGGCCATTTGAGCCGCTGTCCCCTTGTTATTAATTGCCTGCCCAGATAAAATAATTCCCCTGCACATTCCTGATCAAATCTATTTTAACATCACCCTTTAATTTCCTATATGAAAGGTACTATGGACCAATATGCCTGTCCATTAACCCATTGATCATGGATATCATTCCAGTGAATCGGCAAGATATCCCTCTCCAAGGCCAGTACATCCTTCCTAAGGTGTGGCCACAGCCAAACACAATACACCAGATGTGGCCTGAACAAATGTAGCTCGAACTTCCTCCCCTTTCGAGATCAAGTTTTCTTTTGGAATGTTTTTATTTGAAATTAAGAGCTTATTTTAGATGCTACATCTGGCTTCTATGTAAAGCTGTATCCACTTTCAGATCCTGGACATTGAAAAGGAATGGGGAGAGATTTAGAATGAATCTCCTGAGACTCAAAATTGACAAAAGGTCAAAATGCCTGCACTTGTCTCTTACAAATGGGACTTTTATGGTTAGCGACTGGGTTCATTCCGGTGCAGAGAGAGAAAGAGATGTCATTCTGACAGACGGAATAATTTCAAAAACAGGAGTTCATAGTTAGAGAACTTGGATGGAATTTCCCTTCTCAAAGCAGCGACATGGGGAACAGCACTATCAGCAGTGCAATAGTGCGGTGGCTCAGTGGTTAGCACTGCTGCCTCACATCTCCAGGAACCTGGGTTCGATTCCAGCCTTGGGTGACTGTCTGTGTGGAGTTTGCACATTCTCCTGGTGTCTGCGTGGGTTTCCTCTGGGTACTCCGGTTTCCTCCCACAATCACAAAGATGTGCAGGTTAGATGGATTGGCCATGCTAAATTGCCCATAGTCTCCAGGGATGTGCAGGCTAGATAGATTAACCGTGGGAAATGCAGGAGTGAGGTGGACACTGGGTGGGATAGTGTTTGGAGGGTCGATGTGGACTCGATGGGCCAAATGGCCTGCTTCCACACAGTAGGGATTCCATAAAAAGGAAACCAGAGCACATCTCCATTATTTGAAGGGATTAATGGCTATCAGCCTGGAAAAGCGACAGAGTGAGCCCCTCTCTCTCTGCAAGACATCACTGGGTACAGATACTCAAACAGGTTGGAAGGAACTGGGTGAAACAGTGTGAACCCTCCCTCACTGCTGGAACAGTCATGTGAATAGTCACGCTCCAGATTCGGGGGAAGTAATGGGGTAATTAATCTGGCAGAAAGATGGCATCATTTGTAAGGAAGGAGAATTCATCCCAGAGTGAGACATTACCTGGGGGAACAGTTCAGGGAACATGGAGGAAGTATGGGAATAGAGTTGGTAAATGTTAAAGGCGAGGGTGGGGGTGGGGGTGGGGGGAGGGATTATTGAAGACCAAAGAGTACGAAAAGGGTCAGGAATCTAACTTCAGATATGAGGACAACTGAGAAAGGGGGCAGTCAGTGCAGACTGAGGGTGTTCTACTGAATTGCATTCAGTATATGAAACAAGGTCTCAATGAAGTAGTTGCGCAGATTGAAGTTGGCAGGTACAATGTTGTGAGTATCCCAGAGTCGTGGCTGCAGGGGATCAGGGCTGGGAATTCAATATCCAAGGATACACTCAAAAAGACAGGGAGTGGGTAGAAGCTGCCTTATTAGGAAGAAATGATGTGAAAGCGATAGCGAGAAATGATTTGGAAGGTGTAGAATCTGTGTGGGTAGTGTTGAGGAGCCACAAAGGGTAAAAGACTCTGATGGGAGTGAGGTACAGACCTCATCGCAGGATACAGGATAGAAAAGGCATGTGCGAAAGTCAATAAGGTCAGAAATTGCTGGGAAACTTCAGCAAGTCTGGCAGCAACTGTGGAGGGAAAATAGCACTAACCTTTCAGGCCCTTCCTCAGAACTAGTTCTACTCGGAGAGGCTGGGATCCGAGGGCACAGCCTCAGAGGGAAGGGATGGCCTGCTTTAGAACTGAGATGAATTTCTTCAGCCAGAGGGTGGTGATTCTGTGAAACTCACTGCCACAGAGGGCTATAGGGGCCAGGTCATTGAGTGTATTTAAGACAGAGATAGACAGGTTCTTGATTAGTGAGGGGATCAAGGGTTACAGGGAGAAGGCAGGAGAGTGGAGTTAAGAAACATATCAACCATGGTCGAATTGTAGAGCAGATTCAATGGGCTGAATGGCCTAATTCTGTTCCTAAACCTGACGGTCTGAATCGAAGGATATCAACTAGAAATTATTATTGACATTCAGCTACATAAAGATTGAACTCTTTCCCAGTTTAACATGCTTTCCTTCAGAGATGACACAGAAAGGACTTCATGTTCAACCTGTGAAAGATGTACACAGATTCAGATCGATCCATTTGGGTTATCACGCAGGGATCATCCCTGAGCACCAGCTTGTTGGGTCTGTCACAGGAGGAACTGCCCTCTACTTCAATGTACAGTCTGTTTCTTTCTTCACTTTTGACAAGAATGGATGAGGAACTCATCTGGATGTAAACAGGTTTCAGAACGTTGTTATGGCCAAGTGAGGAGGGGTGATTGAACTTCCATCTTGGCAATCTTTCTGTCCCACATCAAGGCTTTATGTCCATTTTAGCAAGCAGCTGTACCTCTCTGTAATAAAAGTACACACCCTCATTCAAGAGGGCATTCTGCGGTGGCAATCACTCACCAGTGAGTATGATTGTCCACCTCGGAAATTCCGTGTGACCACTCCTGAGTCCTGTGTGGCTGTTCAGCCCAAATCCTAGAGTCACACCTTGCACCACACATTTGGCAGGTGTTTCTGGGAGGTGGGATTGATCCTTGGCCCAGAGGCCAATTGACATTCCTTTCTCTGGCTCCTTTTCCCTGCCTCCTATTGCCTGACAGACCAGTCCCTTCATACAGCAGCTTCCTTCAAGTCGGTTTCATCCCCGAGGGACCAACGTGCGGCATTTTTGAAAATGGGCGTCTTTGAAATGTTCCCCTCACCCTCCACCCATTCGAGTGTCTTCCTTCAGCTGGGCGGAGGGGATTTGCTTTGGCTGTTGGAACCCAGATATCTTAAGCTCGTGGTCAATTCTGCAGATAATCGTGACCTCGATGCTGGTGCTATTGGCTGCTTCAAGGCTGCTGGTGTTACTCTGCCTGTCCTCTCAGGCGACGCAGTGAATCCATCTCAAACAGCATTTTCTTCTCAAGAGGTGGCAGCTAAATATTGATCAAGTTTCAGAGCCAGATAGAAGAGTTGGAAGGATGACGACATTGTACAGAAGGATGTTGGTGTCAGCACAGATGTCATGGTCACTGAAGACTCTCATCCTCAGGCATCTGAAAGCAGTGCTCACAGATTGGGTGTAATGTCAAAGCTCCACGTGGATGTCAGCCTGAGATGAGAGATAGATAAAGGAAATGTTCCCTGTTTGGAAGGGTTTCTCTTTAGGGAGGATGCAACCGGACGTTGACCTGGAAAAGGTTCGTCAAGTCACTTTGAGATCGAGGCTGAGATCAATTCTTCAGTACGTTTCCGCAAAGTGGAGTGAGGCTTGAAGGTTCTCTGCCGAGAGAGTGGGAAATGCCACAAAGCGAGGTCAGTGTCGTTTTCATCTTCGGATTTCAACCGATTGATGATTTTTTTTCTGGGCAGCCGACCGTTGACAGGATCTTCGAAGGGACTTCTGATGGTTTCAACAGACACACACAATCAGCAGGGATACAGTAAAGCGACTTTGCACAAAGTTAAGATGCTCAGACAACCAGTGTAGACACGGTAGCCTGAATGGGTCCTACTGCACTGTGAAACGTAATTGACATTCCAGGCTGAAAGTAACAAGGTGCATACATGTTCACGGCTGTGGTCACCTTCTCAGCTACTGGTCCTTGTCCTCCTGAGGTTGCAATTGTTGTTGGAGGAGGGAGAGGAGTCCTTCCTGGAGCAGAGGTGTCTCACAGAGTATTGGTGCGGAGCTTCAATAGGGGCACGGCTGCCTGAACACGGCGAGAATTAGTGAATGGGCTTGATTCACTTGTTAAATTATAATCTACCTTCATGTATTTTTTTATTCACTCAATGCCTGTACATTTGAGCTGCAAATGTGTTGCTGGTCAAAGCACAGCAGGTTAGGCAGCATCTCAGGAATTTTTACACCTGTACATTTGAGACAGGACTAAGACATGCCAAGTAAAGTTTCTGTCATTGGCACTGTAATGGTTCTCTAAATAACACATTCGTTTATCGGCTTGTAAGTACAGCAGGCTTTTCAAAGCAGATTTCTGAATAGATTCAGTTTTTGTCAGCATTTTAAAACTTGCCATGACTCTCATATAGCTCGTGGTTTTTGTATATTGAGTGAGAGGGTGGGGGTATGAAAGGGCTGTGGAAGGTGAGGGGTGAGGGCTAAAGGGCCAAACAGCATTTAGTAAAAATTAGGCACTCTTAGAGAGGTGAGGCAGCCCTTCTACCCTGGTACTCACCCACCCGCATGGCTAAACCCAATCGTCTAACAAGGCATTCATCAACCTCCATGGCTAAAACCAACCTTCTAACCTGGATCTCACCACCCCCCACCCCTATGGTTACACCCATCCTTCTACGCTGACACTCACCCACCCCCAAGGCTAAACCCAACCTTATAACCTGGCATTCACTCATCCCCATGGCTAAACCCAACCTTCTAACCTGGCACTCACTCACCCCCATGTCTAAACCCAACCTTCTAAACTAGCACTCACTCACCCCCATGGCTAAACCCAAACATCCACCCTGGTACTCACCCATGCCCATGTCTAAACCCAACCTTCCACCCTGGTACTCACCCATGCCCACGGCTAAACCCAACCTTCCATCCTGTTACTCACACACCCCCATGGCTAAACCCTACCTTCTAAACTGGTACTAACCCCACCCCAAGGCTAAACCCAACCTTATAACTTGGTACTCACCCATCTCCATGTGAAACCCAACCTTCTAAACTGGCACTCACCCAACCCCAAGGCTAAACCCAACCTTATGACCTGGTACTCACTCACCCCCATGGCTAAACCCAACCTTCCACTCTGGCAATTCCACCATCATGGCTACACCCAACCTTCTACCTGGCACTAACCCACCCCCATGCCTCAACCCAACCTTCTGACCTGGTACTCATCCACCCCATGGCTAAACCCAACTTTCTAACCTGGCAATCACCCACCTCCATGGTTAAACTCAAACAGGTTTGTTGGCCATGGCCAATGTGTTCCTGAAGCCACCTTTTCCAGGGGGAAAACTCATGGGGCTGTCTGGGAGCGAGTCTGGAAATTTACTGACTCGAGCCTCCCACCAACATCTAGCTTTCTAAATCCACAAACACTCATCAAACACACAACCACTAACACACATCTATCCACTCCTCGAACTGACATCTTTGTGATCATCAATGATCTCCAAGTAACAGCTCATAACACGGAAAAGTTCACGTTTCTCAGTTGAGCTTTGTGTTCCAAGATACCTCCACGACAAAGTAAAATTGACGCTTGTACTAAAAATGACAAGAATATTTAAATATTTCCATTCCAATGCAAGCTACCAGGGGCTAAAGTTAACAAGCCACCAGCATATCACAATGGAAAAGTCTCAGATGGTGGCCTTTCTCCAGATCCAGCAGATACAATGACAGCACTCCACCATGAACGAAACCACATTAATTCTCCCTGTATGCACACACGTTATAATGGGCTTATCTTTGTCAACTGGAAGTGATGGTTTAATCCTGGTCCACAGTCCTTGGCTCTCTCTCTCTCTCGGCTTTGCCACATTCACACCTGTCTGCTTTCCACTTTCCAGTCAGCCCCACTTAAAATTCAGTGTCCTCCACTCCTCCCATCTCATTAACGTGGTTCCCGAGAGGCGCCTGACAGTTCCTTACCAAGGTGACTTCTTCCATTTGCCTTTAGCACTGCTTTCGATTCGGAAATATGTCCCTTTTAAAACTAGCGACTACCTGGGTAGGTGGCCACACTAAGATGTGAGCAGGAGTCTAAATTTCTTTCAGTAAAAAGTGAGGTCTGCAGATGCTGGAGATCAGAGCTGAAAATGTGTTGCTGGTTAAAGCACAGCAGGTCAGGCAGCATCCAAGGAACAGGAAATTCGACGTTTCGGGCACAAGCCCCTCATCAGGAATGAGGAAAGTTTGTCCAGCAGGCTAAGATAAAAGGTAGGGAGGAGGGACTTGGGGGAGGGGCGATGGAGATCTAAATTTCTTTTCCCACGCTGAACAATGGCATACAGCCTGTTGTTTCAGACAGAAAGCAGTCATAAAATGCCATACTATTCGGTGGGCCCCTCCAGGGAGACCCATCCCTTTCAACACGATCCAAAAAGAGAGAATATTTCTTTCCTTAGAATTGCAGAATGTGCCTGGGAGGTTTCCATTCTCTTCACGCCATCCTGGAGCTGTCCTGTCTAGTCTGCTCGACATTCCTGACAGGTCGAGACTAGCCTGCCTCAGAGCCACTCCTTCCGACGAGCTGTAGAGGCAGCTATTTGATGGACAGGCCTGGCCCCACTCCCAGGGTAACAGTCCTTACTCACAGACCCGACTTACAGTGAATTCACACTTGGGAAGTGGTGGATGGTGTAAATGACAGAACTGGATGCGGTGGCTGAACGAGTCTCGACCCATACCAATGTGACCTCATTCGATATTCCCAATTTATACAAGACAGACTGGGGGCATGGCTGGAGACTGAAATCTTCCAGAGAGTATTCTAACTGCCTGATACACAAGAGGTTTTGAAGTATTCTAGCCTGAAGTCACATGCAGATTGGGTGTCACGTCGCTGCTTGTTCTACAAAATTCCTGTTTGTGCAGAATCTGCAGTGATCACTCCAGAAGCAGCCAGCATTATCCTTGTTTAGGAACCTCAGGGCCATCACCTCAGACTGATGACAGGCAACTGGATTTCCCTGAGCTGTCCAACCATTCAACACTGTCACGTGGATAAGAAACAGCGTGGGGACAATTGCTAATAGAGAGAGAGAGAGAGAGAGAGAGAGAGAGGGAGGGAACAGTGCAGATAGGGAGACAGAGAGTGTGTGTATGGCTTTACAAGAGACAAAGACAGACCTTGAGAGGGAGAGACCAAAAGAGTGTAATTCGCTTCAGGAAGCAGAAACATTGTGACAGTGGAAACAACAAGGGAATATTTCAGAGTTTTTTGGCTGACACCACATCATCAATCGCATGGAACCAATCCCATCAGAAGGTCACATACAACTTTTGCCAAACTGTCTGACACTTTCACTCTCCCCCCAATTATTTGTCACACTGTCTGCCTAACTTCCCAGTGTCAGACTGCCTGTCTGTCTGCCTCTCTTCCCCCCAGTCCTTTATCAGTCTGTCTCCCTGAATCCCCCAGTCCTTTATCAGTCTGTCTGCCTGACTCCCAGTCCTCTGTCAGACTGTCAGTCTGTCTGACACTCCACAGTCTGATATCAGACTGTCTGTCTCCCTGATTCTGCCCAGTCCTTTGTCAGTCTGATGCCCCCCCCCCCCCCATCCTTTATCAGTCTGTCTGTCTGCCTGACTTCCTCAGTCCTTTATCAGACTGTCTGTCATACGGACTGCCCCGGAGTGCTTTGTCAGACAGTCTGTCTGCCTGACTGATTTCCCCTGAATGCTGGAGCAAGCTGCAGAATGTGAAGCTGAGAGCTGGACTGTGTGTACAGTTGGCAGGAAGTCAGAGACGTCTTGTGCAGACTCCAGGAATGACAACTTAGGAAAGGTACCACAGAGGCAGAAAATCTGAAATCAAAGTGGAATGTACAAGTAATGGTGAGTAGGTCGGGCAGGATCTGCGGAGGGTTAAAGACTCACATTGGTTTCCTTCCACCTCTGCTCTCCAGCCTGCTGATAATGCCCACCATTTTCAGCTCCCTCAAGACGTACACTCTGCCTCGGCTTGCAAGAGATGTGAAGCAAATTCAACGCAGCTTCTGAAAAGCTACAGCTGAAAGCTGGAAAGGAATTGGCTATTACCCCCACCCCCACCTATCCCCCAACCGCACTCCCACACCCGAACACTGACAATTGAAGGAAACAAAGAACCTGCATTGATATAGCACCGCCAACAACATCAGTATGCCCAAACTGAGAATGTTAGAAGCTCAGTCACTGATGTAACATGGGAAATGAAGATAGCAAGCCGTATTGATGAGCAGACAATCAGGTTTGGTCAGGAACAAATACTGCCCTGAGGCCTGGGCAAAACATCACTGCTTTCTGTCAACATTGTGCCATCCACGGGAGCCCTAATATCCTGAAGGGGCAGGGGGTGCAGTTTAGGGCCTCCATTTCATGCCTCATGTGGGGGGCTCAACCTCTGGCAGTACAGCACTCCCCCAGTGCGGTACTCCCCCAGGGCGGCACTCCCCCAGGGCGGCACTCCCCCACTGCATCACTTCCTCAGTGCGGCACTCCCTCAGTGCAGGCACTGCCTCAGTGCAGGCACTCCCCCAGTGTGGCACTCCCCCAGTGCTGGCACTCCCCGAGTGTGGCACTCCCCCAGTGCGGCACGCCTTCAGTGCGGCACTCCCTCAGTGCTGGCATTCCCCCAATGCGGCACTCCCTCAGTGCTGGCACTCCCCCAATGCGGCACTCCCCCAGTGTGGCACTCCCCCAGTGCGGCACTCCCTCAGTGCTGGCACTCCCTCAGTGTGGCACTCCCCCAGTGTGGCACTCCCCCAGTGCGGCACTCCCTCAGTGCTGGCACTCCCTCAGTGTGGCACTCCCCCAGTGTGGCACTCCCCCAGTGTGGCACTCCCCCAGTGTGGCACTCCCCCAGTGTGGCACTCCCTCAGTGCTGGCACTCCCTCAGTGCGGCACTCCCCCAGTGCGGCACTCCCCCAGTGCGGCACTCCCTCAGTGCTGGCATGGATAGGGTACAAAGATAAGGTTTCTTCCCCCCTGGGTTGGGGGAGTCCAGAACTAGAGGGCCTAGGTTTTAGGTGAGAGGGAAAAGATATGAAAGGGACCTAAGGGACAACTTTTCTACGTAGAAGGTGGTGTGTCTATGGAATGAGCTGCCAGAGGAAGTGGTGGAGGCTGGTACAATTACAACATTTAAAATACATCTGATGGGTATATGAATAGGAAGGGTTTAGAGGGATTTGAGTCAAATGGGAGTAGATTTATTTCGGATCTCTGGTCGACATGGACGAGTTGGACCGAAGAGTCTGTTTTAATGCTGTACAAATCTCTGACTCTACGTCTGCACAGGACCAGTCTTTCTGAACCTGCCTGGTCTGTTAGTATTCATCTCATTCTTCAATATATTCTTGTATCGTCTGCAAAGCTCTGAGATTATGCTCTGCATACACAAGTCCAGATCCTGAACAGATATCAAAGAGAATAACAATGCTGGCTCTGAGGGAATATTACTGTATTACTGTCGAAAATGCAATGTTTTTTACTGCTTTCTGCCATCTATACATTGGGCAGTTTTGTCTCCACCCTGTCACTGTCCCTTTAATCTCATGGGCTTTTATTTTACAAATCAGTCTATTACATGGAATTTTGGCAAATTTCCTTTGAAAGTCTACATGCAGAATAATCAGACTGTTACTTCAAAGGTCTCAATCAATTTAGCCGAATATGATTTGCGTTTCTATATTAACAGCCCGATGAAAGGACTGAGTGGAATGGTTTCAGCATTACTGACGATAAACAGGAAACTGAAATGTAGGAAGGAGATCGAGAGGCTGCAGAGGGACTTGGCTGTGCTGATTAGGAGGCTGTCACTTGGAGCATTGATCATGCCAGGGTATTCACTTTGGGAATGTATCTAGTTAAGATGTTCAGAAATTATCACGTTTCTTGGACCACCAATGTTTCATGGCCTTGCGCACAAAAAAGCAGAGGGTTTACACTGCAGGTATAGCCAGAAATCGAGACGGCAAATAGTACAATGGGATAACCAACTGTGGATGCTGAAACAGGAACAGAAACTCTGTAGGTCTGGCAGCATCTGTGGGGAGAGAGAGAGAGAGAGACAGAGACAGAGAGAGAGAGAGAGAGAGAGAGAGAGAGACACACAGACAGAGCTATTCCTTTGAGTGCAGTGACCCTTCTTCAGAACTGATGGTCGCTAGGGTAAAGTGGGATTTCTGGCTGAAGACAAGGAGCGAAGGGGAGGGGATGGGCTGAGTGGACAGGTGGAAATGGAGCCGAGAGACAGAGAGAAGGACGATTGGGCAGACCAAGCTAGTAAGCCAGGGAAGGAGGAAGACTGATAAGGGAGTGCTGAACAGGTGAAAATGGGGTAACTTTAAACAGTCTGTGTCCTGTGTATGTGTGTGATGGAGTGCAGCGCGGGTAAAGGATGTGGAAAAAGAGTCAGCTTCTACAGTTATTGAACTGGATATTGAGTCCAGAAGGCTATAGGGTCCCCAAGTGGATGATGAGGTGCTGCTCTCCCAGCTTGCACTGATCTTCACTGGAACACTGCACTAAACCTGGGACAGAGAACAGGGTGGGGTGTTAAAGTCTAGATTAGAGTGGTGCTGAAAAAGCACAGCAGGTCAGGCAGCATCCGAGGAGCAGGAAAATCGACGTTTTGGGCAAAAGCCCTTCAACAGGAATACATCAGGATTCCCGGTGAAGGGCTTTTGCCCGAAACGTCGATTTTCCTGCTCCTCGGATGCTGCCTGACCTGCTGTGCTTTTCCAGCACCACTCTAATCTAGACTCTGGTTTCCAGTATCTGCAGTCCTCGTTTTTACCTGGGGGATCAAAGTGGCAGGCAACTGGACGTTCAGGGTCTTTTTTTGCAGACAGAACGTAGGCATGCTGGCAAATGCTACGTTGCTCTTTACTGTAAATGGTTAACAACTCAAAGCTTCCCAGGGCAAAAGGGAAATGGATTCCCACTTTCACATGACGATGAAAGCAACTGCATTCGAATAGCTGTCAGGAAGGTTGCTATCACTAAAAACAATTGGGTTCTCATTCTTCACAGAAGGCAGAGACCAGACAGAGATGGAAACCCAAGAAAGCATTTTCCAACATGCAATTTTTTTTTAAATGTTTATTTGCCCTCAAGGCATACTTGATTTTGCAGAGTGTCACTGTCATACTTCGCTCCAATATATCAACATGGCTTCTGGTCCTGTCTGACTCCATAACTGACCAAGCCCCAGCAACACTGGGCTGTCTTCAGATGTAATGTCAGGGACTACGCATAAAAACTGGATTGCTAATTTAAAGTCACTCCAGACCCCCTCCAGTCCATAAAGCAATAAATTTCAAAATCTTTGAAGCTGGACTTCCATTCTTATTAAAATTCTTAATAAGAAATTTCACTTCAATCTTATTCATATCACATTTGCTGACTCATTAGTGAATTGCTGCACTCAAAACAATAGCTCTGTCGCTCTCTCTCTCTCCACAGATGCTGCCAGACCTACTGAGTTTCTCCAGCAATTTCTCCCACTCACCCTCGGAGGACCCCTTCTCCTACTTCCAACACACCCCATCCACTTGGACACCCGTTACCCATCCTCAATTTCTTCATTTTCAACTGCTGCCGTGACACTGACCACCTCAACCTGTCCAACTCTCTCACCGTCGCAACTCGCAGACCTCCACTCCCTCTGCTCCAACTCCAACCACACCATCAAACTCGCAGAAAAGGGGGGGGGCACAGTGGTAGTTTAGTGCACCAACTTCCAAACTGCTGAAGCCAGGCGCCAACTCGATCACGACCTCACCTCCCATCACCAAATCGTCATCCCCCAGATCGTACACAACCTCATCACCTCAGGGGATCTCCCACCTACAGCCTCCAACCTCATAGTTCAGGAAGCCCGCACTGCCCCGTTCTACCTCCTTCCCAAGATCCACAAGCCAGGCTGCCCCAGTCGACCCATCATCTCAGCCTGCTCCTGCCCCACCAAACTCATCTCTGCACCCACATACATTCGGGACACCATCCACGCCCTGCACCTCCCGCATGCCTTTTAGTTCCCTGGCCCCAATCCTCTCCCGCTAACCCAGTCAGTAGCCTTCCAATGACACACTCATTCGATTGGGTGAACTGGTCCTCACCCTCGACAATTTCTCCTTTGAATCCTCCCACGTCCTCCAGACTAAAGGGGTAGCCATGGGCGCCCACATGGGCCCCAGCTATGCCTGTCTCTTTGTCGGGGACATGGAACAGTCTGTCTTCTGGAGTTACACTGACACTATTCCCCACCTTTTCTTCCACTACATCGATGACTGTGTATGGGCACCACCTCGTGCTCCCCCAAGGAGGTTGAGCAGCTCAACAACTTCACAAACACCTTCCAGACTGACCTCAAGTTCACCTGGACCATCTTGGACACCTCCCTCCCGTTCCTGGACTTTACCATTTTCATTCCCAGTGACCAACTCAACATGGACATCTGCTTCAAACCCACTGACTCACACAGCTACCTGTACTATACCTCCTCCCACCCTGCCTCCTGTAAAAATGCTATCCCTTATTCCCAATTCCTCCAATGCACCTGCTCCCAGGAAGACCAACTCCACCACTGAACACACCAGGTTGCCTCCTTCAAGGACCGCAATTTCACCTCCCCCATGGTTGACTCCCTCTTGAGCATCTCCCCCACTACCTGCACCTCTGCCCTCGAACCCCACCCCGCCAACCACAACAAGGACAGAACACCCCCACCCTCAGGCCGGTCCTCACCTTCCACCCTACCAACCTCCGCACATATTGCATCATCCTCCGCCATTTCTGCCACCTACAAACAGACCACACCACCAGTGATATCTTTCCCTCGTCACCCCTATCTGTGTTCTGGAGAGACCATTCCTTCCATGACTCCCTTGTTAGGTCCTCACCCCACCCCCCCACCTACCTGCCCTCCCCTCCCAATACCTTCTCCTGCCACTGCAGGAAATGCAAACCCTGCACCCACACCACCCTCACCTCCGTCTAAGGCCCCAAAGGATCCTTCACATCTGACAGAGATGTACCTGCACATCCAAACACCTCATCTACTGTGTCTGTTGCTCTCGATGTGGTCTCCTCTACATTGGGGAGACAAGAAGCCAACTCGCGGAGTGTTTCAGAGACCATCTCTGGGGCAGCTGCACTAAACAACCCCGTCACCCCATTGCGGAACACTTTACCTCCCCCTCCCACTCTGCCAAAGGCATGCAAGTCCTGGGCCTCGTCCACCGCCAAACCTTAGCCACCCGACGGCTGGAGAAAGAACGCCTCATCTTCTACCTCCAACCACACAGGATCAATGTGGATTTCACCAGCTTCCTTATTTCCCCTCCCCCCACCTTATCCCAGATTCAGCCTTCCAACTTTACAATAGACGTCCATTGATCTTTGTTATATTTAGATTTAGATTAGATTACTTACGGTGTGGAAACAGGCCCTTCAGCCCAACAAGTCCACACCAACCCGCCGAAGCGCAACCCACCCATACCCCTACATTTACCTCTTACCTAACACTACGGGCAATTTAGCATGGCCAATTCACCTGACCCGCACATCTTTGGACTGTGGGAGGAAACTGGAGCACCCGGAGGAAACCCACGCAGACATGGGGAGAACGTGCAAACTCCACACAGTCAGTCGCCTGAGGCAGGAATTGAACCCGCGTCTCAGGCGTTGTGAGGCAGCAGTGCTAACCACTATCTTCTATATTTTGCACTAACCGCTTCAGTGAGCCTCATAGAGTCCACATCCTTACAGGTGGCTTCAAGGCAACTGTACTTTCTCTATGATTCTTATCACTTGATGCCATTCTCTCCAATGTTCTGATCAGAGCCATTAGGTTTCGTTAAGGAGATACAATAGTACCCCGAGTAGGAAACTGGAGACCCACTGACGTATTGCCCATAGTGTTGGGGGAAGGGGTAAATGAAGGAGTATGGGTCTGGGTGGTATAGGCTTCGGTGGGTCGGAGTGGACTTGTTGAGCCGAGTTTCCACGCTGTAAGTAATCTAATCTAATCTAATCCTAACACGATTGCTTCATTATGTTCTCTGACAATTTTATATGTGTCCTTTTCAGGTCTGCAGATGCTGGAGATCAGAGCTGAAAATGTGTTGCTGGTTAAAGCACAGCAGGTCAGGCAGCAGCCAAGGAACAGGAAATTCGATGTTTCGGGCATAAGCCCTTCATCAGGAATCAGGTTCCTGATGAAGGGCTTATGCCCGAAACGTCGAATTTCCTGTTCCTATGATGCTGCCTGACCTGCTCCTTTTTAAAGGAAGGCTTACTTCGCATCAGCTGTCTCTCACTCCAGAGGATATCAATACTGATCATGTGGCTTGCTCTAGCTATTTTGGACAGATTCACCACTTGTTTTAGCGGCCTCAATGTACTTCTATCTCAAGTTTAACACAAGTAGATCTTTCAGACCCCAGGAGCCGCTATTGATCCTCGTTATTGAGTGAATCTGGACAACATTATAGACGAGGTGAAAGTGAGGACTGCAGATGCTGGAGATTGGAGTCAAGAGTGTGTTGCTGGAAAAGCACAGCAGGTCAGGCAGCATCCGAGGAGCAGGAGAATCGACGTTTCGAGCAAAAACCCTTCATGATAGACACATTCTGTCACACACTGTTGAGATGCAACCACTCAATAACACTACACAATTAACACTGTTGCCAGGGTTGGAGGATTTGAGCTATAGGGAGAGGCTGAACAGGCTGGGGCTGTTTTCCCTAGAGCATCGGAGGCTGAGGGCTAAAATCATGAGGGCATGGAGAGGATAAATAGCCAATGTCTTTTTCCCCTCTGTGTGAAAACGTTGCCCCTCAGGTTCCCTTTTATATCTTTCCCCTCCCCCCTTAAACCTATCTCCTCTAGTTTTGGGGGAAAGAATTGGGGAAGGCTATGGGTTCCATCCAGTGTCCGGGAATCCAGCTAGAGGCAGGAGGAGAACATCACTCAGAGTTAACAAATGATAATCCTAATGCGGGGATTAATAGCTGGAGACTGGCAAGTTGCAATTTGAATGGATCTGCTTCCAATGCAGCAGTAGGCAGACAGGAGAGGTAAGGGACCATTGTTCACACTGTCAGCTC
Source organism: Hemiscyllium ocellatum (assembly GCF_020745735.1). Classification (NCBI taxonomy): domain Eukaryota; kingdom Metazoa; phylum Chordata; class Chondrichthyes; order Orectolobiformes; family Hemiscylliidae; genus Hemiscyllium; species Hemiscyllium ocellatum. The sequence goes on from NC_083418.1 coordinate 16,905,619, forward strand.
AGCGTAGTGTACAGTAAGGCCCAGTTATAGCTCACTGCTGACTCCATTCACTGAGACATCACTGGCCAGGCCTGGCTGAGGCAGGCTCCTCCTGCTTAAAACTGCAAACTCTTCCACAGGGAGCACTCTGACTGAGCACCAACATTTCACTGCTGCTTCTGGCCAACTGCTCACACCACTGAGCCACAACAGACTCAGCGTATTGTGTACAGACTGAGGGGAGGAGAGACAACAGGAGAGCGGGAGGTAAGCTGAACATGCCGACACCTGGCAACAGATAGGATCCTGCTCCAGAGCTCGCCCTTTCTGTTACTGTCTCACTAACTTGCTATCTCCCGCTCACTCACTTTCTATCTCCCTTGCTCTCTCTCACACACTTTCATTCACAGTCTCTCACTTGCTTTCTCACTCTCTCATACTTTCTATCTCATTCACTCCATTGCACTCTCTTTCTCTCACTCTCTTAGTCACTCTTTCTTTCACATGCTTTCTCTCTCTCATACTTGTGGTCTCTCTCACAGATACTCTCGAGCTCTCTCATGCACTCTCTTGTACACTCTCTCTTACATTCATACACTCTCTCCCATACTCTCTACCTCACACACACACTTTCTCACATTCACAATCTCAATCTCACACTCTCACTCTCTTTCTCCCACGCACACTCTCTCTCTCTCACAATCACACACTCTCACATTCATATTCTCTCTCACTCTCACGCACTCGCTCACACTCTCTCTCGTACACTCTCTTACACTCACACCCTCTCTCTCACAATCTCACTCCCGCATACCGTCTCACACTAAAAAAGTGTTGTATCTCTCACAAATGCACACTCTCTCTCACACACAATCTCATATACACATTCACACTCTCTCACATAATCCCTCTCTCTCACACACCATCTCTCACAATTTCACTGTCATACTTTCTCTCTCGTGCACACTCCCTTTTGCACACCCACACACATACTCTCACATACACACACGCTCTCTCACACACAACACTCTCTCACTCGTACACCCACACACACTCTCTCACATACACATAAGTTCTATCTCTCTCTCACACAGACACTCATACACACTCCCTCACTCTCACACACATAATCTTTCTCTCCCCCACACACAAACATTTTCTCTCCCCCCCAACACACATACACACAATTCTCTCTCTCCCCCACACACACACACTCTCTCCCCCACACACACACACACTCGCTTTCTCCCCCCACACACACTCTCTCCCCCACACAGTCTCACTCTCATATTCACTCTTTTACACACAGTTTCACACTCAAATACTCTATCTTGCGTACACACTCTGTCTTGCACACCCTCTCTCGCATACACTCTGTCACACTCATAAACCCTCTCTTGCATACACTATCTAGCACACCCTCTCTATCTCACACTCACACTCTCACAATCCCTCTCTCTCACTTCTCGACATACACTCTCTCACAGTCTGTCTTCCTCACACACTCTGTCTCTCTCTCTCTGCTCATCTCTCTCTGTCTCATACATGTTTTCTCTCTCTCACTCTCCCTTACTCTTTCACGCCGTCCCTCTCTCCCTCCCCACTCTGCTTGTTCCATGCTGCTGTAAGTCAGCCTCTCCCACACCACCCTGCAGCCTCTCCCTGGATTGGGAGATGTGGCCTACACGTTGTTCTGAACTCCCTCTCCTTCCCACCTGAAACATTCCGACAAACATCTGCTCTCCTTTTCAAACCAACCCCCGACAGAGAACATTGGAAAGCCCTGTCTGTTTAGACATTGTCAACAAAATAAGGTTTGATAGTCTGCAGTGTGCCTCTGACAATGGATCTGACAGGAATACTGTGTGTGTGTGTGTGTGTGTGTGTGTATGGAGTCACACTAGATTGCTACCACCAGGAGGCACCGATGTCTTTAGACCATTCCAGGGCAGTGAAACGAGTAAATATGCGAAAGACGATTTTTAACACCTCCAGTCAAAAAAAATCAAACCAAATCAACAGAGCTGTGAACCTAATCAAAACATTTCCTTCTCACTTAAAGAGTCACACAGCACAGAAACAGATCCTTCGGTCCAACCAGTCCATCCTGACCATAATCAAACACTCCACTCGCCCCACCTGCCTGCTCCTGGCCCCTATCCCTCCAAACCTTCCCTACTCATGAACTTATCGGAATGTCTTTTAAATGTTGTAACTGTGCCTGCATCCACCATTTCAGACACAAACCACTCTCTGTGTAAAGAAGATGCTCTCCTCTAAATGTGTGCCCCCTAGTCCTGAACTCCCCCACCCGAGGGAAAAGACACTTGCCATTCACCTGATCTACAGTCCTCATGACTTTCTAAACCTCTACAATATCACCTCTCAACCTCCTATGCCCCAGTGAAAAGCGTCTCAGTCTATCCAGCCCCACCTTCTAACTCAAGCCCTCCATTCCCAGCAACATCCTGGTTAATCTCTTTTGAACCCTCTCCAGCTTAATAATATCCTTCCTGTAACAGGGTGACCAGAACTGGACATTGTATTCCAGAAGAGGTCTCACCAAAGGCCTGTACAATCTCAACACGATGTCCCAACTCCTATACTCAAAGGTCTGAGCAGTGAAGGCAAGTGTGCTAAACACCTTCTTAACCACCCTGTCTAAACAAACTTCAAAGCATTATGTACCCAAACCCATAAATCTCTCTGTTCTACATTACTAGCCAAGGCCCAACTTTTAACTGGACGAGGCCTGCCCTGGTTTGTTTTACCAAAATGCAAGCACCTCACATTTATCCATTCTTCAGCCCATTGACCCAATCTTCTTGACATGTCACCCTATTCATATTACTTACTGATGTTACGGAACAGACCAGGTCCCCTCAAAATATTTTCAGAAGGTAGCCTAGACCTTAGTTTTTTCCTATTTTAAAGGGAAATACAAGATGCTGTGCTCCAGATACTTGGTGTTAAGCAAAAAGCAATTTATTCAAGCACTATAGTTAAGAAACAACAACAAAAGAAAAAAATTAAAGAATAGAACTGACTTAGCTGTAACTACTGTTTCAACATTGTAAAATCTCTTCGCAAAACGAAAATTCAGAAAAATAGACGATCTCACATCAACTCCAGCAACAGGAAGAGAACAGTGAGACGGTGTCGCAGGGAGAGATGTCCTGCAACAGCTGCAACTGAAAAACTAAGAAATTAAAACTCCTAGTTTATAGGAGCTTGACCCCACCCAGTCAGGCTGCTTTTATTGTTCCAACTTTCAGAAAAACTCAAGACCTCACAAGCTGTTTACTTTCAATAGACATCTCAGTACCTCTGCCTTAAATAGACCTCTTAAAGCAATAATACTGTCACAGTGATCCCCGCACCTGTACAGTGTAAGATCAAAAGATTGAGATCAAATCCTGGGAGCACTGTCATTCTATAACAATGTCAGGAAGGTGCAATATCCAGCCTGCAGCACACTTGGAGAGTGCAGGCATTGTCAGGAATTGCTGCAACCAATTTGTTGACAGAAAGGTCACTCAAGGAGCTCAGTGTGTATTAGAGGTCAGAGTCGAGAGTGTGGTGCTGGAAAAGCACAGCAGCATCTGAGGAGCAGGAAAATCAATGCTTCAGACAAAAGCCCTTCATCAGGAATGGTATAAGAGGACAGTCTGTTTAAATGTAACCTTCCCTCAATGCAACACTGAAGAAGGAGCCATGCTCCATAAGACCATGAGACATAGGAGTGGAAGTAAGGCCATTCGGCCCATCGAGTCCACTCCGCCATTCAATCATGGCTGATGGGCATTTCAACTCCACTTACCAGCATTCTCCCCGTAGCCCTTAATTCCTTGTGACATCAAGAATTTATCAATCTCATGTCTCTAGAGTGGAACTTTGAGCCACCAATTGTCTCAGTGGAAAGCATGCTCCTGCTCCGCCATTCAATAAAAAAAACCCAAAGTACTCCAGCTGCTGGAAAGCTGCGATAAAAAGACAAAATGCTGGAGAGATTCAGCCAGTCTGCGGACAGAGAAACACAGCTACCGTTTTGAGTCCACTGTGATTACTTCAAAAAAGACTCTGCAACATTAACTCTGCCTTTTCTCTCTGTGTTAATGCTGCCAGACCTGATAATTTTTTTTCCTCTCTCACTGCACTGATCGTGTGGTTCCTGCTGGCCAGGAAACTCTCACCATTCTTACTGGCAGCAGGAGGCATTACAAACTGATCAACCTTCGGCCTGTCTTTGACACCCTGTGTATGGAACATGAAAACTGAAACTGTGCTACTATGCTCATTTGTCACACAGACTGTAGCTCTTCTGGAGTCCATCAAATCTCTACAGTGTGAAAACAGGCCCTTTTGGCCCAACTAGTCCACACCAACCCTCTGAAGAGTAACCCACCCAGAACCCTTCCCCATTATTCCCTATTTACTCCTGACTAAAGCACCTAGCCTAGACATCCCTGAACACTATGGACAACCTAGCATGGCCAATTCACCTAACCTGCACTTCTTTGAATTGTGGGAGGAAATCCACGCAGACACGGGGAGAATGGGAAAACTCTACACAAACAGTCACCCGAGGCTGGAATCAAACCTGAGTCCCTGGCGCTGTGAGGCAGCAGTGCTAACCACTATGCTGACACACCATGTTCCTTAAACAGCAGGGCACTCAGAACTATGGAGATAACATCAGTATGGCAATGAATATCAAAGTTTTAAATTCTACACTGTTAGCACAAAAACTGCTGTCAAATGAATAGACTGAACAAATTCAATCATCTTACCCATCCCTTCCTCCCAAACCATCCCCATCCAATGGTATTCCATTCTTCCCAAACCATGTCATCTATGATGAACTTTGACACATGAAAATTTGGTAATACCTTTCAGAGGTTGGTGGACTCTGTATCTGATTTTAGAAAATGACTTCTAAGGATTTGTGTCACCTGTAATGAGATCAGTTACAATTTTCACTGATAAGAAAGATTATTGGACCAGGTGGTCCGATGACCCTTAACCTGGAAGTAGTGCCAACAGGAAGCTAACATATAAAAGCTATGACATAAAATCCTAAGCAGATTTTAGAGCTGTGGGCAGTCCAGGTGCTGACTGTTTCTGAGGTGTTTTGGATGGAATACAGCTGCAGGTGAAGACAATTCAAGGAAAAATCTAAATCTAAATCTAAATCCAAAATCCACAGAGATCCCACATAACACTTATAAAACTCTGGAACTACATGAGCTGCCAAATGTCTGGGGCGAGTGATGGAGGTTCGGCTGCTTCCTTAGCACACTTTTTCATTGATTGATTATGAAACTAATTTGTTTGAAGCAGACTATGTCAGTTTATTCATATTCAATTTGGAACGGCCCTGATTCTTGAAAAAAATGACATCTTGGAGGTTGGGTGTTTGGCAAATTCAATTTTTTGCATTCATTGTTCCCCTGTACTGAAACCACAAATCACTACATTTTAATAAAACAATGGGACCAAGTTTGGGTATCCTTCCCCAGACGTTCAACGCCTCACAAACTCCTTAAATGGTCATCTGGCTGGAAACTATATCTTAAACATTGCCCAATGCAGCTGTAAGAAATTGCTTTAAAGGTTGTTTCTGAATTGAGTTGTCCTAGAAACTGGACTTTGTGCAGAAGGCACTGACGATGCTCTCTTTAATTGACAGAAGTCAGGCTGTTGGTTTAATACAGCCATCATGTTCCTGTCAGATAAACCTCAGGACAGGACATGGGAGTCCCAGGCCGAGCAAAGGCCCTGTGCTTTCTCGTTCATCCCGAAAAAAAAATAAAGATTTGAATGTATGTATTCAAGATTCTGGATGACTGACAAGCAGGAATTAAATTAATTATCCTCCTTAGGAACAGCTCTCCTTTGTGTCACACGTACTGCTTCCAGGGTAAGGGCCACAAATCACATGGTCCGATATTCTATAGAATCCTTACAGCGTGGAAACAACCCCTTCGGCAGAAGACGTCCACACTGACCCTCTGAAGAGTAATGTATCTGGACCCATTCCCCTGCCCTATTATATTATATTTACCCCGACTAATGCACTTAATCTACACATCCCTGAACTCTATGGGAAATTTAGCATGGCCAATTCACCCACCCTGCACATCTTTGTGTTGTGGGTGGAAACCAGAGCACCCAGAGGAAACCCAGGCTGACACAGGGAGACACAGACAGTCACCCGAGGCTGGGATCAAACCCAGGTCCCTGGCGCTGTGAGGCAGCAGTGCTAACCCCCCAACTCCCACATCTACCTGGATTACACCTCTTCCCACCCTACCTCCTGCAAAAATGCCATGCTATATTCCCAATTCCTCTGCCTCTGCCGTATCTGCACCACAGAACACACCAGATGGCCTCCTTCTTTAGAGACCGCAATTTCCCTTCTCATGAGGTTGAAGATGCCCTCCAACGCATCTCATCCACATCCCGTACCTCTGCCCTCAAACCCCACCCCTCCAACCGTAACAAGGACAGAACCCCCCAGGTCCTCACTTTCCACCCTACCAACCTTCACATTAACCGCATCATCCGTCAACATTTCCGCCACCTCCAAACAGACCCCACCACCAGGGATATATTTCCCTCCCCACCCCTTTCCGCAGAGACCGTTCCCTCTGTGACTACCTGGTCAGGTCCAAGCCCCCCCAACAACCACCCTCCCCTCCTGGCACCTTCCCCTGCCACCGCAGGAATTGCAAAACCTGTGCCCACACCTCCCCCGTCACCTCCATCCAAGGCCCCAAAGGTGCCTTCCACATCCATCAAAGTTTACCTGCACATCCACCAATATCATTTATTGTATCCATTGCTCCCGATGTGATCTCCTCTACATTGGGGAGACTGGACGCCTCCTAGCAGAGCGCTTTAGGGAACATCTCTGGGACACCCGCACCAATCAACCACACCGCCCTGTGGCCCAACATTTCAACTCCCCCTCCCACTCTGCCGAGGACATGCGGGTCCTGGGCCTCCTTCACCGCCGCTCCCTCACCACCAAACGCCTGGAGGAAGAACATCTCATCTTCCGCCTCGGAACACTTCAACCCCAACGCATCAATGTGGACTTCAACAGTTTCCTCATTTCCCCTCCCCCACCACCTTACCTCAGTTCCAACCTTTCAGCTCAGCACTGTCCCCATGACCTGTCCTACCTGCCAATCTTCCTTTCCATCTATCCACTCCACCCTCCCCTCTGACCTATCACCTCCATCCCCACCCCCATTCACCTATTGTACTCTTTGCTACCTTCTCCTAGCCCTACCCCATTTATCTCTATTCCTAATGAAGGGCTTTTGCCCGAAACGTCGATTTTCTTGCTCCTCCGATGCTGCCTGACCTGCTGTGTTTTTCCAGAACCACTCTGATCTAAACTCTGGTTTCCAGCATCTGCAATCCTCACTTTTGCCCAGCAGTTCGAACCACTGAGCCACTGTGCTGCCCCTTCTCAGTGAGGAAAATGGTAATCTATCTCTTTTACACCAATCCTTAAAAGCCACTTTCTGAAACCAAATACAGAGTCCGCAAACCTTTTAAAGATATTACCAAATTTTCATGCTGTACTCTTTTTGTGTTGAAGATTATCACAAACGATAGGCGTTGGGAGGAATAGAATACCATCAGTTAAATACTACTCCTCAAAGCTAAGTAAATGTGTGGCATCAATTGGAATGGGCAGGTTAATAGGCAAAAGTAAGATTAGCAAGGAGTGAACTCACTGATCAGGAAGCCAAGTGTGATGACAGACCCTGACCTGAAAAGTTGAACTACTCTGGTCCTTTCTCCAGAGTGAACCTGTAGTATTTTTCATGTAGATTCTCAAAACCTGTACTTATATGTTTGAAGCTGTTTATGATAGGGGGGAGCTGATTCAGACCTGAAGCTCCAGCACAACAACAAAGCGTCCAGTCCTAGCTGGGTACACAGACAAGACAGAAAGCCCTGAGTACTCCCACCCTGGCATTCACATACTCCAGACTACACTCAGCTGCAAGCCCAGATTTCTCAAAATGTGGCACTCAGTATCAGGCAGACCAATGTTTCCCAAACTCAAGTAAGTCAAATCCCAGCTAGTTGGGCTGAACTCCCAATTCGACAGTAAAACAACTCGGATTTGTTTGGGGTCCTAACAACCCAATTCATACAAATTCATAGTGCAAGTAAATAAATGTACACTCTCTCACTCTCTGTCCAGGAGACAATGGTTTCACATTGTGTCCAGTGTCCAGTCTCTCAGTATCATAGTCTTACACACTATCCCAGTCTGACCCGGAATTCCAGTCTGACACATTATCTCAGTCTCACGCACTATCCTGATCTCACACACTATCCCGGTCTCACAGTATCCCACTCTCACACAGTATCCCGGTCTCACAGCATCCCAGTCTCACATAGTATCCCGATCTCACGCACTATCCCAGTCTCATGCTATCCCGGTCTCACAGTACCCCACTCTCACACAGTATCCCACTCTCACACAGTATCCCACTCTCACACAGCATCCCGGTCTCACAGCATCCCAGTCTCACATAGTATCCCGGTCTCACACAATATCTCAGTCTCATGCACTATCCCAGTCACATGCACTATCCCGGTCTCACACAGTAACCTAGTCTCATGCACTATCCCAGTCTCACACATTATCCCATTTTCATAAGTATGCCATTGTTACACAGTGTCCTAGTCTCACAGTATCCCAATTTCAGACACTATACCAGTCTCACTGTATCCTGGTTTCACACAGTATCCCAGTCTCACACAGTATCCCAGTCTCACACACTATCCAGTCTCTCAGTATCCCAGTTTCTTGCAGCATGCAGAGTCCAGCCCAACATGATTTTACAGTGTCTAATATCTCGCCTCCTGCTGTGCCCAGTGTCCAATCCCACACTGTCAGGGATTGTTATCGAATCTGGATGTCAGTCAGCCTCTGCCCCATTTCAGTCACTGTCAGGATCACAGAATAGCTATGATGCAATCGGAGACCATTTGATTCAATGCCTGAGCAGTAACTCTGTGAACATTTTCACAGTTCCGATCTCCTGACCTTCCCCCAAACCCTGCAAATTGTTTTTACTGGATCCTGGACTCAGTCTCATCCAGAGTCAGGCACATTGAATCCTGGATCGATAACATACACTTTATCCTGGAGACAGTTGCATGTAGAGCTGAAAAGTTACCAGCAGTTTGCTTGAGTTGCTTTCAGGATTTCAGCGGCGATTCCACGTTGCAATTCTCGGAGTTCCTGCTCCTCGGAGACCCTTGGCACGGACATGCACGGGAGCAGATCCTCAGTTTGGTGGCATTGGCAATTTAATTGCGGTCTCGAAACAAGAACACATTACAGTCCGTAACACAGACTGTGTAACACAGGAGTTGGAGCTGGGGAACTCTCATCCACAAGAGATACACTACCGTACCGTAATACACCGAGCAGCAGGGCTGGGGCAGGGTGTAATACATGTAATAGAGGGGGGGGAGGCTGTCTAATACCGTAATACACCGAGCAGCAGGGCTGGGGCAGGGTGTAATACATGTAATAGAGGGGGGGGAGGCTGTCTAATACCGTAATACACCGAGCAGCAGGGCTGGGGCAGGGTGTAATACATGTAATAGAGGGGGGGGGGGGGGGCTGTCTAATACCGTAATACACCGAGCAGCAGGGCTGGGGCAGGGTGTAATACATGTAATAGAGGGGGGGGAGGCTGTCTAATACCGTAATACACCGAGCAGCAGGGCTGGGGCAGGGTGTAATACATGTAATAGAGGGGGGGGAGGCTGTCTAATACCGTAATACACCGAGCAGCAGGGCTGGGGCAGGGTGTAATACATGTAATAGAGGGGGGGGGGGGGCTGTCTAATACCGTAATACACCGAGCAGAGGGCTGGGGCAGGGTGTAATACATGTAATAGAGGGGCTGTATAATACTGTAATACACCCAGCAGCAGGGCTGGGGCAGGGTGTAATACATGTAATAGAGGGGCTCTCTAATACTGTAATACACCGAGCAGCAGGGCTGGGGCAGGGTGTAATACATGTAATAGAGGGGGCTGTCTAATACCGTAATACACCGAGCAGCAGGGCTGGGGCAGGGTGTAATACATGTAATAGAGGGGCTCTATCATACCATAATACACCGAGCAGCAGGGCTGGGGCAGGGTGTAATACATGTAACAGAGGGGGCTGTCTAATACCGTAATACACCGAGCAGCAGGGCTGGGGCAGGGTGTAATACATGTAACAGAGGGGGCTGTCTAATACCGTAATACACCGAGCAGCAGGGCTGGGGCAGGGTGTAATACATGTAATAGAGGGGGCTGTCTAATACCGTAATACACCGAGCAGCAGGGCTGGGGCAGGGTGTAATACATGTAACAGAGGGGGCTGTCTAATACCGTAATACACCGAGCAGCAGGGCTGGGGCAGGGTGTAATACATGTAATAGAGGGGGCTGTCTAATACCGTAATACACCGAGCAGCAGGGCTGGGGCAGGGTGTAATACATGTAACAGAGGGGGCTGTCTAATACCGTAATACACCGAGCAGCAGGGCTGGGGCAGGGTGTAATACATGTAATAGAGGGGCTCTATCATACCATAATACACCGAGCAGCAGGGCTGGGGCAGGGTGTAATACATGTAACAGAGGGGGCTGTATAATACTGTAATACACCCAGCAGCAGGGCTGGGGCAGGGTGTAATACATGTAATAGAGGGGCTCTCTAATACTGTAATACACCGAGCAGCAGGGCTGGGGCAGGGTGTAATACATGTAATAGAGGGGGCTGTCTAATACCGTAATACACCGAGCAGCAGGGCTGGGGCAGGGTGTAATACATGTAATAGAGGGGCTCTATCATACCATAATACACCGAGCAGCAGGGCTGGGGCAGGGTGTAATACATGTAACAGAGGGGGCTGTCTAATACCGTCATACACCGAGCAGCAGAACTAGGGCAGGGTGTAATACATGTAATAGAGGGGGCTGTCTAATACTGTAATACACCAAGTAGCAGGGCTGGGGCAGGGTGTAATACATGTAATAGAGGGAGCTATCTAATACTGTAATACACCAAGCAGCAGGACTAGGGCAGGGTGTAATACATGTAATAGAGGGAGAGGGGAGGTGTACCATAATACCGTAATATACCCAGGTACAGGGCTGTGGCACAGTGTGATACATGTAATAGAGGGGCTCTCTAATACCGTAATACACCGAACAGCAGGGCTAGGGCATGGTGTATTACATGTAATAGAGTGGGGGGGGGGGGGGGGGTGGAGGCGTATTGTAATACTGCAATATGCAATGTACCCAGGAGCAGGGCTGCGGCAGAGTGCAATACTTGTAATAGTGGGGCTGTCTAATACTGTAATACACCTTGCAGCAGGACTAAGGCAGGGTGTAATAGATGTAATGGGATGATGGTGGGTGGGGTGGTGTGGGAGGGTACTATAATACCGTAATATACCCAGGAGCAGGGCTGCGATAGAGTGTGATACATGCAATAGAGGGAATCTCTAGTACTGTACTACACTGAGTAGCAGGGCTGGGGCAGGGTGTAATACATGTAATAGAGCAGCACACTAATAACCGTAATATGATTAGATTCTCTATAGTATGTAAACAGGCCCTTCGGCCCAACAGGTCTACACTGACCCTCCAAAAAGTAACCCATCCCTCTACTTACCCCTGACTAATGCACCTAACACTATAGGCAATTTAGCATTGCCAATTCACCCACCTTGCCCAGCTTTGGATTGTGGAAGGAATCTGGAGCACCCAGAGGAAACACAAACAGACACAGGGAGAATGTGCAAACTCCACACAATCACTCGAGGTTGAGATTGAACCCAGGTCCCTAGCACTGTGAGGCTGCAATGCTAACCACTGAGCCACCATGCTGCCCATAAAGCAAGGATGGGGCAGGGTATAATACACATAATTGAGGGGCTCTATAATACTGTAATACACTGAGCAGCAGGGCTGGGGCAGAGTGTATTGGATGTAATAGAGAGGTACTGTCATACTGTAATATGGTGAGCAGCAAGGTTGGAGCAGGATGTAATACATGTAATAGAGGGGTACTGTAATACCACATTACACCAGGAGCAGGGATCGGCCAAGTGTAACATACGTAATGGAAGTGGATGGTAATGCAACGTTACACCAAAGTGCAGATATAGGACAGGGTGTAATATATCAAATAGAGATGCAGTGAAGAGCTGTAATGCTCTGTGATATATAAAATCGAAGTGAGTAACTGACACGTGTGGAGTTTATAGTGGCGAACAAAGAAAAAGTAGGCAGAGATACTAAATCAGTTTTCAGTGTGGTGACATCCCAATAGTACAGGGAAAGGCTAGCTAGGTGGGTCTGGGTGGGTTGCTCTTCAGAGGGTTGTTGTGGACTCGATGGGCCAAATGGCCTGCTTCCACATTGTAGGGGGTCTTCTGATTCTGTGATTCTATAACAGGTAACACAGAGTTTGTAGAACAAAAGAAATCTAGAACACTCATCATCATTAGGGAAAAGTACTGAGCAAACTCTTGGCACTGAAGACAAACAAGTCCCCACAGTCTGATAGGCTACATTATAACGTCTCAAAGGAAGTGGCAGCAGAGATAGTGGATCTATTAGATATAATATTCCAAAGTTCCCTGGATACAGGAAAGGTTCTAGAGAATGGAAAAATCATAATGCAACACTTTTACTCAAAGAGGGAGTGAGGCAATAAAAGAAACTAAAGGGCAGTTGGTTTAACATCTGTTGTTGGGAAATTGTCAGAATCCATTATTAAGGAAGAAATAACAGGACATTTGAAAAATCAAACTGTAATCCATCAGTCAGTGTGCTTTTATGAATGGTACATCATGTAAGACTAATGTGTTAGAGTTCTTCAAAGGTGTAACAAACAAGGTGGATATTGGAGATCCCGTAGATGTAATATATTTGGACTTCCAGAGGGCATTTGATAAGATGCCACACAAAATCCTCCAGGCTATCATTGATCAGAAACTGAATTGAACTAGCCATTTGTGGAAGGCACGGTGGCACAGTGGTTAGCACTGCTGCCTCACAGCGCCAGAGACCTGGGTTCAATTCCCGCCTCAGGCGACTGATTGTGTGGCGTTTGCACGTTCTCCCCGTGTCTGCGTGGGTTTCCTCCGGGTGCTCCGGTTTCCTCCCACAGTCCAAAGACGTGCGGGTCAGGTGGATTGGCCATGCTAAATTTCCCGTAGTGTTAGGTAGGGGGTAAATGTAGGGGTATGGGTGGGTTGCGCTTCGGTGGGTCGGTGTGGACTTGTTGGGCCGAAGGGTCTGTTTCCACACTGTAAATAATCTAATCTAATCTAATATACATATTGTGGCTACAAGGCTAGGAATACTGAGGTGACAAATTCACCCCACTTTCACCCCTCACCACTGTCTCCCATTGCCTGTCCACCATCTACAAAGTACAAGTCAGAAGTGTGAAGGAATACTCCCCAGTTGCCTGAATGAGTGCAGTTCCAACAACACTCGAGAAACACAACATCATCCAAGACAAAGCAACCCACTTGATTGGCACCACATCCACCAGCATCCACTCTCTCCACCACTGATGCTCAGGAGCAGCAGTGTGTGCTATCCACAAGATGCACGGCAGAAATTCACCGAAGATCCTCAGACAGCATCTTTCAAATTCACGACCACGTCCATGTAGAAGATACACCACGACCCAGAGGTTCTGCTCCAGACCACACATCACCCTTTTTTGAAACTGCATTGCTATACCTTACCTATTGCTGGGTTAAAATCCTGGACTTCTCTTTCTAACACACTGTGGGTGTGTGTGCAACACACAGACTGCAGTGGTTCAAGAAGGCAGTTCACCAGTACCTTCTCAAGAGCAACTTGGAATTGTCAGTAAATGTTGGCCCAGCCAGCAACTCTCATATTCCATGAAAATTATTTCATTTTAATGTTCAGAGTTATGGGCGAACAGGATAGTCCTGATCAGCACAAGTATGATTGGAAGGGAGAGAGTGATCTTTGTACTGTAAGATTTTATAACTCTAAGTATCAGCTACCCAAATACATTTGTATTTACAGATGTTCGAAGCGATGGGAGAATAATTTAGTTTGTGAAGTTGCAGTTCTAGCCAGCTCCAGGCAGTATAATAAGCCACTACATTAGAGAGCCGTATTAGATTAGCCCCTATGTACAGATAGAAAGAGAGGAAGGTTAACGATAAAGGATTACACCCAAAATATTGACTTTGCCACCTCTTGATGCTGCCTGGCTTGCTGTGTTCTCCCAGCCTCCTGCTTGTCTACCTATGATAGAGAACAAGCAACCTCAGGGAGAATGAATGTACAGACACCGCAGCGTGAGTTACTCCAGAGCATGATCTCAATGCAGAATGGACCCTGAGATCATACATGGTGACAGCAATGGATTCATAACCAGGATGTGAGTTCAAGGCAGCCAACTGAAAAGGGAATATCCAATATTAGGATATGACCTCAGTAGAATTCAGGGAGAGGAAAATCTGAAAAAGGAGAGCTGTGTTAGTCCCTCGAGGTTGGCTGCTCCCTGAGACACATGACCATGACCATTTGATAATCAAGAGGCCCGTGAGATTAGGACTAGAGGTTGTTGTGACTTCACATAATGATACCACTGGGTAAGCCAGATCCCAGACTGCAACCTGGCTTAATAGATCACAGTTTTTTAAAAAGCAATAAAGGTCCAATCCTTTTACTCTGAATAACAACATCAGTGAAACGTCTCACTTTTGAGTTCATTGGTCAACAGGCATGGTTATGAATGGCTGGTTTTCAGCAACTTCTATGTTTGGTCAATGCAATTCTTCCATCAATGTCTGTTCCCAAAGCTCTTAAAACAAATTGCGAACACAGTTCCCTTATTCCTTAACATGGGCTCTTTAAACTCCTTTTTCACAGCTCTGTTTGTGGTGATTTTCTCTAATTAACATTAAGCTATTCATGACTGTTTGCGGACGGCTAAACTACACTGTTGCTGTTACAAGTTCTTTTCCCTCTGACTGAATTGCTTTATTCTGAAAGAAACATGCCCACTCCTGACCTGTTGGACAATTCTACCTCTCTAAAATGTTTTTACTCATGACCCTCAAAACTGTAGAACACATTGTTGCGAGATAACAACCCTTTTTTTCTCAATTCCAACCTTGTTTCTAAGGCGCTAAACTATTTACTTCAAGAGTTTTTAAAGCCTTATTGCCATACACGCAAACAAATGCCCAGACAACACAACTCCACTCACAGAATTTAAAAATGAAACTAACACTATGAGCAGAATCTTACCAGCCCCTTAATGTTGTGGTGCATGGTGAGAAAGTTAGGAAATAGCATATCATGACCAGCAAGGAGCTTTTTACCATTGAAGCTTCATCTTCCAACCAAGTATTGAATGGTGAGATGAGATGCTCATTTGTGAATGGTGAGAGGCTTGTTCATTTGCTCATGTTCATTAGCATGCATTCATTCCTCATTATTACCTCATCTTGGGTCATTGGTTTCCCATTTTCCCACCCACTGGAGAGACATCACAGATTCCCGATATGAGAATCAGAGTGTTAACACCTCACTGTTTGCTCATATAGACCTCAGTCTTTGGCACTGGACACCAACACCTCAAAGGCACATTTCATGGGCAGCAGTTACATGTTCACCTCCATCTACAGACCTTGGCATCGGACACGCATTAGCCTGACCACATCATTGAACATAGAACAGTACTGTATAGCAACAGGCCCTTTGGCCCACCATATTGTGCTAAACATGACGGCAAATAAAACTAACCACTAATGCCTGCCCTTGGTCCACATCCCTCTGTCCTTATGCGTGCTTATTATTTAAGTGTCTCTTAAGCACTTCTATCATATCCGCCCCCACCACCACCCCAGTAGCATTGTCCAGATTCCTACCATCCTTCATGTAAAAGACTTGCCCCTCGCCTCTCCTTTGAACTTTCCTCCTCTCACCTTAAACGCATTTGCCCTTGTTTTACACATTTCAAGTCTGGGAAAAGTATTCTTATCATCAACCCTATCTACGCATCTCATAATTTTATAGACTTCTTACAGGTCACTCCTCAGCCTCCGACACTTCAGAGAAAACAACCCAAGTTTTTCTCGCCTCTCCTTGTAGCTCATACCCTCTAATCCGGGCAGCATCCTTGTAAACCTCTTCTGTACCCTCTCCAAAGAATCCACATCCTTCCTGTAATGTGGCGAACTGAATGGAATGCGATGTTCTAAGTGTGGCCTAACCAATACCTTATAAAGCTGCAACATGGCTTCCTGATTTTGGTACTCAATTTGCACCAGTAAAGGTAAGCATGCCATACACTTGCTTTACCACCATAGCTCCTTCCATAACCAGCTATGGACTTGAACCCCAAAGTCCCTTGTACATCAAAGCCGTTCAGGGTCCTGCCAGTAACTGCATACCTTTTCTTAATATTTAATCTCTCAAAGCACAGCACCTCACACTTGCTTGGACTGAACTCCATCTGCCATTTCTCTGCCCCTATCTGGAACTGAGCTATAATCTGCTGTATCCATTGCTCCTGTCATATCTCTGACCTACTTCCATTTCAATTCTGGGGACACCGTCACCTCCCATTGGAATGCTGCTGCTGCATCATGGATTCAGCTATGTTCGAGATGTCATTCTTTTCTCTCTGAGTGCTCACCCCATTTATTCCTACATTGATGCTCACAGCTTCTCCACTCTGCCTTTATGCGTTTTACATCCTTGGTCAGATATTAAAGGCCTGATCGTATTTCTACCTTGCATTTTTAGTACAGACAGAAAGCCAAGCAGCTTGGTCACAGTTGTCATCAGTCAAGGGGGCGGGCAAGTTGCAGTGTGGCAATGTCACTTCAATCTCACGCCAATCTACAGCATGTTTAGGGACAAAACTAAACTGCAGATGCTGGAATCCAAGGTAGACCGGCAGGAGACTGGAACAAATCAGGCAACCAGACAGCATCAGGAGATGGAGAAGTCAATGTTTCGGGTGTAACTCTTCTTCAGGACAGGGGGCAGGTGTAGGGGGGAGTTGCAGATAAAGGGGGAGGTGGGGGCAGGGTGATGACGTGGGGACAGGTGCAGACAGGTAAAGGCTACGACCTTGTTGGTCAATGGGATCCGATTGGTGGCAGGGAGGAAGGCTCAGTGAGAAGATTAGAAGGGTCGGGGGATGGGAAGCGAGGTTGTTTGAAATTGGAGACCTCAATGTCTGGGCTGTAGGCTGCCCAGGCGGAAGATGAGGTGCTGATCCTCCAATTTGCAGTTTGGACCGTTGTGACAATGGAGGAGGCCAAGGATGGTCATGTTGGAGAGAGATTGGGAAGGGGAATCAAAATGGGAAGTGACTGGGTGGTCCGGTTGACCCCTGTGGGCTTGGCTGAGATGCTCGGCAAACTGCTCCCTAAGTTTACGTTTGGTCTCCCCAATGTAGAGAAGACCACATCGGGAGCACCAGATACAGTAAACTTGGTTGGAACAGAGACAGGTGAACCTCTGTCTCACCTGGAAGGACTGTTTGGGGCCATGGATGGAGGGGAGGGGGGTGGTGTACCTGCAGGTTTTACATCTTTTCTGGTTGCAGGGGAAGGAACTTGGGGGTTCGGGGGGGTTGCCCACAGTAGCCGACGCGACCTCCCAGTCACTGCCAATTTCAATTCCCCTTCCCAGTTCCTCTCCAGCATGACCATCCTCGGACTCCTCCATTGCCACAATGAATAACACCACAAATTGGAGGAACAACACCTCATCTTCTGCCTGGGCAGCCTACAGCCCTGAGGACTCAACATTGAGTTCTCCAATTCCAAATAAGCTCCCTTCCCAACCCGTTCCCCTCCCTTCCACTCCTCCCTGCCACCAACGGGATTCATTCCTCCCATTGACCAACCAGGTCCTGTCCTCACCTATCCCCACGTCACCATCCTGCCCACACCCAGTCCTGAAAAAGGGTTATACCTGAAATGTCGGCTTCTTCACCTCCTGATGCTGCCTGGCTTGCTGTGTTTTTCCAGCCTCCTGCTGGTCTACGACAGGTGCATGGAAACACACTTTATATGTGCCTCAGTCAAATAGCTATGAGCGGTCCTTAGTCAAGTTAAGGGAGGCACATTTCTCAGCACTGGAAATGTCTTCATTCAGGCTTGCACCCCAGGGGTGAGGAGCGACCTTGTTACTTCCTTCCATCATGCTGTCAATAACGAGTGTCCAATGGAGTTGAAAATGGCTGCCTCCAGCCCCCAGACTGGGAGGGGTAAATGTTCCATTCTGTGAGGGAAGGTTCAACGTGAGCGATGTGCAGCTCTTCAAAGGCCAACGGCCTTGCATAGACTCCCAAACAATGCAGGTGAACGACAGCAGTGGGCACTACCTACCGAACGGGAACTTGAGGCATTAACCCATTAACACATCCTCACATGAAGCTCTCTGGGCCCCATCCAACAGTATTCAGAATCAGTACCAGTTGTGGGTGTGATGTACTTTCACCCTGGAGAGATCCATCCCAGTTGTTAAAGTAATAAGCAGTTTCTAAGTTGCATGGATTGCACATAATGTTCACTTGTATGGGCCTGAAGCCGAAATCCTCCTCCACAAACCTCCCTCTTGCTAAAACCCATCACTTTATTTAGACTTCTCTACATCTGAGGAACAGCCATACTGCATTTGAAATACTCTGTCTCTCCCACCACAGATGTTGCCAGAGTTACCTCAGCAGTTTCTGCTTTTATTTCAGATCGCCAACATCCACAGCATGTCACTTGCTTTTAGATTAGATTCCCTACAGTATGGAAACAGGCCTTTCAGCCCATACCAACCCTCCAAAGAAGAGCCCACCCAGACCCATTCCCCATACTCACCCCTGACTTTGGGCAATTTAGCATAACCAATTCACCTAACCTGCACATCTTTGGATTGTGGGAGGAAACCGGAGCACCCAGAGGAAACCCACACAGACATGGGGAGAATGCGCACACAGTCAGTTACCCAAGGCAGGGATTGAACCTGGGCCCCTGGAGCTGTGAGACAGCAGTGCTAACCACTGAGCCACCATGCCGCCTCACTGCATTGTATGGCGTTTGATCACATACCCTTTCCAGATGTAAATAAAGGAGTGTTACATGTCCTTAAGGAGTTGAAGTACCTTATTTAGTGATGGAGGGCATGCAGCCTCAGTGATAGTGGAAATGCAGACATTCACAATTTCAGGTACCCTGGCCTGGTCTTCCACTGTGCAGACAGCAGCTTGGACGTACAGACAAAATAAAGCAAACAGGCTTTTTACCATCACCTGGAAAACATAAGGACGGATTAAAAACTGGGGATCAACCCATTGATCACAACTTTAGTACATTCAGTGTGAAGCCTTTGGGTGAACATTCTTGTACAGAATAAGTGTATCGCCCATCGGTGAGTCAGCCTGTTATCAGCCTCTGCTGAATAGTTCAACATTTCTCTGAGATCCTGTCTCACGTTTAGCCTGAATCTGATCCCTGGGTGTGGTCTCATTTAAATCATATGGTACACTCAACTCAACACTGCACAATTGTGATTTTTTTTTAAAAAAGAGAAGCATTGTTACTTGAGAATTTAGTTGCTACGCAGATCTTGGTGAAACATTGGGGGGTGGGGTGCAGGGGAGAGGTTGCTATGGTTACCTGACTGTGGGCTTTGTAATTTGCATCATGCCACATTCACCAGCTTCTTCTTTTATCGCTGTCTTCCCCTCCCCCCCCCAGCAAACCCTAAGGGAAAGGCTCTGCAATTGGTGAGAATGTCATCCCACAGCCCAGCATCTCCCTTTGCCTTGGTCTTTCTATATACAGGCATTGTGTGTGTTAAGCAGAATGTGCCTGCCTACCCTTCCAATCCATCTTCCTCTGCTGTTACTCTGCATCGTTGCTGTGACATATGTTGCTGTTGCTCTGAAGACCAGGACATCTTTGGTCAATGTTTAGATATTACATAGATGGGATTCCTGGTAATGCTTTACAAGCTGTACAGAGCGTCAGTGATACCCTATCCACTGCCTGCACATTCTCTCATTGAATAAAAGGCGTCACTGCATTAGACTGAGTTAAGGGAAGGTTCATTTGACTGATGCCCAGGATAAAAGGCTGAATGACCTCTTTGTGTTTCTAGCTACAGGAGCAGTTTGCAGAAAATTGCAATCATTCCCTCCAGTAGCAGACTTGCTGGTGTCTGCCTGAGCACACTGTAGTTTGGAGAACCACTGGAATCCTCTGGGTAATACCCCAAGACCCTGGGAAGCTGTGATCTCAGACCCCTATCCCTTTATCTGAGACCAGCGAATCAGGGGGAATTGGGGGAGGTGGGGTTGTCTCGATGCATCAGGATTTCACCTGAAGTCAGATAAGCTGTTTTGACCCACATTTTACTCCTTTACCAATAGGCTTTCCACTCAGGGCAAGGGAAAAATGAGAAACTAACGGCTTGGAAAACATCAAAACAAATTATCTTTACCTTCAATCCTCCACCAATGTCATGACTAACCCCTAAACAGCAACAAGCTTTGACAAAAGTGAGCACTTAAATGCACAAATGGAAAAGTCCTGCAGCACTTTCTGTTTCTATTTCAAATTTCCAACCTCCGCAGTATTTCGCTTGTATCGCTTTTGATAAACTGCTCTGTCTAGCTGTGCATAAAGGAGTGTTACAAGTCCTGAAGGTGTTGAAGTACCTTAGTTAGTGATAAAGGGCAAGTAACCTTAGCGATAATGGGTGCATGCACTCACAGCTTCAGGTACTCTGGCCTGGTCTCCCACTGCGCGGGGAGCAGTATTGACCAATAGAAAGCAAACAGGCTTCTTGGCCACCACCAAGACTGTGACTGCAGCCATCAGAGCAGATAATGGACAATGTAATGGCACAGTGCTCAGCTCACAAGTCCGGAGGGAAGATCACAGCCATACACTCTCGCACTCCTGACCGATCTGACCCCATCTGAATATAAAATGGCAGCTGTTGCCCGACATCACTGACACCAGTCAGAATCAGAGTGCAATTGTGGCTGTCTGTCTATAAGAGCAACCTTTTAACCTTATTCTCTCTGTAATGGGCTGATCTCAGAATTCCCTACTTTGCAAACACGCTCTCAAGGAATGATAGTCTTGTCATCACCGCCACCTCCGTGTTTTGATGCTCTTTGTCCCACTGTCTGTCAGAAGTTGCAATTACAAATGGGAGCTTAATGCCTAGTTGGGAAAGCAAAGTGTGTATAATTTTAACAACGAAATGTTTCGATCCTGTCAGTTTTTCTTTTGTTTGCTTGCACTAAAACCTTCTTAAAGAAATACTCTCCGGTCTCATGGTCTAACAGCTGACTGTAGTCTGCTGTCACTTGCAGGGATGTGAATTGCACAGGTCAGGTCACAGCAGTGAGTTCTCTGTACCCACCATCTGGAGTTTGGAATAAAGGATGGATATCAATGTTTGCTGTCACCCAACAGGAGGAGTGACAAACTGCCAGATGGTAAAAGGGAGATGTCAATAGGCTGAGAGAATGAGTAGACAAAAGCAGTTAGGTGGGGAGGAAGGAAGGATATTTTCAGTGGTAAACATTGCCAGCTGTAGTCAGTTGGTCACTTCCTTCCTTCTGAGTTAAAACTTTCTGGGTTCCAGCTTCAATATATAATGCAAAGGCTTTGACAACATTCCAGCATAAGACTGAAGGCCTGCGCTTCGCAATTAATTGCTCCCCTAGCCAAGCTCCTTATTACAATTATAACACTGGTAACTGCCTGATAGTGACACAGTGGCTCAGTGTTTAGCACAGCACCAGGGACATGGGTTCAATTCCAGCCTCAGGCGACTGTCTCTGTGGAGTTTGCACATTCTCCCGTGTCTGTGAGGGTTTCCTCTGGGTCCTCCCATAGCTCAAAGATGTGCAGGTTAGGTGGATTGGCCATGCTAAACTGCCCAACGTGTTCAGGGATGTGCAGGTTAGATGGATTAGCCAAGGGAAATGCAGGGTTACAGGGACAGGTTAGTGGGGTGGGTCTTGGTAGGATGTTCTTCGGCGATTAAGTATGAATTAATGGGCCAAATGGCCTCTTTCCACACTGTAGGGACCTGATGATTCTCTGACATTGTGGAAATTTGCCCAATGTGGAAATCTGTCCTGTACACAAAAATCAGGACAAATCCAACCCAGCTAATAACCAGTCTACTCTCGATCATCAGTAAAGTGATGGATAGTGTCAAGAACAGTGCTATCAAGCAGTGATGCCCAGTTTGGGTTTTGCCAGGGCCACTCGGTTCCTGACTTCATTACAGCCTTGGGTCAAACCGGGGAGGAGAGAGTGACAACCCTTGAGACGAAGACTGCATTCAACCAAAATGTAGCTTCAAGGAGTCCAAAAAAAAAAGAGTCAATAGGTTCAGGGGGCAAGCTCTCCACTGATTGGAGTCAATACCTGGCACATAGGAAGAGGGTTGTGGTTGTTGGAGGTTAGGCATTTCAGCTCCAGGACATCTCTGGAGGAGGTCTTCATGGCAGTGCTCAAAACACAGGGAGGTAGTGCCATTATTTCAATGTCCTTGCCTACCTGGGAGAATGGTGCACTGAGAACAACCCAGCTCTCAATGCTGGCAAAACCAAGGAACTCATTATTGACTTTCGGTGGGAAGTTACTCATACCCCCCACACATTAACAGCACAGAGGTGGAACGAGTGGAGAGTGTCAAGCTCCAGGGAGTGGTCATCCACAATAAGCTTTCTTGGACTCTTCATGTGGACGCACCGGTTACAAAGGCTCAACAACGTCTCTTCTTATTCAGGCAGCTGAGGGAATTTGGCATGACGACAAATACCCTTACCAACTTTTATAGGTGTGCCAGCGAGAGCATTCTGTCTGGATGTATCACCACCTGATATGGCAACTGTACCATTCAAGGTCATGATGGTTACAGAGAGCGGTGAACTCTGCCCAGACAATCACAAAGGCCAACCTCCCATCTATAGACTCCATCTACCAGGCCCACTGTCAAGGAAAGGCCACCAGCATTCTCAAAGATCCCTCCCACCCTGGCAATGTTTTTCTACAACCTCTACCATCGGGGAGAAGGTACAGAAGCCTGAACACATGCACCAGGCCGGTTTCACAACCGTTTCTACCCGACTGTTGTTAGAATACTGAATGGGCTCACAACTCTTAACATTCGCCTGTACCTGTGTTTTTGTTTTTGCCATTGTTTACCTATTATTTATTATCTTTTCTGCTTAACTCTGTGATCTACCTGTATTGCTCGTAAGACAAAGCTTTGCACTGTGCCTCGGTATATGTGACAATAAATTCAATTCAATTCAATTACCAATGACAGGACAGACCCAGCAGAGGTGGTTGCACAGGGAGATGTAGTCAGGAAGGAATTGCTTTGGGTGTCCTCAACGTTGACTCCATCTTCTTGAATTCTGATGGTATCAATTTAAACAGTGGAAAGAAAACCTCCTACTGATTAGCACGTTGCTCAACCATCTTGAGATTGTTGTATCATTAGGTCAGAAGTGGGGATATTTGCCAATGATTGCACAATGTTCTGTGCTATCTGTAACTACTCAGATACTGAAGCAGTCCATGTTCAAATACAACAAGAAATAGACAATATTCAGGTTTGCGTTGACAAGTGACAAGGAATATTCACATCACATGAGTTTCAGGCAATAATAAAAGAGCATCTAATCAGCATCCCTTGACATTCAATGGCATTGCCTTCACTGAATCTCCCACTATCAACATCCCGGGGGGTTACCATTGACCCGAACTGAACTGCACCACACTCTCGACCCCAAAGCTGAACTGGACCAGCCATGTAAGTACTGTGGCTACAAGAACAGATCAGAGACTCGGAATCCTATAGTGAGTAACTCACCTCCTGACTACCCAAAGCCTCTCAACCATCTACAAGGCACAAGTCAGTAATGTGATAGAATAATAAAAAATTAACCTGGATCTGGCAGCAAATAAACACTGAAGGAATTCATCTAGGTGCTTCCTGAATGCTGCTATTGTGTCCGCTTCCACCACCTCCTCTGGTAATGTGTTCCAGTCTCGCGCCGCCCTTTGTGTGAAAAACGTGCCTCGCACATCTCTCCTAAACCTCCCCCTCACACCTTGAACCTGTGTCCCATTGTAATTGACCTCTCCACCCTGGGAAAAAGCCTCAGACTTGCCAATCTATCCATGCAATTCATAAACTTACAAACATCTGCCAGGTTGCTCCTCAACCTCCTGTGTTCCAGTGAAAACAAATCAAGTCCAGCAACTTTCCTTCATAGCTAAAATTCCCCATACCAGGCAGCATCCTGGTAAACCTTTTCTGTAACATCTCCAAAGCATCCACATCCTTCTGTGGTGACCAGACTGTATGCATTATTCCAAGTGTGGCCCAACTACAGTTCAATAAAGCTGCAGTATAAGTTACCTATCCTTCTACTCAATGCTCCGTCCAATAAAGACAAGCATGCCAAAAGCCTTTTTTGTCTTTGCTACTCAACTTCACTCCCAGTCCACTCCATTCAGCTCTGCCCTCATTCTTTTGTAATTACCCTTATTTAAGCCGGGCATCATTGCTTCTCACCCAAGTTTGTACCTCTCAAACCAAATGCTAAATTCCACCACTGTTTCCAAGATCTTTTATTCTGACGTCATTTATTAAATCTACCTCATTGCACATTACCATATCCAAAATAGCCCGATCCTTATTAGATCTACAACATATTGTTCTAGGAAACTGTTGCAAATAGAATCTATAAATTCGACCTCATGACTTCCTCTGTCAACATACCTCAATATCCATGTCAAGGTTTGTGCTACTTTATCTACCTGTGTTGCTATCTTCAGTGATCTGAGGGTCTGCACACCCAGATCTCTCCGAATATTGATACTCCTAAGGGTTCTGCCATTCACTGTATAATTTCGACTTGTTCTTCATCTTCCAAAGTACTTCACCTCACATTTGTCCAGATTAAACTCCATCTGCCATTTTGTTTGCCCACATCTCCAATTGATTTACATCCTGCTGTATCCCCTAACAATCCTACTCACTCTCTGCAACTCCACCAATCTGAATAGTGTCCACAAATTACTATTAAGATCAGGTACATTTTCCTCCAAATCAGTTTGTAGATAACGAACAGCAGAGGTTCCAGCAGTGATCCCTGTGGAACACCACTAGTCACAGCCCTCCATTCTGAAAAGCATCCTTCCACCACTACCCTCTATCCCTTATGACTAAGCCAGTTTTGTATCCATATTGCCAGCTCACCTCTGATACCAAGTGACTTCACCTTTTGTACCAGTCTGTGATGAGGGACCTTGTCAAAGACTTTACTGAAGTCCATGTAGACAGCATCAATTGCTTTTCCATCATCAATCACTTTCATCACCTCCTCAAAAACCTTGATCAGGTTAGTGAGGCACGACCTCCCCTGTACGACACCACACCGCCTATCGCTAATAAATCCATTTGCTTTTAAATGTCTACAGATCTTGTCCCTGAGAAACTTTTCCAATAATTTCCATACCACCGACGTGAGATTCATAGGCCTGTAATTTCCAGAGTTATATCTGTTACCCTTCTTAAACAATGGGACACGTCTCTTTCAAAGTCTGTTTCGGGGCGGCTCAGTGGCTAGCACTGCAGTCTCACAGCACCAGTGTCCTAGATTCGATCCCAGCCTCAGGTGACTGTCTGTGTGGAGTTTGCACATCCTCCCCGTGTCTGCGTGGGTTTCCCCCGGGTGCTCTGGTTTCCTCCCATAGCCCAAAGATGTGCAGGTCAGGTGAATTGGCCGTGCGAAATTGCCCATAGTGTTAGATGCATTCGTCAGATGGAAATGGGTCTGGGTGGGTTACTCTTCGGGGGGTCGGTGTGGACTTGTTGAGTTGAAGTTTCCACAATGTAGGGAATCTAATCTAATAAAAAAACTAGCTATCAAACCAATGACTACTTCCATCTTGGAGGGCAAGCACAGCAGATACATGGGAATATCATTCTCTGCAAGTCCAATCCAAACCACTCACCATCTTGACTTGGAAATATATTGCCACTCCTTCACTGTTACTGGGTCAAAATCCTGGAATTCCCTACCCAATAGCACTATGTGCATATATGTGAACTAGTGCTGCCTTTATGAGCTAGTGTGGTTCAAGAAGGCAGCTCACCACCACCTTCTCAATGCTAATTAGGGACGGGCAATAAATGCTAGGCCAGCCAGTGCCACCTACATCCTGTGAACAAGAAACACAACGTTTGCTGACACTTTCGAACAGGAAAATACATCGTATTCTTAGTCATGCTGGTTTTGGCATGTGGTCTCAGTTGTAACAGAGAGTCAGGGACTTTTGCCTGCTTTCCTGGGCAATATATATCCTTTAAAGAGCTTCATTAAATCATTTAACCTACTGCAACATCTGATAGCTCATTGTGCACAAATTATCTGCTTATTTCTTACATTTCAACAGGAGTGATATTACAACCGGACTTTAACTAGAAAGTACTTTAGGATGTCGCAAGGGTATGAGAGGAGTAATATAAATGCAAATTCATATGCTTGAGTGCATTCAGCATATAAAGGGATCAATGAATCCTTATAAGTGTGACATTTTTATCAAGATCTACTGCAAATGGGATTTGAGGTGTTATAGGAAGACTGATTGAATGCGGATGTGGTCCTGATAAGTGCAGGAAGTATGGTTTCAGACTTTGGTTTTCTTACAAGAATAAACATCATAACCGTAGAGAAAGTTTCCAGAAAGGATAGGTCTGATAAAAAGACTAATGCAACAGCAGTCTTATAGCAGGAAGGTTTGGTGAAAGATTTGTTCCTGGCAATAAACAAATCTAGCTACACAAGGTAAGCAGGTGCCAGCTTTGTTATTGCCACTGAATTCAAATTCTCTGATTTATAGTAAGTCACAAATTACTTGCAAAACCACTGAACACCAGAATCAGGAAGGCAGCCCCATAGCCAATAGATCAGTATAAATATCTACCACTTGAGATGAGAGTGTTGATAAGTAATCAAGTCACTGGTAGGAGGGCGGGAGGCTAAACCAATGTGGAGCACAGCAGATGAGTGGCAATCATGCTTCCAAGTATCCTCCACCTGCATTTCTAAATTAATTTGTGCAAATAGGCCAGGGAACCAACTTTGGCTATACATGATTTTAGTGCAAAGGAATATGTCACCCATCAAGCACCATTCTTACAGACTCAATCCAGGCACATTAGTCCAAGTGAGGGAGGAAATCAACTTCATGACGGAAAATGACATTATTGAACTGAATCACAGTAGCTGGTGCTCGCCTCTCATAATACTATCAATTCCAAATGGGTTATAATGCTTATGTATAGATTATCAAAATGTTAACATGATAACTAAGGAGAATTCATATCAATTCCATGATTCAAAGATTGCATTGAGAGGATAA
This sequence comes from Hemiscyllium ocellatum, assembly GCF_020745735.1. NCBI lineage: Eukaryota > Metazoa > Chordata > Chondrichthyes > Orectolobiformes > Hemiscylliidae > Hemiscyllium > Hemiscyllium ocellatum. The sequence goes on from NC_083418.1 coordinate 16,933,138, forward strand.
GACCAGCAAGGTTCATGACAAAATTACTTTATTATAGGGTTATCGGTAAGTTTCATTCTGATTCAGCCAAAAATGTATCAGCTTCTTTAACCCCTGAGTGATTTTATTGATGTAAGGTTAGACTGTTTGGTTTGTAAAATGCAACAACTTTTCAAAAAATTATCCAACAAGGTAATTGAAAGATGCGACTGTGTCGTAGATATTGATGTTATTTATTGGTCAGTGAATCGAGGTTAGGAGTTGAGAGGTCATGTTGTGGCTGCACAGGACATTGGTGAGGCCACTTTTAGAATACCATGTTCAATTCTCATATCCTTGCTATCAGAAAGATGATGTTAAATGTGAAAGGGTGCAGAAATGATTTACAAGGATGTTACCAGTGTTGGAGAGTTTGAGTTTTAAGGAGAGGGTGATTCGGCTGGAACTATTTTTCCTGGAGCGTCAGAGGCCGAGGGGTGACCTTATAGAAGTTTATAAAATCTTGAAGAGCATACATAGGGTGAATTACCAAGGTCTTTCCCCGAGGATAGAGGAGTCCAAAACTAGAGGTCATAGGTGTAAGGTGAGAGGGGAAAACTTTAAAATGGACCTAAGGGGCAACTTTTTCACACAGAGGGTGGTGCATGTATGGAATGAGCTGCCAGAGGAAGTTGTGGAGGCTGGTACAATTACAACATTTAAAAGCCAACTCGATCTATACATGAATAGGAAAGATTTAGAAGGGTATGGGCCAAATGCTGGCAAATGGGACTAGATTAATTTAAGATATCTAGTTGGCATGAACAAGTTGAATCGAAGGTCTGTTTCTGTGTTACACATCTCCATGACTCGATATGGTTGTGTTCAGCCAAGTCTGGAAGGAACATTTACAACACCTGAATGAATTGTTTCATTGGTTACACTACATTGGTTCCAAAAAGTAAACTTTCTGAACGCACAAAATATAAAACAGACATTATGCATAAAGTCAAACCTTGTTCTCATAACTGTACAGAGACGACTACCTAAATAAAGTTAAAATCACACAACACCAGGTTATAGTCCAACAGGTCTATTTGGAAGTACTTCTGAATAAACCTGTTGGACTATAACCTGGTGTTGTGTGATTTTTAACTTTGTCCACCCCAGTCCCAACACTGGCACCCCCACATCATTGCCACTTAAATACACCATAATCCACGACTATTCTTTGCAAAGTTTCATCACGTAACTTTGAGATTGTTTCATTGGAGTTTAATGCTACAACCAAACAGTTTGAAAATCATGTAAAAATGATTCAATTAACTCTCCTCTGAGGTTTGAGTATTAGTAAAGGATCTTGCTGTGATAGAAACAATAGCGTGAATTTGAATCCTTTTCTGATTTTTGTAATGAAATCCTTCCAACCTTTCTGTTTGTCTAGTGTAATATGGTCTAATTTTTTCCCCCCATTGTTTAATAAACATTTGCAGAGTGTATTGCTTGACTCTTGTGAACACATTCAGACAATGACCTGTGTATTTTTAAAAACACAGAGAGAAAGTTAGGGTGTAGCCAGTCAGCTTTCACTCTGTAATCTGACCTGTCTGGTGTTAAAAAACCGTTGGGATAACTGATGCTGGAAACACAAAAACAGATCAGTCCCCAGCAGCTGCTGGTAAAACCAACATGAAGGCTCGACATGTGATCAGGTTTGGCTGCCAGACCTGTGCTGTGACATCCATCTTCTCAACAGATGGCACCCTACAAATAGCCATGAGATTCTGTCTCGTTGACTGGGCATTTTGGTAATCTCCAAACCAACAATCCCTGGTGTGCAATGACACCATCGAGGCATTTCCTCTTGCACTTCATAGAACCAGAGAATCCCTAAGTGTGGAAGCAGGCCCTTCGGCCCAACATGTCCACATTGACCATCCGAAGAGTAACTCACCCAGGCCCATTTCCTGAACCAATTACGCCACAGTTACCCCTAACCTACACATCCCTGAATACAATGGGCAATTTAGCAAGGTTGATTTACCTAACCTGCACATCTTTGGATTGCGGGAGGAAAACGGAGCACTCAAAGGAAACCCAAGGGGAGGATGTGCAAACTCCACACAGACAGTCATCCCAGGCTGGAATCGAACCCAGGGCCCTGGCGCTTTGAGGCAGCAGTGCTAACCACTGAGCCACTGTGCTACCCGGATTCTTCTCAATCAGGAAAGACAAGGCCATGTGGCAGCTTTCTCTACATCCCATCTGGAGTATTTAAGACCAGAGGGTATCAGCAGTGAGGAAGCTGACTTGCTCCTTCTGCCTTACTGTGTTCCAAGAGAATAAGAGCACCCCCTTTACTCTATCGTACAAACAGAAATGCAGCAATTCCATTTGCACGGATTGCCAGGAATCGTCTGACAGTAGGGAAATAAAAATTGCAAACGTTATTCTTAATCCGATTGACTCTCGGCTCATGGACCCTGTGTACTCAGTGTGACATTCACACAGCTCACAGAGCAGCAGGTCTTATCAATGAGCACATTCAACTGAACAAAATTGAAACAAACCAAATATTTTCTCTGCAGTCCCTGACATTTGACCCAGTAAAGCTCAGGCTTGTGCAAGGGTTCTGTATGAATATGGCTGCCCTGTAAAGATGATTGCATCATTCCCTTTGTTTCACAATGGTGTGTGATGATACTGGGAAACCAATGGTTGCCTTTTCTGTTACCCACACTGGTCACTCTCCCCAGCCTCAGGATACTGCGGCCTGACGATAAATCCAAAGAAGACTGCAATCCCATATCAACTCCTGTCACTTCCACCACCTCTGGCCATGTGCTCTGAAAGCCCATAGTCACAATTAATGACACACCCCGCTCTTCAGTATTGAGGCTTTACTACTTTAGGACTATCACCTCCAATAACACTACTCTCGACTACAAGGACAACAATAACACAAGGTCAACCATCGCCTGGCAAAGGGCAGCTCAGCCTTACTCACAGACTCTGGAAACATCTTGGTGTTTGTCTGGAAACAAAACAGTGGTTTTGACATATGGGCGGCACGGTGGCACAGTGGTTAGCACTGCTGTCTCACAGCGCCTGACACCCGGGTTCAATTCCCGCCTCAGGCGACTGACTGTGTGGAGTTTGCACGTTCTCCCCATGTCTGCGTGGGTTTCCTCCGGGTGCTCCGGTTTCCTCCCACATTCCAGGTGAATTGGCCATGCTAAATTGTCCGTAGTGTTAGGTAAGGGGTAAATGTAGGGGTATGGGTGGGTTACGCTTCGGCGGGTCAGTGTGGACTTGTTGGGCCGAAGGGCCTGTTTCCACACTGTAATTAATCTAATCACTACTGGTGTGACACTTGGACATTACTGGCATTACATAAAGCAAGAAAAATGTTCCATGTTCACTGTCTGAGATCTATTTGCACCATTACATAGCACAGCAAAATACCCAAGAGCAAAATCTCCAACACTTAGGTTCTTGCCAATGATTGGTAACAAAGGCATGCAGATCAGAGCTCTGAGTGGCAGGCACAGTCATGTGATTTGTACAGACAACTCTCCATAGCGAGGGCAGTATTCTACCACCAGTTGAGCAGACTAACTCACAACACAAAACACACCAAGCTGGGATAGAAAGACTGTCTGAAAGGCAACATCAGAGCTTGCAAACTGGATCCCAAAAGCACAGGACCAAGCAAACTTGGACAGACAAATCTCTGTCATCCAACAATTTCAGTATTTGGAGGGAAAAGAGCTGAGTGTTTTCAGGAGAAACATACACAGTACATCAGCTGTGTCCACTTCCACCTTCCCAAAACTGACTTGCCTACGCTGTACTGTATTTGCAATTGACTATGCAAATAAAATTGATCTGTTATGACACGTGAAACTATATTAAATGTAGACAGTAAGCAGGGTGAGGTTTTTTTTTGCTGAACAGTCACATCTGAAGTAACAGAAATAACCTACTTCTTCTTAAACATTTTTGAGGGAGCTTGCCAATCTTTGAATTACTGGATCCCCAGTTCCTCCATTTCGATTTCAGACAGCTCTGCTTCATTTGTTTGTCCAGTAACTCACTCATGTAACGTTCCATTCTGTCAATCAGGGTTTTGGTCACAAAGTATATTACAGGAGACTCAGTCCTATCTTCTGGGAAAATTCTTTCATTTCATTTCCTGTTTGTGTTTGCTCCGAAAGATATATTGTTGATTCAAGAACTCTTGTCGAAGTTTAATTCCACCCACAGGATCTCTAATGGTCGAGGGAAGCATCAGTAAAACTGAACCTTATGAGAATGCAGGACATATGCTGTTTTCATGAGCAAATTCTTCAAATACTAGAGATGAGCAACATTACTGTCTTTACTGTCATTTGAAACATTCAGACTTTCAAGTTAAACATTGTTAAATCATCCAGGAAACTGGTATCTTGTATACTACAGACTCAGTGACTGAGGAAAATTCGAAGTCTCCATATTTTTCGACAAAATGCCAGGAGATTCAATTAGTTCATCCACAAATTGTGATGCTACAATGTCAAAATATTATAGAACATTTTTCCCTCATTATATTGGTTGACTTGTACCCACCAAATAAAAGTCATACTTTTGCAACCAAAGTTTTAGGCAAACATTTTTACATGAATCATGTTTTCAAAGGGTTAACATGCAAACTTGATTTGGGCCTAATACATAAAACAAAGACCAAAACAAAATGTGATCCCTGATCTATTGGACTTTCTACCATTCCTGTGCTGTCAAGATGGTTGTAAGGAGAAGCCAATTAAAATCAAAAGGACTGCCGTTACTCTGGCTCAGAAATTCCTGATCATTTTACTGCTGAATGATGCCTCTTTTAAAGAAGGAATGAAGTTGCCTGAAAGGACATGTGCACTGCCTACTCTCACATCATCAAGAGGGAGGAGACCTTGTAAGAATGGCTGTATGTCGCATGAACCTGGAGAGGAAGCAGACCATCCCGTTCAACTGGTCCGAGATACCCAACAAGGAGAAAGGCCCAATTCTGGGCCCAGATGACCAATGTCAAGTATCACCCAAATGGTGACCACGTTAAAGGCGAATGGGTGAAGGAACTGGCTTGTGAGCAAGTGCTGAGGGATAAAGACCAATCAACATTTTCTTCAGATTTAGTTGCCCATCAGTCCAAAGATGTGTGGGTCAGGTGAATTGGCCATGCTAAATTGCCCGTAGTGTTAGGTAAGGGGTAAATGTAGGGGTATGGGTGGGTTGCGCTTCGGCGGGTCGGTGTGGGCTTGTTGGGCCGAAGGGCCTGTTTCCACACTGTAAGTAATCTAATCTAAGTAATCTAATCTAATCCATCAGTGGAAATGAGCAAAGGAAACTGGGTGCAAGGACATAAATCTACAAATTTCAAAAACAGACCATATTAAATTTTTTTTAAAAAAAGTACTTGAAATTGCAAAAGCAAAAGGAACTGTAAAATAGTGACACCCAGAAAAGACAAGGTCGGTATTTGATCAGAGGTGAAAATCTCTAGAGGTCTCTCACTTGTGGCAAAACGTGAGAGTGCCAGAAAGAGGGGTCGATTTTGGTGGAGTTGGATGGTAGATGTCAGCCAGTGGTTACAGACAAATGCAGTGGGCGTATGTGCAAATACAAGACAGAAAGGTGACATACCATGAGAACAGATCTCTGGTGGGAGGCGCAGAAGCAGCCGTTGTCCTTCACTATAAAAACCAAACATTATTTCACATGAGACAATCTCAGTTAGTTGGTGCCTGTCCAATTGGCCAGCCTCTCCTAAAGCCTCAATGGAAACCTAAGGTAGACTTTAACATGAGGTACATGAACATTCACTAAATTTTAAACCAAAAATCATGCATCTACAATTATATGAGCACACACAGTGTGTGTGTGTTTTTCCAGGAATGTGTTCCTATAGTGAAGATGTTTCATCAAATCATCTCTGCTGTCTGTTGATTAATCAATTTGAGATCCATGCTGGTTTTCAAATCCGTAGGCTTCAATGGTGTTGGTACAAGTTTATTAAATTCCATTTATACATAGGAATTTTACTATTCAAATCAATCCTTTCCATGGACAAGCTCAAAGGAGTCAAATGCAAATTGCCTTTATCAATCTAACATTGGTAGTCTTTGATTAAACTGTGTTGTTGATCCCTGTCTCTAGCACCAACGTTAGGCTGACTGCCCTGTAGATGCCTGCTTTTGTCTGTCCTTGCTTGTGCAAGAATATACTTATTTCCAGTCATCCAGCCGCCAGCACCATCCCCATATCTAACCATGATTAAAACACTCTGGGAGAAGTCTCTGCTCTTCACATTGATAGCACACTCAGCATTAATGAATACATTTGAAAAAAAAGTAATTTAACATACCAGCAACGCCCTGTACTTCTGCCAGGGGATCTCCATTATTGCTGCCTAATTGACACCATTCTTTTTTTGACTACTTTTTAAATACACTCATGCTATTTTACTTTCTCTTTTGTTACTCACTAATATATATTTATAATCTTTCTTTATCCTTCTTATTTCCTTTCTCAGTTGAATTCTACTACTTCTGTACCCGCCTGGTTTCTGCATTAAATAATGCCACCCAGTTGTTTACTCGTGCCTGTATGTTATAAATAAAAGGTATTTATTAGTATTTAATGTGACTGCCTGTTAAGAAGACTGTCTGAGGCTAGTGTCTGAAAAATGTCATCTGGCTCTGTAGTGCAGCTGGGAATGAGGCCTCCTGGAACATTTATACATAACAACTGGTTCCTATCTAATTAGTTCCTAACTCCTTGTAGACAGTACAAAATGGTTAGCTTTTAACAAGCTTCCTTTTTCTGCTTGTTTTAATCATTAGACCTTTTATTATCCAGGCTTTGGATATGTTTTCTTTCCCTGTTCCGGGCTGTAAGCAAACCATCTCCTCTTGGAGGAACATCTATTGGACACTGATCACCCTCCAGTTCATTATCTAATGAATTCCGATGGGCCAGAGGACTGCATTGTAGCTGAGCCTGATCCTGTCCAGATCCTCTGTTCACAAAGGTCACAACACCTGGGGCCCTGAGGCAAGACTAGATTCCTTACAGTGTGGAAACAAGCCCTTCGACCCAACAAGCCCACATCGACCCTCCGAAGAGTAATCCACCCAGACCCGTTTCCCTCTGACTAATGCGCCTCACACTATGGACAATTTAGAATGGTCAATTCACTTGATCTGCCCATCGTTGGATTGTGGGAGGAAACCGGAGCACCCGGAGGAAACATACCCAGACACAGGGAGAATGTACAAACTCCACACAGACAGTCACCCGAGGCTGGAATTGAACCTGGGACCCTGGTGCTGTGAGGCAGCAGTGCTAACCACTGAGCCAAATTGGCTTCTAGCTGCTGAGTGAGTTCAGAGGTCAGCCAGCTCAATCCGAGCTGGGGATTGGACTCCATTGGAAAACTGTGTGTACTCCAGCTGCTCAGCTGGTGAACTAATTTCACACTGGCAGGTGTCCCGTCACCAAGTCACCTTTTATTTACACGTGAACAGTTCTTGACAATAGGACTGCCGTATTCAGGGTCAGGTTCCACTCATCCTTCTATGTCAGCCAGGGCTCCCTGATTGGACCAAATTAACAGCCCCAATTGGGGAACCCATATTCTGTGACGGCCAGTTGGCTGACCTTATTATAGTTGGGATGTTCACAAATTTTGAACCATCATTGACATAGCAATAATATAATCAGTGTAGGTTCAGTGATCGTAAATTACTAGCTCTGCAGTCAGGTAGCGATAACCCGAACTGCCTGCGGTTCTGTTTTTTATTATTGTTGCCTATAACATTGCTATTGCTGCCTGGTCACAGTACACATCATGTTGATTTGGAATGTTCCTTTGTTTGCTTGCAATAAGATGAGAACAGGGTAAATAATATCACACAGCCAGCACGCTGACTCGGGACCAGAAATATGTCCACAGAACTACAAATGCACAATGCTTGTCTGACTATCAACCCCAAACAGACATAACAGCCCCAGTGATTCACAACTGAAATCAAGGCTTCTTTAAACCAGTCCCTGCCTCATATATATTGAATGGAATGGCTTAAAACAGAAGCATCTGTTGAATCACCCACGTTGGTAATTAATGGTTGCTTCAGGTCTCACTTTCCCTGCAGCCTATAATTGCTTTGAATATAAAATGTATTTACACTTTCCCTCATGTGTGGGGGAGTGACAGAAAATCTAGCTTGATGCGTATTCCCCTGAGTTTCAATTTCGTCCGGAATCCATTGAGGAAACAGACTCCATAGAAACTTGTAAAAGGCGAATGAGATGTATATTTCAAAAAGAAAATTTGCAGTGCACTGGGGAAGGAGCTAGAGACTGAGAGTACTCAAAAGCTCATTCGAAAAACCAGGTCAGGTTTGATTGGGGTAAAAGGCTTTCCTCAGTATCTTCAGACACGGTGGTAATTTCCACATAGGTGGCGGATAATAGGACTGAGCTGCAGCGAGATTTCTTTGCTTAGAGCGTCTGGATTTCTCAACCATGGGGGTTTGTGAATGTTCCATTACTGAGCACAATTAAGGTTGCGTTGATATGTTCTGACCCCTCAAAATTGAGGGAGGTGGGAGAAGTGGAATATGGGAGATGATTAGCCAAGATAATAGCGAATAGGGGAGCGGGTTCAAAAAACTAAATTAACTAGCAATTCTCCTATCATTTCTGTTATTTCAGACTCCATCCTTTTTGTGAAACTTCTTCCCTCAATAATTAAAACCAATCCTTTCTCTGGGGCAGCACGGTGGCTCAGTGGTTAGCACTGTTGCCTCACAGCGCCAAGGACCCAGGTTCGATTCCACCCTCAAGTGACTAACTGTGTGGAGTTTGTATATTCTCCCCGTGTCTGCGTGGGTTTCTTCCAGGTGATCCAGTTTCCTCCCACACTCCAAAGATGTGCAGGTTCGGTGAAGTGGTCATGCTAAATTACCCGTGGTGTTAGGTGCATTAGCTAGGTGTAAATATAGGGTAGGGAAATGGATCTGGATGGGTTACTCTTCAGAGGGTCGGTGTGGACTTGTTGGGCCGAAGGGCCTATTTCAGTACTGTAGAGAATCTAATCTGGAAGTGAAAACACTATATTCTATTAATTTTTCACCATCAATCACCCCTGTCCTCTTCCACTTTGTCTGTCTTCAGATACTGGTGCTGTGATTGACAGTTAACAATGCCTCGGATAGAATCTTTTCCTCGTTAGTTCTGAATGCTGTCTTTCTAGAGAGAGGGCAGTGGTGGAACATCTGGACAGGCACATCTGGACAACAAAGGAAAGAAAGCTGTATTTTTTCCATTTGCCTTTAAAAATTGCACAAAGTAGAGTTTTCAATCAAAAAAAAACAGGAATTGATTGCAGAGTCCGCCCTGCCTTTTCCATTGTCTGATTTCTCTTTCTCATGAAAAATCTTTTAGGAAGGGAAAAGGACTAACAGGAAGATGCTTCATCTGTCACGAGATGTAAGTTAGTGAGAATTGCTGGAGTGCAATGGCAGAGAAACGACATACGATCAGAAATGTGCCACAGAAGATGTATTAAATTAGTCAGACCTTTTTAAACGATTTGTCAAGGTTAAGTGTGGCGAACCTGGAATCAGTGTTGTTTAAATCCATCTCCACTTCAACCAGTGATTCATTGTGTCATGCTAGTGTGTGTGTGTGTGTGTGTCTCTGTATGTGTGTGTGTGTGTCTGTGTATGCGTGTGTGAGCGCCTATGTGTGTGCGATCATCTATATATATGTGCGTGCATCTGTATGTGTTGTGTGTGTGTGTGTGTGTGTGTGAGAGAGAGAGAGTGAGTGTGTCACTGTGAATTTGTGTTTATGCCAATGTGTGTGTTTATGTGTATGCGCACCTCTGTGTGTGGATACATATTGCATGTATGCGCATGTAACATAGTCAGCTTGCGTATCTGTAGATGTGTATATGCCTACACAAATATCTAAGTATATGTGTGTATACATGACTTTATTTTGCTGGTACGTTCCTTCTCTGTTTAAATTATTTAAAGATGGAGTGCTGGGTCTGGGTGGGATGCACTTCGGAGGGTCAGTGCGAACTTGATGGGCTGAATGGCCTCTTTCTGCAATGTATCGATTCTGTTTCTTATTCCTTTTATTTTGCCTTTGTCACAAGTAAACCCATTATTCATGGGAAGTATTTTTACAGGTATAGAGCGACATTTTAAAATCACAGCAAGTATAGAGACTGAAACGTGTTCTATCAGCTGTCAGCATTGAACGCTCCTACCTCAGGGATCGAACAGGGAAAGGTGATGTTCAAAGTTTGTTTAACGTTGGTCTGACTAAAGTCACTGAGCATAGTCTGAAACTCATTACTGCAGAAGAGGAAGTTTTCCTTTCTTTGCGTTTTCTCTGACCATGTCCCCTGGTATTCAGCTAATTGATGCCAGTACAGCTTGCATGCTGCTAAGGGGATTATGTCAGCTTGTTTGGGCTCATTTACTGATAGTTCTCTGTTTCGACTGGTTGCTTTGTATAATGTGTTGGCTGCAGGCATGCCTGATAGAAGTTCTGTCTGGAAGATTCCCAACCTTTGCTGCTGTGAGTGAAAGTAAGGAGCTAAGCTGCATCCTAGTATTTAAGATCCTCTTTTAAAACAACCCCTCCTCAGATTTTCAGTTACCTGCAAAGTTGAGGCCTGTGGAACGCAGGCCTGCCATGACCTTTAGTGTTGGCACTGTTGAGGTTCTAGCATGGGGCATTGACAGGACAGTCACATGGGCATTTTGCAAGTGGGCAGGAAAGTGGGACACACTTTTCGGACCTCATAGATCTGGACAAGAGTTCATCTATCCAAGGTTACTGCAAGGCCTATATTTCCAGGATTCAGATCAGGCCTTCCTGACCATTTCCTGATGCCGCAGTCCTGAGAGCTCTGCAATGGTGACCATTGGAGCAACCTTGGCTTTTCCAGGTGTTGGGAGGTTTACCCGGGCTGTCTGGAGGGATTCTGCCCCAGATGGAGAGCCTGTCATTACTGCTCAGTGCTTGGGAAATGATTTGGAAATGGAGTACAGTCAACAGAGATGTGGAAATACTGAGCAGTCGAAGGACAAAGAGTGTGATATCAGAATTCAGAAGAATGCTGTCCCGTGCCGATTTCTTTGACTGAGCCCAGGGGTTAATTTGGCTGAAAGTGATGGAGAGGTAGTCAGTAGCGAGTCTTATCAAGAGGAGGACTCAAAACCACAACACAACACACCTGGGAAAGTGTGAAATGATTCACTTTGGAAGGTCAAATTTGAATGTAGGCTATACAGTTAAAGGCAGGATTCTTGGCAATGTGGAGGAACAGAGACATCTTGGGATCCATGTCTATAAATCCCTCAAAGTTGCCACCCAAGTCGATAGGGTTGTTAAGAAGACATATGATGTGTTGGCTTTCATTATCAGGGGGATTATATTTAATAAATGCGAGGGTATGCTGCAGCTTTGTAAAGCCCTGGTTACACCTCACTTGGAATATTGTGTTCAGTTCTGGTCACCTCGTTATAGGAAGGATGTGGAAGTTTTATAGAGGGTGCAGAGGAGATTTACCAGGATGCTGCCTGGACTAGAGGGCATGTCTTATGAAGAAAGGTTGAGGGAGCTAGGGCTTTTCTCATTGGAGTGAAGAAGGATGAGAGGTGACTTGATAGAGGTGTACAAGATATTGAGAGGTATAGATTAGATTCCTTACAGTGTGGAAACAGGCCCTTTGGCCCAATCAATCCACACCAACCCTCCGAAGAGTAACCATCTCCCTCTGACTAATACACCTAACACTACGGGCAATTTAGCATGGCCAATTCACCTAAACTGCACATCTTTGGACTGTGGGAGGAAACTGGAGCAAACCCACACAGACATGGGAAAAATGAGCAAATTCCACACGGACAGTTGCCCAAGGCTGGAATCGAACCTGGGATCCTGGTGCTGTGAGCCACTATGCCACCCCAAAGATAGAGCGGATAGCCAGAGACCTTTTCCCAGGGTGTAAATGTCTGTCACGAAGGAGTATAATTTTAAGGCGATTGGAGAAAGGTTTAGGTGAGATGTCGGAGGACAATTCTTTACACAGAGAGTGGTGGGTGTGTGGAATGCACTGCCAGCCGTGGTAGTAGAGTCAGGTACATTAGGGACATTTAAGCGACTCTTGGATAGGCACATGGGTGATACTAAAATGAAGAATATGTAGGTTAGTTTGGTCTTAGAGTAGGATAAAAGGTTGGCACAACATCAATGGCCAAAAGGCCTGTACGGTGCTGTTCTGTTCTGTGTTCTATGTTCGTCCAAACTCTAGTGGAACCAAGACCAGCCTACACCTCGAAATGCCCACTTCTTCCAGTTATCCACTGAGTAAACCTCCTCTGGACCACCTCCAATACACCTTACATTCTTCCTTAAGTAAGGAGACTAAAACTACACATGGTATTTGAGACATGGTCATACCAGTGCCTTGTTTCAGTAAAGCACTTCATTCTTCCTTTTATGTTTACTTCCTTTTGTAACGAAGGTTATCATTCCATAGCCTTCTTAATCACTTGCTGTACCTGTATTCTAACCCATTGTGACTGATAATCTAGGCCCCTCTGTAACCAAGAATTCTGCACATGTTCACTACTGAAATAATACTCTGCCTTTTCTATTCTTGTGCCAAAGTGAACAACTTCACATTGTACTCCATTTGTCAGATTTTTGTCCACTCACTTAACCAATATATCGGACTGTGTCGTGGTATGTCATCTTCAGTAACATACGTTCCTGTCTATCTTTGTCTCATCTGTATACTTAGCCATAATGACTTCGATGCCCTCATCGAAGACATTGAGGTAGATGGTTCAAAAGTTGTGAGCCCATTACAGAACCCTGGAAAACCCCACTTATCACACTCTGTTGATCTGTAAAAGATCCATTCACACATACTCTCTTCTAGTTAACCCATCATTTATCCACTCTAGTGTGGTGTCTTCTCTGCCAAAAGCTCTTAAGCTACTCAATAAACCTTTATGTGAACTTTAACAAATGCCTTCAGTATCATCTCAGAGCACTCCACCAATAAGTTCCCCTCCCCTTGAGTTTTACCTAGCGCCCTGTGCAAGATTTATTCTCACAGCTACCCAAGGAGGACATCGCACTCACTTGCCAAGACTCATCTTTTCTCTTCGTCACTTCCTTCCTGAATCAAAGGGTTAATTTTTGTTACTTTCCAGTCTCGCGGGACCCTTCTACAATTTAGTGCATTTTGGAAAATCCATACCAATGCATCCAATCAAACCCCATCAGGACGTCCAAACATTAGTAAACATCTGCCCTTTGAATCTAGAAATGAACCCTTGTTCTCTTCTCAGTAGGCAGTCGTTGCTGGGGGTGAGGGTTTCAAGGGAAATGGGTACAGATTTGAGGGATAGATCAGTCATGGTTCAACAGAACAGGAGGATATGCTCAAGGGGCTGAATACCTGTCCTGTTTCTGTGATTACTGATCCCAGTCAGTATTTGCTTTCGCAAGGAGGGGCACAGTGACAGATGGCTGGCTGTCTTTTATGACCATCGTTTATTTTGATTGTGCAGTCACTGGGAAACACAATGGTGTCTCCCTCATTAAACAGGTTTAGTCGAAGAAATTCAAGCCACTCTTGCAGTAAGCAGATAAACAAAAAGTTAATGAACAGTTGCCAAACAGACACTGATACAGCGGGGCACTTAATACACAATCACACAGACGTACGTGCATACACACACAAACCCCCACCCAGCCACACCGATACAGATACACACACACACAAAATCACACTGACACAAATACACAGACAACCACATGCATGCAACCACACACACACACATTCACTGACACACACTGACAGGGAGAGCAAGGTAGAAGAAAGCTCAGGGACAAAAACATCACTGGTGTTCGGGATGGTGAATGTTTTTGTTCCAATACACTGTCGCTAAAGTTATCACATTTGGACGTCCTTACAATATGGTGACAGTGGAGTTTTTTTGGCCTGTCACATCCTGCCCCAACTTCAGAAAAGCCAACATCAGTTCTTGAAAGCTAAACAATGACACCAATCCCCCTGCTTTCAAACAACAGGAAGTAAAGTGAAGAAATAGAGAAGGTCCAGGAAGATGATAAAGACTTTCAATAAACTGATAACTTTGGCAATCTCAGGATGTCCAGGGAGGTTTTGCAGCTAATGCAGTATTCTTGAACTGCAATCTCACTGTCAGAATGTCAGTAACAAAACAGGCAATTTGAGCCCAGCAGGTTCCTACTAACAGCAACTCAGTAATGGCCAAATAGTTTGTTTCTTTAGCGATGTTGGTTGAGAGAGATTAACGTCAGTCAGGGCACAGGGGGAATTTGCCTATCCTTCTTTGAAAGCGCACCATGTGATCTTTAACATTGTGATGAAATCCATTTCCTGTGGATCTAATAGTACACGGGAAGGCCACACTCCCTGCGAATGTAACATTCACAGCACATGCAGTTCTAAGAATTGCTGGAGAATGCAACAGGCAATTTTGTGCAGCAATTATGGAGAGCTTATTGCAAGGTTTTCAATTGGGCACTCAGGAGGCACAGATGGACATTTGAAAAGATTGCAGACAGGGACATTAAAGTCAGTGACTTGTGAATGAGATAAGAGTGCCGACTTTACATTAGAATCCTGATTTTTAGCAGGGAAGTGCAGGGGCTAGCAAAGTCTCAAGAACAGTTGAATAGCTGTGTGCTGGTAGAAAGCAGGTCATCACGCAAGCAAAAATTTCAGCTGTTGACTCCATCTACACTTGTTATTGCCTTGGGGAAGGCAGCCAACATCATCAAAGACCCCTCCCCCTCTGGTTATAATCTCTTCTGACCTCTTTCGTCAGCCAGAAGATTCAAAAGCTTAAACACACAGAACAACAGATTCAAGATCAGCTTCTTCCCTGTTGTTATTAGTGGACACCTCAAATTTCGAATCTAATGTTAGTATTGCTCTTTTGTGCTCCAGCTGTAACATGGCATTCCTTGCTCTGTTCTATCTCTCTGTCGCCCTTTGTATGGTATGATCTGTCTGTACTGCACACAATACAAAACCTTTCACCGTACATGTGACGATAATACATCAAACCAAAAATCTAAGGGTTCTTAAACAGCAAAATTAGGAAAAGTCCTGGAAAGTGGGTGTCACTAATAGATGAATATAGCTGAGAGTTGGGGGGGGTTGGTTGGAAAACCTGAAGCAATACTTGCTTCAAGCAGCTGAGCGAAATGGGAGCTCAAGGAAAAGCGTAACAAAGATCTGGCTTGGTGAAGCTAGCTCTCAACACAAAGCTGGAGCTGTGTTTGTGAAGAAGCACGGGAAGGCAGCTTTCCCAGTCCATAGGAACATTGGCACAGGAAAGGAGGGTGATTAATGAGAACACGAGCACTCATTGAGACAGTTTTGCGACAGATATTCAAGGCAAAAGTGAAGAATTGTGAAGACTCCACAAAAGGCCCCCCCCACCCCCAGTTTGTTACAGTCCCAGATAGGATGTACCAAAAGTTCAGCTCCCAGGAAGAGGAGGTGAATTGCCTTCCCTAATTTATTAATCCCTCCCTTATCTTTTGGTTAGCTGCTAGATTAAGGTGGATAATTCCCCAGGACCTGATCAGGTGTACCCTAGAACTCTGTGGGAAGCTAGGGAAGTGATTGTTGGGCCTCTTGCTGAGATATTTGTATCATCGATAGTCACAGGTGAGGTGCCGGAAGACTGGAGGTTGGCAAACGTGGTGCCACTGTTTAAGAAGGGTGGTAAGGACAAGCCAGGGAACTATAGACCAGTGAACCTGACCTCAGTGGTGGGCAAGTTGTTGGAGGGAATGCTGAGGGACAGGATGTACGTGTATTTGGAAAAGCAAGGACTTATTAGGGATAGTCAACATGGCTTTGTACATAGGGAATCATGTCTCACAAACTTGATTGAGTTTTTTGAAGAAGTAACAAAGAGGATTGATGAGGGCAGAGTGGTAGATGTGATCCATATGGACTTCGGTAAGGCATTCAACAAGGTTCCCCATGGGAGATTGGTTAGCAAGGTTAGATCTCAGGGAATACAGGGAGAACTAGCCATTTGGATACAGAACTGGCTCAAAGGTAGAAGACAGAGGGTGGTGCTAGATGGTTGTTTTTCAGACTGGAGGCCTGTGACCACTGTAGTGCCACAAGATTCGGAGCTGAGTCCTCTACGTTTTGCCATTTATATAAATGATTTGGATGCGAGCATAAGAGGTACAGTTAGTAAGCTTGCAGATGACACCAAAATTGGAGGTGTAGTGGATAGCGAAGGGAGCTACCTCAAATTACAACAAGATCTTGACCAGATGGGCCAATGGGCTGAGAAGTGGCAGATGGAGTTTAATTCAGATAAATGCAAGGGCTGCATTTTGGGAAAGCAAATCTTAGCAGGACTTATATACTTAATGGTAAGGTCCTGGGGAGTGTTGCTGAACAAAGAGACCTTGGAGTGCAAGTTCATAGCTCCTTGAAAGTGGAGTTGCAGGTAGATAGGATAGTGAAGAAGGCATTTGGTATGATTTATTTTATTGGTCAGAGTATTGAGTACAGGAGTTGGGAGGTCATGTTGTGGCTGTACAGGACATTGGTTAGGCCACTGTTAGAATACTGCTTGCAATTCTGGTCTCCTTCCTATTGGAAGGATATTGCGAAACGTGAAAGGGTTCAGAAAAGATTTAAAAGGATGTTGCCAGGGTCGGAGGATTTGATCTATAGGGAGAGGAACAGGCTGAGGGATTATTTTCCCTGGAGCGAAGGCTGAGGGGTGACCTTATAGAGGTTTACAAAATTATGAGGGGCATGGGTAGGATAAATAGACAAAGTGTACTCCCTGGTGTCGGGGAGTCCAGAACTAGAGGGCATAGGTTTAGGGTGAGAGGGGAAAGATATAAAAGAGACCTAAGGGGTAACATTTTCACGCAGAGGGTGGTACATGTATGGAATGAGCTGCCAGAGGATGTGGTGGAGGCTGGTACAATTGCAACATTTAAAAGGCGTTTAGATGAGTATATGAATAGGAAGGGTTTGGAGGGATATGGGCCGGGTGCTGGCAGGTGGAACTAGATTGGTTTGGGATATCTGCTCGGCATAGATAGTTTAAACCGAAGGGTCTGTTTCCATGCTGTATACCTCTATGACTATGACTCTATAACACGATTACTGGAGAAACAGATTTCTTCTTTTGCAGACATCTTTCTCCCAGACCTGGATGAATATGTGTTTTTAATGGAGCCAATTTAACTAAGCGTTCTCGAATTAACAAAGAGCAAACTTATGAACTTGGGGCAGGGTGGTTAGCGTTGCTGCCTCACGGCGCCAGGGACCCGGGTTCAATCCCTGCCTCAGGCAACTGTCTGTGTGGAGTTTTCACATTCTCCTTGTGTCTGCGTGGGTTTCCTCCCACAATCCAAAGATGTGCAGTTTAGGTGAATTGGCCACGCTAAATTGCCCATAGTGTTAGGTGCATTAGTCAGGGGTAAATATCGGGTAGGGGAATGAGTCTGGGTGGGTTACTCTTCAGAGGGTCAGTGTGGACTTGTTGGGACGAATGGCCTGTTTCCATACTGTAGGGATTCTACTCTAGCAAAACAAATATTATAAATAAGAGTGTAATCAATAAAGATAAAATAGTTTTTAAAAATGGTTTCTAACCTATTCACAAAGAGCCGATAATAGAGTCATTTCAGTGAGATTACTGGTAGGGTTAATATTGGAGTTTGAACATTCAATCTCAAGATTGTTAGTTTTGCAAATTGTGTTGCTTCAATTCCTTCTTAGTGTGACTGAATTTGAGCATTCAGGGTGAGAGAGTGTCCTTTTATCACTTGTTTCCTTTTGTCTGGCTTGCGAGTTAACTGATTTCAAGCACTCAGAGTGAGACACACCCTTTCCTTGCAACACAGGGGTGAGTAGGGACCAGTTCTTTGACTGCCACCTTCACAGCCCACTACTGCTGGAACCCAGGCCACAATACACAAGAACGCTTAATCTTACTTAAAGAGACATGAAAGTGTTAGTCCCAATACTACATTCCAGCCAAGTTAAAATTAGCTTTTAACCCCTTCCCTTCTATATTTCCAAAGGGGAAAAAAAACACAAAATGCACCTACAGTTTGGGAAAAAATCCACAAACTGTGGCTTTTTGCTTAACAGGAGGATGTCAGCCTGTTTGTAGACACAAGGCATCAAAGTCAAGTCTGTTTTGACTTGCCTTGTCTCTGCTTTGAGGGGTTGGTGTTTGAAGTTCCCCTCTGATCTTTAGCTGTGACATTGCATAATCTCTCTCTCTCTCTCTCTCTCTCTCTCTCTCTCTCTCTCCAGACAGCCACTTATATTACATTCACAGCCATTTTGAGCTGTTTCAGACACTCGTTCAAAAACACATTTGGAATTAAAAGTTAAACATGTCCAGAGTACTTCAGGCTTCTGCCCTTGGTCATAACAATTTCAGTCGTCTTTAAAACGACATTTGATAGGAGGAAATGCCGGAATGGTATTATCGCTGGACTCTTAATCCAGAAACATTAACTAATGCTCTGATGGAATTCCTATTCAATAGAAATCTGCAATTAAGATTCTAAAAATGATGATGAATCGATTGTCAGGAAAAACCCATCAGGTGCACTAATGTCCTTTTTGCAAGGAAACTGCCATCCTTACCTGGTCTGGCCTACACATAACTCTGGCCCCACAGCTATGTAGTTGACATGGAAATGGCCTAACAAGCCATTTTTTCAATGCAGAGAGCTGTTTGTGTATCGAATGAACTTCCAGAGTAAGTGGTGGACCTGGGTACCATTACAACATTTAGATAAGTGCATGAATATGAAAGATTTGGAGAGATATGGGCCAGGAAGCAGGCAGGTGGGGCTAGTTTAGTTTGGGATTATGGTCAGCATGAACTGGTTGGATCGAAGGGTCTGCCCCCATGCTGCATGACTCTATGACTTACAATTACCCCCCTAGGCAACTAAGAACAACCGAGCCAATACCATCCTATTCACATGAATGAATGAAAAAGAAAATGACTGACTGTATCGTAAATATTGAGAGGGAACCTGTCCAGAAATCCACTGGATCTATCTTGATCCCATACGTATTCAATATTCAAAGTAGCTTCTTCAATCAGACTTTTACAAGTGTTTGCTACATGTTAATCCTGGCATTAGAAATAAGTTGCACACATATTTGTAAATTGCATTCTAACTCTTCAAGTGTGTGAAGTAAGGTCTCACTTGTTCAAGCCTGTAGGATTGTGGGGCTTGGCTCTTTTAGTCAGTCCCCTCTTGTCTCCTTTAAATGGAGGTCGGTTCACTTATTGTACCCTCCTGGTGCCGCAAGTGCATGTAAGTATAATCTTACAAAAGTAAGAGATGCCTTTGGCTTGTTTATTGGAAATAGTTAAACTCCAACATTTGGTTGCTTTCTTCATAGGATCTGCTGTGGAGGAATCCTGTGACTTTGTAAGTGAGAGAAAACCCAAGGGAATCTGAGGGATGTGGGCAGAGAGAAAAGCTGGTGGAAGGAGGCACCCGTGCCAATGGGGACAGGATTTCGTATGGAGCTGAGAGCCCATCCCTCCAGTGGAAAGGTGGTGAGCCCTTCCCTGCGACCTCTGATGCAGCCAACCATGATGCAGTGTCTACAGCCAATCAGGGAGCTCCCTTTACAACAAAGAGCAGGAAGCACTCAAACTCTGAGCATTGCAGATTCAAAGGAAATGATTCGAGCAAGTTATCATGGAGGCATCTTGCAGGCAGATGCTGTCATCATCCAAATAGCTGATCCAAGGGACCATGCTGGCTCTCAAAAAGCCGTTGACCAGGTGTGGATAGTTATCTCCAGGAGCTGTTAACCAAGGAGCTCTGTAGGTTAGTGTCACACCCAGTATCAGCCCTCTGCTTTGACAGGTTAGCTTGAATCGCAGCAGCTCTGTATACTCACGATTGTCACACATAGACAGAATGTTCTGTATTCCTTTCCTCTACAGAATCAATGAAGGACAAAATGGTAAAATACAACTAGTCAGATTCAGGAGGCTCACAACCACATTTACTCCCTAGTTACTGGCAGCAGCCTCCTTGCCCTGCTCTGAGTCTGCAGGTTTGATCTCACTGAGGATCTCCTTTGTAAAGTGGAGATGGTGCCATCTTGTTCCTGGTGAGGGATGAGGGTGAAGTGAAGAAACCTTGAAGGCTCTGCACCTCCTCATCTTCACTTGTCTCAATCTGTTCTGCCCCTGCTCCATCTCACTCTCATACTGTCGAACAAAATGACCGGAAACTACAGCAACAATGATCGGGAACAAACAGTCCCCTATAGAACCCTTGAATCCTCCTGAACATACAGTGACACTCCCTTCAGTCTTGTAACTAATCTGTAACTGAAGAAGCAGTATCTATATATCTTTGTCCCTAAGCTGCCACTGTAAAGGGCGATTTACAAACATTTCACTGTTCTCTTTTGAGTATTTGTAACAATAAAACTAATTCATTTCACTAAACTCAGTCAGAGCCAGTCAAAATGAAGTGACAATTGTTCACCTGGAAATAATTGCTTGTCTCTTTTCCAAGCGGTGGGTTGGTGGGGCAACCTGTGTGATGTTCAGAGACGGCATTACAGAGGTCAAGTCTAAATTGGCAGTGCTGGTGTCAAACTGAGAGCATGATTTTTCCAACTCACAGACTTGCTGCAGATGTAACCACACTAACACATTCAACAAAATGGTGACTAACACAAGTCACATGGTATCTAGCACAAACCCCATTTGTTACTAATATTGTGACAGACACGTAGGAGTAAAATCTTACTATACTAATATTACCATTACAAAGATTATATCTGTTTGCTTTTGTACTTTTGAAAATTGCAGACTGAAACTAGAAAGAGCCATTTTACAACCAGTGTTTTAAAGGATTGCTACATACAAACTGATCCTTGAGGCAAGAATTGTACAAACAACTGCTTGGCCAAGCTGAAATTGAAATGGCTGCAGATGATTTGGATGGCTGTGTTTTTTGTAAAACATGAATTAGTCGATGGACTGATAACCATGGGATTGGGTCCTCAGATAACTGAGCAGCGTTGTGACTGGGAACAAGATGTAGAGAGAGAAAGTGTTTTGATCTCCAGCTATCTCTGTTCTCTAAACCAATTTGAAATCTGAATAAAAGTCAGTTCATCTTTCCTTCAGCAGTTGTTGAAGGCTGTGACTTCTTCATTTGTGGGACGTGGCTGTCAGTGACTGCCCAGCATTGATAGCCCGTCCCTATTTGTCCTTGAAAGGTGGTGGTGAGCTGCCTTCTTGATTGCTGCAATCCACTTGCTGTGGGTTGACCCTCCCATGCCAGTAGGGTGGGAATTCCAGGATTTTGACCCAAAAACTGAAGGAATGGTGGCATATTTCCAAGTCAGAGTGGTGAGCGGCTTGTAGGGGAAACCGGCAGGTGGTGGTATTCCGAAGAACTTGTTGCCCTTGTCCTTTTATGTGGAAGTGGTCGTGGGTTCGGAAGGTGCTGTCTGAGGATCTTTGGCGAGTTTTTGCAGTGTATATTGTAGATAGTACACACGGCTGCTACTGAACATGGATGGTGGAGGGATTGAATGTTTGTAGCTTTGGTGCTAATCAAGCAGGTTGCTTTGTCCTGGATGGCGTCAAGCTTCTTGAGAGTTATTGGAGCTGCACCCATCCTGGCAAATGGGGTCTATTCCATCACACTCCTGACTTATGCCTTGTGGATGGTGGAGAGAATTTGGGTGTCAGGAGATGAGTTAATTGCCACAGTATCCCTAGTCTCTGACCTGCTCTTGTAGCCAGTGTTTATGTGGTGAGTCCAGTTGAGTTTCTGGTCAATGGTAACCCCAAGGATGTTGACAATGGGGGATTCAGTGATGGTAATACTGTTGAGTATCAAGAGGCGGTGGTTAGACTTTCTTATTGTCGATGGTCATTGCCTGGCATTTGTGGGGCGCAAACGTTACTTGCCACTTGTTGGCCCAAGTCTGGATATTGTTCAGATCTTGTTGCATGTGAGCCCGGACTGCTTCAGTATCTGAGGAGTTGCTGAACACTCTGCAATCGTCAGTGAACATCCCACCTTGCATCACCAGTCATCCAGTAAAAGTATCTGGAGAAAGACAATTGGAAGTAATGTTCAGACCAGCGTAAGTATCATAAAAATATCATAAGTATCATAAGGAACAATGCTTGTTATGTGCTTTCAGACAACCTCTACCTGATAACCAAGTATTTTGGGGGATTTTGGGTCCCTGTTTTATAATCTTCAACTTTGATACAACTTCACGTATATATTGTCTGATTATAATAACATACTTTGCAGAATTACTGTGCTTTGGATAGATTTTATGCATGAAATGTATTCTGCTTATGTTTTTCTTTCATAAACAGACCATTAAAGAGGGGTTGAGGGCAGGGAGATGGAGAGAGAGAAAACTACACATAATGATTTTGACAAGCATTAAATGAGCCATAATTTCCTAAATGGAAAAAGACAACTTAGCTATTTGAGACAAAATGTTTTCATTTTAATTTAAATTTCAGCAGATCCTTTCAGCACCAACTCTGCCTCATCTTACTCAATGTGACACGAGAGTGGTGAACTGTGACTGAAGAAATCAGAACGCAGGTTGGTTGAGTGCCAGTGAGTCTCTTTGAACTGATGTTTGGAAAATTAAACTGTGTGCCTTCATCAGTTTTGTATAGACAATATTAATCAGCAGCTTTGCAGATTGTATATTTCTCCAGCATTTTCATCTCGTTCTAAACAAAAAACTGAATAGAAAGAACAAGATAGGAAACAAACAGGAAAAGAGAAGATTGAACCAAGCAGGATGAGAACTGGGTGTAATGGAACGTGGTAATGAATGGATGGTCTTGAATGGTTTCTGTGAAAGAATATGGATGTCAATTACAGCAAAATGCACCCAGAGGTCAGGTACAGTACAATCTGTTTCACAGCACACTCACTGTTGCCAGTCTATGGAGGCCCTATTGAACCATAATAATATCTGAAATAACTCCACAGGGATCAGTAACTCATCACTGAGTCACCTTTTACGTACGCATGCACAGTATGTGACACTGATCCAGACAGCTCAAAGCCGACTCCTGGAGTGAGTAGAACCCCTGACAGTCCTGCTTAGTTTTTTTTCTTTTCTCCTATCTATTTTTTTTTCTTTTGTTTCTTTTTAATTAACCCCCACACTACCGCCTAACTGCAGTAGTGCTTATTTTTTTCCCCAGCACCCATGATGTGTGTGTGCAGGTGTGAGACACAGTGAGAGACACAAAGTGCACAAATCTTTATTTAATTTCCACCACCAGGAAGAATGGAAACACCCGAGTGGCCTGTGACAAGCAGTGCCCTTCACATCAAAGGGCAAAACAGTGAAGGGGAGGGCAGGGACTAAATCAAAATAGAGTTGGAGAGGGAACAGTCCTGCTTATATCTGTCAGCTAGGGCTCCCTGATTGGACCAGTTTATCAGCCCAAATTAGAAAACTCATTCTGAGGCCCATTTTGTTCCAATAATTACAATATCATCTTTAATTCCCACAGCAGTTATCATGGGATATTGAATACAAGTCACTGGTGAAGAGTAGAACACAACAGAGACATGTGTAGTAGAAGCTGGAGCCTGATGAATTACCTGACCTTCCTACAGGACCACGATAGTTTGCAAACGCAACCTCTTCGGCCTTATTCATAATTTACTCGACCCCGATGAAGGAGCAGAGTTGTACTAGCCTTCTCAATAAACCTGAACAATCTTGGGATGCTTTGCCACATTAAAAGGTGCCATAGAAATGCACACTGTTGTTCCTGTAAAAATTACTCAGTTAATCCTGAAAAATTACAATCGATGAGAACATTTACATGCAAATAAATCACATCATGAAGCAGATGAAGTGACTGACATTTTGTAAAGAGTGCAGAGTGATCTCACAGCAACTCAACATTGCTTGGCTTGCTGATGAACAATTTACTTTGGAGATGAGTGTCTGAGTTTTGTCAAATCAGGCCAATGTTCTGCAGATGGTGGCTGGTTAATAGATTTAGACAAACAGTCCATTTGGCAGATCAGCACATTGGTGCTGGCCATGTTTACTGAACTTGCATAACTGAGCTCCAAGATTGATCAGGTCCTCTCACATTCTCCTGGGACTATTTCATTTCTGGGATATTGGAGTGGTGAAGAAAAGTCTAACCGTAATTCTTGGATCTTCTGTGCCTGGAAAAATCCATTTCTATTGTTCGAAGCCATGTGTGGCAGCCAAATAAGTTCAATCAGTACCTAAACACAGAGTTACGATGTGCTGAGCTTCCCCCTGTCAGCAGTGTTGTGAAAGATAGTTCAGATCACTTTGTCTTGGAACGCTCCATCTTCCCACATGAAAACCCCTCTGACCACACATTCTTAAGGGAATGCTCCACATGTAACACCCTCAAAATCCAAAGGGAAGGGTGATGGTGAATCCTGTAGGATAAAGAGCCAGAGTCACAGATGTACAGCATCGAAACAGACCTTGCAGTCCAACTTGTATATGCTAACCAGATATTCTAAAATTTATCCAGTCCCACCTGCCAGCACCCGACCCATATCCCTCTCAACCCTTCCTATTCTTATACCATCCAGATGCCTTTTAAATGTTGTAACGGTCACAGCCTCCACCACTTCCTCTGGCAGCTCATTTCATACACATACCACCCTCTGTGTGAAAAAGTCACCCCTCAAAGTCCTTTTAAAATCTTTTCCCTCTCACCATAAACCTATGCCCTTTATTTTTGGACTCCCCTACCCTGAGTAAAAGACCTTAGCTATTCACTCGCTCCATGCCCCTCATGATTTTATAAACCTCAATATAGGTCACCCCTCAGCCTCTGACCCTCCAGGGAAAACAGCCCCAGCCTGTTCAGCCTCTCTCTCTCTCCAGCCCAAACCCTCCAATCCTGGCAACATCCTCGTTTCCTGAGGCAGGAGGTCTCATGTTTGAAAATTCCAACCGGCAACTGAGATGTACTTAGCAGATGGCAAGAAATGTTCACCCCCAACTGATGGTTTATGCACATGGTACTCCAGTTAGCTTAATGGGAGGAACACTATTGCTCACCTCTTTCCAGAATGTTCTTTTGCAAAGAACATAATCCATAAAATTTGTAAAAAAAAATACAATTCAGTACATTTCATCTTGAACATTATAGAATTCACAAAATAAAATGAAAGCAGGCTCCACTCAATTGTCACAGCCTAATGGTATTATTATTAGATTATTAATATCAGCCAATGGACCTGGGTTCGAATCCCCTCACAGCAGAGGGTGAAATTTGAATTCAAGAAAGAAAGAAATTTACTGATGACCATGAAATCATCGTCAATTGTTGGAAAAACCCATCTGATGTTCTTCAGGAAATCTGCCATCCTTACCTGGTCTGGCCTACATGTGACTCTAGACCCACAGCAATGTGGTTGATCCTCAAGTGCAATCTGAAATGGCCCTCGCGAGCCAATCAGTTCAAAGGCAAGTTGGGATGGGCAATTAATGCTGGCCAGCCAGCACCACCCATGAGTGAATTTTTTAAAAAATTGAGCATATTTTTGAAGGGCGAATTTTCAGCTCTCTCCATGATCGGAGGGATATAAAATGTGTCTATATTTGCCTTTAAAATATTGGTGTTGGTGCATAACCTGAGTTCATACATCATGGAAACAGAATCTTCGGTCCAACTCATCCATGCTGACCAGGTTTCCAATGCTAAACTAGCCCCATTTTCCTACAATTGGCCCATATCCCTCTGACTGCAAATGTGTTGCTGGTCAAAGCACAGCATGCCAGGCAGCATCTCAGGAATAGACCTTTCCTATTCATAGAGGCAGAGTACCTCTGCCAAGGAGAAACTGCTGGCCAAATCCATGTAAGCTGTGAAAAGGAGAACTGCCTAAGGAGATGATCATTTGTCTTGGAGCTACAATGGAGCCAGACCAGCAGAGCACCCAACCTTAACAAAGGAAGTTTGGATGTTCTCCGGCTGAAGACTCCATTGAAAAAGAGACCAAGTTGTGAGAGGAGTGATCCACCTGCCAAATGGCATTGTTCTAATCTATAACATAGTGGGAAACTGAACGCAGACACACTATGGCCGTGGTGTGACAAAAGCAGGGGGGGTATTGGGGGTGGGGGGGAGGGAGACAAAAACAGGGCCACCTCCACTTTGGGCAAAAGGAGTTGCCCTGCGGAAAGTCCCATGACTCCAGGATTGTTGACCAACCTGAAAACACCATGTTATCTTGGCTTGGGTTGATGACAAAAGCAGGATAAATAAAAGGAGATGAGATGGGCCACAGCTAAAGCAGGGCAATTAATTCATGAGCTCTGAGAAAGGGTTATGAGACCCGAACGTTAATGGCAAAGATTCCAGCGAGCTCTTGCTACAGTGGGGACTCTGTGTCAGTTCATAGAAGCCATAGATTAGTTACAAAACAGGAGGACGACATTCAGCCCATCACTTACATGATAGCTGTCTGCAGAAGCAAAAATCTAGCACATTCACATCCACATCCCGTTTTCCATAGCACCACTGCTTTTCTCCCACATTTTCCACATTTGCCCAATTTTCTTTTGAAATTCCAGTATAGCTTTTGGATTTTGAAGCTTGTTGTGGAAGAGCAGCATGGTGGCTCAGTGGTTAGCACTGCTGCCTTACAGCACCAGGGGACCGAGGTTCAATTCCAGCCTTGGGCGACGAAGTGGAGTTAGCACATTTGCCCTGTGTCTGTGTGGGTTTTCTCTGGGTGCTTTATTTTCCTCTTTCAGTCCAAAGATATGCAAGTTAGGTGAATTGGCCATACTAAATTGCCTGCAGTGTTCAGGGATGTGTCGGTTAGATGCATTAGTCAGGGGAAATATGGAGTAATAGGGTAGGGGAATGGGTCTGGGTGGGATACTGTTCAGAGGGTTGGTGTGGACTAGTTGGGCCGAAATGGCCTGTTTCCACACTGTAGAGATTCTATAAACATTTGTTCTTTGTTTGTATGGCTCCCTGAAATTTTTCTTTTTAAAATGATGGATCATAAGTGAAATATTGTTTTTGGATCAGGCAGAGTGATGATATATCAGTTTATTCATTAAATACACAATATGACCCACAAAAAAGAGCAGAGCTCACAGCATTCATAAGCATTTTGCAACCACACAATCAGTTGTAATGTATCAACACAATATTAGCAAACATTGAGAAAGACCCAATTGTGATGGAGGTTTGCCAATACAGAGACAACAGATCCAGTAGTTAGAGAAGTATTTGTTCATGAAAGAAATAAAGATTCCTTTTTATTTATTCTGCTTTTACAGTTCTAGTCATTTGAATTTGAGCTTCTGGCTTCCTCTAAAAAGTAAACAGTGTGGCTTTCAAGAAGCTTTATTCAAACGCCTTTTGACATTTCTCTTTACCTTATATCATGGGACGTAAATGTTACAGGGAAAGCCAACATCTATTTTCAACCAGGGCTGAAAAAAATCACTGAGCTACCTTCTTGATTCAGTTCAGTCCTTAAAGCGTAGGTACGCCTGAGGCAGGGTGAGACAAGGGGTTGCAGATCCTGGCCCAGTGATGGTGAATAACACTGATAACTCCAAGTCAGGCTGGTGTGCAGCTCAGAAGGGAGCATACAATCAGTGTTAACATGACAGGTTGAGTGACTTACCGCTGGTTATTCCAGTCTGTGAATTCTGAGATTAAAACAGAACAGTTTTTCCACAGTTTTCCAACTGTGCCAAATCCTACAGATACAATGGAAAAGTACGTGCAGATCCAACAGATGAGATGCCTGCTGTGAATATTTTGGGAATTTGCCTTCACCCTCACTTGTACCACTATGGGTCAAATATTTGATCAGCACACATGTTCTGACAGCACGTATGCTTTGCCATTTTGTCACAGGTCTTGTTTAGTCCCTTGCTTCTGGTGTTGGAGGATGGGGACAGGTTGTACAGATATGGGATTCTGGAATATTGCACAATAGAATCGGTTTACATTTGGTGGATGAGCTTAAGAAATCATCGTGGTCTCCCACAGACCACATTGACTATTCGTCTGGCATCATTCCATAAAATTAGCACCAATGTCCTCTCTTGGAAGACTTAGTATGTCTTAGCTCTCCTGCCATACAAAACATCAAACAGTACAGCACAGGAATGGGACCTTCAACCCAAGATGTTGTGCCGATAGACTTTAAGAAATCAATTTCCTTCGAAGCTTTTCATATTTTTTCTGATTCAGTCAGGACTGGCAAAGTTGGAACCTCCTGCTGTGACTACCATAATATTGTCACATCTCAGAATTTAGCCTAAATATCTTCCCATCCTGTTCAGATGTAGAATGTCTTCTGGGTAAGGTCCCACCATCCCCAGAAACAGACCTAGTGATCAGAAATTGGAAACCTTCCCTCTCACACCAACTCCTTATCTACACATGGATACATTCCATCATCTTTACTGGTATTGATTATCACATGGCACAGAGTAAACTAGAAATTGCAACCTTTGAAGTGCTGCTTTTCAAACTACTACTGAGTTCCTTAAATTCTCAGTGCAGGACTGGATCCCTCTTTCTACCAAAATCTTTGGTACCAAAATAAACCACAACTTCTGACAATTTATCAGCCCGCTTCAGAAAGCCTTGCAGCCATTCAGTGGTATTCTTGAAACTGACCTCAGGGAGACCACACACCATTTGGGGTAGCATCTGCAGCCACAGTAATGCCCGTCAGTATGACCCGCTGTCGAATCCCTGACTAACATGGGTGTCAAAGACAGTTGGCCCAACCACGGACTCCGACGACATTCCCAGAGGAATTGAACGGCTCACTAATTAACAAAAAGTTCTTAGGCAAGATGCACACGCCTCCCAGTCTGCTTCACAGTGATACTGACTCACTGGACACTCCTCCCAGTCTGTTTCACAGTGATACTGACTCACTGCAGACTTCTCCCTGTCTGTTTCACAGGGACACTGACCCACTGCACTCTCCTCCCAGTCTGTTTCACAGGGATACTGACTCACTGCACACTTCTCCCAGTCTGTTTCACAGTGATACTGACTCACTGCACACTCCTCCCAGTCTGTTTCAGTGACACTGACTCACTGCACACTCCTCCCAGACTGTTTCAGCGATACTGACTCACTGTACACCCCTCCCAGTCAGTTTCACAGGGACACTGACTCACTGCACACTTCTCCCAGTCTGTTTCAGTGACACTGACTCACTGCACACTCCTCCCAGTCTGTTTCACAGTGATACTGACTCACTGCACACTCCTCCCTGTCTGTGTCACAGGGACACTGACCCACTGCACACTCCACCCAGTCTGTTGCACGATGATAATGACTCACTGCACACTTCTCCCAGTCTGTTTCACAGTGATATCGACTCACTGCAGACTCCTCCCAGTCAGTTTCACAGGGACACTGACTCACTGCACACTCCTCCCAGTCAGTTTCACAGGGACACTGACTCACTGCACACTCCTCCCAGTCTGTTTCAGTGATACTGACTCACTGCTCACTCCTCCCAGTCTGTTGCACAATGATACTGACTCACTGCACACTCCTCCCAGTCTGTTTCACAATGATACTGACTCACTGCACACTTCTCCCAGTCTGTTTGAGTGATACTGACCCACTGCACACTCATCCCAGTCTGTTTCAGCGATACTGACTCACTGCAGACCCCTCCCAGCCAGTTTCACAGCAATACTGACTCACTGCACATTCCTCCCAGTCAGTTTCACAGGGATACTGACTCACTGCTCACTCCTCCCAGTCTGTTGCACAATGATACTGACTCACTGCACACTCCTCCCAGTCTGTTTCAGTGATACTGACTCACTGCACACTTCTCCCAGTCTGTTTCACAGGGATACTGACTCACTGCTCACTCCTCCCAGTCTGTTGCACAATGATACTGACTCACTGCACACTCCTCCCAGTCTGTTTCAGTGATACTGACTCACTGCTCACTCCTCCAAGTCTGTTTCACAGTGATATCGAACCACTGCACACTCCACCCAGTCTGTATCACAGCAATACTGACTCACTGCACACTCCTACCAGTCAGTTTCACAGGGACACTGACTCACTGCACACTTCTCCCAGTCTGTTTCAGTGACACTGACTCACTGCACACTCCACCCAGTCTGTTGCACGATGATAATGACTCACTACACACCCCTCCCAATCAGTTTCACAGTGATACCGACACACTGCACACTCCTCCCAATCTGTGTCACAGGTATACTGACTCACTGCACACCGCTCCCAGTCAGTTTCACAGGGACACTGACTCACTGCTCACTCCTCCCAATCTGTTTCACAGTGATATCGACCCACTGCTCACTCCTCCCTGTCTGTATCACAGCAATACTGACTCACTACACACTCCTCCCAGTCAGTTTCACAGGGACACTGACTCACTGCACACTTCTCCCAGTCTGTTTCAGTGATACTGACTCACTGCTCACTCCTCCCAGTCTGTTGCACAATGATACTGACTCACTGCACACTCCTCCCAGTCTGTATCACAGAGATACTGATTCACTGCACATTCCTCCCAGTCTGTTTCAGTGATACTGACACAGTGCACACTCCTCCCAATCTGTGTCACAGGCATACTGACTCACTGCACACTTCTCCTAGTCTGTTTCAGTGATACTGACTCACTGCTCACTCCTCCCAGTCTGTTTCACAGTGTTATCGACCCACTGCACACTCTTCCCAGTCTGTATCACAGCAATACTGACTCTATGCACACGCCTCCCAGTCTGTTGCACAATGATACTGACTCACTACACATTCCTCCTGGTCTGTTTCAAAGTGATGCTGACTCAATGCATACCCCTCCCAGTCTGTTTCACAGGGATACTGCATCACTGCACATACATCCCAGTCTGTTTCACAGTGATACTGACTCACGGCACACTCCTCCCAGTCTGTTTCAGCGATACTGACTCACTGCACACTCCTCCCGGTCTGTTTCAAAGTGATGCTGACTCAATGCACACTCCTCCCAGTCTGTTTCACAGGGATACTGACTCACTGCACACTCCTCCCAGTCAGTTTCACAGTGATACTGACTCACTGCACACTCATCCCAGTCTGTTTCACAAAGATACTCACTCACTGCACACTCCACCCAGTCTGTTTCAGCGATACTGACACACTGCACACTCCTCCAAATCTGTTTCAGCGATACTGATTCACTGCGCACTCCTCCAAATCTGTTTCACAGTGATACCGACACATTGCACACTCCTCCCAATCTGTGTCACAGGGATACTGACTGACTGCACACCCCTCCCAGTCAGTTTCACAGGGACACTGACTCACTGCTCACTCCTCCCAATCTGTGTCACAGGGATACTGACTCACTGCACACCCCTCCCAGTCAGTTTCACAGGGACACTGACTCACTGCACACTCCTCCCAGTCAGTTTCACAGGGACACTGACTCACTGCACACTTCTCCCAGTCTGTTTCAGTGATACTGACAAACTGCACACTCCTCCCAGTCTGTTTCACAGTGATACTGACTCACTGCACACTCATCCCAGTCTGTTGCACAATGATACTGACTCACTGCACACTCCTCCCAGTCTGTTTCACAGGGATACTGACTCACTGCACACTCCTCCCAGTCTGTTTCACAATGATACTGACTCACTGCACATTCCTCCCAGTCTGTTTCACAATGATACTGACTCACTGCACATTCCTCCCAGTCTGTTTCAGTGATACTGACACACTGCACAATCCTCCCAGTCTGTTTCAGTGATACTGACTCATTGCACACTTCTCCCAGTCAGTTTCACAGGGACACTGACTCACTGCACACT
This sequence comes from Hemiscyllium ocellatum, assembly GCF_020745735.1. Classification (NCBI taxonomy): domain Eukaryota; kingdom Metazoa; phylum Chordata; class Chondrichthyes; order Orectolobiformes; family Hemiscylliidae; genus Hemiscyllium; species Hemiscyllium ocellatum. The sequence goes on from NC_083418.1 coordinate 16,965,119, forward strand.
TCTCCCAGTCTGTTTCAGTGATACTGACTCACTGCACACTTCTCCCAGTCTGTTTCAGTGATACTGACTCATTGCTCAGTCCTCCCAGTCTGTTGCACAATGATACTGACTCACTGCATATTCCTCCCAGTCTGTTTCAGCGATACTGACTCACTGCACACTCTTCCCGGTCTGTTTCAAAGTGATGCTGACTCAATGCACACTCCTCCCAGTCTGTTTCACAAAGATACTCACTCACTGCACACTCCTCCCAGTCTGTTTCAGCGATACTGACACACTGCACACTCCTCCCAGTCTGTTTCAGTGATACTGACACAGTGCACACTCCTCCCAGTCTGAGTCACAGGAGCACTGACCCACTGCACACTCCACCCAGTCTGTTGCACGATGATAATGACTCACTACACACCCCTCCCAATCAGTTTCACGGTGATACCGACACACTGCACACTCCTCCCAGTCTGCTTCACAGTGATACCGACACACTGCACACTTCTCCCAGTCTGTTTCTGTGATACTGACTCACTGCTCACTCCTCCCAGTCTGTTTCACAGTGCTATCGACCCACTGCACACTCCTCCTAGTCTGTATCACAATGATACTGACTCACTGCACATTCCTCCCAGTCTGTTTCAGTGATACTGACCCACTGCACACTCATCCCAGTCTGTTTCAGCGATACTGACTCACTGCACACCCCTCCCAGTCAGTTTCACAGGGACACTGACTCACTGCACACTTCTCCCAGTCTGTTACAGTGATACTGACTCACTGCAAACCCCTCCCAGTCTGTGTCACAGTGATACTGACTCACTGCACACTCCTCCCAGTCAGTTTCACAGGGACACTGACTCACTGCACACTTCTCCCAGTCTGTTTCAGTGATACTGACTCACTGCTCATGCCTCCCAGTCCTTTGCACAATGATACTGACTCACTGCACATTCCTCCCAGTCTTTTTCAGCGATACTGACTCACTGCACACTCCTCCTGTTCTGTTTCAAAGTGATGCTGACTCAATACACACCCCTCCCAGTCTGTTTCACAGGGAAACTGACTCACTGCACACTCCTCCCAGTCTGTTTCACAGTGATACTGACTCAATGCACACTCATCCCGGTCTGTTTCACAAAGATACTAACTCACTGCAAACTCCTCCCAGTTTGTTTCAGCGATACTGACACACTGCACACTCCTCCCAGTATGTTTCAGCGATACTGACACACTGCACACTCCTCCAAATCTGTTTCACAGTGATACTGACTCACTGCAGACTCCACCCAGTCTGTATCACAGTGATACTGATTCACTGCACACTCCTCCCAGTCTGTTTCAGTGATACTGACACAGTGCACACTTCTGCCTGTGTTTCACAGTGATACTCTCACTGCACACACCTCCCAATCTGTGTCACAGTGATACTGACACACTGCACACTCCTCCCAGTCTGTTTCAGCGATACTGATTCACTGCGCACTCCTCCAAATCTGTTTCACAGTGATACTGACTCACTGCACACTTCTCCCAGTCTGTTTCAGTGATACTGACACAGTGCACACTCCTCCCAGTCTGTTTCACAGGGATACTGACTCACTGCACACTCCTCCCAGTCTGTTTCACAATGATACTGACTCACTGCACACTCCTCCCAGTCTGTTTCACAATGATACTGACTCACTGCACATTCCTCCCAGTCTGTTTCACAATGATACTGACTCACTGCACATTCCTCCCAGTCTGTTTCAGTGATACTGACACACTGCACAATCCTCCCGGTCTGTTTCAGTGATACTGACTCACTGCACACTTCTCCCAGTCAGTTTCACAGGGACACTGACTCACTGCACACTTCTCCCAGTCTGTTTCAGTGATACTGACTCACTGCACACTTCTCCCAGTCTGTTTCAGTGATACTGACTCATTGCTCAGTCCTCCCAGTCTGTTGCACAATGATACTGACTCACTGCACATTCCTCCCAGTCTGTTTCAGCGATACTGACTCACTGCACACTCTTCCAGGTCTGTTTCAAAGTGATGCTGACTCAATGCACACTCCTCCCAGTCTGTTTCACAGGGATACTGACTCACTGCACACTCCTCCAAGTCTGTTTCACAGTGATACTGACACACTGCACACTCATCCCAGTCTGTTTCACAAAGATACTCACTCACTGCACACTCCTCCCAGTCAGTTTCACAGGGACACTGACTCACTGCACACTTCTCCCAGTCTGTTTGTGATACTGACTCTCTGCACACCCCTCCCAGTCTGTAAAACAGGGATACTTGACTCACTGAACACACCTCCCAGTCTTACACAGTAATAATGACACATTTCACACTCCTCCCTGTCTGTTTAATTGATCCTGACCCACTGCACACTCGTTCCCGTCTGTTAGACATCGATACTGACACAATCCACACTCCGCCCAGTATGTATCAGTGTTACTGACACAATGCACTCTCCTCCGTCTGTTTTAGGGAGACTGACTCACTGCACACTCCTCCCAGTCTGTTGTGCAGTGATACTGACTCAGTGCACACTCCTCTCAGTCTGTAAAACAGTGATAATGACACATTGCACACTCCTCCCTGTCTGTTTAATTGATCCTGACCCACTGCACGCCTGCTCCTGTCTGTTACACAGCGATACTGTCCCAATCCACACTCTTCCAAGACTGTTTCATAGGGATACTAACTGACTGCACACACCTCCCTTTGTTTCACAGGGACACTGACCCATTGCGCACTCCTCCCAGTCTGTTTCAGTGACATTGACTCACTGCACACTCCTCCCAGTCGGAGTCACAGGAGCACTGACCCACTGCACACTCCACCCAGTCTGTTGCACGATGATAATGACTCACTGCACACCCCTCCCAATCAGTTTCACAGTGATACCGACACACTGCACACTCCTCCCAGTCTGCTTCACAGTGATACCGACACACTGCAAACTTCTCCCAGTCTGTTTCTGTGATACTGACTCACTGCTCACTCCTCCCAGTCTGTTTCACATTGATATCGACACACTGCACACTCCTCCTAGTCTGTTTCACAGGGACACTGACTCACTGCACACTTCTCCCAGTCTGTTTCAGTGATACTGACTCACTGCTCACTCCTCCCAGTCTGTTTCACAGTGCTATCGACCCACTGCACACTCCTCCTAGTCTGTATCACAATGATACTGACTCACTGCACATTCCTCCCAGTCTGTTTCAGTGATACTGACCCACTGCACACTCATCCCAGTCTGTTTCAGCGATACTGACTCACTGCACACCCCTCCCAGTCAGTTTCACAGGGACACTGACTCACTGCACACTTCTCCCAGTCTGTTTCAGTGATACTGACTCACTGCTCACTCCTCCCAGTCTGTTTCACAGTGATACTGACTCACTGCACACTCCTCCCAGTCTGTTTCACAGTGATACTGACTCACTGCACACTCATCCCAGTCTGTTGCACAATGATACTGACTCACTGCACACTCCTCCCAGTCTGTTTCACAGTGATATCGACCCAGTGCACACTCCTCCCATTCTGTATCACAGGGACACTGACTCACTGCACACTTTTCCCAGTCTGTTACAGTGATACTGACTCACTGCAAACCCCTCCCAGTCTGTGTCACAGTGATACTGACTCACTGCACACTCCTCCCAGTCAGTTTCACAGGGACACTGACTCACTGCAAACTTCTCCCATTCTGTTTCAGTGATACTGACTCACTGCTCACTCCTCCCAGTCTGTTTCACAGTGATATCGACCCACTGCACACTCCTCCCAGTCTGTTTCAGCGATACTGACTCACTGCACACTCCTCCTGTTCTGTTTCAAAGTGATGCTGACTCAATGCACACCCCTCCCAGTCTGTTTCACCGGGAAACTGACTCACTGCACACTCCTCCCAGTCTGTTTCACAGTGATACTGACTCAATGCACACTCATCCCGGTCTGTTTCACAAAGATACTAACTCACTGCACACTCCTCCCAGTTTGTTTCAGCGATACTGACACACTGCACACTCCTCCCAGTATGTTTCAGCGATACTGACACACTGCACACGCCTCCAAATCAGTTTCACAGTGATACTGACTCACTGCACACTCCACCCAGTCTGTATCACAGTGATACTGATTCACTGCACACTCCTCCCAGTCTGTTTCAGTGATACTGACACAGTGCACACTTCTGCCTGTGTTTCAGTGATACTCTCACTGCACACACCTCCCAATCTGTGTCACAGGGATACTGACTCACTGCACACCCCTCCCAGTCAGTTTCACAGGGACACTGACTCACTGCACACTTCTCCTAGTCTGTTTCAGTGATACTGACTCACTGCTCACTCCTCCCAGTCTGTTTCACAGTGTTATCGAACCACTGCACACTCTTCCCAGTCTGTATCACAGCAATACTGACTCAATGCACACTCGTCCCAATCAGTTTCACCGGGACACTGACTCACTGCACACATCTCTCAGTCAGTTTGTGATACTGACTCACTGCACACCCCTCCCAGTCTGTGTCACAGTGATACTGACTCACTGCACACACCTCCCAGTCTGCATCACAGTGATACAGACTCACTGCACACTCATCCCAATCTGTTTCACAGTGATACTGACTCACTGCACACCCCTCCCAGTCTGTAAAACAGGGATACTTGACTCACTGCACACACCTCACAGTCTTACACAGTGATAATGACACATTTCACACTCCTCCCTGTCTGTTTAATTGATCCTGACCCACTGCACACTCGTTCCTGTCTGTTAGACATCGATACTGACACAATCCACACTCCGCCCAGTATGTATCAGTGTTACTGACACAATGCACTCTCCTCCGTCTGTTTTAGGGAGACTGACTCACTGCACACTCCTCCCAGTCTGTTGTGCAGTGATACTGACTCAGTGCACATTCCTCCCAGTCTGTAAAACAGTGATAATGACACATTGCACACTCCTCCCTGTCTGTTTAATTGATCCTGACCCACTGCACGCCTGCTCCTGTCTGTTACACAACGATACTGTCCCAATCCACACTCTTCCAAGACTGTTTCATAGGGATACTAACTGACTGCACACACCTCCCTTTATTTCACAGGGACACTGACCCATTGCACACTCCTCCCTGTCTGTTTCAGTGACATTGACTCACTGCACACTCCTCCCAGTCTGTGTCACAGGAGCACTGACCCAATGCACACTCCACCCAGTCTGTTGCACGATGATAATGACTCACTACACACCCCTCCGAATCAGTTTCACAGTGATACAGACACACTGCACACTCCTCCCAATCTGTGTCACAGGGATACTGACTCACTGCACACTCCTCCCAGTCTGTTTCACAGGGACACTGACTTACTGCACACTTCTCCCAGTCTGTTTCAGTGATACTGACTCACTGCTCACTCCTCCCAGTCTGTTTCACAGTGATATCGACCCACTGCACACTCCTCCCAGTCTGTATCACAGCAATACTGACTCACTGCTCACTCCTCCCAGTCAGTTTCACAGGGATACTGACTCACTGCACACTTCTCCCAGTCTGTTTCAGTGATACTGACTCACTGCTCACTCCTCCCAGTCTGTTGCACAATGATACTGACTCACTGCACACTCCTCCCAGTCTGTTTCACAATGATACCGACTCACTGCACATTCCTCCCAGTCTGTTTCAGTGATACTGACCCACTGCACACTCATCCCAGTCTGTTTCAGCGATACTGACTCACTGCACACCCCTCCCAGTCAGATTCACAGGGACACTGACTCACTGCACACTTCTCCCAGTCTGTTTCAGTGATACTGACAAACTGCACACTCCTCCCAGTCTGTTTCACAGTGATACTGACTCACTGCACACTCCTCCCAGTCTGTTTCACAATGATACTGACTCACTGCACATTCCTCCCAGTCTGTTTCACAATGATACTGACTCACTGCACATTCCTCCCAGTCTGTTTCAGTGATACTGACACACTGCACAATCCTCCCGGTCTGTTTCAGTGATACTGACTCACTGCACACTTCTCCCAGTCAGTTTCACAGGGACACTGACTCACTGCACACTTCTCCCAGTCTGTTTCAGTGATACTGACTGACTGCACACTTCTCCCAGTCTGTTTCAGTGATACTGACTCATTGCTCAGTCCTCCCAGTCTGTTGCACAATGATACTGACTCACTGCACATTCCTCCCAGTCTGTTTCAGCGATACTGACTCACTGCACACTCCTCCCGGTCTGTTTCACAGGGATACTGACTCACTGCACACTCATCCCAGTCTGTTTCACAAAGATACTCACTCACTGCACACTCCTCCCAGTCTGTTTCAGCGATACTGACACACTGCACACTCCTCCCAATCTGTTTCAGCGATACTGATTCACTGCGCACTCCTCCAAATCTGTTTCACAGTGATACTGACTCACTGCACACTTCTCCCAGTCTGTTTCAGTGATACTGACACAGTGCACACTCCTCCCAGTCTGTGTCACAGGGATACTGACTCACTGCACACCCCTCCCAGTCTGTTTCACAGTGATACCGACACACTGCACACTCCTCCCAATCTGTGTCACAGGGATACTGACTGACTGCACACCCCTCCCAGTCAGTTTCACAGGGACACTGACTCACTGCTCACTCCTCCCAATCTGTGTCACAGGGATACTGACTCACTGCACACCCCTCCCAGTCAGTTTCACAGGGACACTGACTCACTGCACACTCCTCCCAGTCAGTTTCACAGGGACACTGACTCACTGCACACTTCTCCCAGTCTGTTTCACAGGGACACTGACTCACTGCACACTTCTCCCAGTCTGTTTCAGTGATTCTGACTCTCTGCACACCCCTCCCAGTCTGTTTCACAGTGTTATCGACCAACTGCACACTCTTCCCAGTCTGTATCACAGCAATACTGACTCAATGCACACTCCTCCCAGTCAGTTTCACAGGGACACTGACTCACTGCACACTTCTCCCAGTCTGTTTGTGATACTGACTCTCTGCACACCCCTCCCAGTCTGTGTCACAGTGATATGGACTCCCTTCAAACTCCTCTCAGTCTGTAAAACAGGGATACATGACTCACTGAACACACCTCCCAGTCTTACACAGTGATAACGACACATTTCACACTCCTCCCTGTCTGTTTAATTGATCCTGACCCACAGCACACTCGTTCCCGTCTGTTAGACATCGATACTGACACAATCCACACTCCGCCCAGTATGTATCAGTGTTACTGACACAATGCACTCTCCTCCGTCTGTTTTAGGGAGACTGACTCACTGCACACTCCTCCCAGTCTGCTGTGCAGTGATACTGACTCAGTGCACACTCCACCCAGTCTGTAAAACAGTGATAATGACACATTGCATACTCCTCCCTGTCTGTTTAATTGATCCTGACCCACTGCATGCCTGCTCCTGTCTGTTACACAGCGATACTGTCCCAATCCACACTCTTCCAAGACTGTTTCATAGGGATACTAACTGACTGCACACACCTCCCTTTGTTTCACAGGGACACTGACCCATTGCGCACTCCTCCCAGTCTGTTTCAGTGACATTGACTCACTGCACACTCCTCCCAGTCTGAGTCACAGGAGCACTGACCCACTGCACACTCCACCCAGTCTGTTGCACGATGATAATGACTCACTGCACACCCCTCCCAATCAGTTTCACAGTGATACCGACACACTGCACACTCCTCCCAGTCTGAGTCACAGGAGCACTGACCCACTGCACACTCCACCCAGTCTGTTGCACGATGATAATGACTCACTGCTCACTCCTCCCAGTCTGTTTCACAGTGCTATCGACCCACTGCACACTCCTCCTAGTCTGTATCACAATGATACTGACTCACTGCACATTCCTCCCAGTCTGTTTCAGTGATACTGACCCACTGCACACTCATCCCAGTCTGTTTCAGCGATACTGACTCACTGCACACCCCTCCCAGTCAGTTTCACAGTAACACTGACTCACTGCACACTTCTCCCAGTCTGTTACAGTGATACTGACTCACTGCAAACCCCTCCCAGTCTGTGTCACAGTGATACTGAATCACTGCACACACCTCCCAGTCAGTTTCACAGGGACACTGACTCACTGCAAACTTCTCCCAGTCTGTTTCAGTGATACTGACTCACTGCTCACTCCTCCCAGTCTGTTTCAGTGATACTGACTCACTGCTCACTCCTCCCAGTCCTTTGCACAATGATACTGACTCTCTGCACATTCCTCCCAGTCTTTTTCAGCGATACTGACTCACTGCACACTCCTCCTGTTCTGTTTCAAAGTGATGCTGACTCAATACACACCCCTCCCAGTCTGTTTCACAGGGAAACTGACTTACTGCACACTCCTCCCAGTCTGTTTCCCAGTGATACTGACTCAATGCACACTCATCCCGGTCTGTTTCACAAAGATACTAACTCACTGCAAACTCCTCCCAGTTTGTTTCAGCGATACTGACACACTGCACACTCCTCCCAGTATGTTTCAGTGATACTGACTCACTGCTCACTCCTCCCAGTCTGTTTCAGTGATACTGACTCACTGCTCACTCCTCCCAGTCCTTTGCACAATGATACTGACTCTCTGCACATTCCTCCCAGTCTTTTTCAGCGATACTGACTCACTGCACACTCCTCCTGTTCTGTTTCAAAGTGATGCTGACTCAATACACACCCCTCCCAGTCTGTTTCACAGGGAAACTGACTTACTGCACACTCCTCCCAGTCTGTTTCCCAGTGATACTGACTCAATGCACACTCATCCCGGTCTGTTTCACAAAGATACTAACTCACTGCAAACTCCTCCCAGTTTGTTTCAGCGATACTGACACACTGCACACTCCTCCCAGTATGTTTCAGCGATACTGACACACTGCACACTCCTCCAAATCTGTTTCACAGTGATACTGACTCACTGCAGACTCCACCCAGTCTGTATCACAGTGATACTGATTCACTGCACACTCCTCCCAGTCTGTTTCAGTGATACTGACACAGTGCACACTTCTGCCTGTGTTTCACAGTGAAACTCTCACTGCACACACCTCCCAATCTGTGTCACAGTGATACCGACACACTGCACACTCCTCCCAATCTGTGTCACAGGGATACTGACTCACTGCACACCCCTCCCAGTCTGTTTCACAGTGTTATCGACCCACTGCACCCTCTTCCCAGTCTGTATCACAGCAATACTGACTCAATGCACACTCGTCCCAATCAGTTTCACCGGGACACTGACTCACTGCACACATCTCCCAGTCAGTTTGTGATACTGACTCACAGCACACTCCTCCCAGTCTGCATCACAGTGATACAGACTCACTGCACACTCATCCCAATCTGTTTCACAGTGATACTGACTCACTGCACACCCCTCCCAGTCTGTAAAACAGGGATACTTGACTCACTGCACACACCTCCCAGTCTTACACAGTGATAATGACACATTTCACACTCCTCGCTGTCTGTTTAATTGGTCCTGACCCACTGCACACTCGTTCCTGTCTGTTAGACATCGATACTGACACAATCCACACTCCGCCCAGTATGTATCAGTGTTACTGACACAATACTGACACAGTGTTACTGACATACTGCACACTCTTCCCAGTCTGTATCACAGCAATACTGACTCAATGCACACTCGTCCCAGTCAGTTTCACAGGGACACTGACTCACTGCACACTTCTCCCAGTCTGTTTCAGTGATACTGACTCACTGCACACGTCTCCAATCTGTGTCACAGGGATACTGACTCACTGCACACTCCTCCCATTCTGTATCACAGTGATACTGACACATTGCACACTCCTCCCAATCTGTGTCACAGGGATACTGACTCACTGCTCACTCCTCCCAGTCTGTTGCACAATGATACTGGCTCACTGCTCACTCCTCCCAGTCTGTTGCACAATGATACTTACACACTGCACATTCCTCCCAGTCTGTTTCAGCGATACTGACTCACTGCACACTCCTCCCAGTCTGTTTCAGCGATACGGACACACTGCACACTCCTCCCAATCTGTGTCACAGGGATACTGACTCACTGCACACCCCTCCCAGTCAGTTTCACAGGGACACTGACTCACTGCACACTTCTCCTAGTCTGTTTCAGTGATACTGACTCACTGTTCACTCCTCCAAGTTTGTTTCACAGTGTTATCGACCAACTGCACACTCTTCCCAGTCTGTATCACAGCAATACTGACACAACGCACACTCCTCCCAGTCAGTTTCACAGGGACACTGACTCACTGCACACTTCTCCCAGTCTGTTTGTGATACTGACTCACAGCACACTCCTCCCAGTCAGTTTCACAGGGACACTGACTCACTGCACAGCCCTCCCAGTCTGTTTCAGTGATACTGACTCACTGCTCACTCCTCCCAGTCTGTTTCACAGTAATATCGACCCACTGCACACTCCTCCCAGTCTGTATCACAGCAATACTGACTCACTGCACACTCCTCCCAGTCAGTTTCACAGGGACACTGACTCACTGCACACTTCTCCCAGTCTGTTTCAGTGATACTGACTCACTGCACACGTCTCCAATCTGTTTCAGTGATACTGACTAATTGCACACTCCTCCCATTCTGTATCAGTGATACTGACACACTGCACACTCCTCCCAATCTGTGTCACAGGGATACTGACACACTGCACACTCCTCCCAATCTGTGTCACAGGGATACTGACTCACTGCACACCCCTCCCAGTCAGTTTCACAGGGACACTGACTCACTGCACACTTCTCCTAGTCTGTTTCAGTGATACTGACTCACTGTTCACTCCTCCAAGTCTGTTTCACAGTGTTATCGACCAACTGCACACTCTTCCCAGTCTGTATCACAGCAATACTGACACAACGCACACTCCTCCCAGTCAGTTTCACAGGGACACTGACTCACTGCACACTTCTCCCAGTCTGTTTGTGATACTGACTCACAGCACACTCCTCCCAGTCAGTTTCACAGGGACACTGACTCACTGCACACCACTCCCAGTCTGTGTCACAGTGATACTGACTCCCTTCAAACTCCTCCTCGTCTGTAAAACAGGGATACTTGACTCACTGCACACACCTCCCAGTCTTACACAGTGATAATGACACATTTCACACTCCTCCCTGTCTGTTTAATTGATCCTGACCAACAGCACACTCGTTCCTGTCTGTTAGACATCGATACTGACACAATCCACACTCCGCCCAGTATGTATCAGTGTTACTGACACAATGCACTCTCCTCCGTCTGTTTTAGGGAGATTGACTCACTGCACACTACTCCCAGTCTGTTGTGCAGTGATACTGACTCAGTGCACACTCCTCCCAGTCTGTAAAACAGTTATAATGACACATTACACTCTCCTCCCTGTCTGTTTAATTGATCCTGACCCACTGCACGCCTGCTCCTGTCTGTTACACAGCGATACTGTCCCAATCCACACTCTTCCAAGACTGTTTCACAGGGATACTAACTGACTGCACACACCTCCCTTTGTTTCACAGGGACACTGACCCATTACACACTCTTCCCTGTCTGTTTCAGTGACACTGACCCACTGCACACTCCTCCCTGTCTGTTTCACAGTGATACCGACACACTGCACACTCCTCCCAATCTGTGTCACAGGGATACTGACTCACTGCACACCCCTCCCAGTCAGTTTCACAGGGACAATGACTCACTGCACACTTCTCCAAGTCTGTTGCACAATGATACTGACTCACTGCACACTCCTCCCAGTCTGTTTCACAATGATACTGACTCACTGCACATTTCTCCCCGTCTGTTTCAGTGATACTGACCCACTGCACACTCATCCCAGTCTGTTTCAGAGATACTGACTCACTGCAGACCCCTCCCAGTCAGTTTCACAGGGACACTGACTCACTGCACACTTCTCCCAGTCTGTTTCAGTGATACTGACTCACTGCAGACTTCTCCCAGTCTGTTTCAGTGATACTGACTCACTGCTCACTCCTCCCAGTCTGTTTCACAGTGATACGAACTCACTGCCCACTCCTCCCAGTCTGTTTCACAGTGATACTGACTGACTGCACACTCATCCCTGTCTGTTGCACAATGATACTGACTCACTGCACACTCCTCCCAGTCTGTTTCACAGGGACACTGACTCACTGCACACTTCTCCCAGTCTGTTTCAGTGATAGTGACTCACGGCATACTCCTCCCAGTCAGTTTCACAGGGACACTGACTCACTGCACACCCCTCCCAGTCTGTGTCACAGTGATACTGACTCCCTTCACACTCCTCCCAGTCTGTTGTGCAGTGATACTGACACAGTGCTCACTCCTCCCAGTTTTTTGCACAATGATACTGACTCACTGCACCTTCCTCCCAGTCTGTTTCAGCGATACTGACTCACTGCACATTCCTCCCGGTATGTTTCAATGTGATGCTGTCTCAATGCACACCCCTCCCAGTCTGTTTCACAAGGATACTGACTCACTGCACACTCCTCCCAGTCTGTTTCCAGTGATACTGACTCACTGCACACTCCTCCCAGTCTGTTTCAGCGATACTGACACACTGCACACTCCTCCCAGTCTGTTTCAGCGATACTGACATGCTGCACATTCCTCCAAATCTGTTTCACAGTGATACTGACTCACTGCACACTCCTCCCAGTCTGTATCAGAGAGATACTGACTCACTGCACACTCCTCCCAGTCTGTATCACAGTGATACCGATTCACTGCACATTCCTCCCAGTTTGTTTCAGTGATACTGACACAGTGCACACTTCTGCCTGTGTTTCACAGTGATACTCTCACTGCATACCCATCCCAATCTGTTTCACAGTGATACCGACACACTGCACACTCCTCCCAATCTGTGTCACAGGGATACTGACTCACTGCACACCCCACCCAGTCAGTTTCACAGGGACACTGACTCACTGCACACTCCTCCCAGTCAGTTTCACAGGGACACTGACTCACTGCACACTTCTCCTAGTCTGTTTCAGTGATACTGACTCACTGCACACTCTTCCCAGTCTGTATCACAGCAATACTGACTCACTGCACACTTCTCCCAGTCTGTTTGCGATACTGACTCACTGCACACCCCTCCCAGTCTGTGTCACAGTGATACTGACTCCCTTCAAACTCCTCCCAGTCTGTAAAACAGGGATAGTTGACTCACTGCACACACCTCCCAGTCTTACACAGTGATAATGACACATTTCACACTCCTCCCTGTCTGTTTAATTGATCCTGACCAACAGCACACTCGTTCCTGTCTGTTAGACATCGATACTGACACAATCCACACTCCGCCCAGTATGTATCAGTGTTACTGACACAATGCACTCTCCTCCGTCTGTTTTAGGGAGATTGACTCACTGCACACTACTCCCAGTCTGTTGTGCAGTGATACTGACTCAGTGCACACTCCTCCCAGTCTGTAAAACAGTTATAATGACACATTACACTCTCCTCCCTGTCTGTTTAATTGATCCTGACCCACTGCACGCCTGCTCCTGTCTGTTACACAGCGATACTGTCCCAATCCACACTCTTCCAAGACTGTTTCACAGGGATACTAACTGACTGCACACACCTCCCTTTGTTTCACAGGGACACTGACCCATTACACACTCTTCCCTGTCTGTTTCAGTGACACTGACCCACTGCACACTCCTCCCTGTCTGTTTCACAGTGATACCGACACACTGCACACTCCTCCCAATCTGTGTCACAGGGATACTGACTCACTGCACACCCCTCCCAGTCAGTTTCACAGGGACAATGACTCACTGCACACTTCTCCAAGTCTGTTGCACAATGATACTGACTCACTGCACACTCCTCCCAGTCTGTTTCACAATGATACTGACTCACTGCACATTTCTCCCCGTCTGTTTCAGTGATACTGACCCACTGCACACTCATCCCAGTCTGTTTCAGAGATACTGACTCACTGCAGACCCCTCCCAGTCAGTTTCACAGGGACACTGACTCACTGCACACTTCTCCCAGTCTGTTTCAGTGATACTGACTCACTGCAGACTTCTCCCAGTCTGTTTCAGTGATACTGACTCACTGCTCACTCCTCCCAGTCTGTTTCACAGTGATACGAACTCACTGCCCACTCCTCCCAGTCTGTTTCACAGTGATACTGACTGACTGCACACTCATCCCTGTCTGTTGCACAATGATACTGACTCACTGCACACTCCTCCCAGTCTGTTTCACAGGGACACTGACTCACTGCACACTTCTCCCAGTCTGTTTCAGTGATAGTGACTCACGGCATACTCCTCCCAGTCAGTTTCACAGGGACACTGACTCACTGCACACCCCTCCCAGTCTGTGTCACAGTGATACTGACTCCCTTCACACTCCTCCCAGTCTGTTGTGCAGTGATACTGACACAGTGCTCACTCCTCCCAGTTTTTTGCACAATGATACTGACTCACTGCACCTTCCTCCCAGTCTGTTTCAGCGATACTGACTCACTGCACATTCCTCCCGGTATGTTTCAATGTGATGCTGTCTCAATGCACACCCCTCCCAGTCTGTTTCACAAGGATACTGACTCACTGCACACTCCTCCCAGTCTGTTTCCAGTGATACTGACTCACTGCACACTCCTCCCAGTCTGTTTCAGCGATACTGACACACTGCACACTCCTCCCAGTCTGTTTCAGCGATACTGACATGCTGCACATTCCTCCAAATCTGTTTCACAGTGATACTGACTCACTGCACACTCCTCCCAGTCTGTATCAGAGAGATACTGACTCACTGCACACTCCTCCCAGTCTGTATCACAGTGATACCGATTCACTGCACATTCCTCCCAGTTTGTTTCAGTGATACTGACACAGTGCACACTTCTGCCTGTGTTTCACAGTGATACTCTCACTGCATACCCATCCCAATCTGTTTCACAGTGATACCGACACACTGCACACTCCTCCCAATCTGTGTCACAGGGATACTGACTCACTGCACACCCCACCCAGTCAGTTTCACAGGGACACTGACTCACTGCACACTCCTCCCAGTCAGTTTCACAGGGACACTGACTCACTGCACACTTCTCCTAGTCTGTTTCAGTGATACTGACTCACTGCACACTCTTCCCAGTCTGTATCACAGCAATACTGACTCACTGCACACTTCTCCCAGTCTGTTTGCGATACTGACTCACTGCACACCCCTCCCAGTCTGTGTCACAGTGATACTGACTCCCTTCAAACTCCTCCCAGTCTGTAAAACAGGGATAGTTGACTCACTGCACACACCTCCCAGTCTTACACAGTGATAATGACACATTTCACACTCCTCCCTGTCTGTTTAATTGATCCTGACCAACAGCACACTCGTTCCTGTCTGTTAGACATCGATACTGACACAATCCACACTCCGCCCAGTATGTATCAGTGTTACTGACACAATGCACTCTCCTCCGTCTGTTTTAGGGAGACTGACTCACTGCACACTCCTCCCAGTCTGTTGTGCAGTGATACTGACTCAGTGCACACTCCTCCCAGTCCGTAAAACAGTGATAATGACACATTGCACACTCCTCCCTGTCTGTTTAATTGATCCTGACCCACTGCACGCCTGCTCCTGTCTGTTACACAGCGATACTGTCCCAATCCACACTCTTCCAAGACTGTTTCATAGGGATACTAACTGACTGCACACACCTCCCTTTGTTTCACACGGACACTGACCCATTGCACACTCCTCCCTGTCTGTTTCAGTGACACTGACTCACTGCACACTCCTCCCAGTCTGAGTCACAGGGACACTGACCCACTGCACATTCCACCCAGTCTGTTGCACGATGATAATGACTCACTACACACCCCTCCGAATCAGTTTCACAGTGATACCGACACACTGCACACTCCTCCCAGTCTGTTTCACAGTGATACCGACACACTGCACACTCCTCCCAATCTGTGTCACAGCGATACTGACTCACTGCACACCCCTCCCAGTCTGTTTCACAGGGACACTGACTCACTGCACACTTCTCCCAGTCTGTTTCAGTGATACTGACTCACTGCTCACTCCTCCCAGTCTGTTGTGCAGTGATACTGACTCAGTGCACACTCCTCCCAGTCCGTAAAACAGTGATAATGACACATTGCACACTCCTCCCTGTCTGTTTAATTGATCCTGACCCACTGCACGCCTGCTCCTGTCTGTTACACAGCGATACTGTCCCAATCCACACTCTTCCAAGACTGTTTCATAGGGATACTAACTGACTGCACACCACTCCCTTTGTTTCACACGGACACTGACCCATTGCACACTCCTCCCCGTCTGTTTCAGTGACACTGACTCACTGCACACTCCTCCCAGTCTGTGTCACAGGGACACTGACCCACTGCACATTCCACCCAGTCTGTTGCACGATGATAATGACTCACTACACACCCCTCCGAATCAGTTTCACAGTGATACCGACACACTGCACACTCCTCCCAATCTGTGTCACAGCGATACTGACTCACTGCACACCCCTCCCAGTCAGTTTCACAGGGACACTGACTCACTGCACACTTCTCCCAGTCTGTTGCACAATGATACTGACTCACTGCACACTCCTCCCAGTCTGTTTCACAATGATACTGACTCACTGCACATTCCTCCCAGTCTGTTTCAGTGATAATGACCCACTGCACACTCATCCCAGTCTGTTTCAGCGATACTGACTCACTGCACACTCCTCCCAGTCAGTTTCACAGGGACACTGACTCAGTGCACACTTCTCCCAGTCTGTTTCAGTGATACTGACTCACTGCTCACTCCTCCCAGTCTGTTTCACAGTGATACTGACTCACTGCACAATCATCCCAGTCTGTTGCACAATGATACTGACTCACTGCACACTCCTCCCAGTCTGTATCACAGTGATACTGATTCACTGCACACTCCTCCCAGTCTGTTTCACAGGGATATTGACTCACTGCACACTTCTCCCAGTCTGTTTCACAGTGATACTGACTCACTGCACACTCCTCCCTGTCTGTTTCAGTGACACTGACTCACTGCACACTCCTCCCTGTCTGTTTCAGTGACACTGACTCACTGCACAATCATCCCAGTCTGTTGCACAATGATACTGACTCACTGCACACTCCTCCCAGTCTGTTTCAGCGATACTGACTGACTGCACACTCCTCCCAGTCTGTTTCACAGTGATATCGACCCACTGCACACTCCTCCCAGTCAGTTTCACAGGGACACTGACCCACTGCACACTCCACCCAGTCTGTTGCACGATGATAATGACTCACTACACACCCCTCCCAATCAGTTTCACAGTGATACCGACACACTGCACACCCCTCCCAGTCAGTTTCACAGGGACACTGACTCACTGCACACTCCTCCCAGTCTGTGTCACAGGGACACTGACCCACTGCACATTCCACCCCGTCTGTTGCACGATGATAATGACTCACTACACACCCCTCCGAATCAGTTTCACAGTGATACCGACACACTGCACACTCCTCCCAGTCTGTTTCACAGTGATACCGACACACTGCACACTCATCCCAATCTGTGTCACAGGGATACTGACTCACTGCACACCCCTCCCAGTCTGTTTCACAGGGACACTGACTCACTGCACACTTCTCCCAGTCTGTTTCAGTGATACTGACTCACTGCTCACTCCTCCCAGTCTGTTTCACAGTGATACTGACTCACTGCACAAACATCCCAGTCTGTTGCACAATGACACTGACTCACTGCACACTCCTCCCAGTCTGTTTCACAGTGATATCGACCCACTGCACACTCCTCCCAGTCAGTTTCACAGGGACACTGACCCACTGCACACTCCTCCCAGTCTGTTGCACGATGATAATGACTCACTACACACCCCTCCCAATCAGTTTCACAGTGATACCGACACACTGCACACCCCTCCCAGTCAGTTTCACAGGGACACTGACTCACTGCACACTTCTCCCAGTCTGTTTC
Organism: Hemiscyllium ocellatum; assembly: GCF_020745735.1. Taxonomy (NCBI): domain Eukaryota; kingdom Metazoa; phylum Chordata; class Chondrichthyes; order Orectolobiformes; family Hemiscylliidae; genus Hemiscyllium; species Hemiscyllium ocellatum. Next base: position 16,983,161 of record NC_083418.1, read on the forward strand.
AGCGATACTGACTCACTGCAAACCCCTCCCAGTAAGCTTCACAGGGACACTGACTCACTGCACACTCCTCCCAGTCTGTGTCACAGGGACACTGACCCACTGCACATTCCACCCAGTCTGTTGCACAATGATAATGACTCACTACACACCCCTCCGAATCAGTTTCACAGTGATACCGACACACTGCACACTCCTCCCAGTCTGTTTCACAGTGATACCGACACACTGCACACTTCTCCCAGTTTGTTTCAGTGATACTGACTCACTGCTCACTCCTCCCAGTCTGTTTCACAGTGATATCGACCCACTGCACACTCCTCCCAGTCTGTATCACAGCAATACTGTCTCACTGCACAATCCTCCCAGTCATTTTCACAGTGATACTGACTCACTGCACACTCATCCCAGTCTGTTGCACAATGATACTGACTCACTGCACACTCCTCCCAGTCTGTTTCAGCGATACTGACTCACTGCACATTCCTCGCAGTCTGTTTCAGTGAAACTGACACAGTGCACACTTCTGCCTGTTTTTCACAGTGATACTCTCACTGCACACCCCTCCCAATCTGTTCCACAGTGATACCGACACACTGCACACTCCTCCCAATCTGTGTCACAGGGATACTGACTCACTGCACACACCCCCAGTCAGTTTCACAGGGACACTGACTCACTGCACACTTCTCCTAGTCTGTTTCAGTGATGCTGACTCACTGCTCACTCCTCCCAGTCTGTTTCACAATGTTATCGACCGACTGCACACTCTTCCCAGTCTGTATCACAGCAATACTGACACAATGCACTCTCCTCCCAGTCTGTTTCACAGGGAAACTGACTCACTGCACCCTTCTCCCAGTCTGTTTGTGATACTGACTCACAGCACACTCCTCCCAGTCAGTTTCACAGGGACACTGACTCACTGCACACCCCTCCCAGTCTGTGTCACAGTGATACTGACTCCCTTCAAACTCCTCCCAGTCTGTAAAACAGGGATACTTGACTCACTGCACACACCTCCCAGTCTTACACAGTGATAATGACACATTTCACACTCCTCCCTGTCTGTTTAATTGATCCTGACCCACTGCACACTCGTTCCTGTCTGTTAGACATCGATACTGACACAATCCACACTCCGCCCAGTATGTATTAGTGTTACTGACACAATGCACTCTCCTCCGTCTGTTTCAGGGAGACTGACTCACTGCACACTCCTCCCAGTCTGTTGTGCAGTAATACTGACTCACTGCACCTTCCTCCCAGTCTGTTTCAGCGATACTGACTCACTGCACATTCCTCCCGGTATGTTTCAATGTGATGCTGACTAAATGCACACTACTCCCAGTCTCTTTCCCAGGGATACTGACTCACTGCACACTCCTCCCAGTCTGTTTCAGTGATACTGAGACACTGCACACTCCTCCAAATCTGTTTCACAGTGATACTGACTTACTGCACACTCCTCCCAGTCTGTATCAGAGAGATACTGACTCACTGCACACTCCTCCCAGTCTGTATCACAGTGATACTGACTCACTGCACACCCCTCCCAGTCAGTTTCACAGGGACACTGACTCACTGCACACTTCTCCTAGTCTGTTTCAGTGATACTGACTCACTGCACACTCTTCCCAGTCTGTATCACAGCAATACTGACTCACTGCACACTTCTCCCAGTCTGTTTGTGATACTGACTCACTGCACACCCCTCCCAGTCTGTGTCACAGTGATACTGACTCCCTTCAAACTCCTCCCAGTCTGTAAAACAGGGATAGTTGACTCACTGCACACACCTCCCAGTCTTACACAGTGATAATGACACATTTCACACTCCTCCCTGTCTGTTTAATTGATCCTGACCCACTGCACACTCGTTCCTGTCTGTTAGACATCGATACTGACACAATCCACACTCCGCCCAGTATGTATCAGTGTTACTGACACAATGCACTCTCCTCCATCTGTTTTAGGGAGACTGACTCACTGCACACTCCTCCCAGTCTGTTGTGCAGTGATACTGACTCAGTGCACACTCCTCCCAGTCCGTAAAACAGTGATAATGACACATTGCACACTCCTCCCTGTCTGTTTAATTGATCCTGACCCACTGCACGCCTGCTCCTGTCTGTTACACAGCGATACTGTCCCAATCCACACTCTTCCAAGACTGTTTCATAGGGATACTAACTTACTGCACACACCTCCCTTTGTTTCACACGGACACTGACCCATTGCACACTCCTCCCTGTCTGTTTCAGTGACACTGACTCACTGCACACTCCTCCCAGTCTGTGTCACAGGGACACTGACCCACTGCACATTCCACCCAGTCTGTTGCACGATGATAATGACTCACTACACACCCCTCCGAATCAGTTTCACAGTGATACCGACACACTGCACACTCCTCCCAGTCTGTTTCACAGTGATACCGACACACTGCACACTCCTCCCAATCTGTGTCACAGCGATACTGACTCACTGCACACCCCTCCCAGTCTGTTTCACAGGGACACTGACTCACTGCACACTTCTCCCAGTCTGTTTCAGTGATACTGACTCACTGCTCACTCCTCCCAGTCTGTTGTGCAGTGATACTGACTCAGTGCACACTCCTCCCAGTCCGTAAAACAGTGATAATGACACATTGCACACTCCTCCCTGTCTGTTTAATTGACCCTGACCCACTGCACGCCTGCTCCTGTCTGTTACACAGCGATACTGTCCCAATCCACACTCTTCCAAGACTGTTTCACAGGGATACTAACTGACTGCACACGCCTCCCTTTGTTTCATAGGGACACTGACCCATTGCACACTCCTCCCTGTCTGTTTCAGTGACACTGACCCACTGCACACTCCACCCAGTCTGCTGCACGATGATAATGACCCACTACACACCCCTCCCAATCAGTTTCACAGTGATACCGACACACTGCACACTCCCCCCTGTCTGTTTCACAGTGATACCGACACACTGCACACTCCTCCCAATCTGTGTCACAGGGATACTGACTCACTGCACACCCCTCCCAGTCAGTTTCACAGGGACAATGATTCACTGCACACTTCTCCAAGTCTGTTGCACAATGATACTGACTCACTGCACACTCCTCCCAGTCTGTTTCACAATGATACTGACTCACTGCACATTCCTCCCAGTCTGTTTCAGTGATACTGACCCACTGCACACTCATCCCAGTCTGTTTCAGAGATACTGACTCACTGCACACCCCTCCCAGTCTGTTTCACAGGGACACTGACTCACTGCACACTTCTCCTAGTCTGTTTCAGTGATACTGACTCACTGCTCACTCCTCCCAGTCTGTTTCACAGTGTTATCGACCAACTGCACACTCTTCCCAGTCTGTATCACAGCAATACTGACTCAATGCACACTCCTCCCAGTCAGTTTCACAGTGATACTGACTCAATGCACACTCCTCCCAGTCTGTATCACAGTGATACTGATTCACTGCACATTCCTCGCAGTCTGTTTCAGCGATACTGACACACTGCACACTTCTGCCTGTGTTTCACAGTGATACTCTCACTGCACACCCCTCCCAATCTGTTCCACAGTGATACCGACACACTGCACACTCCTCCCAATCTGTGTCACAGGGATACTGACTCACTGCACACCCCTCCCAGTCAGTTTCACAGGGACACTGACTCACTGCACACTTCTCCTAGTCTGTGTCACAGTGATACTGACTCCCTTCAAACTCCTCCCCGTCTGTAAAACAGGGATACTTGACTCACTGCACACACCTCCCAGTCTTACACAGTGATAATGACACATTTCACACTCCTCCCTGTCTGTTTAATTGATCCTGACCAACTGCACACTCGTTCCCGTCTGTTAGACATCGATACTGACACAATCCACACTCCGCCCAGTATGTATCAGTGTTACTGACACAATGCACTCTCCTCCGTCTGTTTTAGGGAGACTGACTCACTGCACACTCCTCCCAGTCTGTTGTGCAGTGATACTGACTCAGTGCACACTCCTCCCAGTCCGTAAAACAGTGATATTGACACATTGCACACTCCTCCCTGTCTGTTTAATTGATCCTGACCCACTGCACGCCTGCTCCTGTCTGTTACACAGCGATACTGTCCCAATCCACACTCTTCCAAGACTGTTTCATAGGGATACTAACTGACTGCACACACCTCCCTTTGTTTCACAGGGACACAGACCCATTGCACACTCCTCCCTGTCTGTTTCAGTGACACTGACCCACTGCACATTCCACCCAGTCTGTTGCACGATGATAATGACTCACTACACACCCCTCCCAATCAGTTTCACAGTGATACCGACACACTGCACACTCCTCCAAATCTGTGTCACAGGGATACTGACTCACTGCACACCCCTCCCAGTTTGTTTCACAGGGACAATGACTCACTGCACACTCCTCCCAGTCTGTTTCACAATGATACTGACTCACTGCACATTCCTCCCAGTCTGTTTCAGTGATACTGACTCACTGCAGACCCTCCCAGTCAGTTTCACAGGGACACTGACTCACTGCACACTTCTCCCAGTCTGTTTCAGTGATACTGACTCACTGCTCACTCCTCCCAGTCTGTTTCACAGTGATATCGACCCACTGCACACTCCTCCCAATCTGTATCACAGCAATACTGACTCACTGCACACTCCTCCCAGTCAGTTTCACAGGGACACTGACTCACTGCACACTTCTCCCAGTCTGTTTCAGTGATACTGACTCACTGCACACTTCTCCCAATCTGTTTCAGTGATACTGACTCACTGCTCACTCCTCCCAGTCTGTTGCACAATGATACTGACTCACTGCCCATTCCTCCCGGTCTGTTTGAAAGTGGTGCTGACTCAATGCACACCCCTCCCATTCTGTTTCACTGGGATACTGACTCACTGCACTCTCCTCCCAGTCTGTTTCACAAAGATACTAACTCACTGCACACTCCTCCCAGTCTGTTTCAGCGATACTGATTCACTGCACATTCCTCCAAATCTGTTTCACAGTGATACTGACTCACTGCACACTCCTCCCAGCCTGTTTCACAGTGATACTGATTCACTGCACATTCCTCCCAGTCTGTTTCAGTGATACTGACACAGTGCACACTTCTGCCTGTGTTTCACAGTGATACTCTCACTGCACACTCCTCCCAGTCGGTTTCACAGTAATACCGACACACTGCACACTCCTCCCAATCTGTGTCACAGGGATACTGACTCACTGCACACCCCACCCAGTCAGTTTCACAGGGACACTGACTCACTGCTCACTCCTCCCAGTCTGTTTCACAGTGTTATCGACCCACTGCAGACTCTTCCCAGTCTGTATCACAGCAATACTGACTCAATGCACACTCCTCCCAGTCAGTTTCACAGGGACACTGACTCACTGCACACTTCTCCCAATCTGTTTGTGATACTGACTCTCTGCACACCCGTCCCAGTCTGTGTCACAGTGATACTGACTCCCTTCAAACTCCTCCCAGTCTGTAAAACAGGGATACATGACTCACTGCACACACCTCCCAGTCTTACACAGTAATAATGACACATTTCACACTCCTCCCTGTCTGTTTAATTTATCCTGACCCACTGCACACTCGTTCCCGTCTGTTAGACATCGATACTGACACAATCCACACTCCGCCCAGTATGTATCAGTGTTACTGACACAATGCACTCTCCTCCGTCTGTTTTAGGGAGACTGACTCACTGCACACTCCTCCCAGTCTGTTGTGCAGTGATACTGACTCACTGCACACACCTCCCAGTCCGTAAAACAGTGATAATGACACATTGCACACTCCTCCCTGTCTGTTTAATTGATCCTGACCCACTGCACGCCTGCTCCTGTCTGTTACACAGCGATACTGTCCCAATCCACACACTTCCAAGACTGTTTCATAGGGATACTTACTTACTGCACACACCTCCCTTTGTTTCACACGGACACTGACCCATTGCACACTCCTCCCTGTCTGTTTCAGTGTCATTGACTCACTGCACACTCCTCACAGTCTGTTTCACAATGATACTGACTCACTGCACACTTCTCCCAGTTTGTTTCAGTGATACTGACCCACTGCACACTCCTCCCAGTCTGTATCACAGCAATACTGACTCACTGCACACTCCTCCCAGTCTGATTCAGCGATACTGACACACTGCACACTCCTCCAAATCTGTTTCAGTGATACTGACTCACTGCACACTCCTCCCAGTCTGTATCACAGTGATACTGATTCAATGCACATTCCTCCCAGACTGTTTCAGTGATACTGACACAGTGAACACTTCTGCCTGTGTTTCACAGTGATACTCTCACTGCACACCCCTCCCAATCTGTTTCACAGTGATACCGACACACTGCACACTCCTCCCAATCTGTGTCACAGGGAAACTGACTCACTGCACACCCCTCCCAGTCAGTTTCACAGGGACACTGACTCACTGCACACTTCTCCTAGTCTGTTTCAGTGATACTGACTCACTGCTCACTCCTCCCAGTCTGTTTCACAGTGTTATCGACCAACTGCACACTCTTCCCAGTCTGTATCACAGCAATACAGACACAATGCACACTCCTCCCAGTCAGTTTCACAGGGACACTGACTCACTGCACACTTCTCCCAGTCTGTGTCACAGTGATACTGACTCCCTTCAAACTCCTCCCCGTCTGTAAAACAGGGATACTTGACTCACTGCACACACCTCCCAGTCTTACACAGTGATAATGACACATTTCACACTCCTCCCTGTCTGTTTAATTGATCCTGACCCACTGCACACTCGTTCCTGTCTGTTAAACATCGATACTGACACAATCCACACTCCGCCCAGTATGTATCAGTGTTACTGACACAATGCACTCTCCTCCGTCTGTTTTAGGGAGACTGACTCACTGCACACTCCTCCCAGTCTGTTGTGCAGTGATACTGACTCAGTGCACACTCCTCCCAGTCTGTAAAACAGTTATAATGACACATTACACACTCCTCCCTGTCTGTTTAATTGACCCTGACCCACTGCACGCCTGCTCCTGTCTGTTACACAGCGATACTGTCCCAATCCACACTCTTCCAAGACTGTTTCACAGGGATACTAACTGACTGCACACGCCTCCCTTTGTTTCATAGGGACACTGACCCATTGCACACTCCTCCCTGTCTGTTTCAGTGACACTGACCCACTGCACACTCCACCCAGTCTGTTGCACGATGATAATGACCCACTACACACCCCTCCCAATCAGTTTCACAGTGATACCGACACACTGCACACTCCCCCCTGTCTGTTTCACAGTGATACCGACACACTGCACACTCCTCCCAATCTGTGTCACAGGGATACTGACTCACTGCACACCCCTTCCAGTCAGTTTCACAGGGACAATGATTCACTGCACACTTCTCCAAGTCTGTTGCACAATGATACTGACTCACTGCACACTCCTCCCAGTCTGTTTCACAATGATACTGACTCACTGCACATTCCTCCCAGTCTGTTTCAGTGATACTGACCCACTGCACACTCATCCCAGTCTGTTTCAGAGATACTGACTCACTGCAGACCCCTCCCAGTCAGTTTCACAGGGACAATGACTCACTGCACACATTCTCCCAGTCTGTTTCAGTGATACTGACTCACTGCTCACTCCTCCCAGTCTGTTTCACAGTGACACGAACTCACTGCACACTCATCCCTGTCTGTTGCACAATGATACTGACTCAATGCACACTCCTCCCAGTCAGTTTCACAGGGACACTGACTCACTGCACACTTGTCCCAGTCTGTTTGTGATACTGACTCTCTGCACACCCCTCCCAGTCTGTGTCACATTGATACTGACTCCCTTCAAACTCCTCCCAGTCTGTAAAACAGGGATAGTTGACTCACTGCACACACCTCCCAGTCTTACACAGTGATAATGACACATTTCACACTCCTCCCTGTCTGTTTAATTGATCCTGACCAACAGCACACTCGTTCCTGTCTGTTAGACATCGATACTGACACAATCCACACTCCGCCCAGTATGTATCAGTGTTACTGACACAATGCACTCTCCTCCGTCTGTTTTAGGGAGACTGACTCACTGCACACTCCTCCCAGTCTGTTGTGCAGTGATAATGACACATTGCACACTCCTCCCTGTCTGTTTAATTGATCCTGACCCACTGCATGCCTGCTCCTGTCTGTTACACAGCGATACTGTCCCAATCCACACTCTTCCAAGACCGTTTCATAGGGATACTAACTTACTGCACACACCTCCCTTTGTTTCACAGGGACACTGACCCATTGCACACTCCTCCCTGTCTGTTTCAGTGACACTGACTCACTGCACACTCCACCCAGTCTGTGTCACAGGATCACTGACCCACTGCACACTCCACCCAGTCTGTTGCACTATGATAATGACTCACTACACACCCCTCCGAATCAGTTTCACAGTGATACCGACACACTGCACACTCCTCCCAGTCTGTTTCACAGTGATACCGACACACTGCACACCCCTCCCAGTCTGTGTCACAGGGATACTGACTCACTGCACACTTCTCCCAGTCTGTTTCAGTGATACTGACTCACCGCTCACTTCTCGCAGTCTGTTTCACAGTGATATCGACCCACTGCACACTCCTCCCAGTCTGTATCACAGCAATACTGACTCACTGCACACTCCTCCCAGTCAGTTTCACAGGGACACTGACTCACTGCACACTCCTCCCAGTCTGTTTCAGTGATACTGACTCACTGCACACTTCTCCCAGTCTGTTTCTCAGTGATACTGACTCACTGCACACTCCTCCCAGTCTGTTTCAGTGATACTGACTCACTGCACACTCCTCCCAGTCTGTTTCTCAGTGATACTGACTCACTGCACACTCCTCCCAGTCTGTTTCAGTGATACTGACTCACTGCACACTCCTCCCAGTCTGTCTCAGTGATACTGACTCACTGCACACTCCTCCCAGTCTGTCTCAGTGATACTGACTCACTGCACACTCCTCCCAGTCTGTTTCACAGTGATACTGACTCACTGCACACTCATCCCTGTCTGTTGCACAATGATACTGACTCACTGCACACTCCTCCCAGTCTGTTTCACAGTGATATCGACCCACTGCACACTCCTCCCAGTCTGTATCACAGCGATACTGACTCACTGCACCTTCCTCCCGGTCTGTTTCAAAGTGATGCTGACTCAATGCATACCCCTCCTAGTCTGTTTCACAGGGATACTGACTCACTGCACACTCCTCCCAGTCAGTTTCACAGTGATACTGACTCACTGCACACTCATCCCAGTCTGTTGCACAATGATACTGACTCACTGCACACTCCTCCCAGTCTGTTTCAGCGATACTGACACACTGCACATTCCTCCAAATTTGTTTCACAGTGATACTGACTCACTGCACACTCTTCCCAGTCTGTATCACAGTGATACTTATTCACTGCACATTCCTCCCAGTCTGTTTCAGTGATACTGACACAGTGCACACTTCTGCCTGTGTTTCACAGTGATACTCTCACTGCACACCCCTCCCAATCTGTTTCACAGTGATACCGACACACTGCACACTCCTCCCAATCTGTGTCACAGGGATACTGACTCACTGCACACCCCTCCCAGTCAGTTTCACAGGGACACTGACTCACTGCACACCCCTGCCAGTCTGTTTCACAGTGTTATCGACCTACTGCACACTCCTCCCAGTCTGTATCACAGCAATACTGACTCACTGCACACTCCTCCCAGTAAGTTTCACAGTGACACTGACTCACTCCACACTTCTCCCAGTTTGTTTCAGTGATACTGACTCACTGCTCACTCCTCCCAGTCTGTTTCACAGTGATATGGACCCACTGCACACTCCTCCCAGTCTGTATCACAGCAATACTGACTCACTGCACACTCCTCCCAGTCAGTTTCACAGTGATACTGACTCACTGCTCACTCATCCCAGTCTGTTGCACAATGATACTGACTCACTGCACACTCCTCCCAGTCTGTTTCAGCGATACTGACACACTGCACATTCCTCCAAATCTGTTTCACAGTGATACTGACTCACTGCACACTCTTCCCAGTCTGTATCACAGTGATACTTATTCACTGCACATTCCTCCCTGTCTGTTTCAGTGATACTGACACAGTGCACACTTCTGCCTGTGTTTCACAGTGATACTCTCACTGCACACCCCTCCCAATCTGTTTCACAGTGATAGCGACACACTGCACACTCCTCCCAATCTGTGTCACAGGGATACTGACTCACTGCACACCCCTCCCAGTCAGTTTCACAGGGACACTGACTCACTGCACACTTCTCCCAGTCTGTTTGTGATACTGACTCACAGCACACTCCTCCCAGTCTGTGTCACAGTGATACTGACTCCCTTCAAACACCTCCCCGTCTGTAAAACAGGGATACTTGACTCACTGCACACACCTCCCAGTCTTACACAGTGATAATGACACATTTCACACTCCTCCCTGTCTGTTTAATTGATCCTGACCCACTGCACACTCGTTCCTGTCTGTTAAACATCGATACTGACACAATCCACACTCCGCCCAGTATGTATCAGTGTTACTGACACAAAGCACTCTCCTCCGTCTGTTTTAGGGAGACTGACTCACTGCACACTCCTCCCAGTCTGTTGTGCAGTGATACTGACTCAGTGCACACTCCTCCCAGTCCGTAAAACAGTGATATTGACACATTGCAAACTCCTCCCTGTCTGTTTAATTGATCCTGACCCACTGCACGCCTGCTCCTGTCTGTTACACAGCGATACTGTCCCAATCCACACTCTTCCAAGACTGTTTCACAGGGATACTAATTTACTGCACACACCTCCCTTTGTTTCACACGGACACTGACCCATTGCACACTCCTCCCAGTCTGTTGCACGATGATAATGACTCACTACACACCCCTCCCAATCAGTTTCACAGGGACAATGACTCACTGCACACTTCTCCCAGTCTGTTTCAGTGATACTGACCCACTGCACACTCATCCCAGTCTGTTTCAGAGATACTGACTCACTGCAGACCCCTCCCAGTCAATTTCACAGGGACACTGACTCACTGCACACTTCTCCCAGTCTGTTTCAGTGATACTGACTCACTGCTCACTCCTCCCAGTCTGTTTCACAGTGATATCGACCCAGTGCACACTCCTCCCAGTCTGTATCACAGGGACACTGACTCACTGCACACTTCTCCCAGTCTGTTTCAGTGATACTGACTCACTGCACACTTCTCCCAGTCTGTTTCAGTGATACTGACTCACTGCTCACTCCTCCCAGTCTGTTGTACAATGATACTGACTCACTGCACCTTCCTCCCAGTCTGTTTCAGCAAGACTGACTCACTGCACATTCCTCCCAGTCTGTTTCAAAGTGATGCTGACTCAATGCACTCCCCTCCCAGTCTGTTTCATAGGGATACTGACTCACTGCACACTCCTCCCAGTCTGTGTCTCAGTGATACTGACTCACTGCACACTCCTCCCAGTCTGTGTCTCAGTGATACTGACTCACTGCACACTCCTCCCAGTCTGTCTCAGTGTTACTGACTCACTGCACACTCCTCCCAGTCTGTGTCTCAGTGATACTGACTCACTGCACACTCCTCCCAGTCTGTTTCACAGTGATACCGACACACTGCACACCCCTCCCAGTCTGTTTCACAGTGATCCCGACACACTGCACACCCCTCCCAGTCTGTCTCAGTGATACTGACTCACTGCACACTCCTCCTAGTCTGTCTCAGTGATACTGACTCACTGCACACTCCTCCCAATCTGTGTCTCAGTGATACTGACTCACTGCACACTCCTCCCAGTCTGTGTCTCAGTGATACTGACTCACTGCACACTCCTCCCAGTCTGTGTCTCAGTGATACCGACACACTGCACACCCCTCCCAGTCTGTTTCTCAGTGATACTGACTCACTGCACACTCCTCCCAGTCTGTGTCTCAGTGATACTGACTCACTGCACACTCCTCCCAGTCTGTGTCTCAGTGATACCGACACACTGCACACCCCTCCCAGTCTGTCTCAGTGATACTGACTCACTGCACACTCCTCCCAGTCTGTGTCTCAGTGATACCGACACACTGCACACCCCTCCCAGTCTGTCTCAGTGATACTGACTCACTGCACACTCCTCCCAGTCTGTGTCTCAGTGATACTGACTCACTGCACACTCCTCCCAGTCTGTGTCTCAGTGATACCGACACACTGCACACCCCTCCCAGTCTGTTTCTCAGTGATACCGACACACTGCACACCCCTCCCAGTCTGTTTCATGATACTGATTCACTGCACACTCCTCCCACACTGCTTCAAGTTGATAGAAGAATCCCAACAAAGACAACGAGTTCAGAATAAAAACAGGATTGATTGGTTGCAATAGAGGCAGAAGGATGTTCCATACAGACTGAAAGCAGTATCATTACACTGGGGGATAGTAGGAAAAGGAAGGTGTTCTCACTCTGTTTCAGACACTTACTGTGTACCAGACCATCGACAGTCTGTCAATTGCTGTTGAGTTTCCAGCGGTGAAACTGAGTTTGTGATCATTCCCCTTTCCCAGCTCTAAAGCTGTGTTTGTGAGCATTCCTGTTTCCCAGCTGTGAAATAAAGTTTGTGATCATTCCCGTTTCCGATCTGTGAAACTGAGTTTTGATCATTCCACTTTCCAGTGGTTAAACTGAGTTTGTGAGGATTCCCCTTTCCCAGCTGTGAAACTGATTTTGTGATCATTCCCGTTTCCCAGCTGTGGAACTGAGTTTGTGAGCACTCCCCTCTCCAGCTGTGAAACTGAGATTATGATCATTCTCGTTTCCCAGCTGTGAAACTGAGTGTGTCATCATTCCCGTTTCTTGCAGTGTTACTGAGTTTGTGAGCATTTCCCATTCCACAGCTGTGGTACTGAGTTTGTGATCATTCCCGTTTCCTAGCGGTGAAACTGAGTTTGTGATCATTCCCGTTTCCTAGCGGTGAAACTGAGTTTGTGATCATTCCCCTTTCCCAGCTGTGAAATTGAGAATGTGATCATTCCATTTTCCGAGTTGTGAAACTTTTTTTGTGAGCATTCCCCTTTCCCAGCTGTGAAACTGAGATTATGATAATTCGTTTCCGAGCGGTGAAACTGAGTTTGTGATCAATCCCCTTTCCCAGCTGTGAAACTGTGTTAGTGAAAATTCCCCTTTCCCATTGGTGAAACTCAGTTTGTGATCATTCCCCTTTCCCAGTTGTGAAACTGAGTGTTTGATCATTCCATTTTTCCCAGTTGCAAAACTGAACTTGCGATCATTCCCCGTTCCCAGCTGTAGAGCTGAGTTTGTGAGCACTCCCATATCCACGCTGTGAAACTGAGATTATGGTCATTCCCGTTTCCGAGCGATGAAACCGAGTTTGTGATCATTCCCCTTTCTCAGTTGTTAATCTGTGTTTGTGATCATTTCCACGTTCCCAGCTGTAAAACTGAGTTTTTTGCGCATTCCCCTTTCCCAGCGGTGAAACTGAGTCTGTGATCATTCCAGTTTCCGGGTGGTGTGAGTGAGTTTGTCATGATTCCCCTTTCCCAGCGGTAATATCGAGTTTGTGATCATTCCCCTTTCCCATCGGTGAAACTGAGTTTTTGATCACTCCCCTTTCCCAGTTGTGGAACTGAGGTTGTGATCATTCCCCGTTCCCAGCTGTGGAACTGAGTTTGTGAGCACTCCCCTATCCAAGCTCGGAACGTGAGATTATGCTCATTCTCGTTTCCGAGTGGTGAAATGGAGTTTGTGATCATTCCCATTTCTTGCAGTGTTACTGGGTCTGTGAGCATTTCCCATTCCACAGCTGTGGAACTGAGTTTGTGCTCATTCCACTTTCCCAGCTCTGATTTTCAGTTTGAGATCATTCCACTTTCCCAGCTGAGAAACTGAGATTACAGTCATTCTCGTTTCTGAGCTGTGAAACTGAGATTGTGATCATTCCCCTTTCCCAGCTGTGGAACTGAGTTTGAGATCATTCCTCTTTCATAGCTGTAAAAATGAGTTTGTGATCATTCCCTTTTCCTAGCTGTGGAATTGAATTTGAGATCATTCCCTTTTCCCAGTTGTGAAACTGAGTTTGTGCTCATTCCACTTTCCCAGCTCTGATTCTCAGTTTGTCATCATTCCCGTTTCCGAGCAGTGAAACTGAGTTTGCCATCATTCCCCTTTCCCAGTTGTGAAAGTGATTTTGTGATCATTCCCGTTTCCGAGCAGTGAAACTGAGATTGTGAAAATTCCCCTTTCCCAGCTGTGACGCTGAGTCTGCGATCATTCCCCTTCCCCAGTGGTGAAAGTGAGTTTGTGATCATTCCAGTTTACGTGAGGTGAAACCAAGAGTGTGATCATTCCCCTTTCCCAGCTGAGAGACTAATTTTGTGATCACTCCCTTTTTCCAGCTGTGAAACTGAATTTATGACCATTCCCATTTCCCAGCTGAGAAACTGAGTTTGTGAGCATTCCCCTATCCAAGCTGTGAAACTGAGATTGTGAAAGTTCCCCTTTCCCAGCTGTGACATTAAGTCTGCGATCATTCCCCTTCCCCAGCGGTGAGAGTGAGTTTGTGATCATTCCCGTTTCCGAGCGGTAAACCAGAGTTTGTGATCATTGCGCTTTCCCAGCTGTGAAACTGAGTTTGTGATCATTTCCCTTTCCCCGCTGTGGAACTGTGTTTGATATCATTCCCCTTTCCCAGCCGTGAAACTGGTTTTCTGATCATTGCCCTTTCCCATCGTTAAAACTGAGTTTGTGAGCATTCCTCTTTCCCAGCTGTGGAACTGAGTTTGTGAGCACTCCCCTATCCAGCTGTGAAACCGAGATTATGATCATTCTCATTTCCGAGCAGTGAAACTGAGTTTGTGATCATCCCCCGTTCCCAGCTGTGGAACTGAGTTTGTGATCATTCCTCTTTCCTAGATGTGGAATTGAATTTGAGATCATTCCCTTTTCCCAGTTGTAACACTGGGTTTGTGATCATTCCCCTTTCCCAGTTGTGAAACTGAGTTTGTGATCATTCCCCTTCCCAGCTGTGAAACTGTGTTTGTGATCATTCCCATTTCCCAGCTGTGAAACTGAGTTTGTGCTCATTCCACTTTCCCAGCTCTGATTCTCAGTTTGTCATCATTCCCGTTTCCGAGCAGTGAAACTGAGTTTGTGATCATTCCCCTTTCCCAGCTGTGGAACTGAGTTTGCCATCATTCCCCTTTCCCAGTTGTGAAAGTGATTTTGTGATCATTCCCGTTTCCGAGCAGTGAAACTGAGATTGTGAAAATTCCCCTTTCCCAGCTGTGACGCTGAGTCTGCGATCATTCCCCTTCCCCAGCGGTGAAAGTGAGTTTGTGATCATTCCTCTTTCCGAGCTGTAAAACAGATTTTTTGGTCATTCCCCTTTCCCCTTTCCCAGCTGTGAATCTGAGTTTGTGATAATTTCCCTTTCCCAGCTGTGAATCTGAGCTTGTGATCATTCCCCTTTCCCAGCTGTGACGCTGAGTCTGCGATCATTCCCCTTCCCCAGCGGTGAAAGTGAGTTTGTGATCATTCCAGTTTACGTGAGGTGAAACCAAGAGTGTGATCATTCCCCTTTCCCAGCTGAGAGACTAATTTTGTGATCACTCCCTTTTTCCAGCTGTGAAACTGAATTTATGACCATTCCCTTTTCCCAGCTGAGAAACTGAGTTTGTGAGCACTCCCCTATCCAAGCTGTGAAATTGAGATTGTGAAAATTTTCCTTTCCCAGCTGTGACATTAAGTCTGCGATCATTCCCCTTCCCCAGCGGTGAGAGTGAGTTTGTGATCATTCCCGTTTCCGAGCGGTAAACCAGAGTTTGTGGTCATTGCGCTTTCCCAGCTCTGAAACTGTGTTTGTGACCATTACCCTTTCCCCGCTGTGGAACTGTGTTTGTGATCATTCCCCTTTCCCAGGTGTGAAACTGAGTTTGTGCTCATTCCACTTTCCCAGCTCTGATTCTCAGTTTGTGATCATTCCCGTTTCCGATCTGTGAAACTGAGTTTTGATCATTCCACTTTCCAGTTGTTAAACTGAGTTTGTGAGGATTTCCCTTTCCCAGCTGTGAAACTGATTTTGTGATCATTCCCCTTTCCCAGCGGTGAAACTGAGGTTGTGATCATTCCCCTTTCCCAGCTGTGGAACTGAGTTTGTGAGCACTCCCCTTTCCAAGTTGTGTAACTGAGATTATGCTCATTCTCGTTTCCGAGTAGTGAAACTGAGTTTGTGATTATTCCCCTTTCCCAGCTATGAAACTGAATTTGTGATCATTCCCCTTTCCCATCTATGAAATTTAGTTTTTAATCATTCCCGTTTCCGAGTAGCGAAACTGGGTTTGTGATCATTCCCGATTCCGAGCAGTGAACTTGAGCTTTTGATCATTCCACTTTCCCAGCTGTAAAACTGAGATTACGATCATTCCCATTTCCGAGCGGTGAAACCGAGTTTGTGATCATTCCCTTTTCCCAGCTATGAAACTGAATTTGTGAATATTCCCCTTTCCCATCTATGAAATTTAGTTTTTAATCATTCCCGTTTCTGAGTAGCGAAACTGGGTTTGTGATCATTCCCGATTCCGAGCAGTGAACTTGAGCTTTTGACCATTCCACTTTCCCAGCTGTAAAACTGAGATTACAATCATTCCCATTTCCGAGCGGTGAAACCGAGTTTGTGATCAATCCCCTTTCCCAGCTCTGAAACTGAGTTTGTAATCATTCCCGTTTCGAGCTCTGAAACTGAGTTTGTGGTCATTCCCCTTTCCCAGCTGTGAAACTTAGTTTGTGATCATTCCTGATTCCGAGCAGTGAAACTGAGCATTTGATCATTCCGCTTTCCCTGTTGTGAAACTGTGTTTGTGATCATTCTCCTTTCCCCTCGGTGAAACTGAGTTTGTGATCATTCCCCTGTCTCAGTTGTTAATCTTTGTTTGCGATTATTCCACTTTCCCAGCTGTGAAACTAAGTTTATGGTCATTCCAGTTTCCCAGCTGTAATACTGACATTGTGGTCATTCCCCTTTCCCAGCTGTGATTCGGAGTTTGTGAACATTCCCCTTTCTCAGTTGTTAATTTGTGTTTGTGATCATTCCCGTTTCCGAGCGGTGAAACTGAGTTTGTCATTATTCTTTTTTCCCAGCTGTGAAACTGAATTTGTGATCATTCCCCTTGACCAGCTGTAAAACTGTGTTTGTGATCATTCCCCTTTCCCAACTGTGAAACTGAGTTTTGAATCAGCCCCCTTTCCCGGCTCTGAGACTGAGTTTGTGAGCATTCCCGTTTCACAGCTGTGGAACTGAATTTGTGAGCACTCACCTATCCAAGCTGTGAAACTGAGATTATGATCATTCCCGTTTCCGAGCGGTGAAACCGAGTTTGTGGTCATTCCCCTTTCCCAGCTGTAAAACTAAGTTTGTATTCATTCCCGTTTCGAGCTCTGAAACTGAGTTTGTGATCATTCCTCTATCCCAGCTGAGAAACTGAGATTGTGGTCATTCCCCTTTCCCAGCTGAGAAACTGAGATTGTGAGCATACCCCTTTGCCAGCTGTGAAACTGAGTTTGTGATCATTCTCCTTTCCCAGTTGTTAATATTTGTTTGCGATTATTCCCGTTTCCGAGCGGTGAAACCGAGTTTGTGATCAGTCTTCTTTCCCAGCTGTGAATCTGATTTTGTGGTCATTCCTTGTTCCCAGCTGTGAAACTGAGTTTGTGAACATTCCCCTTTCTTAGTTGTTAATTTGTGTTTGTGATCATTCCCATTTCCGAGCGGTGAAGCCGAGGTTGTGATCAGTCCAATTTCCCAGCTCTGAAACTGAGTTTGTGATCATTCCCCTTTCCCATCTGTAATTCTAAGTTTGTGATCATTCCCCTTTTCCCAGCTGAGAAACTGAGTTTGTGATCAGTCCCCTTTCCTATCTCTGAAACTAAGTTTGTGAGCATTCCTGTTTCACAGCTGTGGAACTGAGTTTGTGAGCACTCACCTATCCAAGCTGTGAAACTGAGATTATGATCATTCCCGTTTCCTAGCTCTGAAACTGAGTTTGCGATCATTCACCTTTCCCAGTGTTGAAACTGAGTATGTGCTCATTCCCGTTTCCCAGCTGTGAAACTAAGTTTGTGATCATTCCCGTTTCTGAGCATTGAAACTGAGTTTGTCGTCATTCTCTTTTCCCAGCTGTGAAACTGTGTTTGTGATCATTCCCTTTTCCCAGCTGTGGAACTGAGTTTGTGATCACTCCCCTATCCAAGCTGTGAAACTAATATTATGATCATTCCAGTTTCCGAGCGGTGAAACCGAGTTTGTGATCAGTCCCCTTTCCCAGCTCTGTAACTGAGTGTGTGAGTATTCCCCTTTCCCGGAGGTGAAACTGAATTTGTGATCATTCTACTTTCCCATCTATGAAATTGAGTTTGTGATCATTCCCCTTTCTCAGTTGTTAATCTGAGTTTGTGATAATGCCCATTTCCCATCTGTGAAAATGAGATTATGATCATTCTCATTTCCCAGCTGTGAAACTGAGTTTGTGGTCATTCTCGTTTCCGAGTGGTGAATCCGTGTTTGTTATCAGTCCCCTTTTCCAGCTGTGAAACTCAGTGCGTGAGTATTCCCCTTTCCCAGAGATGAAACTGAGATTGTGATCATTCACGTTTCCCAGTGATGAAACTGAGTTTGTGATTATTCCTTTTTGTCAGTTGTTAAACTGAGTTTGTGATCATTCCCCTTTCTTAATTGTTAATTTGTGTTTGTGATCATTCCCGTTTCCGTGCGGTGAAACCGAGTTTATTATCAGTCCCCTTTCCCAGCTCTCAAACTGTGTTTGTGAGCATTCCCGTTTCACAGCTGTGGAACTGAGTTTGTGAGCACTCACCTATCCAAGCTGTGAAACTGAGATTATGAACATTACCTTTTCCGAGTGGTGAAACTGAGTTTGTGATCATTCCACTTTCCCATCTATGATACTGAGTTTGTGACCATTCCCCTTTCTCAGTTGTTAATCTGAGTTTGTGATAATGCCCCTTTCCCATCTGTGAAAATGAGATTATGCTCATTCTCGTTTCCGAGCAGTGAAACTGAGTTTGTGATTATTCCAGTTTCCCAGCTGTGGAACTGAGTTTGTGAGCTCTCTCCTAATCAAGCTGTGAAACTGAGATTATGGTCATTCTTGTTTCCGAGTGGTGAATCCGTGTTTGTTATCAGTCCCCTTTCCCAGCTGTGAAACTCAGTGCATGAGTATTCCCCTTTCCCAGAGGTGAAACTGAGATTGTGACCATTCTCATTTCCCAGTGATGAAACTGAGTTTGTGATTATTCCCCTTTGCCAGATGTGTATCTGAGTTTGGAATCAGCCCCCTTTCCCGGATCTGAAAATGAGTTTGTGAGCATTCCCGTTTCCCAGCTGTGGAACTGAATTTGTGTGCACTCACCTATCCAAGCTCTGAAACTGAGATTATGATCATTCCCGTTTCTGAGCGGTGAAACCGAGTTTGTGATCAGTCCTCTTTCCCAGCTGTAAAACTAAGTTTGTATTCATTCCCGTTTCGAGCTCTGAAACTGAGTTTGTGATCATTCCTCTATCCCAGCTGTAAAACTGAGTTTGCGATCATTCCCCTTTCCCAGCTGTGAATCTGAGATTGTGAGCATACCTCTTTGCCAGCTGTGAAACTGAGTTTGTGGTCATTCTCCTTTCCCAGCTGTTAATATTTGTTTGCGAATATTCCCGTTTCCGAGCGGTGAAACCGAGTTTGTGATCAGTCCCCTTTCCCAACGGTGAAACTAAGTTTGTGAGCATTACCGTTTCACAGCTGTGGAACTGAGTTTGTGAGCACTCCCCTATCCAACCTGTGAAACTGAGATTATGATCATTCCTGTTTCCGAGCGGTGAAACAGAGTTTGTGATCAGTCATTTTTCCTAGCTCTGAAACTGAGTTTGCAATCATTCCCCTTTCCCAGTGTTGAAACTGAGTATGTGCTCGTTCCCGTTTCCCAGCTGTGAATCTAAGTTTGTGATCATTCCCGTTTTCGAGCATTGAAACTGAGTTTGTCGTCATTCTCTTTTCCCAGCTGTGAAACTGTGTTTGTGAAAATTCCCCTTTCCCAGCTGTGGAACTGAGTTTGTGAGCACTCCCCTATCCAAGCTGTGAAACTAATATTATGATCACGGTGGCACAGTGGTTAGCACTGCTGCCTCACAGCGCCTGAGACCCGGGTTCAGTTCCCGACTCAGGCGACTGACTGTGTGGAGTTTGCACGTTCTCCCCGTGTCTGCGTGGGTTTCCTCCGGGTGCTCCGGTTTCCTCCCACAGTCCAAAGATGTGCGGGTCAGGTGAATTGGCCATGCTAAATTGCCCGTAGTGTTAGGTAGGGGGTAAATGTAGGGGTATGGGTGTGTTGCGCTTCGGCGGGTCGGTGTGGACTTGTTGGGCCGAAGGGCCTGTTTCCACACTGTAAGTAATCTAATCATTCCAGTTTCCGAGCGGTGAAACCGAGTTTGTGATCAGTCTCCTTTCCCATCTCTGTAACTGAGTGTGTGAGTATTCCCCTTTCTCAGCTGTGAAACTGTGTTTGTGAAAATTCCCCTTTCCTCGCTGTGAAACTGAGTTTTTGGTCATTCCACTTTCCCAGTTGTGAAACTGAGTTTGGGATCACACCCCTATCCAAGCTGTGAAACTGAGATTCTGCTCATTCCCGTTTCCGAGCAGTGCAACTGAGTTTGTGATCATTCTCCTTTCCCAGCGGTGAAACTGAGTTTGTGAGCACTCCCCTATCCAAGCTGTGAAACTGAGATTATGATCATTCCAGTTTCCGAGCGGTGAAACCGAGTTTGTGATCAGTCCCCTTTCCCAGCTCTGTAACTGAGTGTATGAGTATTCCCCTTTCCCGGAGGTGAAACTGAATTTGTGATCATTCCACTTTCCCATCTATGAAATTGAGTTTGTGACCATTCCCTTTCTCAGTTGTTAATCTGAGTTTGTGATAATGCCCCTTTCCCATCTGTGAAAATGAGATTATGCTCATTCTCGTTTCCGAGCAGTGAAACAGAGTTTGTGATTATTCCAGTTTCCCAGCTGTGGAACTGAGTTTGTGGTCATTCTCGTTTTCGAGCGGTGAATCCGTGTTTGTTATCAGTCCCCTTTCCCAGCTGTGAAACTCAGTGCGTGAATATTCCCCTTTCCCAGAGGTGAAACTGAGATTGTGATCATTCTCGTTTCCCAGTGATGAAACTGAGTTTGTGATTATTCCTTTTTGTCAGTTGTTAAACTGAGTTTGTGATCATTCCCCTTTCTTAATTGTTAATTTGTGTTTGTGATCATTCCCGTTTCCGTGCGGTGAAACCGAGTTTATTATCAGTCCCCTTTCCCAGAGGTGAGACTGAGTTTGTGATCAGCCCCCTTTCCCAGCTCTCAAACTGTGTTTGTGAGCATTCCCGTTTCACAGATGTGGAACTGAGTTTGTGAGCACTCACCCATCCAAGCTGTGAAACTGAGATTATGATCATTCCCGTTTCCGAGCGGTGAAACCGAGTTTGTGATCAGTCATCTTTCCCAGCTGTGAAACTGAGTTTGTGAGTATTCCCCTTTCCCATCTGTAATTCTGAGTTTGTGGTCATTCCCCTTTCCCAGTTGTGAAACTGAGTTTGTGATTATTCCCCTTTCCCAGCTGTGACGCTGAGTCTGCGATCATTCCCCTTCCCCAGCGGTGAAAGTGAGTTTGTGATCATTCCTCTTTCCGAGCTGTAAAACTGATTTTTTGGTCATTCCCCTTTCCCCTTTCCCAGCTGTGGATCTGAGCTTGTGATCATTCCCCTTTCTCAGCTGTGACGCTGAGTCTGCGATCATTCCCCTTCCCCAGCGGTGAAAGTGAGTTTGTGATCATTCCAGTTTACGTGAGGTGAAACCAAGAGTGTGATCATTCCCCTTTCCCAGCTGAGAAACTAATTTTGTGATCACTCCCTTTTTCCAGCTATGAAACTGAATTTATGACCATTTCCATTTCCCAGCTGAGAAACTGAGTTTGTGAGCACTCCCCTATCCAAGCTGTGAAACTGAGATTGTGAAAATTTTCCTTTCCCAGCTGTGACACTGAGGCTGCGATCATTCCCCTTCCCCAGCGGTGAGAGTGAGTTTGTGGTCATTCCCGTTTCCGAGCGGTAAACCAGAGTTTGTGATCATTGCGCTTTCCCAGCTCTGAAACTGAGTTTGTGACCATTACCCTTTCCCCGCTGTGGAACTGTGTTTGTGATCATTCCCCTTTCCCAGGTGTGAAACTGAGTTTGTGCTCATTCCACTTTCCCAGCTCTGATTCTCAGTTTGTGATCATTCCCATTTCCGATCTGTGAAACTGAGTTTTGATCATTCCACTTTCCAGTTGTTAAACTGAGTTTGTGAGGATTTCCCTTTCCCAGCTGTGAAACTGATTTTGTGATCATTCCCCTTTCCCAGCTGTGGAACTGAGTTTGTGAGCACTCCACTTTCCAAGTTGTGTAACTGAGATTATGCTCATTCTCATTTCCGAGTAGTGAAACTGAATTTGTGATCATTCCCCTTTCCCATCTATGAAATTTAGTTTTTAATCATTCCCGTTTCCGAGTAGCGAAACTGGGTTTGTGATCATTCCCGATTCCGAGCAGTGAACTTGAGCTTTTGATCATTCCACTTTCCCAGCTGTAAAACTGAGTTTGTGATCATTCCCGTTTCCGAGCGGTGAAACCGAGTTTGTGATCATTCCCCTATCCCAGCTGTAAAACTGAGTCTGTGATCATTCCAGTTTCCGGGCGGTGAGAGTGAGTTTTTAATGATTCCCCTTTCCCAGCTCTGAAACTAAGTTTGTAATCATTCCCGTTTCGAGCTCTGAAACTGAGTTTGTGGTCATTCCCCTTTCCCAGCTGTGAAACTTAGTTTGTGATCATTCCTGATTCCGAGCAGTGAAACTGAGCATTTGATCATTCCGCTTTCCCTGTTGTGAAACTGTGTTTGTGATCATTCTCCTTTCCCCTCGGTGAAACTGAGTTTGTGATCATTCCCCTGTCTCAGTTGTTAATCTTTGTTTGCGATCATTCCACTTTCTCAGCTGTGAAACTAAGTTTATGGTCATTCCAGTTTCCCAGCTGTAATACTGACATTGCGATCATTCCACTTTCCCAGCTGTGAAACTAAGTTTATGGTCATTCCTCGTTCCCAGCTGTGATTCTGAGTTTGTGAACATTCCCCTTTCTCAGTTGTTAATTTGTGTTTGTGATCATTCCCGTTTCCGAGCATTGAAACTGAGTTTGTCATCATTCTCTTTTCCCAGCTGGGAAACTGAATTTGTGATCATTCCCCTTTCCCAGCTGTGAAACTGAGTTTTGAATCAGCCCCCTTTCCCGGCTCTGAAACTGAGTTTGTGAGCATTCCCGTTTCACAGCTGTGGAACTGAATTTGTGAGCACTCCCCTATCCAAGCTGTGAAACTGAGATTATGATAATTCCCGTTTCCGAGCGGTGAAACTGAGTTTGTGGTCATTCCCCTTTCCCAGCTGTAAAACTAAGTTTGTATTCATTCCCGTTTCGAGCTCTGTAACTGAGTTTGTGATCATTCCTCTATCCCAGCTGAGAAACTGAGATTGTGGTCATTCCC
This sequence comes from Hemiscyllium ocellatum, assembly GCF_020745735.1. Classification (NCBI taxonomy): domain Eukaryota; kingdom Metazoa; phylum Chordata; class Chondrichthyes; order Orectolobiformes; family Hemiscylliidae; genus Hemiscyllium; species Hemiscyllium ocellatum. Next base: position 17,006,864 of record NC_083418.1, read on the forward strand.
CTTTCCCAGCTGAGAAACTGAGATTGTGAGCATACCCCTTTGCCGGCTGTGAAACTGAGTTTGTGAACATTCTCCTTTCCCAGTTGTTAATATTTGTTTACGATTATTCCCATTTCCGAGCGGTTAAATCGAGTTTGTGATCAGTCCCCTTTCCTAGCTCTGAAACTAAGTTTGTAATTATTCCCATTTCCCAGCTGTGAAACTAAGTTTGTAATTATTCCCATTTCCAAGCTGTGAAACTGAGTTTGTGAACATTCCCCTTTCTTAGTTGTTAATTTGTGTTTGTGATCATTCCCGTTTCCGAGCGGTGAAGCCGAGGTTGTGATCAGTCCAATTTCCCATCTGTAATTCTAAGTTTGTGATCATTCCCCTTTCCCAGCTGAGAAACTAAGTTTGTGATCATTCCCCTTTCCCAGCTGTGGAACTGAGTTTGTGAGCACTCCCCTATCCAAGCTGTGAAACTAATATTATGATCATTCCCCTTTCCCAGCTGCAAAAGTGAGTGTGCGATCATTCCCCTTTCCCAGCTGAAAAAATGAGTTTGTGATCAGTCCCCTTTCCCATCTCTGAAACTAAGTTTGTGAGCATTCCCATTTCTCAGTTGTGATTCTGAGTTTGTGATCATTCCCCTTTCCCATCGGTGAAACTGAATTTGTGATCATACCCCTTTCTCAGCTGTTAATTTGTGTTTGTGATCATTCCCGTTTCCGAGCGGTGAAACCAAGTTTGTGATCAGCCCCCTTTCCCAGCTCTGAAACTGAATTTGTGAACATTCCCGTTTCCCAGTTGTGAAACTGAGTTTGTAATCATTCCCGCTTCCGGGCTGTGAAACCGAGCTTGTGATCATTCCCCTTTCCCAGCGTAAAACATTTTTTTGGTCATTCCCCTTTCCCAGCTGTAAAACTGAGTTTATTATCATTCTCCTTTACCAGTGGTGAAACTGAGTTTGTCGTCATTCCCCTTTCCCAGCTCTGAAACTGTGTTTGTGGTCATTGCCCTTTCCCAGCTGTGAAACAAAGTTTGTATTCATTCCCGTTTCCGAGCGGTGAAACTGAGTTTGTCGTCATTCCCGTTTCCCAGCAGTGAAACTGAGTTTGTGATCAGCCCCCTTTCCCAGCTCTGAAACTAAGTTTGTGAGCGCTCCCGTTTCACTGCTGTGGAACTGAGTTTGTGATCAGTCCCCTATCCAAGCTGTGAAACTGAGATTATGATCATTCCCATTTCCGAGCGGTGAAACCGAGTTTGTGATCAGTCTCCTCTCCCAGCTCTGTAACTGAGTGTGTGAGTATTCCCCTTTCCCGGAGGTGAAACTGAATTTGTGATCATTCCACTTTCCCATCTATGAAATTGAGTTTGTGATCATTCCCCTTGCCTGTTGTTAATCTGAGTTTGTGATAATGCCCCTTTCCCATCTGTGAAAATGAGATTATGCTCATTCTCGTTTCCGAGCAGTGAAACCGAGTTTGTGATTATTCCAGTTTCCCAGCTGTGGAACTGCATTTGTGATCATTCCCATTTCCCAGCTGGGAAACAAAGTCTGTAATCATTCCCGTTTCCGAGCTGTGAAACTGAGTTTGTGATCATTCCCAATTCCGAGCAGTGAAACAGAGACTTTGATCAATCCATTTTCCCAGTTGTGAAATTGAATTTGTGAGCATTCCCCTTTCCCAGCTGTAAAACTGAGTTTATTTTCTTTCCCCTTTCCCAGTGGTGAAACTGGGTTTGTGATCATTCCCGTTTCCGAAGCATTGAAACTGAGTTTGTCGTCATTCTCTTTTCCCAGCTGAGAAAATGAGTTTGTGATCATTCCTCTTTCCCAGTTGTGAAACTGAATTTGTGGTCATTTCCCATTCCCAGTTGTGAAACTGAGTTTGCAATCATTCCCGCTTCCGGGCTGTGAAACTGAGTTTGTGATCATTCCCGATTCTGAGGAGTGTAACTGAGTTTTTGAACATTCTCGATTCCGAGCGGTGAAACTGAGTTTTTGATCATTCCCCTTTCCCAGCGTAAAACTATTTTTTTGGTCATTCCCCTTTCCCAGCTGTAAAACTGAATTTATTATCATTCCCCTTTCCCAGCTGTGAAACTATGTTTGTGATTATTTCCGTTTCCGAGCATTGAAATTGAGTTTGTCGTCATTCTCTTTTCCCAGCTCTGAAACTGTGTTTGTGGTCATTGCCCTTTCCCAGCTGTGAAACAAAGTTTGTATTCATTCCCGTTTCCGAGCGGTGAAACTGAGTTTGTCGTCATTCTCTTTTCCCAGCTGTGAAACTGAGCTTGCGATCATTCCCCTTTCCCAGCTGTGAAACTGAGTTTGTGAGCACTCCCGTATCCAAACTTTGAAACTGAGATCATGATCATTCCAGTTTCAAAGCGGTGAAAGTGAGTTTGTGATCATTCCCGTTTCCGAGCGGGGAAACCGAGTTTGTGATCAGTCCCCTTTCCCAGCTCTGAAACTGATTTTTGGTCATTCCCCTTTCCCAGCAGTGAAACTGAGTTTGTGATCATTCTCCTTTCCCAGTTGTGAAACTGAGTTTGTGAACATTTCCCTTTCCCAGCTGTGAATCTGAGATTGTGAGCATTCCCATTTCCCAGGTGGGAAACTGAGTTTGTGATCATTCCTCTTTCCCAACTGTGAAACTGAGTTTGTGAACATTCCCCTTTCTCATTGGTGATACTGAGTTTGTGAACATTCCCCTTTCTCATTGGTGAAACTGAGTTTGTGAACATTCCCCTTTCTCAGTTGTTAATTTGTGTTTGTGATCATTCCTATTTCCGAGCGGTGAAACCAAGTTTGTGATCTGCCCCCTTTCCCAGCTCTGAAGCTGAGTTTGTGAGCATTCCTGTTTCACAGCTGTGGAACTGAGTTTGTGAGCACTCCCCTATCCAAGCTGTGAAACTGAGATGATGATCATTCCGGCTTCCGAGCGGTGAAACTGAGTTTGTGATCATTCCCCTTTCCCAGCTCTGAAACTGATTTTGTGAGCATTCCCGTTACCCAGCTGTAAGACTGAGTTTGTGATCATTCCCCTCTCCAATCTGTAATTCTGAGTTTGTGATCATTCTCCTTTCCCAGCTGTAAAACTGAGTTTGTGATCATTCCCGATTCCGAGCAGTGAAACTGAGTTTTTGATCATTCCTGTTTCCCAGCTGTGAAACTGAGGTTGTGAACATTCCCCTTTCCCAGCTGTGAATCTGAGTTTGTGAGAATTCCCATTTCACAGCTGTGGAACTGAGTTTGTGAGCACTCCCCTATCCAAGCTCTGAAACTGAGATTATGATTATTCCAATTTCCGAGCGGTGAAAGTGAGCTTGTGACCATTCCCGTTTCACAGCGGTGAAACCGAGTTTGTGATCAGTCCCCTTTCCCAGCTCTGAAACTGATTTTTTGGTCATTCCCCTTTCCCAGCTGTAAAACTGAGTTTGTGATCATTCCCCTTTCCAAGCTGAGAAACTGAGTTTGTGATCATTCCTTCTTTCCAGTTGTGAAACTGAATTTGTGATCATTCCGCTTTCCCAGCTGTGAAACTGAGTTTGTGATCATTCCCCTTTCTCAGCTGTGAATCTGAATTTGTGATCATTCCCATTTCCCAGCTGTGGAACTGAGTTTGCCATCATTCCCCTTTCCCAGTTGTGAAACTGATTTTGTGATCATTCCCGTTTCCGAGCAGTGAAACTGAGATTGTGAAAATTCCCCTTTCCCAGCTGTGACGCTGAGTCTGCGATCATTCCCCTTTCCGAGCTGTAAAACTGATTTTTGGTCATTCCTCTTTCCCATTTCCCAGCTGTGAATCTGAGTTTGTGATAATTTCCCTTTCCCAGCTGTGGATCTGAGCTTGTGATCATTCCCCTTTCTCAGCTGTGACGCTGAGTATGCGATCATTCCCCTTCCCCAGCGGTGAAAGTGAGTTTTTGATCATTCCCCTTTCCCAGTGGTGAAAGTGAGTTTGTGATCATTCCAGTTTACGTGAGGTGAAACCAAGAGTGTGATCATTCCCCTTTCCCAGCTGAGAAACTAATTTAGTGATCACTCCCTTTTTCCAGCTGTGAAACTGAATTTATGACCATTCCCATTTCCCAGCTGAGAACCTGAGTTTGTGAGCACTCCCCTATCCAAGCTGTGAAATTGAGATTGTGAAAATTTTCCTTTCCCAGCTTTGACACTGAGGCTGCGATCATTTCCCTTTCCCAGCGGTGAAAGTGAGTTTGTGATCATTCCTGTTTACGAGCTGCGAAACCAAGTTTGTGATCAGTCCCCTTTCCTGCTCTGAAACTGAGTTTGTAAGCATTCCCCTTTCACAGCTGTAAAACTGATTTTGTGGTCACTTCCCCTTTCCCAGTTGTAAAACTGAGTTTGTGACCATTCCCGTTTCATAGCGGTGAAACTGAATTTGTGAGAATTCCCATTTCCCAGCTTTAAACCTGAATTTGTGATCATTCTCCTTTCCTAGCTGTGAAACTGTGTTTGTGATCATTCCCGTTTCCAAAATTTATAACCGAGTGTGTGAGCATTACGCTTTCCCAGCTTTGAAACGGAGTTTGTGAACATTCCCTTTTCCCAGCTGTGAAACTGAGTTTGTGATCATTCCCCTTCTCCAGTAATGAAACTGAGTTTGTGAGCATTTCCCTTTCCCAGCTCTGAAACTGAGATTATGATTATTCCAATTTCTGAGCGGTGAAAGTGAGTTTGTGACCATTCCCGTTTCACAGCGGTGAAACCGAGTGTGTGATCAGTCCCCTTTCCCAGTTGTGAAACTGAGTTTGAGATCATTCCCCTTTCCCAGCTGTGGAACTGGGTTTGTGAGCATTCCCCTTTCCCAGCTGTGAAGCTGAGTTTGTGATCATTCCCCTTTCCCAGCTGTGAAACTGAGTTTGTGATCATTCCCCTTTCTCAGCTGTGAATCTGAATTTGTGATCATTCCCCTTTCCCAGCTGTGGAACTGAGTTTGCCATCATTCCCCTTTCCCAGTTGTGAAACTGATTTTGTGATCATTCCCGTTTCCGAGCAGTGAAACTGAGATTGTGAAAATTCCCCTTTCCCAGCTGTGAATCTGAGATTGTGAGCATTCCCATTTCCCAGGTGGGAAACTGAGTTTGTGATCATTCCTCTTTCCCAACTGTGAAACTGAGTTTGTGAACATTCCCCTTTCTCATTGGTGATACTGAGTTTGTGAACATTCCCCTTTCTCATTGGTGAAACTGAGTTTGTGAACATTCCCCTTTCTCAGTTGTTAATTTGTGTTTGTGATCATTCCTATTTCCGAGCGGTGAAACCAAGTTTGTGATCTGCCCCCTTTCCCAGCTCTGAAGCTGAGTTTGTGAGCATTCCTGTTTCACAGCTGTGGAACTGAGTTTGTGAGCACTCCCCTATCCAAGCTGTGAAACTGAGATGATGATCATTCCGGCTTCCGAGCGGTGAAACTGAGTTTGTGATCATTCCCCTTTCCCAGCTCTGAAACTGATTTTGTGAGCATTCCCGTTACCCAGCTGTAAGACTGAGTTTGTGATCATTCCCCTCTCCAATCTGTAATTCTGAGTTTGTGATCATTCTCCTTTCCCAGCTGTAAAACTGAGTTTGTGATCATTCCCGATTCCGAGCAGTGAAACTGAGTTTTTGATCATTCCTGTTTCCCAGCTGTGAAACTGAGGTTGTGAACATTCCCCTTTCCCAGCTGTGAATCTGAGTTTGTGAGAATTCCCATTTCACAGCTGTGGAACTGAGTTTGTGAGCACTCCCCTATCCAAGCTCTGAAACTGAGATTATGATTATTCCAATTTCCGAGCGGTGAAAGTGAGCTTGTGACCATTCCCGTTTCACAGCGGTGAAACCGAGTTTGTGATCAGTCCCCTTTCCCAGCTCTGAAACTGATTTTTTGGTCATTCCCCTTTCCCAGCTGTAAAACTGAGTTTGTGATCATTCCCCTTTCCAAGCTGAGAAACTGAGTTTGTGATCATTCCTTCTTTCCAGTTGTGAAACTGAATTTGTGATCATTCCGCTTTCCCAGCTGTGAAACTGAGTTTGTGATCATTCCCCTTTCTCAGCTGTGAATCTGAATTTGTGATCATTCCCATTTCCCAGCTGTGGAACTGAGTTTGCCATCATTCCCCTTTCCCAGTTGTGAAACTGATTTTGTGATCATTCCCGTTTCCGAGCAGTGAAACTGAGATTGTGAAAATTCCCCTTTCCCAGCTGTGACGCTGAGTCTGCGATCATTCCCCTTTCCGAGCTGTAAAACTGATTTTTGGTCATTCCTCTTTCCCATTTCCCAGCTGTGAATCTGAGTTTGTGATAATTTCCCTTTCCCAGCTGTGGATCTGAGCTTGTGATCATTCCCCTTTCTCAGCTGTGACGCTGAGTATGCGATCATTCCCCTTCCCCAGCGGTGAAAGTGAGTTTTTGATCATTCCCCTTTCCCAGTGGTGAAAGTGAGTTTGTGATCATTCCAGTTTACGTGAGGTGAAACCAAGAGTGTGATCATTCCCCTTTCCCAGCTGAGAAACTAATTTAGTGATCACTCCCTTTTTCCAGCTGTGAAACTGAATTTATGACCATTCCCATTTCCCAGCTGAGAACCTGAGTTTGTGAGCACTCCCCTATCCAAGCTGTGAAATTGAGATTGTGAAAATTTTCCTTTCCCAGCTTTGACACTGAGGCTGCGATCATTTCCCTTTCCCAGCGGTGAAAGTGAGTTTGTGATCATTCCTGTTTACGAGCTGCGAAACCAAGTTTGTGATCAGTCCCCTTTCCTGCTCTGAAACTGAGTTTGTAAGCATTCCCCTTTCACAGCTGTAAAACTGATTTTGTGGTCACTTCCCCTTTCCCAGTTGTAAAACTGAGTTTGTGACCATTCCCGTTTCATAGCGGTGAAACTGAATTTGTGAGAATTCCCATTTCCCAGCTTTAAACCTGAATTTGTGATCATTCTCCTTTCCTAGCTGTGAAACTGTGTTTGTGATCATTCCCGTTTCCAAAATTTATAACCGAGTGTGTGAGCATTACGCTTTCCCAGCTTTGAAACGGAGTTTGTGAACATTCCCTTTTCCCAGCTGTGAAACTGAGTTTGTGATCATTCCCCTTCTCCAGTAATGAAACTGAGTTTGTGAGCATTTCCCTTTCCCAGCTCTGAAACTGAGATTATGATTATTCCAATTTCTGAGCGGTGAAAGTGAGTTTGTGACCATTCCCGTTTCACAGCGGTGAAACCGAGTGTGTGATCAGTCCCCTTTCCCAGTTGTGAAACTGAGTTTGAGATCATTCCCCTTTCCCAGCTGTGGAACTGGGTTTGTGAGCATTCCCCTTTCCCAGCTGTGAAGCTGAGTTTGTGATCATTCCCCTTTCCCAGCTGTGAAACTGAGTTTGTGATCATTCCCCTTTCTCAGCTGTGAATCTGAATTTGTGATCATTCCCCTTTCCCAGCTGTGGAACTGAGTTTGCCATCATTCCCCTTTCCCAGTTGTGAAACTGATTTTGTGATCATTCCCGTTTCCGAGCAGTGAAACTGAGATTGTGAAAATTCCCCTTTCCCAGCTGTGACGCTGAGTCTGCGATCATTCCCCTTCCCCAGCGCTGAAAGTGAGTTTGTGATCATTCCTCTTTCCAAGCTGTAAAACTGATTTTTTGGTCATTCCCCTTTCCCATTTCCCAGCTGTGAATCTGAGTTTGTGATAATTTCCCTTTCCCAGCTGTGGATCTGAGCTTGTGATCATTCCCCTTTCTCAGCTGTGACGCTGAGTATGTGATCATTCCCCTTCCCCAGCGGTGAAAGTGAGTTTGTGATCATTCCCCTTTCCCAGCTGTGACGCTGAGTATGCGATCATTCCCCTTCCCCAGCGGTGAAAGTGAGTTTTTGATCATTCCCCTTTCCCAGTGGTGAAAGTGAGTTTGTGATCATTCCAGTTTACGTGAGGTGAAACCAAGAGTGTGATCATTCCCCTTTCCCAGCTGAGAAACTAATTTTGTGATCACTCCCTTTTTCCAGCTGTGGAACTGAATTTATGACCATTCCCATTTCCCAGCTGAGAAACTGAGTTTGTGAGCACTCCCCTATCCAAGCTGTGAAATTGAGATTGTGAAAACTTTCCTTTCCCAGCTTTGACACTGAGGCTGCGATCATTTCCCTTTCCCAGCGGTGAAAGTGAGTTTGTGATCATTCCTGTTTACGAGCTGCGAAACCAAGTTTGTGATCAGTCCCCTTTCCTGCTCTGAAACTGAGTTTGTAAGCATTCCCCTTTCACAGCTGTAAAACTGATTTTGTGATCATTCCCCTTTCCCAGTTGTAAAACTGAGTTTGTGACCATTCCCGTTTCATAGCGGTGAAACTGAATTTGTGAGAATTCCCATTTCCCAGCTTTAAACCTGAATTTGTGATCATTCTCCTTTCCTAGCTGTGAAACTGTGTTTGTGATCATTCCCATTTCCAAAATTTATAATGAGTGTGTGAGCATTACTCTTTCCCAGCTTTGAAATGAAGTTTGTGAACATTCCCTTTTCTCAGCTGTGAAACTGAGTTTGTGATCATTCCCGTTTCCCAGCTGTGGAACTGAGTTTGTGAGCCCTCCCCTATCCAAGCTGTGACACTGAGATTGTGAAAGTTCCCCTTTCCCAGCTGTGACATTAAGTCTGCGATCATTCCCCTTCCCCAGCGGTGAGAGTGAGTTTGTGGTCATTCCCGTTTCCGAGCGGTAAACCAGAGTTTGTGATCATTCCCCTTTCCCAGCTGTAAAACTGAGTTTGTGATCAATCCCCTTTCCCAGCTCTGATTCTCAGTTTGTGATCATTCCCGTTTCCGATCTGTGAAACTGAGTTTGTGATCATTCCACTTTCCAGTTGTTAAACTGAGTTTGTGATCATTCCTGTTTCCCAGCTGTGAAACTGAGATTATGATCATTCTTGTTTCCGAGCAGTGAAACTGAGTTTGTGATTATTCACGTTTCTAGCAGTGTTACTGAGTTTGTGAGCATTTCCCCTTCCCCAGCGGTGAGAGTGAGTTTGTGGTCATTCCTGTTTCCGAGCGGTAAACCAGAGTTTGTGATCATTGCGCTTTCCCAACTCTGAAACTGAGTTTGTGATCATTCCCCTTTCCCCACTGTGGAACAGAGTTTGATATCATTCCCCTTTCCCAGCTGTGAAACTGGTTTTTTGATTATTCCCCTTTCCCATCTTTAAAACTGAGTTTGTGATCATTCCTCTTTCCCAGCTCTGAATCTGAGTTTGTGATCATTCCCATTTCCCAGCTGTGGAACTGAGTTTGCCATCATTCCCCTTTCCCAGTTGTGAAACTGATTTTGTGATCATTCCCGTTTCCGAGCAGTGAAACTGAGATTTTGAAAATTCCCCTTTCCCAGCTGTGACGCTGAGTCTGCGATCATTCCCCTTCCCCAGCGGTGAAAGTGAGTTTGTGATCATTCCTCTTTCCGAGCTGTAAAACTGATTTTTTGGTCATTCCTCTTTCCCCTTTCCCAGCTGTGGATCTGAGCTTGTGATAATTTCCCTTACCCAGCTGTGGATCTGAGCTTGTGATCATTCCCCTTTCCCAGCTGTGACGCTGAGTCTGCGATCATTCCCCTTCCCCAGCGGTGAAAGTGAGTTTGTGATCATTCCAGTTTACGTGAGGTGAAACCAAGAGTGTGATCATTCCCCTTTCCCAGCTGAGAAACTAATTTTGTGATCACTCCCTTTTTCCAGCTGTGAAACTGAATTTATGACCATTCCTATTTCCCAGCTGAGAAACTGAGTTTGTGAGCACTCCCCTATCCCAGCTGTGAAATTGAGATTGTGAAAATTTTCCTTTCCCAGCTGTGGCACTGAGTCTGCGATCATTCCTCTTTCCCAGTGGTGAAAGTGAGTTTGTGATCATTCCAGTTTCCGAGCGGTGAAAGTGAGTTTGTGATCATTCCTGTTTACGAGCTGCGAAACCAAGTTTGTGATCAGTCCCCTTTCCTGCTCTGAAACTGAGTTTGTAAGCATTCCCCTTTCACAGCTGTAAAACTGATTTTGTGGTCATTCCCCTTTCCCAGTTGTAAAACTGAGTTTGTGACCATTCCCGTTTCATAGCGGTGAAACTGAATTTGTGAGAATTCCCATTTCCCAGCTTTAAACCTGAATTTGTGATCATTCTCCTTTCCTAGCTGTGAAACTGTGTTTGTGATCATTCCCGTTTCCAAAATTTATAACTGAGTGTGTGAGCATTACTCTTTCCCAGCTTTGAAACGGAGTTTGTGAACATTCCCTTTTCCCTGCTGTGAAACTGAGTTTGTGAACATTCCTTTTTCCCACTGTGGAACTGAGTTTGATATCATTCCCCTTTCCCAGTTGTGAAACTGAGTTTTTTGATTATTCCCCTTTCCCATCTTTCAAACTGAGTTTGTGATCATTCCTCTTTCCCAGCTCTGAATCTGAGTTTGTGATCATTCCCCTTTCCCAGCTGTGACACTGAGGCTGCGATCATTCCCCTTTCCCAGCGGTGAAAGTGAGTTTGTGATCATTCCAGTTTCCAAACCTTGAAACTAAGCTTGCGATCATCCCCCTTTCCCAGCTGTAAAACTGATTTTGTGGTCATTCCCGTTTCCCAGCGGTGAAACTGTGTTTGTGATCATTCCCATTTCCCAGCTGTGAATCTGAGTTTGTGATCATTCCACTTTCCTAGCTCTGATTTTCAGTTTGTGATCATTCCCGTTTCCGATCTGTGAAACTGAGTTTTGATCATTCTACTTTCCCAGCTGTGAAACTGATTTTGTGATCATTCCACTTTCCCAGTTGTGGAACTGAGTTTGTGAGCACTCCCCTATCCAGCTGTGAAACTGAGATTATGATCATTCTCGTTTCTGAGTTGTGAAACATGAGTTTGTGATCACTCCACTTTCCCAGCTGTGGAAATGAGTATGTGAGCACTCCACTATCCAATCTGTGATATTGAGATTATGATCATTCTCGTTACTGAGCAGTGAAACTGAGTTTGCGATCATTCCCCTTTCCCAGCTGTGAAACTGAGTTTACGATCAATCCCCTTTCCGAGTTGTGGAACTGAGTTTGTGAGCACTTCCCTATCCAAGCTGTGAAACTGAGTTTGTGATCATTCCCGTTTCCGAGCGGTGAAACCGAATTTGTGATCACTCTCCTTACCCAGCGATGCAACTGAGTTTGTGATCAGTCCCCTTTCCCAGCTGTGAAACTGAATTTGTGAGCATTCCCCTTTCCCAGTTGTGAAACTGAGTTTGTGATCATTGCCCTTTCCCAGCTGTGAAACTGGGTTTTTGAAAATTCCCCTTTCCCAGTTGTTAAACGGAGTTTGTGATCATTCCAGTTGCCGAGCGGTGAGAGTGAGTTTGTGATCATTCCCGTTTGTGAGCGGTCAAACTGAGTTTGTGATCATTCCCTTTTCCCAGTGGTGAATCTGAGTTTGTGATCATTCCCCTTTCCCATCTGTAATTCTGAGTTTGTGGTCGTTCCCCTTTCCCGACTGTGAAACTGTCTTTGCGGTCATTCCCGTTTCCGAGAGTGAAACTGAGTTTTTGACTATTCCACTTTGCCAATTGTGAAACTGAGTTTGTGATCATTCCCCTTCCCCGCTATGAAACTGAGTTTGCGATCATTCCCGTTTCCGAGTTGTGAAACTGAGTTTGTGATTATCCCCCTTTCCCATATTTGGAACTGAGTTTGTGATCATTTTAGTTTCCGAGCTGTGATTCTGAGTTTGAGATCATTCCCCTTTCCCAGTTGTGAAACTGGTTTTTTTGATCATTGCCCTTACCCAGCTGTAAACCTGAATTTGTGATCATTCCCCTTTCCCAGCTGTGGAACTGAGTTTGTGAGCCCTCCCCTATCCAAGCAGTGAAACTGAGATTGTGAAAGTTCCCCTTTCCCAGCTGTGACACTAAGTCTGCGATCATTCCCCTTCCCCAGCGGTGAGAGTGAGTTTGTGATCATTCCTGTTTCCGAGCGGTAAACCAGAGTTTGTGATCATTGCGCTTTCCCAACTCTGATACTGAGTTTGCGATCATTCCCGTTTCCCCGCTGTGGAACTGTGTTTGTGAGCATTCCTGTTTCCCAGCTGTGAATCTGAGTTTGTGATCATTTCCCTTTCCCAGCTGTGAAACTGAGTTTGTGTTCATTCCCTTATCCAGCTCTGAAACTGAGTTTATGACCATTCCCCTTTCCCAGTTGTGAAACTGAGTTTGTGATCATTCCCCATTCCCAGCTGTGAATCTGAGTTTGTGAGCATTCCCCTTTCCCAGCTGTGGAACTGAGTTTGTGATCTTTCCCCGTTCCCAGCTGTGAAACTGAGTTTGTGATCATTCCCGTTTCCCAGCTGTGGAACTGAGTTTGTGAGCACTCCCCTATCCAAGCTGTGAAACTGAGATTGTGAAAGTTCCCCTTTCCCACCTGGGACACTAAGTCTGCGATCATTCCCCTTCCCCAGCGGTGAGAGTGAGTTTGTGGTCATTCCCGTTTCCGAGCGGTAAACCAGAGTTTGTGATCATTGCGCTTTCCCAGCTCTGAAACTGAGTTTGTGATCATTCCCCTTACCCAGCTGTAAAAATAATTTTGTGGTCATTCCCCTTTCCCAGCGGTGAAACTGTGTTTGTGATCATTCCCATTTCCCAGCTGTGAATCTGAGTTTGTGATCATTCCCCTTACCCAGCTGTAAAACTAATTTTGTGGTCATTCCCCTTTCCCAGCGGTGAAACTGAGTTTGTGATCATTCCCATTTCCCAGCTGTAAAACTAATTTTGTGGTCATTCCCCTTTCCCAGCTGTGAAACTGAGTTTGTGATAACCCCGGGAATTACAGGCCAGTTAGTCTTACTTCTGTGGTAGGCAAAGTAATGGAAAGGGTACTGAGGGATAGGATTTATGAGTATCTGGAAAGACACTGCTTGTTTAGGGACAGCCAGCACGGATTTGTGAAGGGTAGGTCTTGCCTTACAAGTCTTATTGAATTCTTTGAGGAGGTGACCAAGCATGTGGATGAGGGTAGAGCAGTGGATGTAGTGTACCTGGATTTTAATAAGGCATTTGATAATGTTCCCCATGGTAGGCTTATGCGGAAAGTCAGGAGGCATGGGATAGAGGGAAATTTGGCCAATTGGATAGAAAACTGGCTAACCGGTCGAAGTCAGAGAGTGGTGGTAGATGGTAAATATTCAGCCTGGAGCCCAGTTACAAGTGGAGTTCCGCAGGGATCAGTTCTGGGTCCTCTGCTGTTTGTAATTTTTATTAATGACTTGGATGAGGGAGTCGAAGGGTGGGTCAGTAAATTTGCCGATGATACGAAGATTGGTGGAGTTGTGGACAGTGAGGAGGGCTGTTGTCGGCTACAAAGGGACTTAGATATGATGCAGAGCTGGGCTGAGGAGTGGCAGATGGAGTTCAACCCTGCCAAGTGTGAGGTTGTCCATTTTGGAAGAACAAATAAGAATGTGGAATACAGGGTTAACGGTAGGGTTCTTAGTCAGGTGGAGGAACAGAGGGATCTTGGGGTCTATGTACATAGATCTTTGAAAGTTGCCACTCAGGTGGATAGAGCTTGTAAGAAGGCCTATGGTGTATTAGCGTTCATTAGCAGACGGATTGAATTCAAGAGTCGTGAAGTGATGTTGTAGCTGTACAGGACTTTGGTTAGGCCACATTTGGAATACTGTGTGCAGTTCTGGTCGCCTCACTTTAGGAAAGATGTGGAAGCTTTGGAGAGGGTGCAGAGAAGATTTACCAGGATGTTGCCTGGAATGGAGAATAGGTCGTAGGAGGACAGGTTGAGAGTTCTCGGCCTTTTCTCTTTGGAACGGCAAAGGATGAGGGGTGACTTGATAGAGGTTTATAAGATGATCAGAGGAATAGATAGAGTAGACAGTCAGAAACTTTTTCACCGGGTGCAACAGAGTGTTACAAGGGGACATAAATTTAAGGTGAGGGGTGGAAGGTATAGGGGAGATGTCAGGGGTGGGTTCTTTACCCAGAGAGTGGTGGGGTCATGGAATGCGCTGCCCGTGGGAGTGGTAGAGTCAGAATCATTGGCGACCTTTAAGCGGCAATTGGATAGGTACATGGATGGGTGCATAATCTAGGCTAGATGTTCGGCACAACATCGTGGGCCGAAGGGCCTGTTCTGTGCTGTATTGTTCTATGTTCTATGTTCTATGTTCTATCATTTCCCTCTCCCAGCTGAGAAACTGAGATTACAATCATTCTCGTTTCTGAGCTGTGAAACTAAGATTGTGATCATTCCCCTTTCCCAGCTGTGAATCTGAGTTTCTGAACATTCCCTTTTCCCAGCTGTGAAACTGAGTTTATGATCATTCCCCTTTCTGAGTTGTGAAACTGATTTTGTGATCATTCCACTTTCCCAGCTGTGAACTGAGTTTGTGAGCACTCCCCTATCCAAGCTGTGAAACTGAGATTGTGAAAGTTCCCCTTTCCCAGCTGTGACACTAAGTCTGCGATCATTCCCCTTCCCCAGCTGTGAATCTGAGTTTGTGATCATTCCCCTTTCCCAGCTGTGGAACTGAGTTTGTGATCATTCCCCTTCCCCAGCTGTGAATCTGAGTTTGTGATCATTCCCCTTTCCCAGCTGTGGAACTGAGTTTGATATCATTCCCCTTTCCCAGTTGTGAATCTGAGTTTGTGATCATTCCCCTTTCCCAGCTGTGGAACTGAGTTTGATATCATTCCCCTTTCCCAGTTGTGAAACTGTCTTTTTTTATCATTCCCCTTTCCCAGCTGTAAAACTGAGATTGTGAGCATTCTCTGTTACCAGCTGTAAAACTGAGTTTGGGTTCATTCCTCTTTCCAAGTTGTGAAACTGAGTTTGTGATCATTCCCCTTTCCCAGCTGTGAAACTGAGTTTGTGATCATTCCCTTTCTCAGATGTAAACCTGTGTTTGTGAGCATTCCACTTTCTAAGCTGTAAAACTGAGTTTGTGATCCTTCCCCTTTTCCAGCGGAGAAATGAGTTTGTGGTCATTCCCGTTCCGAGCTGTGAAACTGAGTTTATGATCATTCCCCTATCCCAGTTGTGAGCCTAAGTTGGTGAGCACTCCACTATCCCATATGTGAAACTGCGTTTGTGAGCACTCCTTTTTCCCAGCTGTGAAACTAAGTTTGTCAGCATTCCCCTTTCCCAGCTGTGAAACTGAATTTGCCATCATTTCCCTTTTCCCAGCGGAGAAACGAGTTTGTGATCATTCCACTTTCCCAGATGTGAAACTGAGTTTGGGATGATTCCCATTTCAAAACTGTGAAACAGAGTTTGGGATCATTCCCTTTCCGAGCGGGAAACTGAGTGTGTGATCATTCGCATTTCCCAGCGGAGAAATAAGATTGTGAGTATTCCCCTTTCCCAGCTCTGAAACTGAGATTGTGATCATTCCCCATTCCCAGCTGTGAAACAAACTTTGGGATCACTCCCTTTCCGAGTGGTGAAATTGAGTGTGTGATCATTCGCATTTCCCTGCGGAGAAATGAGTTTATGGTCATTCCCCTTTCCCACCTGTGAAACTGAGTTTGTGATCATTCCCGTTTCCAAATTGTGAAATTGAGTTTGTGATAATTCCCCTTTTCCAGCTGAGAAATGAGTTTGTGGTCATTCCACATTCCCAGCTGTGAGACTGAGTTTGTCAGCATTCCCGTTTCTCAGCTGTAAAACTGAGTTCGTGAGCATTCCCCATTCCCAGCTGTAAAAGTGAGTTTGTGATAATTCCCCTTTTCCAGCGGAGAAATGAGTTTGTGATCATTCCCATACCGAGCGGTGAAACTGAGTGTGTGATCATTCGCATTTCACAGCGGAGAAATGAATTTGTGAGCATTCCCATTTCCCAGTTGTGAAACTGAGTTTGTGAGCATTCCCTTTGCCCAACTGGGAAACTGTGTTTGGGATCATTCCCGTTTCAAAAATGTGAAACAGAATTTGGGATCATTCCCTTTCCGAGCGGTGAAACTGTGTGTGATCATTCGCATTTCCCAGCGGAGAAATAAGTTTGTGAGCATTCCCCTTTCCCAGCTGTGAAACTGAGTATGTGATCATTCCCGTTTCCGAGCTGTGACACTGAATTTGCCATCATTCCCCTTTCCCACAGTGAAAGTGAGTTTGTAAGCATTCCCCTTCCACACTTGTGAAATTGAGTGTGTGATCATTCCCTTTTCCCAGCGGAGAAATGAGTTTATGATCATTCCCCTTTCCCAGCTGTGAAACTGAGTCTATGATCATTCCCCTTTCCTATCTGTGAAACTGAGTTTTCCAGCACTCCCCTTTCGCAGCTGTGAATCTGAGTTTGGGATCATTCCCGTTTCCAAACTGTGAAACTAAGTTTGTGAGTATTCCCCAATCCCAGCTGTGAAACTGAGTGTGTGATCATTCGCATTTCCCAGTGGAGAAATGAGTTTGTGAGCATTCCAATTACCCAGCTGTAAAACTAAGTTTATGATCATTCCCCTCTCCCATCTGTGAAACTGAGTTTGGGATCATTCCCGTTTCCAAACTCTGAAACTGGGTTTCTGAGCATTCCCCGTTCCCAGCTGTGACACTGAGTCTGTGATCATTCCCCTTTCCCTGCTCTGCTGTTTAAGTGACAGTTTGCTCCCTACAGCCACAGCGGTAGGTGTTGAGAAACATCCATTTAACCTGGTAACAGTTTTGGACAGCTCTTCATTTCCTTTCATTTCGGTCCCCTTGAACTGCCAATTGCTTTGATTTCATTTCACTGAGACCGCAATTAAAAGGCAGCATTGAAAAATCAAATGGCACCTGAGGTTTTCAACTGAATTAACATCTTTTTTGCTCCTTGGTGACCCGGTAATTCTATCTAGAGAAATTCTGCAATTATTATGTCTGTTTCTGGGCAGGACCAAAGTCTCTTCTTGCAATGAGACTCCCCCATCAACAGGACAGGAAAGAGACTGGGAGAAAGGGTGGAATGGTGCATTGTGGCAGGAGTGGGTAGGCAGGAATGTTAAGTTCCTTATTCTGAGGAATAGTAAGTGCGCTCTGTGAGCTGGTCCTTTCCCCCAAAGGAGCCACATGCACAGCTGCATTGCCTGCACACTTCACACTGCTTGTGTTGTCTCTTTCTCATGATCAAATCATTTCTGAACTCAGCACAGTGTCTCACTAGGGAGGGGTTTGGCAGGGGGCTGCAGCACACTTGGTACATTATACAAGAGAGAGCCTCTTGATGAGTTCTCACAAGAATCGCCATTGCTAGCAGGTGGTACGGAGTGAGATATTTCAAAGGGAATTATAGATCTAGACCCAGTTGGAGATTTTTTCAAATGGCAAGTGTGACATCAGAGTGACTGAACAGTGTTGGAGATAACTGCTTGTGGTCGGTGAGATTTAATGTCCCTAGGCATGGCGAACTCAGTATTGAACTGAGTGAGACACAGCTGTCTTCTTACACATTTCCCCACCATGCCTGAGGCCGGGCATTCTCACCAACTGAGGTCCTCACGTGCGGAGACTCACCATTTGCAAGGATCAAAACAAAATCCAACACTGTCAGGGTCAAACACACCAAATCTGGTCAAGGAGGCCCAGTAATGGGTGCAGGCCGAAGGTGGGGACTAGGCAAGCCAGACTCTTCCCCCTGCTGCTGACCCACTGAACCACTTCCCAAAAGTTGCCACCTTGTCAGCACTCACTGTGGCCTGGCTTCCTCACCAATCCTGGGCCTTGGTCTGTCCCTGATCCTGGGCCTGGCTACCTTCCCGATCCTGAGCCTGCCTCACTGAATCTGGGTCCAGCTCTTTCCCCGAGTCTGGGCCTTCCTCCTTCACCAATCCTGAGCTTGCCTCCCTCACTTATCTTCGACCTGCCTCCCTCCCTAATCCTGGGTTTGGCCTCCTCCCCATTCTGGATCTGCATCCCTTCTCGATCCTGGACCTGCTCCCCTCCCTGATCCTGGGCCTAGTCCATTACCTACACCAGGAACAACCACTGTAGTCCACCAGTGAAGAGTTTTGTTCGCCTCCAATTGGCACTAAACTGTGTCCTGCCCTGACAAAGATGGCCCAGTGAGTGAAAAGTCCATTGTCTTCATAAATTCTGTCCTTTGTACATGATGGAAGCTGTGAACCTTTGAGAGGGATTCAGCGTGGCTGGCCGTTTCTGGCCCATCCCTAATTGCCTTTGAGAAGGTAGTGGGAAGGTGCCTTCTTGAATCGCTGCAGTCCTTGGGTTGGAGGGACAGCCATGACACTGTCAGAAAAGAAGTTGAAGGATTTTGATCCAATTGCATTGAAGGGACGTTGGTATTTTTTCTAAGTCAGTGCGTGGCAAACATGCTGGTAATAAGCACCACCATCCAATGCTGTGCCTGTCCTTCTAGTTGGTAGAAGTCATGGGTTTGGAAACTACAGTCAAAGGAAGTTTGGTGAGTTGCATTGAATCTTGTAGATGGCACAGTGTGTCAGTGGTGGAGGGTGAATACTGAAGGTAGTAGATGTGGTGTCTATCAAGCGAGCTGCTGTGTCCTGGATGGTGTCAAGCCTCTTGAGTGTTGTTTGGTTTGCACCCATCCAGGTGAATATCCCAACACCTGACTTGTGCCTTGCAAATGGCAGTCAGGAGGTAAGTTACTCACTGCGAGATTCCTAGCCTAAAACCTACTCTTGTGTTTATATGGTGAGTCCAGTTGAGTTTCTGCTCAATGGTAATTCCCAAGATGTCAATAGGAGATTCAGTGAAGGTAATAGTTGATATATACAGCTCAATAACTAAAAATAGATAAGACTTGTATCAAGACTGAACCTGGTGACAGTCAGACCTGAGAAGAATCAATGAGTTCGGAGACTTTATTTGAAAAATTATCTCTCCTCAGCAACTTCCCTTCAAATAAAAATGCTGGAGCGTAATGGGAAATAGTCTGGCATTCTACTGGAGAATTAATGGGAATCTACTATTGCAGAGAATGAGCTACATAAATCCAGAACATTGCCACAGGAACAACTGGGAATGGTTCAGAGACTGGAGAAAATCTCTGAGAAAGATCTGAAATTCAGTGGGAAGAGTGAATAGGAATGCTGTTGGATGTTGGGTTGGGTACCTGTTGACGATCCCCTCACGTGGACAATTAATATGTAAAACCTGATGGGTTTAGTCGCCTTTTAGTTATCTTTTTTACAAAATTAGTTGTCGTTTGATGTCAAGACCAAATTGTAAAGTTTGATGGCGAACAGTGGTCCGGAAAAGACCAAGACGTAATTGCTAGCTAACATGGTTAAACCGCCTGTGGTCATTAAATAATGTGGTTCAGCAAGCTGTGATAAGATCAAAAGTAGTCAGCATTTGAGAAATTTAGACATGGTCTGTAGTTGACTTCAGGCTGAAATAGCCTTGTGGTTTATAACATGTGGTTTCATGGATAGATTGAGAAGTAAATTAATGGTCCAACTATACGTCTCATTGCTTTGAAAAAGCAAAAGTGGTTGCATGTCTTGTAAATAGTTTAGAGTTGGTTGTACAAGTAGTATTCCAAAATGTTGGACAGAATTTTTACCTTTGGGTTGGAGGGTTTGAGCTATCGGGTGAAGCTGAACAGGCTTGGGGCTGTTTTCCTTGGAGTGTCGGAGGCTGAGGGGTGACCTTTCAGAAGTTTATAATGTCATGAGGGGCATGGATAGGGTGAATAGACAATGTCTTTACTTTGAGGTGGGGAGTCTAGACTAGAGGGTATAGCTTTAAGGTGAGAGGGGAAAGACTTTACGTGAACCAAAGGGGCAACTTTTTCACACAGAGGGTGGTACATGTATGGAATGAGCTGCCAGAGGAAGTGGTGGAGGCTGGTACAATTACAGCATCTGGATGGGTGTATGAATAGGAAGGGCTTAGAGGGATATGAGCCAAGTGCTGGCAAATGGGACTAGATTAGGTTAGGATATCTGGTCAGGATGGATGAGTTGGACTGAAGGTCTGTTTCCATGCTGTACATCTCTATGACTCTGACTCTATGACTGCAAGGAGTCCTTGCTGCTGGTGGTTGAGTGACCGGTTGTCCCCCTGCTCATGGGACTGGTATTCTCCCTGGTTTCTCCAGTGTAAAGTTGGCTGCAGAGGAGCCCATTGCTTCTATGGGTCATTTCAGCCAATGTAGAATTGATTTATCCTTGACTCCACACCCCCTCCCCCCCTGGGTGGCATGAGGTCAAATAGCAGAGCATCAGGAGAGGACTGTAACATCACACTGTATAATGCTGGAGCCAGTCATTTGCAGAGCCATCTGTATTTGCAAATTAATCCACATGTCCAGCCTTTCACAAGCTGTGGCTGTTTTCCATCACCTGTAGACTCTCCTTTGTGCAGGGTCTCCATTACCTGGAAACTGATCAATGAGGACGGCTGCTGATGTGGATACTGGAGTCACACAGCAATTGAGTCAGGCTTTGCTTATTCGTTTCGGATCATCTTAATTGTTTCAGCGCTAAAAAGCCTACATGTCAACACAATCTGTGGAGATTCTCAGTTTTATATGAGGGTTTTACCGTGCTTGGCTGCCCAGTTCAACAGATCCTCGCTCTGTCAGACATTCTGCACGCGGAGAGCACGATTCATCTGATTGGCTTCTGCTTCACAACGTAGTTAGCGAAAGGCTACAACATTTCTCCCTGCCTAATTGGTGCCGCAGAGTCAATTAGATTTCTGCTGTCAAGATTTATTTTTAATTTTCAAACCGAGGGGCTGAAGCCTTGGGGATTCTCCGACACTCCTAACATTGATGAGAAAGTAGAGATCTCAATAAAATGCAACTCTCAGAGGGTAGGTAGGTGACATCCTGTGTTAAATTGGAACCTTAGTGCTTAGTCATAGAGTCATACAGCACGGAAACAGACCCTTCGGTCCATCCAGTCCATGCTGACCATAATCCCAAACTAAACTGGTCCCACCTACCTGCGCTTGGTCCATATCCCTCCAAACATTTCTTATTCGTGTATGTATCTCAAATGTCTTTTAAATGTTGTAACCGTACCTGCCATCCTCTGGGAGTTCATTCCACACTCAAACCACTCACTGTGTAAAAAAATTGCCCCTCATGACTTTTTTTTAATACTTCTCCTCTCACCTTAAAGAATTGCCCCCTAGTCTTGAACTCCCCCACCCTATAGGGAAAAGACACTTGCCACTCACCTTGTCCATGCCCCTCATGATTTTATAAACCTCTGTAAGGTCACCCCTCAACCTCCTATTCTCCAGTGAAAAATGTCCCAACCTATCCAGCCTCCCCATATAACCTAAACCCCCCCACTCCTGGTCACATCCTGGAAAATCTGTTCTCAGCCCTCTCCAGTTTAATAATATCCTTCCTATAACAGGACAACCTGAACTGGACACAGTACTCCAGAAGAGGCCTGTACAAACTTAACATGACTTCCCAACTCTTCCTGATGAAGGGCTCTGGCACGAAACGTCGAATTTCCTGTTCCTTGGATGCTGCCTAACCTGCTGTGCTTTAACCAGCAACACATTTTCAGCTATGACTTCCCAACTCCTATACTCAATGATCTGAGCAATGAAGGCAAGAGTGCTAACTACCTTCTTAACCGTCCTGTCTATGTGAGATGCAAACTTCGAAGAATTATGTACCTGGACCCCTCTGATTATGTCAAACACGTAGGATATGATAAGAACTTCAGAACAAAGGTTGGCCGCTGGTGTCTGTGCAACCATTTTATTAAATCATGGCTAATTTGCATTTTAACTCCATTGTTCCCTGATTTGGAGATGCCGGTGTTGGACTGGGGTGTACACAGTTAAAAATCACACAACACCAGGTTATAGTCCAACAGATTTAATTGGAAGCACACTAGCTTTCGGAGCGACGCTCCTTCATCAGGTGATTGTCACCTGATGAAGGAGCGTCGCTCCGAAAGCTAGTGTGCTTCCAATTAAACCTGTTGGACTATAACCTGGTGTTGTGTGATTTTTAACTGTTGTTCCCTGATACTCAAGAACCTCCCCTCACAAAAATGGATGGAACCCAGTCCTAAAATGTTCCCAGCTCTTTGAGGGAGACAGTTTCAGATTTCCAATACCGTTTGGAGAAAGATATGTTTCCTTACAACACCCTTCTGGTCCTATCTCCAACATGCTATTATTCTGGATTCCTTTTTCCATCTCATATCCACTCCAGCAAATCAGGATGAACTGAATGTGAATGATGGAGGAAGGTGAACCTGCCCATGCAGATAAAACTTACTGGACTGCTTTCCCTGACACAGCAGCTAGCTGGATTGTAACTGTTCCCAAAGCATTTCCTTGACCATTTAGAAACTTGATCTAGGCTGGCATTATTGGAACGAACCCTTTCTCTTCAGACCCAATAAGGGAGTATTAACATGAAACATGCTCTCTGCTTCTACCCCCATCCTGCCAGATTATTCTGTTCATTTTTCAGACTTTGGAATAAGCCGTATCTGGCTTTTGTCAGAAATTAATTGTTTTTTTTTAAATTTTGATCTGTATTCTATCCCCAATTGATAGTGTTAAGAAATATTTTACATGAACCTTTCTCAATCCCCTTTAGAGAATTATCGGAAGGACACAGCAATACAATACGCAGCAATGTCCACTGTCCATTAAACCACAATATACAAGAGCAGCATTAGGCCACTCGGCCCATCCACCATCCGATCAATATTCATATGTTTCTCAGCCCCATTCTCCTGCCTTCTCCCTGTAACCCTTGATCCCCTTACTAATCTAGAACCTATTTATCTCTGTCCTAAATACACTGAATGACTTTGCCTCCACACCTTCTGCAGGAATGAGTTCCACAGATTCACATCCTCTGGCTGAAGGAAATCCTTCTTGTCTCACTTCTAAAGGATCGTCCCTTCATTCCGAGGCTGTGCCCTCAGGTCCTAGTCTCTTCTGCGAGTGAAAACATCTTCTCCGCATCCTCTCTATCCAGGTCTCTCAGTATCCCGCAACTATCAATCGAACTCCTCCATATCCTTCTAAACTTCATTGAGTATAGACCCAGAGTCCTCAAACCCACCTCTTAAGGCAAGCTCCTCATCTCCAGGGATCATTTTTGTAAACTTCCTCTGGACCCCTCCAATGCCAGCACTTCCTATCCTAGGCACGGGGACAAAAACTGCTCCTAGTGTTCCAAAGATGATTTATCCAGAGTCGAGAGTGTGTTGCTGGGAAAGCAGAGCAGGTCAGGCAGCATCCGAGGAGCAGGAGAATCGACGTTTCGGGCATAAGCCCTTCGTCAGGAACCTTCATCATGATTTGTCCAGACCCTTGTACTGAAGTCATGCACTTTGGTAGGAAGAATAGAGGCATGGGCTATTTTCTAAATGGGGAGAAATAAGTCTGGAGTACAGAGGGAGTTGGGAGTCCTAGTCCAGGATTCTATTGAAGTAAGTTTGCAGGTTGAGTCGACAATTAGGAAGGCAAATATAATGTTGTCATTCACCTTGAGAATATAAAAGCAGGGATGTATTTCTGAGGCTTTATCGGAGTCTGCACAGACCACATTTGGAGTATTGTGAGCAATTTTGGGCCCCACACCTCAGGAAGGATGTATTGGCCCTGGAGTGGGTTCAGAGGAGGTTCACCTAAATGATCCCAGGAATGAAAAGGTTTACAGAAGAGGAATGTTTGCAGACTCTAGGACTATACTCAATGGAGTTTAAAAAGATGAGGGAGAATCTGATTAAAACTTACAGAATACTGAATGGCTTGGACAGAGTAGACATTAGGAAGTTGGTTCCATTGGTAGGAGAGACTAGGACCAGAGGGCACAGCCTTAGAGTAAAGGGAAAGCATTTCAAATGGAGATAGGGAGAAACTTCCTCAGCCAGAGGGTGGTGAATCTATGGAATTCACTGCCACAGCAGGCTGTGGAGGTAGGTCATTGTGTATATGTAAGACTGAGATAGATAGGTTTTTGTTTGCCAGGGGAATCAAAGGTTATGGGGAGAAAGTGGGAAAATGGGATTGAAAAACCTAAGAGCCCTGATTGAATGGCATATCAGACTTGATGGACTGAATGGTCTAATCTCTGCTCCTATGTTTTATGGTCTTACCCCTGTTTTTGTTTTCTAGTGCTGACATTGCATTTACCTTCCTTACTGCCCATGAACCTGTATGTTAACTTTCAGAGAATCCTGACCTAGGATTCCTTTGTGCTTCAGATTTCTGAAGCTTTTCTCCACTCTGAAAACAGTCTCTGCCTCTGTTCTTCCTACCAAAGTGCATAACTTCACACTTTCTCACATTGTATTCTATCTGCCACTTCTTTGCCCCATCTCCTAGTCTGTCTAAATCCTACTGTAGCCTTCCAGCTTCCTCAACACTATACCTGTCCTTCTACCTATCTTTGTGTCATCTGCAACCGTAGCCCTCATTTTCCTGAAAAACATGTACATCCACTATCCACTGTGCTGTTGAATCTGTTGTTCATGCCACAACACAGTCCACAACACTGCTTAGATGGCAGTGCACAGCTCTGTACAGACCACAATACACAGTATACACAATGAAACACCCAATTTTCCCATATCGAAAAAGCTGAAGAAACCTGACAGAATCTGTGGAGAGAGAGGTAGAATGATGGCTTTGAGTCCAATACCTTAAGGATGGATCTGCAGCATCCACAGTTCTTTGTTTTATCATTTTACCCCGAGACGAATTATCATTTGAAGATTCAGAATAAGGGAGAGACAATCGGGAGGTCTTCATAAACGTGTTAGAGAGCCTTACAAATAATTTAACTCGGTCAAAATTCACAACTTCAGAGAAGAATTTTCACTGAAGAATGAATAAGGGATAGGGTTAAATGATGCAGCAATGCATAATAGTTAGAGGGTTAACGTCTACATTTGTAAAGGACATAGGGGTTATGAGTTCAAGGTGAGAGGGGAAAAGTTTAAGGAGTTATGTGTGGACAGTTCTTTACGCAAGGGGTGGTGGATGCCCTTTAACGCATTGCCAGTGGAGGTGGTAGGGGCGGGCATGATAGTGTCAATTAAGATGTATCTAGACAGATACATGAAGAGGCAGGGAGGAGAGGGATACAGACCCTTAGAAAAGAGATGACAGGTTTAGATAGAAGATCTGGATCGGTGCAGGCTTGGAGGGCTGAAGGGCCAGTTCCTGTGCTGTAATTTCCTCTGTTCTTTGACTAGAAATCTGAACAACATAAAAATAAGGCCCTCTCACTGAAATTTCAGAACTAATAGAAACCCACCACAATACCTCTCAAAATATATTGTTCCCACTGGGAGAAGATATCTTACTTACTTGGGACTTGAAGGTAAAACTGTCTTTAGATGCTCTTGAGCAGTTATTGATAATATCAGGCTGTTTTCTGTTAGATTTCATCTTTTGATCATTTTAGACACAGCAGTTTATTTCTTCTTTAACCACTTAAAGTGTATTGCTTGTTGACATCTAATCATGAAACTATGGGACTCATTCACCGAGAGGACAAGGGAGACCAAGGCATTGAGTGTGATTAAGACAGAGATCGCTAGGATGTTGATTGGTAAGGAGACCAGGGGTTATGGGGAGAGGACAAGAGAATGGGGGTTGAGAAACAGATCAGGCATTACCCAATAGTGGAGCAGATTTGATCTGCTGAATAGTCTCATTCTCCTTCTATATCTTAGTGAAATAAGTAAATCAGGCTGTTTAAGATTTTCTGTTACTTTGGAAACAAACCCTAGTCCCTGCACCTCTTGTGTGGGAAGGTTTTCTGTAGAGAGAAAGCCCACACCCTTAAATTATCTGGGACATTGATAGCCTTATTAGAAAGTAAGTAGGCTATTTGGTAGGAGGTAAAATTTGGAGATAAATCTTTCCCATGTGGGATGGTTATATTATTTCTAAAGGCTTCTGACTAAGCGTTTGTGGGAATGTCTGGCTTGAACTCAGTTGTCAGGAAATTCTCCTGATCTAAGTTAGCTGGAAATAAGCGTTAAACATAATAAATCATTCCATGCTCAGTCAGCATTTCATCCTGGAAACTGATCACACACCATTGCAAACGAATGGCTAAAAATCACGGACAAGTGTCCCTCCGAGACGATAGTGTCATATGGTAAAAGAAAAGCATATGACCATGATATTGGCTGCAAATTGATCACCATGGATACACTGAGCAGATTATCAAACACAAACAAAGCTATAGACATTCCACTGCCTTTCAAATCAATAATACAGATGTCGGACTGAGTCTACAATCAATAAATATCAAAGACCTCCCACTGGCTCTCCAATCAGTAACACAGACAACTCACTGGCTCTCCAATCAACAACACAGACAGCCCACTGACTCTCTAGTCAGTAACACCGACATCCCACTGGCTCTCCAATCAATAACACAGACATTCCATTGGCTCTACAATCAACAACACAGACATGCCACTGGCTCTCCAATCAGTAACACAGTCATCCCACTGGCTCCCCAATTAATACCACAGACATCCCACTGGCTCTCCAGTCAGTAACATTGACTTTCCACCAGCTTTCCGATCAGTAACACAGACATGCCACTGATTGTCCAATCAGCAAAACATACATCCCACTGGCTCTCCAATCAGCAACACAGACATCCCACTGTATCTCCAATCAACAACACAGACAGCCCACTGGCTCTCCAGTCAGTAACACAGACATCCCACTGGCTCTCCAATTAATAACGTTGACATCCCACTGACTCTCCAATCAACAACACAGACATCCCACTGTGTCTCTAAAAAAAAAACACGACAACCCACTGGCTCTCCAGCCAGTAACACAGACATCCTACTGTGTCTCCAATCATCAATACAGACATCCCACTGGCTCTCCAATCATGAACACAGTCTTCCCACTCGCCCCCCAATCAATAACTCAGACATCCTGCTGGCTCTCCGATCACAAACACAGATATCCCACTGGCTCATCAGTCAGTAACGCAGTCATCCCATTGGCTCTACAATCAACAACACAGACATCCCCCTGTGTCTACAACCAACAATACAGACATCTCACTGGCTCTCCAATCAGTAACACAGACATCACACTGGCTCTCCACTCAACAACACCAACATCCCACTGGCTCTCTAGTCAGTAACACAGACATTCCACTGCCTCTCCAGTCGATAACACAGATATACCACTGGCTCTCCAATCAGTAACACAGACATCCCACTGGCTCTCCAATCAGTAACACAGACACCCACTGGCTCTCCAATCAGTAACACAGACACCCACTGGCTCTCCAATCAGCAACACAGACATCCCACTAGCTCTCCAATCATTTACACAGACATCCTACAAGCTCTCCAGACAGTAACACAGACATCCCACTTTTTCTCCAGTCAGTAACACTGTCATCCCACTGGCTCCCAATTAATACCACAGACATACCACTGGCTCTCCAATCAGTAACACAGACATCCCACTGGCTCTCCAATCAGTAACACAGACATCCCACTGTGTCTCCAATCAACAGCACAGACCTCTCACTGGGTCTCCAATCATTAACATAGACATCCCACTAGCTGGCGCATCAACAACACAGACATCCCACTGGCTCTCCAAAAAACAACAGAGACATCCCACTGGCTCTCCAGTCAGTAACACAGACATCCCACTGTGAATCCAATCAACAACACAGACATCCCACTGGCTCTCCAATCATGAACACAGTCTTCCCACTGGCTCACCAATCAATAACTCAGACATCCCACTTGCTCTCCAATCAGTAACACAGACATCCCACTGGCTCTCCAATCATTTACACAGACATCCGACTGCACTCCAGTCAGTAACGCTGACATGCCACTGAGTGTCCAATAACAATACAGACATCCCACTGGCTCTCCAATCAGTAACACAGACTTCCCACTATGTCTAAAATCAACAATACAGACATGTCACTGGCTCTCCAATCAGTAATACACACATCCTTCCGGCTCTCTAGTCAGTAACACAGACATCTCTCTGGCTCTCAAATCAATAGCACAGACATCCCACTGGCTCTCCAAACAATAACACCAACATCCCACTATTTCTCCAGTCAGTAACACAGTCATCCCACTGGCTCCCCAATTAATACCACAGACATCCCACTGGCTCACCAGTCAGTAACACTGACTTCCCACCAGCTTTCCGATCAGTAACGCAGACATGCCACTGGCTGTCCAATCCACAACACATACATCCCACTGGCTCTCCAATCAGTAACAGACATTCCACTGGCTCTCGCATCAACAACACAGACATCCCACTGGCTCTCTGGTCAGTGACACAGAAACCCCACTGGTCTTCAATCAACAACACAGACATTACACTGGCTCGCCAATCAGAAACACAGACATCACACTGGCTCTCCAATCAACAACATAGACATCCAGGTGGCTCTACAATCAATAACACAGTTATCCCACTGGTTCTCCAATTAGTAACACAGACATCCCACTGACTCTCCAATCAGTAACACAGAAACCCCACTGTGTCTCCAATCAACAAAACAGACATCCCACTGGCTCTCCAGTCGGTAACACAGACATCCCACTGGCTCTCCAATCAGTAACACAGACATCACACTGGCTCTCCAATCAGTAACACAAACATCCCACTGGCTCTCCAAACAACAACACAGACATCACACTGGCTCTCCATTCAGTAACACTGACATTCCACTGCCTCTCCAATTAGTAACACAGACATCACACTATCTCTCCAGTCGATAACACAGACATCGCACTGGATCTCAATTCACACAGACCTCCCTCTGGCTCTCCTATTAATAACATAGACATCCCACTGGCTCTCGAATCAACAACACAGACATCTCACTGGCTCTCCAATCAGTAACACAGACATCCGACTGTGTCTCCAATCAACATCACAGACATCCCACTGGCTCTCCAGGCTGTAACACAGACATCCCACTGGCTCTCCAATCAACAACACAGACATCACACTGACTCTCTAGTCAGTAACACATACATTCCACTGCCTCCCCAGTCGGTAACACAGACAACCCACTGGCTCTCCAATCATTAACACAGACATCCTACTAGCTCTCCAGACAGTAACACAGACATCCCACTGTCTCTCCACTCAGTAACACATATCCCACTGGCTCTCCAATCAGTAACACAGAAACCCCACTGGCTCTCCAATCAAGAAAACAGACATCCCACTGGCTCCCCAGTCAGTAACACAGACACCCCACTGGCTCTCCCATCAACAACACAGACATCCCACTGATTCTCCAGTCAGTAACACAGAGATTCCACTGTCTCTCCCGTCGGTAACACAGACATCCCACTGGTGCTCCAATCAGTAACACAGACATACCACTGGCTCTCCAATCAACAACACAGACCTCCCACAGGCTCTCCAATCAGTAACACAGACATCCCACTGGCTCTCCAATCAGTAACACAGACATCCCACTGACTCTCCAATAAGTAACACAGACATCCCACTGTGTCTGCAATCAACAACACAGACACCCCACTGCCTCTCTAATCAACAACACCGACATTCCACTGGCTCTCAATTCAAAAATGCAGACATCCCACTGGCATTGCAATCAACAACACAGACAACCCACTGGCTCTCCAATAAGCAACACAGACATCCCACTGGCTCTCCAGACAACAACACAGACATCCCACTGGTTCTCCAGTCAGTAACACAGATACACCACTGGCTGTCCAATTAATACCACAGACATCCCACTGGCTCTCCAGTCAGTAACACTGACTTCCCACCAGCTCTCCAATCAGTAACGCAGACATGCCACTGACTGTCCAAACAGCAACACAGACATCCCACTGCCACTCCAATCAGTAACACAGACATTGCACTGGCTCTCCCGTCAGTAACACAGACATACCACTGTGTCTCCAACCAACAACACAGACATCGCACTGGCTCTCCCATCAACAACACAGACATCCCACTGGCTCTCCAATCAGCAACACAGACATCGTACTGGCACTACAATCAATAACAGACATCTCACTGGCTCTCCAATCAATAGCACAGACATTCTACTGGCTCTCCAATCACTAACACAGATATCCCACCGGCTTTCCAAACAATAACACCGACATCCCACTGCCTCTCTAGTCAGTAACACACACATTCCACTGCCTCCCCAGTCGGAAACACAGACATCCCACTGGCTCTCCAATCTGTAACACAGACATCACACTAGCTCTCCAATCATTAGCACAGACATCCCACTAGCTCTCCGGACAGTAACACAAACATGTCACTGTGCCTCCAATCAACAACACAGACATCCCACTGGCTCTCCAATCAATAACACAGACACCCCACTGGCTCTCCAGTCAGTAACACAAACATACCACTGGATCTCCAATCAACAACACAGAAAATACACTGGCTCTCCAGTCAATAAAACAGACATCCAACTGGCTCTCCAATCAGTAACACAGACACCGAAAAGGCTCTCCATTCAACAACACAGATATCCCACTGGCTCTCCAAACAATAACACAGACAGCCCACTGGCTCTCCATTCAGTAACACAGACATTCCACTGGCTCTCCAGTCGGTAACACAGACATCCCACTGGCTCTCCAGTCAGTAACACAGACATCCCACTGGCTCTCCAGTCAGCAACACAGACATCCCACTAGCTCTCCAGACAGTAACACGGACATCGCATTGTGTCTCCAATCAACAACACTGACATCCCCCTGGCTCTCCATTCAGTAACACAGACATCCCACTGTGTCTCCAATCAGTAACACGGACATCACACTGGCTCACCAATTAGCAATACGGACATCCCACTGGCTCTCCAATCTGTAACACAGACATCCCACTGGCTCTCCAAAGAATAACACATGCATCCCTCTTCCTCTCCATTCAGTAAAACAGACATTGCTCTGGCTCTCCAGTCAGTAACACAGACATCCCATTGTTCTCCAATCAGTAATACAGACCTCCAACTGTGTCTACAATCGACAACACAGACATCCAACTGGCTCACCAATCAATAACATAGACATCCCACTGGCTCTCCAATCAACAACACAGACATTCCACTGGCTCTCCAAACATTAACATAGACATCACACTGCCTCTCCATTCAGTGACACAGACATCCCACTGGCTCTCCATCCAGTAACACAGATATTCCACTGTCTCTCTAGTTGGTAACACAGACATCTTACTGGCTCTCCAATCAGTAACACTGAAATGCCACTGGCTCTCCAATCAATAACACAGACATACCACTGGCTTGCCAACCAATAACACATCCATCCCACTGGCTCTCCAATCAGTAACACAGACATCCCGCTGGCTCTCCAATAAGTAACACAGACATCCCACTGTCTCCAGTGGGTAACACAGACATCCCACTGGCGCTCCAATCAGTAACACAGACATCCAACTGTGTCTACATTCAACAACACAGACATCCCACTGGCTCTCCAAACAATAACACAGACATCCCACTGGCTCTCTTTCAGTAACACATACATTCAACTGCCTCCCCAGTCGGTAACACAGACATCCCACTGTCTCCAGTGGGTAACACAGACATCCCACTGGCGCTCCAATCAGTAACACAGACATCCAACTGTGTCTACATTCAACAACACAGACATCGCACTGGCTCTCCAAACAATAACACAGACATCCCACCGGCTCTCTAGTCAGTAACACATACATTCCACTGCCTCCCTAGTCAGTAACACAGACATACCACTGGCTATCCAATCTGCAACACAGACATCCCACTGTGCCTCCAATCACTAACACGGACATCCCACTGGCTCTCCAATTAGCAACACAGACATCCCACTGGCTCTCCATTCAGTAACACAGACATTCCACTGTCTCTCCAGTCGGTAACACAGACATCCCACTGGCTCTCCAGTCAGTAACACAGACATCCCACTGGCTCTCCAGTCAGTAACACAGACATCCCACTGTGTCTCCAATCAACAACACAGACATCCCACTGGCTCTCCATTCAGTAACAGAGACATTCCACTGACTCTGCAATCAACAACGCAGGCATTCCACTGGCTCTCCAGTCAGTAAAACAGACATCACACTTGCTCTCCAATCAGTAACACAGACATCCCACTGTGTCTCCAATCAACAACACAGACATCCCACTGGCTCGCCAATCAATAACACAGACATCCCACTGGCTCTCCAGTCAGTAACAGAGACATTCCACTGACTCTGCAATCAACAACACAGACATCCCACTGGCTCTCCAGTCAGTACCACAGACTTCACACAGGCCCTCCAGTCAGTCACACCTGCATCGCAATGGCTCTTCCATCAACAAAACAGACATCCCACTGGCTCTCCAAACAATAACACATGCATCCCTCTTCCTCTCCATTCAGTAACACAGACATTGCGCTGTCTCTCCAATCAGTAACACAGACATCCCACTGTGTCTACAATCAACAACACAGACATCCCACTGGCTCTCCAAATCATTAACATAGACATCCCACTGGCTCTCTCATCAGTAACACATACATTCCACTGCCTCCCCAGTCGGTAACAGACATACCACTGGCTAACCAATCAGCAACACAGACATCCCACTGTGCCTCTAATCACTAATACTGACATCCCACTGGCTCTCCAATCTGTAACACAGACATCACACTGTGCCTCCAATCACTAATACTGACATCCCACTGGCTCTCCAATTAGCAACACGGACATCACACTGCCTCTCCATTCAGTAACACAGACATCCCACTGGCTCTCCAGTCAGTAACACAGACATCCCACTGACTCTGCAATCAACAACACAGGCATTCCACTGGCTCTCCAGTCAGTACCACAGACTTCACACAGGCCCTCCAGTCAGTCACACCTACATCACAATGGCTCTTCCATCAACAAAACAGACATCCCACTGGCTCTCCAAACAATAACACATGCATCCCTCTTCCTCTCCATTCAGTAACACAGACATTCCTCTGTCTCTCCAGTTGGTAACACTGACATCCCACTGGCTCTCCAATTAATAACATAGATATCCCACTGGGTCTCCAATCAACAACATAGACATCCCACTGGCTGTCCAATCAACAACATAGATGTCCCACTGGCTCTCCAAACAATAACACAGACATCACACTGCCTCTCAATTCAGTAACACAGACATCCCACTAGCTCTCCGGAAAGTAACACGGACATCCCACTGGCTCTTCAATCAGCAACACAGAAATCCCACTGGCTCTCCAATCAGCAACACAGACATCCCACTGGCTCTCCAGACAGTAACACGGACATCACACTGGCTCTCCAAACAATAACACAGACATCCCACTGTCTCTCTAGTCAGTAACACATACATTCCAATGCCTCCCTAGTCGGTAACACAGACATACCACTGGCTATCCAATCTGCAACACTGACATCCCACTGTGCCTCCAATCACTAACACTGACATCCCACTGACTCTCCAATTAGCAACACGGACATCCCACTGGCTCTCCAATCAACAACACAGACATCACACTGGCTCTCCAGACAGTAACACAGACATCACACTGGCTCTCCACTCAACAAAACAGACATCCCACTGGCTGGGGTCACTGTGGTACTTTCGAGAGAAGGAGGACTCGGTGCTGTCCACTGAGAGGCGATCTCACTGCAGGATATGGGCATGCAGACAAATCAGGAATGAGACTCCATCAAGCAATCCGCGAGAACCAGGTAGGAAGTGCATGGATTTTGCTCATGAATTGGTTTTCCATTTTGGAAAATGATGAAAGCAATTGTTTCCCACAGGAATGCAGCAAGAGCTAAGTCCACGACAACACAGGTGGCCTAGCAGGACAGAAGGGAGGAGAGAAAAGTTGAAGACCAATAGTGATGGGGGCTATTTAGCTTGGGGGAGTTGGTGGTGTAATACCATTGTTACTGGGCTACTAGCCTAGCTCCAGTCAAACATTCTGGAGGCATGAGTTCAAATCTCACCATACCAGATAGCCAAATGTACATTTGATGTTTTTTAAAACTCTGGAATTAAAAGCTAGTCTAATAGTGACAGTCGATTGTCTTTTTAAAAAGCCAACTTGTTTACAAATTCCCTATCACAGAAGGAAATCTGCCATTCCTATCTGGTCTGGCCTACATGTGACTCTCGGCCCATGGAATGTGTATGCTGCAGAATGTTGTTCACTTTTAATTACCCTCTGGGCAATTAGGGATGGGCAATAAATGCTGGACCAGTGACACCCATGGACCACAAAGAAATAATTTATGAAATGTTGATGCGAAGCAGGAATGTGTTTCTACGGACGTAGGTGTGACTCCAGGATGCTGTGTTACCGCCATGTTACCTAAACCAAGGATGTCACAGCAAGCATGCTTCCAGGAGAGAGTGAACATCCAGAGGTCCTGGCTGCTGTTGGTACCAATGACAGACTTTGGAAGTGGGAATGTGGTGCTGCACACTAAATTTAGGGAGCTAGATAGAAAATTGGCAAGTAGTTCCTCAAATGCAATAATTTCCAGATTACTTCAACTGCCATGTACCTCGTGAGTACAGAAAAAGGAGAAAAGGTCAATGAATCCCTAGCTGAGGAGGGAGGGATTTAGCTTCCTGGGACATTGAGAGGGGCTGAGTTCCTTGTGTGGAGTTTTGCTAGGACTGTTAAGGATGGTTTAATCTAAATCAGCAAGGTGTAGTAACCAGGACAGAATGGAAGATAAAATGAAGGTGAATAACATACACTTAAATTATTTGGGAACTTGAAAGCAGAGGCAATTAGGTTATTAGTTTATATATGCTGTAAAGCTCAAATCGGGTTATTTTCAAGGGTCAGAAAGTCTTTTGGAGCAGTGAGCTTAAGACAAAAAGTGTTGTGATTTTAAACTCACCAAGTTACCTGGTTAGATTGTTGTTGTTTCTCATTGGCTTGAGTTTTCATGGCTTACAGAAGGGGAGTCCAGGGGAACAAAAGGAAGGTACACTTGGTATGAAAAGATCCATACCAGCAGATGTTTAGCAACTTAAAAGTAGTCAAAGCCTTAAGTTTATTTGTCTAAGTTTCAGTGAGAAAAGTCGATGAGTTAGCTTGGGTGGTCTCCTGTGCATCTCAGGAGAGACAATAACTGAGGGGTTATGACTATAATAGGGACCTGGCAGAAGGAGGCGATGCGTACCAGGAGCCTGTGGGAAGTTAGAGTGGAAATTGTGCAGCATTTATCATGATTTTTCAGTCAACCAGTTTCTCTAGAGCGGCAGAGGCTGCAGGTTGATCTTATAGAGTTTTATAAAATCATGAGGGACATGGATAGGGTGAATAGCCAAGGACTTTTCCCCGGGGTGCAGGAGTCCAAAACCAGAGGGCATGGGTTTAGGGTGAGAGAGAAAAGATTTAAAAGGGACATATGGGGTAACATTTTCACGCAGAGCTGCTAGAGGAAGTGATGGAGGCTGGTACAATTACAACATCTGGATGGGTATATGAATAGGAAGAATTTAGAGGGATATGGCCAAAATGCTGGCGTATAGGACTAAATTTATTTAGGATCTCTGGTTGGCATGGATGAGTTGGACCAAAGGTTCTCTTTTCGTGCTGTACATCTCTATGACTTGATGACTTTCGATGCAGTGGCCATACCAAAGGATGACGCAATTACAGCTTTTACATCCTTGTTCAAAGAACACTATAAACCAAGCTCAGCAACTACAGACCAATCAGTCTAACTCTGATGGGGGGAGGGGGATCAACTTCTAGAAACAAACAATAATTTGTGTAGAATTTATTGTTATGTAGATCATGTCAGCTAATTAAGGAGAGGTAGCGTGGATTTCTTAAGGGAGAGATATGTTTTAACTTGCTCGAGTATTTTGAATGATTCACCTGATGAAGGATCAGTGCTCCGAAAGCTAGTGCTTCCAATTAAACCTGTTGGACTTTAACCTGGAGTTGTGTGACTTTTAGGAGAAAGTGAGGTCTGCAGATGCTGGAGATCAGAGCTGAAAATGCATTGCTGGAAAAGCGCAGCAGGTCAGGCAGCATCCAAGGAGCAGGAGAATCGACATTTCAGGCATGAGCTCTTCATCAGGAATGAGGAGGGTGTGCCAAGCAGGGTAAGGTAAAACGTAGGGAGGAGGGACTTGGGGGAGGGGCATTGGAAATGCAATAGGTGGAAGGAGGTTAAGGTGAGGGTGATAGGCCGGAGAGGGGGTGGGCGCGGAGAGGTCGGGAAGAAGATTGCAGGTTAGGAGGGCGGTGCTGAGTTCGAGGGTTGGGACTGAGACAAGGTGGGGGGAGGGGAAATGAGGAAACTGGAGAAATCTGAGTTCATCCCTTGTGATTGGAGGGTTCCCAGGCGGAAGATGAGGTGCTCTTCCTCCAACTGTCGTGTTGTTATGGTCTGGCGATGGAAGAGTCCAAGGACCTGCATGTCCTTGGTGGAGTGGGAGGGGGAGTTAAAGTGTTGAGCCATTGGGTGGTTGTGTTGGTTGGTGCGGGTGTCCCAGAGGTGTTCTCTGAAACTTTCTGCAAGTATGGGCCTGTCTCCCCAATGTAGAGGAGGCCACATCGGGTGCAGCGGATGGAATAAATGATGTGTGTGGAGGTGCAGGTGAATTTGTGGCGGATATGGAAGGATCCCATGGGCCTTGGAGAGAAGTAAGGGAAGAGGGTTGGGCGCAAGTTTTGCATTTCCTGCGGTTGCAGGGAAAGGTGGCGGGAGTGGAGGTTGGGTTGGTGGGGGGTGTGGACCTGACGAGGGAGTCACGGAGGGAGTGGTCTTTTTGGAATGCTGATAGGGAAATATATCCCTGGTGGTGGGGTCCGTTTGGAGGTGGCAGAAATAACAGCGGATGATACGCTGTATATGGAGGTTGGTGGGGTGGTAGGTGAGAACCAGTGGGGTTCTGTCCTGGTGGCGGTTGGAGGGGCATCGCTCAAGGGCGGAGGAGCGGGAAGTGGAGGAGATGCGGTGGAGGGCATCGTCGACCACGTCTGGGGGTAAATTGCTGTCTTTGAAGAAGGAGGCCATCTGGGCTGTATGGTATTGGAACTGGTCCACCTGGGACCAGATGCGGTGGAGTCGAAGGAATTGGGAATATGGGATGGTGATTTTACAGGGGGCAGGGTGGGAGGAGGTGTAGTCTAGGTATCTGTGGGAGTTGGTTGGTTTATAGTAAATATCCGTGTGATTTTTAACTGAGTATTTCGAAGAAGACTAATGAGGGTAATACTGTTAGAGTGGGTGGACTTGCAAAAAGTATTTTAGACAGTGTAGCACAGGAGATTTGGGAGCAAAGGTCGAGCTCCTGGATTAAAAGGGACATTGGCCACATGGATATGAAATTGGCTGAAGGAAGAGGAAAAAGAGGGGAATCATTAACGGATATATCTCAGACTGGTGCAGCGGAGTTCCCCAGAGGTCTGTATTAGAACCTTGGTTTTTCCTGAGACATAAATGAGCTAGATTATAGCCTGCAGGGGGCAATGTTAAAGTTTGCAGATAACACAAAACCTGAGAGAATTGTAATTGGCAAGGAGGGCAGTATAGAAAACTTCAAACAGATTTGTGGAGTGGGCAGATAGGTGGCCGATGAAGCTTAATGCAGAGAGGTCTGAAGTGGTCCATTTTTGTCAAAATAACATGGAGAATCAGAATAGATAAAGTGTTCCACTTTAAAAGATGTGTGAGAGGAGAGATACATTAAAGAGGCCAGTGTAATTAGGAAGAAAAGTTAACAAAGCGTACAGTATCCGAGACTTTATTAATAGAAACATAATGTTTGGGGCAGAGTGGCTCAGTGGTTGGCACTGCTGCCTCACAGCATCAGGGACCCTCAGGTGACTGTCTGTGTGTAGTTTGCATGTTCTCCCTGTGTCTGTGTGGGTTTCCTCCCACCATCCAGTGATGTACAGGTTAGGTGGATTGGTCATGGTAAATTACCCATAGTGTCCAGGGATGTGCATGCTGGGTGGATTAGCATTGTTAGAGGTGTGGGTGGATGGGTCTGGGTGGAATGATCTTTGACGATTGGTGTAGACTTGATGGGCTGAATGGCCTGTTTCCACTCTGTAAGGATTCTACAACCATTCTGAGAGCTGGGACAAGCATAATGAACTGATTGGCCTTCTACTGTCCTACAATGATTGTGTGATACTGTACTTCTGTATGAATCCTGTGTACAGCACAGGCATTGGTGTTGTCTGTCTCTGTCCTTAGAATCCAGTGAAGACTGAGCTTCTGCGTTAATAATATCACAGTACAGTCGTCTCCTGGCACATAGGCTACTGCTGCATGAATTCTGCAAAGTCCTGATTGCATTAAACAAGAAACATTCACTTCCCTTTCCTTGGCTTCACACTGATTAATTTCTGCAGCTTTGTCACAGAAATCGGAACCAGATTTTAAATCAATGGTAAAAAAATACTTAAAAATAAAATAAAATTTATTAATGAAATAAATAGATCCTTTTGAAAAAATATAGTGTCACGAAAACTTGATATGTTCCGAGGTGATCTGTGATCTTCCTTTTCTGATCTTTGCAATGCTTTCCATGAAGTTGCTCCATTTTTTTCTAATTTTACTTCCTGAAACTCCAATTTCCTCAGAGCATCCTTCTTGAATAACTTCTAAATGCTGATGATGTTTTTGTTTCCTCTTCTCCGAGCTAACACTCCCGCCCCAGTTCTACTCCCCAGCTTCGGAATGCAGTTTTCCCTTTGGAATGCTGGGCTTGTCTTAATGCCACTTCCAATGCTTCCTCAGCTGCACTTTGGCGGCAATCATATTCCAGCTGCTGACTTACGTCTTAAAATGTCAATACTCTTAAAATGCACAGAATTATGGTACAAAACGAGGCCATTTAGTTCATCGTGTCTGCGCTGGCTCTCTAGTAAGCATTACGGCAATATTACTTGCCTTGTATTTCCCTATAGTAAAAAGTGAGGTCTGCAGATGCTGGAGATCAGAGCTGAAAATGTGTTGCTGGTTAAAGCACAGCAGGTCAGGCAGCATCCAAGGAACAGGAAATTCGACGTTTCAGGCCAGAGCCCTTCATCAGGATTCCTGATGAAGGGCTTATGCCCGAAATGTTGAATTTCCTGTTCCTTGGATGCTGCCTAACCTGCTGTGCTTTAACCAGCAACACATTTTCAGCCTTGTATGTTTTCATTCAAATAATCATGTAACAGCCTCTTGAATGCTTCAACCGAATCTGCCTCTACCACATTTTCTGTCCTGAAGAAGGGTCACACCCCGAAACATCAACATCCCCACCTCCTGATGCTGCCTGGCTTGCTGTGTTCTTCCAACCTCCTGCCTGTCGACTTTGGATTCCAGCATTGGCAGTATTTTTTTTGTCTCTAACCAAGTTTGTTCCTCTGTGAAATCTCTTCAAAGGATGCCCACTTTGAAGACGTTCTCTGCCTCCCTCAGACCACGTGCACTCAGTGAATCCCTTTCTCACTGCCACAATGCTGTGACCCCCTGCTCCTTGACCCCTCAAAGAAAGAGACTTGGTACTACTGCCACGTGACATTCCTCAGCTGCTGAGTCCTGAAGAGGGATTACACCCGAAACGTTGACTTCCCCATCTCCTGATGCTGCCTGGCTTGCTGTGTTCTTCCAGCCTCCTGCCTGTCGACTTTGGATTCCAGCATCTGGAGTTTTGTTTTTGTCTCCATCCCATTTTCAGGCTGTGCATTACTGATCTGAACAAATCAGAAAAGAAGTCTTTTCTCCTCCCTATATGTGTTATGCTTTCAAATCATCAAATCTGTGCCCTCTCATTCACCGCCGTTTTCTGTGCAAGAACAGTTTCACCCTATCTCCTCTGTCCACATCATTCATAACTGTTAACGCTTCTATCAGACCTCCTCTTAGCCTTCCCTTCTCCGAGGAGAACAATCCCAACCTCTCCGATCTATCCAGAAGTTTCTCATCCCTGAAACAGTTTTGTAAGTCTCTCCCACACTCAGTCTGATATATTCATGTCCTTCCCATAATGTGGCACCTGGAACTAAACACAGCCTCCCAGCTGAGGTCTAACACAAGCTCGGCAACACCTCCTTGCTATGCCTCTGTTAATAAATCCCAGGATACTGTAAGCAAAGTGATTAAACCCACTCACTTGAGTTTCTTTCGTTTTCTTCTGGGTTTAACTCTTCATGAAGACAGTCAGATCTGTACCTTTGCAGAATTGTAGTATTCAACCAGCTGCCAATTCCTGGTATCGACCACCTTCCCCAATGTGTAATAGTGGGTACGTTGTGGTCTGAGGACATTCACTGTCAGCTGTCTTCCTTTACCTAGGAGAAAGGGAAGACTGCAGGTGCTGGAGAGCAGAGTCGAGAGTATGGTACTGGAAAAGCACAGCAGGTCAGGCAGCATCTGAGGAACAGGAGAATTGACATTTCGGGCATAAGCCCTTCATCAGGAATGATTGCTGATGAAGGGTTTCTGTCTGCTCTGTCTCTCTTTGTCTGTCCAGTGCTTGTCCATAACTGCAGCTGATGGACCTGCTCTGCTTCACTGCTGCTTCTTTTCATTTTAGGTTTTCTGAATCTTTGCAGTCTTTCCTTCCTTATTTTACTACATTTCCACCATTTGTGACTGTACTTTCAGCCATCTGGACTGTTGAATTTTCTCCCTCTCTCTCTCCTCATTGAACATTTTCTTGAAACACCCTCTTTGATCACATGTTTGTGCACCAGTCCTCATATCTTCTTCTGCGTTCTGTAGTGGGAATTAAACAGGATTTTACAAAAATGGTGTGGCATCAGGAGCAAGGTGGGACCTTACAAGCTCACTTTATAAAGGCACATTTTAGCAGGCATGATCTGATACACACTGTCTCAGCCTTGAGAGCAGACTACAGAATATAAACAGATTCGTATCGACAGAAGAAGTGAAGGACCTGGGAAAGAGGATTTCAATATACTGTACAAGAATGAAATGTACAATGTATGTGAATGTGATCATGGGGGTTAGAGGTTGATGATTTTCTGTATTTATTGAGGCAGAGCTCTGCAGAACCAGGCAGCACATCAGACAATGCTGTGTTTCGCCAGACTGAGATGGATTCTCTCTCTCTGAGGCTGTTGGAATAAACCTGAAGTTAACCTGAGTACTCCTGAGATTTGTGTAGGAGATTAACCACAACAGCTCGATGATAGGGTAGCATGGTGGTTAGTGCTGCTAACCAGCGCTAACCACTAGGGACGCGGGTTCATAGAATATAGAGCATTACAATACAGTAGGGGCCCTTTGGCTTTCGATGTTGTGTTGCCCTGTGAAACCAATCTAACCTACACTATTCCATTATCATCTATATGTTTATCTGATGACCAGTTAAATGCCGTTAAAGTTGGTGAGTCTACTCCTGTTGCAGGCAGGGCGTTCCACGCACTTAGTACGCTCATGTGACTATCTGTGTGAAGTTTGTACATTCTCCCCATGCCTGCAGGGGGATTTCCTCCAGGTGCTCCAGTTTCTTCCCACAGCTGTGTAAGCTAGGTGCATTAGCCATGCTAAGTTGCCCATAGTGTGGGGTTTAGCCAGGGGAAATACAGGGTTGGAGGATGGGATGCTCTTTGGAAGCTTGGTGTGGACTCGATGGGCCGAATGGCCTGCTGCCACACTGTAATGATTCTACAATAACACTTCTTAAAGCACCCTGAGATGGCAGCCTATGGTGAGAAAGTATTGTTGTTAATGTGTGCATTTGATGACGATCTCCAGAATTGAATTGCATCTGTGCTCAGTAAGCCAAGAAATAACTTGATTATTTCTCTTGTAGTCTTCAATATAAAAGGCCATTAGCTGAAACACAAGTGCAGCTAAACAGGATGTGATGGTTCTGCTGATTTAAAATTAATTACACCTTTAGCAGTTTTGCTGTTTGCTGTTATTTCTAAGCTTTTTCACTTGTTATTACCACTTCTGTAGGCTTTTTGTGAGACCCATGACCATCTTAAACTTATTTCATCTTGGCTTTCATTCATTTTGCATTATCTTACTCATTTTTGCTGTCTCTCATTCTCAGCAATCTTTGCCAAGCAATTAATATTAATAATATTAGCACTTGCAAAACACTCAAAAATTCAGTAGACTTCACACAGTAAATTATGTTTGAAATGCAAAATTTGCTTTTATGAAGGTAAATGGCATTATTGATTCACGTTGAAGGAGTTTGTTTTAGGCTTGTACGATGTCAATGCTAATTAAAGTGCTGACTTGTTATTGCTACTGAAGTCCTTCAACACACTCCCCACTCCTGTGCAGTCTTCATAAAGACATCGAACATAGAACAGTACAGACAGGATGGTTCAAATACTTTTGTCTTTCCAGAACTAATTCAGAAAATGAAGAGGAAAGGAGATGATTTCAATGACTAGAGAAGACTTGAGGAGAGAGGTTGACATTAGCAGGGTAAAGGAACCCGAATGAGTAATTAAACAACAGAAAGGTAACACGTCTTGCATGACCTTTACATGATAATAGTACCACCTCAAACAGGTCCAAACATTTCGAGACAATTAGAGACAGGACACAAAGAACAGTACAGCATAGGACCAGGCCCTTCCGCCGTCCAAGCCTGCACTGCCACATTTTGCCTTCCCATGTTAAGACTATCTTCACTTACAGGATGCGTATCCCTTTATTCCCTTCTTATTCATGTATTCATCCAAGTGTTTCTTGAATGTTGCTGCTGTGTTTGCTAAAAGGAATTGTGATACCAACTGGGATCAAATATCATTGACCTCAATGATTTTGGGTGCAGTAGTTTCATAGTAAAGCAGCAGAGTCATGGATGTCAAGAAATTATACCCAAAGACCTCTCACAAACTAATAGTCAAGCAGAAACATTTTTAGCTAAGAATATTTGAGTGATACCATTCTCTCTGAAACTCTTGTGTTTCTACCTAGAATTAATAATGAGAAGAATGCATTAACTCAAACATGAGATCTCACAGGGAGAGATTCAAATCAAACCACCTCCAAAAGCCCACCAACGATGTTGTTACAATGCAAGAGTGGCTTCTTTAGGCGATCTCATGTTTGGTAATCCTGGCATGCTGCAGTTTGTGCAGAGCTGACATCTTGTGCAGGAAGCTGCCAGTTTTTAGACAGAGTTGTAAAACGTACCAGGAAAGGGAGCTCAGTTGTACTGACAGCTTCACGATGTGAAATAATGGATGTAACTCAGGACAGTGAGAATGTAGCTTAAAAATGTGTTGCTGGAAAAGTGCAGCAGGTCAGGCAGCATCAAAGGAACAGGAGA
This sequence comes from Hemiscyllium ocellatum, assembly GCF_020745735.1. NCBI lineage: Eukaryota > Metazoa > Chordata > Chondrichthyes > Orectolobiformes > Hemiscylliidae > Hemiscyllium > Hemiscyllium ocellatum. Next base: position 17,050,093 of record NC_083418.1, read on the forward strand.
ATCAATGTTTCAGGCTTAAGTCCTTCTTCAGGAAAGAAGAAGGGCTTATGCCCGAAACGTCGATTCTCCTGTTCCTTTGATGCTGCCTGACCTGCTGCGCTTTTCCAGCAACACATTTTTAAACTCTGATCTCCAGCATCTGCAGTCCTCACTTTCTCCTAGAGTGAGAATGTATACTGATTAAATAATGGATATAATTCAGGAGAGTGAGAACATATATTGGATAAATAATGGATTTAAATGAAGGGAATAGGAATATATGCTGAATAAATAATGGATATAACTTATGTTGGATAAATAATGGACATAATTTCGGGGAATGAGAACATATATTGGATAAATAATGGATCTAACTGAGGGGAATGGGAATATATACTGGATAAATAATGGATATTAACTGGGAGAATGAGAAAAATACATGAATAAACAATAGATATTGAAATAACTCCACAGAGGCTGGATTCCTGTCAGCAAGTCCCCTTTATAATTACACCGAAACAGTCCTTGACTTTAGTTTGGCTGTTCAGAGACATCTCTCAGAGAGAACAAAATCTTTGACCCACCTGTTTCTTCTTTTTTCCCTGTTTATAATATTTTATTAAACAAATTACAAAACAGTTTACAAAAAACAGTTAACATTTACAGCTGTATACAAGAGCAACTTTACAAGGGAGAGAAGCAGCAAAGCCAGACCCCAAACCCTCCTGTTCAACCAGTTTACAGGGAGATGAGGACAAACCTCAAATCCCAGTTTCACATTATGACAAGACAGTGACAATGACATTTCTACATAAAAAGCCAATCCAGTTACATAAAAAAAAGTGCATACAATACAGATCAAGCAAGCCCCTATCCCTCCCACCTTCCGACCACTCTAAGGCAGCCTACTCCCACCTGTTTCTTTTTGTTTGTAAACCAGGGGAGAGCGCGAACGCAGTCCCCCACTACCACAAATTTTGCAGTCTAGTATTGGACCAGATTAACAGCCCCAATCAGGGAACTCATATTCTCTGAGGTCCAGCTGGCTGACCTCATTACAATCACTACAGATATAACTCCAGACAGTGACAATAGAAACTGGGTAAATAATAGATGTAACTCAAGACAATGAAAATATATTCTGTATCAGCACTGGTTCAAGGCGGATATTAGAAAAAGTCCTTTTACATCCTTTATTTGTCAGAGTATTGAGTAAAGGAATTGGGAGGTCATATTGCAGATATACAGGACATTGGTTAGGCCACCTTTGGAATACTGCATGCAATTCTGGTCTCCCTCCTATAGGAAGGTTGTTGTGAAACCTGAAAGGGTTCAGAAAAGATTAGCAAGGATGTTGTCAGCGCTGGAGGGTTTGCGTTATAGGAAGAGGCTGAATAGGCTGGGGCGGTTTTCCCTGGAGTGTCAGAGGCTGAGGTGGACCTTTTAAAGGCTTGTAATATTATGAGGGGCATGGATAGGGTGAAGAGACAAAACTAGAGGGCATATGTTTAGGGTGAGAGGGGAAAGATATAAAAGAGACTTAAGGGACAACTTTTTCAAGCAGAAGGTGGTATGTGTGTGGAATAAGCTGCCAGAGGAAGTGGTGGAGGCTGGTACAATTACGACATTTAAAAGGCATCTGGATGGGTATATGAATAGGAAGGGTTTTGAGGGCTAAGCGTCAAATGCTGGCAAATGGGACCAGATTAATTTAGGATATCTGGTCAGCATGGACACATTAGACCAAAGGGTCTGTTTCCATGCTGTACATCTCTATGACTCTAAGAAGGTCTACTTCAAGATAGCAATAAGCACAATTCAATTTGATTCCATGAAGTTACCAGGATCTTCAGGAACTATATGTGCCTTCTGTCATATAGAGTTTCCATTGTGTGTGAGATTAGTAGAATGGGTGGAGCCAATATAATATGTATATTAACCCCTTCAGAACCATGACCTGCATGACAGTTTGATGTGATTTTGAATCTGGAGGACCAATTGGATGTCTTCCAGTTCTGAGGGATAACAACCTACAATTAAATAACTGTAAGTACAATTTAATGTGGAATTGCCCTCTCAACAACTCTTTAAAGCCTTAGTTCAAAATAGATACAGCACCCAGTTGTCACTGTGGAGGGGTTGGTGGCGCTGGGGGGATTGGAGACTGTGTAATCCATCTGCCCAGTATCCCTCAGTGCAGAGAAGGCCTGATAGAGCTCTGAGCCCCTGGCCTGCTGCCAGGATTCCCATCTCCAGGCACTTAAATCATCCGAGTCAGTTCTGGAATTGGAGGTCAAGTGAGGAAATTACAGTCCGCCTCCTTTCAGACTGCTGGGTAATGCTCTTAATGATAATGCTCATTGTTGCCATGGAGATGCCAGCCCTAAGCCCACCCCCCTGTACAAATGGTCTGACCCTCAGCCTCCATTTCTGCTCTTGGCTGGGTCCCACAATGCGTCACATTTCTCTCAGAATCCCTACAGTGTGGGCCCATTGAGTCCAAACTGTAGGGATTCTGAGAGAAATCACTCCCTTACCCTAACCTTGCATTTCCCATGGCCAATTCACCTAGCCTACACCTTCTCAGACACCACGGGCAATGTAGCATGGCCAATCCACCTAACCTGCACACCTTTGAACTGTGGAAGGAAACCGGAACACCCGGAGGAAACCCATGCAGACACGGGGAGAATGTGCAAACTCCACACAGATCTGGGGCTGGAATTGAACCCTGGCACTGTGAGGCAGCAGTGCTAACCACTGATCCATCATGCCACCCTTATCAAGCATGTTACTATTCACTGACCTATGGTACTTTGAAATTAGTGAGGTGGGACATAGTAAGAAAACATATACCGCATTTCAACAATATAAGCCGAGGTTTAACAACAAAATCTCATACTGTCGCTGTCTAAATTAATTTATGCTTATTCTCTCAGTTGAATGTTGTATTTATATCTCCAAAGTTTGCTGGTGTCCTTTGATTTGCACTCTCCCTCCTTTTTTGCATCCAGAAACTTGGCCTGGATCCATCACAGCCTTTGTCTGCTGTTGAAGAACTGCCTTCCCCACCCCCCCCCTACAATTTCCTTCATTTAGCACCATGTTCTGAGCACTAGCCTCATCTTCCCCTTGGTGTTTGACAGGTTATAATTACAATCAATCCTTTCTCTCTCTCTCTCTCTCTGCTGCTAACCTCTCATTTTCCCCAGAAAAGTGACATTTACTGCTTCCAAACCGGAGGAATGTGGACTCAGTTTACTGAAATTCTTCACATCGTGGAATGTTTCTGGGGAGGGGCTTGGCATGTCTCTCATCTGTTCATTTAAAATGAAACAGTAAGCCTTCAGTACCATCAGTGAGCACCAATGTCATGACACTCTGCTCTGCTATCCACAATGCTACTGCTTTAAGTTCATTCATTAAACAACAGTGAACTTATACAAACACAAATATAATCTCCTGTACAAGACAAGTTTCACTTCATCAAAATCTAATGGAAAGTAAATTGGACAATTACAAATGTAATCTATTGAATGTACAGAATATGAACTCAAACTGTTCATTTAAAACCAAAGCCAACTACAATGTTCCGCATGTTAATACCTTTCTGAAATCCAATCATTCATATAGAGATGCTTTTATAAGCCATACAACACTCCCACAAACTTATACAATGAGCTAAATGGGTTAAACTATTGAATGCCGTGGTTGATTGACTCGGCTCTTTATGTGGCTTCCCTTCACCTTGCCCTTCCTGCAGCAGACCTTCTGCATTGAAGGCCACTGAACTTACTTTCAGTTTCACACCTGGTCTGGTCCCTTTCACAGAGGGAATACAGACTTAACTGAAGCACATCAGTCTGTCTGTACAATCAACACCTCAAGAGCAGCACCTTACCTAATTATGCTAGTCACTCAATATTTGCATGCACGTTTAAACATAATACACATCGGTATTCACAGCTGCTTGACAGCTGATTACTTGGGGTGGGTCCATAAAAGCTAGCACTAATCTTGAACCTAATTCCCATGCCCTATTCCCAACTTCCAGATTTTCCGCTGCTGAGCTGGATAGTTTGAGCTGGAAATTTCCTGCTTTGCTGTGAGTGACTTGGAAAAGAAGAGACCGCAGTTGTCACGATGGTCACTGTGGGAGCAGTATGACGTGGATGAAGAGCAGAGTGCAGAAACTATGCACAGCTCAGTGTCCAGGCCGGCTGGTTAGAAGACTCTTTCCTGGTTCTGGCTCTCACTTATAGAGTTATAGAGTTGTAGAGCATGGAGACAGGCCCTTTGGCACATACTGGTCCAGCCTGAACAAAATGCTAACCTCATTTCCCTGCACTTGGCCCACATCCTTCTAATCCTTTCCTGTCCATGTATTTGTCCAAATGCCTTTTGAATGTTGTTAATGTACCCTCTTCAACTACTTCCGCTGGCAGCTCATTCCATATACCATTCTCCATGTAAAAAAAAGTTGCCCCTCAGGTTCACTTTTATCCTTTCCCCTCTAACCTCAAACTGATGCCCTCTAACCTCGATTCCCCAACCCTGGGAAAAAGACTGAGCGCATTCAGCCTATCCATGCCTCTCATGATCTTATGCACTTCTGTAAGATTTCCACCTCAGTCTCCTATGCTGTAAAGAAAAAAACTTCTAGCTTGACCAATCTGTCCCTATAACTCAGAGCCTTGAGTCCTGGCAACATCCTTGTAAATTTCTTCTGCACTCTTTCCAATTTAATAACATCCTTCCTGACAGAACTGAACACAAAACTCCAAGTGTAGCCTCACCAATGTCCTATACAACTGCAACATAATGTCGCAACTTTGATACTCACGCCCTGACTGCTGAAGGCCAGTGTGCCAAAAGCTTTCTTCACTGCCCTGTCTATCTGTGACTCCACTTTCAGAGAATCGTGCACCTCAACTCCAAGGTCCCTCCGTTCCATTACACTCCTTAAGGCCCGACCAGTCACGATGAAACTCCTACGTTGATTTGACTTTCCAAAATGCAAGAGCTCACACTTATCTATATTAAACTCCATTTGCCATTTCCCAGCCCACTTCCCCAGCTGATCAAGATCCTGCTGCAGTTCCTGATAACCTTCCTCACTGTCCACAATACCTTCTATTTTAGCGTCATCTACAAACTTACTAATCATGTACATTCTCATCCAAACAAACAGCAATGGATCCAGCACCAATCCCTAAGGCACTCCTCTTACTTTCTCATGTCCCGCCCACTTATCATGGTTCCCTTTTACACCAAGTCAACTTATGTCCCATACAAACCCCATCATCCCTTCCAGCCCCCATGTAAATTCATTCCAATTCATCAGTCTCAGTCAGATCTTAGTAGCCATGCGGTGATTAAAATAAAGAAATTAAAGCTCTAGAAATCTAACACTGTGCTCATAAAAAGACTTGATCATAAAATAAATTTCCATTCACAAAAGCCTATTAAAAACTACTTTTGATTCTCAAGTGTTGGCAGATGAGCTGGAGTTAAGGGTGCGTACAACTGGACATTTGACTGGCAACAGACCTCTGATTGGTCTGCGGACTGGAATGGCAAAGGGATTCTGCCACCAGCAACAATGCGATTGGTCACATCAGGAAGGTGTACTGTTGGCAGCTGTGAACATGATACAGGAAGCTATCAGACTTATACATGTTCAGACAATCTCTCTGTTCTCTGCAGTAAAACTTATTTAAGCCCGATAACACCAATTCATTCATCCTTCAGCAGCCTCTATAAGTTGACTTTTAATTAAGAAGTCAGAGATATTTATAAGTTCTAACCAGCCTTCTGATAAAATCTGGAAAAGGAACACCGAGAAGCAGCATTCTGATTAGCCTAAGGATCATCTCAGTAGGTCTTGTGAACATGAACCATCGATCAGTTTTCCCAGTTTTCTCTCCATTCATAAAACCCTTTGTGTGTGTTTGTGTATGTATGTGTATGCGTTTGTGTGTACGTAGGTGTGTTTGCCTGTTTGTGTGTCTGTGCTTGTGTTTGTACGTGTGTGTCCGTATCTCTGTGTTTGTGTGCATGTGCATGTATATGAGTCAGTGTGCGTTTTTCTGTGTGTGTGCATGTTTAGGTTATAGTTTTAGCCAGTAGAATTAGATGCTGATGGTTCATAATTGTTTACCTGCAGCTCATTTCAATTATTAAAGAACTGGGGATCCTAATAAATGTCGAATTGTGACAGTTAAACAGATTTTGCCCACATTTATCCTGTACATTTGTGGAGTAAGACTCATGAAACACTCGAAATTGGGACTTCCACATCGGGAATAGGTCCTCGGGAAAAGGCATGTAGTGTCTTTCTAGCTCTGCAAATATCTGCAGCTAATCATCGCTTTCACATCAAGGCGTTTCCAGGTCAGTTATAAAGAAGGCATCAACTCTGGAGGAGGGCAGGAACCTGTCAGAAACACCCGTAGAGCGTTTCCAAGATTAGCTTCCGATTGTTGTGTGGACTGGTGCTGTAAGTGTGTAATCTAGCCACACAGTTTATTCACCAGACAGTTTCTGCTGCGCATAGAGAGAGAATTGCAAAAACAAAATCATGATATGCAAATATAAACTGCAAGGGGGAGATTATGGGGATGAAATTAGACTTAGGCAGGAACAACAGAATCACATCTGCCCACTGTTAAAGGACGTGCTAATAACCATCTGTAATGACATCTGTAAAACTGAGTGTGAGATAGACTATAAAACAAGCCAACCCATTTGATCAATCCTGTGGTGGAGTCCCTGCTGAACTGCTGAACCGAGACCTCCTCAGTGACTTGGTGTTTCATTTCCAAAGCGGGGTAATCCCTACAAACAGGAAAACAAAAACAAATCTACTTTCAGGATGTGAGGAGCTTACCAGTGGCTGCTCAGCAAAGGGTTCCTGGTGACTGGTGAACTCTCATGTCGAATTTCCTCCCAGCTTGCTGCTGAGCAGCCTGGATGGTTAGTATCCAGAGTGGCATCTAACTGGGCTCCTGTTCCAGTTCGGAAAGTTTCAGCTGGGGCGGATTTCACTCCTGACACTTGACTGACATTTCAGGGCGTCTCGTCAGTTTCACAGTCTCTGATCGGACTCTGCATAGTCTGGGGTTCAGAGGGGTAGCCATGCTGAGCTGTCATCTCCTGGGGACAGACTGTGATTGTTTACTGGGGGTGGGGAATTTGAGAAGGGGGGTGGAGAAAGGGAAGAAGGTGGTTGTAGGTGAGGAAGGGACAGAAAAGGGAACTGGACATAGACAATGTTCACTGGGAGAGCTAACCAGCAGTTACACTCCAATGAAGGGTAAACAGCCCCATAACTGATCAAGCAGCATCCGAGGAGCAGGAAAATCAACATTTTTAGCAAAAGCCCTTCATCAGGAATCCTGACCTGCTGTGCTTTTCCAGCACTACTCTAATCCTGACTCTAATCTCCAGCATCTGCAGTACCCACCTCCACTTAGCCCCAGAACTGCACAGGGTTCAGAGGGCACAGTTCAAAGGATTGTTTGGCCCACAGCAAAGAGATACAAAGGAGGATGTTTGATTTGATTGAGTGCACTGGGTGGCTGGGTAACGGTGGATGGTTTAGTGGCTGCAGGATGTGTTATTGGAGTGACGGATAAAACACAAGGCAGAGGTAAGTTCCACAAAGCAACTTACCCAGATTTTAACCCCCACAACTACAATCGTGCTGTGCCGTTGAGGATTCTGTGGTGTAAATTTGCAACTCAGGGACCAACAGCAGCTGCTTCCTGTCTGATTCAATCCAACCTGCAATGTCTCTTTATATTTTATTTTCTTCCATCCCGAAGTGTTGTCACACGCACCCTTCCAACCACCAAAATTACCGGGCCTATTTTGTTTTGCTTTTTTTCCAAACTAGCAACCATTGCCAGTAAAAGCACCAAATTGCATATTTACAAGCAAAGCCCATTATAGGCAAAGTAACCATCAAAGGCGACGGGGAGACGGTTGCAAGAGCAGGAAGGGACTAAATCAAAATGGAGTTGGAGCTGGGAAAGTAAAGCACTGCGTCTCCCCCTGCAGTGCCCCCTCTCTCTAAAGGCAACATGGCACCGTGTGCTCCCTCTCCAAGGATATCCTGGCATGAAAATAGCTGCAGAAGAGGGGAAGCAGGCAGCACGGCCCACTGCCTGGTTTATTGCCAGCCTGGCCAGCCCCAGGAGCAGACCCATGCAGAGGCCCTCTGATCTGTTCACACCCCTCCTCACCAAAGATCAGGAGCATTGGGCTAAAGTGCAAACAGCAACGTGTTTTTTAATCAACGAATGGGTGACCAGAAGGGGGTGTCGGTTTAATGCCCAGCTTAGTAACAGGCCGTATGTACCAACCAGCCAGTGTAAATAGTCTTCCATTCCTTTCACTCTCAGGCATGTACTTAGCTTCTCCTTCAGTATCTTGAAGTCTCAGCCTTTCTCTATAACCTAAACCTTCCATACCTGGCAACATCCTGATAAATCTCTTCTGAACCCTCACTAGCTTAACAATATCCTTCCGATAACAGGGAGACCAGGAGTGTATGCACTTTATCACTGGAGCACAGGAGGTTAAGAGATGACCTTTTAGAGGTTTATAAAATAATAACGAGTGTGGACAGGGTGAATGGAAGGTGTCTTTTCCTTCGGATTGGGCATTTCAAAATGAAGGAGGGCATATTTTTAAAGTGAGAGGTGAGAGACATAAAAAGGGGCAATTTTTTAACGCAGAGGATGGTTCATGTGGGGAATGAATGTCCAAGGATAGTGATGGAGGCGGGTACAGTTACAACATTTAAAAGGGAGATGGTGAGGCCTGCAGATGCTGGAAATCAGAGTTGAGAGTGTGGTGCTGGAAAGGCACAGCAGGTCAGGCAGCATCCAAGGAGCAGGAGAGTCGACGTTTCAGGCCCAGCCCTTCATCCGGTCCGAAACGTCAATTTTCCTGCTCCTCGGATGCTGCCTGTCCTGCTGCGCCTTTCCAGCACCACACTCTCAACTACGACATTTAAAAGACATTTAGATGAGTGCATGAATGGGAAAGGTTTGGAGGGATATGGGCCAAGTGCAGGCAGGTGGGGCTAGATCAGTTTGGGATTATGTTTGGCAAGGACTGGTTGCACCACTGGTTTCAGTAAGACTCTATCACTTACATCATCGGTTCTCAGCAAGAGTGCAATCCAATGCAGGCTGACTTCACATCAAATGAGTACTTTAGTGATTTCAGCTTCCCCCTTCTCCAGGTTGGCAATGTGGTGTGCAGGCTGAGAATCCTGGAGGACTTGATAGTACAGTCCTGTCTGAGACCAGCCCCACCCTGCATCGAATCTCTGGGCAGTGGGACCTGCCCACGGCTCCAGCAGAACTCAGTAGGACTTCAAACTGTTTCCTCTTTCTCTTCCTGCACATTGCAGCCTGTTTAGAAAGGCTTCCTGTTGCAAATTCAAATCTAATTTCTTGCGAATATTTTTCAGTGATAAGCAGGGGAAATTAACATCTTATTTTTAAAAAAAAACGGTGCCACATTACTCGAGGGTGGATAGCTTTCTGACAGGAGCTCAACGTTTCCAGAAAACGCCATACTTTAAAAACACCAGCAACAAAATATTTCACTTCATTTCTGGCCATGTGTTCAGCCATGAGGGAAGCTGCACAGAAACAGTGGGGCAGTCCATCTTCCAGTTAAACCACAGCTAACCTGTAACCCAATGACATTTATAACCCATATTCCTCACTAACTTTATCAAGTAAACATCTAACAATGTCACTCTTAAAACTTGTAATTGTCTTTGTATCTGCTTGGGGGAAAGGGGGAGAGAGATCGAGCTGTTTCTTCTCTCTGTTCTGTGACAACCTGCATAATTTCATTTGTGAATTGGGTTTGATGAGAGAAGTTTTATATTTTTCGAAACAGTGAAGTGAATGGGAAGAAAGATGTGCTGAGAGATGCAGTGGATATTCCTGGCAATAGTTCGTGTTTTATACCTACACTGACAAATATTAAAGTGAATCCCACACTGTCAAACATTAAATTGAATCCTACACTAAAACATAGAAGATTAAAGCACAGTGCAAGCCCTTCAGCCCAACCTGCCAAACCAATCTGAAGCCCATCTAACCTACACTATTCCAATCTCAGCCATTGGCTTACCTAATCTCTATTTAAATACTGTTAAAGTTGGAGAGTCTACTACTGTTGCAGGTAATGTGTTCCACGCCTCGACTAAACCGTGATATCTGTCCTTTATCTATCACCCCTCAATTTAAAGCTATGTCCCCTCGTGCTAGCCATCACCATCCTCAGAAATAGGCTCTCCTTGTCCACCCTATCTAACACTGATTATCTTATATGTCTCAATTCAGTCACCTCTCAACCTTCTTCTCTCTAAAGAAAACAGCCTCAAGTCCCTCAGCCTTTCCTCGTAAGACCTTCCCTCCATACCAGGCAACATCCTAGTAAATCTCCTCTGAACCCTTTCCAAAGTTTCCACATCCTTCCTATAATGCAGTGACCAGAACCATATGCCAATTGTGGCCACATCAGAGTTTTGTACAGCTGCAGTATTGATCTCATGGTTCTGATACTCAATCCATGTACTAATAAAAGCTAACACACCATGTACCCTCTTAATAACCATGTCAACCTGGGTGGCAACTTTCAAGAATCTATGTACATGGACACCGAGATATCTCTGCTCATCTACACTACCAAAAAGCTTACCATTAGGCCACAACTCTAGATTCCCGCTACTCCTTCCAAAAGTGAATTACCTCACACTTTTCTGCATTAAACTCCATTTGCCACCTCTCAGCCCAGCTCTGCAGCTTATCTTTGTCCCTCTGTAACCTATAACATCCTTTGCCACTATCCACAATTTTACGGACCTTAGTGTGATCTACAAATTTACTAACCCATCCTTTTATGCCCTCATCAAGTTGATTTATAAAAATGACAAAACAACAGTGGACCCAAAACAAATCCTTGCAGTACCCCACTAGTAACTGAACTCCAGGATGAGTATTTCCCATACCACCACTCTCAGCTAACCAATTTCTGATCCAAACTGCTAAATCACCCTCAATCCCATGCAATAGCCTACAGTGGGAAACCTAACAAAATGCCTTAATGAAACCCATATACAACACATCAATCACTTTACCCGCATCTACCTGTTTGGTCACCTTCTCAAATAACTCAATAAGGTTTGTGAGGCATGACCTACCCTTCACAAAGCTGTATTGACTATCCCTAATTAACTTATTCCTCTCTAGATGATTTTAAATCCTATCTCTTATAACCCTTTCCAACACTTTGCCCACAACTGAAGTAAGACTCACTGGTCTATAATTTCCAGGGTTGTCTCTACTCCCATTTTTGGACAAGGGGGGAACATTTGCTATCCTCCAGTCTTCTGGCACTATTCCTGCAGACAATGAGAACATAAAGATCAAAGCCAAGGCTCAGCAATCTCCTCACTGACTTCCCAGAGGATCCTAGGATAAATCTCATCTAACCCAAGGGATTTATCTATTTTCACACTTTCCAAAATTGCTAACACCTCATCCTTATATATCTCAATTCCATCTTATCTAGTAGCCTGTATCTCAGTATTCTCCTTGACCACATTGTCTTTTTCTAGTGTGAATACTGATGAAAAATATTCATTTAACGCTTCCCCTATCTCCTCTGACTCCACGCACAACTTCCCACTACTATGCTTTATTGGTCCTAATCTTACTCTAGTCAATCTTTTATTCATGATATAGCTATAGAAAGCCTGAAGGTTTTCCTTCATCCTATCTGTCAATGACTTCTCATGTCCCTTCCTGGCTCTTCTCAGCTCTCTCTTTAGGTTTTTCCAGGCAAACCTGTAGCTCTCTAATGCCCTTACTGAGCCATCTCATCCTAACATAAGCCCTCTTCTTCTTCTTGACAAGAGATACAACTTGCACAGTAAACCATGGCTCCCGCGCTCAACAACTCCCTCCTTGCCTGACTGATACATACTTATCAAGGACCTGTAGTAGCTGGTCCTTGAATAAGCTCCATATTTCAATTGTGTTCATCACCTGCAGTTTCCTTCCACGACCTATGCATCCAAAATCTTGCCTAATCGCATTGTAATTGCCTTTCCCCCAGCTATAATTCTTGGCCGGTGATATATACCTGTCCCTTTCCATCACTAACGTCAACATAACCGAATTATGGTCACTATCATCAAAGTGCTCACCTAACTCCAAATCTAACCTGGCCAGGTTCATTACCCAGAACCAATTCCAATGTGAGTTCACTCCGTGTTGGCTTGTCTACAATGTTAAACATTAAGGTGAATCCAACACTGTTAAACATTAAGGTGAATCCAACACTGTTAAACATTAAGGTGAACCTTACACTGTTAAACATTAAGGTGAACCCTACACTGTTAAACATTAAGGTGAATCCTACACTGTTAAACATTAAGGTGAACCCTACACTGTTAAACATTAAGGTGAATCCTAAACTGTTAAACATTAAGGTGAATCCTAAACTGTTAAACATTAAGGTGAATTCTACACTGTTAAAAATTAAGGTGAATCCTACACTGTTAAACATTAAGGTGAATCCTAAACTGTTAAACATTAAGGTGAATCCTACACTGTTAAACATTAAGGTGAATCCTAAACTGTTAAACATTAAGGTGAATCCTACACTGTTAAACATTAAGTCAAATCCTACAATGTCAAACATTAAGGTGAATCCTACACTGTCAAACATTAAGGTGAATCCTACACTGTCAAACATTAAGGTGAATCCTACACTGTTAAACATTAAGGTGAATCCTACACTGTTAAACATTAAGTCAAATCCTACAATGTCAAACATTAAGGTGAATCCTACACTGTCAAACATTAAGGTGAATCCTACACTGTCAAACATTAAGGTGAATCCTACAATGTCAAACATTAAGGTGAATACAACACTGTTAAACATTAAGTCAAATCCGACAATGTCAAACATTAAGATGAACCCTGCACGGTTAAACATTAAGTCAAATCCTACAATGTCAAACATTAAGATGAACCCTGCACGGTTAAACATTAAGTCAAATCCTAAACTGTCAAACATTAAGATGAACCCTGCACGGTTAAACATTAAGTCAAATCCTACAATGTCAAACATTAAGATGAACCCTGCACGGTTAAACATTAAGGTGAATCCTACACTGTTAAACATTAAGTAAAATCCTACAATGTCAAACACTAAGGTGAATCCTACACTGTCAAATATTAAGGTGAATCCTACAATGTTAAACATTAAGTCAAATCCTACAATGTCAAACATTAAGGTGAATCCTACACTGTCAAACATTAAGGTGAATCCTACACTGTCAAACAATAAGGTGAATACAACACTGTTAAACATTAAGTCAAATCCTACAATGTCAAACATTAAGGTGAATCCTACACTGTTAAACATTGAGTAATATCCTACACTGTCAAACATTAAGGTGAACCCTACACTGTTAAACATTAAGGTGAATCCCACATTGTTAAACATTCAGTCAAATCCTACAATGTTAAACAGTAAGGTGAATCCTATACTGTCAAACATTAAGGTGAACCCTACACTGTTAAACATTAAGTCCAATCCTACACTGTTAAACATTAAGGTGAATTCTACACTGTTAAACATTAAGGAGAATCCTACACTTTCAAATATTAAGGTGAATCCCGCACTGCTAAACATTAAGGGGAATCCTACACTGTTAAACATTAAGTCAAATCCTACACTGTTAAACATTAAGGTGAATCCTACACTGTCAAACATTAAGTCAAATCCTACAATGTTAAACATTAAGGTGAATCCTACACTGTTAATCATTAAGGTGAATACTACACTGTTAAAAATTAAGTCAAATCCTACACTGTCAAACATTAAGGTGAATCCTACAATGTCAACCATTAAGGTGAATCCTACACTGTTAAACATTAAGTCAAATCCTACAATGTCAAACATTAAGGTGAATCCTACAATGTCAAACATTAAGGTGAATCCTACACGGTCAAACATTAAGGTGAACCCTGCACTGTTAAACATTAAGGTGAATCCAACACTGTTAAACATTAAGGTGAATCATACATTGTCAAACATTAAGGTGAATCCTACACTGTCAAATATTAAGGTGAATCCTACACTGTTAAACATTAAGTCAAATCCTACAATGTCAAACATGAAGTCAAATCCTACAATGTCAAACATTAAGGTGAATCCTACACAGTCAAACATTAAGGTGAATCCTACACTGTCAAACATTAAGGTAAATACAACACTGTTAAACATTAAGTCAAATCCTACAATGTTAAACATTAAGGTGAATCCTACACTGTTAAACATTAAGTCATATCCTACACTGTCAAACATTAAGGTGAATCCTACACTGTCAAACATTAAGGTGAATCCTACACTGTTAAACATTAAAGTGAATCCTACACTGTTAAAGATTAAGGTGAATCCTACACTGTCAAACATTAAGTCAAATCCTACACTGTTAAACATTATGGTGAACCCTACACTGTTAAAGATTAAGGTGAATCCTACACTGTCAAACATTAAGTCAAATCCTACACTGTTAAACATTAAGGTGAATCCAACACTGTCAAACATTAAGGTGAACCCTACACTGTTAAACATAAAGGTGAATCCTACACTGTTAAACATTAATGTGAACCCTACACTGTTAAACATTAAGGTGAATCCTACACTGTCAAACATTAAGTCAAATCCTACAATGTTAAACAATAAGGTGAATCCTACACTGTTAAACATTAAGTCAACTCCTACACTGTCAAACATTAAGTTGAATCCTACACTGTTAAACATTACGGTGAATCCTACACTGTCAAACATTAAGGTGATCCCTACACTGTTAAACATTAAGGTGAAACCTACACTGTTAAACATTAAGGTGAACCCTGCACTGTTAAACATTAAGGTGAATCCTACACTGTCAAACATTAAGGTGAATCCTACACTGTTAAACATTAAGATGAATCCTACACTGTCAAACATTAAGGTGAATCTGACACTGTTAAACATTAAGTCAAATCCTACACTGTCAAACATTAAGGTGAACCCTGCACTCCTAAACATTAAGGTGAATCCTACACTGTTAAACATTAAGTCAAATCCTACAATGTTAAACATTAACTCAAATCCTACACTGTCAAACATTAAGTCAAATCCGACACTGTTAAACATTAAGGTGAATCCTACACTCTTAAACATTAAGTCAAATCCTACATTGTCAAACATTAAGGTGAATCCTACACTGTCAAACATTAATGTGAACTCTGCACTGTTAAACATTAAGGAGAATCCTACACTGTTAAACATTAAGTTGAATCCTACACTCTTAAACATTAAGGTGAATCCTACACTGTTAAACATTAAGGTGAATCCTATACTGTCAAACATTAAGGTGAACCCAGCACTATTAAACATTACGGTGAATCCTACACTGTCAAACATTAAGGTGAATCCTACACTGTTAAACATTAAGGTGAATCCTACACTGTCAAACATTAAGGTGAATCTGACACTGTTAAACATTAAGTCAAATCCTACACTGTCAAACATTAAGGTGAACCCTGCACTCCTAAACATTAAGGTGAATCCTACACTGTTAAACATTAAGGTGAATCCTACACTGTTAAACATTAAGGTGAATCCTACACTGTCAAACATTAAGGTGAACCCTGCACTGTTAAACATTAAGGTGAATCCTACACTGTCAAACATTAAGGTGAATCCTACACTGTTAAACATTAAGGTGAATCCTACACTGTCAAACATGAAGGTGAATCTGACACTGTTAAACATTAAGTCAAATCCTACACTGTCAAACATTAAGGTGAACCCTGCACTCCTAAACATTAAGGTGAATCCTACACTGTTAAACATTAAGTCAAATCCTACAATGTTAAACATTAACTCAAATCCTACACTGTCAAACATTAAGTCAAATCCTACACTGTTAAACATTAAGGTGAATCCTACACTCTTAAACATTAAGTCAAATCCTACATTGTCAAACATTAAGGTGAATCCTACACTGTCAAACATTAATGTGAACTCTGCACTGTTAAACATTAAGGAGAATCCTACACTGTTAAACATTAAGTCAAATCCAACACTGTTAAACATTAAGGTGAATCCTACACTGTTAAACATTAAGGTGAATCCTACACTGTCAAATATTAAGGTGAATCCTACACTGTTAAACATTAAGTCAAATCCTACAATGTCAAACATGAAGTCAAATCCTACAATGTCAAACATTAAGTCAAATCCTACAATGTCAAACATTAAGGTGAATCCTACACAGTCAAACATTAAGGTGAATCCTACACTGTCAAACATTAAGGTAAATACAACACTGTTAAACATTAAGTCAAATCCTACAATGTTAAACATTAAGGTGAATCCTACACTGTTAAACATTAAGTCATATCCTACACTGTCAAACATTAAGGTGAACCCTACACTGTTAAAGATTAAGGTGAATCCTACACTGTCAAACATTAAGTCAAATCCTACACTGTTAAACATTAAGGTGAATCCAACACTGTCAAACATTAAGGTGAACCCTACACTGTTAAACATAAAGGTGAATCCTACACTGTTAAACATTAATGTGAACCCTACACTGTTAAACATTAAGGTGAATCCTACACTGTCAAACATTAAGTCAAATCCTACAATGTTAAACAATAAGGTGAATCCTACACTGTTAAACATTAAGTCAACTCCTACACTGTCAAACATTAAGTTGAATCCTACACTGTTAAACATTACGGTGAATCCTACACTGTCAAACATTAAGGTGATCCCTACACTGTTAAACATTAAGGTGAAACCTACACTCTTAAACATTAAGGTGAATCCTACACTGTTAAACATTAAGGTGAACCCTGCACTGTTAAACATTAAGGTGAATCCTACACTGTCAAACATTAAGGTGAATCCTACACTGTTAAACATTAAGGTGAATCCTACACTGTCAAACATTAAGGTGAATCTGACACTGTTAAACATTAAGTCAAATCCTACACTGTCAAACATTAAGGTGAACCCTGCACTCCTAAACATTAAGGTGAATCCTACACTGTTAAACATTAAGTCAAATCCTACAATGTTAAACATTAACTCAAATCCTACACTGTCAAACATTAAGTCAAATCCGACACTGTTAAACATTAAGGTGAATCCTACACTCTTAAACATTAAGTCAAATCCTATACTGTCAAACATTAAGGTGAACCCAGCACTATTAAACATTACGGTGAATCCTACACTGTCAAACATTAAGGTGAATCCTACACTGTTAAACATTAAGGTGAATCCTACACTGTCAAACATTAAGGTGAATCTGACACTGTTAAACATTAAGTCAAATCCTACACTGTCAAACATTAAGGTGAACCCTGCACTCCTAAACATTAAGGTGAATCCTACACTGTTAAACATTAAGGTGAATCCTACACTCTTAAGCATTAAGGTGAATCCTACACTGTCAAACATTAAGGTGAACCCTGCACTGTTAAACATTAAGGTGAATCCTACACTGTCAAACATTAAGGTGAATCCTACACTGTTAAACATTAAGGTGAATCCTACAGTGTCAAACATTAAGGTGAATCTGACACTGTTAAACATTAAGTCAAATCCTACACTGTCAAACATTAAGGTGAACCCTGCACTCCTAAACATTAAGGTGAATCCTACACTGTTAAACATTAAGTCAAATCCTACAATGTTAAACATTAACTCAAATCCTACACTGTCAAACATTAAGTCAAATCCTACACTGTTAAACATTAAGGTGAATCCTACACTCTTAAACATTAAGTCAAATCCTACATTGTCAAACATTAAGGTGAATCCTACACTGTCAAACATTAATGTGAACTCTGCACTGTTAAACATTAAGGAGAATCCTACACTGTTAAACATTAAGTCAAATCCAACACTGTTAAACATTAAGGTGAATCCTACACTGTTAAACATTAAGGTGAATCCTATACTGTCAAACATTAAGGTGAACCCTGCACTGTTAAACATTAAGGTGAATGCTACACTGTCAAACATTAAGGTGACTCCTACAATGTCAAACATTAAGGAGAACTCTGCACTGTTAAACATTAAGGTAAATCCTACACTGCCAAACATTAAGTCAAATCGTACAATGTCAAACATTAAGTCAAATCCTACAATGTCAAACATTAAGGTGAATCCTACACATTTAAACATTAAGTCATATCCTACACTGTTAAACATTAAGGTGACTCCTACACTGTCAAACATTAAGGAGAACTCTGCACTGTTAAACATTAAGGTAAATCCTACACTGCCAAACATTAAGTCAAATCCTACAATGTCAAACATTAAGGTGAATCCTACACTGTCAAACATTAAGGTGAATCCTACACTGTCAAACATTAAGTCAAATCCTACAATGTTAAACATTAAGGTGAATCCTACACTGTTAAACATTAAGTCAAATCCTACAATGTCAAACATGAAGTCAAATCCTACAATGTCAAACATTAAGTCAAATCCTACAATGTCAAACATTAAGGTGAATCCTACACAGTCAAACATTAAGGTGAATCCTACACTGTCAAACATTAAGGTAAATACAACACTGTTAAACATTAAGTCAAATCCTACAATGTTAAACATTAAGGTGAATCCTACACTGTTAAACATTAAGTCATATCCTACACTGTCAAACATTAAGGTGAACCCTACACTGTTAAAGATTAAGGTGAATCCTACACTGTCAAACATTAAGTCAAATCCTACACTGTTAAACATTAAGGTGAATCCAACACTGTCAAACATTAAGGTGAACCCTACACTGTTAAACATAAAGGTGAATCCTACACTGTTAAACATTAATGTGAACCCTACACTGTTAAACATTAAGGTGAATCCTACACTGTCAAACATTAAGTCAAATCCTACAATGTTAAACAATAAGGTGAATCCTACACTGTTAAACATTAAGTCAACTCCTACACTGTCAAACATTAAGTTGAATCCTACACTGTTAAACATTACGGTGAATCCTACACTGTCAAACATTAAGGTGATCCCTACACTGTTAAACATTAAGGTGAAACCTACACTCTTAAACATTAAGGTGAATCCTACACTGTTAAACATTAAGGTGAACCCTGCACTGTTAAACATTAAGGTGAATCCTACACTGTCAAACATTAAGGTGAATCCTACACTGTTAAACATTAAGGTGAATCCTACACTGTCAAACATTAAGGTGAATCTGACACTGTTAAACATTAAGTCAAATCCTACACTGTCAAACATTAAGGTGAACCCTGCACTCCTAAACATTAAGGTGAATCCTACACTGTTAAACATTAAGTCAAATCCTACAATGTTAAACATTAACTCAAATCCTACACTGTCAAACATTAAGTCAAATCCGACACTGTTAAACATTAAGGTGAATCCTACACTCTTAAACATTAAGTCAAATCCTATACTGTCAAACATTAAGGTGAACCCAGCACTATTAAACATTACGGTGAATCCTACACTGTCAAACATTAAGGTGAATCCTACACTGTTAAACATTAAGGTGAATCCTACACTGTCAAACATTAAGGTGAATCTGACACTGTTAAACATTAAGTCAAATCCTACACTGTCAAACATTAAGGTGAACCCTGCACTCCTAAACATTAAGGTGAATCCTACACTGTTAAACATTAAGGTGAATCCTACACTCTTAAACATTAAGGTGAATCCTACACTGTCAAACATTAAGGTGAACCCTGCACTGTTAAACATTAAGGTGAATCCTACACTGTCAAACATTAAGGTGAATCCTACACTGTTAAACATTAAGGTGAATCCTACACTGTCAAACATTAAGGTGAATCTGACACTGTTAAACATTAAGTCAAATCCTACACTGTCAAACATTAAGGTGAACCCTGCACTCCTAAACATTAAGGTGAATCCTACACTGTTAAACATTAAGTCAAATCCTACAATGTTAAACATTAACTCAAATCCTACACTGTCAAACATTAAGTCAAATCCTACACTGTTAAACATTAAGGTGAATCCTACACTCTTAAACATTAAGTCAAATCCTACATTGTCAAACATTAAGGTGAATCCTACACTGTCAAACATTAATGTGAACTCTGCACTGTTAAACATTAAGGAGAATCCTACACTGTTAAACATTAAGTCAAATCCAACACTGTTAAACATTAAGGTGAATCCTACACTGTTAAACATTAAGGTGAATCCTATACTGTCAAACATTAAGGTGAACCCTGCACTGTTAAACATTAAGGTGAATGCTACACTGTCAAACATTAAGGTGACTCCTACAATGTCAAACATTAAGGAGAACTCTGCACTGTTAAACATTAAGGTAAATCCTACACTGCCAAACATTAAGTCAAATCGTACAATGTCAAACATTAAGTCAAATCCTACAATGTCAAACATTAAGGTGAATCCTACACATTTAAACATTAAGTCATATCCTACACTGTTAAACATTAAGGTGACTCCTACACTGTCAAACATTAAGGAGAACTCTGCACTGTTAAACATTAAGGTAAATCCTACACTGCCAAACATTAAGTCAAATCCTACAATGTCAAACATTAAGGTGAATCCTACACTGTCAAACATTAAGGTGAATCCTACACTGTCAAACATTAAGTCAAATCCTACAATGTTAAACATTAAGGTGAATCCTACACTGTCAAACATTAACGTGAATCCTACACTGTTAAACATTAAGTCAAATCCTACAATGTCAAACATTAAGGTGAATCCTACAATGTCAAACATTAAGGTGAATCCTACACTGTCAAATATTAAGGTGAATCCTACACTGCTAAACATTAAGTCAAATCCTACAATGTCAAACATGAAGTCAAATCCTACAATGTCAAACATTAAGTCAAATCCTACAATGTCATACATTAAGGTGAATCCTACACTGTCAAACATTAAGGTGAATCCTACACTGTCAAACATTAAGGTAAATACAACACTGTTAAACATTAAGTCAAATCCTACAATGTTAAACATTAAGGTGAATCCTACACTGTTAAACATTAAGTCATATCCTACACTGTTAAACATTATGGTGAACCCTACACTGTTAAAGATTAAGGTAAATCCTACACTGCCAAACATTAAGTCAAATCCTACAATGTCAAACATTAATTCAAATCCTACAATGTCAAACATTAATTCAAATCCTACAATGTCAAACATTAAGGTGAATCCTACACTGTCAAATATTAAGTCAAATCCTACAATGTTAAACATTAAGGTGAATCCTACACTGTCAAACATTAAGGTGAATCCTACACTGTTAAAAATTAAGTCAAATCCTACACTGTCAAACATTAAGGTGAATACTACAATGTCAACCATTAAGGTGAATCCTACACTGTTAAACATTAACTCAAATCCTACAATGTCAAACATTAAGGTGAATCCTACACTGTTAAACATTAAGGTGAATCATACAATGTCAAACATTAAGGTGAATCCTACACTGTCAAATATTAAGGTGAATCCTACACTGCTAAACATTAAGTCAAATCCTACAATGTCAAACATGAAGTCAAATTCTACAATGTCAAACATTAAGGTGAATCCTACACTGTCAAACATTAAGGTGAATCCTACACTGTCAAACATTAAGTCAAATCCTACAATGTTAAACATTAAGGTGAATCATACACTGTTAAACATTAAGTCATATCCTACACTGTTAAACATTATGGTGAATCCTACACTGTTAAACATTAAGTCAAATCCTACACTGTCAAACATTAAGTTGAATCCTACACTCTTAAACATTAAGGTGAATCCTACACTGTTAAACATTAAGGTGAATCCTACACTGTCAAACATTAAGGTGAACCCTGCACTGTTAAACATTACGGTGAATCCTACACTGTCAAACATTAAGGTGAATCCTACACTGTTAAACATTAAGGTGAATCCTACACTATCAAACATTAAGGTGAATCTGACACTGTTAAACATTAAGGTGAATCCTACACTGTCAAACATTAAGGTGAACCCTGCACTGTTAAACATTAAGGTGAATCCTACACTGTCAAACATTAAGGTGAATCCTACACTGTCAAACATTAAGGTGAATCTGACACTGTTAAACATTAAGTCAAATCCTACACTGTCAAACATTAAGGTGAACCCTGCACTCCTAAACATTAAGGTGAATCCTACACTGTTAAACATTAAGTCAAATCCTACAATGTTAAACATTAACTCAAATCCTACACTGTCAAACATTAAGTCAAATCCTCCACTGTTAAACATTAAGGTGAATCCTACACTCTTAAACATTAAGTCAAATCCTACATTGTCAAACATTAAGGTGAACTCTGCACTGTTAAACATTAAGGAGAATCCTACACTGTTACACATTAAGTCAAATCCAACACTGTTAAACATTAAGGTGAATCCTACACTGTTAAACATTAAGGTGACTCCTACAATGTCAAACATTAAGGAGAACTCTGCACTGTTAAACATTAAGGTAAATCCTACACTGCCAAACATTAAGTCAAATCGTACAATGTCAAACATTAAGTAAAATCCTACAATGTCAAACATTAAGGTGAATCCTACACATTTAAACATTAAGTCATATCCTACACTGTCAAACATTAAGGAGAACTCTGCACTGTTAAACATTAAGGTAAATCCTACACTGTCAAACATTAAGTCAAATCCTACAATGTCAAACATTAAGGTGAATCCTACACTGTCAAACATTAACGTGAATCCTACACTGTTAAACATTAAGTCAAATCCTACAATGTCAAACATTAAGGTGAATCCTACACTGTTAAACATTAAGGTGAATCATACAATGTCAAACATTAAGGTGAATCCTACACTGTCAAATATTAAGGTGAATCCTACACTGCTAAACATTAAGTCAAATCCTACAATGTCAAACATGAAGTCAAATCCTACAATGTCAAACATTAAGTCAAATCCTACAATGTCAAACATTAAGGTGAATCCTACACTGTCAAACATTAAGGTGAATCCTACACTGTCAAACATTAAGGTAAATACAACACTGTTAAACATTAAGTCAAATCCTACAATGTTAAACATTAAGGTGAATCCTACACTGTTAAACATTAAGTCATATCCTACACTGTTAAACATTATGGTGAACCCTACACTGTTAAAGATTAAGGTAAATCCTACACTGCCAAACATTAAGTCAAATCCTACAATGTCAAACATTAATTCAAATCCTACAATGTCAAACATTAAGGTGAATCCTACACTGTCAAACATTAAGGTGAATCCTACACTGTTAAAAATTAAGTCAAATCCTACACTGTCAAACATTAAGGTGAATCCTACACTGTCAACCATTAAGGTGAATCCTACACTGTTAAACATTAAGTCAAATCCTACAATGTCAAACATTAAGGTGAATCCTACACTGTTAAACATTAAGGTGAATCATACAATGTCAAACATTAAGGTGAATCCTACACTGTCAAATATTAAGGTGAATCCTACACTGCTAAACATTAAGTCAAATCCTACAATGTCAAACATTAAGGTGAATCCTACACTGTCAAACATTAAGGTGAATCCGACACTGTCAAACATTAAGGTAAATACAACACTGTTAAACATTAAGTCAAATCCTACAATGTTAAACATTAAGGTGAATCCTACACTGTTAAACATTAAGTCATATCCTACACTGTTAAACATTATGGTGAATCCTACACTGTTAAACATTAAGTCAAATCCTACACTGTCAAACATTAAGTTGAATCCTACACTCTTAAACATTAAGGTGAATCCTACACTGTTAAACATTAAGGTGAATCCTACACTGTTAAACATTAAGGTGACTCCTACAATGTCAAACATTAAGGAGAACTCTGCACTGTTAAACATTAAGGTAAATCCTACACTGCCAAACATTAAGTCAAATCGTACAATGTCAAACATTAAGTAAAATCCTACAATGTCAAACATTAAGGTGAATCCTACACATTTAAACATTAAGTCATATCCTACACTGTCAAACATTAAGGAGAACTCTGCACTGTTAAACATTAAGGTAAATCCTACACTGTCAAACATTAAGTCAAATCCTACAATGTCAAACATTAAGGTGAATCCTACACTGTCAAACATTAACGTGAATCCTACACTGTTAAACATTAAGTCAAATCCTACAATGTCAAACATTAAGGTGAATCCTACACTGTTAAACATTAAGGTGAATCATACAATGTCAAACATTAAGGTGAATCCTACACTGTCAAATATTAAGGTGAATCCTACACTGCTAAACATTAAGTCAAATCCTACAATGTCAAACATGAAGTCAAATCCTACAATGTCAAACATTAAGTCAAATCCTACAATGTCAAACATTAAGGTGAATCCTACACTGTCAAACATTAAGGTGAATCCTACACTGTCAAACATTAAGGTAAATACAACACTGTTAAACATTAAGTCAAATCCTACAATGTTAAACATTAAGGTGAATCCTACACTGTTAAACATTAAGTCATATCCTACACTGTTAAACATTATGGTGAACCCTACACTGTTAAAGATTAAGGTAAATCCTACACTGCCAAACATTAAGTCAAATCCTACAATGTCAAACATTAATTCAAATCCTACAATGTCAAACATTAAGGTGAATCCTACACTGTCAAACATTAAGGTGAATCCTACACTGTTAAAAATTAAGTCAAATCCTACACTGTCAAACATTAAGGTGAATCCTACACTGTCAACCATTAAGGTGAATCCTACACTGTTAAACATTAAGTCAAATCCTACAATGTCAAACATTAAGGTGAATCCTACACTGTTAAACATTAAGGTGAATCATACAATGTCAAACATTAAGGTGAATCCTACACTGTCAAATATTAAGGTGAATCCTACACTGCTAAACATTAAGTCAAATCCTACAATGTCAAACATTAAGGTGAATCCTACACTGTCAAACATTAAGGTGAATCCGACACTGTCAAACATTAAGGTAAATACAACACTGTTAAACATTAAGTCAAATCCTACAATGTTAAACATTAAGGTGAATCCTACACTGTTAAACATTAAGTCATATCCTACACTGTTAAACATTATGGTGAATCCTACACTGTTAAACATTAAGTCAAATCCTACACTGTCAAACATTAAGTTGAATCCTACACTCTTAAACATTAAGGTGAATCCTACACTGTTAAACATTAAGGTGAATCCTACACTGTCAAACATTAAGGTGAACCCTGCACTGTTAAACATTACGGTGAATCCTACACTGTCAAACATTAAGGTGAATCCTACACTGTTAAACATTAAGGTGAATCCTACACTGTCAAACATTAAGGTGAATCTGACACTGTTAAACATTAAGTCAAATCCTACACTGTCAAACATTAAGGTGAACCCTGCACTCCTAAACATTAAGGTGAATCCTACACTGTTAAACATTAAGGTGAATCCTACACTCTTAAACATTAAGGTGAATCCTACACTGTCAAACATTAAGGTGAACCCTGCACTGTTAAACATTAAGGTGAATCCTACACTGTCAAACATTAAGGTGAATCCTACACTGTTAAACATTAAGGTGAATCCTACACTGTCAAACATGAAGGTGAATCTGACACTGTTAAACATTAAGCCAAATCCTACACTGTTAAACATTAAGGTGAATACAACACTGTTAAACATTAAGTCAAATCCTACAATGTTAAACATTAAGGTGAATCCCACACTGTTAAACATTAAGTCATATCCTACACTGTTAAACATTATGGTGAATCCTACACTGTTAAACATTAAGTCAAATCCTACACTGTCAAACATTAAGTTGAATCCTACACTCTTAAACATTAAGGTGAATCCTACACTGTTAAACATTAAGGTGAATCCTACACTGTCAAACATTAAGGTGAACCCTGCACTGTTAAACATTACGGTGAATCCTACACTGTCAAACATTAAGGTGAATCCTACACTGTTAAACATTAAGGTGAATCCTACAGTGTCAAACATTAAGGTGAATCTGACACTGTTAAACATTAAGTCAAATCCTACACTGTCAAACATTAAGGTGAACCCTGCACTCCTAAACATTAAGGTGAATCCTACACTGTTAAACATTAAGGTGAATCCTACACTCTTAAACAATAAGGTGAATCCTACACTGTCAAACATTAAGTCAAATCCTACACTGTTAAACATTAAGGTGAATCCTACACTCTTAAACATTAAGTCAAATCCTACATTGTCAAACATTAAGGTGAACTCTGCACTGTTAAACATTAAGGAGAATCCTACACTGTTAAACATTAAGTCAAATCCAACACTGTTAAACATTAAGGTGAATCCTACACTGTTAAACATTAAGGTGACTCCTACAATGTCAAACATTAAGGAGAACTCTGCACTGTTAAACATTAAGGTAAATCCTACACTGCCAAACATTAAGTCAAATCGTACAATGTCAAACATTAAGTCAAATCCTACAATGTCAAACATTAAGGTGAATCCTACACATTTAAACATTAAGTCATATCCTACACTGTTAAACATTAAGGTGACTCCTACACTGTCAAACATTAAGGAGAACTCTGCACTGTTAAACATTAAGGTAAATCCTACACTGCCAAACATTAAGTCAAATCCTACAATGTCAAACATTAAGGTGAATCCAACACTGTCAAACATTAAGTCAAATCCTACAATGTAAAACATTAAGGTGAATCCTACACTGTCAAACATTAACGTGAATCCTATACTGTTAAACATTAAGTCAAATCCTACAATGTCAAACATTAAGGTGAATCCTACACTGTTAAACATTAAGGTGAATCATACAATGTAAAACATTAAGGTGAATCCTACACTGTCAAATATTAAGGTGAATCCTACACTGCTAAACATTAAGTCAAATCCTACAATGTCAAACATGAAGTCAAATCCTACAATGTCAAACATTAAGTCAAATCCTACAATGTCAAACATTAAGGTGAATCCTACACTGTCAAACATTAAGGTGAATCCTACACTGTCAAACATTAAGGTAAATACAACACTGTTAAACATTAAGTCAAATCCTACAATGTTAAACATTAAGGTGAATCCTACACTGTTAAACATTAAGTCATATCCTACACTGTCAAACATTATGGTGAACCCTACACTGTTAAAGATTAAGGTAAATCCTACACTGCCAAACATTAAGTCAAATCCTACAATGTCAAACATTAATTCAAATCCTACAATGTCAAACATTAAGGTGAATCCTACACTGTCAAACATTAAGGTGAATCCTACACTGTTAAAAATTAAGTCAAATCCTACACTGTCAAACATTAAGGTGAATACTACAATGTCAACCATTAAGGTGAATCCTACACTGTTAAACATTAAGTCAAATCCTACAATGTCAAACATTAAGGTGAATCCTACACTGTTAAACATTAAGGTGAATCATACAATGTCAAACATTAAGGTGAATCCTACACTGTCAAATATTAAGGTGAATCCTACACTGCTAAACATTAAGTCAAATCCTACAATGTCAAACATGAAGTCAAATCCTACAATGTCAAACATTAAGGTGAATCCTACACTGTCAAACATTAAGGTGAATCCTACACTGTCAAACATTAAGGTAAATACAACACTGTTAAACATTAAGTCAAATCCTACAATGTTAAACATTAAGGTGAATCCTACACTGTTAAACATTAAGTCATATCCTACACTGTTAAACATTATGGTGAATCCTACACTGTTAAACATTAAGTCAAATCCTACACTGTCAAACATTAAGTTGAATCCTACACTCTTAAACATTAAGGTGAATCCTACACTGTTAAACATTAAGGTGAATCCTACACTGTCAAACATTAAGGTGAACCCTGCACTGTTAAACATTACGGTGAATCCTACACTGTCAAACATTAAGGTGAATCCTACACTGTTAAACATTAAGGTGAATCCTACACTGTCAAACATTAAGGTGAATCTGACACTGTTAAACATTAAGTCAAATCCTACACTGTCAAACATTAAGGTGAACCCTGCACTCCTAAACATTAAGGTGAATCCTACACTGTTAAACATTAAGTCAAATCCTACAATGTTAAACATTAACTCAAATCCTACACTGTCAAACATTAAGTCAAATCCTACACTGTTAAACATTAAGGTGAATACAACACTGTTAAACATTAAGTCAAATCCTACAATGTCAAACATTAAGGTGAATCCTACACTGTTAAACATTAAGTCATATCCTACACTGTTAAACATTATGGTGAATCCTACACTGTTAAAGATTAAGTCAAATCCTACACTGTCAAACATTAAGTTGAATCCTACACTCTAAAACATTAAGATGAATCCTACACTGTTAAACATTAAGGTGAGTCCTACACTGTCAAACATTAAGGTGAACCCTGCACTGTTAAACATTACGGTGAATCCTACACTGTCAAACATTAAGGTGAATCCTACACTGTTAAACATTAAGGTGAATCCTACACTGTCAAACATCAAGGTGAATCTGACACTGTTAAACATTAAGTCAAATCCTACACTGTCAAACATTAAGGTGAACCCTGCACTCCTAAACATTAAGGTGAATCCTACACTGTTAAACATTAAGGTGAATCCTACACTCTTAAACGATAAGGTGAATCCTACACTGTCAAACATTAAGGTGAACCCTGCACTGTTAAACATTAAGGTGAATCCTACACTGTCAAACATTAAGGTGAATCCTACACTGTCAAACATTAAGGTGAATCTGACACTGTTAAACATTAAGTCAAATCCTACACTGTCAAACATTAAGGTGATCCCTGCAGTCCTAAACATTAAGGTGAATCCTACACTGTTAAACATTAAGTCAAATCCTACAATGTTAAACATTAACTCAAATCCTACACTGTTAAACATTAAGTCAAATCCAACACTGTTAAACATTAAGGTGACTCCTACAATGTCAAACATTAAGGAGAACTCTGCACTGTTAAACATTAAGGTAAATCCTACACTGCCAAACATTAAGTCATATCCTACAATGTCAAACATTAAGGTGAATCCTACACTGTCAAACATTAAGTCAAATTCTACAATGTAAAACATTAAGGTGAATCCTACACTGTCAACCATTAAGGTGAATCCTACACTGTTAAACATTAAGTCAAATCCTACAATGTCAAACATTAAGGTGAATCCTACACTGTTAAACATTAAGGTGAATCATACAATGTCAAACATTAAGGTGAATCCTACACTGTCAAATATTAAGGTGAATCCTACACTGCTAAACATTAAGTCAAATCCTACAATGTCAAACATGAAGTCAAATCCTACAATGTCAAACATTAAGTCAAATCCTACAATGTTAAACATTAAGGTGAAACCTACACTGTTAAACATTAAGTCATATCCTACACTGTTAAACATTATGGTGAACCCTACACTGTTAAAGATTAAGGTAAATCCTACACTGCCAAACATTAAGTCAAATCCTACAATGTCAAACATTAATTCAAATCCTACAATGTCAAACATTAAGGTGAATCCTACACTGTCAAACATTAAGGTGAATCCTATACTGTTAAAAATTAAGTCAAATCCTACACTGTCAAACATTAAGGTGAATCCTACAATGTCAACCATTAAGGTGAATCCTACACTGTTAAACATTAAGTCAAATCCTACAATGTCAAACATTAAGGTGAATCCTACACTGTTAAACATTAAGGTGAATCATACAATGTCAAACATTAAGGTGAATCCTACAATGTCAAACATTAAGGTGAATCCTACACTGTTAAACATTAAGGTGAATCATACAATGTCAAACATTAAGGTGAATCCTACACTGTCAAATATTAAGGTGAATCCTACACTGCTAAACATTAAGTCAAATCCTACAATGTCAAACATGAAGTCAAATCCTACAATGTCAAACATTAAGGTGAATCCTACACTGTTAAACATTAAGGTGAATCCTACACTGTCAAACATTAAGGTGAATCCTGCACTGTTAAACATTAAGGTGAATCCTACACTGTCAAACATTAAGGTGAATCCTACACTGTTAAACATCAAGGTGAATCCTACTCTGTTAAACATTAAGGTGAATCCTACACTGTCAAACATTAAGGTGAATCCTACACTGTCAAACATTAACGTGAATCCTACACTGTTAAACATTAAGTCAAATCCTACAATGTCAAACATTAAGGTGAATCCTACACTGTTAAACATTAAGGTGAATCATACAATGTCAAACATTAAGGTGAATCCTACACTGTCAAATATTAAGGTGAATCCTACACTGCTAAACATTAAGTCAAATCCTACAATGTCAAACATGAAGTCAAATCCTACAATGTCAAACATTAAGTCAAATCCTACAATGTCAAACATTAAGGTGAATCCTACACTGTTAAACATTAAGGTGAATCCAACACTGTCAAACATTAAGGTGAACCCTACACTGTTATACATTAAGGTGAATCCTACACTGTTAAACATTACGGTGAACCCTACACTGTTAAACATTAAGGTGAATCCTACACTGTCAAACATTAAGTCAAATCCTACAATGTTAAACAATAAGGTGAATCCTATACTGTTAAACATTAAGGTGAATCCTACACTGTTAAACATTAAGTCAAATCCTACACTGTCAAACATTAAGTTGAATCCTACACTGTTAAACATTAAGGTGAATCCTACACTCTTAAACATTAAGGTGAATCCTACACTGTTAAACATTAAGGTGAATCCTACACTGTCAAACATTAAGGTGAACCCTGCACTGTTAAACATTAAGGTGATCCCTGCACTGTTAAACATTAAGGTGAATCCTACACTGTTAAACATTAAGGTGAATCCTACACTGTCAAACATTAAGGTGAATACTACACTTTTAAACATTAAGTCAAATCCTACACTGTCAAACATTAAGGTGAACCCTGCACTGCTAAACATTAAGGTGAATCCTACACTGTTAAACATTAAGTCAAATCCTACAATGTTAAACATTAAGGTGAAGCCTACACTGTCAAACATTAAGTCATATCCTACACTGTCAAACATTAAGTCGAATCCTACACTGTAAAACATTAAGGTGAATCCTACACTGTTAAACATTAAGGTGAACCCTACACTATTAAACATTAATGTGAATCCTACACTGTCAAACATTAAGTCAAATCCTACAATGTTAAACATTAAGGTGAATCCTACACTGTCAAACATTAAGGTGAATCCTACACTCTTAAACATTAAGGTGAACCCTACACTGTTAAACATTAAGGTGAATCCTACAATGTCAAACAATAAGGTGAATCCTACATTGTCAAACATTAAAGTGAACCCTGCACTGTTAAACATTAAGGTGAATCCTACACTGATAAACATTAAGGTGACTCCTACACTGTCAAACATTAAGGAGAACTCTGCACTGTTAAACATTAAGGTAAATCCTAAACTGCCAAACATTAAGTCAAATCCTACAATGTCAAACATTAATTCAAATCCTACAATGACAAACATTAAGTCAAATCCTACACTGTTAAACATTAAGTCATACGCTAAACTGTTAAACATTATGGTGAACCCTAGACTGTTAAAGATTAAGGTGAATCCTACAATGTCAAATATTAATGTGAATCCTACACTGCTAAACATTAAGTCAAATCCTACAATGTCAAACATGAAGTCAAATCCTACAATGTCAAACATTAAGTCAAACCCTACACTGTTAAACATTAAGTCATACCCTAAACTGTTAAACATTATGGTGAACCCTAGACTGTTAAAGATTAAGGTGAATCCTACACTGTCAAAAATTAAGACAAATCCTACACTGTTAAACATTAAGGTGAATCCAACACTGTCAAACATTAAGGTGAACCCTACACTGTTAAACATTAAGGTGAATCCTACACTGTTAAACATTAAGGTGAACCCTACACTGTTAAACATTAAGGTGAATCCTACACTGTCAAACATTAAGTCAAATCCTACAATGTTAAACAATAAGGTGAATCCTACACTGTTAAACATTAAGGTGAATCCTACACTGTTAAACATTAAGTCAAATCCTACACTGTCAAACATTAAGTTCAATCCTACACTGTTTAACATTAAGGTGAATCCTACACTGTCAAACATTAAGGTGATCCCTACACTGTTAAACATTAAGGTGAATCCTACACTCTTAAACATTAAGGTGAACCCTACACTGTTAAACGTTAAGGTGAATCCTACAATGTCAAACAATAAGGTGAATCCTACACTGTCAAACATTAAAGTGAACCCTGCACTGTCAAACATTAAGGTGAATCCTACACTGTTAAACATTAAGTCAAATCCTACAATGTCAAACATTAAGGTGAATCCTACAATGTCAAACATTAACTCAATTCCTACAATGTTAAACATTAAGGTGATTCCTACACTGTCAACCATTAAGGTGAATCCTACACTGTCAAACATTAAGGTGAATCCTACAATGTCAAACATTAAGGTGAATCCTACAATGTCAAATATTAATGTGAATCCTACACTGCTAAACATTAAGTCAAATCCTACAATGTCAAACATGAAGTCAAATCCTACAATGTCAAACATTAAGTCAAATCCTACACTGTTAAACATTAAGTCATACCCTAAACTGTTAAACATTATGGCGAACCCTAGACTGTTAAAGATTAAGGTGAATCCTACACTGTCAAAAATTAAGACAAATCCTACACTGTTAAACATTAAGGTGAATCCAACACTGTCAAACATTAAGGTGAACCCTACACTGTTAAACATTAAGGTGAATCCTACACTGTTAAACATTAAGGTGAACCCTACACTGTTAAACATTAAGGTGAATCCTACACTGTCAAACATTAAGTCAAATCCTACAATGTTAAACAATAAGGTGAATCCTACACTGTTAAACATTAAGGTGAATCCTACACTGTTAAACATTAAGTCAAATCCTACACTGTCAAACATTAAGTTCAATCCTACACTGTTTAACATTAAGGTGAATCCTACACTGTCAAACATTAAGGTGATCCCTACACTGTTAAACATTAAGGTGAATCCTACACTCTTAAACATTAAGGTGAACCCTACACTGTTAAACGTTAAGGTGAATCCTACAATGTCAAACAATAAGGTGAATCCTACACTGTCAAACATTAAAGTGAACCCTGCACTGTTAAACATTAAGGTGAATCCTACACTGATAAACATTAAGGAGAACTCTGCACTGTTAAACATTAAGGTAAATCCTACACTGCCAAACATTAAGTCAAATCCTGCAATGTCAAACATTAATTCAAATCCTACAATGTCAAACATTAAGGTGAATCCTACACTGTCAAACATTAAGTCAATTCCTACAATGTTAAACATTAAGGTGAATCCTACACTGTCAAACATTAAGGTGAATCCTACACTGTTAAAAATTAAGTCAAATCCTACACTGTCAAACATTAAGTTCAATCCTACACTGTTTAACATTAAGGTGAATCCTACACTGTCAAACATTAAGGTGATCCCTACACTGTTAAACATTAAGGTGAATCCTACACTCTTAAACATTAAGGTGAACCCTACACTGTTAAACGTTAAGGTGAATCCTACAATGTCAAACAATAAGGTGAATCCTACACTGTCAAACATTAAAGTGAACCCTGCACTGTTAAACATTAAGGTGAATCCTACACCGATAAACATTAAGGTGACTCCTACACTGTCAAACATTAAGGAGAACTCTGCACTGTTAAACATTAAGGTAAATCCTACACTGCCAAACATTAATTCAAATCCTACAATGTCAAACATTAAGGTGAATCCTACACTGTCAAACATTAAGTCAATTCCTACAATGTTAAACATTAAGGTGAATCCTACACTGTCAAACATTAAGGTGAACCCTACACTGTTAAACATTAAGGTGAATCCTACACTGTTAAACATTAAGGTGAACCCTACACTGTTAAACATTAAGGTGAATCCTACACTGTCAAACATTAAGTCAAATCCTACAATGTTAAACAATAAGGTGAATCCTACACTGTTAAACATGAAGGTGAATCCTACACTGTTAAACATTAAGGTGAATCCTACACTGTTAAACATTAAGTCAAATCCTACACTGTCAAACATTAAGTTGAATCCTACACTGTTTAACATTAAGGTGAATCCTACACTGTCAAACATTAAGGTGATCCCTACACTGTTAAACATAAAGGTGAATTCTACACTCTTAAACATTTAGGAGAATCCTACACTGTTAAACATTAAGGTGAACCCTACACTGTCAAACATTAAGGTGAACCCTGCACTGTTAAACATTAAGGTGAATCCGACACTGTCGAACATTAAGGTGAATCTGACACTGTTAAACATTAAGTCAAATCCTACACTGTCAAACATTAAGGTGAACCCTGCACTGCAAAACATTAAGGTGAATCCTACACTGTTAAACATTAAGTCAAATCCTACACTGTCAAACATTAAGTCAAATCCTACACTGTTAAACATTAAGGTGAATCCTACACTCTTAAACATTAAGGTGAATCCTACACTGTTAAACATTAAGGTGAATCCTACACTGTCAAACATTAAGGTGAACTCTGCACTGTTAAACATTAAGGTGAATCCTACACTGTTAGACATTAATTCAAATCCAACACTGTTAAACATTAAGGTAAATCCTACACTGTTAAACATTAAGGTGACTCCTATACTGTCAAACATTAAGGTGAACCCAGCACTGTTAAACATTAAGATGAATCCTACACTGTCAAACATTAAGGTGACTCCTACAATGTCAAACATTAAGGAGAACTCTGCACTGTTAAACATTAAGGTAAATCCTACACTGCCAAACATTAAGTCAAATCGTACAATGTCAAACATTAAGTCAAATCCTACAATGTCAAACATTAAGGTGAATCCAACAATGTTAAACATTAAGCCATATCCTACACTGTCAAACATTAAGTCGAATCCTACACTGTAAAACATTAAGGTGAATCCTACACTGTTAAACATTAAGTCAAATCCTACACTGTCAAACATTAAGGTGAATCCTGCACTGTCAAACATTAAGTCAAATCCTACAATATTAAACATTAAGGTGAATCCTACACTGTTAAACATTAAGGTGAATCCTACACTGTCAAACATTAAGGTAAATCCTACACTCTTAAACATTAAGGTGAATCCTACACTCTTAAACATTAAGGTGAACCCTACACTGTTAAACATTAAGGTGAATCCTACAATGTCAAACAATAAGGTGTATCCTACACTGTCAAACATGAAGGTGAACCCTGCACTGTTAAACATTACGGTGAATCCAACACTGTTAAACATTAAGGTGACTCCTACACTGTCAAACATTAAGGAGAACTCTGCACTGTTAAACATTAAGGTAAATCCTACACTGCCAAACATTAAGTCAAATCCTACAAAGTCAAACATTAATTCAAATCCTACAATGTCAAACATTAAGGTGAATCCTACACTGTTAAACATTATGTCATATCCTTCACTGTTAAACATTAAGGTGAATCCTACAATGTTAAACATTAAAGTGAATCCTACAATGTTAAACATTAAGGTGTATCATTCAATGTCAAACATTAAGGCCAATCCTACACTGTCAAATATTAAGGTGAATCCTACACTGTTAAACATTAAGTCAAATCCTACAATGTCAAACATTAAGGTGAATCCTACACTGTAAAACATTAAGGTGAATCCTACACTGTTAAATATTAAGGTGAATACAACACTGTTAAACATTAAGTCAAATCCTACAATGTTAAACATTAAGGTGAATCCTACACTGTTAAACATTAAGTCATATCCTACACTGTCAAACATTAAGGTGAATCCTACACTGTTAAACATTAAACTGAATCCTACACTGTTAAAGATTAAGGTGAATCCTACACTGTCAAACATTAAGTCAAATCCTACACTGTCAAACATTAAGTGGAATCCTACACTGTTAAACATTAAGGTGAATCCTACACTGTCAAACATTAAGGTGAACCCTGCACTGTTAAACATTAAGGTGAATCCTACACTGTTAAACATTAAGTCAAATCCAACACTGTTAAACATTAAGGTGAATCCTACACTGTTAAACATTGAGGTGAATCCTACAAAGTCAAACAATAAGGTGAATCCTACACTGTCAAACATTAAGGTGATCCCTGCACTGTTAAACATTAAGGTGAATCCTACACTGTTAATCATTAAGGTGAATCCTACACTGTCAAACATTAAGTCAAATCCTACACTGTTAAACATTAAGGTGAATCCTACACTGTCAAACTTTAAGGTGAACCCTACACTGTTAAACATTAAGGTGAACCCTACACTGTTAAACATTAAGGTGAATCCTACACTGTCAAACATTAAGTCAAATCCTACAATGTTAAACATTAAGGTGGATCCTACACTGTTAAACATTAAGGTGAATCCTACACTGTTAAACATTAAGTCAAATCCAACACTGTTAAACATTAAGGTGAATCCTACACTGTTAAACATTAAGGTGAATCCTAAAATGTCAAACAATAAGGTGAATCCTACACTGTCAAACATTAAGGTGATCCCTGCACTGTTAAACATTAAGGTGAATCCTACACTGTTAAACATTAAGGTGACTCCTACACTGTCAAACATTAAGGAGAACTCTGCACTGTTAAACATTAAAGTAAATCCTACACTGCCAAACATTAAGTCAAATCCTACAACGTCAAACATTAATTCAAATCCTACAATGTCAAACATTAAGGTGAATCCTACAGTGTTAAACATTAAGTCATATCCTACACTGTTAAACATTAAGGTGAACCCTGCACTGTTAAACATTAAGATGAATCCTACATTGTTAAACATTAAGTCAAATCCTAAAATGTTAAACATTAAGGTGAATCCTACAATGTCAAACAGTTAGGTGGATCCTATACTGTCAAACAATAAGGTGAACCCTACACTGTCAAACATTAAGTCAAATCCTACACTGTTAAACATTAAGGTAAACCCTACACTGTTAAACATTAAGGTGAATCCTACACTGTCAAACAGTAAGGTGAATCCTACACTGTCAAACATTAAGGTGAACCCTACACTGTCAAACATTAAGTCAAATCGTATACTGTTAAACATTAAGGTGGATCCTACACTGTCAAACATTAAGGTGGATCTGACACTGTCAAACATTAAGGTGAATCTGACACTGTTAAACATTAAGTCAAATCCTACACCGTCAAATATTAAGGTGAACCCTGCACTGCTAAACATTAAGGTGAATCCTACACTGTTAAACATTAAGTCAAATCCTACACTGTCAAACATTAAGTCAAATCCTACACTGTCAAACATTAAGTCAAATCCTACACTGTTAAACATTAAGGTGAATCCTACACTCTTAAACATTAAGGTGAACCCTACACTATTAGACATTAAGGTGAATCCTACACTGTCAAACATTAAGTCAAATCCTACAATGTTAAACATTAAGGTGAATCCTACACTGTAAAACATTAAGGTGAGTACTACACTGTTAAACATTAAGGTGACTCCTACACTGTCAAACATTAAGGAGAACTCTGCACTGTTAAACATTAAGGTAAATCCTACACTGTCAAACATTAAGTCAAATCCTACAATGTCAAACATTAATGTGAATCCTACACTGTTAAACATTAAGTCATATCCTACACTGTTAAACATTAAGGTGAATACTACATTTTTAAACATTAAGTCAAATCCTACAATGTTAAACATTAAGGTGAATCCTACAATGTTAAACATTAAGGTGAATCATAAAATGTCAAACATTAAGGTGAATCCTACACTGTCAAATATTAAGGTGAATCCTACACTGTTAAACATTAAGTCAGATCCGACAATGTCAAACATTAAGGTGAATCCTACACTGTCAAATATTAAGGTGAATCCTACACTGTTAAACATTAAGTCAAATCCTACAATGTCAAACATTAAGGTGAATCCTACACTGTCAAACATTAAGGTGAATCCTACACTGTCAAACATTAAGGTAAATACAACACTGTTAAACATTAAGTCAAATCCTAAAATGTTAAACATTAAGGTGAATCCTACACTGTTAAACATTGAGTCATATCCTACACTGTCAAACATTAAGGTGAATCCTACACTGTCAAACATTAAGGTGAATCCTACACTGTTAAACATTAAAGTGAATTCTACACTGTTAAAGATTAAGGTGAATTCTACACTATCAAACATTAAGGCAAATCCTACACTGTTAAACATTATGGTGAACCCTAAACTGTTAAACATTAAGGTGAATCCTACACTGTAAAACATTAAGTGGAATCCTACACTGTTAAACATTAAGGTGAATCCAACACTGTCAAACATTAAGGTGAACCCTACACTGTTAAACATTAAGGTGAATCCTACACTGTCAAACATTAAGGTGAATCCTACACTGTTAAACATTAAGGTGAACCCTACACTGTTAAACATTAAGGTGAATCCTACACTGTTAAACATTAAGTCAAATCCTACACTGTCAAACATTAAGTTGAATCCTACAATGTTAAACATTAAGGTGAATCCTACACTGTCAAACATTAAGGTGAACCCTACACTGTTAAACATTAAGGTGAATCCTACACTCTTAAACATTAAGGTGAATCCTACACTGTTAAACATTAAGGTGAATCATACACTGTCAAACATTAAGGTGAACCCTGCACTGTTAAACATTAAGGTGAATCCTACACTGTTAAACATTAAGTCAAATCCTACACTGTCAAACATTAAGGTGAATCCTACACTGATAAACATTAAGGTGAATCCTACACTGTTAAACATTAAGGTGAATCCTACACTGTCAAACATTAAGGTGAAACTGACACTGTTAAACATTAAGTCAAATCCTACACTGTCAAACATTAAGGTGAACCCTGCACTGCTAAACATTAAGGTGAATACTACACTGTTAAACATTAAGTCAAATCCTACACTGTTAAACATTAAGTCAAATCCTACACTGTCAAACATTAAGGTGAATCCTACACTGTCAAACATTAAGGTAAATCCTACACTGTTAAACATTAAGGTGAATCCTACACTGTTAAACATTAAGTCAAATCCTACACTGTCAAACATTAAGGTGAATCCTACACTGATAAACATTAAGGTGAATCCTACACTGTTAAACATTAAGGTGAATCCTACACTGTCAACCATTAAGTCAAATCCTACACTGTCAAACATTAAGTTGAATCCTACACTGTTAAACATTAAGGTGAATCCTACACTGTCAAACATTAAGGTGAACCCTACACTGTTAAACATTAAGGTGAATCCTACACTCTTAAACATTAAGGTGAATCCTACACTGTTAAAC
The DNA here is from genome assembly GCF_020745735.1 of Hemiscyllium ocellatum. Lineage (NCBI taxonomy): Eukaryota > Metazoa > Chordata > Chondrichthyes > Orectolobiformes > Hemiscylliidae > Hemiscyllium > Hemiscyllium ocellatum. The sequence goes on from NC_083418.1 coordinate 17,089,646, forward strand.
ATTAAGGTGAATCATACACTGTCAAACATTAAGGTGAACCCTGCACTGTTAAACATTAAGGTGAATCCTACACTGTTAAACATTAAGTCAAATCCTACACTGTCAAACATTAAGGTGAATCCTACACTGATAAACATTAAGGTGAATCCTACACTGTTAAACATTAAGGTGAATCCTACACTGTCAAACATTAAGGTGAAACTGACACTGTTAAACATTAAGTCAAATCCTACACTGTCAAACATTAAGGTGAACCCTGCACTGCTAAACATTAAGGTGAATACTACACTGTTAAACATTAAGTCAAATCCTACACTGTTAAACATTAAGTCAAATCCTACACTGTCAAACATTAAGGTGAATCCTACACTGTCAAACATTAAGGTAAATCCTACACTGTCAAACATTAAGGTGAATCCTACACTCTTAAACATTAAGGTGAATCCTACACTCTTAAACATTAAGGTGAACCCTACACTGTTAAACATTTAGGTGAATCCTACAATGTCAAACAATAAGGTGAATCCTACACTGTCAAACATTAAGGTGAACCCTGCACTGTTAAACATTAAGGTGAATCCTACACTGTTAAACATTAAGGTGACTCCTACACTGTCAAACATTAAGGAGAACTCTGCACTGTTAAACATTAAGGTGAATCCTACACTGCCAAACATTAAGTCAAGTCCTACAATGTCAAACATTAATTCAAATCCTACAATGTCAAACATTAAGGAGAATCCTACACTGTTAAACATTAAGTCATATCCTACACTGTTAAACATTAAGGTGAATCCTACAATGTTAAACATTAAAGTGAATCCTACAATGTTAAACATTAAGGTGAATCATACAATGTCAAACATTAATGTCAATCCTACACTGTCAAATATTAAGGTGAATCCTACACTGTTAAACATTAAGTCAAATCCTACAATGTCAAACATGAAGTCAAATCCTACAATGTCAAACATTAAGTCAAATCCTACAATGTCAAACATTAAGGTGAATCCTACACTGTTAAACATTAAGGTGAATACAACACTGTTAAACATTAAGTCAAATCCTACAATGTTAAACATTAAGGTGAATCCTACACTGTTAAACATTAAGTCATATCCTACACTGTTAAACATTAAGGTGACTCCTACACTGTCAAACATTAAGGAGAACTCTGCACTGTTAAACATTAAGGTGAATCCTACACTGCCAAACATTAAGTCAAGTCCTACAATGTCAAACATTAATTCAAATCCTACAATGTCAAACATTAAGGAGAATCCTACACTGTTAAACATTAAGTCATATCCTACACTGTTAAACATTAAGGTGAATCCTACAATGTTAAACATTAAAGTGAATCCTACAATGTTAAACATTAAGGTGAATCATACAATGTCAAACATTAATGTCAATCCTACACTGTCAAATATTAAGGTGAATCCTACACTGTTAAACATTAAGTCAAATCCTACAATGTCAAACATGAAGTCAAATCCTACAATGTCAAACATTAAGTCAAATCCTACAATGTCAAACATTAAGGTGAATCCTACACTGTTAAACATTAAGGTGAATACAACACTGTTAAACATTAAGTCAAATCCTACAATGTTAAACATTAAGGTGAATCCTACACTGTTAAACATTAAGTCATATCCTACACTGTCAAACATTAAGGTGAATCCTACACTGTCAAACATTAAGTCAAATCCTACACTGTTAAAAATTATGGTGAATCCTACACTGTTAAACATTAAGGTGAATCCTACACTGTCAAACATTAAGTCAAATCCTACACTGTTAAACATTAAGGTGAATCCTACACTGTCAAACATTAAGAGGAACCCTACACTGTTAAACAATAAGGTGAACCCTACACTGTTAAACATTAAGGTGAATCCTACACTGTCAAACATTAAGTCAAATCCTACAATGTTAAACATTCAGGTGAATCCTACACTGTTAAACATTAAGGTGAATACTACACTGTTAAACATTAAGTCAAATCCTACACTGTCAAACATTAAGTTGAATCCTACACTGTTAAACATTAAGGTGAACCCTACACTGTTAATCATTAAGGTGAATCCTTCACTCTTAAACATTAAGGTGAATCCAACACTGTCAAACATTAAGGTGAATCCTACACTGTTAAACATTAAGGTGAACCCTGCACTGTTAAACATTAAGTTGAATCCTACACTGTTAAACATTAAGTCAAATCCAACACTGTTAAACATTAAGGTGAATCCTACACTGTCAAACATTAAGGTGAATCCTACACTCTTAAACATTAAGGTGAATCCTACACTCTTAAACATTAAGTCAAATCCTACACTGTCAAACATTAAGGTGAATCCTGCACTGTCAAACATTAAGTCAAATCCTACAATATTAAACATTAAGGTGAATCCTACACTGTTAAACATTAAGGTGAATCCTACACTGTCAAACATTAAGGTGAATCCTACACTCTTAAACATTAAGGTGAATCCTACACTCTTAAACATTAAGGTGAACCCTACACTGTTAAACATTAAGGTGAATCCTACAATGTCAAACAATAAGGTGTATCCTACACTGTCAAACATGAAGGTGAACCCTGCACTGTTAAACATTACGGTGTATCCTACACTGTTAAACATTAAGGTGACTCCTACACTGTCAAACATTAAGGAGAACTCTGCACTGTTAAACATTAAGGTAAATACTACACTGCCAAACATTAAGTCAAATCCTACAATGTCAAACATTAATTCAAATCCTACAATGTCAAACATTAAGGTGAATCCTACACTGTTAAACATTATGTCATATCCTTCACTGTTAAACATTAAGGTGAATCCTACAATGTTAAACATTAAAGTGAATCCTACAATGTTAAACATTAAGGTGTATCATACAATGTCAAACATTAAGGTCAATCCTACACTGTCAAATATTAAGGTGAATCCTACACTGTTAAACATTAAGTCAATTCCTACAATGTCAAACATTAAGGTGAATCCTACACTGTAAAACATTAAGGTGAATCCTACACTGTTAAATATTAAGGTGAATACAACACTGTTAAACATTAAGTCAAATCCTACAATGTTAAACATTAAGGTGAATCCTACACTGTTAAACATTAAGTCATATCCTACACTGTCAAACATTAAGGTGAATCCTACACTGTTAAACATTAAACTGAATCCTACACTGTAAAAGATTAAGGTGAATCCTACACTGTCAAACATTAAGTCAAATCCTACACTGTTAAACATTAAGGTGAATCCTACACTGTTAAACATTAAGTCAAATCCTACACTGTTAAACATTAAGTGGAATCCTACACTGTTAAACATTAAGGTGAATCCTACACTGTCAAACATTAAGGTGAACCCTGCACTGTTAAACATTAAGGTGAATCCTACACTGTTAAACATTAAGTCAAATCCAACACTGTTAAACATTAAGGTGAATCCTACACTGTTAAACATTAAGGTGAATCCTACAATGTCAAACAATAAGGTGAATCCTACACTGTCAAACATTAAGGTGATCCCTGCACTGTTAAACATTAAGGTGAATCCTACACTGTTAAACATTAAGGTGAATCCTACACTGTCAAACATTAAGTCAAATCCTACACTGTTAAACATTAAGGTGACTCCTACACTGTCAAACATTAAGGTGAACCCTACACTGTTAAACATAAAGGTGAACCCTACACTGTTAAACATTGAGGTGAATCCTACACTGTCAAACATTAAGTCAAATCCTACAATGTTAAACATTAAGGTGAATCCTACACTGTTAAACATTAAGGTGAATCCTACACTCTTAAACATTAAGTCAAATCCAACACTGTAAAACATTAAGGTGAATCCTACACTGTTAAACATTAAGGTGAATACTAAAATGTCAAACAATAAGGTGAATCCTACACTGTCAAACATTAAGGTGATCCCTGCACTGTTAAACATTAAGGTGAATCCTACACTGTTAAACATTAAGGTGACTCCTACACTGTCAAACATTAAGGAGAACTCTGCACTGTTAAACATTAAAGTAAATCCTACACTGCCAAACATTAAGTCAAATCCTACAACGTCAAACATTAATTCAAATCCTACAATGTCAAACATTAAGGTGAATCCTACAGTGTTAAACATTAAGTCATATCCTACACTGTTAAACATTAAGGTGAACCCTACACTGTTAAACATTAAGGTGAATCCTACATTGTTAAACATTAAGTCAGATCCTACAATGTTAAACATTAAGGTGAATCCTACAATGTCAAACAGTTGGGTGGATCCTATACTGTCAAACAATAAGGTGAACCCTACACTGTCAAACATTAAGTCAAATCCTACACTGTTAAACATTAAGGTGAACCCTACACTGTTAAACATTAAGGTGAATCCTACACTGTCAAACAGTAAGGTGAATCCTACACTGTCAAACATTAAGGTGAACCCTACACTGTCAAACATTAAGTCAAATCCTATACTGTTAAACATTAAGGTGAACCCTACACTGTTAAACATTAAGGTGGATCCTACACTGTCAAACATTAAGGTGAATCTGACACTGTTAAACATTAAGTCAAATCCTACACTGTCAAACATTAAGTCAAATCCTACACTGTTAAACATTAAGGTGAATCCTACACTCTTAAACATTAAGGTGAACCCTACACTATTAGACATTAAGGTGAATCCTACACTGTCAAACATTAAGTCAAATCCTACAATGTTAAACATTAAGGTGAACCCTGCACTGTTAAACATTAAGGTGAGTACTACACTGTTAAACATTAAGGTGACTCCTGCACTGTCAAACATTAAGGAGAACTCTGCACTGTTAAACATTAAGGTAAATCCTACACTGTCAAACATTAAATCAAATCCTACAATGTCAAACATTAATGTGAATCCTACACTGTTAAACATTAAGTCATATCCTACACTGTTAAACATTAAGGTGAACCCTACACTGTTAAACATTAAGGTGAATACTACATTTTTAAACATTAAGTCAAATCCTACAATGTTAAACATTAAGGTGAATCCTACAATGTTAAACATTAAGGTGAATCATAAAATGTCAAACATTAAGGTGAATCCTACACTGTCAAATATTAAGGTGAATCCTACACTGTTAAACATTAAGTCAGATCCGACAATGTCAATCATTAAGGTGAATCCTACACTGTCAAATATTAAGGTGAATCCTACACTGTTAAACATTAAGTCAAATCCTACAATGTCAAACATTAAGTCAAATCCTACAATGTCAAACATTAAGGTGAATCCTACACTGTCAAACATTAAGGTGAATCCTACACTGTCAAACATTAAGGTAAATACAACACTGTTAAACATTAAGTCAAATCCTAAAATGTTAAACATTAAGGTGAATCCTACACTGTTAAACATTGAGACATATCCTACACTATCAAACATTAAGGTGAATCCTACACTGTCAAACATTAAGGTGAATCCTACACTGTTAAACATTAAAGTGAATTCTAAACTGTTAAACATTAAGGTGAATTCTACACTATCAAACATTAAGGCAAATCCTACACTGTTAAACATTATGGTGAACCCTACACTGTTAAACATTAAGGTGAATCCTACACTGTAAAACATTAAGTCAAATCCTACACTGTTAAACATTAAGGTGAATCCAACACTGTCAAACATTAAGGTGAACCCTACACTGTTAAACATTAAGGTGAACCCTACACTGTTAAACATTAAGGTGAATCCTACACTGTTAAAGATTAAGTCAAATCCTACACTGTCAAACATTAAGGTGAATCCTACACTGATAAACATTAAGGTGAATCCTACACTGTTAAACATTAAGGTGAATCCTACACTGTCAAACATTAAGGTGAAACTGACACTGTTAAACATTAAGTCAAATCCTACACTGTCAAACATTAAGGTGAACCCTGCACTGCTAAACATTAAGGTGAATACTACACTGTTAAACATTAAGTCAAATCCTACACTGTTAAACATTAAGTCAAATCCTACACTGTCAAACATTAAGGTGAATCCTACACTGTCAAACATTAAGGTAAATCCTACACTGTAAAACATTAAGTTGAATCCTACACTGTTAAACATTAAGGTGAATACTACACTGTCAAACATTAAGGTGAACCCTACACTGTTAAACATTAAGGTGAATCCTACACTCTTAAACATTAAGGTGAATCCTACACTGTTAAACATTAAGGTGAATCATACACTGTCAAACATTAAGGTGAACCCTGCACTGTTAAACATTAAGGTGAATCCTACACTGTTAAAGATTAAGTCAAATCCTACACTGTCAAACATTAAGGTGAATCCTACACTGATAAACATTAAGGTGAATCCTACACTGTTAAACATTAAGGTGAATCCTACACTGTCAAACATTAAGGTGAAACTGAGAATGTTAAACATTAAGTCAAATCCTACACTGTCAAACATTAAGGTGAACCCTGCACTGCTAAACATTAAGGTGAATACTACACTGTTAAACATTAAGTCAAATCCTACACTGTCAAACATTAAGGTGAATCCTACACTGTCAAACATTAAGGTAAATCCTACACTGTTAAACATTAAGGTGAATCCTACACTGTCAAACATTAAGGTGAATCCTACACTCTTAAACATTAAGGTGAATCCTACACTCTTAAACATTAAGGTGAACCCTACACTGTTAAACATTTAGGTGAATCCTACAATGTCAAACAATAAGGTGAATCCTACACTGTCAAACATTAAGGTGAACCCTGCACTGTTAAACATTAAGGTGAATCCTACACTGTTAAACATTAAGGTGACTCCTACACTGTCAAACATTAAGGAGAACTCTGCACTGTTAAACATTAAGGTGAATCCTACACTGCCAAACATTAAGTCAAGTCCTACAATGTCAAACATTAATTCAAATCCTACAATGTCAAACATTAAGGTGAATCCTACACTGTTAAACATTAAGTCATATCCTACACTGTTAAACATTAATGTGAATCCTACACTGTTAAACATAAAGTCAAATCCTACAATGTCAAACATGAAGTCAAATCCTACAATGTCAAACATTAAGGTGAATCCTACACTGTTAAACATTAAGGTGAATACAACACTGTTAAACATTAAGTCATATCCTACACTGTCAAACATTAAGGAGAATCCTACACTGTTAAACATTAAAGTGAATCCTACACTGTTAAAGATTAAGGTGAATCCTACACTGTCAAACATTAAGTCAAATCCTACACTGTTAAACATTATGGTGAATCCTACACTGTTAAACATTAAGGTGAATCCTACACTGTCAAACATTAAGTCAAATCCTACACTGTTAAACATTAAGGTGAATCCTACACTGTTAAACATTAAGGTGAACCCTACACTGTTAAACATTAAGGTGAACCCTACACTGTCAAACATTAAGTCAAATCCTACAATGTTAAACATTCAGGTGAATCCTACACTGTTAAACATTAAGGTGAATACTACACTGTCAAACATTAAGTCAAATCCTACACTGTCAAACATTAAGTCAAATCCTACACTGTTAAACATTATGGTGAATCCTACACTGTTAAACATTAAGGTGAATCCTACACTGTTAAACATTAAGTCAAATCCTACACTGTCAAACATTAAGGTGAAACTGACACTGTTAAACATTAAGTCAAATCCTACACTGTCAAACATTAAGGTGAACCCTGCACTGCTAAACATTAAGGTGAATACTACACTGTTAAACATTAAGTCAAATCCTACACTGTTAAACATTAAGTCAAATCCTACACTGTCAAACATTAAGGTGAATCCTACACTGTCAAACATTAAGGTAAATCCTACACTGTTAAACATTAAGGTGAATCCTACACTGTCAAACATTAAGGTGAATCCTACACTCTTAAACATTAAGGTGAATCCTACACTCTTAAACATTAAGGTGAACCCTACACTGTCAAACATTAAGGTGAATCATACAATGTCAAACATTAATGTCAATCCTACACTGTCAAATATTAAGGTGAATCCTACACTGTTAAACATTAAGTCAAATCCTACAATGTCAAACATGAAGTCATATCCTACAATGTCAAACATGAAGTCAAATCCTACAATGTCAAACATTAAGGTGAATCCTACACTGTTAAACATTAAGGTGAATACAACACTGTTAAACATTAAGTCAAATCCTACAATGTTAAACATTAAGGTGAATCCTACACTGTTAAACATTAAGTCATATCCTACACTGTCAAACATTAAGGAGAATCCTACACTGTTAAACATTAAAGTGAATCCTACACTGTTAAAGATTAAGGTGAATCCTACACTGTCAAACATTAAGTCAAATCCTACACTGTTAAACATTAAGGTGAATCCTACACTGTTAAACATTAAGGTGAATCCCACACTGTCAAACATTAAGTCAAATCCTACACTGTTAAACATTAAGGTGAATCCTACACTGTCAAACATTAAGGTGAACCCTACACTGTTAAACATTAAGGTGAACCCTACACTGTTAAACATTAAGGTGAATCCTACACTGTCAAACATTAAGTCAAATCCTACACTGTTAAACATTAAGGTGAACCCTGCACTGTTAAACATTAAGTTGAATCCTACACTGTTAAACATTAAGTCAAATCCAACACTGTTAAACATTAAGGTGAATCCTACACTGTCAAACATTAAGGTGAATCCTACACTCTTAAACATTAAGGTGAATCCTACACTCTTAAACATTAAGTCAAATCCTACACTGTCAAACATTAAGGTGAATCCTGCACTGTCAAACATTAAGTCAAATCCTACAATATTAAACATTAAGGTGAATCCTACACTGTTAAACATTATGGTGAATCCTACACTGTCAAACATTAAGGTGAATCCTACACTGTTAAACATTAAGTCATATCCTACACTGTTAAACATTAAGGTGAACACTACACTGTTAAACATTAAGGTGAATACTACATTTTTAAACATTAAGTCAAATCCCACAATGTTAAACATTAAGGTGAATCCTACAATGTTAAACATTAAGGTGAATCATAAAATGTCAAACATTAAGGTGAATCCTACACTGTCAAATATTAAGGTGAATCCTACAATGTTAAACATTAAGTCAGATCCGACAATGTCAATCATTAAGGTGAATCCTACACTGTCAAATATTAAGGTGAATCCTACACTGTTAAACATTAAGTCAAATCCTACAATGTCAAACATTAAGTCAAATCCTACAATGTCAAACATTAAGGTGAATCCTACACTGTCAAACATTAAGGTAAATACAACACTGTTAAACATTAAGTCAAATCCTAAAATGTTAAACATTAAGGTGAATCCTACACTGTTAAACATTGAGTCATATCCTACACTGTCAAACATTAAGGTGAATCCTACACTGTCAAACATTAAGGTGAATCCTACACTGTTAAACATTAAAGTGAATTCTAAACTGTTAAACATTAAGGTGAATTCTACACTATCAAACATTAAGGCAAATCCTACACTGTTAAACATTATGGTGAACCCTACACTGTTAAACATTAAGGTGAATCCTACACTGTAAAACATTAAGTCAAATCCTACACTGTTAAACATTAAGGTGAATCCAACACTGTCAAACATTAAGGTGAACCCTACACTGTTAAACATTAAGGTGAACCCTACACTGTTAAACATTAAGGTGAATCCTACACTGTTAAACATTAAGTCAAATCCTACACTGTCAAACATTAAGTTGAATCCTACACTGTTAAACATTAAGGTGAATACTACACTGTCAAACATTAAGGTGAACCCTACACTGTTAAACATTAAGGTGAATCCTACACTCTTAAACATTAAGGTGAATCCTACACTGTTAAACATTAAGGTGAATCATACACTGTCAAACATTAAGGTCAATCCTACACTGTTAAACATTAAGTCAAATCCTACACTGTCAAACATTAAGGTGAATCCTACACTGATAAACATTAAGGTGAATCCTACACTGTTAAACATTAAGGTGAATCCTACACTGTCAAACATTAAGGTGAAACTGACACTGTTAAACATTAAGTCAAATCCTACACTGTCAAACATTAAGGTGAACCCTGCACTGCTAAACATTAAGGTGAATACTACACTGTTAAACATTAAGTCAAATCCTACACTGTTAAACATTAAGTCAAATCCTACACTGTCAAACATTAAGGTGAATCCTACACTGTCAAACATTAAGGTAAATCCTACACTGTTAAACATTAAGGTGAATCCTACACTGTCAAACATTAAGGTGAATCCTACACTCTTAAACATTAAGGTGAATCCTACACTCTTAAACATTAAGGTGAACCCTACACTGTTAAACATTTAGGTGAATCCTACAATGTCAAACAATAAGGTGAATCCTACACTGTCAAACATTAAGGTGAACCCTGCACTGTTAAACATTAAGGTGAATCCTACACTGTTAAACATTAAGGTGACTCCTACACTGTCAAACATTAAGGAGAACTCTGCACTGTTAAACATTAAGGTGAATCCTACACTGCCAAACATTAAGTCAAGTCCTACAATGTCAAACATTAATTCAAATCCTACAATGTCAAACATTAAGGTGAATCCTACACTGTTAAACATTAAGTCATATCCTACACTGTCAAACATTAAGGTGAATCCTACAATGTTAAACATTAAAGTGAATCCTACAATGTTAAACATTAAGGTGAATCATACAATGTCAAACATTAATGTCAATCCTACACTGTCAAATATTAAGGTGAATCCTACACTGTTAAACATTAAGTCAAATCCTACAATGTCAAACATGAAGTCAAATCCTACAATGTCAAACATTAAGTCAAATCCTACAATGTCAAACATTAAGGTGAATCCTACACTGTTAAACATTAAGGTGAATACAACACTGTTAAACATTAAGTCATATCCTACACTGTCAAACATTAAGGAGAATCCTACACTGTTAAACATTAAAGTGAATCCTACACTGTTAAAGATTAAGGTGAATCCTACACTGTCAAACATTAAGTCAAATCCTACACTGTTAAACATTAAGGTGAATCCTACACTGTCAAACATTAAGGTGAACCCTACACTGTTAAACATTAAGGTGAACCCTACACTGTTAAACATTAAGGTGAATCCTACACTGTCAAACATTAAGTCAAATCCTACAATGTTAAACATTCAGGTGAATCCTACACTGTTAAACATTAAGGTGAATACTACACTGTTAAACATTAAGTCAAATCCTACACTGTCAAACATTAAGTTGAATCCTACACTGTTAAACATTAAGGTGAACCCTACACTGTTAATCATTAAGGTGAATCCTTCACGCTTAAACATTAAGGTGAATCCAACACTGTCAAACATTTAGGTGAATCCTACACTGTTAAACATTAAGGTGAACCCTGCACTGTTAAACATTAAGGTGAATACTACACTGTTAAACATTAAGTCAAATCCTACACTGTCAAACATTAAGTCAAATCCTACACTGTTAAACATTATGGTGAATCCTACACTGTTAAACATTAAGGTGAATCCTACACTGTCAAACATTAAGTCAAATCCTACACTGTTAAACATTAAGGTGAATCCTACACTGTCAAACATTAAGGTGAACCCTACACTGTTAAACATTAAGGTGAACCCTACACTGTTAAACATTAAGGTGAATCCTACACTGTTAAACATTAAGTCATATCCTACACTGTTAAACATTAAGGTGAATCCTACAATGTTAAACATTAAAGTGAATCCTACAATGTTAAACATTAAGGTGAATCATACAATGTCAAACATTAATGTCAATCCTACACTGTCAAATATTAAGGTGAATCCTACACTGTTAAACATTAAGTCAAATCCTACAATGTCAAACATTAAGGTGAATCCTACACTGTTAAACATTAAGGTGAATACAACACTGTTAAACATTAAGTCAAATCCTACAATGTTAAACATTAAGGGGAATCCTACACTGTTAAACATTAAGTCATATCCTACACTGTCAAACATTAAGGAGAATCCTACACTGTTAAACATTAAAGTGAATCCTACACTGTTAAAGTTTAAGGTGAATCCTACACTGTCAAACATTAAGTCAAATCCTACACTGTTAAACATTATGGTGAATCCTTCACTGTTAAACATTAAGGTGAATCCCACACTGTCAAACATTAAGTCAAATCCTACACTGTTAAACATTAAGGTGAATCCTACACTGTCAAACATTAAGGTGAACCCTACACTGTTAAACATTAAGGTGAACCCTACACTGTTAAACATTAAGGTGAATCCTACACTGTCAAACATTAAGTCAAATCCTACAATGTTAAACATTCAGGTGAATCCTACACTGTTAAACATTAAGGTGAATACTACACTGTTAAACATTAAGTCAAATCCTACACTGTCAAACATTAAGTTGAATCCTACACTGTTAAACATTAAGGTGAACCCTACACTGTTAATCATTAAGGTGAATCCTTCACTCTTAAACATTAAGGTGAATCCAACACTGTCAAACATTAAGTCAAATCCTACACTGTTAAACATTAAGGTGAATCCTACACTGTCAAACATTAAGGTGAACCCTACACTGTTAAACATTAAGGTGAACCCTACACTGTTAAACATTAAGGTGAATCCTACACTGTCAAACATTAAGTCAAATCCTACAATGTTAAACATTCAGGTGAATCCTACACTGTTAAACATTAAGGTGAATACTACACTGTTAAACATTAAGTCAAATCCTACACTGTCAAACATTAAGTTGAATCCTACACTGTTAAACATTAAGGTGAACCCTACACTGTTAATCATTAAGGTGAATCCTTCACTCTTAAACATTAAGGTGAATCCAACACTGTCAAACATTTAGGTGAATCCTACACTGTCAAACATTAAGGTGAATCCTACACTCTTAAACATTAAGGTGAATCCTACACTCTTAAACATTAAGTCAAATCCTACACTGTCAAACATTAAGGTGAATCCTGCACTGTCAAACATTAAGTCAAATCCTACAATATTAAACATTAAGGTGAATCCTACACTGTTAAACATTATGGTGAATCTTACACTGTCAAACATTAAGGTGAATCCTACACTCTTAAACATTAAGGTGAATTCTACACTCTTAAACATTAAGGTGAATCCTACACTGTTAAACATTAAGGTGAATCCTACAATGTCAAACAATAAGGTGTATCCTACACTGTCAAACATGAAGGTGAACCCTGCACTGTTAAACATTACGGTGAATCCTACACTGTTAAACATTAAGGTGACTCCTACACTGTCAAACATTAAGGAGAACTCTGCACTGTTAAACATTAAGGTAAATACTACACTGCCAAACATTAAGTCAAATCCTACAATGTCAAACATTAATTCAAATCCTACAATGTCAAACATTAAGGTGAATCCTACACTGTTAAACATTATGTCATATCCTTCACTGTTAAACATTAAGGTGAATCCTACAATGTTAAACATTAAAGTGAATCCTACAATGTTAAACATTAAGGTGTATCATACAATGTCAAACATTAAGGTCAATCCTACACTGTCAAATATTAAGGTGAATCCTACACTGTTAAACATTAAGTCAAATCCTACAATGTCAAACATTAAGGTGAATCCTACACTGTAAAACATTAAGGTGAATCCTAAACTGTTAAATATTAAGGTGAATACAACACTGTTAAACATTAAGTCAAATCCTACACTGTTAAACATTAAGGTGAATCCTACAATGTCAAACAATAAGGTGAATCCTACACTGTCAAACATTAAGGTGATCCCTGCACTGTTAAACATTAAGGTGAATCCTACACTGTTAAACATTAAGGTGAATCCTACACTGTCAAACATTAAGTCAAATCCTACACTGTTAAACATTAAGGTGACTCCTACACTGTCAAACATTAAGGTGAAACCTACACTGTTAAACATTAAGGTGAACCCTACACTGTTAAACATTAAGGTGAATCCTACACTGTCAAACATTAAGTCAAATCCTACAATGTTAAACATTCAGGTGAATCCTACACTGTTAAACATTAAGGTGAATCCTACACTGTAAAACATTAAGTCAAATCCAACACTGTTAAACATTAAGGTGAATCCTACACTGTTAAACATTAAGGTGAATACTAAAATTTCAAACAATAAGGTGAATCCTACACTGTCAAACATTAAGGTGATCCCTGCACTGTTAAACATTAAGGTGAATCCTACACTGTTAAACATTAAGGTGACTCCTACACTGTCAAACATTAAGGAGAACTCTGCACTGTTAAACATTAAAGTAAATCCTACACTGCCAAACATTAAGTCAAATCCTACCACGTCAAACATTAATTCAAATCCTACAATGTCAAACATTAAGGTGAATCCTACAGTGTTAAACATTAAGTCATATCCTACACTGTTAAACATTAAGGTGAACCCTACACTGTTAAACATTAAGGTGAATCCTACATTGTTAAACATTAAGTCAAATCCTACAATGTTAAACATTAAGGTGAATCCTACAATGTCAAACAGTTAGGTGGATCCTATACTGTCAAACAATAAGGTGAACCCTACACTGTCTAACATTAAGTCAAATCCTACACTGTTAAACATTAAGGTGAACCCTACACTGTTAAACATTAAGGTGAATCCTACAATGTCAAACAGTAAGGTGAATCCTACACTGTCAAACATTAAGGTGAACCCTACACTGTCAAACATTAAGTCAAATCCTATACTGTTAAACATTAAGGTGAACCCTACACTGTTAAACATTAAGGTGGATCCTACACTGTCAAACATTAAGGTGAATCTGACACTGTTAAACATTAAGTCAAATCCTACACCGTCAAATATTAAGGTGAACCCTGCATTGCTAAACATTAAGGTGAATCCTACACTGTTAAACATTAAGTCAAATCCTACACTGTCAAACATTAAGTCAAATCCTACACTGTTAAACATTAAGGTGAATCCTACACTCTTAAACATTAAGGTGAACACTACACTATTAGACATTAAGGTGAATCCTACACTGTCAAACATTAAGTCAAATCCTACAATGTTAAACATTAAGGTGAACCCTGCACTGTTAAACATTAAGGTGAGTACTACACTGTTAAACATTAAGGTGACTCCTACACTGTCAAACATTAAGGAGAACTCTGCACTGTTAAACATTAAGGTAAATCCTACACTGTCAAACATTAAGTCAAATCCTACAATGTCAAACATTAAGGTGAATCCTACAATGTTAAACATTAAAGTGAATCCTACAATGTTAAACATTAAGGTGTATCATACAATGTCAAACATTAAGGTCAATCCTACACTGTCAAATATTAAGGTGAATCCTACACTGTTAAACATTAAGTCAAATCCTACAATGTCAAACATTAAGGTGAATCCTACACTGTAAAACATTAAGGTGAATCCTAAACTGTTAAATATTAAGGTGAATACAACACTGTTAAACATTAAGTCAAATCCTACACTGTTAAACATTAAGGTGAATCCTACAATGTCAAACAATAAGGTGAATCCTACACTGTCAAACATTAAGGTGATCCCTGCACTGTTAAACATTAAGGTGAATCCTACACAGTTAAACATTAAGGTGAATCCTACACTGTCAAACATTAAGTCAAATCCTACACTGTTAAACATTAAGGTGACTCCTACACTGTCAAACATTAAGGTGAACCCTACACTGTTAAACATTAAGGTGAACCCTACACTGTTAAACATTAAGGTGAATCCTACACTGTCAAACATTAAGTCACATCCTACACTGTTAAACATTAAGTCATATCCTACACTGTTAAACATTAAGGTGAACCCTACACTGTTAAACATTAAGGTGAATACTACATTTTTAAACATTAAGTCAAATCCTACAATGTTAAACATTAAGGTGAATCCTACAATGTTAAACATTAAGGTGAATCATAAAATGTCAAACATTAAGGTGAATCCTACACTGTTAAACATTAAGTCAGATCCGACAATGTCAAACATTAAGGTGAATCCTACACTGTCAAATATTAAGGTGAATCCTACACTGTTAAACATTAAGTCAAATCCTACAATGTCAAACATTAAGTCAAATCCTACAATGTCAAACATTAAGGTGAATCCTACACTGTCAAACATTAAGGTGAATCCTACACTGTCAAACATTAAGGTGAATCCTACACTGTTAAACATTAAAGTGAATTCTACACTGTTAAAGATTAAGGTGAATTCTACACTATCAAACATTAAGGCAAATCCTACACTGTTAAACATTATGGTGCACCCTACACTGTTAAACATTAAGGTGAATCCTACACTGTAAAACATTAAGTCAAATCCTACACTGTTAAACATTAAGGTGAATCCAACACTGTCAAACATTAAGGTGAACCCTACACTGTTAAACATTATGGTGAATCCTAAACTGTCAAACATTAAGGTGAATCCTACACTGTTAAACATTAAGGTCAATCCTACACTGTCAAATATTAAGGTGAATCCTACACTGTTAAACATTAAGTCAAATCCTACAATGTCAAACATTAAGGTGAATCCTACACTGTAAAACATTAAGGTGAATCCTAAACTGTTAAATATTAAGGTGAATACAACACTGTTAAACATTAAGTCAAATCCTACACTGTTAAACATTAAGGTGAATCCTACAATGTCAAACAATAAGGTGAATCCTACACTGTCAAACATTAAGGTGATCCCTGCACTGTTAAACATTAAGGTGAATCCTACACTGTTAAACATTAAGGTGAATCCTACACTGTCAAACATTAAGTCAAATCCTACACTGTTAAACATTAAGGTGACTCCTACACTGTCAAACATTAAGGTGAAACCTACACTGTTAAACATTAAGGTGAACCCTACACTGTTAAACATTAAGGTGAATCCTACACTGTCAAACATTAAGTCAAATCCTACAATGTTAAACATTCAGGTGAATCCTACACTGTTAAACATTAAGGTGAATCCTACACTGTAAAACATTAAGTCAAATCCAACACTGTTAAACATTAAGGTGAATCCTACACTGTTAAACATTAAGGTGAATACTAAAATGTCAAACAATAAGGTGAATCCTACACTGTCAAACATTAAGGTGATCCCTGCACTGTTAAACATTAAGGTGAATCCTACACTGTTAAACATTAAGGTGACTCCTACACTGTCAAACATTAAGGAGAACTCTGCACTGTTAAACATTAAAGTAAATCCTACACTGCCAAACATTAAGTCAAATCCTACCACGTCAAACATTAATTCAAATCCTACAATGTCAAACATTAAGGTGAATCCTACAGTGTTAAACATTAAGTCATATCCTACACTGTTAAACATTAAGGTGAACCCTACACTGTTAAACATTAAGGTGAATCCTACATTGTTAAACATTAAGTCAAATCCTACAATGTTAAACATTAAGGTGAATCCTACAATGTCAAACAGTTAGGTGGATCCTATACTGTCAAACAATAAGGTGAACCCTACACTGTCTAACATTAAGTCAAATCCTACACTGTTAAACATTAAGGTGTACCCTACACTGTTAAACATTAAGGTGAATCCTACAATGTCAAACAGTAAGGTGAATCCTACACTGTCAAACATTAAGGTGAACCCTACACTGTCAAACATTAAGTCAAATCCTATACTGTTAAACATTAAGGTGAACCCTACACTGTTAAACATTAAGGTGGATCCTACACTGTCAAACATTAAGGTGAATCTGACACTGTTAAACATTAAGTCAAATCCTACACCGTCAAATATTAAGGTGAACCCTGCATTGCTAAACATTAAGGTGAATCCTACACTGTTAAACATTAAGTCAAATCCTACACTGTCAAACATTAAGTCAAATCCTACACTGTTAAACATTAAGGTGAATCCTACACTCTTAAACATTAAGGTGAACACTACACTATTAGACATTAAGGTGAATCCTACACTGTCAAACATTAAGTCAAATCCTACAATGTTAAACATTAAGGTGAACCCTGCACTGTTAAACATTAAGGTGAGTACTACACTGTTAAACATTAAGGTGACTCCTACACTGTCAAACATTAAGGAGAACTCTGCACTGTTAAACATTAAGGTAAATCCTACACTGTCAAACATTAAGTCAAATCCTACAATGTCAAACATTAAGGTGAATCCTACAATGTTAAACATTAAAGTGAATCCTACAATGTTAAACATTAAGGTGTATCATACAATGTCAAACATTAAGGTCAATCCTACACTGTCAAATATTAAGGTGAATCCTACACTGTTAAACATTAAGTCAAATCCTACAATGTCAAACATTAAGGTGAATCCTACACTGTAAAACATTAAGGTGAATCCTAAACTGTTAAATATTAAGGTGAATACAACACTGTTAAACATTAAGTCAAATCCTACACTGTTAAACATTAAGGTGAATCCTACAATGTCAAACAATAAGGTGAATCCTACACTGTCAAACATTAAGGTGATCCCTGCACTGTTAAACATTAAGGTGAATCCTACACAGTTAAACATTAAGGTGAATCCTACACTGTCAAACATTAAGTCAAATCCTACACTGTTAAACATTAAGGTGACTCCTACACTGTCAAACATTAAGGTGAACCCTACACTGTTAAACATTAAGGTGAACCCTACACTGTTAAACATTAAGGTGAATCCTACACTGTCAAACATTAAGTCAAATCCTACACTGTTAAACATTAAGTCATATCCTACACTGTTAAACATTAAGGTGAACCCTACACTGTTAAACATTAAGGTGAATACTACATTTTTAAACATTAAGTCAAATCCTACAATGTTAAACATTAAGGTGAATCCTACAATGTTAAACATTAAGGTGAATCATAAAATGTCAAACATTAAGGTGAATCCTACACTGTTAAACATTAAGTCAGATCCGACAATGTCAAACATTAAGGTGAATCCTACACTGTCAAATATTAAGGTGAATCCTACACTGTTAAACATTAAGTCAAATCCTACAATGTCAAACATTAAGTCAAATCCTACAATGTCAAACATTAAGGTGAATCCTACACTGTCAAACATTAAGGTGAATCCTACACTGTCAAACATTAAGGTGAATCCTACACTGTTAAACATTAAAGTGAATTCTACACTGTTAAAGATTAAGGTGAATTCTACACTATCAAACATTAAGGCAAATCCTACACTGTTAAACATTATGGTGCACCCTACACTGTTAAACATTAAGGTGAATCCTACACTGTAAAACATTAAGTCAAATCCTACACTGTTAAACATTAAGGTGAATCCAACACTGTCAAACATTAAGGTGAACCCTACACTGTTAAACATTATGGTGAATCCTAAACTGTCAAACATTAAGGTGAATCCTACACTGTTAAACATTAAGGTGAACCCTACACTGTTAAACATTAAGGTGAATCCTACACTGTTAAACATTAAGTCAAATCCTACACTGTCAAACATTAAGTTGAATCCTACACTGTTAAACATTAAGGTGAATCCTACACTGTCAAACATTAAGGTGAACCCTACACTGTTAAACATTAAGGTGAATCCTACACTCTTAAACATTAAGGTGAATCCTACACTGTTAAAGATTAAGGTGAATCCTACACTGTCAAACATTAAGTCAAATCCTACACTGTTAAATATTAAGGTGAATCCTACACTGTTAAACATTGAGTCAAATCCTACACTGACAAACATTAAGTGGAATCCTACACTGTTAAACATTAAGGTGAATCCTACACTGTCAAACATTAAGGTGAACCCTGCACTGTTAAACATTAAGGTGAATCCTACACTGTTAAACATTAAGTCAAATCCAACACTGTTAAACATTAAGGTGAATCCTACACTGTTAAACATTAAGGTGAATCCTACAATGTCAAACAATAAGGTGAATCCTACACTGTCAAACATTAAGGTGATCCCTGCACTGTTAAACATTAAGGTGAATCCTACACTGTTAAACATTAAGGTGAATCCTACACTGTCAAACATTAAGTCAAATCCTACACTGTTAAACATTAAGGTGACTCCTACACTGTCAAACATTAAGGTGAACCCTACACTGTTAAACATTAAGGTGAATCCTACACTGTCAAACATTAAGTCAAATCCTACAATGTTAAACATTCAGGTGAATCCTACACTGTTAAACATTAAGGTGAATCCTACACTGTTAAACATTAAGTCAAATCCAACACTGTTAAACATTAAGGTGAATCCTACGCTGTTAAACATTAAGGTGAATACTAAAATGTCAAACAATAAGGTGAATCCTACACTGTCAAACATTAAGGTGATCCCTGCACTGTTAAACATTAAGGTGAATCCTACACTGTTAAACATTAAGGTGACTCCTACACTGTCAAACATTAAGGAGAGCTCTGCACTGTTAAACATTAAAGTAAATCCTACACTGCCAAACATTACGTCAAATCCTACCACGTCAAACATTAATTCAAATCCTACAATGTCAAACATTAAGGTGAATCCTACAGTGTTAAACATTAAGTCATATCCTACACTGTTAAACATTAAGGTGAACCCTACACTGTTAAACATTAAGGTGAATCCTACATTGTTAAACATTAAGTCAAATCCTACAATGTTAAACATTAAGGTGAATCCTACAATGTCAAACAGTTAGGTGGATCCTATACTGTCAAACAATAAGGTGAACCCTACACTGTCAAACATTAAGTCAAATCCTACACTGTTAAACATTAAGGTGAACCCTACACTGTTAAACATTAAGGTGAATCCTACAATGTCAAACAGTAAGGCGAATCCTACACTGTCAAACATTAAGGTGAACCCTACACTGTCAAACATTAAGTCAAATCCTATACTGTTAAACATTAAGGTGAACCCTACACTGTTAAACATTAAGGTGGATCCTACACTGTCAAACATTAAGGTGAATCTGACACTGTTAAACATTAAGTCAAATCCTACACCGTCAAATATTAAGGTGAACCCTGCACTGCTAAACATTAAGGTGAATCCTACACTGTTAAACATTAAGTCAAATCCTACACTGTCAAACATTAAGTCAAATCCTACACAGTCAAACATTAAGTCAAATCCTACACTGTTAAACATTAAGGTGAATCCTACACTCTTAAACATTAAGGTGAACCCTACACTATTAGACATTAAGGTGAATCCTACACTGTCAAACATTAAGTCAAATCCTACAATGTTAAACATTAAGGTGAACCCTGCACTGTTAAACATTAAGGTGAGTACTACACTGTTAAACATTAAGGTGACTCCTACACTGTCAAACATTAAGGAGAACTCTGCACTGTTAAACATTAAGGTAAATCCTACACTGTCAAACATTAAGTCAAATCCTACAATGTCAAACATTAATGTGAATCCTACACTGTTAAACATTAAGTCATATCCTACACTGTTAAACATTAAGGTGAACCCTACACTGTTAAACATTAAGGTGAATACTACATTTTTAAACATTAAGTCAAATCCTACAATGTTAAACATTAAGGTGAATCCTACAATGTTAAACATTAAGGTGAATCATAAAATGTCAAACATTAAGGTGAATCCTACACTGTTAAACATTAAGTCAGATCCGACAATGTCAAACATTAAGGTGAATCCTACACTGTCAAATATTAAGGTGAATCCTACACTGTTAAACATTAAGTCAAATCCGACAATGTCAAACATTAAGTCAAATCCTACAATGTCAAACATTAAGGTGAATCCTACACTGTCAAACATTAAGGTGAATCCTACACTGTTAAACATTAAAGTGAATTCTACACTGTTAAAGATTAAGGTGAATTCTACACTATCAAACATTAAGGCAAATCCTACACTGTTAAACATTATGGTGAACCCTACACTGTTAAACATTAAAGTGAATCCTACACTGTAAAACATTAAGTCAAATCCTACACTGTTAAACATTAAGTTGAATCCAACACTGTCAAACATTAAGGTGAACCCTACACTGTTAAACATTAAGGTGAATCCTAAACTGTCAAACATTAAGGTGAATCCTACACTGTTAAACATTAAGGTGAACCCTACACTGTTAAACATTAAGGTGAATCCTACACTGTTAAACATTAAGTCAAATCCTACACTGTCAAACATTAAGTTGAATCCTACACTGTTAAACATTAAGGTGAATCCTACACTGTCAAACATTAAGGTGAACCCTACACTGTTAAACATTAAGGTGAATCCTACACTCTTAAACATTAAGGTGAATCCTACACTGTTAAACATTAAGGTGAATCATACACTGTCAAACATTAAGGTGAACCCTGCACTGTTAAACATTAAGGTGAATCCTACACTGTTAAACATTAAGTCAAATCCTACACTGTCAAACATTAAGGTGAATCCTACACTGATAAACATTAAGGTGAATCCTACACTGTTAAACATTAAGGTGAATCCTACACTGTCAAACATTAAGGTGAAACTGACACTGTTAAACATTAAGTCAAATCCTACACTGTCAAACATTAAGGTGAACCCTGCACTGCTAAACATTAAGGTGAATACTACACTGTTAAACATTAAGTCAAATCCTACACTGTTAAACATTAGGTCAAATCCTACACTGTCAAACATTAAGGTGAATCCTACACTGTCAGACATTAAGGTAAATCCTACACTGTTAAACATTAAGGTGAATCCTACACTGTCAAACATTAAGGTGAATCCTACACTCTTAAACATTAAGGTGAATCCTACACTCTTAAACATTAAGGTGAACCCTACACTGTTAAACATTTAGGTGAATCCTACAATGTCAAACAATAAGGTGAATCCTACACTGTCAAACATTAAGGTGAACCCTGCACTGTTAAACATTAAGGTGAATCCTACACTGTTAAACATTAAGGTGACTCCTACACTGTCAAACATTAAGGAGAACTCTGCACTGTTAAACATTAAGGTGAATCCTACACTGCCAAACCTTAAGTCAAGTCCTACAATGTCAAACATTAATTCATATCCTACAATGTCAAACATTAAGGTGAATCCTACACTGTTAAACATTAAGTCATATCCTACACTGTTAAACATTAAGGTGAATCCTACAATTTAAAAAATTAAAGTGAACCCTACAATGTTAAACGTTAATGTGAATCATACAATGTCAAACATTAATGTCAATCGTACACTGTCAAATATTAAGGTGAATCCTACACTGTTAAACATTAAGTCAAATCCTACAATGTCAAACATGAAGTCAAATCCTACAATGTCAAACATTAAGGTGAATCCTACACTGTTAAACATTAAGGTGAATACAACACTGTTAAACATTAAGTCAAATCCTACAATGTTAAACATTAAGGTGAATCCTACACTGTTAAACATTAAGTCATATCCTACACTGTCAAACATTAAGGAGAATCCTACACTGTTAAACATTAAAGTGAATCCTACACTGTTAAAGATTAAGGTGAATCCTACACTGTCAAACATTAAGTCAAATCCTACACTGTTAAACATTATGGTGAACCCTACACTGTTAAACATTAAGGTGAATCCTACACTGTCAAACATTAAGTCAAATCCTACACTGTTAAACATTAAGGTGAATCCTACACTGTCAAACATTAAGGTGAACCCTACACTGTTAAACATTAAGGTGAACCCGACACTGTTAAACATTAAGGTGAATCCTACACTGTCAAACATTAAGTCAAATCCTACAATGTTAAACATTCAGGTGAATACTACACTGTTAAACATTAAGTCAAATCCTACACTGTCAAACATTAAGTTGAATCCTACACTGTTAAACATTAAGGTGAACCCTACACTGTTAATCATTAAGGTGAATCCTTCACTCTTAAACATTAAGGTGAATCCAACACTGTCAAACATTAAGGTGAATCCTACACTGTTAAACATTAAGGTGAACCCTGCACTGTTAAACATTAAGTTGAATCCTACACTGTTAAACATTAAGTCAAATCCGACAATGTCAAACATTAAGGTGAATCCTGCACTGTCAAATATTAAGGTGAATCCTACACTGTTAAACATTAAGGTGAATCTGACACTGTTAAACATTAAGTCAAATCCTACAGTGTCAAATATTAAGGTTAACCCTGCACTGCTAAACATTAAGGTAAATCCTACACTGTCAAACATTAAGGTTAATCCTACACTGTTAAACATTAAGGTGAATCCTACACTGATAAACATTAAGTCAAATCCTACAATGTCAAACATTAAGTCAAATCCGACAATGTCAAACATTAAGGTGAATCCTACACTGTCAAATATTAAGGTGAATCCTACACAGTTAAACATTAAGTCAAATCCTACAGTGTCAAATATTAAGGTGAACCTTGCACTGCTAAACATTAAGGTGAATCCTACACTGTCAAATATTAAGGTGAATCCTACACTGTTAAACATTAAGTCAGATCCGACAATGTCAAACATTAAGGTGAATCCTACACTGTCAAATATTAAGGTGAATCCTACACTGTTAAACATTAAGTCAAATCCTACAATGTCAAACATTAAGTCAAATCCTACAATGTCAAACATTAAGGTGAATCCTACACTGTCAAACATTAAGGTGAATCCTACACTGTTAAACATTAAAGTGAATTCTACACTGTTAAAGATTAAGGTGAATTCTACACTATCAAACATTAAGGCAAATCCTACACTGTTAAACATTATGGTGAACCCTACACTGTTAAACATTAAGGTGAATCCTACACTGTAAAACATTAAGTCAAATCCTACACTGTTAAACATTAAGGTGAATCCAACACTGTCAAACATTAAGGTGAACCCTACACTGTTAAACATTAAGGTGAATCCTAAACTGTCAAACATTAAGGTGAATCCTACACTGTTAAACATTAAGGTGAACCCTACACTGTTAAACATTAAGGTGAATCCTAAACTGTTAAACATTAAGTCAAATCCTACACTGTCAAACATTAAGTTGAATCCTACACTGTTAAACATTAAGGTGAATCCTACACTGTCAAACATTAAGGTGAACCCTACACTGTTAAACATTAAGGTGAATCCTACACTCTTAAACATTAAGGTGAATCCTACACTGTTAAACATTAAGGTGAATCATACACTGTCAAACATTAAGGTGAACCCTGCACTGTTAAACATTAAGGTGAATCCTACACTGTTAAACATTAAGTCAAATCCTACACTGTCAAACATTAAGGTGAATCCTACACTGATAAACATTAAGGTGAATCCTACACTGTTAAACATTAAGGTGAATCCTACACTGTCAAACATTAAGGTGAAACTGACACTGTTAAACATTAAGTCAAATCCTACACTGTCAAACATTAAGGTGAACCCTGCACTGCTAAACATTAAGGTGAATACTACACTGTTAAACATTAAGTCAAATCCTACACTGTTAAACATTAAGTCAAATCCTACACTGTCAAACATTAAGGTGAATCCTACACTGTCAAACATTAAGTTAAATCCTACACTGTTAAACATTAAGGTGAATCCTACACTGTCAAACATTAAGGTGAATCCTACACTCTTAAACATTAAGGTGAATCCTACACTCTTAAACATTAAGGTGAACCCTACACTGTTAAACATTTAGGTGAATCCTACAATGTCAAACAATAAGGTGAATCCTACACTGTCAAACATTAAGGTGAACCCTGCACTGTTAAACATTAAGGTGAATCCTACACTGTTAAACATTAAGGTGACTCCTACACTGTCAAACATTAAGGAGAACTCTGCACTGTTAAACATTAAGGTGAATCCTACACTGCCAAACCTTAAGTCAAGTCCTACAATGTCAAACATTAATTCATATCCTACAATGTCAAACATTAAGGTGAATCCTACACTGTTAAACATTAAGTCATATCCTACACTGTTAAACATTAAGGTGAATCCTACAATGTTAAACATTAAAGTGAACCCTACAATGTTAAACGTTAATGTGAATCATACAATGTCAAACATTAATGTCAATCGTACACTGTCAAATATTAAGGTGAATCCTACACTGTTAAACATTAAGTCAAATCCTACAATGTCAAACATGAAGTCAAATCCTACAATGTCAAACATTAAGGTGAATCCTACACTGTTAAACATTAAGGTGAATACAACACTGTTAAACATTAAGTCAAATCCTACAATGTTAAACATTAAGGTGAATCCTACACTGTTAAACATTAAGTCATATCCTACACTGTCAAACATTAAGGAGAATCCTACACTGTTAAACATTAAAGTGAATCCTACACTGTTAAAGATTAAGGTGAATCCTACACTGTCAAACATTAAGTCAAATCCTACACTGTTAAACATTATGGTGAACCCTACACTGTTAAACATTAAGGTGAATCCTACACTGTCAAACATTAAGTCAAATCCTACACTGTTAAACATTAAGGTGAATCCTACACTGTCAAACATTAAGGTGAACCCTACACTGTTAAACATTAAGGTGAACCCGACACTGTTAAACATTAAGGTGAATCCTACACTGTCAAACATTAAGTCAAATCCTACAATGTTAAACATTCAGGTGAATACTACACTGTTAAACATTAAGTCAAATCCTACACTGTCAAACATTAAGTTGAATCCTACACTGTTAAACATTAAGGTGAACCCTACACTGTTAATCATTAAGGTGAATCCTTCACTCTTAAACATTAAGGTGAATCCAACACTGTCAAACATTAAGGTGAATCCTACACTGTTAAACATTAAGGTGAACCCTGCACTGTTAAACATTAAGTTGAATCCTACACTGTTAAACATTAAGTCAAATCCGACAATGTCAAACATTAAGGTGAATCCTGCACTGTCAAATATTAAGGTGAATCCTACACTGTTAAACATTAAGGTGAATCTGACACTGTTAAACATTAAGTCAAATCCTACAGTGTCAAATATTAAGGTTAACCCTGCACTGCTAAACATTAAGGTAAATCCTACACTGTCAAACATTAAGGTTAATCCTACACTGTTAAACATTAAGGTGAATCCTACACTGATAAACATTAAGTCAAATCCTACAATGTCAAACATTAAGTCAAATCCGACAATGTCAAACATTAAGGTGAATCCTACACTGTCAAATATTAAGGTGAATCCTACACAGTTAAACATTAAGTCAAATCCTACAGTGTCAAATATTAAGGTGAACCTTGCACTGCTAAACATTAAGGTGAATCCTACACTGTCAAACATTAAGTCAAATCCTACACTGTTAAACATTAAGGTGAATCCTACAATGTTAAACATTAAAGTGAATCCTACAATGTTAAACGTTAATGTGAATCATACAATGTCAAACATTAATGTCAATCCTACACTGTCAAATATTAAGGTGAATCCTACACTGTTAAACATTAAGTCAAATCCTACAATGTCAAACATGAAGTCAAATCCTACAATGTCAAACATTAAGTCAAATCCTACAATGTCAAACATTAAGGTGAACCCTACACTGTTAAACATTAAGGTGAATCCTACACTGTCAAACATTAAGTCAAATCCTACAATGTTAAACATTAAGGTGAATCCTACACTGTCAAACATTAAGGTGAATACTACACTGTTAAACATTAAGTCAAATCCTACACTGTCAAACATTAAGGTGAATCCTACATTGTCAACCATTAAGGTGAATCCTACACTGTTAAACATTAAGTCAAATCCTACACTGTCAAACATTAAGGTGAATCCTACAATGTCAACCATTAATGTGAATCCTACACTGTTAAACATTAAGGTGAATCCTACGCTCTTAAACATTAAGGTGAATCCTACACTGTTAAACATTAAGGTGAATCCTACACTGTCAAACATTAAGGTGAACCCTGCACTGTTAAACATTTAGGTGAATCCTACACTGTTAAACATTAAGGTGATTCCTATACTGTTAAACATTAAGGTGAACCCTACACTGTTAAACATTAAGGTGACTCCTACACTGTCAAACATTAAGGAGAACTCTGCACTGTTAAACATTAAGGTAAATCCTACACTGCCAAACATTAAGTCAAATCCTACAATGTCAAGCATGAAGTCAAATCCTACAATGTCAAACATTAAGGTGAGTCCTAAACTGTTAAACATTAAGTCATATCCTACACTGTTAAACATTAATGTGAACCCTGCACTGTTAAACACTAAGGTGAATCCTACATTGTTAAACATTAAGTCAAATCCTACAATGTTAAACATTAAGGTGAATCCTACAATGTCAAACAGTTAGGTGAATCCTATACTGTCAGACATTAAGGTGAACCCTACACTGTCAAACATTAAGTCAATTCCTACAGTGTTAAACATTAAGGTGAACCCTACACTATTAAACATTAAGGTGAACCCTACACTGTGAAACATTAAGGTGAATCCTACACTGTCAAACATTAAGTCAAATCCTACACTGTCAAACACTAAGTCAAATCCTGCACTGTTAAATATTAAGGTGAATCCTACACTGTTAAACATTAAGGTGAATCCTACACTGTCAAACATTAAGGTGAATCCTACACTGTCAAACATTAAGCTGAACCCTGCACTGCTAAACATTAAGGTGAATCCTACACTGTTAAACATTAAGTCAAATCCTACACTGTTAAACATTAAGTCAAATCCTACACTGTCAAACATTAAGGTGAATCCTACACTGTCAAACATTAAGGTGAATCCTACACTGTTAAACATTAAGTCAAATCCTACAATGTCAAACATTGAGGTGAATCCTACAATGTCAACCATTAAGGTGAATCCTACATTGTTAAATATTAAGGTGAATCCTACACTGTTAAACATTAAGGTGTACCCTACACTGTTAAACATTAAGGTGAATCCTACACTGTCAAACATTAAGTCAAATCCTACAATGTTAAACATTAAGGTGAATCCTACACTGATAAACATTAAGTCAAATCCTACAATGTCAAACATTAAGTCAAATCCGACAATGTCAAACATTATGGTGAATCCTGCACTGTCAAATATTAAGGTGAATCCTACACTGTTAAACATTAAGGTGAATCTGACACTTTTAAACATTAAGTCAAATCCTACAGTGTCAAATATTAAGGTGAACCCTGCACTGCTAAACATTAAGGTGAATCCTACACTGTTAAACATTAAGTCAAATCCTACACTGTTAAACATTAAGGTGAACCCTACACTGTTAAACATTAAGGTGAATCCTACACTGTCAAACATTAAGTCAAATCCTACAATGTTAAACATTAAGGTGAATCCTACACTGTCAAACATTAAGGTGACTCCTACACTGTTAAACATTAAGTCAAATCCTACACTTTCAAACATTAAGGTGAATCCTACAATGTCAACCATTAAGGTGAATCCTACACTGTTAAACATTAAGGTGAACCCTACACTGTTAAACATTAAGGTGAATCCTACACGGTCAAACATTAAGTCAAATCCTACAATGTTAAACATTAAGGTGAATCCTACACTGTCAACCATTAAGGTGAACCCTGCACTGTTAAACATTAAGGTGAATCCTACACTGTCAAACATTAAGGTGAATCCTACACTGTCAAACATTAAGGTAAACACAACACTGTTAAACATTAAGTCAAATCCTACAATGTTAAACATTAAGGTGAATCCTACACTGTTAAACATTAAGGTGAATCCTACACTGTTAAACATTAAGGTGAACCCTACACTGTTAAACATTAAGTCAAATCCTACACTGTCAAACATTAAGGTGAATCCTACAATGTCAACCATTAAGGTGAATCCTACACTGTTAAACATTAAGGTGAATCCTACGCTCTTAAACATTAAGGTGAATCCTACACTGTTAAACATTAAGGTGAATCCTACACTGTCAAACATTAAGGTGAACCCTGCACTGTTAAACATTTAGGTGAATCCTACACTGTTAAACATTAAGGTGATTCCTATACTGTTAAACATTAAGGTGAACCCTACACTGTTAAACATTAAGGTGACTCCTACACTGTCAAACATTAAGGAGAACTCTGCACTGTTAAACATTAAGGTAAATCCTACACTGCCAAACATTAAGTCAAATCCTACAATGTCAAGCATGAAGTCAAATCCTACAATGTCAAACATTAAGGTGAGTCCTAAACTGTTAAACATTAAGTCATATCCTACACTGTTAAACATTAAGGTGAACCCTGCACTGTTAAACACTAAGGTGAATCCTACATTGTTAAACATTAAGTCAAATCCTACAATGTTAAACATTAAGGTGAATCCTACAATGTCAAACAGTTAGGTGAATCCTATACTGTCAGACATTAAGGTGAACCCTACACTGTCAAACATTAAGTCAATTCCTACAGTGTTAAACATTAAGGTGAACCCTACACTATTAAACATTAAGGTGAACCCTACACTGTGAAACATTAAGGTGAATCCTACACTGTCAAACATTAAGTCAAATCCTACACTGTCAAACACTAAGTCAAATCCTGCACTGTTAAATATTAAGGTGAATCCTACACTGTTAAACATTAAGGTGAATCCTACACTGTCAAACATTAAGGTGAATCCTACACTGTCAAACATTAAGCTGAACCCTGCACTGCTAAACATTAAGGTGAATCCTACACTGTTAAACATTAAGTCAAATCCTACACTGTTAAACATTAAGTCAAATCCTACACTGTCAAACATTAAGGTGAATCCTACACTGTCAAACATTAAGGTGAATCCTACACTGTTAAACATTAAGTCAAATCCTACAATGTCAAACATTGAGGTGAATCCTACAATGTCAACCATTAAGGTGAATCCTACATTGTTAAATATTAAGGTGAATCCTACACTGTTAAACATTAAGGTGTACCCTACACTGTTAAACATTAAGGTGAATCCTACACTGTCAAACATTAAGTCAAATCCTACAATGTTAAACATTAAGGTGAATCCTACACTGATAAACATTAAGTCAAATCATACAATGTCAAACATTATGTCAAATCCGACAATGTCAAACATTATGGTGAATCCTGCACTGTCAAATATTAAGGTGAATCCTACACTGTTAAACATTAAGGTGAATCTGACACTTTTAAACATTAAGTCAAATCCTACAGTGTCAAATATTAAGGTGAACCCTGCACTGCTAAACATTAAGGTGAATCCTACACTGTTAAACATTAAGTCAAATCCTACACTGTTAAACATTAAGGTGAACCCTACACTGTTAAACATTAAGGTGAATCCTACACTGTCAAACATTAAGTCAAATCCTACAATGTTAAACATTAAGGTGAATCCTACACTGTCAAACATTAAGGTGACTCCTACACTGTTAAACATTAAGTCAAATCCTACACTTTCAAACATTAAGGTGAATCCTACAATGTCAACCATTAAGGTGAATCCTACACTGTTAAACATTAAGGTGAACCCTACACTGTTAAACATTAAGGTGAATCCTACACGGTCAAACATTAAGTCAAATCCTACAATGTTAAACATTAAGGTGAATCCTACACTGTCAACCATTAAGGTGAACCCTGCACTGTTAAACATTAAGGTGAATCCTACACTGTCAAACATTAAGGTGAATCCTACACTGTCAAACATTAAGGTAAACACAACACTGTTAAACATTAAGTCAAATCCTACAATGTTAAACATTAAGGTGAATCCTACACTGTTAAACATTAAGGTGAATCCTACACTGTTAAACATTAAGGTGAACCCTACACTGTTAAACATTAAGGTGAATCCTACACGGTCAAACATTAAGTCAAATCCTACAATGTTAAACATTAAGCTGAATCCTACACTGTCAAACATTAAGGAGAATCCTACACTGTTAAACATTAAGGTGAATCCTACACTGTTAAACATTAAGTCAAATCCGACAATGTCAAACATTAAGGTGAATCCTACACTGTCAAATATTAAGGTGAATCCTACACTGTTAAACATTAAGTCAACTCCGACAATGTCAAACATTAAGGTGAATCCTACACTGTCAACCATTAAGGTGAACCCTGCACTGTTAAACATTAAGGTGAATCCTACACTGTAAAACATTACGGTGCATCCTACACTGTCAAACATTAAGGTGAACCCTGCATTATTAAACATTAAGGTGAATCCTACACTGTTAAACATTAAGTCAATTCCTACAATGTCAAACATTAAGGTGAATCCTACATATTTAAACATTAAGGTGAACCCTACACTGTTAAACATTAAGGTGAATCCTACACTGTCAAACATTAAGTCAAATCCTACAATGTTAAACATTAAGGTGAATCCTACACTGTTAAACATTAAGTCAAATCCTACAATGTTAAACATTAAGTTGAATCCTACACTGTTAAACATTAAGTCAAATCCTACAATGTCAAACATTAAGGTGAATCCTACAATGTCAAACATTAAGGTGAATCCTACACTGTCAAATATTAAGGTGAACCCTGCACTGTTAAACATTAAGGTGAATCCTACATTGTTAAAGATTAAGGTGAATCCTACACTGTCAAACATTAAGTCAAATCCTACAATGTTAAACATTAAGGTGAATCCTACACTGTCAAACATTAAGCAGAATCCTACTCTTTTAAACATTAAGTCAAATCCTACAATGTCAAACATTAAGGTGAATCCTACACTGTCAAACATTAAGGTGAATCCTACAATGTTAAACATTAAGTCAAATCCTACAATGTCAAACATTAAGTCAAATCCGACAATGTCAAACATTAAGGTGAATCCTACACTGTTAAACATTAAGGTGAATCCTACACTGTCAAACATTAAATCAAATCCTATAATGTTAAACGTTAAGGTGAATCCTACACTGTCAAACATTAAGGTGAATCCTACACTGTCAAACATTAAGGTGGATCCTACGCTGTTAAACATTACGGTGAACTCTACACTGTTAAACATTAAGGTGAATCCTACACTGTCAAACATTAAGGTGAACCCTACACTGTTAAACATTAAGGTGAATCCTACACTGTCAAACATTAATGTGAATCCTACACTGTTAAACATTAAGTCAAATCCTACAATATCAAACATTAAGGTGAATCCTACACTGTAAAACAGTAAGTTGAATCCTACACTGTTAAACATTAAGTCAAATCCTACAATGTCAAACATGAAGTCAAATCCGACAATGTCAATCATTAAGGTGAATCCTACACTGTTAAACATTAAGGTGAACCCTACACTGTTAAACATTAAGGTGAATCCTACACTGTCAAACATTAAATCAAATCCTATAAAGTTAAACATTAAGGTGAATCCGACACTGGCAAACATTAAGGTGAATCCTACACTGTTAAACATTAATGTGAATCCTACACTGTTAGACATTAAGTCAAATCCTACAATGTCGAACATTAAGGTGAATCCTACACTGTCAAACATTAAAGTGAATCCTACACTGTTAAACATTAAGTCAAATCCTACAATGTCAAACATTAAGGTGAATCCTACACTGTTAAACATTAAGGTGAATCCTACACTGTTAAACATTAAGTCAAATCCTACACTGTCAAACCTTAAGGTGAATCCTACACTGTTAAACATTAAGGTGAATCCGACACTGTCAAACATTTAGGTGAATCCTACACTGTTAAACATTAAGGTGAATCCTACACTGTCAAACATTAAGTCAAATCCTACAATGTTAAACATTAAGGTGAATCCTACACTGTCAAACATTAAAGTGAATCCTACACTGTTAAACATTAAGTCAAATCCTACAATGTCAAACATTAAGGTGAATCCTACACTGTAAAACACTAAGGTGAATCCTACACTGTTAAACATTAAGTCAAATCCTACAATGTCAAACATTAAGTCAAATCCGACAATGTCAAACATTAAGGTGAATCCTACATTGTTAAACATTAAGGTGAACCCTACACTGTTAAACATTAAGTTGAATCCTACACTGTTAAACATTAAGTCAAATCCTACAATGTCAAACATTAAGGTGAATCCTACACTGTTAAACATTAAGTCAAATCCTACACTGTTAAACATTAAGGTGAACCCTACACTGTTAAACATTAAGGTGAATCCTACACTGTCAAACATTAAGTCAAATCCTACAATGTTAAACATTAAGGTGAATCCTACACTGTCAAACATTAAGGTGACTCCTACACTGTTAAACATTAAGTCAAATCCTACACTTTCAAACATTAAGGTGAATCCTACAATGTCAACCATTAAGGTGAATCCTACACTGTTAAACATTAAGGTGAATCCTACACTGTTAAACATTAAGGTGAACCCTACACTGTTAAACATTAAGGTGAATCCTACACGGTCAAACATTAAGTCAAATCCTACAATGTTAAACATTAAGGTGAATCCTACACTGTCAACCATTAAGGTGAACCCTGCACTGTTAAACATTAAGGTGAATCCTACACTGTCAAACATTAAGGTGAATCCTACACTGTCAAACATTAAGGTAAACACAACACTGTTAAACATTAAGTCAAATCCTACAATGTTAAACATTAAGGTGAATCCTACACTGTTAAACATTAAGGTGAACCCTACACTGTTAAACATTAAGGTGAATCCTACACGGTCAAACATTAAGTCAAATCCTACAATGTTAAACATTAAGCTGAATCCTACACTGTCAAACATTAAGGAGAATCCTACACTGTTAAACATTAAGGTGAATCCTACACTGTTAAACATTAAGTCAAATCCGACAATGTCAAACATTAAGGTGAATCCTACACTGTCAAATATTAAGGTGAATCCTACACTGTTAAACATTAAGTCAACTCCGACAATGTCAAACATTAAGGTGAATCCTACACTGTCAACCATTAAGGTGAACCCTGCACTGTTAAACATTAAGGTGAATCCTACACTGTAAAACATTACGGTGCATCCTACACTGTCAAACATTAAGGTGAACCCTGCATTGTTAAACATTAAGGTGAATCCTACACTGTTAAACATTAAGTCAATTCCTACAATGTCAAACATTAAGGTGAATCCTACACAGTTAAACATTAAGGTGAACCCTACACTGTTAAACATTAAGGTGAATCCTACACTGTCAAACATTAAGTCAAATCCTACAATGTTAAACATTAAGGTGAATCCTACACTGTTAAACATTAAGTCAAATCCTACAATGTTAAACATTAAGTTGAATCCTACACTGTTAAACATTAAGTCAAATCCTACAATGTCAAACATTAAGGTGAATCCTACAATGTCAAACATTAAGGTGAATCCTACACTGTCAAATATTAAGGTGAACCCTGCACTGTTAAACATTAAGGTGAATCCTACATTGTTAAAGATTAAGGTGAATCCTACACTGTCAAACATTAAGTCAAATCCTACAATGTTAAACATTAAGGTGAATCCTACACTGTCAAACATTAAGCAGAATCCTACTCTTTTAAACATTAAGTCAAATCCTACAATGTCAAACATTAAGGTGAATCCTACACTGTCAAACATTAAGGTGAATCCTACAATGTTAAACATTAAGTCAAATCCTACAATGTCAAACATTAAGTCAAATCCGACAATGTCAAACATTAAGGTGAATCCTACACTGTTAAACATTAAGGTGAATCCTACACTGTCAAACATTAAATCAAATCCTATAATGTTAAACGTTAAGGTGAATCCTACACTGTCAAACATTAAGGTGAATCCTACACTGTCAAACATTAAGGTGGATCCTACGCTGTTAAACATTACGGTGAACTCTACACTGTTAAACATTAAGGTGAATCCTACACTGTCAAACATTAAGGTGAACCCTACACTGTTAAACATTAAGGTGAATCCTACACTGTCAAACATTAATGTGAATCCTACACTGTTAAACATTAAGTCAAATCCTACACTGTTAAACATTAAGTCAAATCCTACACTGTCAAACATTAAGGTGAATCCTACACTGTCAAACATTAAGGTGAATCCTACACTGTTAAACATTAAGTCAAATCCTACAATGTCAAACATTGAGGTGAATCCTACAATGTCAACCATTAAGGTGAATCCTACATTGTTAAATATTAAGGTGAATCCTACACTGTTAAACATTAAGGTGTACCCTACACTGTTAAACATTAAGGTGAATCCTACACTGTCAAACATTAAGTCAAATCCTACAATGTTAAACATTAAGGTGAATCCTACACTGATAAACATTAAGTCAAATCCTACAATGTCAAACATTAAGTCAAATCCGACAATGTCAAACATTATGGTGAATCCTGCACTGTCAAATATTAAGGTGAATCCTACACTGTTAAACATTAAGGTGAATCTGACACTTTTAAACATTAAGTCAAATCCTACAGTGTCAAATATTAAGGTGAACCCTGCACTGCTAAACATTAAGGTGAATCCTACACTGTTAAACATTAAGTCAAATCCTACACTGTTAAACATTAAGGTGAACCCTACACTGTTAAACATTAAGGTGAATCCTACACTGTCAAACATTAAGTCAAATCCTACAATGTTAAACATTAAGGTGAATCCTACACTGTCAAACATTAAGGTGACTCCTACACTGTTAAACATTAAGTCAAATCCTACACTTTCAAACATTAAGGTGAATCCTACAATGTCAACCATTAAGGTGAATCCTACACTGTTAAACATTAAGGTGAACCCTACACTGTTAAACATTAAGGTGAATCCTACACGGTCAAACATTAAGTCAAATCCTACAATGTTAAACATTAAGGTGAATCCTACACTGTCAACCATTAAGGTGAACCCTGCACTGTTAAACATTAAGGTGAATCCTACACTGTCAAACATTAAGGTGAATCCTACACTGTCAAACATTAAGGTAAACACAACACTGTTAAACATTAAGTCAAATCCTACAATGTTAAACATTAAGGTGAATCCTACACTGTCAACCATTAAGGTGAATCCTACACTGTTAAACATTAAGGTGAATCCTGCACTGTTAAACATTAAGGTGAACCCTACACTGTTAAACATTAAGGTGAATCCTACACGGTCAAACATTAAGTCAAATCCTACAATGTTAAACATTAAGGTGAATCCTACACTGTCAAACATTAAGGAGAATCCTACACTGTTAAACATTAAGGTGAATCCTACACTGTTAAACATTAAGTCAAATCCGACAATGTCAAACATTAAGGTGAATCCTACACTGTCAAATATTAAGGTGAATCCTACACTGTTAAACATTAAGTCAACTCCGACAATGTCAAACATTAAGGTGAATCCTACACTGTCAACCATTAAGGTGAACCCTGCACTGTTAAACATTAAGGTGAATCCTACACTGTAAAACATTACGGTGCATCCTACACTGTCAAACATTAAGGTGAACCCTGCATTATTAAACATTAAGGTGAATCCTACACTGTTAAACATTAAGTCAATTCCTACAATGTCAAACATTAAGGTGAATCCTACACATTTAAACATTAAGGTGAACCCTACACTGTTAAACATTAAGGTGAATCCTACACTGTCAAACATTAAGTCAAATCCTACAATGTTAAACATTAAGGTGAATCCTACACTGTTAAACATTAAGTCAAATCCTACAATGTTAAACATTAAGTTGAATCCTACACTGTTAAACATTAAGTCAAATCCTACAATGTCAAACATTAAGGTGAATCCTACAATGTCAAACATTAAGGTGAATCCTACACTGTCAAATATTAAGGTGAACCCTGCACTGTTAAACATTAAGGTGAATCCTACATTGTTAAAGATTAAGGTGAATCCTACACTGTCAAACATTAAGTCAAATCCTACAATGTTAAACATTAAGGTGAATCCTACACTGTCAAACATTAAGCAGAATCCTACTCTTTTAAACATTAAGTCAAATCCTACAATGTCAAACATTAAGGTGAATCCTACACTGTCAAACATTAAGGTGAATCCTACAATGTTAAACATTAAGTCAAATCCTACAATGTCAAACATTAAGTCAAATCCGACAATGTCAAACATTAAGGTGAATCCTACACTGTTAAACATTAAGGTGAATCCTACACTGTCAAACATTAAATCAAATCCTATAATGTTAAACGTTAAGGTGAATCCTACACTGTCAAACATTAAGGTGAATCCTACACTGTCAAACATTAAGGTGGATCCTACGCTGTTAAACATTACGGTGAACTCTACACTGTCAAACATTAAGGTGAACCCTACACTGTTAAACATTAAGGTGAATCCTACACTGTCAAACATTAATGTGAATCCTACACTGTTAAACATTAAGTCAAATCCTACAATATCAAACATTAAGGTGAATCCTACACTGTAAAACAGTAAGTTGAATCCTACACTGTTAAACATTAAGTCAAATCCTACAATGTCAAACATGAAGTCAAATCCGACAATGTCAATCATTAAGGTGAATCCTACACTGTTAAACATTAAGGTGAACCCTACACTGTTAAACATTAAGGTGAATCCTACACTGTCAAACATTAAATCAAATCCTATAAAGTTAAACATTAAGGTGAATCCGACACTGTCAAACATTAAGGTGAATCCTACACTGTTAAACATTAATGTGAATCCTACACTGTTAGACATTAAGTCAAATCCTACAATGTCGAACATTAAGGTGAATCCTACACTGTCAAACATTAAAGTGAATCCTACACTGTTAAACATTAAGTCAAATCCTACAATGTCAAACATTAAGGTGAATCCTACACTGTTAAACATTAAGGTGAATCCTACACTGTTAAACATTAAGTCAAATCCTACACTGTCAAACCTTAAGGTGAATCCTACACTGTTAAACATTAAGGTGAATCCGACACTGTCAAACATTTAGGTGAATCCTACACTGTTAAACATTAAGGTGAATCCTACACTGTCAAACATTAAGTCAAATCCTACAATGTTAAACATTAAGGTGAATCCTACACTGTCAAACATTAAAGTGAATCCTACACTGTTAAACATTAAGTCAAATCCTACAATGTCAAACATTAAGGTGAATCCTACACTGTAAAACACTAAGGTGAATCCTACACTGTTAAACATTAAGTCAAATCCTACAATGTCAAACATTAAGTCAAATCCGACAATGTCAAACATTAAGGTGAATCCTACATTGTTAAACATTAAGGTGAACCCTACACTGTTAAACATTAAGTTGAATCCTACACTGTTAAACATTAAGTCAAATCCTACAATGTCAAACATTAAGGTGAATCCTACACTGTTAAACATTAAGGTGAATCCTACACTGTTAAACATTAAGGTGATCCCTACACTGTTAAACATTAAGGTGAATCCTACACTGTCAAACATTATGGTCAACCCTACACTGTTAAACATTAAGGTAAATCCTACACTGTTAAACATTAAGTTGAATCCTACACTGTTAAACATTAAGTCAAATCCTACAATGTCAAACATTAAGGTGAATCCTACACTGTTAAACATTAAGTCAAATCCTACACTGTTAAACATTAAGGTGAACCCTACACTGTTAAACATTAAGGTGAATCCTACACTGTCAAACATTAAGTCAAATCCTACAATGTTAAACATTAAGGTGAATCCTACACTGTCAAACATTAAGGTGACTCCTACACTGTTAAACATTAAGTCAAATCCTACACTTTCAAACATTAAGGTGAATCCTACAATGTCAACCATTAAGGTGAATCCTACACTGTTAAACATTAAGGTGAATCCTACACTGTTAAACATTAAGGTGAACCCTACACTGTTAAACATTAAGGTGAATCCTACACGGTCAAACATTAAGTCAAATCCTACAATGTTAAACATTAAGGTGAATCCTACACTGTCAACCATTAAGGTGAACCCTGCACTGTTAAACATTAAGGTGAATCCTACACTGTCAAACATTAAGGTGAATCCTACACTGTCAAACATTAAGGTAAACACAACACTGTTAAACATTAAGTCAAATCCTACAATGTTAAACATTAAGGTGAATCCTACACTGTTAAACATTAAGGTGAACCCTACACTGTTAAACATTAAGGTGAATCCTACACGGTCAAACATTAAGTCAAATCCTACAATGTTAAACATTAAGGTGAATCCTACACTGTCAAACATTAAGGAGAATCCTACACTGTTAAACATTAAGGTGAATCCTACACTGTTAAACATTAAGTCAAATCCGACAATGTCAAACATTAAGGTGAATCCTACACTGTCAAATATTAAGGTGAATCCTACACTGTTAAACATTAAGTCAACTCCGACAATGTCAAACATTAAGGTGAATCCTACACTGTCAACCATTAAGGTGAACCCTGCACTGTTAAACATTAAGGTGAATCCTACACTGTAAAACATTACGGTGCATCCTACACTGTCAAACATTAAGGTGAACCCTGCATTGTTAAACATTAAGGTGAATCCTACACTGTTAAACATTAAGTCAATTCCTACAATGTCAAACATTAAGGTGAATCCTACACAGTTAAACATTAAGGTGAACCCTACACTGTTAAACATTAAGGTGAATCCTACACTGTCAAACATTAAGTCAAATCCTACAATGTTAAACATTAAGGTGAATCCTACACTGTTAAACATTAAGTCAAATCCTACAATGTTAAACATTAAGTTGAATCCTACACTGTTAAACATTAAGTCAAATCCTACAATGTCAAACATTAAGGTGAATCCTACAATGTCAAACATTAAGGTGAATCCTACACTGTCAAATATTAAGGTGAACCCTGCACTGTTAAACATTAAGGTGAATCCTACATTGTTAAAGATTAAGGTGAATCCTACACTGTCAAACATTAAGTCAAATCCTACAATGTTAAACATTAAGGTGAATCCTACACTGTCAAACATTAAGCAGAATCCTACTCTTTTAAACATTAAGTCAAATCCTACAATGTCAAACATTAAGGTGAATCCTACACTGTCAAACATTAAGGTGAATCCTACAATGTTAAACATTAAGTCAAATCCTACAATGTCAAACATTAAGTCAAATCCGACAATGTCAAACATTAAGGTGAATCCTACACTGTTAAACATTAAGGTGAATCCTACACTGTCAAACATTAAATCAAATCCTATAATGTTAAACGTTAAGGTGAATCCTACACTGTCAAACATTAAGGTGAATCCTACACTGTCAAACATTAAGGTGGATCCTACGCTGTTAAACATTACGGTGAACTCTACACTGTTAAACATTAAGGTGAATCCTACACTGTCAAACATTAAGGTGAACCCTACACTGTTAAACATTAAGGTGAATCCTACACTGTCAAACATTAATTTGAATCCTACACTGTTAAACATTAAGTCAAATCCTACAATATCAAACATTAAGGTGAATCCTACACTGTAAAACAGTAAGTTGAATCCTACACTGTTAAACATTAAGTCAAATCCTACAATGTCAAACATGAAGTCAAATCCGACAATGTCAATCATTAAGGTGAATCCTACACTGTTAAACATTAAGGTGAACCCTACACTGTTAAACATTAAGGTGAATCCTACACTGTCAAACATTAAATCAAATCCTATAAAGTTAAACATTAAGGTGAATCCTACACTGTCAAACATTAAGGTGAATCCTACACTGTTAAACATTAAGGTGAACCCTACACTGTTAAACATTAAGGTGAATCCTACACTGTTAAACATTCAGTCAAATCCTACACTGTCAAACCTTAAGGTGAATCCTACACTGTTAAACATTAAGGTGAATCCGACACTGTCAAACATTAAGGTGAATCCTACACTGTCAAACATTAAGGTGGATCCTACGCTGTTCAACATTACGGTGAACTCTACACTGTTAAACATTAAGGTGAATCCTACACTGTCAAACATTAAGGTGAACCCTACACTGTTAAACATTAAGGTGAATCCTACACTGTCAAACATTAATGTGAATCCTACACTGTTAAACATTAAGTCAAATCCTACAATATCAAACATTAAGGTGAATCCTACACTGTAAAACAGTAAGTTGAATCCTACACTGTTAAACATTAAGTCAAATCCTACAATGTCAAACATGAAGTCAAATCCGACAATGTCAATCATTAAGGTGAATCCTACACTGTTAAACATTAAGGTGAACCCTACACTGTTAAACATTAAGGTGAATCCTACACTGTCAAACATTAAATCAAATCCTATAAAGTTAAACATTAAGGTGAATCCTACACTGTCAAACATTAAGGTGAATCCTACACTGTTAAACATTAAGGTGAACCCTACACTGTTAAACATTAAGGTGAATCCTACACTGTTAAACATTCAGTCAAATCCTACACTGTCAAACCTTAAGGTGAATCCTACACTGTTAAACATTAAGGTGAATCCTACACGGTCAAACATTAAGTCAAATCCTACAATGTTAAACATTAAGGTGAATCCTACACTGTCAACCATTAAGGTGAACCCTGCACTGTTAA
The DNA here is from genome assembly GCF_020745735.1 of Hemiscyllium ocellatum. NCBI lineage: Eukaryota > Metazoa > Chordata > Chondrichthyes > Orectolobiformes > Hemiscylliidae > Hemiscyllium > Hemiscyllium ocellatum. The sequence continues at coordinate 17,132,223 of NC_083418.1, forward strand.
ACATTAAGGTGAATCCTACACTGTCAAACATTAAGGTGAATCCTACACTGTCAAACATTAAGGTAAACACAACACTGTTAAACATTAAGTCAAATCCTACAATGTTAAACATTAAGGTGAATCCTACACTGTTAAACATTAAGGTGAACCCTACACTGTTAAACATTAAGGTGAATCCTACACGGTCAAACATTAAGTCAAATCCTACAATGTTAAACATTAAGGTGAATCCTACACTGTCAAACATTAAGGAGAATCCTACACTGTTAAACATTAAGGTGAATCCTACACTGTTAAACATTAAGTCAAATCCGACAATGTCAAACATTAAGGTGAATCCTACACTGTCAAATATTAAGGTGAATCCTACACTGTTAAACATTAAGTCAACTCCGACAATGTCAAACATTAAGGTGAATCCTACACTGTCAACCATTAAGGTGAACCCTGCACTGTTAAACATTAAGGTGAATCCTACACTGTAAAACATTACGGTGCATCCTACACTGTCAAACATTAAGGTGAACCCTGCATTGTTAAACATTAAGGTGAATCCTACACTGTTAAACATTAAGTCAATTCCTACAATGTCAAACATTAAGGTGAATCCTACACAGTTAAACATTAAGGTGAACCCTACACTGTTAAACATTAAGGTGAATCCTACACTGTTAAACATTAAGTCAAATCCTACAATGTTAAACATTAAGTTGAATCCTACACTGTTAAACATTAAGTCAAATCCTACAATGTCAAACATTAAGGTGAATCCTACAATGTCAAACATTAAGGTGAATCCTACACTGTCAAATATTAAGGTGAACCCTGCACTGTTAAACATTAAGGTGAATCCTACATTGTTAAAGATTAAGGTGAATCCTACACTGTCAAACATTAAGTCAAATCCTACAATGTTAAACATTAAGGTGAATCCTACACTGTCAAACATTAAGCAGAATCCTACTCTTTTAAACATTAAGTCAAATCCTACAATGTCAAACATTAAGGTGAATCCTACACTGTCAAACATTAAGGTGAATCCTACAATGTTAAACATTAAGTCAAATCCTACAATGTCAAACATTAAGTCAAATCCGACAATGTCAAACATTAAGGTGAATCCTACACTGTTAAACATTAAGGTGAATCCTACACTGTCAAACATTAAATCAAATCCTATAATGTTAAACGTTAAGGTGAATCCTACACTGTCAAACATTAAGGTGAATCCTACACTGTCAAACATTAAGGTGGATCCTACGCTGTTAAACATTACGGTGAACTCTACACTGTTAAACATTAAGGTGAATCCTACACTGTCAAACATTAAGGTGAACCCTACACTGTTAAACATTAAGGTGAATCCTACACTGTCAAACATTAATTTGAATCCTACACTGTTAAACATTAAGTCAAATCCTACAATATCAAACATTAAGGTGAATCCTACACTGTAAAACAGTAAGTTGAATCCTACACTGTTAAACATTAAGTCAAATCCTACAATGTCAAACATGAAGTCAAATCCGACAATGTCAATCATTAAGGTGAATCCTACACTGTTAAACATTAAGGTGAACCCTACACTGTTAAACATTAAGGTGAATCCTACACTGTCAAACATTAAATCAAATCCTATAAAGTTAAACATTAAGGTGAATCCTACACTGTCAAACATTAAGGTGAATCCTACACTGTTAAACATTAAGGTGAACCCTACACTGTTAAACATTAAGGTGAATCCTACACTGTTAAACATTCAGTCAAATCCTACACTGTCAAACCTTAAGGTGAATCCTACACTGTTAAACATTAAGGTGAATCCGACACTGTCAAACATTAAGGTGAATCCTACACTGTCAAACATTAAGGTGGATCCTACGCTGTTCAACATTACGGTGAACTCTACACTGTTAAACATTAAGGTGAATCCTACACTGTCAAACATTAAGGTGAACCCTACACTGTTAAACATTAAGGTGAATCCTACACTGTCAAACATTAATGTGAATCCTACACTGTTAAACATTAAGTCAAATCCTACAATATCAAACATTAAGGTGAATCCTACACTGTAAAACAGTAAGTTGAATCCTACACTGTTAAACATTAAGTCAAATCCTACAATGTCAAACATGAAGTCAAATCCGACAATGTCAATCATTAAGGTGAATCCTACACTGTTAAACATTAAGGTGAACCCTACACTGTTAAACATTAAGGTGAATCCTACACTGTCAAACATTAAATCAAATCCTATAAAGTTAAACATTAAGGTGAATCCTACACTGTCAAACATTAAGGTGAATCCTACACTGTTAAACATTAAGGTGAACCCTACACTGTTAAACATTAAGGTGAATCCTACACTGTTAAACATTCAGTCAAATCCTACACTGTCAAACCTTAAGGTGAATCCTACACTGTTAAACATTAAGGTGAATCCGACACTGTCAAACATTAAGGTGAATCCTACACTGTTAAACATTAATGTGAATCCTACACTGTTAGACATTAAGTCAAATCCTACAATGTCGAACATTAAGGTGAATCCTACACTGTCAAACATTAAAGTGAATCCTACACTGTTAAACATTAAGTCAAATCCTACAATGTCAAACATTAAGGTGAATCCTACACTGTTAAACATTAAGGTGAATCCTACACTGTTAAACATTAAGTCAAATCCTACACTGTCAAACCTTAAGGTGAATCCTACACTGTTAAACATTAAGGTGAATCCGACACTGTCAAACATTTAGGTGAATCCTACACTGTTAAACATTAAGGTGAATCCTACACTGTCAAACATTAAGTCAAATCCTACAATGTTAAACATTAAGGTGAATCCTACACTGTCAAACATTAAAGTGAATCCTACACTGTTAAACATTAAGTCAAATCCTACAATGTCAAACATTAAGGTGAATCCTACACTGTAAAACACTAAGGTGAATCCTACACTGTTAAACATTAAGTCAAATCCTACAATGTCAAACATTAAGTCAAATCCGACAATGTCAAACATTAAGGTGAATCCTACATTGTTAAACATTAAGGTGAACCCTACACTGTTAAACATTAAGTTGAATCCTACACTGTTAAACATTAAGTCAAATCCTACAATGTCAAACATTAAGGTGAATCCTACACTGTTAAACATTAAGGTGAATCCTACACTGTTAAACATTAAGGTGATCCCTACACTGTTAAACATTAAGGTGAATCCTACACTGTCAAACATTATGGTCAACCCTACACTGTTAAACATTAAGGTAAATCCTACACTGTTAAACATTAAGGTGAATGCTACACTGTCAAACATTAAGGTGAATCCAACAATGTTAAACACTAAGGTGAACCCTACACTGTTGTTATAAAGTGGAGGTTGACCCCCCTTCTGGCAACTAAAACAGAAACACTCAGACAGGCTCTCATAACCTCATTATTTGTTAACAGGAAGTGTGACAAAGGGCATTACCTACCCTTCACATCCACTCCCCCCACTGTTATAAAAGCATGATTAAATGAAATTAAATCCTTTCACTCACTCTATAATCAACAAGTCACAATTTATTTGTCTAACTCCAATGATGAACAAATTAACAGAGCTACTAACATACCAAACAATTTCCCTCTAACTAGTAACTATTCCTCAATAAAACAAAATCCTAATGGTATGCTGTTTCAGTGAATACAAGTCCCACTTATATAACAAAACAATAGAATGTCGACTCTCAAGATTACAGTTATGATACATCTTCCAGAGTGCTCCTTAGCCTCTCTGTTGATCTTCTTTCAGAAGCGTGTCTCTCTTCAAATTCGTGTGTCAGGAATGTTCTGTCTGTGATTTCTGCTGTCTGGAATAGTAACTAGGAGTGCTGATGTACCTTTATGAATTGAATGGTGCTTTTTCTGAGTGTTGGAAATTGTTATCTCTTCAAATGACAGCTTGCTGGCAAATGACAGTCTGATTTTCCGAATGCCCTTATCTTGTATAACCTTGATAACTTTGTACGTTCTTTATGATTGGATTGATTCTAGGTAGTTAAAACCACCAGGATTATTTTTTTAATACCTAAGGGCTGGATCTAAATTGATTGGCTAAATTTAAGAAGATTTGTTGTCTTGCTAAAAATGATGCTTGGTTGTGTGATACAAAACTGTTTCAATTCAGGTGCTCTCTATGTACCTGCATTTGAAATTGCTGCTCAGACATCCATTTTAATTCTAAGCACTGAGAAAAAAATCTTTTAAAAGGCACCATGCAATGTTTTCCCTCACTTTACAATTCTACACACACCTACTCCACAACACTGTTAAACATTGAGATGAATTCTACAATATCAAACACGAAGGTGAATCCTACACTGTCAAACATTACAGTAAATCTTGCATGGTTAAACTTTAAGGTGAATCCCACACTATTAAATATTAAGGTGAATCCTACACTGTTAAAAATTCAAGATGACTCCTGCACTGTTAATCATGAGGGTGAATCCTGCACTGTTAAATTCAGGTGATTTCCAACACTGTTAAAAATTTAAGATGACTCCTGCACTGCTAAACATTAAGATGAATCCTACATATTAAACATTAAGGTGAATCTTACACTGTTAACCATTAAGGTGAATCCTACACTGTCAAACATTAAGGTGAATCCCGCCAGTTAGAATTTTGTTTGTATCCAATCATTCCATTAACACTAAACAGGTGATCAGGTGAGCAGAGAAAAGGTTGAGTAGTTGTGACTTTTGAAAAGCAAATTAACCCACACCCTGGGTTTCTGATAGTTTAGTTGGCCAGATAGTTGCAGTGACATACTGAGTTGACCAATACCACTGGCTAAGTCCCTGCACTGACTGTGCCCGCTCATAGCATTTGGCCCCTTGCTTCAATCTAGGCTCAATGTGCAGTGGTGTCCCTTGAGCTATATAACCACTGGTCTCGAACTGATGGGGGTGCTTACTCATTGACTGTGGTCAAAAAGATACTTAAACCCCTTCCCTTACTCCAATAATACAACAAAAGATGCTAGAATTCAAATAGAAGTTGTGGTGATGTAGCTGCACTGATCAGACCCCAGTGCCTGTTATTAATGGTACTGTCACCGACCTTTCTAGTGATTTCACTTGAGCCTGCAGCAGGACCATTGTATGAATGAGCTCCCAAGACATCTTGGCAATGACATCAGAACCTGGCCTCGGTGGGCAGATAATTACATCTGAGTAGCTTTTAAACAACCTCAAACCTAATAACTGGCATGACGTTAGTGAGCCCGTGTGTAGCAGTGTTGCCATATACTGTTCGGGGGCAGCGTTCAGCACTTTCACTGAAATGGGATAGTAACAAAGTGACTCATGCAAGCCCATTCAGGACTATCCCACAGTGCCTCCCGGTGGTCATTCACAATTAGAGATTGGGGCCTGTGCTCTGTCAGTCTGGGAACTCTAAAGAGGAGAGAACATTGTTCCTCACTGCAAAGGGATATCACTTACAAGGGCTGTTTGATAGTTAAAAAAATCAGGCACAGAATATTTCCATAACCTTAAGGTAGAAAGAGCAAACATCCGAATGTTCAGCTTTATGGGTGACTGAAGACTTTAGGTGATAAATTTGTCTCTGTGGCACCACTGGAACTGGCCCAATGGAAACCAGAGCCACTGAACATAGCAGTCACTGGGCTCCTTACTTGAGAAAGGATGTACTAACACTGGAGGGGGTGCACAACAGATTCACCACGTTCATTCTGGAGTTGAGAAGGTTGACTTGTGAGGACAGATTGAGTGGACTGGGACTATACTCATTGGAATGTCGAAGAATGAGGAGGGCTATAGAAACGTATAAAATTATGAAGGAAATAGATAAGAAGAAACATGGAGGATGTTTCCACTGGTGGGTGAAACTAAAACTAGGGGGCGTAGACTCAAAATAAGGGGGAGCAGATTTAGAACTGAGTTGAGGAGGAACTTCTTCACCCAAAAGGTGAGCAGTTGGGTAAGTGGAGCTAAGTCCATGAAAAGGCCAATTCTGAGCTTATTGAATGGTAGAACTGGCACCAGGGGCCAGATGACCGACCACTGCTCCTAGTTCTTTTGTTCTTATGTTGCCTCTATTTTGGTGGGTGCTGAGATCAACGTAGGAAAGGGCATTGGTACGGATATACTGGGTGTGCTAAACACACACAGTGCCAGCACATTAGAACATAGTAGGGCAGCACAGTGACTCAGTGGTTAGCACAACTGCCTCGCAGTGCCAGGGACCCGAGTTCAAGTCCAGCTTGGAGCGACTGTCTGTGTGGAGTTTGCACGTTCTCCCCCTGTCAGCGTGGGTTTTCTCCGGGTGCTCCGGTTTCCTCCCACAGTCCAAAGGTGTGCAGGTCAGGTGAATTGGCTATGCTAAACTGCCCGTAGTGTTAGGTGCATGAGTAGGGAGTAGGTGGAATGGTTACTCTTCCGAGGATCGGTGTGGACTTGATGGGCCGAAGAGCCTATTTCCGCACTGTAGGGAATCTAATGTAAAGAATATAGAACAGTACAGGCTCTTTGGCCCACGATGTTGGGCCGAGCATTTGTCTTAATCTAAGATCAACCTAACTGACACACCCCTCAATTTACTGCTCTCCGTGTGCTTGTCCAACAGTCACTTACATGTCCCTAATGTCTCTGACTCTCACCGCTGGTAGTGCGTTCCATCCACCCACCACTCTCTGAACCGACCTCTGACATCTCCCTGATACCTTCCTCCAATCATCTTAAAATTATGACCCCTTGTGACAGCCATTTCTGCCCTGGCTATCTACTCTATCGATGCTTCTCATTACCTTGTACACCTCTATCAAGTCACCTCTCTTCCTTCTCCTCTCTAGTGTGAAAAGCCCTCACTCATTCAACCTCTCTTCATAAGACAAGCCCTCAAATCCAGGCAGCATCCTGATAAATCTCCTCTGCACCCTCTCTAAAGCATCTACATCCTTCCTATAATAAGGCAACCAGAACTGAACACAATATTCCAAGTGTGGTCTAACCAGGGTTTCATAGAGCTACAGCAAAACCTCACAGCTCTTAAACTCAATCCCCCGTTAGTGAAAGCCAAAACACCATATGCCTTCTTAACAATCCTGTCAACTTGGGTGGCAACTTTGAGGGATCTATGCACATGGAACCCAAGATCCCGCTGTTCCTCCGCACTCCCAAGAAATCTTTCTTTAAACCTGTATTCAGCATTCAAATTTGACCTTCCAAAATGAATCACTTCGCATTTAACCAGGTTAATCCATCGCCATTTCTCAGCCTAGCTCTGCATCCTGTCAATGTCATGTTGTCACCTGCAAAAGCCCTTGACACGATCGACAACATTACCAACCTTTGTGTCATTGGCAAACTTACTAAGCCACCCTTCTTCTTCTTCATCTTAGTCATTTATAAAAACTACAAAGAGCAGAGGCCCAAGAACAGATGCCTGCGAGACACCACTGGTCACCGACCCCAGGTGGAATTCTTTCCATCCACTACCATTCGTTGTCTTCTCTCGGCCAGCCAATTCTGTATCCAGACAGCCAAACCTCCCTGTATCTCATACCCCCTAACTTTCTGAATGAGCCTACCGTGGGAAACCTTATCAAATGCCTGACTGAAACCCATATACACCACATCCACTGATCGACATTTGTCAACTTGTCTCATCACATCCTCAAAAACTCAATAAGGCTTGTGAGGCATGACCTGCTGGTCTCAAAGCCAAGCTGACTGTCTTTAATCAAACTATGTTTTTCCAAAGTTAAAATCACATGACACCAGGTTATAATCCAACAGGTTTAATTGGAAGCTGCTGCTTTATCAGATGGTTGTGGAGGGCATGATTGTAAGACACTGAATTTATAGCAAAAGTTTAGAGTGTGGTGTAACTGAAATTATACATTGAAAAATACCTTGATTGTTTGTTAAGTCTCTCGTCTCTTAGAATGACCATGATAGTTTCACTTCTTTCATATGTAAATAGCAAAACTTTTTTTTAAAAGTTATATTCTCAAGTGAACTTTAACAATTGGTGTCAGGCCAGACAATGTACAGTACTGGGTATTAGCACCTCTCTGTGGTGCTGTCTTTGCCATAATGTTTCGACTGATTCTAATCTAAAAAAGAATGAATGAACAGAATCTTACTTGGATTCATGCAGTTTTTGAGCAAAGTACAATGTAACTCTGCAAGTACAAATTCACCCCTCAAACTTATTTGTGTATGTGTGCCTCGGATAGGGGGTTGTGAGTGTCTGTGAGAGAGAGTGTATATGTGTGTGTGTGTGTGTGTGTGTGTGTGTGTGTGTGTGTGTGTGTGTGTGTGTGTGTGTGTGTGTGTGTGTGTGTGTGTAATGCAATGCAATGGAGTCACCTGTAATGTGACATGAACACAAGATCCCGGTTGAGGCCCTCCCTATGGGTACCGAACTTAGCTATCAGCCTCTGCTCGCCCACTATTCACTGCTGCCTGTCCTGAAGTCCACCTTGGAGGATGGTCACCCGAAGGTCCAAGGTCAAATGTCCCAGACCGCTGAAGTGTTCTCTGACTGGGAGAGAACACTCCTGTCTGTTGGTTGTTGTGCGGTGCTCATTTATCCGTTGCCGTAGCCTCTGCTCGGTTTCCCTAATGTACCATGCCCCAGGGTATCCTTGCCTGCAGCGTATAAGATAGACAATGTTGGCTGAGTCACATGAGTACCTGCCTCGTACAGTTGGGAGGTGTCCCCGTGTGTAATGGTGGTATCCATGTCCACACTCTGACACGTCTTGCAGCATCTACCGTGACAGAGTTGTATGGAGTCACCCTGTCATGGTACACGCTGCAAGACGTGTCAGAGTGTGGACATGGATACCACCATTACACACGGGGACACCTCCCAACTGTACGAGGCAGGTACTCATGTGACTCAGCCAACATTGTCTATCTTATACGCTGCAGGCAAGGATACCCTGGGGCATGGTACACTGGGGAAACCGAGCAGAGGCTACGGCAATGGATACATGGGCACCGCACAACAACCAACAGACAGGAGTGTTCCCTCCCAGTCAGAGAACACTTCAGCGGTCTGGGACATTTGATCTTGGACCTTCGGGTGACCATCACACTCTAAACTTTTGCTATAAATTCTGTGTCTTACAATCGTGTCCTCCACAACCACCTGATGAAGGAACGTTGCTCTGAAAGCTAGTGCTTCCAATTAAACCTGTTGGACTATAACCTGGTGACCATCCCCCAAGGTGGACTTCGGTACCCATAGGGAGGGCCTCAACCGGGACCTTGGGTTCATGTCACATTACAGGTGACCACCATGGCACTATACACACACACAGACACTCCAAAACACAGACACACACACACACACACACACACACTTCTACAGAGACACACACTTGCACACTCACACATGCACCCTCTCAGAGACTTTTCACTCACAAAAACATACACTTTCCCCCACAGATACTCACAACCCTGCTCCCCCCCCCCCCCCCCCCCCCCGCACCCCCCCCCCACACACACACACACACATGCACACATACATATATAATTTTGTTGGGTGAATTTGTACTTGCAGAGTTACATTGTACTTTGCTCAAAAACTGCATGAATCCAAGTAAGATTCTGTAAATTCATCTTTTAGATTAGAATCAGTCGAAACATTATGGCACAGACAGCACCACAGAGAGGTGCTAATACCCAGTACTGTACATTGTCTGGGCTGACACCAATTGTTAAAGTTCACTTGAGAATGTAACTTTTAAAAAAAAGTTTCGTGATTTACATATGAAAGAAGTGAAACTAACATGGTAATTCTAACAGATGTGAGACTTAACAAACAATCAAGGTATTTTTCAAGATATAGTTTCAGTTACATCACACTCTAAACTTTTGCTATAAATTCTGTGTCTTACAATCGTGTCCTCCACAACCACCTGATGAAGGAACGTTGCTCTGAAAGCTAATGCTTCCAATTAAACCTGTTGGACTATAACCTGGTGTTGTGCGATTTTTAACTTTGTACACCCCAATCCAACACCAGCATCTCCAAATTATGTTTTTCCCAAATAGTCATAAATCCTATCTCTCAGAATCCTTTCCAGTATCTTGCTTACCACAGATGTAAGACTGACTGGTCTGTTATTCCCAGGGATTTCACTATTCCCTTTTTTTAACAGAGGAACAACATTCACCTCCCTCCAATCATCGGTATTACTCCTGTGGAGAGTGAGGATGCAAAGGTCATCACCAGAGGGCCAGCAACCTCATTCCTCACTTCCCATAGTAACCTCGGATATATCTGGTCAGGCCGCATCCGAGGAGCAGGAAAATCGACGTTTTGGGCAAAAACCCTTCATCAGGAATACATCAGGATTCCCGATGAAGGGCTTTTGCCCAAAACATCGATTTTCCTGCTCCTCGGATGCTGCCTGACCGGCTGTGTTTTTCCAGCACCACTCTAATCCAGACTCTGGTTTCCAGCATCTGCAGTCCTTGTTTTTACCTTGGATATATCTGGTCCAGCCCTGGGGACTTATCTATCTAGATGCTTCCCAGAATTTCCAGCACATCTTTAGATTAGGTTAGATTCCCTACAGGCCATTCAGCCCAACAATTCCACACTGACCCTCCAAAGAGTAACCCACCAGACCCATTCCCTACATTTACTCCTGGTCCATGGTGTTCTCACGATCAACAAGGTCCCTCTCTCTAGTGAATACTGAAGCAAAAAACTCTTCCAGCACCTCCCCTACCTCTTCAGACTCCAGACACAAGTTCCCTCCATTATCCCTGATTGGCCCTACCCTCTCTCTGATCATTCTCTTATTCCTCACGTAAGTGTAGAACACCTCTGGGTTTTCCCTAATCTTTCCTGCCAAGGCTTTTTCATGCCCCCTCCTAGCTCTCCTCAGTCCATTTTTGAGTTCTTGCCTAGCCATGCTATAATCCTCTAAAGCTATACCAGATCCTTGCTTCTTCAACATTAAGTAAGCTTCCTTCTTCCTTTAGACGAGAAGCCCCTCTGCTCTTGCCATCTAAGGCTCCTTCACCTGACCATTTCTTACCTGTCTCAGTGGGACAAAGTTATCCAACACTCACAAGTGCTCCTTAAACAGCCTCCACATATCTTTTGTGCATTTCCTGTAGAACAATTGTTCCCAATTTATATTCCACAGCTCCTGTCTAATAGCAGTGTAATTTTCCCTCCCCCAATTAAATACCATGCCATATTGTCTGTTCCTATCCCACTCCATGGCTTTGGTAAAGGTCAGGTAATTGTGGTCACTGTCACCGAAATGCTCTCCCACCAAATGATCTGACACTTAGCCTGGCCCGTTAGCGAGCACCAAATCCAAAATGGCCTCCTCTCCAGTCGGCCTATCTATATATTGAGTCAGGAATCCTTCCTGGATACACCTGACAAAATTGGCTCCATCCAGACCAACTGCATTAAGCAGATTCCAATTAATATTGGAGAAGATTAAGTCACCAATAATAACAAATCTGTTACATCTGCACCTTTCCAACATCTGCTGTCCAATCTGTTTTTGCATCTCTGCTGTTATTGGGGGTAAAAAGTGAGGTCTGCAGATGCTGGAGATCACAGTTGAAAATGTGTTGCTGGTTAAAGCACAGCAGGTTAGGCAGCATCCAAGGAATAGGAAATTCGACGTTTCGGGCATAAGCCCTTCATCAGGAAGTTGGGGGGTCTATAGAAAACACCCAATAAAGTGACTACAACTTCCCTGTTACTGACTTCCACCAATACCGACTCAGTAGACAAACCTCCTCAACAATCACCTTTTCTGCAGTTGTGATTCACTCTGTAATTAACAATGTTCCTCCCCCTCCTCTTTTGCTTCTTTCTCTATTCTTTTCAAAAGATCTAAACCCTGAAACATCCAGCAACTATCCCTGTCCCTGTGAAATCCATGTCTCCGTTATGGCCACAACACTGTAGTTTCAAGTACTGATCAATGCTCTAAGTTCATCACTCTTATTCCTGACACTCCCTGCATTGAAACAGACAGACTTTAACCCATCCCCTTGCCCTATCAATGTGTATCCTTCCTGATAGACTCTCTACATTCTATTCCAGCCCATTCAACAACTACCCTCTCCTCTGATCTGTAGCTCTGGTTCCCATCCCCCTGCCAAACTATTTAAACTCTTCCAAAGTGTTCTAGCGAATTGTGATGCCAACTAGTCTCTAAAGCTAACTTGACATCTAAATGGCGAATGTAGGCCATGTAAGTATAAAAACAGGAAATCCCAGCAGGTCAGACAGCATCTGTGGAAAGAATTGCTCTATTTCCAGATAGCAGCCCTGTTAGCATAGTTCCTATTGGGGCTATACCCTCTGCAACCATCTGGGAGGGGTGGGGAGATTAACTGCCACCAATCCTCCTTTTTGGTCTTAGTCTGAGTTACTGAAAACAAAAGGGGAAGGGTACCCACCTGAAGTCTTTGGTGGAAGATAGAGTCAGTCTTAATAAATAGCAGACAATTAACTTACCAAAGGGTACTTCATAGTCAATAATACTCCATCAGAGCTACATGAGAATCTTTTGTCAAACCACAGGTTGGGTTAAGATTAACTTTGATTTATTCATAAAGTCATAGAATCACACAGAACAGAATAGACATTTGGCCTATCGAGTCAAAGCTTCATTAAGTCTACACTAACGTTGAGTATAGGAATTGGGAGGTCATGCTGCGGATGTACAGGACATTGGTTAGGCCACTTTTGGAATCATGTGCAATTCTGGTCTCACTCCTATAGGAAGGATGTTGTGAAACTTGAAAGGGTTGAGAAAAGATTTACAAGGATGTTGCCAGGGTTGGAGGGTTTGAGCTATAGGGAGAGGCTGAATAGGCTGGGGTTATTTTCCCTGGAGTGTCGGAGGCTGAGGGGTGACCTTACAGAGGTTTATAAAATCATAAGAGGCATGGATAGGGTAAATAGACAAGGCATTTTCCCTGGGGTAGACGAGTCCAAAGCTAGAGGGCATAGCTTTAGGGTGAGAGGGGAAAGATTTAAGAGGGACCTAAGGGGCAACTTTTTCACACAGAGGGTGGTACATGTTTGGAATGAGCTGCCTGAGGAAGTGGTGGAGGCTGGTACAATTGCAACATTTAAAAGGCATCTGGATGGGTACATGAATAGGAAGGGTTTGGAGGGATATGGGCCAAGTGCTGGCAAATGGGACTAGATTACTTTAGGATATCTGGTCGGAGTGGATGAGTTGGAATGAAGGGTCTGTTTCCGTGCTGTACAGCTCTGTGACTCTCTGTGATTCTCATCCCAATTTTGCACACTAGGCCCATAGCCTTGAATGTGCCACATTTCAAGTGCTCATCCTAGTATTTTCCAAAGATTGGGAAGTTTCCCACCTCAACTACACTCTCAGGCAGTGCATTCCAGACCTCTTCACCCTCCAGAAAAATGTTTTTCTGTTAAATTCCCTCTAAATCTTTTGCCTATCAATTTAAAAATTATGCCCCCCTTGTTATTGACCCTTTGACTAAGGGGAAGCACTGCTTTATATCCACCCTATCCATGCCCCTCAGAATCTTATACATCTCTAACAGGTCCCTCGTCAACCTTTTCTGCTCGAAAGAAAACAGTCTGAGCTTATCCAGGTAAACGTCTCCATCCCAGTCAATATCTGGTGAATCTCCTCTGTGCCTCTTGCAAGTGATTTCACATCCTTCCCATAACATGATGACCAGAACCACACACAGTATTCCAGCTGTGGCCTAACCAAAGTTCTAGCATGACCTCACTGCTCTTATAACCTCTGCTTCAACTATGCTGCTGAAGCATTCTGGTGCAGAACTTAGAGACAGCCAAACAAGTGGGAGATCCAACCACCAATTAATATCTCCCAGGAACAGTTCATTGCATCCTGCTGGGCAGAGCTTATCTTGTAAGGTCAGTTAACCGTTTCGGGTAAGAACTGCAATATATAACAGGAAGCAAGGTTATCGCTCTGGGTTGTGATGTCCTTTCATTAGAAACGAAGAACCAAAGAAATTTATCATGTTTTCTGCCAATGGAAGGGGTTGGGGGCAGGAAGGGTGGGATAAAGGACAGGGAATATTAAACAGCAAAGGTTAAATGGTTAGAAACTCAAAGGCAGTTGTAATGGGCGTTGTAAGCAAATCAAGGATTTGCCTGGATCAGGCAGGAATGGTTCCATAGCAGCCATCTGATTACAATGTGAAGGAATAAAATCAAACAAAACTGACCCACTCTGCCATCGTTCAACTCAACATTGACTCTGGAAAATGGTAGAATGCCGAGTTGAAAGGAGAGGTGCCGCTACCTGCACAGTTTATCCTGCTTTTCACATGTTAGCATTCTGAAGAGACCCTTCCCTCCATAATATCCACCTCCACCAACCCTTCATGTCATTAGGCACCTCCTCAGGTTTTCTGATCAAGTCCTTTGGAGGCAAAGGTCCAGACCAGCAAAGATAGAAGAGCCTGCCTAAAATCCATCAGAGAATTTACACTGAGCTTCATCTCTATATTGGAGGAACTCAAACAAATCCCACTGCAGCGGTTCACTTGCACCTTGACTGACCGAAGCCAGACAGACCCATGACTGGAAGCAATAAGTCACCACGAATCTGTTTTCCTAAATCTCCAACTTAATTCCTTCTGAAAGAGGAGTGACAGACATGCAATATTTCAAACTTACTTCTTGAAAGAAGCACTGTAGCAAAGTAACAGTGAACGCTTGGACTTTGAAGACCTAAATGCTTGCTCTTGTCTTTTGTAGTCAAGTTTCCCTGTGTATGCACGTGAGTGCGAGTGCATGTGATCACATATAGACATTCCAGATTTCAATCACAAATGTTTATCCTTCATAAAGATAAAATCTTATGAGAAAATCTGTCATTTGTTCTTGAGCGTCACTGCACCCAAGGGATTAACAAACTTTGCTTTCAAACTCGGTCAGTCAAAAGGAGCGAAAAGGTGGAATCATACTGCTTTCTCACTCTGTCTGTGATTCTTGTCATTGTAATTCTCTGCCCTTGCTCTCACTTTGACCTCTCTTGTACAGTGCTCCAATGAAACTCCAAGCAAGCAGGAGAAGCAGCATCACATCTTTTATGGTGCATTCATATAGCAGCCATGTTTAAAATCAAATCTGGCCATATCTTTTACTTCATTACTGTACCCATTACAATTCTCTACCATGAATTTTTTTGTTATTTAACCTTTCCTGCCCTCTCCCTATAACTGACCCTCCCTTTTGTTATTTAACCTTTCCTGCCCTCTCCCTATGACTGACCCTCCCTTTTGTTCTTCTTGCCACCCCCACCCAAGGCTCAAATGACACTCACTCTCCCGTTCTTCTCCTTATGCAGTTCTGTTGACTTGAAACATTAACTCTGTGCTCTCTCTCCACACATGCTGTCTAACCCGTTGAGTATTTTCAGTACTTCCCCCTTTTCAATTCCAGGATCTGCAGTACTTAGCTTTTGCAATTGACCATGGAGTGTCTATGCCCGGTCCTAAACCTCTTACAGCACCATGAGGGAGACCTCATTAGCAGTTGTCAATTGCCCAGCTATCCATACAGCAAGTGAGGAGAATTTGGCTTTGTTTAGGTTAGATTAGATTACTTACAGTGTGGAAACAGGCCCTTCGGCCCAACAAGTCCACACCGACCCGCCGAAGCGCAACCCACCCATACCCCTACGTTTACCCCTTACCTAACACTAGGGGCAATTTAGCATGGCCAATTCACCTGACCCGCACATCTTTGGACTGTGGGAGGAAACCGGAGCACCCGGAGGAAACCCACGCAGACACGGGGAGAACGTGCAAACTCCACACAGTCAGTCACCTGAGTCGGGAATTGAACCCGGGTCTCAGGCGCTGTGAGACAGCAGTGCTAACCACTGTGCCACCGTGCCGCCCACGGTCACTTATCTCAAGAGGGTTGGAATATAAAAGCACCATTGCACTACTGAGACTTTATAAAGCTCTGGTTAGGCCCCATTTGGAGTATTGTGTCCAGTTTTGGTCCCCACCCCTCAGGAAGGACATACTGGCACTGGAGTGTGTCCAGCAGAGATTCACACTGATGATCCCTGGAATGGTTGGTCTAACATACGAGGAACAGCTGAGGATCCTGGGATTGTATTCATTGGAGTTTAGAAGATTAAGGGGAGACTTAATAGAAACTTAGAAGATAATACATGGCTTGGAAGGGGTGGACAATAGGAAATTGTTTCCGTTAGGCGAGGAGACTATGACCCGTGGACACAGCCTTAGAATTAGAGAGGGTCAATTCAGAATAGAAATGCGGAGACATTTCTTCAGCGAGAGAGTGGTGGGCCTGTGGAATTCATTGCCTCAGAGTGCAGTGGAGGCCGGGAGCTAAATGTTTTCAAGGCAGAGATTGATAGATTCTTGATGTCACGAGGAATTAAGGAGAATGCTGGTAAGTGGAGTTGAAATGCCCATCAGCCATGATTGAATGGCGGAGTGGACTCGATGGGCCAAATGGCCTTACTTCCACTCCTATGTCTTATGGTCTTATGGTCTTATGAAACCATTCCACAACAACCCTGTCCAACAGAGTTTCCAATAACACGCCACAACCCCAGCTCCACAGTGTTACCTTCACTGTGGAATTAAAACGGGTATAAAACGCCTACTTCTACATTCAATGGACAGCAATTCTTAACCCGAGCACACTATTCCTCGGTAGAACAGTGGCCCTCAGCTACCGTAATGTGTGCAATGATAATTCACATTTCCCCAGCATCGATGTGACTGTGCTATTCTTGTCAATTGTGTTTGAGCTATAATTAAAGCTTGCTTCAAAGTGGCACTGAAGTCAAATGCGAGTTGCGGATTTATCTGACTGGTACGACAGTTCAGTCACAGAGAGAACGGGAAGATGGATGGGAAGACAACGCATGCAAGTGTTCCTGACTGTGGTTTCTGAGGGCCTTCTGCAGCAAGAAAGGCATGCTCATGTCTTCAGTACCAGCAGCGACCGTTTCACTAAATCCCTTTTTGCAAGCAAGCATTCGTTTAAATAAAGGGAACCTTTTGTTGGACTGAAGCCAACTTTTGGTGCAGCCATGACAATCGCTTGTCGAATTCGTCTTTGCTTCTGATATTTGACTCAAGTACAAATGCATTTCTTTTATAATCTAATTGCATAGGTCGTTGTGTTGACTGCAGCAGTTCAGTAAGAAGCACTGGTCTCCAGTTAAGGTTAACATGTAACTTTATTGCAATTGGGATTACCCCTCTCACTGCTCATCTCTGTAAGGGCCATAGTAATAAGCAAATTTCTTTGCTGACCATGAGGAAAGCATATTCTGCTCACAGGAAGCGCTTATAAAGAAATGAAACAAAAGTGCTTTCCAAACCAAAATTATGTCAAGTGCTTGCAAACTGCCTAAAATACACAGGATACAGCAAGCAGTCATTGAAAAATGTAGTGTAATTTTGAGACTTAATACTCATGCCACCTAGTCACAGTCTGTCTGGATTCTCCCATCTATTATATAATGTTGCTATGGTTACAGTCAGACTGAGAACACAAAGGCATCCCTAAATTTTCTTACATGTCTCTGAGCAAACTGGACCTGTATTTTACAGAGTTTTGAAGAACTCGAGGGAATCTTATTGAAACCTACAAAACACTTGAAAGCGATAGACATAGGTAAGATATTTTCCCCAGTTGGGGAATATCGAGCCAGGGGCACTCCGACGGCTGTGCACCTTTGGAGTTCTGCAGCACAGAGGGCTGTAGAAGCTCAGTCTGTCAGTAAGTCGAAGGTAGAGATTGAGAGATTTCTGATTGCCAGTGATGTAACACTAACACCATCCCTAAACCAAAATCAAACTAATCCATTCCTTACCCTAATGCTAAACTTAACCCAAACCCTAACCTAGACCTAAGCTTAACCCTAACCCTGTCCATAACTTTAACACAAATCCATCCCTAACCCTAATCTAACCCTAATGCTAAATCCAACTCTAATCCATCCCTTACCCTCATGCTAAATTTAGCCCAATCCCTAACCCCAACCCTAACTCTAGTCCTAAATCTAATCCTAATCTAACCCTATTCCTATCCTGAATCCATCCCTAAAAACACTAACACTAGCCCTAGACCGATATCTAACTAATCCATCCCTTGCTCTCATGCTGAATGTAACTGAAATCCTAATCATAACCCTTGACCTAACTCTTGACCTAAACCTAATCCTAACCCTAGCCCTAACCTTATCCTGAACCCTAAACCTAATCCTAACACGAATCCATCCCTAACCCTCACACTAACCTTATCCCTCACCTTAATCCTATCCCTCACCCTAACCCAACCGTAACCCTCACCCTAACCCTAGCCCTAAACCAAAATCTAACTCTAATCTATCCCTTACCCTAATGCCAAACTTAACCTGAACCCTTACCCTAGACCTAACCCTAATCTGAATCCATCCCTCACTCTCACCCTAACCACAACAACCAATTCACTATCTGTCATGATTACCACCACAAGCAGCATAGTGGCTCAGTGGTTATCACTGCTGCTTCATAGTGTCAGAGACTCAGGTTCAATTTCAACCTCATATGACTGTCTGTGTGGAGTTTGCACCTTCTCCATGTGGATTCCCTCTGGTTTTCCCCCACAGTACAGGTTCAATGGATTGGCCATACTAAAATGTCCAGGAGCGTGCAGGTTAGGTGAGTTAGCATGGGAAATGCAGGACTGGGGTTGGGTATGGGTGATGTGCTTTTTGGAGGGTTGATGTGAACTCAATGGGCTGAATGGCCTGCTTCCACAATGCAGGGATTCCGTGATGAGTAAGCTAGAGAATTGCTGATGACTACCTGACATCCCAGACAGACCATGGATAAAGCTGGGAGTCAATCCTGATGAACTGATATCTCATTACAGTGGGTTACTAATCTGCCTCCTGATAAATCAAACCAATCCACCACAGATGTATACAAAGGCAATACTCGAGTGGAGAAGCATGCCAGCTGATGATATGCAAGTTAATCCAGTATAAAGAGTAATGTACACAGCAGCTAAACTATTCTTCCACCAAAGTCAGAAGTAGTGACATGCAGGAGTGAAAAAATCATGATGAAATGGCAGGAAGCCAAATTTCACTTTGGCAAAACTGCTCCTGGGATTGAGCATTGAAATCAGGGTGCAAACATTCAACATAAGTCAACAAGTGGGAAGTTGTGTGTGGAGGCTGAAGAAATTGGGGAGACACTGAATGAATACTTTTCGTCAGTATTCACTCAGGAACAGGACATTGTTGCCGATGTGAATATTGAGTCACAATTAATTAGAATGGATGGCTTTGAGGTATGGAGGGAAGAGGTGTTGGAAATTCTGGAAAGGGTGAATGTAAATAAGTCCCCTGGGCCTGATGGCATTTATCCTAGGATACTCTGGGAAGCAAGGGAGGAGATTGCAGAGCTATTGGCCTTGATTTTTATGTCCTCGATGTCTACAGGAATAGTGCCAGAAGACTGGAGGATAGCAAATGTCGTTCCCTTGTTCAAGAAGGGGAGTAGGGATAACCCTAGTAACTATAGGCCGGTGAGTCTTACCTCTGTTGTGGGCAAAGTCTTAGAGAGAATTGTAAGGGATAGGATTTATGAACATCTGGATAGGAATAATGTGATCAAGGATAGTCAGCATGGTTTTGTGAAGGGCAGGTCGTGCCTCACAAACCTTATTGAATTCTTTGAGAAGGTGACCAAGGAAGTGGATGAGGGTAAAGCAGTAGATGTGGTGTATATAGATTTTAGTAAGGCGTTTGATAAGTTTCCCCATGGTAGGCTACTGCAAAAAATACGAAGGTATGGCATTGAGGGCGAGTTGGAGGTTTGGATTAGGAATTGACTGGGTGGAAGAAGACAGAGGGTAGTAGTTGATGGTAAAGGTTCATCTTGGAGTGCAGTTACCAGCGGTGTTCCGCAAGGATCTGTTATGGGACCATTGCTGTTTGTCATTTTTATAAATGACCTGGAGGAGGGTCTAGAAGGTTGGGTGAGCAAGTTTGCAGATGATACGTAAGTCGGTGGAGTTGTTGACAGTGAGGAAGGATGTGGCAGGTTACAGCGGGATATAGATAAGCTGCAGAGCTGGGCAGAAAGGTGGCAAATGGAGTTCAATATAGCTAAGTGTGAAGTGATTCACTTTAGTAAGAGTAACAAGAAGATGGGGTACTGGGCTAATGGTCAGACACTTGGTAGTGTGGATGAGCAGAGGGATCTTGGTGTCCATGTACACAGATCTCTGAAAGTTGCCACCCAGATAAATAGTGCTGTGAGGAAGGCATATGGAGTACTGGCTTTTATTGGTAGAGGAATTGAATTCCGGAGTCCTGAGGTCATGTTGCAGTTGTATAAGACTCTGGTGCGGCTGCATCTGGAGTATTGTGTGCAGTTTTGGTTGCCATACTATAGGAAGGATGTGGAGGCACTGGAACGGGTGCAGAGGAGGTTTACCAGGATGTTGCCTGGTATGGGAAGACCATATGAGGAAAGGCTCAGGCACTTGGGGCTGTTTTCATTGGAGAAAAGAAGGTTTAGGGGTGACTTGATAGAGGTGTTCAAGATGATTAGGTGTTTAGATAGGGTTTACCATGAGAACCTTTTTCCACGTATGGAGTCAACTATTACGAGGGGGCATAGCTTTAAATTAAGGGGTGGTAGGTATAGGACAGATGTTAGGGGTAGATTCTTTATTAAGCGAGTCATGAGTTCATGGAATGCCCTGTCAGTAACAGTGGTGGACTCTCCCTCTTTATGGGCATTTAAATGGGCATTGGATAGACATATGGAGGATAATGGGCTAGTGTAGGTTAGGTGGGCTTGGATTGGTGCAACATCGAGGACCGAAGGGCCTGTACTGCGCTGTATTTTTCTATGTTCTATGTTCTATGAGTCATAGAATTCATACAGTGTTTAATCAGGCCATACCAACCCTCTGAAGAGCATCCTACTCAGACCCATCCCCTACCCAGCTAACCCACCTAGCCTGTACACTATGGGAAATTTAGCATCGCCAATCCACCTATCCTGCACATATTTGGACTGTGGGAGGAAACCCACGCAGATACAGGGAGAATATGCAAACTCTGCACAGACGGTCGCCCGAGGCTGGAATCGAGCCCAAGTCCCTGGTGCTGTGAGGTAGCAGATGCTAACAGCTGAGCCACTGTGCTATCCCAGGTCACATTGCAACCTGGGACCTGTGTAACCCAGTTTGCATTGTCATTGTATGCAGTGGCAGTGAATGGCCAGATATATTGATGCAATGTCAGGCACATCTGTACAACTGGAGAAGCTGCTCTTTAATTACGAAGAGACAGTTCAGGACGATGCAAACTCACCATCTACCCAGAATGCAGATTAACTGTGAGACCTGGAGATCCGCAGTAACTCAAACAACAGTTACTTGGGCAATGACAAGTCACATAGAAACGCCACTGCCCAGAGAAGGAACCTCACCCTTTATATTTCCAAGATTCTCCATGAAACAATTCCAGGAACAGGTCTCTTTATTAGGTCTCCTATGGTTTACACTGTGAGTGGATGAACCACATTTAAGAAGTGGTGATGCTGATGCCACTAAAATTGTGAGAGCATTTAAACTGTCCCACCACCTCACAATGGAGTTGGTGAGGATAGGATCACGTGCATAGAATGATGGCTGTACCTAATTCCACCCTAGTGAAAAAAAAATTGGGGGAAAGGGATCAGGCTGAGAATCCTGGAATTGAGTCCCGTCAACCATTTCTCAAGTGTTCTTGGTTTGGCTGAACTCGGTGAAATTCCAGGCCCAAAGAATGAATATAAATAAAAGGTGAGCAAGTGGTCAGGGAAGGAGAGGCAGATAACTGAACCTGGTGGACAGAATGACTGAATGAGGCTGGCAGAGGTGGGGAAAGAATGTCAACTTGAGTAGAGTTAAAAATCACACAACACCAGGTTATAATCCAACAGGTTTAATTGGAAGCACTAGCTTTCGGAGTGATGCTCCTTCATCAGGTAGTAACTACAACCACCTGATGAAGGAGCAGCACTCTGAAAGCTAGTGCTTCCAATTAAACCTGTTGGACTGTAACCTGATGTTGTGTGGTTTTTAACTTTGTCCAGCCCAGTCCAACACCGGCATCTCTAAAACTTGAATAGAAAAATACATGGTTTTTCTCTTACTCTGTTGACAGAAACAGTTTGCCACTGGACTCTTTAAGCTTTCTATATAAAAAAAAATGTGCCTTAGATTGACGAAGTTATCTTCACAATCACTCCCCCACTAAAATCTTTGGTCAGTTTCGGTGTGCCCAGAGAATCTTGATCTATTTCCTCAAGTCATTGTCTCGTTGTTCTGAGTAATGTGTTAACAGTATTCTGCACCCATTCATCTCCTCCCCAGTGATTCTTCAGAATTGATTCTTCATTTCCGTTTTGTACACAATTCCCTCCAATCATCTGTTTACTTTTATATTGTTCAATACATTTTCGTGTCAATTGAACGTTTCATTCGGCTTTGCAACTACGCTGGTCAACTCAGGTGCTTTTATTTCGGAGTCAGATATAAAGTTCTAATACAAGCTTATTCAAATGGTTATTCAATTTGTTTCAGGATATTTTCTCCACAGTTACTAAATGCTGCATAGACTTTTTCAACTCAGTTGTCAGCTCCTCAATGTATTTCTGAACATTTTCCATTGCTATTTTTAAATTCTGCCTCTGCTCTTCTGGACTGCATATAGAGCCATAGAGATGTGCAGCACGGAAACAGACCCTACGGTCCAACTCATCCATGCCGACCAGATAGCCTAAATTAATTCAGTCCCATTTGCAAGCACTTGGACCACATCCCTCTAAACCCTTCCTATTCATATACCCATCCAGATGCCTTTTAAATGTTGTAATTGTACCAATCTCCACCACTTCCTCTGGCAGCTTATTCCATGCACGCACCACCCTCTGTGTAAAAAAGTTGCTCCTGAGGTCTTTTTTATATCTTTCCCCTCTCACCCTAAACCTATGCCCTCTAGTACTGGACTCCCCCACCCCAGAGAAAAGACCTTGTCTATTTACCCTATCCATGCCCCTCATGATTTTATAAACCTCTATAAAGTCAGCCCTCAACCTCCGACACTCCAGGGAAAACAGCCCCAGCCTATTCAACCTCTCTCTGGAGCTCAGATCCTCCAATATCTCATCGCTTTTTTTGCATCCCTAGATTGTATCAGGGTTCAACATTTTAATTACTTTTCCCAAGACTAAGTTCTGTTAGTTTATCAGTCTGGACTTTTACTTCTGCTTTCAAAGAGCTGCTTGGATTCATCAGCTTTGTTTGAGTAATGCTCCCGAGCTTTGCTCAAGGTCTTTCTCACAAGACTTCACAGAGAATCCTGCCTCATAAATTTTGTCAAGTTTTAATTGAAGATCTATCTTTGTTGAAGTTTCTTCTACAAGTTGATCATTGAGCTGTTTCAATCCCTCGTTCAAGTGTTTCACTTCCTGTGACTGACTGAAGTCTTGTCACCAGTTTGAGTTTTTCATTAGTCCTCTCATCTTTAATGCATGAAAGTTGGAACTCTGCACTGATCAGTTTTACTCTCCTAGCGTTGTGTTCCTGATGCTGTCTTGACATTCTCACATTTCTGATACTATCTTATCCTGCTTTTGAGCTAGTCATTTTTTCCACTATATCATATCTGGCCTTATGAGTGTGGGTTCTATCATTCACAAGAGAACAGTCCAAGATATTTCTCCTACGGAACTTCAATTTCTCTCAACTCATATTGAAACTTCCTTTAAACATTATCTAAGATAGATGTTGAGCTGAATTGGATTTAGTTTGCTTTTATGAGCTGGGCAGGGACCCCTTCATTTCCTCCTCTGGCCAATTACTGCATCAGCAAATATTCTTAAAAATAGAAGAGTGAATCAAATCATCTGTCTTTGACATTCAAGAGAATTATCGTTAATAAATCTTCTTCTACAAACATATAAAGGCTGAACTGGACCAGCCTTATAAACACTGTGACTACCACAAGAGGTCAGAGGCTTGAAATGCTGCGGTAACTCATCTGTTGACTCCCAAGTGTCTAACGTCTTCAAGGCACAAGTCACAATTCTGATGGCATACCCTCCAGAGCTGATCAAGATGTCATCAAAGGACCATACATAGGAGGCTGCCACCAAATCTTATCCGTTGCCAACAATCAGGGTGTTAAAATGGAAAGACATCTTGTTGAAATTGTTCGCCTTGCGCTCATCAGTAAAATTCAGAATAAATACCAATAAAGAAGAAAAGCAAATTTTAAATGTATAGAGGAGAGTGCCAATCAGTGGATGACTGGCCTCTTATTGGTGGAAGTGTTGCTATGGAGAATGCAGCTGGTAGTGGTGATTGACAGTCAACCACCAGGCTTTGCTTAGAATTTAAACCAGGCAGGTTAACTCTGATTGGTCATGGCAGTTCCCTGAGAAATAAATCAGCAAATAGTTGTCACCTGAGACAGAACAGGAGCAGGTGTGTACATGTGCCTTCTGTTTGCAAACCACAGGGCCCTATGTATGGATTATTTCCATACACTGTAAAGTTGGCCTTATGGTAACATTGTTACCAGTGTTTGAGTCAAATGTGTACTTTGTAGGTTTGATGCTGAAATAGAATTCATTAAAACTATCCTGCAGAATAATGACTATTCTGATCAGACCATTTCTCTATGCATATTGTGCAAACTTTGTGTAAGACCTAAGGCAATCATTCTTGGTTCTAATCCATGCCCAGTCCACCATAAGTTACCCTGCAAGGATTAGGTGTTGAAAGATTTGAGCAGTAAGTTGTTTCACTTTGCTACAATGTCACAATGTAAGTATGTTCATTACTAACAGGGTGCTGCCACCAACCCAGAAAGATGCTCTTCCGAGCACACAGATGAACTGTGTGTTATATGAGTTACAATGCTAGTGTAATGCCAAGTGTATAGGTCATAAGTCCCCAAAGATTGGTGAGTCATCTTTCTTTAGCTGTCAAGAGCAAGTAAGGCACTTGTACCCAACCAGTTTTGCACTTGCAAAGCTTGCAACACAATATCTCACATCAGCTGTGAACAACTGGAACAGGAGACAGTGAGGACTGCAGATGCTGGAGATCAGAGTCGAGAGTATGGTGCTGGAAAAGCACAGCAGGTCGGGCAGCATCCGAGGAGCAGGAGAATTGATGTTTTAGGCATAAACGCATAAGCGGGGAGTGGAGGAGATGCGGTGGAGGGCATCGTCGATCACGTCTGGGGGGAATCTGCGGTCCTTGAAGAAGGAGGCCATCTGGGCTGTACGGTATTGGAACTGGTCCTCCTGGGACCAGATGCGGCGGAGACGAAGGAATTGGGAATATGGGATGGAGTTTTTACAGGGGACAGGGTCGGAGGAGGTGTAGTCCAGGTAGCTGTGGGAGTCAGTCGGTTTATAGTAGATGTCTGTGTTGAGTCAGTCGCCCAAGATAGGAATGGAAAGGTCTAGGAAGAGGAGGGAGGAGTCTGAGACAGTCCAGGTGAATTTGAGGTCGGGATGGAAGGTGTTGGTAAAGTTGATGAACTGTTCAACCTCCTCGTGGGAGCACGAGGCAGCGCCGATACAGTCATCGATGTAGCGGAGGAAAAGGTGGGGGGTGGTGCCAGTGTAGTTGCGGAAGATGGACTGTTCCACATATCCTACAAAGAGACAGGCATAGCTGGCCATGCGGGTGCCCATGGCAGCTCCTTTAGTTTGGAGAAAGTGGGAGGATTGGAAAGAGAAGTTATTCAGGGTGAGGACCAGTTCAGTCAGTCGAAGGAGGGTGTCAGTGGAAGGGTACTGGTTGGTGCGGCGGGAAAGGAAGAAGCGGAGGGCTTTGAGTCCTTCGTTTCCCCCCAGACGTGATCGACGATGCCCTCCACCGCATCTCCTCCACTTCCCACTCCTCGGCCCTTGAGCCCCGCCCCTCCAAGCGCCACCAAGACAGAACCCCACTGGTTCTCACCTACCACCCCACCGACCTCCGTATACAGCTTATCATCCGCCGTCATTTCCGCCAACTCCAAACGGACCCCACCACCAGGGATATATTTCCTTCCCCTCCCCTATCAGTGTTCCAAAAAGACCACTCCCTTCGTGACTCCCTCATCAGGTCCACACCCCTCACCAACCCAACCTCCACTCCCGGCACCTTCCCCTGCAACTGCAGGAAATGCAAAACTTGCACCCACACCTCCTCTCTTACCTCTCTCCGAGGCCCCAAGGGATCCTTCCATATCTGCCACAAATTCACCTGCACCTCCACACACATCATCTATTGCATCCGCTGCACCCGATGTGGCCTCCTCTATATTGGGGAGACAGGCCGCCTACTTGCAGAACGCTTCAGGGAACACCTCTGGGATGCCTGGACCAACCAACCCAACCACCCCGTGGCTCAACACTTTAACTCTCCCTCCCACTCCACCGAAGACATGCAGGTCCTTGGACTCCTCCATCAGCAGAACATAACAACACGACGGTTGGAGGAAGAGCGCCTCATCTTCCGCCTGGGAACCCTCCAGCCACAAGGGATGAACTCGGATTTCTCCAGTTTCCTCATTTCCCCTCCCCCCACCTTGTCTCAGTCGATTCCCTTGAACTCAGCACCGCCCTCCTAACCTGCAATCCTCTTCCTGACCTCTCCACCCCCACCCCACTCCGGCGTATCACCCTCACCTTGACTTCCTTCCACCTATCACATCTCCATCGCCTCTACCCCAAGTCCCTCCTCCCTACCTTTTAACTTAGCCTGCCTGGCACCCTCTCCTCATTCCTGATGAAGGGCTCTGGCCCGAAACGTCGAATTTCCTGTTCCTTGGATGCTGCTTGACCTGCTGTGCTTTAACCAGCAACACATTTTCAGCTCTGAAACACGAATGGTACCTGTGATCATTAATGGATCCATCTCCATGCTATTCCAGGTTGGTTAAACTAAACCACAACTGCCAACATTAGGTGGCATTCCCACGGGCTCTGAAAAGGTGCACTCAGGAATTATTTGTTCACATGAGGCTGCACTGGCAAAACTTGACTTCTGCATTTTCTTGTAGAAGGTTAGCAGTCTGAACTCACAGGGCGTTAACTTTTATTTGAGCGTGTTCCATTCCCAAATTTGGGAACTAGGATAATAGTTCTTTGCCTCAGTGACTGGGGTATATATAATAAATGAAGCACACATCCTTCAATCTGTAAGAAAGGGCCTTGGGCAATAGCACAGTGAGCTTCACTGTTGAATTATATATTAGACGATATCCATAACAAGAAATATTTAATTCACTACAACATTTGATTTAAAAAAAAATGTCTGTGTGATGTGAACCTTAAATAAAACCAGCTGGTGTCCAGTATTCTGCGAATGTTGCATTTCTCCCTCCCCTGTGTCCCATTCTTCATTGTCCTTGGTTGGTCCGTTATCATCTGATTTCAGTATGAACACCACAACGACCTATTCTGAAGAGGCTGCTCTCTGCTCCAAAGGAATTCTGTTTTCACAATTTTTCTTCTGGAGTTTGCAAAGTCCATGTCTTGGCTGTAAAATTCCCACCATTCGCTAATTATAGGAAATGTCTACTGAGGGAACTGGTGTTCCTTGTTCAAAATGACAGCTTCAACGGACCCCAGTTTATTGACCTCACACCAGCTTGCTCCACCTTTTGGTCGATGATAGCCAGTACAACAGAGTCACTTCACCCTTGGAGATAGATGTATGAGTAAATTGTCCTAAATTGTCTGCTTTTTACAGAGGTGCCATAGAAAGCATTCTATCCAATGTATAGTATGGCAACTGCTCTGCCCATGACTGCAGGAAGCTGCAGAGAGGTGTGAACAAAGCCCAGTCCATCACACAAGCCAACCTTCTAACCGTTGACTCCACCTATACTTCCCACTGCCTTGGAAAGGCCTTTCCCACCCCGGTTATAATCTCTTCCAAACTGTGCTGTCAGGCAGAAAACACAAAGGCTTAAACACACATAGCAATAGATTCAAGAACAACTTCATTCAAAACAAATGACCTCAGAGGGTTATTATTTTCACACTCCTCTGACATACATTACCAACTAAAGAATAGTTAAAACGTTCTGTCAAACTATCAGATATTTCCCTAATATCAGACTCTTCCAACGTGAGAGTCATTTGTTTTGTTAAGGAACTCATCAACATTGGGTCTTTACACGGTCTGACGTTCCAATTCCTTTTGTTCCATTCCAGATGACTGAAGAATACAGATTGCTAGAACAGGATCCTTATTATCCCACTCTCAGCCAACACTCCAAATCCACCAGAGACCATTGGCATCTTAATTCCTGACCTGTAGCAGAGTTCAGTTGATGGATCACGTTCCCCCTGACCACATGACGCAGAGTGTCCTATAACCCTGACACAAAGAGAGATCGTCTTGTCATGATATCTTGAACTCAAGTGGTCTATGAGGGTCTCCCGCAGCTGTCTGCCACTCTAATCACCACCACTGGCTTCCATCTGCTGTGGTTTACACTCCTTGATGCTATGTGCTCTTGCTCATTGCCCTCCTCTCTGGCTCTCTCAGGCCTCTGGTCTCCCTGGTTTTTCCAGACCACTTTCTAGGCTCCAGATCCCTCTACTGCAGCCTCTCACCCCCACCCTACACCTGGCTCCTCACCCGGCCTGCTGAAGAATTGGTTTCTGGACCCAAGGGTAAACCATCCAAACTGATCTAGTGCTCTGCCTGGCATCCTCCTTGGCTGGAGAGTACCCAGTGCTTGCCAAAGGTGCCTCACAGTGGACGATGGCCCAGCACCCAATCCAACTCAGACGTCTGATGGCAATAGTCCATTGGGTGTAAGTATTGCCAACTTAGCCAGAATTTATTACCCATCCCAAGCTGCATTTGAGCAAGACATGGGGAGCAGCCATCTTGAAATGGGGCAGGCCAGGAGGCACAACTGTGCTCACATTCCACTAGAAATGTCCAGGATTTTGATCTGACAATGAAGGAACGTGGATTTGATTGCAATTTGGGTTGAGGTGTGATTTGGAGTTAAGCAGTGTGTGCTCCCATGTACATATTGCCTTTCCTCTGGTGGTGAAGGAACTGTCAATGGACTGTGACAATTGAAGGCTGCACACACTAAGCACCAGTGGTGGATTGGGTGCCAACCCGGAGGCTGCTTTGGCCCGGATGGTCTCAAGCTTCTTGAGTGTTGTTGGAGTTGTACCCATCCAGAGGGTGATGGGGTATTCCATCGCAACCCCGACTTGTGCTTTGTAGGTGATGGGCAGGCTTTGCATTACTCTCAGCAGTATTCCCAGCCTCTTGTACCCACCGTGTTTATGTGGCGAGTCCAGTTGAGTTTCTGGTCAGAAGTACCCCCGGATGTTGATAATGGGCGTTTGGTGATGGCAATGCCACTGAATGTCAAGGGGCAATGGTTAGATTGTCTCTTACTGGAGATGGTCATAGCCTGGCATTTGTGTGGCATGAATGTTACTTGTCACTTGTCAGTCTAGGTCTGGATGTTACCTGAGCCTTGCTAAATGCAGGTACAGATAGCTGGAGTCTCCAATGGTACTGAATATTGTGCACAGTATTGATCTCCTTTAATTGCATTGGTGGTAATGGAGCGAAGGGTTATTAGACTAATACCTGGATTGGGTAGATTGTCATGGTCATAGAGTCATAGAGATGTACAGCACAGAAACAGACCCTTTGGACCAACTCATCCATGCCGACCAGATATCCCAACCTAAACTAGTCCCATTTGCCAGCACCCGGCCCATATCCCTCTAAATCCTTCCTATTCATATCCCCATCCAAATGCCTCTTAAATGGTGCAATTGTACCAGCCTCCACCACTTTCTGTGGCAGCTCATTCCATACACATACCACCCTCTGCGTGAAAAAGTTGCCTCTTAGGTCCCTTTTGTGTCTTTCCCCTCTCACCTTAAACCTACGCCGTCTAGTTCTGGACTCCCCCACCCCATAGAAAAGACTTTGCCTATTTATCCTGTATATGCCCCTCATGATTTTATAAACCTCTATAAGGTCATCCCTCAGCCTTCGATGCTCCAGAGGAAACATCCCCAGCCTTTCCCTATAGTCTGCAATGCTTAACCATCTCAATGTGACCTGGTCTTCTCGAAAGATTGGATAAGGGTAGGCTTGTATCCACTGGGGTTCAGAAGAATAAGAGGTGAATTGATTGAAACATATCATCCTGGTGGATCTAGATAGATTAGAGGATGTTTCCTCTTACAAGAGAATTGAGAACTAGGGGTCATTGTTTAAAAAAACCAGGCATTGCCCATCGAAGGCAGAGATAAGGCAAATTTGTTTTCTCTCTTTCTGAAAAGCAGAGTCCTTGAATATTTTTAGGCAAGATGAATGGATTCTTGTTTAACAAAGAAAGGGGTGCTACGTTAGCAGAGTGGTTGGGAACGTAGGCTTGAGGTTCTGATCAAGTGAGCCATGGTCTTACCGAAGGATAGAGCCAGTTTGATGGAGTACTCCTAATCCTAATTTGGATTTTTTTTTAATACTCACTTACTGCGCCATTCAAAGCTGCCAACAATTGTTTTATTTTGTGTCTGTGTGTTTCTAGTTAGCTCAACAGCACAAGGCAACATTAAGTTCCCTCAGTCAGACAGTACAGGCTTCAGTTAAATGGACAAAAATGTTCTATCACCCACTCTAATTCTGCAAATGATCAACATTTAGAAAGATCAGGATAAAGACCAAAATCATTCATTTTATGCTTCATTTATTATTCTGTCGTGACAGATGTTTGAAAATGAATCCTACTCGCAGGTTCTCAGAGAAAGTAAATCTATTCCACTTGCAGTTTCAAATGATACTTCCACTGAGGCTCTGTTATAATGTGATTGTCTCACTGCATTATCCTGGAAAACGCTGAAGACTAAAATCTACATTTTGAGTACAACTGCAAATGTTGTCAGTGGGGGTGAGTTTGCAGAAACACCACTTATGTTATGACAATGTGGAGCAGGAACGACCTAAAGGAAATTCAGCACCAAACTATTTTCTCTGCTAAAACAACTCAGCCGTAGGTTGTGATCTTGGAAAACTGACACATGTTTTGGGACAAGATTGACACTTACAAAGTCAGGAGGGTAATGGATGGGGGCAGCTCCAATAACACTCAAGAAACTTGGCACCATCCTGAACAAGGCAGCCTGTTTGATTGGCACCACATCCTCAAATATCCCCTCCCTCCACCACCGACACTCAGTAGCAGCAGTGTGTACTATCTACAAGATGCACTGCAGAAATTCACCAAAGATCCTCAGACAGCACCTTCCAAACCCATGTCCACTTCCATCTAGAAGGAGAAGAACAGCAGGTGTATGGGAACACCACCCCCTACAAGTTCCTCTCCAACTACTCACCATCCTGACTTGGAAAGATGGCGCTGTTCCCTCACTGTCGCTGGGTCAAAGTCCTGGAATTCCCTCCCTAAGGGCATTGTGGGCCAACCCACAACAAGTGGACTGCAGTGGGTCAAGAAGGCAGCTCACTGCCACCTTCTCAAGGGCGACGAGGGGCAGGTAATAAATGCAGACCCAGTCAGTGATGCCCATATCCTACAAAATTAATTTTGAATAATGAGATGTCTGTAGGAACCCCGACAGCTGAGGAACATTGAGCTGACCTGCCGCCTTCTCGCTTCACAGCTTCTCTTCCTCAGAGGGTCAACATTGGAAATGAAACTGAATTTCCCTCAAATTGCCTCTGGGACTTTGAGCTAGAGGATATGAATTTCTTCAGCCCTTCTCCCCACTGTCAATCCGGGAGAAGGTCACTGGGGTAGACGTTTGAATTATACTGATTTGACCACATTCTGAACCTTTGATGCTAACTAAAATTGGAAGAAAATGCAGTTTAAATTGACAGCAAGGATTGTTTGATAAAACTATACCCAGAGAGACGTGGAGCAAAGAGGAGTGCATTAGGAATCTCAGCACAAAACAGACCATCCCATTAGCAATGAATGAGCCTTGATAAAAGATCTGAGATGAATCAAACAGCCTGTAATTGAAGATAAACATATTTCTCCCAATACAGCGGAGTCAAATCCACCGGGATTTTACAACAGGAAGTTAATTAGTCAGTATGAGGAAGATTGAACTGAAAAAGTAAAGACATTACAAGGTAAGCTTTACATATATAGCCATTTAGCGCTCCGAAAGCTAGTGCTTCCAAATAAACCTGTTGGACTATAGCTTGGTGATGTGATTTTTAACTTTGTAGATCCCTATATTGTTGCATTGGGAACATTTGGTGACAAGAAATGCTTTCCTCAATTTCAGAAATTAAATCAGTCCCTTCCACAGTATTGGGAGCAAACAATGGAATAACTTCAGGATGGCTCAGTGGTTAGCACTACTGCCTCACAGCCCCAGGTTTGATTCCTCAGCCGAAGGTCTGTGTGGAGTTTGCACATGCTCCCCGTGTCTGTGTGGGTTTCCTCCCACAGTCCAAAGGTGTCAGGTTAGGTGGACTGGCCATGCTAAATTTTCCGTTGTTAAATTGATTGCTCGCTCAGTCACAGTTAAGGTTGTACTTGGGCACTTCACGTCTCCTGAGAGCACTTGGATTAAAGAGGAGACTGTTCAAGGTTACTGCAAGTGGTGGACTTACTGAGTTCAGACTGCAAAGTATTTAATCTGCATCAGAACATCAATATTAGGGGTCGGTTGAGGCCATTCAGCCCCTCTAGTCTGCTGCACTCTTTAATAAGATCATGACTGATCTGAAATGGCTACTTGATGAATGCTCCTTGTTAAGAGTCTATCTATTTCTACCTTAAAATAGTCAATGACTCCACTTTCCAACTCCCAGAGAACAATGTTCTCTTCCTCTCTGTCTTAAATGTCTGTTTTATTTTTAAACTGTATCCTCAGGTTGCTGTCTCTCCTTTAGAGATCAGGGAGCAATGAACAAGAAAAGGGAGGGAAGATAAAATCAAACAGCAAGTTGACTACTTCACCTTCTAGAAATTTGCTTCAGAGCTAGAGGCTTGTGCCTGGTCTGTACCCCCAATTAAAAAAAAGATTTACAAAGGTATTCTGGCAGTAACAAAAGACACAGCCAGACCCATCTGTGCTATATAGGCAGCAGCTGCTGTAATCCGTCATCATCATCTTCACTCTGCTCCCGACAATATCATACCGTGGCTTTGCGCAAACATCAAAGATGTGAACATTTCTTTCTCATTTTCAGCAACAGAATCATTTAAACACCATTAGCGCATGATATTGAAATGGAGCCCGCCTGAACTGATAATGTGGAAATGAATGTTAAGATGATACATCACTTGCACAAATCTAAAAGCCAGCCAAATACTTTGTTTTCCTGATACATGGGCTCTCTTCTCAAGGGGGGATTCCAGAGAGCACTGGATGAATATTTAGATGGAAATGGTGTTCAAGGAGATGGGAAAAAGCAGAAGATTGACACTAGGCGTTGGAATAGATGGAGACACAATGTGGCTGAATGGCCTCTTTCTACACTGTAACAATTCCATGATTGTGAATATTCATGTCATATACATTAATGATACATATCTTGATAGAATAATTCCAAGAACCATTCCTTGAACATTGCACTGACTACTTGGGCAGTAAATTTCCAAGCTAGGGCTGGAGAGAGTTATTCAATGAGACAAACTCAGTTCCGAGTGGTGCAAGGGGGTCAATCAGTGCTGGCTGTGAGTTGATCACTCAAACAGATCAGTCTCTGCTGGGAGCATCATCCCATAGAAATGGGGCTCCATCAAGTAAAACCCTGTGATGGGGTGTCTCCCCATTCAGATACCTGCCGATCCACATAGCCCCAAGAGAAAAACAATGACTGCAGATGCTGGAAACCAGATTCTGGGTTAGAGTGGTACTGGAAAAGCACAGCAGGTCAGGCAGCATCCGAAGAGCAGGAAAATCGATGTTTCGGGCAAAAGCCCTTCATCAGGAATAGAGGGGCTTTTTCCCGAAACTTCGATTTTCCTGCTCCTCGGATTTTTTTTTAATTTCAAAAATATACTTCATTCATAAAATAATTTGATGGTCTGTACAGTTGGACATGCCATACATATGTAAACATTCCATTTTTTTGCATACTGAAACAGAGTAATCATTCCTATTTACAGGTCTGTACGATAACATTTTTAGCTAAGGCATCAGTAAAGCCCAAATGACTGCGTGGGCCCCCTGTTCTTCTTTAGGCAGGCAGGTCTTTCCCCACCGCGCCTTGGTGGCAGCTGCCCCAAGCTTCAGCACGTCCCTCAACACGTAGTCCAGGACCTTGGAATGTGCCAGTCTGCAACACTCAGTCAGAGTCAACTCCTTCAACTGGAAGATCAACAGGTTTCAGACCACCCAGAGAGCATCCTTCACCGAGTTGATGATCCTCCAGGCACAGTTGATGCTCGTCTCGGTGTCGTTCCAGGGAACAGGCCGTAGAGCACGGAGTACCACGTCACGGCTGCTCGGGACAAACCTCGACAAACACCACTGCATTCCTCGCCAGACTTCCTCTGCATAGGCACATTTCAGAAGGAGGTGTGTGACAGTCTCACCCCCCCGCAGCCACTTCGAGGGCAGCATGCGGTGCGGCTGAGAGTCCGGGCGTGCATAAAGGATCTCACAGGCAGAGCCCTTCTCACCAATGCATTGGAGGTAGTTCAGAGGATTGATTCCAGAGATGAAAGATTTGTTTTACATGGAACATTGAACTGATAGGCCGATACTCTGAAGTTTAGAAGATTATAGGAGATCTAATTGAGGAATAGAAGGTGCTAAAAGGGATTGACTGAGTTGACTCAGATAGGATGTTTCCTCATGTAAACGAGAGGCCGGAGGTTTAGGATAAGGGGTAGCAGATTTAAAACAGAAATGAGGTGAAATTGCTTCTCTCAAAAGATTGTGAATCTGTGGCATTCACTATCCCAGAGAGCAATGGATGCTGAGCCATTGAGTAAATTTAAGAAGGAGATAGACTTTTGGTTAGTAATGGGTTGAAGGATTATGGGGAGTGGGCTGGAAAGTGGAGTTGAGGCCTGGATGAGATCAGCCGTAAGTGGCAAAGCAGACTTGAGGGGCTGAATGGCCTACTCCTTCTCCCAAAATCGATTGTGTTAGGGGATTCTCTAGGCAGACATTTCTGTGGCCAGCTGTGAAAAATCAGAGTGGTGTGCTGCTTCCCTGCTGCCAGGATCAAGGATGTCTCAGAGAGGGTGCAGAATGTTCTCACGCGGGAGAGGGACCAGCAAGAGGTCATTGTCCACATTGGAACCAATGACATAGGAAGGGAAAAGGTTGAGATTCTGAAAGGAGATTACAGAGAGTTAGGCAGAAATTTAAAAAGGAGGACCTCGAGAGTAGTAATACCTGGATTACTCCCGATGCTACGAGCTAGTGAGGGCAGGAATAGGAGGACAGAACAGATGAATGCTTGGCTGAGGAGCTGGTGTATGGAAGAAGGATTCACATTTTTGGATCATTGGAATCTATTTTGGGGTAGAAGTGACCTATACAAGAAGGACAGATTGCACCTAAATTGGAAGGGGACTAATATGCTGGCAGGGAGATTTGCTAGAGCTGCTCGGGAGGATTTAAACTAGTAAGGTGGGGGGGTAGGACCCAGGGAGATAGTGAGGAAAGAGATCAATCTGATACAGTTGAGAACAGAATTGAGTCCAACAGTCAGGGTACGAAAGGACAAGATAGGACTAACAAATTAAACTGCATTTATTTCAGTGCAAGGGGCCTAACAGAGAAGGCAGATGAACTCAGGGCATGGGTAGGAACATGGGACTGGGATATCATAGCAATTCCAGAAACATGGCTCAGGGATGGGCAGGACTGGCAGCTTAATGTTCCAGGATACAAATGCTTCGGGAAGGATAGAAAGGGAGGCAAGAGAGGAGGGGGAGTGGCATTTTTGATAAGGGATAGCATTACAGCTGTCCCGGAAATACATCCAGGGAAGTTATTTGGGTAAAACTGAGAAATAAGAAAGGGATGATAACCTTATTGTGATTATATTATAGACCCCTAATAGTCAGAGGGAAATTGAGAAACAAACTTGTACGGAGATTTCAGCTATCTGTAAGAATAATAGGGTGGTTGCGGGAGGGGATTTTAACTTTCCAAACATAGACTGGGACTGCCATAGTGTTAAAGGTTTAGATGGAGACAAATTTGTTAAGTGTATACAAGAAGTGTATACAAGTGTATACTGAATTTTCTGATTCAGTATGTGGATGTGCCTACTAGAGAAGGTGCAAAACTTGACCTACTCTTGAGAAATAAGGCAGGTGACTGAGGTGTCAGTGGGGGAACACTTTGGGGCCAGCGACCATAATTCTATTAGATGTAAAATAATGATGGAAAAGGATAGACCAGATCTAAAAGTTGAAGTTCTAAATTGGAGAAAGGCCAATTTTGACAGTATTAGGCAAGACCTTTCGAAAGTTGATTGGAGGCAGATGTTCGCAGGTAAAGGGACGGCTAGAAAATGGGAAGCCTTCAGAAATGAGATAACGAGAATCCAGAGAAAGTGTATTCCTGTCAGGGTGAAAGGGAAGGCTGTTTAGTATAGGGAATGCTGGGTGACTAAAGAAATTGAGGGTTTGGTTAAGAAAAAGAAGGAAGCATATGTCAGGTATAGACAGGATAGATCGAGTGAATCCTTAGAAGAGTATAAAGGAAGTAGGAGTATACATAAGAGGGAAATCAGGAGGGCAAAAAGGGGACATGAGATAGCTTTGGCAAATAGAATTAAGGAGAATCCAAAGTGTTTTTACAAATACATTAAAGACAAAAGGGTAACTAGGGAGAGAATAGGGCCCCTCAAAGATCAGCAAGGTGGCCTTTGTGTGGAGCTGCAGAAAATGGGAGAGGTACTAAATGAGTATTATGCATCAGTATTTACTGTGGAAAAGGATATGGAAGACTGTAGGGAAATAGATGGTGACATCTTGCAAAATGTCCAGATTACAGAGGAGGAAGTGCTGGATGTCTTGAAATGGTTAAAGGTGGATAAATCCCCAGGACCTGATCAGGTGTACCGAGAACTCTGTGGGAAGCTAGAGAAGTGATTGCTGGGCCTCTTGCTGAGATATTTGTATCATCGATAGTCACAGGTGGGGTACCGGAAGACTGAAGTTGGCAAACATGGTACCACTGTTTAAGAAGGGTGGTAAGGACAAGGTACTATAGACCAGTGAGCCTGCCCTTAGTGGTGGGCAAGTCGTTGGAGGGAATCCTGAGGGAAAGGATGTAAACGTATTTGGAAAGACAAGGACTGATTCGGGATAGTCAACATGGCTTTGTGCATGGGAAATCATGTCTCACAAACTTGATTGAGTTTTTTGAGGAAGTAACAAAGAGGATTGATGTGGGCAGAGCAGTAGATGTGATCTATATGGACTTCAGTAAGGCATTCAACAAGGTTCCCCATGGGAGACTGATTAGTAAGGTTAGATCTCACGGAATACAGGGAGAACTAGTCATTTGGATACAGAACTGGCTCAAAGGTAGGTGGTGGTGGAGGGTTGTTTTTCAGACTGGAGGCTTGTGACAGGTGGAGTGCCACAAGGATTGGTGCTGGGTCCTCTACTTTTTGTCATTTACATAAATGATTTGGATGCGAGCATAAGAGGTACAGTTAGTAAGTTTGCAGATGACACCAAAATTGGAGGTGTAGTGGACAGCGAAGAGGGTTACCTCAGATTACAACAGGATCTGGACCAGATGGGCCAATGGGCTGAGAAGTGGCAGAGGGAGTTTAATTCAGATAAATGCGAGGTGCTGCACTTTGGGAAAGCAAATCTTAGCAGGACTTATACACTTAATAGTAAGGTCCGATGGGAGTGTTGCTGGACAAAGTGACCTTGGAGTGCAGGTTCATAGCTCCTTGAAAGTGGAGTCGCAAGTAGATAGGATAGTGAAGAAGGCATTGGTATGCTTTCCTTTATTGGTCAGAGTATTGAGTACAGGATTGGGAGGTCATGTTGCGGCTGTACAGGACATTGATTAAGCCACTGTTGGAATATTGCATGCAATTCTGATCTCCTTCCTATTGGAAAGATGTTGTGAAACTTGAAAGGGTTCAGAAAAGATTTATAAGGATGTTGCCAGGGTTGGAGAATTTGAGCTACAGGGAGAGGCTGAACAGGCTGGGGCTGTTTTCCCTGGATTGTCGGAGGCTGAGGGGTGACCTGATAGAGGTTTACAAAATTATGAGGGGCATGGATAAGATAAACAGACAAAGTCTTTTCCCTGGGATCGGGGAACGAGAGAGTATAGGTTTAGGGTGAGAGGAGAAAGATATAAAAGAGACTTAAGGGGCAACTTTTTCACGCAGAGGGTGGGACGTGTATGGAATGAGCTGCCAGAGAAAGTGGTGGAGGCAGATGCAATTGCAACATTTAAGAGGCATTTGGATGGATATATGAATAGGAAGGGTTTGGAGGTATATGGACCGGGTGCTGGCAGGTGGGACTAGATTGGGTTGGGATATCTGGTCGGCATGGACGAGTTGGACCGAAGGGTCTGTTTCCATGCAGTACATCTCTATGACTCTAAGTCTTATGTTACTCTTCATGACAGCTAGCTAGATTCAAAAGTGAGCCTGTACACGTAATGAACCCAATGCCTGTCTTTCCACCAAGCAATGAAGGTAGAGTCTGGAGCCAGTAAGTACTGATGACTTGGCTCATGCTAAAAACAACCTGGTGTAGAGATAGGGTTTAATGGATATGCAGATAATTTTCCGAGGTAAACTGTGATGTCACTACGACCTCCATGACAGTAGTCTGCTTGGAGGTCAGAACTTCGAGAGCTTGGAGCAAACTGTACTGATTGTGAATGAATGTTGTGGTAAGTAACCTGGAAGTTTGCATTGAAACCTAAAGAACCCAAACTAGATCACAGTTGCCACAGAGGACCCACTGGTCTTAGGTAGATGGTGTTTTTCTCAGAGGAATCTGCAAAGCGATGTGGGACAACATTGAACAACCATGAGACCCGAAGACTCCTTGAAGACAGTGACATAAAGCCACACCTTGAGTGAGGCGAAGTGTGATGAACTCTAAAGTGACATCATATCACCCCAGCTCAGCATCCCTGCCATCTCTGCGGGATTTTTGATGATGCTAATGGACTGTTGCAGGTACACATAAGGGAGCAATGGAAAATGCACTTCCAACGTTACAGAACAGCTTCAGGTTTTTGTTAGAAGCACCAATGCCAGTACTTTATTAATCGCAGTGGGACCCATTGGCAAGTTGATCCTTATCAAAGAAGCTGTGGATAAAGATTTTCACTCAGTCTTAAAACCCTTTACTGTTTGCTTTGATCTTGATAATGTTGCTACTGGGCTTCAACCTGGAGCTCCAGCAGCCAATGGTCTTGGTGCACTGCATTGAAGATTTGTATGATGTGGCTATTTCATGTAATAATGTGCAATTAAGTGACCAAATTGGTCGATTTGTCGATGGTATACTCCTTGGCCTGATCTTCAGTCTTCAATCCTGTGTATAAGATAGATCACATACAAAACACAACAGGGGATTTAGGAATGGTGATTTGATGTGAGTCTGAGGCCAAGTCCAAGACAATTGGTCAGTTAGGCCCAACGATATTTTCTCCACCCAATAAGACATTTGCTAAAAATGGGAAAATGGTGGGAGCAACCATCTTGGAGTGCTGTGGTATTGTCATGCAAGAAAGCAACCTGGTGACAAAATTGCCCAGCAGGGTCTACTCAATATCTTCATTGGAACAGGTTTGATCATTTTCAGCAGTTACCTCCAGAACAAGGCAGAGTCCAGGAAATTGAATAAAATGAAGAATGAATTATAAGTTAGAGAGTTCCTTGGCTAGTGGTGGCCTTACATCATAATATGATAATCTGGCCTGGGGTCATCGGTCAGTAATATGGGAAGTCAAGAATTTTGAAATGAACTTTCTTTCTGAATTCCAGGGCAATGATTAATGAGCTGCCTTACAATTTAGAATGGTTTCATGCTGTACAATTTATAGAGTCATAGAGATGTACAGCACGCAAACAAATCATCTCGTCCATGCCGATCAGATATCCTAACCTTATCTAGTCCCACTTACCAGTCTTTGGCCCATATCCCTTCAAAACCTTACTATTCATATACCCATCCAGATGCCTTTTAAATGTTGTAATTGTACCAGCCTCCATCACTTCCTCTGGCAGCGCATTCCATACACGTACCACCCTCTGCATGAAGAAGTTGCCCCTTAGATCCCTTTTAAATGTATCCCCTCACTCCCTAGACTTATGCTCTCCAGTTCTGGACTCCCTCAACCCAGGAGAAAGACCGTGCCTATTTACTCTATCCATGCCCCTTATGATTTTATAAACCTCTACAAGGTCACCCCTCAGCCTCTGATGTTCCAGGGAAAACAGCCCCAGCCCATTCAGCCTCTCCCTATAGCTCAAATCCTCTAACCTTGACAACATCCTTGTAAATCTTTTCTGAGCACTTTCAAGTTTCCCAATGTTCTTCCTATAGGAAGGAGACCAGAATTGCACACAATGTTCCAAAAGTGGCCTAACCAATGTACCGTACAGCTGCAACATGACCTCCCAACTCCTACACTCAATACTCTGACCAGTAAAGGAAAGCATACCAAATGTCTTCATCATTATCCCATCTGCCTGCTCCTCCACTTTCAAGGAATTATGAACCTGCACTCTAAGGTCTCTTTGCTCAGCGACATTCCTAGGACCTTACCATTAAGTGTATAAATTCTGCCCTGATTTGCCTTTCCAAAATGCAGCACCTCCCATTTATCTAAATTAAACTCCAAATGGGTGGCTCTGAACTGCCCTTGGGCAATTAGGGATGGGCAGATGGCAATAAATACTGTTCCAGCTGCTGATGTCCCCATCCCATGGATAAATTTTTTAAAAAATCTCATTGTGTTGCTCTTGTAGTTGAATAGCCATGCCTCTCACCTCTTCTCTGATAAGCCACAACAGTTTTTCATTCTTTTCAACATAAGGCATCGTGTAAGAGAGATAAATCTCATTGGCATCAATTCAAAAGGGAGAGCTATCCCTTGAGTACATAATTCTTTGAAATTTGCATCACAAGGAGACAGGATGGTTAAGAAGGTGTTTAGCATGCTTGCCTTCATCACTTGTACCTTTGATTCTAGGAGTTGGGACGTCATATTGAGGTTGGATAAGACATCGGTGAGGCTGTTCCTAGAGTTCTGTAGTTCTGGTCGCCTTGGTACAGGAAGGGTATTATTAAACTGAAAAGATTTCCCAGCTTTTGGTGGGAATGGAGGGTTTGAGATACAAATGTAATCTGGAAAAGACTGCGACTTTTCTCACTGGAGCTGAGGAGGTTAAGGGGTGACCTTATTGAGGTTTACAAAATTGTGAGACGTATAGATAAGGTGAAAGATAAGGGTCTTTTCTCTAGGGTGGGGGTTGGAGAGGTTCAAAACTCTTTTTAAGGTGAGAGGAGAAAGATTTATAAAAGATGTGAGGGACAGCATTTTTACACAGAGAGTGGTTCGTGTGTGAATTGAATTTCCAGAGGAAGTGGGGACAACATTTGAAAGATGTTTGGATAAGTACATGAATAAGAAATGTTTGAAGGGATATGAGCCAAGCGCAGCTAGGTGGGACTAGTTTAGTTTGGTATTACGGTCGGCATGGACTGGTTGGACCGAAGGGTCTGTTTCTGTGCTGTATGACTCTATGAGTACTCAATTATCTTCACCCTGATGGGACAGCTCAATGGTGACCAATTCTTCCTGTGCCGCAGGCTTTGGGGGGTTGATATTACTAATCTGACTTGTTTCATTGATGTATGGCTTCAGGCCACCACCTTCCCACGTCATTTTGAATGCTAACACTGTTCCTAAATGCCCATAGTGTTTGAATATGTGGTACAGGGGAAGAGGTTTGGGTCATGATGGCGATACATTTGGAAATACATTTGGAAAAACAGGAATGCTTTTTAATTAAATGTTTCAGCTGATAATATTGATAGTTAGTCATTGAAATTAAGAAAATACCCTGCCCTGGGCCCACACAGAGTGATTCCCCACCCACCACTCCCACATTGTCAGAGTCAGAGTCAGGGAGACAAGGGAATGCAGTTTCTCCCCCAATTGATGGGACAATACTAATTCTCACAAGACATCACGGAAAACCATTACCTGGCTGACGCAGAGAGCATCTTTGAAGTGATGGGGATGACAGGTGATGATTGCAATGTCAAGCTCGTCTTTTGTCAAGTATTTCAGTGACTCTGAGCCACACAACCACCGTTTCATCTCGGATCTGGATATTAATAGCAATGTCGACCAGATTTGCAGATCTCACACACAGCTGATGTGACCTTTGCCCCTACCTCTGAGGGATACATGGTGGAAGTTGAGCTAACCAAAGGCCATTCGCAAATTTCCCTGAGCAGAGGGCAAGTCTCGGATATGGTTAGAAGTGTTCAATTCTGATATTAAAGATTTCAAACCCATTGCTTATAAACCTCCCCCCATTAGCAGCTTGTTTTCCCCAGTACTGATACATGAAGGAGAGAGTGGCAAGGCAGACTGGAAGGGGCTCTCAAAGCTGTACAAGTATATTGCAGGATAGATCATGGATTGTCATGGGAAATCTAAAGCTGCTCACATCCATCAGCAACGGAGATGGTGCGTTATTGTGATAATGTGGGTTTGCCCAGTCTTTTTCTGACAATAGGATTGATGCTTCAAACTATTTGCATCCTACGTTAAATAAAAACAAACTGCAAGAAAAAAACAGTTTGGAACAATACTGTTGATAATATCGCAGCTGTCATAACTGTTAGTACTGTTACCAATACTGTTGGTATTCTTGGCACTTGCTCCTGGTCTACCAGTCATATCAAGAATATTAGCTGTACTGGCATGGTTGCCAGTTTTACTGGCAGGACCATACAACATTTTTGGCT
Organism: Hemiscyllium ocellatum; assembly: GCF_020745735.1. Lineage (NCBI taxonomy): Eukaryota > Metazoa > Chordata > Chondrichthyes > Orectolobiformes > Hemiscylliidae > Hemiscyllium > Hemiscyllium ocellatum. The sequence continues at coordinate 17,175,310 of NC_083418.1, forward strand.
ACATTACCAGTTGAAACCAGGTCTCCAATTTGCAAATGTAAACTGGATCTCCGGTTACCAGTATTACTGGAACTTCCTAGATAGTTAAGAGATAATTGACCAATGAAATAAAGCTTTGATTACATCTGTACATATTAGAATAGAATAGGGAAAGGTTAGCAGATGCGTGTTGTTTTATTTACATGTATTCGCAAAGTAAATTGAGGCAGGGGATGGTGGACAACAACATGATTCGTACATTTTAAAATTTTAGAAACTCCAAGGCACGTGTTTTGCTGTTGACTTGTGTAACTGAAGGGAAATGTTGCAGATTAGCTCTTTTCAATATTATACTTCATTTGGAACATGTTCACTGCCAAAAATGGTTTTGCAGAAGGAAAAGGCATCATTAGTGAGTTTAAAATCTGCTAGTCACGGATCGAGCAACTTAAAAATGCAAAGAACATCATTAAAACCCTATTCAGCAGCTCGAACATCATTATTTCAGGAGACATAAGCTGTCCTTGGACTGATAAAGCAGTTAATTTAATGTCAACAATGGAAAGGTTGCTGGAATTCTTACTCAAAGGTATAATATAAATCAAAACATAATCAAGCAACGTCAACATGACTTGCATTTGCAAAAAAATAAGTTAACAAACTTTTTATTGAATTCTTTAAAGAACTAACAGAAAAATGGATAAGGTCAAGGCGTTAAACCAAATCTATTTGGACTTTCAAAGGGCAGAGGTTGTGGAATCAAGGGATAGGCCGCAAAAAAAGGAGAGCAAGTGGCTGCTCCTAAATGTTTCCAGATAGATTGATGGGTGGCTGACTGTCAATTTAGCAGGAGGAGAGGCCTACAGAGGCATTGGATGAATCATTGCCAGAATGGGTGAGGGAGCCAAGGTTGGAAGGATGATGGTAGGAGGGAGCAGAGCCATTTGTCAAGGTGGTGCTAAGGGAGAAAATTCAAAATGAGAGGCTAAAGACAAGGAGATTGTGAGGCCTGGTGGTCACACAGCGCTGAGTTTGACAGAATGATATTGATATTGTTGTGGACCAGACCAAGCCCCTTGCAAATATATCAAGGAGGTTGCCCAGATCCTCACTTGATCTTATTTAAAGACAAGTGTAAGGTGTTTGTCCCAGATGAATTTCAACTGGTCACACTGAAAAGCACACTTTATTCTTATCCCCAGTTAAATACAAGCAAAATAAAGAAGAATTGGAATTACTTTAACTGTATGGGAAAACTTAATAGAATAGTAGGTTATTTGATTTCTAAACAATAACTGTTCCAATATAGTAACATCCCATGAACACACTCTTGGCAAAGGCAAATTTAGCAAAACAGATTGTCTCGCAATTCTCAAGACAGAGAGAACTCCAGTTTTTTTTGCTGTGGCTAAGAGAGATGTACAACAGTGTCCGCAATCAGCTTCAAAACCCCAACAACTGCTGAAAGTTAAACGAAAACCCTGGTTCTGAGGGAGCCTGACCCCACCCATTCAGGCTGCTTCTATTGTTCCAACTTTAAAAAAACACATGGCCTGACAAGCTGTTTACGTTATTGGCTTGGGCAAGGTAGCTCACTATCAATGGTTCAAAACCTCTCTTCCAAAAAAAAAGACCAGGACAAAATGCACCTTTTAAGGCCATGGTATGGTCACAGTATGTACAAGGGAATATCAGCCACTGGCAATGTGGTTTTATGGTTGCTGTGCCAGTGAAATGTAATGTCAGATTGTCAATGTTTGTCTGGGTGCAGTCTTTTAAAGAAGGTGCAGTCACACAGGATGCTGGTCCTTCAGTAGATACCTGCTGACTGGCGAGTTGTCTCAAGAATGGCAGATGGTAGGATGGAGTTGGAATCAAACATGGGAGATACCATAGGAGTCAATGGGTAAATAATGTGGAGAGTTTGTTAAGATGTGTCAGGACGCAGGATAATACCCTTCAAAAAACTTGACAAAATGTGGTCTGAGCCAAAAAAGACCCAGGAGTAGGCCTCTTGGTCCCTTAAGGCTGCTTTACCTTTCAAGGGAATTGTGGTTGATCTGACATTCCTCACCTCCACTTTCCTGCCCTGTCCCTGTAACCCATGATTCCCTGACTGATCAAGAATCTGTCTTTCTCTGGCTTAAATATACACATGGACTCTGCTCCTGCTGCGCTCTGTGGCAAGGAGTTCCAAAGACTCATGATCCTGTGAGAGAAGAAATTCTTCTTCATCTCAGTCTTAAGTTGGTACCCCTTTATTCTGAGTGAAAGTAACTACTGCAGATTAGAGTGGAGAGAGTGATGCTGGAAAAGCACAGCAGGTCCGGCAGCATCTGAGGAGTAGGAAAATTGATGCCATTCATCAGGCTTTTGCCCGAAACACCGATTCTCCTGCTCCTCAGATGCTGCCTGACCTACTGTGCTTTTCTAGCACCACACTCTCGACCCCTTAATTCTGAGACTACGCCCTCTGGTCCTAGACTCTCCAGTGAGGGGAAATATCCTCTCAGCATTTGCCCTGTCAACCACTTGAAGGATATTTGTCTCAAAGAGATCCTTTAAAACTCCGGTAAGTGCAGCCCCAACCTGTTTAATCTTCACTCAGTACACAATCTCTCCATACCAAGGATCAGCCTCATCGACCTTTTCTGAACAGCCTCCAATGAAATAATATCTTTCCTTAATGAAGGGGACCAACACTGCTTACAGTACTCCAGATGTGATCTCACCATCACCTTGCAGTGGAGTTGAAATGCCCATCAGCCATGATTGAAAGGCGGAGTGGACTCGATGGGCTGGATGGCCTTACTTCCACTCCTATGTCTTATGGTCTTATTGCACAGTAGCAGTAAGACCTCCCTACTCTTCCTGATTACCTAATGTATCTGTGCGGTAAGCTATAAGATTGAACCTTGTGATAAAATGCAAGGCAACATTCATAAACTTGCAGAATGGACAGGTAGTCAGTAAATGAATAAAAATACAGATAACAGCAAGAGGGAACATTTTGCCTGAAGAATAGGAGTCTAGGTAAAAGACTGTTTGGACAATAACGATCAAAGTAAAAGATGAAAGGGGCCACAGGATTAAAAAGATTTATCATTGCTGCATAAAGCATGACAGATAACAACTCAATAAAGTAAACAAAGCACTCATTGAGTTTTGTACTCACGGGAATAGAATTAAAAACAGTGAAATCATAATTACTGTGGGCTGCATTGTACAGAACACCAATCCCACCAATCGCAACACTACCTGCCAATACTCCATCAGGCCAAGTTGGCAGGGCGAGGCCCAGTTGCCATGGTAAGGGAACTGTTCCTGATACTTTCATACCTGTACTTAAGTGGGGGGGGGAGCGGGGAGGGCGAGATCAGGAGTCTGCTCACCTCCAGGTCAGCTCAGGCCCCAAAGTAGCCAATTAATGGGCCTTGAAGGGCTTCACCCAACTGCAGATAGTGGTAGGCAAAGACCAATGCCAAGTACTCACCAGAATTCACAGAGGGTACTCATGGCTTATCAATATGAGAGCGTGCTTTCCCTTTGGGCCCCAGTACTGAAGTCTCCCCTTTCATTGAGGTACAGCTCCCCCTTCATCAACACAGTGCCCTTTGGTGCAGTCCCAGCAGTGACCACTTCCAAACATATGCTAGCCACTTGATTGGTTGTCATCTCTCAGTGTCAGCACCTGCTGGCCAATGGCTGTGGGAAGGTCTGCTTCAGCCCAGCAACTGGTAAACAGAGATTGGTCAAGCTCAATGGGTACATCCCCAACACTGACACCAGTGGGTTTCCATAGTGACGGTGTCAGGATTGGATTGAACAATCAGCCCATTGGCTTGGCCAGGTCTCCACATTTTTAAAAAAGTTAAACATTGAGTACCATACAAAATAAATGAACAGAATTGTCCCAGAAATGTGATTTTATAACTATCATGTAAGACTAAACAGGATGAAAGATTGAAGGTGATGTTTTTTAATGGACTCGATATGTTCGATATGGAGAAAATATATTCATTTTTCAGGGAATTCAAAAAAACTTAGAGGCTGTTAACATTCAGATGGTCACTATTAAATCTGGTGGGAATTCAAAGGGGGACTCCAAGGAATGTTTAGAATGTGGATAGCGCCACCTCGAGAGTAGACAAGGAGAGCTCAAATGCATTTCAAGGGTGGCTACCTGAAGGTGATAGGAAAGGAATGATATGTTATTTGGCGACCATGACAGAGAATTGAAGGGGTAAGCTCCAAAGACCTTCAGACATTTGAACTACCCCAAGCTGAACCCGACATGGAGTACTGTTGTGGAGATGCCGGTGTTGGACTGGGGTGTACAAGGTTAAAAATCACACAACACCAGGTTATAGTCCAACAGGTTTAATTGGAAGCACTAACTTTTGGAGCAACGCTCCTTCATTAGGTGGTTGTGTACTGCACAACCACCTGATGAGGGAGCAGCGCTCTGAAAGCTATTGCTTCCAATTAAACCTGTTGGACTATAACCTGGTATTGTGTGATTTTTAACCTTGTACATGGAGTACAGCAGCTGCTGCTACAAAAAGGAGTCATGATCCCTATCCCAATCCGTTCCTAGCTGCTGCCGGCATGTCCACACAGCCTCTGCCTCAAACCTTTGGCTGAATAGATCCTGGAAAGGTCAGTGGGAAACTTTTTTGCCAGATCATTCAGAGCAGATGATTTGTGATCCAGCTTTGGCCAGTTTCCTGAACTTTACAAATCTCCAGCTAATTCCCTCTCTGCAGCTCCCAGTTGCTCTATCACAAAACATCCTCCCTTTTTATCAGGCACACTCTATCTGATAGTTATCAGTCCATCTGCTCTTTTGCTCAAGATATATCAATACTCATTGGTCCACATCCAGCTCTAAACCCTTTTAGCTGGAACTGTTCTTTTCTCTTTTCAAAAAACATCTCTATCCTTTATTGGTTCAAACTGGATGGCTTTATATTTCCAATTTATCTGTGTACAGTTTAGCCCACTCACTTAATCTATTATTGTCTCTGTATTTTAGATTCCCACTTACAATGCATTGTGCCAAATACAATCTTGGATATATATTTCTTTAAATTATTAATGAATGTAATGACAGAGTAAGGCTCAGGGGCAGAGCTTTATGAAGTATGACTTGTTCCTATCTTCCAAATCAAAATACCATTATCCCTATTCACTCAGTTCTATATGCAGTCAATCTGTGAACCAATCATTTGTCTTCAATTCCCTGAATATCAATTTTTTTATTAACATCGCATATTGTGGAGACTTTTTGAAGGCTTTCTGGTTGTGACATAAACTTTTCCCTGGACATATTTAAATCAAATTTTCCTATGTCCATCCATGTGCGCATTTTGTCTGTTGCTCTGGACCCAAGCCAATAACTTCCATTTTCACTTTATTGTATTCTTCTCTCTTTCCATTTGTCACTTTCATTTGCCACTCGTTCATTTCTTTACTGTGGGGACATAGTAATGTATAAACGTAGGAGTAGGCCATTTAGGAAGGCAATGGCCTAGTGGTATTATCGCTACACTGTTAAGCCAGAAACCCACGGCAGAATTAAGAGTCTAATGATGACTGAATCCATTGTTGATTGTTGGGAAAAACCCATCTGGTCACTAATATCCTTCAGGGAGGGAAACTGCCATCTTTACCTGGTCTGGCCTACATGTGACTCCAGACCCACAGTAATGTGGTTGACTCTTAACTGTCCTCTAGACAACAAACACAGTCCTCATCCCATGAATGAATTAAAAAACTTCACCATTCTGTAAGGTCACAGGTGATCTGCTTAGCGGTCATAACTTCACTTACCTGTCTGCCCCACGTAACCCTCAATTCCTTCACCTATCAGAAATACATCTACCTCAACCTTTCAGCGAATCTAATCCGATTGGGTTCTGGAGAAGACAATTCCACATTCTGCCAACCCCCAAAGAGAAATCTTCACCTCATCTCTGTGTTAAAAGGGCGATCTCTTGTTTTTAACCTGCTCCCCCTAGACTTAATCCCCCTAACAAAGGGAAACATCCTCCAGGTATCAACCCTATCCAGTCCCCTCAGCATCTGAAGCATTTCAGTATAAGATCGCCTGTTTGTTTTCTAAACACCTGGGGTAAAGGTTTAACCTGTTCAACCTCCCTTCAGATGATAATTCTTTCACCTTCAAGTGAACCTTCCCTCAGCTTCACCTGAAGCAATTTTATCATCTTTCAAATAGGGAGACTAAAATTGTACACTGTACCCCAGAAATCAAATAAAAACAGAAAATGCAAGAGATACTCCGCAGGTCTAGCAGCATCTTTGGAGAGAAACAGATTTAACATTTCTGATGGTAACTGTTTGTCAGAACTCCAAATGTTGTCTTATTAAAACTCTATATAGCTGCAGCACAATTTCCTTATTGTCATTGTCCACCGTACTTGCAATAAAGAACAGCATTTCATTTGCCTTCAGTAGCAATTGCCAAAAGGGTGTCCTAACTTAATACGATTCATGTACTCGGAAACCAAAATCCCTCTGTATGATTAGATTTTGTAGGCACTCTCTCTGTTTAAATAGTACAAAGCTTTTTTTAAAAATTCTTCGTGACAAAGTAGATAAATTCGCATGTATTGTGCTCTATCTGTTAAATTTTTGCTCACTCATTTAACCTGTCCATATATCTCTTCCTTGACCAGAAATTTCTTCCAAATAATGTTGGGATACTAAAGATTTTGTGCTCAGCTTGTTCACTAATTCCAACTTCCTCTTTGATAGCTCTCTGATGTTGAACCAGGCTGCTCTAAACCTTGGTGTCATATTTGAACATCAACCTATATACCTGCACCATCACTAAATCAGCTGATTTTTATCTCCATAAAATTGTTTTACTCTGTTCTGTTGGTGAAGCCCTCATTCCTACCTTTATTATCTCTAAACCTGGCTACCTCAACACTCCTGGTTGGCCACCCACACCTTATACACTGTGAATCTAAAAACTATCCAAAAGCCTGAGGCCTAACTCACACCAAATACCAATGACCCAATACTCACTGCCCTACACTGGCACCTGATTTCGCAGTACTTTGAATTTAAAATTCTTGTCCATTTCCTCTATGACCTGCTCTCTCAGTATCTTTGTGGTCTCCTCCACCTCCATAACCCCCTGACAAATCCATGCCGTGCTGACTGTGGCCTCTTGAACACCGCCAGTTTGAATCACACCTACATAGTTACCCCGACTCTAAGCTGTGAACGGATCTCCCTATATCTCCACCTCACTTTCCTCTTTAGACAGACTGCTTCCAACCAGGGTCCTTGACCAAACCTTTGATCATCTGACTTCATATCTCCCTTAGTGAGTTTTGAGAAGATTTGTATCTCCTTGAGTGACCTAGTGGTATGTTCGGTTTTAAAATGATGTGTCTTCAGATTGCATTATATAGAATTACAAATAATTGTTGTTGTCAACATCCCCCTTCAGTTACATCCTCAAAACATTCAATTAAGTTCATTCAACGCCACCTCTGTTTTACCAGTCTGTGCTCACCCTCTGTAATCAGCTCCAATTTCTTAAGTTCTGAGCCACTCTATGCTTAATTATAGATTTTAATGATTTTCCTACATGAAGCAAGCAGGTCTCCAATTTTATATCTTCTTTTTCTCTCACCTTTCTTATAAGCAATGGAATTGCATTTGTCGTTCTGAATGGAATGGGGTTCGGGATTTCCCTCACCAGCCTCCTTTAAAACGTGTGGCTGAATGCTATCAGATGTGACAAAATTCAGTCTTGAGAGCTGTTGCTAGTTCTGATACTGTTTTCTTATTCACCCTAAGTTCAGTGAGTCCCAGTAAGTGATTCATTATTAATTTCTCTGGAATGTCAAGTACATTATCCTCTTCCTCTCCCGTGAAGACTGTCTGAATAATTATTCAACATGTCTCCCGTTGCCCTTTATTTATTTGCAGTTTTATTCACATTTCTTTTTAAAGGTCTCTCATTACCCTTGACTACTCTTCCTCTTCAAAACCAATTGTAAAAACCTTTTGCATTAAACTTGATATGCCTTAGGTTCCTTTTTAGCACTTATCATCTGCCCTGTGTTGTTTGATATAACTCTTCATGTCCCTTGGATCTATTCTCACACTTTAATTTGAGATTATTTTTCACTTGGAGAAAGTGAGGACTGCAGATGCTAGAGATCAGATTCGAGAGTATAGTGCTGGAAAAGCGCAGCAGGTCAGGCAGCATCCGAGGAGCAGGAGGATCGACGTTTTGGGCAAGAGCCCTTCATCAGGAATGAGGCTGGGAGCTGAGGGGGTGGAGAGATAAATGGGAGGGGGATGGGGCTGGGGTGAAGGTAGCTGAAAGTATGATAGGTAAACGGAGGTGGGGGTAATGGTAATAGGTTGGAGAGGAGGGTGGAGTGGATAGGTGGGAAGGAAGATGGGCAGGTAGGACAACTCCTGAGGGTGGTCCCGAGTTGGAAGATTGGAACTGGGATAAGGTGGGGGGGGGAGGGGAAATAAGGAAACTGGTGAAGTCCACAGTGAAGCCCTGGGGTTGGCGGGTCCTGAGGCGGAAAATGAGGCACTCTTCCTCCTAGTTTTGGGTGGTTAGGATTTGGCGATGGAGGAGGCCCAGGGCCTGCATGTCCTTGATAGAGTGGGAGGGTTGAAGTGTTCAGCCACAGGGCAGTGGGAGTGGTTGGTGTGACTTGTCAACAATGACTGTTTTCTTTGGCAAGTAAAACCTTTGCACCCTTGTGGATACATAGGTCTGATATTAAGCTAAATTCATTTGTCAATATTTTCCAATCTTCCTCTGTAGGTAACAGCTTTTACCTATTTGGTACAATCAGTCTAAGTCTCATCTTGGCAAAATCTCCTCCTCAAAATCTTTCTTTCTCAGTTCATTCATTGGACGTGAGCTGGCCAATATTTATTGCCTGTCCCTAGTTGCCCTTGAGAAGGTGAAGGTGACCTGTCTTCATGAACCGCCACCGTCCACCTGGTGTAAGTAGATCCACAATGTGTGGGGAGGAAATTCCAGGATTGCAACAGTGAAGGAATGGCAATATATTTCCAAGCCAGGATGGTGATTGGCCGAGAGGGGAAGCTGCAGGTGGTGGTACTCCCATCTACCTGTTTCTGCTGTCCATGTCCTTCAAGATGGACGTGGTCAAGGGCCTGGAAAGTGCGATCAGAGGATCTTTGGTGGATTTCTGCAGTGCGTTTGTGGATGACACTTCTATACACTGATGCTGGGGAAAGTGAACATTTAATTTAAAAATGTTGTAACTTTATCTCTCTCCTTTTCAGGCTATTATTGAATGCAATAACATGATGATGATTTTTAGCTAAATGCTCCAAACCATTAAATTATTAACTCCATCTAAAACTATCTCCCATCAAGCCAGCAGATAAAGGGGGCGCAGTGGTAGTCTGGCGCACTGACCTCTACACCGCTGAAGCCAAACGCCAACTCGAGGACACCTTTTCCTACTGCCCCTCGACTATGACCCCACCCCCATCACCAAACCATCGTCTCCCAGACCGTACAGAACCTCATCACCTCAGGAGATCTCCCACCCACAGCTTCCAACCTAATAATTGTCCGGGAACCGCGCACTACCTGGTTCTACCTCCTTCCCAAGATCCACAAGCCTGACCACCCTGGCCGACCCATTGTCACAGCATGCTCCTGCCCCACTGAACTCATCTCTACCTACCTCGACACTGTCCCATCCTCCCTAGTCCAGGAACTCCCCACATACGTTCGAGACACCACCCACGCCCTCCACCTCCTCCAAGACTTCCGTTTCCCCAGCCTCCAACGCTTCATCTTCACCATGGATATCCAATCCCTCTACACCTCTATCCGCCATGACCAGGGCCTCCAAGCCCTCCATTTTTTCCTCTCCAGACATCCCCAACAGTACCTTCCACCAACACTCTCATTCGTTTGGCTGAACTGGTCCTCACCCTTAACAATTTCTCCTTTGAATCCTCCCACTTCCTCCAGACTAAAGGGGTAGCCATGGGCACATGTATGGGCCCCAGCTATGCCTGTCCCTTTGTTGGCTATGTAGAACAGTTGATTTTCCGTAATTACACCGGCACCACTCCCCACCTCTTCCTCCGCTACATTGATGACTGCATTGGCACCACCTCGTGCTTCCGCAAGGAGGTTGAGCAATTCATCCACTTCATCAACACATTCCACCCTGATCTTAAATTTACCTGGACCATCTCTGACACCTCCCTCCCCTTCCTGGACCTCTCCATCTCCATTAATGACGACCGACTTGACACTGACATTTTTTACAAACCCACTGACTCCCACAGCTACCTGGATTACACCTCTTCCCACCCTACTTCTTGAAAAAATGCCATCTCGTATTCCCAATCCTCCGCCTCCACTGTATCTGCTCCCAGGAGGACCAGTTCCACCATAGAACACACCAGATGGCCTCCTTCTTTAGAGACCGCAACTTCCCTTCCCACATGGTTAAAAATGCCCTCCAACGCACCTCGTCCACATCCCGCACCTCCGCCCTCAGACCCCACCCCTCCAACCGTAACAAGGACAGAACGCCCCTGGTGCTCACCTTCCACCCTAACAACCTTCGCATTAGCCAAATCATCCGCCGACATTTCCGCCACCTCCAAAAAGACCCCACCACCAGTGATATATTTCCCTCCCCACCCCTTTCCGCCTTCCGCAAAGACCGTTCCCTCCGTGACTACCTGGTCAGGTCCACGCCCCCCTACAACCCACCGTCCTATCCAGGCACCTTCCTCTGCCACTGCAGGAACTATAAAACCTGTGCCCACACCTCTTCCCTCACCTCTATCCAAGGCCCTAAAGGAGCCTTACAAATCCATCAAAGTTTTACCTGCCCATCCACTTCTCTCATTTATTGTATCCGTTGCTCCTGAAGTGGCCTCCTCGACATTGGGGAGACTGGGCGCCTCCTAGCAGAGCGCTTTAGGGAACATCTCCGGGACACCCGCACCAATCAACCACACCGTCCTGTGGCCCAACATTTCAACTCCCCCTCCCACTCTGCCGAGGACATGGAGGTCCTGGGCCTCCTTCACCACCGCTCCCTCACCACCAGACGCCTGGAGGAAGAACGCCTCATCTTCCGCCTCGGAACACTTCAACCCCAGGGCATCAATGTGGACTTCAACAGTTTCCTCATTTCCCCTTCCCCCACCTCATCCTAGTTCCAAACTTCCAGCTCAGCACTGTCCCCATGACTTGTCCGGACTTGTCTTACCTGCCTATCTCCTTTTCCATCTTACCACTCCACCCTCCCCTCCCTGACCTATCCCCTTCATCCCCTCCCCCACTCACCTATTGTACTCTATGCTACTTTCTCCCCACCCCCACCCTCCTCTAGCTTATCTCTCTATGCTTTAGGATCTCTGCCTTTATTCCTGACGAAGGGCTTTTGCCCGAAACATCAATTTCGCTGCACTTTGGATGCTGCCTGAACTGCTGTGCTCTTCCAGCACCACTAATCCAGAATACATCTAAAACTAGTCTGCGTATCTGCCTTAATAATTTTAAAGTAGATTGCTTCAGAAAACTGTACGAATTTACTTGAGAAATTCACTGCCTTTCTGACTTGAAAGCTGTGCTTCCCAATCACGTTTGTCATGAAAACAGTATTGAGTTTTCTATAATTTCTGCCCTTTTATTCCTGTTAACAAGAGGTCTGTAGGCAACTTGGATCACAAACTTAAGTCCTCTCTTACACCCTCACTTCAAGCCGCAGATGAAAAACACACAACCCCAGGGTACAGTCCAACAGGTTTGTGTGGAAGCTCTAGCTTTCAGAGCTTGTATTTCCAAATAAACCTGTTGGACTATAACCTGGTGTCGTGTATGTTTTAACTTTGTCCACCCTAGTCTAACTCCAGCACCTCCACATCAAGCTGTAGATGCAGTAACGTGTGGGGTTTGCACTCTTATCAGTGAATATTAGCACACAGTGCACTTGACCTACAGTATATTCTTCTATGTGAGGCATCACAGCTGAGTTTCAGCCTATCTTAGGTTTCATAGCAACCTGATTCCTCAATTTTACTCCGAAAATCCCCAACTGGACCCTTACAAATGCAAAGGGAGAGTGGCTCCATCCCTTCCCACAGTGATTCTCAGACAACAGGACACTGCGTTAGGCAATATTCATGGCACTTTCCCGTGTTTAAAGTGTTTAATGCCTTGCTAATGCGTGCTTCAGAATGCTCCAAATACTTCCTTGTTAATCTCACTTCTCCACAGGAGCTTGAAGGATATCTCGTTCCTAATTATTCTCGTCATTTTTTCAGAGCTTTTCTTTTGTTAATTACAGGCCATTATTTCCCTATTATCTTTTGTAAAATTTAGCTGCATTTCCGTGCACTTGACTTGCCGGGTGTCAGATCAATGTGGAATTTTAATGCACAGAAACAAATTGGAAACTCAGCAACCAATGGCGATGTGTGCGGCCCCCAGTGGGACCGGCTTCATCGACATTGAGTTGTGAGAGAGTCAGAGGAGATAATTCTCCACCTGGTGCCAACTTCTCTACTTTAATCTTCACTTTGCTTTTCGATTCTGGCATGACTGAAATGTCACGAAGAACTCACACGGGAATATTAACAAAGTATGAACCTTCAAGCTGTATTTTGATCGCACTCCCAGCTGTTCAAATTTAGCAGAACATTCACAGAACAGAAAATATTTTAGCACCTTCCGTCAGAACATTTGTAAACCCTCATCTAAGCCTTCACTATGTTCAGACTTGCACATTCTGATACTCTGTGGCCGCTCTTTCCCATTCTCTACCCTTTGAGTGCCAATGCCACCAAAACCCAGGGCCCGTTGAGTCCAACCCATCCATCATTTGGTCCATTCAGCTGCCCCCAATACCTCCAAAGCTGTTCTGTTTGTAAGTCACATCCTTTATGGTGTCAGAACTCTGAAAGAAAAACTGGAAATGCTGTAAGCTTGTCTTCCCTGTGACCACCGTGGCAGAAATAGGCCATTCTGTCTATCAGATCTGCTCCATCATTCAATGAGATCATGGCTGATTTGAGAATCCTCAACTCCACTTTTCCCCATAACCTTTGCTTCCCTGACTGATTAGAAACTGATTTCAGCCTTGAATATACCTAATTACCCAACCCCTTGTTGTGGTAAAGAATTCCATAGATTCACACTCCTCTCTGGGAAGAAATTCCTCCTCATTTCCGAATGAAATGTGCAATCTCTTATCCTGAGATTATTCCCTCTGGTCTTAGATTTGCCGACCAAGGGGGAAACAACCTCTCCAAGGCGCCTAATAAATTCATAGAAGAAATAAAGAAAGAACCATAGATGCTGGAAGTCTGAAACAAAATCAGAAGTTGCCGGCAAAACTCAGCAGGTCTGGCAGCATCTCTGGGAAGAAAGCAGAGGTAACATCTCAAGTCCAGTATCTCTTCATCAGAACAAAGATTGAAGCATCATGTATTCAAAAAGGTTGCCTGTCATTCTTCGAAACTCCAATGAGTACAGGCCCAACCTACTCAATCTCTCCTCATAAGGCAGTTCCTCCATACCTGGGTTCAGACTTCTCTGGTCTGCATCCAATACCAATATATGTTTCCTTAGATAAGAAGACCAGAATTCCAGCTGTGCTCTGACTAGCGCCTTGCATACTTTTAGAAAGACTTCCCCACTTTTATACTCCTTTTCCTTTTAAATAAATTGCCTTGCTTATTACCTACCATTATGCACAAGGACTTCCACATTCCTATCTTCTACAGCATTCTGCAGTCTATTCCCTTTAAATAATATTCAGCTCCTCCATTCTTCCTGCCAAAGTGCATGCTTCGTAGTTGGTGGCACAGTGGCTCAGTGGTTAGTACTGCTACCTCACCATGCCAGAGACCCAAGTTCAATTCCTGCCTTGGACAGCTGTCTGTGTGGAGTTTGCATATTCTCTCTGTTTTTGTATGAGTTTCCTCCCACAGTACAAAGATGTGCAGGTTAGGTGAATTGGCCATGATAAATTCCCTGTAGTGTTAGGTGCATTTGTCGAGGGTAAATGTAGGGGAATGGGTCTGGGTGGGTTGCTCTTTGGAGGGTTGGTATGAACTGGTTGGGCCAAAGGGCCTGTTTCCACACTGTAGGGAATCTAATATTTTCACACATTATATTTGCCAAGAACTTGACCAAATATTTACTTTTCTCATACAAGTTATCACTAAATAATTGTGGCTCCAGCATTGATCCCTGTGGCACTCCACTAGTCACAGGTGCACAGTTCCCTGAAAATGGAGTCACAGGTAAACAGGGTAGTGAAGAAGGTGTTTGACACATTTACCTTCTTTAGTCAGAACACTGAGTACAGGAATTGGGTCATCATGTTGCCGCTGTACAGGGCATTGGTGAGGCCACTTTTGGAATACTGCATTCAATTCTGGTCTGCCTGCTATAGGAAAGATGCTGTGAAACTTGAAAGGGTTCAGAAATGATTTGCAAGGATGTTACCAGGGTTGGAGGATTTGAGCTATAGGGAGAGGCTGAATAAGCTGGGACTGTTTTCCCTGGACCGTCGGAGGCTGAGGGCCTGGACTCTTCATTGAACCAGGGTTGATCTCCTTGATGTTAGTTGTACAGTGTGGGATGTGCCTGGCCACAGATTGTGGTTGAAGACATTTCTGTTGCTACTAATCGCCCACAGTGCCTTGTGGAAGCCCAATCTTGAGTTGCTAGATCTACTTGAAATCTGTTGCATGGAGCATGGTTGGAATGATGCACAACTTGAGACAGGACAGGGAAGCAGCAGAGATAAGGATTGCTATTGTGCAGTGGTTCATAAAGTGGGGTTCATACCTTTGGCAGTCCTGGTATGGTCATTATATTTCTTTCTGCACATCTGCCAAATCCTTGGATATATGCTGTTGGCATTGCATTACAAGCCAGATCTCTCTACTATTGCTGGCCAATTCCCTAGTGTTTCCTCTGAAGAGCAGGTACCAGTGTTTGACTGGGTTGGACAACGTCAAAAATCACATAACAACAGGTTATAGACCGACGGGTTTATTTGAGAACATTAGCTTTCAGAGCACTGTTCCCTCATCAGATGCTAGTGAGGGAGGAAGACCTTAGACATAGAATTCATAAGGAAAAGATCAAAGGTTCATACAAATTTTGCGAATTAATTGAACACACCTAAGATGGCTCTTAAATCTGTAATCAGTTAGAATGGAGGTGCATGTTTGGATTGTGTTATGGCATTGTAGATATGTACTGTCCCTTTAAAGGAGCTGAAATTTCTGGCTGGCACAAAGAGTTCTGCAAGATTTTAAAATGTAACTGTGGTTGAAACAAATAACTGGAGATGTGTTGCCACGATACAAAAACAAATTCAAACCCAGCCAATCAGTTTAAACTGTGCCTCAGATACCAAAATCCAGTCAAATTTGTATTTAGTACTGTGACAACATCGAACCAATGAAATGATCCAATGTTTCAGGGTATAAAATCAGACATTTTGAACAATTGGAGAGCAAAAATAGCCAAGCCAGGACCAACAAGTATAGACTGCTAGATGAATTGCTCACTGAAAGATACCTGTTTGTATGAAGATCAGTGAAGCAGAATACTGAGGAGAAATCTACAGAGAAAGTTCGATATCTTAAGATGTCAACAGGGTTTGGAAGTGATTGGCTGTAAATTTAAGACGGAATTTATCCGATCAGTATTATAGAGTGGGAAAGGTAGAAACAAGTTGAAGAGAAAGGAGTTATAAATAGTTGCTATTTAATTTTCTCTTTTGGGCTTAAAGAATAAAATTGTTAATTCTTACTTAAAGTAGTGAGATCTGGGATAGTTCTTTGACACTCGAAATTTCACAGATTACGGTGTGAGGTGAAATTTTTCTGTGTGGCTGCTTTACATTAGCAGAGGGATTTGCCCCGTGTCATAACAAAAGATGAATATGCAAATCCCAGAATTTCTTCCAAGCCACTGCCACATAGACATTCTTTCTCTCTCTCTCTCTTTCTCACACACTCTCTCGCTCTCACATACGTATGCACACACGTGTGGGATGAATTTGCATTTGCAGATACACTCCATTTTGTTCAAAAAACACACAATTTGTAGATAGTCAGTCAATGTGGCATTTTATAAACTCCTGTTTTGAAAATAAAACCATTCTGACTCCAGTTTAAGACACAGACTCCAGACAAGACTTCACCTAAAATACATTGTCTGATCAGAGGTGCCACTTTCTTTATATTAATAACACCTTAAGTTATCTCAGGGCAGTAACTTGAAAGAAATTATGGGATTTGCACCTTCATTCTAACTGATTAAAAAGCCATCATATGTGTGTTCAAATGAGATTCCCTACAGTGTGGAAACAGGCATTTCAGCCCAACAAGTCCACACCATTCCTCTGAATGAGTAACCCACCCAGTCCCATTTCCCTCTGACTAATGCAACTATGGGCAATTTAGCATTGTCAATTCATCTGACCGGCACATCTTTGGACTGCGGGAGGAAACCCATACAGACACAGGGAGAACATACACAGACAATCACCGGAGGCTGGAATTGAACCTGGGACCCTGCTGCTATGAGGTAGCAGTGCCGTGCCACCATGCCGTGCGGCCCTTGAGCTTTTCCTTATAAACTCTGTATCTCAGGTCTACCTCTCTCACTAGCACCTGAGGAAGTAGCGAGGCTCCAAAAGCTAGTGTTTTCAAATGAACCCGTTGAACTATAAGCTAGTGTCACGTGATTCTTTTTGGCCTTGTTTCTTCCTTTTTATTCCCTCTGTAGGTGTAATCTTGAAAGATAGTTTATGCCAAGTTATCTGTAGCCTGGGTAGATGGTGTCAGATGAGCCACCCTTTGAAAAGTTTGATGCTTTAAGGACTGAAAGCTTCATTCAGCAGTGATTAGTCTGTCTGAGCCTCTGCCCTCTCAGTACATAAGCAGCCTGTAAACAGCACATCCGTTGTGGTATTTAAATTAGACTTGACTTCAGTAATCAGTTGTGTCTCTCACTGTCATCACTGGGCAGGGAGATAACATTCCACTGCAATTGAGTGCCTTTTCAGGGGCAGAAATGTAAGCGCTTATGAATGAAACATGATGTGGAGGAGTCTAAATGTGCTGAACAGGCCAGTGAACCCTAGACAGCAATGGAAACATACTGGCTGAGGCAGAGCCCTCAAATGTTTTTCAGTTTTATAACAGTTGCAATCATCCTCTACTTTGTACATAAATCTTTATTCTTCTGGCATGATGGAGGTTGGTTCCCTGGAGGAAAAGTAATCCATCAAAGTTCACTGAAAGTACAAAAGTGAAATATGAAATAATTTTTAATGAAAACTATCACTGTGAATCAGCATTATGTCCTATTCCACATTGACTCAGCGCCATAATGTAATTCTACAAAGACTGGTTCAACACCCACTTCTCTTATTACCAGCACAATTACGTTCTCAAGCACCACTCAAACCAGACCGATATAAATTTAACAATGATTACCTTTTTTAAACTACTGAATAATGCATTTCATTTTCACAATATCATATGCAAATGAAACGCAGTTAAAAACAGGCAAAACATTGTCATGTTCTTACAAAGATCTATCTGTGTGTCAGATTGATATTTAAAATTCGTCAGATTAATTTGTGAAGAAAAAAAATAAGGTTTTAGACTAAAACAATTTTACTATCTTCCAGCCTCCATTGAAAAGAAGGAGCTTTAACATTCTGTTCACCTTACCGTCAGTACTTATGTCAGCATTGTGTGATAAACACATTCACCGTGAAACTCAGTGTCCAATATCACAGGACCACACCTCCTTTTCCGTTTTCACCAAACTACGCTCCACTTTCCAATAATACCAAACTCCTGCATTCCGATAGATTAGATTAGATTACTTACAGTGTGGAAACAGGCCCTTCGGCCCAACAAGTCCACACCGACCCGCCGAAGAGCATCCACACAGACCCATTCCCCTACACCTAACACTACAGGCAATTTAGCATGGCCCATTCACCTAACCTGCACATTTTTGGACTGTGGGAGGAAACCGGAGCACCCGGAGGAAATCCACGCAGACACGGGGAGAATGTGCAAACTCCACACAGTCAGTCAAATACTAAACTCCCGCATTCCAATAACATCAAACTCCTGCATTCTGAAAATACCAAACTCCCGCATTCCAATGTTATCAACAAACACACCCTCCCAAATATGATCAAACAACCCCATTTCCCAAAGATCATCAAAGCCCCAATTGCCATTATCACAATGGTAAGGACTTAGACGGCCCTGATTTTAGATGACTAACAAGTTTAAGAACAGAATAAAGTTTTAGCAAAACAGATCATGGATGATAGAAGATAAAGGTTTTTCCTACAGTGAGGACTTAGTATAGGGAATACACTACCTGAAAAGGTGATAATGGAGAGATAAGGCATTGTTTCCATTCTGTGATGGTCCAAGGAAATGTCTCAATGCAGAACAATCTCATCTCCCACTGTCACCAGAATAACAGGGTCGTTCAATAATTGAATGAACATATCAGAATCACGGAACTGGTCCAGACAGAAGGAGATCATTCAGGCTATCCTGCCTCTGTTACCCCATACCAATCTCCTGCCTTTTCTGCATAGTCCTGCATTAATCTTATGATCCCAAAAATCCCTCAATGCTCTCCTGAGTCCTTCAGTTGAACTTGGTTCCATCACCTTTTCAGGTCGTGTACTCTCTACCCTAAATACTCACTGTGGGAAAAGTCTTTATCTTCTATCAACCATGATCTGTTTTGTGAAAAGTTTATTTGGTTCTTAAACTTGTTAGTCATCTAAAATTAGAGCGGTGTAACTCCTTACCATTGTGAGTACTCTTTGGCACACACTGTACACCATACAGGCTGCAAGTACATCTCTGTCATACAGCTGTGCCCACATTCTTTGAATGTTTGTATATTTAAATTGTATATTTAAACTGCAAGCTACAATTCCAAACTGACAACCTGAGAGTGGATGATTTTTTTTGTGTATCAATGATTTTCCTTTCGGAATGGAATTCTATCTCTTCTCTAAATGGAAAGTGAGAAAAGAACATTGGTTTAACCAAGGAAGATGGACAGTGCACATAACAGGTTCATCAACTCTGGATGAAAGCTCCTGCCCGAAACATTGACTCTCCTGCCCCTCGGGTGCTTCCTGACCTGCTGCGCTTTTCCAAGCTCCACATTTTATCAACACTGAATAGTACAAAGGCTACAAGCCCTGACAACATTCTGGCAACAGTACTGAAGGCTTGCCACCCCCCCTAGCCAAACTGTTCCAGTACTGTTGCAACACTGACATCTACATGATAATGTGGAAAATGCCCGGTATGTCCTGTACATAAAAGGTAAGACACATCCAGCCTGGTTAACAATCCCCCATCAGTCTACTCTCCATCATCAGTAAAGTGATGGACGGTGTCACCAACAGTGCTAACAAGCAGCACCTGCTCAGCAATAACCTGCTCAGTGACGCCCAGTTTGGGTTTCACACGGCCACTCAGCTCCTGACCTCATTACAGCCTTGGTTCAATCATGGACAAAAGAGCTGAATTCCAGAGGGTGAGGTGAGAGTGACAGCCCTTGAGATCAAGGCTGCCTTTGCCCGGGTGTGGCATCAAGGAGCCTGAGCAAAACTGGAATCAATGGGTATTAGGGGGCAAACTCTCTGCTGGTTGGAGTCATAAGTGGGAAATAGGAAGATGGTTGTGGTTGTTGGAGGCCAGTCTCCAGGATATCTCTGCAAGAGTTCCTTAGGGTAATGTCCTAGGGCCAACCTTCTACAGCTGCTCCATCAATGACCTTTCCTCCATCGTAAGGTCAGAAGTGAGGATGTTCGCTGATGATTGCACAATATTCAGCACCATTCGCAACTCCTCAGGTACTGAAGCAGTCCATGTTCAAAGACAGCAAGAACTGGACAATATCAAGGCTTGAGCTGACAAGTGGTAAGTAAAAGCATGGTGGCCCAGTTGTTAACACTGCTATTTCACAGCACCAGGGACCCAGGTTCAATTCCAGCTTCAGACAACTGTCTGTGTGGAGTTTGCACATTCTCCCCGTGTCTGTGTGGGTTTCCTCTGGGTGCTCCAATTTCCTCCCACAGTCCAAACATGAATTGGTCAGGTGAATTGACCATGCTAAATTGCCATAGTTTTGGACGCATTAGTTAGGAGTAATATAAGGTAGGGGAATGGGTCTGGGTGGGATACTCTTTGGAAGATCAGTGTGGACTTGTTGAGCCAAAGGGCCTGTTTCCATGCTGTATGGAATTTAATCTAATCTAAGACATTTGTGCCATACAAATGCCAGACAATGACCAGCAATCATCTCACCACAGCCCATGGCATTCAGTTGTGTTATTGTCACTGAATGCCTCAGTATTAATATCCTGAAGGTGACCTTTGACGAGAAACTCAACTGGACTCAACACGTAAGCACAGTGGCTACAAGAGCAGGTATTAGGCTAGGAATACGATTATTTTGTGTAGGCTGAGGAAAGCCCATCTCCCATCCCCCATCCTCACCACATTCTACAGCCTCTTAAACAGATGGTGAGGACAGCTGAGAAGACCATCGGGCTCTCTCCCCCCTCCACTACAAATACTTACATCACACGCTGCATCCGAAAGACCCCACACACCCCTCACTCAAACTCATTTCCCTCCTGCCATCTGGCAGAAGATATTGGAGCATTCCATCTCTCATGGCCAGACTGTGCAACAGTTTCTTCCCCCAAGCTATCAGGCTCATTATCACTGGCTGATGGGATTCTTCCCCATCTGAAATTCTTTGCACGACTTTGATTTGCTGCTAGAACAACGTCTAATAATTACCATTCTCTTATTACATTGTAATTTGTGAGTTTTGCACTTCTTATGCACTTTATGCCGCCCTGTGTATGAGTGTGTTGTTTGTGCTGTCCATGTAGCACCCACGGTCCTGGAGGAATTACTGTCTCCATTTTACTGTATCAGTTATATACGGTAGGAATGACAAATAAAAGCTACTCTCATCTACTCAACTCTCTCCCAGCTGACTCCGAAAACCCGTTCACCATCTACAAGGTACAAGTCAGGATGTGATGGAATACTCCCCAACTCCAACGCAAACAGCTTGACACCAGCTAGGACAAAGCAGCACACATGAATGGCACCCACATCCGCAAAATCCATTCCCTCCACCACCGATGCTCAGTAGCAGCAGTGTGTATTTTCTAAAGATACACCACAGAAATTCACCAAAGGTCCTCAAGCAGCACCTTCCAAACCCATGACCACTTCCATCTAGAAGGACAAGTGCAGCACATAAATGGGAACACCACCCCCTGCAGGCCGTGCTCCATTTTGACAAAGAAATATACCACAATCTCTTCACTGTTGCTGGGTCAAAACCCTGGGCACAGTGTTGCAATGCATCAATGCCACAATATAATTCTTTTCACAATAAGGCAATGTTGCAAGGTGACCTGCCAACCCCTATGGGCATTGTGGGTCTACCCGACACTGGCATGGACTGCAGCAGCTCACCACCACCTTCTCGGGGGCAACTAGGGACAGGGAGAAAACCCTAGCCCCCTAACAACGCCCATATTCCACAAGTGAATGTAAAAATAATGTCCATTTTGATATCAAGAGTCTTGAACCATCATCGTCCCTTTTTTGTTGCTTCTCACTTCAATAGATTCTTGTATGGAGAGTAAACACTACTTGTCCGAAGTCACTGTATGTAAATGTGGCATACAAGAAGGAAACTGCGTTTTTATAGTGTCTTAGATTTCTCAGTTCAATCTAAAGCACTTCACAGGCAATTAACTACCTCTGACATGTGGCCAGTATTGTAAGTATGGTAAGTGTTGCAATATATCAATGTCATAATATAATTACTTTCACAATAAGACAATGTTGCAATGTTATCTGTCACAATACTTCATAAGAGTCATTGAGATAAACGTGTCTATTTTTCTTGTTTTCTTTTATGCAAGAATAACAGAAGGAAACCATTCCCCTTAGGCCCTGCCTTTCGTTGATTAAGAATCTATTATGTCAGTTTGAAAGATGGAATCTTCAATACACTGCCTCAGTACTGAAATAAACACAATAATGGGAGTGTGTGGGAAGAGACTGTTCATGTTTAAGGTTCTTCCAGAACTAAAGCTAAAGAGGAGTTGTCATCAAGTGGAAATGGAGAAGTCGGAATAGGTGGAACGGTGGCACAGCGGTTAGCACTGCTGCCTCACAGCGCCAGAGACTCAGGTTCAGTTCCTACCTCAGGCAAGCGTCTGTGTGGAGTTTGCACATTCTCCCCGTGTCTGTGTGAGTTTCCTCTTGGTGCTCCAGTTTCCTCCCACAGTCCAAAAATGTGCAGGTTAGGTGAATTGGCCGTGCTAAATTGCCCGTAGTGTGAGGTGTAGGGGAATGGTTCTGGGTGGGTTGTGCTTCAGTGGCTCGGTGTGGACTAGTTGGGCCGAAGGGCCTGTTTCCACACTGTAAGTAATCTAATCTAATCAAGGTAGCAAGAAGGATACATAGGCTGGAAGGCAGAAGTGACCAATAGACAAAAGGATCTCTGCTACAAGGTCAAAGGGTGTGATAATTGGACAAGAAAAGAAACAGAAGATGCATCTGGCAGCAAGTTAGAATCGCAGGAGCTTAAATAGCTGTCACTTAAAACAAAGCAAAGAAACTGAGAGGAAGAAACAAACATATAAACAAAAGAATGCAAAACAAGATGGGGGCAGAGGCTCTGATCGAAAATTGTTGAGGGAAAAAAAGTACATAGTCAAGAGATGAGAGACTGTTCCTCCAGTTATAGAGACATAGATTGTTGAGTCATCGAGTCATACAGCACTGAAACAGACCCTTCGGTTCCACTCCTCCATGCTGACCAGGTCTCTGATCTGCATAACTGGTTCAACAAGTAACAAGTGCTTGTTACACTTGGCATTCTAAGTGCATGTTGGTTACCTTTCATTAGTTGTTTGGGGAGAAGGTATCCATTCCGTATATTTGGGTACCAGGTTTATCTTTTCTTTTGATGCAAACTTAGAAATGAACCTGCTCATATCAGTTCCTTCAAGTTACAGCACTCAAAGGGGTTAAAACGTACCTTCTCAAAAACACAGCATGCTGCTGTCAGGTGAGATGTGAGGAAAGGGGGAGTTTTACCCCATACCTCTCCCTCGTTGCAAAGACGAAAGGAAATCCCAGATGGAAGAGCAGAGCCTTTTTGAAAGCAGATACTCTTGTAAGAGCACTGGCAGTGAATTACACGTGAATTGAAAATTCCTAATAAAAGCAGAAATTGCACGCAAATGCTCAACAGGTCAGGTAGCGTAAACGGAGAGAGAAGCAGAATTAATGTTTCAGCACTTCCACCACAATTTGGAAAAGCCAGAAGTGCGATCAGATTATTAAGTGGGAGATGAGGTGGTGGTAAAGGGTTAGTGCTGATCACTGGATTGAACCAAGTCAATAAATATTGTTGTCAGGTTTCACTGCAAGCACATCCACTTATCACCTACCCTGTCCTGAAAGATTATTTATAAATGTGTGGTGATGGAAGTTGCAGTGTCTCTGGTATCTCCGTGTCCTTGCTTCTCACAAGTCATCGGAAATCAGGAAAACTATGTCAGCAATAGCAGGCTGACTGCACAGGAGCTGGTTTCGCTACAGTGGAAGATGGATGGCTAGCCTTGCCCTGTGTCTGGGCAAGTGATGTGAGCAAGGCATGTTTCAGTTCAAGCTGGATTACTGCTGGCTCTTTTAGGCAGACCCTATAATGAGAGGTATTCATACAATATATATGACAGCATGTATGTATACTATAATGATCATATTAATGTGGGGGTGCCAGTGTTGGACTGGGGTGGACAAAGTTAAAAATCACTCAGCACCAGGTTATAGTCCAACAGGTTTATTTGGAAGCACTAGCTTTCGGAGCGACGCTCCTTCCTCAGGTAGCTACCTGACAAAGGTAGCCACATATTGCTGCCAATAGACTCTCCAGATTCTGTAAGGTATATTCAACGATTTGCATGTGTTAAAGAAGCTCAGATGGGCAAATGGGAATTACAGTGCTCCGAAAGCTAGGGCTTCCAATAGATGGATGACCTTCAGCATTGCAACATCATGTCTCCCAGAAAGAACAGCACCCAAATTATTTGCTTTTGGGAGATTTTATTGCTTGGAAATAATAAGTGTAGAAAACGTGTTGCAGCGTTGCACTGTGGGAAACAATCCAGAAGAATTGTCCTGGTGGTCTCCTCATTGACAGTTTATTCACCAATACTTTCAAACCAGCCAATCACTTTGTTCATCATGTGTGGGATGTCACATTTGTAAATTGGCTGACGAGTTTGCCCGTAAAACACAGTATAACATTCTGAAAGAAGAGAATATGCCAATAATCGTAACGTAGAAATTCTAAGGGTGGAACAAAAGGAATTCAAGGCAAGAGTAATGTGGATTTCAAAAAAAAACCTAATTGTTGAGAACCAGATTCTTCTGAACACATTTCTGTTAAGTGCATGATATATAAATAATGTTGATATGCGTAGATTATTATTTTTTCAATGAATTCACTACTATTTTGCCTTTGGGATATAACTGTGAATCAAACATCTGTTTGATGTTTCAAATATCATGCTTGATTCAAATATCATGCTTCCCACAATCTTCCCACTGTTTGCTCCTTGCTCCAATCTTCTGCAATAACCCAATTCCCTAACCCATTAACAACAGGAGAAGACAGTAGGGAGGAAGCAGATGTGATTCCTGGGGAATGATAGCTGTTGGAATGACTACAATCAAAAAGGCAAAGTTGGTGTTTTAGACCAAAAGCCTTCCTCCCTGTCTCCATAGATCTACCTCCCTCTCTCCAAGCAACAGTTCCCTAAGATGCATTGAGTTTCTGTGGCCAATTCTTTCACTGCATAGATTTAGTACTGAGGCAGTCCCTGCTTGTGTTGTGAACTGGAAGGTAAAAGGCAATTTTATGTGTAAGGAGGCAGTTAACTATTGCAGGCAGTAATTCCCAATTTGTGGAATGAGTGCACAGTTATTCAGAAAGACACAACATATCTAAACATTGGCCAATTTATGTTTTACAGATAGCTTTTAAGCAGTCATTAGGACTGCATGTTCTCAGACTGCTCTGTACAAAGTTGAGAAAGACAATATATGGGAGTGCTTTTTCCATTTGTTTGTCAAGGGGATATCATCGATGTTATTATGCTGTAGATTTTGCTAACTGTGCAACAAGCCAGCCTCCATTGGGAAGCAGACATTACGTCGGGTCTTGGATCCACCTCACTGAGCATCAGGAATGGAGGAATTGAGATTCCAATGGAACAGGAATTCAAAACCAGCCAGTGAGGCTCACCCACCCTCAATACTGACCAGATAGGGACACCCATCCTCAATACTGACCAGTGAGGCTCACCCACCCTCAATACTGACCAGAGAGGGACACCCACCCTCAATACTGACCAGAGAGGGACACCCACCTTCAATACTGACCAGAGAGGGACACCCACCCTCAATACTGACCAGAGAGGGACACCCACCCTCAATACTGACAAGAGGGGGACACCCACCCTCAATACTGACCAGTGAGGGGCACTCACCCTCAATACAGACCAGGTAGGGGCACCCATCCTCAATACAGACCAGTGAGGGGCACCCATCCTCAATACAGACCAGAGAGGGACACCCATCCTCAATACTGACCAGAGGGGGACACCCATCCTCAATACTGACCAGAGAGGGACACCCATCCTCAATACTGGCCAGAGAGGGACACCCACCCTCAATACTGACCAGAGAGCGGCACTCACTCTCAATACTGACCAGAGAGGGACACCCATCCGCAATACAGGCCAGAGCGAGGCACTCACACTCAATACTGACAAGAGAGGTGGACCCATCCTCAATATTGACCAGAGAGGCACACTCACCCTTAATACAGATCACAGAGGGGCACTCACCCTCAATGCTCACAAGAAAGGGGCACTCGCCCTTAATATAGACTAGACAAAGTCACTCATGCTCAATACTGAACGCAAAGAGAGGCACTCTTCCTCAGTACTGACAAGAGAGGGAGCTCCATTCTCAATACTGACCAGAGAAGGGCAATCACCCTTAATATAGACCAGAGTGGGGTGCTCACCCTCAATACTGACAAGAAAGGGGCGCTCACCCTTAATACTGACCAGACAGGGGCATCCACCCTTAATATAGACCAGACAAAGTCTTTCATGCTCAATACTGAACACAAAGAGAGGCACTCTTCCTCAATACTGACCAGTAAGGCTTATTCGCTCTCAGTACAGGCCAGTACGTCAGTGTAACTTTCAAAGACATTCTCATGATATGTCATGTCTCACCATTGTAACATAGCATGTGAGTAGAAAGGCTGTGTACTCTCTTAACTCGTGACACTCAAAGCATGACACACTAATGGAAGCCAGTTGTTATTTGAGTCAGAATCACTAAAAATGAGCCTAGACCTTTCGAGCCTTGGGCCCTGGTTATTGAGTCCTACTGTAGTCCTCCATCCTGTCTCTGGTGTTGCCTTGCCAGGAGCGTGGCGAAGCTGCCTTGGATTAGTGCTCATGGATTGTCGGTCCGACGTCAACATGACTGGGCTTCAGCATGAATCCCCAAGGCCTGTG
This sequence comes from Hemiscyllium ocellatum, assembly GCF_020745735.1. NCBI lineage: Eukaryota > Metazoa > Chordata > Chondrichthyes > Orectolobiformes > Hemiscylliidae > Hemiscyllium > Hemiscyllium ocellatum. The sequence goes on from NC_083418.1 coordinate 17,202,042, forward strand.
CACTGCAAGAACAGTCAGTTTTCCAGTACCTTCCGCATGCTCTCCCCTCACCGAAAATTATTATTGTTCATCTGCAACACCAAAGTCTGACCAACTGCATTAAATAGGCCTGTGGCATTTTGTCAGTGACATGTCTTCGTAATTCCTTCCCCTCAAATTCATGTTGGATAAAATACTTTCCAATTGTGCCTTGTTAATTAATTTAGTTTAGAAATGGTGCTGAAGTTTATTTGGAGGAGTATTTTAAGGGGGATGATTGTGTGTAGATTGTCACTGTATGGTGAAAATCAAATCAAAAAGGAGAGAAAGGCAAGACAAGACAAGGAGAGAGAGAGAGAGGATTATCTTTTCACCCACGTAGACAAAATTACAACGCACAACTGCACAAACAGCAATATTCTGAGCAAACCCAGACAAATAAAAAATCATTTACTGCTTGAGGAATGGTATTCCAGGATATTCAGAAGGAATTTTCGGACTGTGCAGCTTATTTGAATTGGTTTCCATGACAGCCAGATGGACAGTGTCTTCCAAGCCCCTTTTTAAAAAGCCACAGATGAGCGCTTGGTTTACATGGTGCTGTCATGCTCCATTTCTAGGCCAGCGTAAACAAATGCCGGGGCACTGAGAGGTGTGGGCAGAGGGCAGGGTGACCTTTGACACCGTTCAATTGTGTGGGAAGAAAGTCTCTTCTGTTTGACAGCATCAAGAGGCAACTTACAGTGTATCTCTGGAGCATCTCAACACAGTTTCTAATGGTTATAGAGTCATACAGCACAGAAACAGACCATTCAGTCCATCCAGTCCATGCCAACCATAGTCCCAAACTAAACTAGTCCCACCTGCCAGCTCTTGGCACATATCCCTCTAAATCTTTCCTATTCATGTATTCATCTAAATGTCTTTTAAAAGTTGTAACTGTACCCACATCCACCACTTCCTCTGGAAGTTCATTCCACACACAAACCACTCTCCGTATAAAAGAAAATTCATCCTTGTGTCTTTTAAAAATCTTTCTCTTCTTGCCTTAAAAATTTATCTATTAGTCTTAAAATCTTCCACCCTCGGGAAACGACAGCTGCCATTCACCTTATCACTGCCCCTCGTGATTTTATAAACCTCGATAAGGTCAACCCCCTCAACCCCTACACTCCAGTGAAGAGTCCCAGTCTATCTGGCCTCTACTTCTAACTCAAACCTTCCACTCCCAGCAATGTCCTGGTAAATTTCTTCTGAACCCTCTCCAGCTTAATATCTTTCCTGTAGCTGGGCGATCAGAACTGCACAGAGAGTTCTGGTAAAATCCTCACCAGTCTCTTGCAGAACCTTAACATATGTCCCAACTGCCATGCTCAAATGTCGAACTAATGAAGGCAATCGTGCTAAATTCCTTCTTAACCACCCTATCGATTTGTGACGTAAACTATGTGCCTGAATCCTGAGGTCCCTCTTCTTCAACACTGTCCGGGACCCTCCCTTTAATTGTATAAGCCCTGCCCTTGGTTTCGAGTCTAGATGGCTCTTCATCAGAGGTGACCTGAAGGGTAGAGGTGGCAGCACTTCTGCAATAGTGGGGTTGGGGGTGGGGGGAGTGGACTACTTGGGGAAGAAGGGTTGGTAGTTCAGATTAGGTGATTGGAATGTGAGAATGACAGAACCATGGTGTGTTCAACTGCCAGACTGGAAAGTACCGGGGGAGGGGCAGGGGAGAGAGGGCACTTAATCTGAAGTATCAACATCTTTCTCCCCCAGCATTCCAACAACACCCCCCCCCCGCACTGTTGCATAAGTGCTGCTCCCTCCACACTTCACTTTAGCTCTGATAAAGAGTCACCTAGACTCGCAATGTTAACTTGCTCTATCTCCATCGATGCTGCCTGACCTGTTGTGACCTCCAGCAATTTTTGTTTTCAATACAGCAGATTCCAGCTTCTGCAGTAATTTGCTCCCCTCAGGATTTTATACGTTTCAATTAAGTTACCTCTAACTCTTCTGACCTCCAGAAGATATAGTCTAGCCTTTTCTCATAAGGCAGTCTGCTGTTTGCAGGGATTAGTCGATTAAACCTTCTCTGAACTGTTTCCAATACATTAACATCCTTGTGTAAATATGATGGCTAGTATTGTACGCAGTGCTCCAGATGTGGTCTCACCAATGCCCAATATAAGTGAAGCCACAACCACCCTATTCTTGCATTCAATTCCCCTCACAATAAACCATAATATTCTATTAGCTTCCCTGATTACTTGCTGTATCTGCATACCAACCTTCCATGATAGATGCATGAGGACACCCAGATCTCTTCGTCTCAGAACTCTGCAACGTCTCGTCATTTAGATAATGTTACTTGTTTTTATTCTCCGTGCCAAAATGGACAATTTCAGACTTTCCCACATTGTACTCCATTTGTCAGGTCAAATCCCTTAACTCGATCCCTTTTTTGGCTCCTTGTGTCCTCTTCACAACTCACTCTCCTCCCTGTCTTTGTGTCATCAGCAGATTTATGCATCAGACCTTTGGCTTCTTAGAAACTGTAGCAAGTTAAGAGTCCAGCACTGATGCCTGTGACACACCGCACGTGGCATCTTGCAAGCCTGAATTCTTACAGTGTTTCCAGTCGGCGAACCAATCTTCTACCCATGTCAATGGAATACCCCCTACAGCATGAGTTTGTATTCCCTCTAATGATCTTTGATGTGGCGCCTTAATAAATGCAATGGAAGTCGAAGCACATTACATCCACTGGGACCTCTTTAGATACAGCGCAGGTTACTTAGAGTCAAAGAGATGTATAACAGACCCTTTGGTCCAATTTGTCCATGCCAATCAGATATCCTAACCAAACCTAGTCCCATGTGCCAGCACTTGTCCCATATTCCTCTAAACCCTTCCTATTCATACCCCCACCCAGATGCCTTTTAAATACTGTAATTGTACCAGCCTCCACCACTTCCTCTGGCAGCTCATTCCATAATGTTTCCCAAACGCACTCCGATGTCCAGAGATACATGGACTCAAACTGCAAAAGCAGTAACTGTGCAGATTCCCTGCTGTGTCAGTTAGTAATGTAGGTTTCTTCCTCTCTCTCTCCCTCCTGATTATGTGCTCAACGCCTTCGTCTGTATTTCTTCTTTTTAAAAGTGCCATTGTTTGGATTTTTTTCTTCCAAGAACTCCAACAAATCATTTAAATGTGATTTCCCTTTGACCATATTGGTTTGCCTGAATACCTTGAACTCATCCATGTGCCTAGCTATAACATTTTAATAATAGTTTCTAACATTTTCCCTATTAAGCCAACTGTCCTGGAATTACTTACTTTGTTTTTTTCCTGCTCCCTCCCTGTTTGAAGAAAGGAATTATGTTAACTATTTTTCATAGAATCACTGCAGTACAGAAAGAGGCCGTTCAGCCCATCACATCTGCACTAATCCTCCAAACAGCATCCCACACAGACCTACTGTCTGGTTGGTGCCATAACATGCAGGTCTAAGAAATTGCTCCAAAAACATTGAATGTATTTGTCATCTAAACTACTTCAAACAATCAATTTTATCCAGTATATTTTTGTAGTTTCGAATCTCCCATGATTATTGATTAGTAAGTTTGTAGCTGACATTAAAATAGGAGATATCTCAGACATTGAGAAAGGATATCAGAAATTGCAGCAGGGCTTTGATCAGCTGGGGAAGTGGGCCGAGAAATGGCAAGTAGATCTTCATATGGTTAAATGTGGTCTTGCATTTCATGGTAGGAGTTTCATGGTGAATGATAGGGCTTTAAGGAACTGAGGGACCTTGGAGTCCAGGTGCACAGTTCTCTGAAAGTGGAGTCACAGGTAGACGGGGCAGTGAAGAAGCCTTTTTTTTAAAGATTAGATTTTCTACAGTATGGAAACAGGCCATTTGGCCCAACAAATCCACACACCAACCCTCCGAAGAGTAACCCAGACCCATTTGCCTACCCTATATTTACCCCAACAAATGCACCTAACAGTATGGACAATTTAGCATGGCCAATTCACCTAATCTGCACATCTTTGGATTGTGGGAGGAAACTGGAGCACCTGGAGGAAATCCACACAGACACGGGGAAAATGTGCAAACTCCACACAGACTGTTGTCTGAGGTGGGCATCAAATCCAGGTCCCTGGTGCTGTGAGGGAGCAGTGCTAACTGTTGAGCCACGAGGCCACTGGTTTTGGCATGCTGGCCTTCACCAATCAGGGCATTGAATGCAAAGTTGGGAAGTTACGTTGCATTTGGACAGGACTTTGGTGAGGCCGCACTTTGAATATTGTGTTCAGTTTTGGTCACCTTGCTATAGAAGAATATTATTATTAAACTGGAATGAGTGCAGAAGAAGTTTACAAGGATGTTGCCAGGACTCAATGGTCTGAGTTATATGGAGCCAGGACGTTTTTCTCTGGAGTGTAGCAGAGTGCGGGGGGATCTTATAGAAGTGTATAAGATCATGAGAGGCATGGATAGGGTGAATGCGCTTAGTCTTTTTCCCCGCATTGGGGAAAGGAGGACTAGACGGTATCAGTTTAAGGTTAGAGGGGAAAGAATAAAAGGGAACCTGAGGGGCAACTTTTTTTACACAGAGTGTGGTACGTATATGGAATGAGCTGCCAGCAGAAGTGGCTAAAGCGGGTACATTAACAACATTTAAAAGACGTTGGGAGAAATACATGGATGGGAAATGTTTAGAAGGATATGGGCCAAATGCAGGGAAATGGGGTTAGCATAGATGGACATTTTGGTCGGCTTGGACCAGTGTGGGCCGAAGAGTCTGTCTCCGCGCTGTAGGGCTCTATGACTCTATAATTGCTCAACCTTATTGACAAGCTCCCATTATTTCTTCTTTGATATGCTGCCATGTCACATGGTTAGGGGCCCTGTACACAATGTCCTCTTACCTTTATCATTCCTCATCTCTACTGCTTCTGTATCCCGGTTTCCTGCCTTAAGGTCATCCTTCTCTCCATTGTCCTAATTTCATCTCCAACATCAGAGGCACTCCTTCCACCCTTTCCTAGTTTCCTATCCTTCCTAATACCTGTTAATATTCAGGCCCCAATCTCGGTCACCCTGCAGTTGTGTCTCAGTTATAGCTACTAGATCGTGCTATATATCGCCATCTCTTTCTTTTACCTGGAATGAACACAGTGATAGAGTGCAAAACAATAACAGGCTTGGACGCCAGCACGGTGGAACTGATCAAGACCAACATGCGGACAATGTGAATGAGCCACTGCTCCAGTGGATGGGGAATAGAAAGAGGAGATATCAGAGGAACTGTAGGTAATAGGTTCCAAGCCATTCCATAGTAATTAAGCATTGACTGTCAGTGATAAATGGGTACCTGGTGGTTGAATTCAGTTATGTATGATTAGAGAGACCAACATGCGGACCACATTTTGTTGAAAATAATGTTGATTGGAGAGCCAAGGCATGCCCTCTCTTACTGTCTTTAATCTCTGATAGGGCTAGGAAGAACTGTTTGTTGAGTTTGTGGATTCTTCTGTAGATGAAGAACAGCAGGGGTCCTTTGCAGGTCTGTGAGAGTGTTGTCCTGAGCTGGGGTAGGGCTGATTGCAGGGAGTGTAGGTAGCGACGCATGGCTGCAAGGGTGGAGCGGAGGATCCGGAGGGAGGTCTGTTGCTGGAGGCTTCGGATTTGTTGTAGGTACAGGTTGTCCTGGTTGGGTCCAAATTTTGTTGGTTGGAATGTAGTTCGGAGTCCGTGTGGGATCAGTCGGTTCCTTAGGCAGGTGCTGAGGAGGGAGATGTGGCTATGGTAGCGAGTCTGTTTGAGAACGTGGCTGAAGAGCTTCTGGGCAGAGGAGATGACCTGGGGGGTGCAGTGAGAGAGGGACTCACTGAAATCCTTGTAGAGGGAGGAAGAGAGCTTCTTCAAGGAAGGCATCCTTGTAAGAGGATTCGCAGTAGGTTAAAATCTTCGAGTAAAAAATGAGGTCTGCAGATGCTGGAGATCACAGCTGCAAATGTGTTGCTGGTCAAAGCACAGCAGGTTAGGCAGCATCTCAGGAATAGAGAATTCGACGTTTCGAGCATAAGCCCTTCATCAGGAATAAGAGAGAGAGAGCCAAGCAGGCTGAGATAAAAGGTAGGGAGGAGGGACTAGGGGGAGGGGCGATGGAGGTGGGATAGGTGGAAGGAGGTCAAGGTGAGGGTGATAGGCCGGAGTGGGGTGGGGGCGGAGAGGTCAGGAAGAGGATTGCAGGTTAGGAGGGCGGTGCTGAGTTGAGGGAACCGACTGAGACAAGGTGGGGGGAGGGGAAATGAGGAAGCTGGAGAAATCTGAATTCATACCTTGTGGTTGGAGGGTTCCCAGGCGGAAGATGAGGCGCTCCTCCTCCAGCCGTCGTGTAGTTGTGTTCTGCCGGTGGAGGAGTCCAAGGACCTGCATGTCCTCGGTGGAGTGGGAGGGGGAGTTAAAGTGTTGCGCCACGGGGTGATTGGGTTGGTTGGTTCGGGCGGCCCAGAGGTGTTCTCTGAAGCGTTCCGCAAGTAAGCGGCCTGTCTCACCAATATAGAGGAGGCCACATCGGGTGCAGCGGATGCAATAGATGATGTGTGTGGAGGTACAGGTGAACTTGTGGCAGATATGGAAGGATCCCTTGGGGCCTTGGAGGGAAGTGAGTGTGGAGGTGTGGGCGCAAGTTTTACATTTCCTGCGGTTGCAGGGGAAGGTGCCGGGGGTGGAGGTTGGGTTGGTGGGGGGTGTGGAGCCGGGGGTGGAGGTTGGGTTGGTGGGGGGTGTGGGGATCTGAAATCCACTGTTCTGACTTTAAAGGATGCATTCAGGCACTAGGACACTTAGAATAACTCCTCCGCCCATTCTCCCAGTAATGACAGTTAGATCCTTTACAACCACCAATGAGGAAAACAGGATCTGAGTGTGTTATCTGTGAGTTGGTGCCTCTGACAATATAGTACCGACACCAGGTATGTTGGCTTGGGTAATGCGCACCAGTGACCAGAATGAGACTCAAAAACACAACCTTAAGAGGTGATAGTGTTACCTTTAGCAATAGAGTTGCATTCTGTCTCACTAATCCACTGTTCCTGAGTGTGTCTTGTGCAGAGAGTCAAAGGGAATGATGCCATGAGGAGTTGATAGCAGTAACAGGATAAGATCCTGGCTGGGGGAAAGCTGGCATGGCCTGAGCCAAGGATGGGGTTTACTGCTCAATGCAGTTACACCAAAAGCTTTGCAAATTGTTTCGCGCTTTCCCTCTCTCCCACAGCACAAATACTCCAGTCGTGTGGCACAGGAACAGTGATAGTCCATCGCAAAAGGTGCAGCAGGCTGGCGGGTTGGAAAATCTTTGTGGCAGGAATTTTTGTCAGCAGAAAAGCACTGTTATGGAGTTCAATATGGAGAAATGGTGCACGTGGGGAGCCCAGCAAGGCAGGGGACCACTCAGTCAATGATAGGACACTGAGAATTGTGAAAGAACAGAGGAAGTTTATCCTAGAAGACAGAAGAACTGGCAGATAAAGTGATCAAGAAGACGTCGTGGATATTTCCTTTAATTATTTGAGAGTCGGACTGTAAAAACAAAATTATTCTAGAATTGAGTGAAACATTAGCTTGACCACAGCTAGAGTATTGTATACAGTTCTAGTCATCCCCTTCAGGAAGGATTTAGTTGCATTGGAGAGGGTGGGGGGGTAATTTATGAGAATGTCAGGAATACAGACTTTAGCCAATCAGGAGCAATTAGATTAGTTGGCATTGGCCTCTCTAAATCAGAGGAGGTCATTGGAATGTACAAAATGATAAGGGGTCAAGGCAGAGTAGATAAGAATGAGCTATTTCAGACAAAAGCCACTCACTGGGGGAGACCAAATTCAGTAATTGCCGAGAGGATTAGAGAGGAGTTGAAGAGAGATTCTTCATCCAGAAGGATAGAGACATAGAGTCATAGAAATGTATAGCCCGGAAACAGATCCTTCAGTCCAACTCACCCTTGTTGACAAGATATCTTAAATTAACCCAGTCCCATTTGCCAGTATTTGGCCCATACCCCATCAAACCCTTCCTTTCATATACCCATCCAGATGACTTTTAAATGTTGTAATTGTACCAGCCTCCACCACTTTCTCTGGCAGCTCATTCCATACACGCACCACCCTCTGTGTGAAAACGTTGTCCTCATGTCCCTTTTAAATCTTTCCCCTCTCACCCTAAACCTAAGCCCTCTAGTTCTGGACTCCCCCACCCCAGGGAAAAGACCTTGTCTATTCACACTAACCATGCCCCTCATGAATTTATTAGCTTCTATAAGTTGTTCTGAAACTCACTGTCAAACAGGCTGGTGAAGACAAAAAAAACCTTATCACATTAAAAACCACTTAGATCTATAATTTAAATATTCCAACTTACAAGCTGATGGACGAAGAGCCGGAAAGTGGATATTATCGAGATGAGTGTCATTCGACAGCATCCCACTGGGTCAATCTAACAGAATTTTCTCAGAAACTTTAACTCATGTTGTATCCGTCCTCAAAGTGTTTGATTAGGACCGTGTAGAGGGAGCTTTACTCTGTACCTAACTCGTGTTGTACCGACCCTGAAGTTTTTGATAGGATAGTTCATAGGAGGGTTTGCTATGTATTTGACCAATGATTAAACTGACTTGGGATGTTTGATGGGAGAGTGAAGAAGGAGCTTCACATTATATTTAGCCACGTGCTTTCCTTGTCCTGGAAGTGCTTAATGGGGACGATGTAGAGGAAGTTTCATTTTGTATGTAACCCTGTGTTGTACCTGTCTTGGGAGTGTTCTTTTTTTTTAAAGATATTTTTATTAGAAATTTAATATTTTGACAGATTTACAAAAATAAACAGAACTTTCAAGCACAAACATTAATATAAAAATAGATCTTAAATATATAATCATCAAAATTCAAAGGAATGATACTAAAGAAGAAAGAAAAACAATGAAACTCAGTTAACTACTAATCTAATCCACAATTATCCAGAGTGTATAGTTGAGTCACTTACATCCTTCAAACAAGAAAAAATGTTCTCTAATACACTCATAACAGTATAATAAAAAGGAAACTATTTCCAAACAATAAGAACAAAAAAAAACGTTTGAATGGAGATCCTCCCCCTTATTCTCAGGGGGGCTTACTTCCTTTCTAAAGGTCCACCATATCCTCTCCCAAACAGTGTCCCACCCTTGACCCGGGCGCTCCTTAATAGGATTTAGATATAATACCGAGCTAGAGTTAACAGTGAGCGCCCCACCCCCACCCCTCCCCACCCATACCTGAGTATATCTGATAGCATCAATGCCACGTACAAACACACATAACTATAAAATTACAACTCCAACAAATTACAGTTAAGTATAATAACATAAAATAGCAAGGGAAGACAACCCTGCTCCCAGAAGCAAAAGTAAAGTAGAGTCAAGTATCCATTTCTCCCCACGGAGTGTGGAAGAGGCAAGCCAACATAAATTGTCTCTTATGATTTATTTAAACGAGTCTAAAAGTTCCTTAGCCTCTTCTGGTGATCTAAAATTATACTCGGATCCTTCGTGGTTAAAGCATAACGTCGCTGGGTAGCGTAAGGTGTATTGAATATTTAAGTTCCTTAGACATTTCTTCACATCATCAAACGCCTTCCTTCTTCGTGCCAAAGCCGGGGAGAAGTCCTGAAATAACATAATCTTGGATCCTTCATGAATCATAGCTTTAGGATCCTTTCCAAGCTTTCTGGAGGCGTCCAGGAGTATCTGCCTCTCCCTATAACTCTGCAGCCGGAACAGGACCGGGCGTGGGCGCTGGTTTGGGCCAGATCCGCGTACTGCAACCCGGTAGGCCCACTCCACCCTTACCCGGTCAGTTTCAGCCCCCAGGTTTAAAAGCTGGGGCAACCATCGCTCCAGAAATACTACTAACTGTCCCTTCTCTTCTTGTTCAGGGAGGCCCAGGAGACGGATATTCTTTCTCCGATTTCTATTATCCAGGTCATCCATGTAAATTTCAAAGGCCCGGACTCTCTGCTCCAGAGCTCGCGCCTGTTCTGCAGCTGTTTGTGCTGCAGCCTCGGAGGTCGTGGCCTTTAGCTCCGCCCCCTTCACTCGGCCCTGCAGTTCCTCGAGAGCCTGGCTGTGCTTTTGTAACTTTTCTTCGAATGCATTCCATCTCTGTCTGGATTCTACAATGAAATTGACGAGTGTCGTTTCCAGCCTGGCAATCATCTCTTCAAGGCCTGTTTTTACATCAGCTGCAGCCGGAGGAGGAGAGGAGGGTGGGGGAGGGGTCTTTGTTTTCTGAGAGCTGCGGGATCCCTTTGGTTTACTCATTATCCACTTAATATTAAACTGCTTAAATATAATAGTAAGCAGCTAATTAAGGTTAGAAAATTTTTTTGGGTGGTTTGGTAAGTGTGGTGGGGCTGAGTAACTCACTTTACCCAGGTTTTGGGAAGAGCACTGTAAACTCAGACTTGCTGAGTCGCCGCCATCTTGGATCTCCCCTTGGGAGTGTTCAATGGGGACACAATAGACAGAGTTTTACTCTGTATTTAACACCTGTGTTGGGAGTGTTTAATGGGGACAATGTAGTGGGAGCTTCACCTTGTATTTAACACAGCACTGTAGCTGTCCTGAGAGTGTTTGAAGGCACAGTGTGGTGGGAGCCTTGTTTTGCATTTAACCCTGCAGTGTACCTAACTGGGAGTGTTTGATGGAGACAGTGTAGATGGAGCTCTACACTGACGTGAGAGTGTTTGGAATGTGTCGCTGGCCTATGTTCCAGACCATGGTGTGCCTACCCTGACAGTCTGCATTTGGATAGCACAGAATTGGTTTCACCAGGAACAGCATTCCTTCTCTTAGTAATCACAGAACTCAACCATCAGGAGTGATAGGTGATTCATAGCATCCTCATTTGAACTCACGTGGAAGTGAAGAATCAATCACCTGGCAGATGCTGTGTGAAATCGGAAGATTAGTTCTACCATGTACCTGTTGTGACACAATGTGAGAATTTATAGGAGTCCCCCGTGTTGGTAGGGGTTACTGCAATGTGAGAATGTGTAAATTGGTCAATATCTGACAATGTTGCAATCTCACACTGCAGGTAGAAAATCACAGAGATCAGGCTGCTGAGAGCTAAAATTGATTAAACCTGAATAAAGTTATTCCTTTTTTTTTCAGTCAACTTTGGAATATAATGAACCTTAAACATGTTGAGATTGCAAAGGTTAAAATACCGAGAGTAGAAAATGCAAATTGCCACTTCTTCTTTTTAAATGAAAGAACGGAGCTCTGTAATTCTGACAAGAGATTCCTCTCAGGGCTCCCCCAAAAATGCAGAGCCGTATTCCATTCTGACTGTTTGTTTGCAGCATTGAGCTGTCAGGGGAAGGCAAACCATCCCCCTTTTTCACAGCAGTCAGCTCCACAGTCAGACATTTCAAAGACCTGACAGCCCCCTTGACAGCTGCTGTCAAACCCCAAGTACCTAAGGTTAAGGGTGAGGTTAAGGAGCTGGGAGAGCAGGTGCCAGACGGGTAGGCTGCCGTTTAAGTAGGATACCCAGCTGAAAAGTGTGCCATCTTGGGGAGACAGAAGTCCGGTATAGCACGCCAGGTTGGTAAGACAAGGGGGAGAGTGCAGTTGAGCAGACTCATTCTAAACTTTTCGATTATGGAGTGCTTCTATCAGCACACCCTCCTTCGAGTGACCTGAGCTACAATGGAGTCTAAGAGCTTTCTACTGTCAGGTCACATGCAATGATGTGGTGTTGCTGACTTAAAGGCATATCTTTTAAAGCGAGACTGACTGTGAGACTTAACACAACAAGTCCACTCCAGGAACGATGTCCTCCAGGACCCAGTCAGCTCAGTCACTTACAATACTCCTGAGCAAACCTTGTGAATGGTCAGTAAGGTTCCCTACTGAGGATTATAATCTGTGCCCTTTCTCTCTTTAGTTTTTTGTTTAACATGAGGAAGTACTGGTTCATCAGCTAAGGGAGGGAAGTAGGTAACAACCTTAGGAGTTCTCCTTGTCCAGGCTAGTCAAGAGGATTTGTGTGGCACAGTGGGCAGCACTGTGGTGTGGACTGGATGAGCCAAATGGCTTGCTTCCACACTGTGAGGACTCTATGACCCTACCCATTCAGGGCACTACTATTCAGCTGTGGCCACTTGTATCTTTTTCTTCTCTGATTACCAACTGTTTTTGATTTGTACTATTGTCATTGACTGATTCCTGCTCTCCATCATAGCTCAGAGCTTCCCTCGCTTTGTGCCTACTTCTCCCTAGATCTTTACTGTAATTCCTCTACATAGAATTTACAACCCATTCGTGCTGGTATCACTGCTCTCCCGGGAGTTCCTAGCCATTCAGGAGAACCTTCGATTCCTTTTTTCCCCATTCACTCTCCTAATTACTCCCTAAATTAGAGCCCTAGGTCAATGCTCATGGATTCAAACTCCGCCATGGCCTGTTGTGAGATAGGGGTGAAGAGCCAATGTCTTTTTCCCAGGTAAGTGGAGCTCAGAATTAGAGGGCAAAGGTTTAAGGGGAGATGGGAAAGGTTTAAAAAGGACCCGAAGGGTAACTTTTTCACACAGATGGTGGTGCATGTTATGGAGAGAGCTTTCAGACAAGGTGGGGGAGGCTGGTACAATTACAACATTTAAAAGGCATCTGGATGGGTGTATGAATAGGAAGGGTTTAGAGGGATATGGGCCAAGTGCTGGCAAATGGGACTAGGTTAGGTTGGGATATCTGGTCGGCACAAATGAGTTGGACGACAGGGTTTGTTTCCAAGCTCTATGACTCAATGATGCTATACATCTGGAATAAAGAGCTAACCTAATGGTGACCATGAAACCATTTACAGTTGGTGTTAAAAACCCATCTGCTTCACTAATGTCCTTCAGGGAAGGAAATCTGCCATCCTTACCTGGTCTGGCCTACACTCATACCCACTCATCCCTGTAATCCTGCATTTCCCATGGTTAATTCACCTAACCTGTACATCCCTAGACATCGTGGGACAGTTCAACATGACCAATCCACCTAATTTGTACATCTTTAGACTATGGGAGGAAACCGGAGCACCCGGAGGAAACCCACACATATACGGGGAGAACATGCAACCACCACGCAGACAGTAAGACACTGAGGCTGGAATGGAACCCGAATTCCTAGCACTGTAAGGCAGCAGTGCTAACCACTGTCCCATTGTTACTGATCAAATACTTTATGGAGGTCTGTTTGTGACCGAATGGCCTCACAAGATGTGATGGGGATTGCAGTGCCTCCCTCTAGTGGCAAGTCCTACGGCTTCACTCTCTCACTGCATTCCTTGCACTTACAGAGCCATAGAGTCACACAGCATGGAAACAGATCCTTCGGTCCAACCAGTCCATGTAGAACATCATCCTTGTCTCACCTGGTCCATATCCCTCCAAACCTTTCCAATTCATTTACTTATCCCAATGAGTTTTAAACATTGCAATTATACCCACATCCACCACTTCCTGAGGAAGTTCATTCCATACACGAACCACCCTCTGTGTAAAAGATTTGCCCCTCATGTCTTTTTCAAATCTCTCTGCTCTCACCTTAAAAATGTGCACCCCTAGTCTTGTAATCTCCCATCCTAAGGAAAAGACACCTGCCATTAACCCTGTCTATATCCCTCATGGTTTTATAAACTTTTATGAGGTCATCTCTCAACTTCCTACGCTGCAGTGAAAGAATTCCCAATTTTCCCAGCCTCTCCTTATGACTCAAACCCTCCACATCCTCCAACATCTTGATAAATCTCTTCTGAACGCTCTCCAGCTCAATAATATCCCTCCCATAATGGGGTGACCAGAACAGGATCTAGTACTACAGAAGGGGCCTCACCGACATCCTGTACAACCTCAACACAACGTCCCAACTCCTATATTCAAAGGGCTGAGCAATGAAGACAAGCATGCTGAATGCCTTTTGAATCATCTTGTCTATAAGTGAAGCAAACTTCAAAGAATTATGTACCTGCACCTTTAGGTCCCTCTGTTTTACAACACTACCCAAGGTAAAAACAATGACAGCAGATGCTGGAAACCAGATTCTGGATCAGTGGTGCTGGAAGAGCACAGCAGTTCAGGCAGCATCCAACGAGCAGCAAAACGACCCAAGGCCCTACCATTAATTGTATAAACCCTATCCTTGTTTGTATTACCAAAATGCAATACCTTACATTTATCCAGATTGAACTCCATCTGCCATTTCTCAGCCTATTGACCCATGTGATCAAAATCCCTTTGTAATCTTAGGAAACCTTCTTCACTCTCTACTATGCTACCAATTGTGGTCTCAAAAGAGGGGATAATAACATCGTACTTGCTGGGTGTGAGCTCATCTGCATATTCAGGAAACCTTCCAGCGCACAGGAACACAGAACCTCCTTCAACATCATCACATCCTTCTTTCACCCTCCTTGGAGCAAGATTACTCCAAAATGAAACTGGAACAGGCACCCCTGTCTGAAAAGATTTGGTACGGTTGCAATGAAGAAAATTTTTCATCAGCTTTCTCACAAATGCTACAGTGACTGCTGAACGCATTCCTGACCTCTCAACGCCAGGGTTTCCGGAATATTCAACAGGAAGCCTGTGGCTTCATCTGTTCCCCATTGTCACAACAGTGATATTATCGGTAACTAAGGAGCGATAGCAGTCAGGCTGTTGAATGTGTGGAGCAAATGCCAAAAGTATTAAGGCCTAGTCATGCTGTGAAGCCTGGGACAAGAAAGGGCCAACACACCATGACATCCAGCTGGAGCCACAGAGTCCCACACAATTGAGCTCAGCGAAGGAGCGCTTCACAAATGTTAATTGATTCTATTATTACTGCCAGCCTCATCGTTTGAAAGACAAACATGTCCTTTAGCTGAGAGCATTTTAATTACTGGAGTTGCAATCTCCCATCTCATTCTACAGTCAGACAGAAAAGGCTGATTAATTAGAGCAGATTCGGCCCAAGGGGTCTCACAGTTGTTCAGCCAAACTGAAATAACATACTTTACATGGTTAGAAAACTCAAGCAACCCATTTAACATGTGACTATTAAAAATTTATTTCTTTAGTGAGCTTCAGTCAGCAGGGATGTTACTGGAAAGTAATCATCCTTGAAACTTTGGTTTGTATCTTTTCTTATTTATCAGATGTCCACCCCTGACAGTTCTCAGGCTGATTCATCCTCGGCAGTGCAAGGACAAGGAGTGTATGTGCAGCAGTTTGAGGTAGAGAGTGTGAGTTTGAGGACAAGCGTGGGTATTTGAGTGGGTGTGAGAGCTTGGGTGAGCAAGTGTGTGACAGTTTAAGTGTAAACTTAAATGAGTGACTGCATGTGTGAGAGTGTTTATGGGAGGTTGAGCAAGTGTGTGAGAGAAATTTACAGAGTGGTCTGGAAGGGAACGTTAATAGCATGAGAATATTTCATCGATTCCCTATAGTGTGGAAACAGGCCCTTCGGCCCTCTAATTGACCCTCCGAAGAGTAACCTATACACAAACACATTCCCCTACTCTATTACTCTACATTTCCTCTGACTAATACATCTCACCTACACATCCCTGAACAGTATGGTCAATTCACCTGACCTGCACACCTTTGGACTGTGGGAGGAAACCGGAGCACCCGGAGGAAACCGGAGCACAGACACGGGGAGAATGTGCAAACTCCACACAGACAGTCGCCCGAGGCTGGAATTGAACCCGGCTCCCTGGCGCTGTGAGCCACTGTTAGTACGTTCTTGTATGTTAATGCAGTGAAGAGTGTGTGTGACAGTGTGAGGACATGGGAGTATGTGTGTATATGAGTATATGAAAATGTTTGAGAGGGAGTGAATGTGTACGAGAGTGTGGGAGTGTGGGAGTGTGTGAATATTAGAAAGTGTGTGTGAACGTGTATGACAATTCGTCTGTGAGAGCTCAAATGACTGTAAGAGAGCATTAATTTCTGCCTGTGAGAGAGTGGCCCTGATTTTTATTCCTGGATTTGCGGGTGCAGAGTCAGGAATCAATCCCAGATATTAGTCCTTAAAACCCTCTTTAAAACAAATGACTCTTGTAAGTGTTTAATTCCTCACGCCAACAACTATTTGCATTCAGTGAACATTCATAACTATCCAACAATAGACGCACCACTGTGAAAGCGATAATGTGGGAAATAAAATGATGCACCACAAATTCTACAATGGCTTTATGGGAACAGGCACTTTAAGACACCACAATTTTGCCCGTGAGATTAGACACATAGAAACTAAGTAAAAACAATGACTGCAGATGCTGGAAACCAGAGTCTAGATTAGAGAGATGCTGGAAAAGCACAGCAGGTCAGGCAGCATCCGAGGAGCAGTAAAATCGATGTTTCGGGCAAAAGCCCTTCATCAGGAATACAGGCAGAGAGCCTGAAGCGTGGAGAGATAAGCTAGAGGAGGGTGGGGGTGGGGAGAAAGTAGCATAGAGTGCAATAGGTGAGTGGGGGAGGGGATGAAGGTGATAGGTCAGGGGCGGGGGGGAGGGTGGAGTGGATAGGTGGAAAAGAAGATAGGCAGGTAGGACAGGTCATGGGGACAGTGCTGAGCTGGAAGTTTGGAACTAGGGTGAGGTGGGGGAAGGAGAAATGAGGAAACTGTTGAAGTCCACATTGGTGCCCTGGGGTTGATGTATTCTAAGGCAGAAGTTGAGGCGTTCTTCCTCCAGGCGTCTGGTGGTGAGGGAGCGGTGGTGAAGGAGGCCCAGGACCTCCATGTCCTCGGCAGAGTGGAAGGGGGAGTTGAAATGTTGGGCCATGGGGCGGTGTGGTTGATTGGTGCGGGTGTCCCGGAGATGTTCCCTAACGCGCTCTGCGAGGAGGCGTCCAGTCTCCCCAATGTAGAGGAGACCGCATCGGGAGCAATGGATACAATAAATTATATTAGTGGATGTGCAGGTAAAACTCTGATGGATGTGGAAAGCTCCTTTAGGGCCTTGGATGAAAGTGAGGGAGGAGGTGTGGGCGCAGGTTTTGCAATTCCTGTTGTGGCAGGGGAAGGTGCCAGGACGGGAGGGTGGGTTGCAGAGGGGCGTGGACCTGACCACAGAGGGAGCAGTCTTTGCGTCGACATTTCCACTGCCTCCAAATGGGCCCCACCACAAGGGATATATTTCCCTCCCCACCCCTTTCTGCCTTCTGCAAAGATTGTTCCCGCCATGACTTCCTGGTCAGGTCCAAGCCCTTGGTAACTGCCTTTAGCTTCCTCTTATCTCCCTTATCCAATCTTGTGTATCACTCATCATCCAGGATTCTCTGGACTTGTGGTCTCACCTGTTACCTTTACAGGAACATGCTGGCCCCTGCTCTGACATTGATTTTCCTGCTTGAAGCTTTTTCCAGTTCACTTTGGCCTGACTCTCTCACCATGTTGAAATCAGCCCTCCCCCACTTTAGAACATAGAACATAGAAAAATACAGTGCAGTACAGGCCCTTCGGCCCTTGATGTTGCGCCGATCCAAGCCCACCTAACCTACACTAGCCCACTATCCTCCATATGCCTATCCAATGCCCGTTTAAATGCCCATAAAGAGGGAGAGTCCACCACTGTTACTGGCAGGGCATTCCATGAACTCACGACTCGCTGAGTAAAGAATCTACCTGTAACATCTGTCCTATACCTACCACCCCTTAATTTAAAGCTATGCCCCCTCTTAATAGCTGACTCCATACGTGGAAAAAGGTTCTCATGGTCAACCCTATCTAAACCCCTAATCATCTTGCAAAAGTCCATCTTTTGCATTTCTGCAATTACCTTAAATCGTAGCAAAGTATGGTCAGTATCACCAAACTTCACCCCTCCTGCCAGGTTTACCACTTGCTTGGTTTTGACTCCCCTATTGTTAGCTCTAGTATCTGCCCTTAGTGAGTTAACAAGTTCTCCTGGATACATTTTGAGGATTCCCACCACCTCCAAACCTTTCAAACCTCAGTTAATACCGGGGAGCTTGAGAGCGTTTATTATTCTAACCCATTGGCTTCTGCAATTCTCTGGCCTTTACTTACATATCGTCTTCCTGCCTTTCCATGACTGTTTGAGGGCCCACAGTACATACATAACACTGTGATTACCCCATTTTTGTTTGTAAGTTCTATTCATGTGGTTTCAATGGGAGAGCCTTCAATAGAATGATCCCTCCTTATTACGGTAATCAAATCCTTGATCAATACTGCGACACTATTCGGCAAACCGCGCCCCCACCCTCCCCCGACCACTCAACCCTCTTCCGTCTTGTCTGCAGATTCTATACCCCAGAATATTGAGCTGCCAGGCCTGCCCCTTTCTCCACCACGTCTTTGTGATGGCAATGAAATCATTGCCAAAGAAAGACTGGACTGTCAAACATAGTGACGCACAGCACACGAGTGTCTTACAAAACCATTGTATAATAGAAGGGCTGCACAATCCCACAAACAACAGGTTTTTTTCTTCATTATTCACTCACAGTGTCAGTGGCTAGGCCAACATCCCTAACTGCCCAGAGGCTGGTTCAGACTTAACCACATTGCTGTGGGTCTGGAGTCACATGTAGGCCAGACCGGGTGAGGATGGCAGATGTGAGTGAACCAGCGGGGTTTTTTCCCTTCTAGGTAAGCATCAATAGTTTCACAGTCATTGTTAGATCCTTCCTATCAGATTCTTTACTGAATTCCATTTCCACTATGGTGGAATTCAAGCCTAAGTCCCCAAAACATTACCCGAGCTTCTGGATTCATAGCCTAACCAAAACACCACTAGGCCATTGCCTCCTCAAGATTAAATTCCTTAGAGTGTGGAAACAGGCCTTTCAGCCCAACAAGTGCACACCAACCCTCTAAAGATTAACCCACTCCCTTTTGACTAATGCAAATGGGTAATTTAGCATGGCCTAACCTGCAAGCCCCTGGGAGGAAACCCACGGAAACATGGGAGGATGTGCAAACCCCACACAGACAGTCGGCTGAGGCTGGAATTGAACCTGGGTTCCTAGTGCGGTGAGGCAGCAGTGCTAACTGCTGAGCCACCATGCCACCCCAAGGCTCTGCTGCTCTCCTGCCTCCAGCTGTGATTGGAGCAAATAACAAGACGCCAGGCTCCACAAATATCCACAGCTGGTCATCTTCAGCTGCTTCACCTTCCCTCCATCAGAAGGTCACTGATGACTGCACAGTATTCAGCACGGTTTTGTGACTCCTCAGATATTGAAGCAGTCCATGTCCAACTGCAACAAGATCTGGACATCACCTCGGCTTCGGTTGATCATTGGCAAAAAATATTCATACCACACAGTGACCAGGCAGCGACCATTTCCAACAGGAAAGAATCTAACCATCAAGCCTTGACATTCAATGGCTTTATGATCATTGAACCTCCTACTGCTAACATTCTGGGGACTTAGTGTTAACCAGGAACTGAACTGATGCAGAAATATTGTCACCACATGACTCTGAAGCAGGCACTCAGTAATTGTGCCCTATTAATCCGAAAGGGTGTAAAATCTATAGTGGACAATATCAGATGAGCATTTTTCTTAGAGTCATAGAGATGTACAGTATGGAAACAGACCCTCTGGTCCAATTCATCCATACTGACCAGATATCCTAATCTAATCTAGCCCCATTTGCCAATGGCCCATATCCTTATTCATCCAACTACCCAGATACTTTTTAAATGTTTTAGCTCTACCTTCTCTCCAGGAATTCACTACCACAGAAAGTGAGGCCAAAACATTGCCTTTTCAAGAAGGAGGGAAATATAACTCTTGCATCTCAAAGGATCAAGGGATCAAAGGATAAAAGGTGAGATGGGGTTTTTGATTTCAATGATCAGCCGTGATCATAACGAATGACAGAGCAGTCTCAAGGGGCCTCACGCTCTATTCCTGCTCCTATCTTCTATGTTTCTATGGATTCTCTTGAAGATGCATTGCCATATACATCAGGTATCAGCTCAGAAACGCGTACTTCACTGAGACAAATAAAAGCGAGTGGTCTTTCACTTTCACTCAGTGACTCAGGACTGAGCTGGATTCCATCAGGAATGGAATGTCTGCATTCGAGGATCAAACCATTCCCAGGCTTTCCTCTGCTGGATTCAGATCCCGTAGCCCAGGACCCATTGAGGAAAAAGCTGACTTGCTGAGGAGCAGGAGAGAACGCGGGACATTCCAACTCATGGCTGCTGAGAGAATGACCCGTCTCCCTCAAACACGAGGGGATTAATCTTGAGCGAAAAGTTGATGATGTCTTCTTCAATGGGCAGAGTGGCGTGCTCCATGGAATATCAGGAACTGCGCATTCTGTTCTGATGGAAGGTCATCAATCCGAAACGTTCCTCTCCACAAATCCTGCTTGATTTGCTGAGCTCTTCCCAGCATCTTTTTTGACTCACCTTCCTGCTCATTCTTTTCACATTCACTGCGTTGTTTTTTGGCAGACTAAGACAGATTCATGATTCATGTCTGGGATGCAGGGACAGTTACATTGGAATCACATTGGATCCTGTTCATTCAAATTCGGAGCACCAGATTTTCTCCTTGGCTGTTGTTGCGACTGTATAACAATGCTGTATCTTTAAGAGGTTAGTTTCTCCCAGTTTTTTTTTAAAGAGAGAGATTGAATGAGAGGTGCTGAGCTGGCTAGTGATGACAACAGCTTGGGAGGCCTTGAGGTTATTTTAAAGCTGGAACAATAGAGGCAACCTGGATGGGTGTGGCTGGCTCTCACAGACCAGGATTTCTGGTTGTTAGTTTGTTTTAACTTTGAGATTCAGTAATTGCCGGTGTGGGCTTGCAGAAGTGGAAACTATTTCTCTCTCTCTCTCTCTCTCTCGATTACAGCAAAGAGCTGGGTGTTCTCTCCCTAGGCTGCTGGAATGCAAGTGAGACAAAATCCGTTTTCCTGGATTTTCCTTTTCATCAAGGAGCGTGTGTATATAGGATGCTACTATAATGAAACCGTTAGTTAGTAATAGCTCCTGTACCTGTTATTTGATTAGGCTTTCCAATCAACTTAAGTTATTCTAAGTTCTTCTTTCTTTTATTGTACTTTAACTATAGTGTTTAAGTAAACTGTGTTTTGCTTAACGCTGTGTGGTTTGACCAGAATTGTATCTGGAACACAGCATTTCGCATCTGCCTTTAAAATAAGAAAACGTTAGGGTCAAGGCTACCTTCTTAAAATATTTTGAGGGATTCTGGCCTGGTCCACAGCAATTTTAATTCTCCACCCCAGAGGGTCCCTGCCTCATTCCTGATGAAGGGCTTTAGCCTGAAATGTCGATTTTCCTGCTCCTCAGATGCTGCCTGACTTGCTGTGTTTTTCTCTGATTTCCAGCATCTGCAGTCCTCACTTTCGCCTGGTCCATAACAATTGTCAAACTGTAACATCCTCCCCAGAAACATAACAGCCACAAGCAAATCCAGCTCACAAAAAGACCTCACAAAGGTCAACGCACTGACCACTGCATCTCAGCACCATGGACTGGGAGCTTGCCCCCAAAGAAATTTCTTCATATGGAGCCAAGCCAGATGCTCTGCTTTATGTCTATACTGATGTGGAGATGCTGGTGTTGGACAAGGTCAGAGGTCACACAACACCAGGTTATAGTCCAACAGGTTTATCTGAAACCACAAGCTTTTGGAGTGCTGCTCCTTACGTCACTTCACCTGACAAAGTGCCCCCAAAACTTGTGATTTCAAATAAACCTGTTGGATTATAACCTGGTGTTGTGTGACTCCGAGCTTATGTCTGCACTGAAATCAGTTCAAATCTCGCCATTGAATTTTATCTGAAGGTTTTGAAAAGGGGTTTGGAAATCTGATGCTGCGGTTGTCAGGCATTACCTGAAAGTGGAGACTGCTTTGACAAGCGGATTAACCTGTGCGCCTACTTAGAACAGACTCCTCTTTTTGACACTCGCCCACATCAGAGTTGGTGATTTTACGTCTACTCTGATTCATCAAATACCATTTAACGTGGTGCAGCAAGCTGGATGGTCGAAACGGTTCATTAGCCATTTATTGCTGTCTTATTGCGATCAAAGCAAGTGGAATTGTACCTTTCTCAGATCATCCATCAGCTCTAATGACCCCGCATTACTTCCACCAGACATTTCTCCAATTCTATTCAGGAGGCATTGTAATTTTTATTTCCAGTCTGCCAGTCAGAATCATTTTGAAGGTGCTCAGACAACACTGGGGCACAGTGAAACAGGTCAGCAATCGCAAGCACATGTGAACAAACCAAATAGACAAACATTGCAATCTATCACTCCCTACATACATGCAATACACCCAATGACACTTGCCCTGTAAAGAAACATAAAACAACTCACTCTCTTATAGGGTTACACAATGGCACATTGTCACACTCACTCTCTACAGATATTCACAATGACCCTTTGTCACACTCACTCTCTGTAGATATTCATAATGACACATTGTCGCACTCACTCTCTTTAGATATTGACAATAACATATTGTCACACTCATTCTCAATAGATATTCACAACGGCCCATTTCATAGCTATAGAATTACACAATGATCCATTGTCACACTCATTCTTTATCAACTCACACACTGACCCATTGTCACACTCACTCTCTATAGGATCACACAATGACCCATTGTCGCACCCACTCTCAATAGATATTTGCACTGACCCATTGTCACACTCACTGTTTATCAACTCACACAATGACCCATTGTCACACTCACTCTCGATAGATATTTACACTGACCCATTGTCACACCCACTCTCGATAGATATTCACAATGACCCATTGTCACACTCACTCTCTGTGGATATTCACAATGACCCATTGTCACACTCTCTATAGAATCACCCAATGACCCATTGTCATACTCACTCTCTACCAACCCGCACACTGAACCATTGTCACACTCACTCTCTATAGATATTCACAATGACTCATTGCCACACTCACTCTCTACCAACCTGCACACTGAACCATTGTCACACTCACTCTCTATAGAATCACACAGCAACCCACTGTCACACTGACTCTCGACAAATATTGATCATGACCCATTGTCACACTCACTCTGTGTGGATATTCACAATGACCCATTGTCACACTCTCTGTAGAATCACCCAATGACCCATTGTCACACTCACTCTCTATAGATATTCACAATGACCCATTGTCATACTCACTCTCTATAGATATTCACAATGACCCATTGTCACACTCACTCTCTATAGATATATAGATAAATAAACTTTTGCCAGTCCGTCTCTTTCATAAAAAGCTAGAAAAAGTGACATTTAAGGGAATTGGGGTGCAGTATGTAAATTGTTAAAATGTTATGAGATAATGCACACAAAAATATAAAGGTTACTTGGGTTACTAACTATAACACTCTTCCACCAGCATGGCTTGTTTCAAGTGGGTCAGTAAAGACAGTAAAGACCTTTATACATTCAGGTCACAAGTTTGATATGGTACTGATACCATGAATATATCTCTTAAAGATATACTGCATACTAACTGTGAGACATAACACAAGCAATCAAATCACGAACAGATCTATTTTGCCGCACACAGGCATGTGTTGTCCATTCAATGGTCATGCTAACAGATAAAAGCAGAAATAGCCATTAGAAATTCCAACTTCAGTGTAACTTTGGAGATTTGACAACTGCTCCTCATCCCAGTTCCCAACGGATTTTGTCTTATTTTTGCCCTGACCTATTTGGACTCCACAGGCACATTCAAACCGGTCACTGATGTGCATCCGTCAGTATCCCAACAGTAGATCCAAGCATTATGCATGCAGTCAGGCTGCATTTCACTCAGTCCTCCCTGTTTAGGCAGACTGTACAGCATTCAGCTCTGTTCAGTCTCAAATGGAAACAATGTGGTAACAAAGCTCTTTGAATAATGAAATATGAAGCAATTTTCATATAACATGGGGTTGCACGTGAATGGAACTATTGCGGTATAGCAGAACCAATTATAAATTAGTCATAACATTTAATATGAGTGAATTGAAATCTGTTCAACCTATTAACGACGTACTACAGTAACTTCCCACTGTTAGAAATGCCAGCACAACTTATTAATTTTACCTACATCAGAATTTGTGTAAATGTCACCATGTCTAGTTAAATTGCGAAGTTTTAATTATTTGAAGAAAGTGAGAAAAAAATCATTTTTCCTCAGAGTAAATATTAAACACAGATATAATTAATATTTGTACAACATTTGTTGCAATGAACTTTCGAAAAATGAAATGCAAACATATTTTTAAGTGTAGAAGATGATTAAATTTGAAAGAATTTCGAAGTTTTTTAAAATAGTTATACTCCACTGCATTCTTTTGCTGCTAATTATTATCCAACAATCTTCTTCTCAATATTCGCAGCAGCGTTCTGTCAGAATTTACAATTTGTGTTCCAAAGACACGAAGATGGTGTAAAGCATTATATTTGTTAATGAAAGAATGTCACCAAAAGAGGAACAAGTGTGGAAAAAAAGGTCATTTTCCAACAAGTCCATACCAACTCTCCAAAGATCATCCTACCCAGATTCACCTCTACCCACCCCCCCCCACATTTCCGTCAGCCAATCCACTCAGCCTGCACATCACTGTACACTATGGGCAACTTAGCATGACCAATCCACCCAACCTGAACATCTTTGGACTGTGGGACGAATCCCATGCAGACACGGGGAGAATGTGCAAACTCCACACAGTTAGTCGCCCAAGGCTGGAATCGAACCTGGGTCCCTGGTGCTCTGAGGCAGCAGTGCTAACCACTGAGCCACTGAATCCGATGGTTAGTCAAAGAAATTAAGATGATGTAAAATTGAAAGCAGAAGTTTTCATTATTGCAAATGTTATTAGAGAGTATGGGACCCTTGCAACTCCATTTTGATTTAGCCCCCACCCCCTCTCCCTCACCTTTGATGGTCTGCGTTACCTTTAACTGGCTTTGCATTTAAATTAATGAATTGGAAAATACTGGTGATTTACTGGTGGTGGTCAATTGGTGAAAATACGGGTGATTTATTGGAGGTGGTTAATTGGTGAAAATACGGGTGATTTATTGGTGGTGGTTAATTGGTGAATATCCGGGTGATTTACTGGTGGTGGTTAATTGGTGAAAATACTGGTGATTTATTGGAGGTGGTTAATTGGTGAAAATTCTGGTGACTTAACTGGTGTGGTTAATTGTGAAAATACAGGTGACTTACTGGTGGTGGTTAATTGGTGAAAATACGGGTGATTTACTGGTGGTGGTTAATTGGTGAAAATACGGGTGATTTGGTGACGAGAAAAGGGCCATTCAATTGCATTCAAGAGCACTCTGGTTATAAAAACAATTAAAAACAAAACAAATGAAGGGATGCAAGCCAAAGGCAGGTTTGTGGAGTTAAGCCACAGATCAGAATTGAGTGGGAGAACACATTAAAGGGGTTGAATGGCCTACTCCTGTCCTTATATTCCTGTTGCATTTGATGTTCCTTTGATTTTTGTAGTCAATCATTTCTGATGGTTGTCATGACCACAGATCTGAACTCCAACGTATTGTGGACATGTTTAGCCCTCGCTTCCAAAATAGGTTATTTTTTAAAAAGAGAGCTGTCCCAGAAGGTGATAATTTCTGATGCAAAAATATTTCTGTGCCAGACTGATGGAACTTAACAACTGAATGTGTCAAGAACTTCAAACAGACTGCATTCTGGTTTTTTTCTTACTAAAACAGTATCGAGGAACTGATGATCCCCTATTCAACAGCAAGCCATCGACTGCGGATTATATCCCAATCTTCAGACACATGCTGTGTTTTCCCCTTTGAAGTAGATTAAGATTATAAGATACAGGAAACACATTGGGCCACTCGGCCCATTGAGTCAGCTCCACTATTCGACGTGTTTTGAGACCCCATTCTCTTGCCTTAAAGGTAGGGGTTTTAAAACTGTTTGAGGTCTACTGCTGTGCCTTAGTTGAATTAATATTCTCAAGTGTGAAAGCTTGAGATCAAACATTGGTCGGTTGTGATTGTCCAAGTCAAAGAATTGTCCCCTCATCACCCTTGCGTTGCAGGTGAAAATACTCTCAAACTACAAGTTAAACCAGTTAAAGAAAGACATCAGGAGAAAGGAATATCAATCAGCCAATTAATTGTGTACTGACATCTCCACTGCAGCCTCTGCAATGTTCACTGCCTTCTCTTCTATAACGACTCAATTTATTTCCATCTTTTAGAGATCCACCTCTTCTTTCTAATTTTAAAAATGGCCAAACACTACAGATGCTAGAAATCTGAAACAAGCACAGAGAATGCTGGAGAAACTCAGCAGGTCTGGCAGCATCAGTGCAGAAAGAAAAACAGAGTGACTGTTTCAAGCCCTGAATAGCTCTTC
Organism: Hemiscyllium ocellatum; assembly: GCF_020745735.1. Classification (NCBI taxonomy): domain Eukaryota; kingdom Metazoa; phylum Chordata; class Chondrichthyes; order Orectolobiformes; family Hemiscylliidae; genus Hemiscyllium; species Hemiscyllium ocellatum. The sequence continues at coordinate 17,228,511 of NC_083418.1, forward strand.
CTCAGAATCTCTGTCTAATAGATGCACACATATGATGCATTATTGGGAGTTAGAAACTCATAAACTAGCTCCTTTTGTTAGTACCAAGAAAGCCTAGTTAATTGGTTCCTTTTAAATTGTAAGTTCAATTGTGTCTGGAAGAAAGGGAAGAAATACATTTAAAATTAATTTAATTGCACTAACCAAGGGAGTATGTGAATGGGATCAGTTCACCTTTCCACAGTGGGAGGTTGACTGTTTCGGGAATTCTGTCTGGAGCCATAACCAAATGGGGAAGCTCACGTGGTGTCTGGTCACAACACGATCAAACTACAATGCATGGAGGCTCCAGGATTATCCTGAAGGATCTGTAACTTTATCCTGGAATCATTGTGTCAGCTCCAATTTGGAAGAGAATTTTGGAAATGTTCAAAAATCAGACCGCTGCAGGCCTGAACCGCATCTTTCATCAGCTGAAAATTGCTTTGGGAGGTCCTGAGGATGGGAAAGGCACTAAAGAAATGCAAGTCTTCATTTGTTTTCTCATTGTTTGTGGCAAGGAGTTGGGCTTGCTTGCCAACCATGGCGGCCATGATGAATAGAATAGGGACATGAATCCTAAACAACTCATCAACAAGCCACTTCCTGAGGTCCTTATATACCCAGCAACGTGTCATCATCAACATGGCTTCGTTCCACTTGGTTGTATCTTCACGTTCCTGAGGCCTACTCAAATTAGCCAGAATCGTTAATTCAAAGCTGTCTGGAGAAAATCTATTTTGCAAGTGCCAATAAAATAATTTTTACAATTGAGCCATTGATGTACTTAATACCTCTGCACACTGCAAGTTCCCAAATACAGTAATGTGATCCTGACCAGGTAATGGGTTTAATAAGGATGATGGTAGATTTGTCAGCTCTTTATTTAAAGGGTGCACCCGGAGGGCTGGTGCTGGAGGTGAATGGGGAAGCCTAGGACCACTCACCCCACAAACAATCACAGAGTCTACGGCATCAACTGTTTTCTAAAGCTGCTCACCATGATTAGTATCTCCCACAATTCTACCACCATCTCACTTCTTATATAAAATCATCCTGTTGCCCATTTCAGTTGATGCCCTCAGTTTGAGATTTGGATGTTCTCAATGCCCATCAGCTGCTGTCCCTTCCTGGTGTCTCACTCACCAGCTCCCTCGCCACCCTATCACCTCCTGTTTGCTCCCTGCCCACACTCTTGTTGAGTCCCTGTCCCCAACCCCTCAACTACTTCCAAAGCTTGAACATTTACTGCCTCACCCCCATCACCTCTCTCACTGTCCCAGTGCCTGAACAGGGCATTGGGTCAGGTGGCAAACTTGGCACCGAGAGAGAGATGGTAAAAGGGGTGATTGGGATGGGGGTCCAGGGGTGTGCCTGGGGGTCAGAGAAGGGAGAGGTGAGCGAGGAGGTGAGGGGAGAGGGGAGTGATGAAGTAAGGAGGAGTGAGAGAGGAGCTGAGGGGAGAGTGGAGTGAGGAGATGAGTGGAGAGGGGTTGTGAGGGGAGGAGGGGGGAGCGAGAGGAGAGAAGAGGCAAGTGAGGAGGTGTGTGAGGAGGTGAGGGGAAAGGTGAGTGAGAATGTGAGGGGTGAGGAGAGTGAGGAGGTAAGGGGAGAGGGGAGTGAGAAGGTGAGGGGAGAGGTGAGTGAGAAGGTGAGGGGAGAGGTGAGTGAAGAGGTGAGGGGAGAGGGGAGAGGGGAGTGAGAAGGTGAGGGGAGAGGGGAGTGAGATGGTGAGGGGAGAAGGGAATGAGGAGGTGAGGGTGAGGGGAGTGAGGAGGTGAGGGTGAGGTGTGTGAGGAGGTGAAGGGAGAGGGGAGTGAGGAGGGGAGGGGAGAGGGGAGTGAGGAGGGGAGAGGGGAGTAGGAGATGAGAGGAGAGGGGAGAGGGGAGTCAGAAGGTGAGGGGAGAAGTGGGTGAGGAGGTGAGGGGAGAGGTGAGTGAGGAGGTGAGGGGAGAGGGGAGTGAGGAGGTGAGGGGGAGGGGAGTGAGGAGGTGAGGGGAGCTTTTAAGGGTGAAATTATGACACATCTGGATAGTAGTAACAGGATAGGACAGAGTCAGCATGGATTTATGAAGGGGAAATCATGCTTGACTAATCTTCTGGAATTTTTTGAGGATGCAATTCTGAAGATGGACGAGGGAGATCCAGTAGATGTAGTGTACCTGGACTTTCAGAAAGCCTTTGATATAGTCCCACATAGGAGGTTAGTGAGCAAAATTAGGGCGCATGGTATTGGGGGCAAAGTACTAACTTGGATTGAAAATTGGTTGGCTGACAGGAAACAAAGATAAACGGCTCCCTTTCGGAATGGCAGGCAGTGACCAGTGGGGTACCGCAGGGATCAGTGCTGGGACTGCAGCTTTTTACAATATACATTAATGATATAGAAGATGGTATTAATAGTAACACTAGCAAATTTGCTCTTGATACAAAGCTGGGTGGCAGGGTGAAATGTGAGGAGGATGTTAGGAGATTACAGGGTGACCTGGACAGGTTAGGTGAGTGGACAGATGCATGGCAGATGCAGTTTAATGTGGATAAATGTATGGTTATCCACTTTGGTGGCAAGAACAGGAAGACAGATTACTACCTAAATGGAGTCAAGTTAGGTAAAGGGGCAATACAGAGAGATCTGGGTGTTCTTGTATACCAGTCAACGAAGAGTAAGCGAGGTCTGCAGATGCTGGAAATCAGAGCTGAAAATGTGTTGCTGGAAAAGTGCAGCAGGTCAGGCAGCATCCAAGGAGCAGGAGACTCGACATTTTGGGCATAAGCCCTTCTTCACCAGTCAACAAAAGCAAGCATGCAGATACAGCAGGTAGTGAAGAAAGCTAATAGCATACTGGCTTCATAACAAGAATATAGAAGCAAAGAGGTTCTTCTGCAGCTGTACAGAGCCCTGGTGAGAACGCACCTGGAATATTGTATGCAGTTCTGGCCTCCAAATTTGAGGAAAGACATTCTGGCAATTGAGGGAGTGCAGCGTAGGTTCACGAGGTCAATTCCTGGAATGGCGGGACTATCTTATGTTGAAAGATTGGAGCGACTGGGCTTGTATACACTTGAGTTTAGAAGACTGAGAGGGGATCTGATTGAAATGTATAAGATTATTAAAGGATTGGACACTCTGGAGACAGGAAACATGTTTCCACTGATGGGTGAGTCCCGAACAAGAGGACACAGCTTAAAATTAAGGGGTAGGCCATTTAGAGATGAGGAGAAACTTCTTCACCCAGAGAGTGGTGGCTGTGTGGAATGCTGTGCCCCAGAGGGCAGTGGAGGCCCAGTCTCTGGATTCATTTAAGAGTTGGATAGAGCTCTCAATGATAGTGGAATCAAGGGTTATGGAGATAAGGCAGGAACAGGATACTGATTGAGGATGATCAGCCATGATCATAATGAATGGTGGTAGAGGCTCGAAGGGCAGAATGGCCTACTCCTGCACCTATTGTCTATTGTCTATTGGGAGAGGGGAGTGAGGAGGTGAGGGGACGGTGAATGAGGAGGTGAGGGGAGAGGGGAGTGAGAAGGTGAGGGGTTAGCTGAGTGAGGAGGTGAGGGGAGAGGGGAGTGAGAAGGTGAGGGAGCAGTGAGTTGGTGTGAGGGACAGAGTAAGACAGAGAGTGAGGAATAAATGAGTGAGACAGCAACGGGAAGGGTAAGTGATGATTGAGGGGAAGGGTGGAGGATTGAAAGGAGTAACGAGGAGGGGCAGTAGCATTACGGGCTCTGAGTGGAAGGGCGTAAAGTGTGGGCTGAGTGCTGAGTGTGGCATGGAGGGGAGCAATGAGTGTTTGGAGGGGTAGTGTGGTTGGTCCATTTATAAAGGAACCATTCCCTCACCACAGCTATTTCATTATCTACCTGCATTCAGCTTTATTACTATCGTCAAGGAAAGAGATAATGGCCCTCCCTTTTCAAAACTGAACCAAAATGCATCTAGCTCCAAGTTGAGGAAAGTATCAGAGTGGTTGAAGGATTGAAGTTTACAGTAGACAGAGGTTGCATATACTGCACAACGTGGTTTTATAAAACAAATAAGATTTTATTTCTATTTTCTTTCAACTTGTATCCCTCGGTCAGCATTGCAAGGGTAAATAGCCAGACTACCACACTGTCTTTTCCCAGTATTCCAAAATGCCCTTTAAAAATAACCCTGTAAAGGAGTCTCTGATTGTAACCTTTATCTACACAGCTTGCCAAGAGTTCCCCTTCAACAGCAGTAGAAGTTACTGTTCAAGGATTGTCAAGAGCTCATTCTCAAGCATTGGAAGGTTGACTACATCTTGAATTTAAAACAGGCCCCAATGATTAACTTGGAGAGCTCTGCATCCATTCCAAGTGATGACTGCTGAGGGTATGTCAGAGGCAGATTCAACAGCAATCATTGAAAATACTGGGACAATCCAGCTTGCTTCCTGCCTCTTGTTCCTTGATCACAAAATGTTTCTCAACCCCCTGCGTACTCATGTTGGCTGTGTTATGATTAGAATCGGCAGTCAGTTATAATTGCTCAGAGTTGCTTCCCACCTCACCATGGTAATTACCTGTAGTTAAAGGTATTATTAAGGTGACTTTTATGCATCTGCACGGTGCATGTTTCAGGTATTTAACCATGGAGTATTGCCCAATGGCACCAAGACCTGAAATTTAGTTCACAGGCTGGTAACAGTCGACATATTCCCCCAGCTTTGCAAATCCGACATGGGACGCAATAACCGGAAGATGGGGTTTTCTTTGTTACCAGGGCTAGAGGTATAGAAATGAAAGTCATCCCATCTGCCCTGGACGGAGTCCTGACACAGCCATGGGGACTGCTGCAAGCTGCGGGAGGCTATGGTAAAGTTTTACTTGCGTCAGAAAAGAAATGAAACACAAGAATAGCACTCACCCCTCACATCCCCTCAATCTCTGATATACCTCCCATGCTAAACCATGCCCCTGCCCATCCTTATCCTCAAAACTAACTTTTACCCCTTCACCCATCTCCATGGTTCTTTACAGTCCCTATGCCAACTCAGTGCCCACTCATGTTAACTGATTATTCACTAACCCTTCTCCCTCATATCATTTATCCCAAATTCCATAATATTTACCATCGATATCCAATGTCCATTATGGCTAGGGCTCAGGGCCCTTGCTGAGATTAAGTAAAGTTCTCAAGTGTTTATTGATGAATTTACTATTTCAAAATTTAAAAAAATTGTTGCTAAAAGTGCATTAATACCCTTCAAATATGTAATTGTTTCAACAACAAATATTTGTATTCATATTTCCACTTCATATTTATAAGCATCTCAAGCTGTCAATCAAACTTTGAACTGACAGGCAGCCCACTGTAATAATGAGGTGTTGTGAAATCAGTCAAGCATTACTAATACTCCACTATAAATCCTCAAGGTATCTCATTAGACAGCAGGAAATTTCAAACATTGTTTTTATCCTTGCTGACAGTTTTGTTTTAAACATTTAAAAGCCAGAGTTTTAAATGTCTTGACAGGTCACTTTGACAGTGTCCTTTAAGGGTTTCCTCTTCCACGCTTCCAATGAGTTTATACACTTTTATTGCACAAATCTTCATCAGCATTGATGAAAGGCATCTAGACTCAAAACATTAGCTTGCTCTCTCTCCACTGATGCTGCCTGACCCATGCGATTTCCAGTGTATTTTCTTCTGCGCACACCTTCCTGTTCACTTTTAAGAATGGCAAAGGGCCCTCTCAAGAGGTTGCTGATGTCTTCTCCAAAAACAAAACACCTTATCCCTGCAAGAGTAACCTATCTCTCTAATCATCTCTTGCAGTTTTAGACCTTCCCTTGCCAGGTCCCAAGTGCACACGTTATGTTTTAGACATCCCTATGAGGCTGAAAACAGTAACAATTTGACATGTGGAGTTGTCTTTGTCAGCCACAGATTAGTTAGCTATTAGCCACCCAGCTACCACCCCAGTCCCAGCAAAAAAATGAACCCCAGGCTCCCTACCATCTTTTGCAATCTCTCTTACTGCTCCTGATTTTCTCCCAGAGTTTTGCCTTTACCCAGAGTCTAGGCTCATATCCTTCCACTCCCTGGGAGAAGGGGTTGAGGGACGACAGTGAGGGAATACAACACACAACCCCATCCGATTTCTCTGCATCCCAATCCAGAGGGACTGAAGACAGAAGTTATCTCCCCGCTTCCTCCCTAACAGAGATCAGCTGACCCAACACCCAATCAGGCATTGACACAAGACCCTCCAGGATAAAGTCAACTGTGAGTTACTAGTGTGAGTTGGGCGGCAGTGACTCAGTGGTTAGCACTGCTGTCTCACAGCACCAGGGTCCCATGTTCGATTCCAGCCTCGGGTGACTGTTTGTGTGGAGTTTGCACATTCTCCCTGTGTCTGCCTGGGTTTCCTCCCACGATATGCAGATCAGGTGAATTGGTCATGCTAAATTTGCCCATAGTGTTAGGTGCATTAGTCAGAGGGAAGTGGGTCTGGGTGGATTATTCTTCGGAGAGTCGGTGTGGACTGGTTGGGCAGAAAGGCCTGTTTCCACACTGTAGGAGATCTAATCTAATCCTTGCGTTTAGTTAAAGGGTACATCCACAAAAGGGATTGGTTTATGTACAAAGCCTTAGTTTACCCATTTCAGATTTGAGAAATTGTTGGAGAGATTCTACACATTTCCGAATAGATAACTTTATGAATAATTTCACACTTTAAATCAATCAGTTAAGTTTGAATGACAGGACCCATTGCACAGTTCCCCTCAGGTAATGTATAGAGAAAGTATAACTAGATCCAGTTAAACGTGCAGCACAATGTGAAACTCACACATATTTAAAGACTGAACACCATCAGCAAAGAAGGAGAGAGATACACACAATATTACAGTGATTATATTGCAAGATAGCACAGGCATTGCAGAATGACATTTGTAAGGTAAATACAGGGAACATTATGTGTTTTTTTTTACAGAACAATGGTCTAACTTTATAACTCACTTCTATATGATAATAAACTTAGTGGTGGAAAAAGAAATCATTATTTACCTTTGTATCACAGCCAGAAACAAATTATGTTTGTGTATTAATAGCCTTTCTTCCTCTCTGGATGAGTAAATAAACATGTGAGTGCTTCAATGTGTGTAATTCAGCCTAAAGTACTTCATTACATGTTCATCTTGAGGTGCCAAAGCCATTTACTAAGTTATTTTTTATTATGCTTTCACGAGGACTTCAAGAATGATGATACTTCCATCACTTTCCATGCCTTGAAAAAAACGTTTGCTCTTTCGTTCAGTCTAGAATTGCAGGCTTTTATTGAACCAACCCAGCATATAACCTGAGGAAGTCTTGCCAGCCAGTGCTTAAAAATGTGTTGCTGGAAAAGCGCAGCAGGTCAGGCAGCATCAAAGGAGCAGGACAATCGACGTTTCGGGCATGAGCCCTTCATCAGGAATGGGCCATTCCTGAAGAAGGGCTCATGCCGAAACGTCGATTCTCCTACTCCTTGGATGCTGCCTGACCTGCTGCGCTTTTCCAGCAACACATTTTTAAGCTCTGATCTCCAGCATCTGCAGTCCTCACTTTCTCGTTGCCAGCCAGTGGTAAAGGTATTTCTATTTGGAGGGCTCCCATGGAATTTATCCAGGCCCACAATTTAGTTTCGTGGGCTATTTCTTCAATTGCATTGATGCAGTTCAGAAGTGATGCTGAGTTAGAATAATTAATCAATATCCTCAATAATGTTTCAAAGGATCAGATCTAAGTTCTTCAGTCCTGCCATATCTAATTGTGCAAGATTCTACTAACAGAAAGTCAAGACTTCACAAATATCTCCGTTCTCAATGATGGTAGAGCCCTGGTAATCAATGCAAAAGATAAAACTGATGCATTCGTAACAATCTTCAGTCAGAAGTGCTGCGTGGATGATCCATCTCAGCTTCCTCCAGTGGTCCCCAACACTGCAGATACTAGTCTTCAGTCAGTTCGATTTACTCCATGTGATATCAAGAAACACTTGGAGACACTGGATACTGCAAAGGCTATGGGCCCTGACAATATTCTGGCAATAGTACCGAAGATGGGTGCTCCAGAACTTGCTGCTCCCCTAGCCAACCTCTTCCAGTTTCAACACTGGCATCCACCTGACAATGTGGCACATTGCCCAGTATGTCCTATACATAAAAAACAGGACGAATCCAACCTGGCTAAATACTGTCCCATCAGTCTACTCTCCATCATCAGTAAAGTGATGGAAGATGTCACCAACAGTGCTATCAGGCAGCACCTGCTCAGCAATAACTTGCTCAGTGATGCCCAGCTTGGGTCAGCTCCTGTCCTTGTTACAGACTTGGTTCAAACATGGACAAAAGAGCTGAATTTCAGAAGAGACATGAGAGTGACAGCTTTTAATTGCATTAAACCAAGTGTGGCCTCAAGGAGAAAAGCTAGAGTCGATGGGAATCAAGGGGCCAACTCTCTGCTGGTTGGAGTCAGACCTGGCATGCAGGAAGATTGCTGTGGTTGTTGGAGGTCAGTCATCTCAGCTCCAGGACATCCCTGCAGGAGTTCCTCAGGGTAGTATCTGAGATATTAGACAGGTGTCAGCTTTGACAGTTCCTTTGCCAGTGAATGCAATTTTCCTAACATTGCCTCAACTGAGAGGTGGTACCATGAGGACTATGAAGAAGTTTCCAGAACTTGTTAGTGTGATGTAGGAGACAATGGGAACCAGGTGACCATCTAGGATGGGAGTCTAGTTTCACACAGTTGGCATCACGAGTGTTTGGGAATCAGCCAGAAGTCATAGCAGGGATAAGTCAACCTGATGTGGCAGGAATAACTCAAAATCTAGATTGGGAAATCCATATTAGCCCAACAAATGAAGTAGCAATAAGAAGGCAGAGCTCAGTATCTCCTGGAATCAGAGATTGAGGCGAACAGAAGAACTTAATTTTCAAATATTACACAATTCACAATTAAATTGATACAAGGGAGATGTGTGCTGTTTTCAGGCAGGTGGGGAGATGCACTGTTATATGATATAATTTTGTGGTGAGCCAATGATGGAATGGGACAGGGTGTAATGTAGAGACCTGTAATATAATGCCTTTACTGGCTCACATCTACCTGGCACAATCTGAAGTATCTAATGGCAGTGCCGGTTACTAAAACCAGAAAGGCCTCTGGGGAGAATGTTAATGATCCAATTTTAAGAACAAAGAACAAAGAAGATTTACAGCCCAGGAATAGGCCCTTTGACCCTCCAAGCCTGAGCCGATCCAAATCTACTGTCTAAACCTATCACCCAATTCTTAAGCATCTATATCCCTCTGATCCCCACCTACTCATGCATCTGTCCAGATGCACTTTAAATGAATCTACCATGCCTGCCCCTACTACCTTTGCTAGCAACATGTTCCAGGCACCTACCACCCTCTCTGTAAAATACTTTCCACGTGTATCCCCCTTAAACCTTTCACCTCTCACCTTGAACGCATGACCTCTCATTATTGAATCCCTCACCCTAGGAAAAAGCTTATCTCTATCTACCCTGTCTATACCTTTCATAATTTTGTAGACCTCAATCAAGTCCCTCCTCAATTTCTCTTTTTCTAATGAAAACAATCCTAACCTACTCAACCTGTCTTCATCGCTAGCACCTTCCAAACTAGGCAGCATCCTCGTAAACCTTCTCCGCACCCTCTCCAAAGCATCCACATCCTTTTAGTAATGTGGCGACCAGAACTGTACACAGTATTCTAAATGCAGCCAAACCAAAGTCTTGTACAATTTTAACATCTGAAGCATCCCCGTCCGATGAAGGCAAGCATACCATATATCTTCTTAACCACTCTATCCACCTGTGCAGCTACCTTCAGGGTACAATGGACCTGCACTCCCAGATCTCTTTGCTCATCAACTTTTCCCAAGGCTCTTCCGTTTACAGTATAGTTCACTCCAGAATTAGACTTCCCAAAATGCATCACCTCACATTTAACTGGATTGAACCCCATCTGCCACTTCTCCGCTCAACTCTCCAGCCTATCTATATTCTCCTGTATTCTTTGACACTCCCCTATGCTTTCTGCTACTCCACCAATCTTCGTGTCATCTACAAACTTGTTGATCATACCAACAGTACCCTCTTCCAGATCATTTATGTATATTACAAACAACAGTGGCCCCAATACTGACCCCTGTGGAGCACCACTGGTCACCTTTTCTCTTTTCGAGAAACTCCCTTCAACTACTACCCTCTGTCTCCCGTTGCTCAACCAGTTCTTTATCCACCCAGCTAGAACACCCTGCACACCATGTGACTTCACTTTCTCCATTAGTTTACCATGGGGTACCTTATCAAATGCAGTTTTGTCAGTAATTGTCATGGTGAGGGCACTAACAGGAATGAAGCTTGGACTTGCCACCACCAGTGACAAAACCAGGGATCGCTATACACACTCAACCTATAACAGCGCTCATACACAGTGGATCCCCTCAGCCTACCTCACTAATTTCTTACGTTACTCCTAACACACCCACCCATCGCATCCCTGCTTCCTAATTTTCATTGCCCTCTGGTTGAGAAATGCCTTGATTTTGGTCTCTCATGTACATGATCAAATTTCTCTACACTTCCACAATTGCATTACCTCTACGATATGCTTCAGTTCGGCCAGCCTCTGAGAACAGTGCTTCACTCTAAATCTGGCCCCTCAAGCTTTCACCCACATTCTCTCCACCTTTATGGGTGGCCATGCCTTCTGTTAATTGCAGCCCAATCTTCAAGCCCCTTTGACGGTCTACCATCCTCTGTCTCCTTAAGACACTCATTGAAACCTATTTTTAGAGTGTGTTTTTGCTCACCAGTCTGAATGCTGATGTCTGCTAATGTTTCATCTCCCCAGGTTTGAGGGTACCACATTGAGAACAGTGAATACAGTGGAGTAGATTGAATGGAATACAGGCAAATTTTTGTTCCCTCCTATGCTTTGTCCGTTAAAGTGACCCTGCACTCCTGGTTACCTACCACTTCGACACATAACCTGTTCCCAGGTCAACATCACTGTCTTGGACTTGCTGCAGTGCTCCAATGAAGCAAGCTGGAAGGACAACACCTCATTTTCCACTTGGGAACTCTTATCGTCTTCTGGACTTAGGGCCTGAGCACCATCTCCCATGTCTTACCCCAACGCTGACACATCACATGGGCTGCTACCAAAACAACGCATTGGTAGTCGCCAATGGTCCCCAATAGCAGCTATTGATTCTCCCTGGCTGGCCTTCATCCACTTCTTTGTCTGGCCAACTGTTTCCCTTCCTTCCTTGGCTCTATCTCCACCTAGCATTTATTCCTTCCCTTTCCCCCGACCCCATCATCAGCATATATACCGACCTTTCCCTAGCTACAACCAATTCAGTAGAAGGTCACTGGACCGGAAATGTTAACTTTGCTTTCACTCCATTCTGCTATGCTGCCAGACTCATCAAGTGTTTACAACAATTTCTGTTTATGTTTTTGACTTTTTTTTGTGAAGTAAATGGGAATCAGATGTAACTAAGGAACTTTTCGCAAATGATGCTTTTCAGAAGAAATGTAGAATTCTTATGGAATTGATCAGTGTAACATAGACCACTCGAGCAAGGAAACTGTTTTCTTTCTCTGGAGAAACGTGAAAATAATTCCTCAAAATGTTGCAGCCTGTTGGTTCAGGTCTCAATGTTGCCATTCCTAAGTCAAAAGGATGACTCATCTGCACCTTTTTATCCATTCAAGGTGCTAATAAAGGCCTCAAATGATCTTCAGTATGAGCTAAATGAAAATGTGACCATCCTCACATCATGGATGTCTGTATCCATTAGTTGGAAGGGTTCGAGCAAGTGATTGACATTGGGTAAACTACCAGCCTTTAGAAATAAAGTATACAGTATTAACAAATGTTTATAGACAAGGTTGACAAACCCCATGTATTATTAGGAAGAGAACTGTCCACTGGTTGATGTTATACCAGATAGTTGTGGTTGTTGGAGGTCAGTCATCTCAGCTCCAGGACATCTCTGCAGGTGTTCCTCAGGGTAGTGTCCTAGGCCCAACCATCTTCAACTGCTTCATCAATGACCTTCTGTGCATCATTAGGTGGGGATGTTCACCAATGACTGCACAATGTCCAGCACCGTTCGTGACTCCTCAGAAACTGAAGCAGTCCACTTTCAAATGTAATAGGATCTTGACAATATCAATACTTGGGCTATTAAGTGGTAAGTGCACCGCACAGTGACCATCTCCAACCAGTGAGACTCTAACCATTGTCCTTGACACTCAGGAACATTTCTATCACTGAATCCCCTACAATCTGAACTGGAACTGATCCAGTCAGGTAAATACTGTGGCTACAAAACCAAGATGGAAATGTTGCAGTAAGATAATGTTCCAATGCCTGTCCACCATCGACAAGGCACAAGTCAAAAGGGTGAGGGAGTACTCCCCATTTGCCTGGATGGGTGCAGCTCCACCAACATTCAGGAAGTTTGACACCATCCATGGAAAAGGAACCTACTTCAATGGCATATTCACCATTTTAAACATGCACTCTCTCCATCACCAGCAGCATGTGTGGCATCAAATACAAGATACACTGCAGCAATTCCCCAAGCCTCCTCAGACAGCATCTTCGCAACTCATGACCACTTCCATCTAGAAGGACAAGGGCAACAGATATTTGGGAACAGCACGACCTCCAAGCGACTCACCCTCCTGACTTGGAAACATATCGCTGTTCCTTCACCGTCACTGGGTCAAAATCCTGAAAGTCCTTCCCATAACAGCATTGCGAGTGTCTTTTCACTAAATGGACCACACAGTTTAAGAAGGCTGCTCACCAACCTCTTTAAGGACAACAGGAGAGGTGCGATAAATGTTGGTCTAGCCAGAGTAGACCATTTCCCTTGAAAAATGAGAAAAAAAATGTACAACACACTTTGATCATTATTACACAGTTAGTGCTTACAACCGGTGTATAACACACACACACTCTTCCCCCACCATAGGCTGTCAACACTCATAGACATTATGAGGTGTGATAAATATTTCCTTCCTTTAAACCTCTCAATTATTGGTTTAAGTGATACCGTAGAGCTTGGAAAGAATCCCTGGAAGGGAGAGAGACAGAAGGAGAAACACTGGCTCTGTTATAGCAGAACTGGTGAAAGTCAGTTTATATTCAGCCTGCTTTGGTGTCCTTTCCTAGGCAGACTAGCATGTTCCAAAGCACGTCCTGGAGAGAGAATGCAGTAAGGTAAGGGAAAGTCAGGGCTGTTGGTTGGACGGTGTGGGTGGAGAGCATGTGCCAGGAATTGGTGCCAGCAGGGTGGTTCAGTGGTTAGCATTGCTGCCTCACAGCGCCAGGGACCCAGGTTTGCTTCCAGCCTCAGGTGACTGTCTGTGTGGAGTTTGCATTTTCTCCCCGTGGCTGTGTGGGTTTCCTCTGGGTGGTCCGGTTTCTTCCAAAGATGTACGGGTCAGGTGAATTGGCTGTGCTAAATTACCCATCGTGTTAGGTGCATTAATCAGAGGGAAATGTGTCTGGGTGGGATTCTCTTTGGAGGGGTGGTGTGGACTTGTTGGGCCAAATGGCCTGTTTCCACACTGTAGGGAATCTAATCTAAAATTGATACTCTATTGGTCTCCAGCCTTGATAAGTCTTCCTTCACCCCCACCATATCAGCTATTTACCTGGGACTGGGAAACATGACAGAACATGAGTGAGTCCCATCCAGAAATAGTGGATTCCATCCTAGATCTGAAAAGACATAAATGTCAGCCTCATTTATCCGAGAGCGATTGCAGAATGGAATCGTCAGCTCTGCAGATGTCAACTCGAAGGCACGGATTTCTGAAATGCCAGCCAAATTACAGACAATTTAATGTGCAGTTTAAATGTTTGTATTCTCACTGCAGCAAGTGGACTAAAGGACAGGTGTATTGAGAGGGACGCGAGGCTTTGTCTTGATGGTGAGATGTATTGTGCAAAGTGGTGGGTGGCATGGTCAACATTGCAAGTTAAATAGAGCACGGACCTTACCAGTGACAAAGTCTCTGTGGAGGCGTGAGGAAAACAAATTTAATTAGTGTGCTGGAGCCAGCAGCTGTCCTCAATATCCATTCACTTACTTAGGGATTTTCATTTAATTCATATTAGTTCAATCTTTTCAAATGTATCTGGTGTGCAGTCCAGATTTAAACATGGCCCCAGTATGAGTGATTAATTTTGACTTGTTGGACCCTTTCCAATACAAATTAATGCAGTTTGCTTCATTTCTCTTATAGTCGCTCTCCAGGTCAGTGCCTGCACGTACAGAGGTAATACTTGTAGAGAAGATGGAGCTCATCATTCTACTCGCAATGGGGCAGGCGATACGGCAAGGTGGGACTTAACTATTCCGCAGCAGAGTTCCCAACATTGGCTGGAGGTGCCCAACATGGTCAGGGAAGGACAAGGTGATAAGACGATGATCTTCAAGAGCTGGCTCACGGTTGATTCAGTAATTACCTCCATTCCACCCAGGCAAGGGATACCTCGCCACTGAAAATATTGATGCACCATCTAATGAAAAGAAGTGATTGCTGAAACATAGAAGGAGCCATTCATCCCACTGTGGCTACGCCAGAGAAAGACAAGGATTTAGTCAAGCTCCCTGTAATGACCAGCCCCTGGTCCATTACTTTATCTGTTACGGAGTTTCAGATACATCTCAGAGGGATGAAGGTTAGGGTTAGGTGTAGGGTTAGGATTAGGGTTAGGGTTAGGGTTAGGGTTAGAGTTCAGCTAGTATTCAGTCCAGAGTCAAGTTACAGTTAGGATTTGTGTTATCATTGGGGATTAGGGTTAGGGTTAGGTTTAGGTCTAGGGCTGGGTTAGTGTTCAGGGAAGAGTTAGAGTTCATGTTAGGGTTCAGGTTAGCATTAGGGTTAGGGCTAGGGTTAGTGCTCAGGCTAGGGTTAGGATTCATGTTCGGGTTCAGATTAGCATTAGGGTTAGGGATAGGGTTAGTGTTAGGTTTTAGGTTACTGTTAGGGTTAAGGTTAAGGTTAGGGTTAGAGTTAGGGCTAACTCAAACTCTTACCTTAACTCTATCTTTGCCCTCGCTATCCTTTCACACAGTTCATTTTGCTACCCTGAGGGTCAAAGTGTTCTCTTCTATTTCCTCCAAGCCTTTCAACTAACTGTTTTAAATCTGCTCCCCTACACCCTCCCCATTATTGGCCGCTCTGCTGAGGGAGTTATGGCCTTCCTCTTCAATCTAAGGCACTCAGTTTTATATATCTCAAGGAGAGATCCTGTGAATGTCTTCTGTTCTCAAGGGACCTTCCTCTGCCTATTCAATCTTTGTTAAAAGGCTGCATTCCTAACAAAACCTTCATAGATCTCCCCTCCCATCTCACCTGTACTGCATCAACAAAACTGCATGCTGAATTCTAGTCGTGGTCTAACCTGAATTGTAGACAAAATGAAGATAACATTCAGACTCTTAAGTTCTGTGCTTTGGTTAATGATTGAACATATCTTCCATGCCTCCACAACCAGCTTATCTGTGTATCCTGCTGTCTCCAGGGAGCCATGGAATTAATCTGAAGATTTCTCTGTTCTTTCATCGTTCTCAAGGTCCTGCCATTGATTATAGAATCATAGAGTCATGTTGTCCTTCCTGTACGCATACCCTCACAGTTACTCATAGAGTCATAGTCAAAGAGGTTAAACCATGGAAACAGGCCCTTCAGCCCAACCTGTCCACAATGCTCAGTTCTCACAATCAATCTAGTCCCATTTGCCTGCATTTTGTTCACATCCCTCTACACCTACCTGTCCAAAGTTTTCTTATAAGACAAAATTGTACTTGCCTTTATGATCACCTCTGCCAGCCCGTCCCAGACACTAAACTTCTCCAGATTAAATTCAACTTGTTACTTTTCTGTCTCTGTGCCCAGTGCATGATGTCTTCCTGCAGTCTACAGCTTTCTTCCTTAACCTCAACCACATGAACAAGTTTTACACCATCGAAAACCTTTATAATCCCGTCTCCTACGGGTTTCCCTGAGTTGTTGTTAGAAACCAGCAGAAGCAACGGTGCTAATGCTCAGTTCTCCAGAACGCCACCTGGAACAACCTTCTGACGACAAAAACATCCGTCAGTCCTTTACTTTGACGTTTAGTTAATTTTAGGTCCAACTTCCCCTTGGATTCCATGGGCTTTTACCTTCCTGACCACTCTTCCCATTTTTGGACCTTGTCAAGATCCTGGTTAAAATCAATACACACATCAAACACGTGCCACCTTACCCATTCTCCTTCTTAATCTTCCCAAAAAATGTCATTCAAGGAAATCAGACACAAATTCCCCTCAATAAATACAGAGTGGTAGATTCTTGATGATGTAAACCATATGTGTTGGCTGATGGGTAACCTGAACAAATAATGTTTACTGAAATAAATTTATGTGACACCTTGTGTGGTCCAATATCCATTCCTGGAAAAATGCATGGCACCTGAAAGCTTGGAATAAAGCTGTTCCAAGGTCGGAATCTTGTGTGGACAATTTTTCAGTGCAATGTTCTGTTGCCTTGAATCTAAAGAAACAGATCACAATGTGAGCAATGGAGCTGTTCCAATCAATAGTAGTCAACTAAGGCAGCACGGTGGCCCAGTGGTTAGCACTGCTGCCTGACAGGAGCTGGGTTCGATTCCACCCTTGAGCAACTGTCTGTGTGGAGTTTGTATGCTCGCCTTCGAGTCTGTGTGGGTTTTGCTCTGGGTGCTTTGATTCCCCCCATACAGTCCATTGAGGTGGATTGGCCATGCTAAATTTGCTCATAGTTGCCAGGGATGTGTCGGTTTGGATGGATTAGCCATGGGAGATGGGGGGGTGGATCTGGGTTGGATGTTCTTCAGAATGGACTTGATGGGTCTGCTTCTGCACTGTAGGGATTCTATGACATTTTAGGACTGAGTTGAGGAGGAACTTCTTCACCCAAGGGGTTGTGAACCTGTGGAATTCCCTGCCCAGTGAAGTAGTTAAGGCAAACTCATTGAATATTTTTAAGGCAAAGATAGATAGATCTTTGGACAGTAAAGCAATTAAAGGTTATGGTGAGAGGGTTATGGAGAGAGCTGAGATCAGCCATGATCTTATTGAATGGTACAACAGGCTTGAAGGGCCAAATGGCCTACTCCTGATTTACGTTCATCTGCTCTTGTGATTTGATGAACTTTGTGGGCACTATTGTTTGGAACTGCAGAATCTAGTTTCCGTTCATGTTTATCCTGTTTGTAAAAGCTGCCTTAATGAGGACAGTTGATGCTGGGCTCAAATGTAATACTGCATCGCCTTTCACGTTGCAAATAGAATCAAATCAGTTGGGTAGAGATCAGTCAGGTCTTGGAGACACTCAGTGCTGCAGTCTGGAATGACCGATGTATCCGTTATATTGGGATTGCGGTCAGATGCAGATCTGTCCATGCAGTTCAACCAATGACAGCAGATCCCATTGTATTAGCAAAGTAAGGATTCCAGATGACCATCCTGAGGAGTTATATTGTTGCTTCAGATGGATAATGCCAGTGCATGGGATGGCAGACTCATTGTAAACAGTTATCTTGTCCTATTTGGATAGTACCTTATGATGTCCTAAGTGTGTCTTGTGTAAGATGTCTAGAGGGACAACATTTTAACTTGCGTCAGTGTCAATCTCACCAGATGGTGTTTGTATCCATTCCTTTCAAGGTATATCACTTCAATGGGTTTTCCAACACTGTCCAAATTGCCATTTGCATTGTCTAATGGAAACTGTAACATTGCAGGTACCTCTTGGACTTTGTTGGTGTGCTCTATTTGCCGCTGGTTAAACTCAGGAGACAGCCTTGACATTGGTGAGTGCACTGGTCTGAGGTTAGTGTACTAGTCTTCGGAAAAGGACATCCTCCTCCTCTACTCCCTATGCCTCCCCACATCCGCATGGTACCTTCCCCTGCAACCGCAGAAAGTCTGACACTTGCCAGTTTACTTCCTCCCTCCTCAGTACCAAGTCCCCAAACGCACCTTCCAGGTGAAGCAGCAATTTACCTGCATTTCACTCAATCTATTTTACTGCCTTCGCTGCTCACAGTGTAGTCTCCTCTACATTGGGGAAACGATGTGCAGAGTGGGCGACTGCTTTGTAGAACACCTATGTTCAGCCCACAAGAAAGATGTTTAAGTTGGCTAATGCCAAGTCATTATGCATCTCCCACTGAGCTGCCAGTTGCCTGCCAGCCTGTTCCCTGGCCAACATCTCTGTCTTTGGTTTGCTGCAGTTCTCCAGTGAAGCTCAGTCCAAGCTGGAAGAACATCACCTCAGGGAACCTGCAACCTTCAGGACTCCGTAACAAGTTCAATAACTGTTCAAGTCCTGATTCTGTCCTGCGTGTTTTCTTTTCCCACATCCTGGTCCTGTCGTAACACAAGTTACTTTCAACATAGCCAACCCATTCTCATCTACTCTTAGTCCTGGTATCACAAAGGATGGGTAACTTTCAGCATAGGAGAAAGTGAGGACTGCCGATGCTGGAGATCAGAGCTAAAATTGTGTTGCTGGAAAAGCGCAACAGGTCAGGCAGCATCCAAGGAGCGGGAGAATCGACATTTCGGGCATGAGCCCTTCTTCTGCTGAAGAAGGGCTCATGCCCGAAACGTCGATTCTCCTGCTCCTTGGATGCTGCCTGACCTGCTGCACTTTTCCAGCAACACATTTTCAGCTCTAACTTTCAGCATACCCTACGCCTCCCCGCCTACTCTCTGCCCTTATTATCACTTAGTCAGCTTCCTTTCTGTCCTGCCTTATCATTAACCCTCTCATCTGTCCCCTTTCATATCTCGCTCTCTCTGGGCTCCACCTCCATCTAACTGCCCACCTCCCCACCCCCGACCCAACCACAAACGTCACCTTCACCAGAAATTGCACTTTTTCTTCACTGCTTTCAGTTCTGATGAAGAGTCATCGGACTTGAAACGTTAATTCTTTTCTCTCCTTTCAGATACTGCCAGACCTTCTGAGTTTCTCCAACAATTTCTGTTTTTGTTTCAGATCTTCAGTATCCACAGTTCTCTGCTTCATTTCAGAAAGACAGCAAGTCAGTGAGTAGTAGGGATAGGACATTGGCTTTTATTGCAAGGCATCTGGGGGAATAGGAATAAAGGAGTCTCGCCTAAAATTCATTAGGCTTTAGTGATACCTCATTGGAAACTATGTGGAAACGTAGTCTCCAGATTCAGGGAAAGATGTACTTACATTTGAAGTGAGTGTAACAAATTTTCAAAAGATTGATCCTGACAACAGCAGAATTCGCCTGTTCTGAAAGGATAAATAAATTGTGTATTCTTTGCAGTTTTGAAAAGTAAAAAAAGTGACCTTAAAATACTCAAGATTATGAAGGGGATCCATTGGGATTGAACAAGGAGAGACAAAGAGTTTTAGAATACAGAGCCAATTATTCAGGACTGAGGCGAGGAGAAATTCTCCATTTCGTAGACCATAAACTTTAGGAATTCTCAACCCCAGAGATCTGAGGATACTCTGTGTGTAAATATGTTTAAGGTTCAGATAAACATTTTTGGTCTCTCGGGTAATTGAGGACTACAGGGAATGGATGGGAAAGTGGATTACCATGATCACATTGAATAGTGGCAGAGCAATCTAAAGAGACTGCGTGATCTATTCCATTAGACCATAAGACATAGGAGTGGAAGTAAGGCCATCGAGTCCACTCCACCATTTAATCATGGCTGATGGGCACTTCTTTATCTTACATTCTGAATCGCCATGACAGCACAAAGCCAGCAACAGTTATTTCTGAGCATGGAGCCAGAAGTCTGATAATTTGTAAAAAAAAATCACCAGCGAACGAGTTGCTTGTGTTCTCGTGAGCGGGCATAACTTAATAAATCATGAACAGAGGAGTGAGAGTTTGGTCCTCTATGGTACCAACAGGGCTTGCTTCGTTTCAAACAATGAGCAGCTCCTGGGGAGAATCAGATTCTATGTTTTAATGTCAACAACCTTTCTGATCAGTAACAACATAGGTCTATTTTAAAAATAATTGAAATTCCTTATCTGAAATGAGTTAACCTGTGATTTGATTTGGAAACGAGTTGCTAATGAATAGTGTCAGTTCTTCGCTTTATACAAAGAGACATGATTCACGGCCTATCCTACAGCGTCATTACGTTCTTTGTAATAATTGCTGGTTGAGTAATAAAACTTCACTTAAATTTTCATAGATGCTTTCAGTTCAATAAAACATCCCAAGTCACAGCTTACACAGGAATGTTGCTCATTACACTGATGGCTCCAAAACAAAACCTATTCTCTGGATTACTAAGAGTAACTCTGGGAAGTCTGAAGGGACTTCACACATAAGTCAACATGTGTTCACACAAACTGAACTAGATAACCACTCAAATAAAAACACTACTCAACTGCAGGAGGTCTGAGCCCACAACAGAAAGTGTTGGAAAATCCCTGCAGATTTGGCAGCATTGGTTATGAGAGAGAACTTAGCCCTTGGGAAGTCTTTCTTCCAGAACTTTATGTGCTTATTTCAGGTTCTAGTGAAACTTCTTTTCCAAAACGTACAAAAGCTGACAGATCCTTGTAAAAATCCAGTTCTTGGAGCGCAATTGAGACTTTGTCACAATTGGTTTGCTGACTGATGTAGATCTATCCCACCCTGGCAATGTTTTTTCTACAACCTCTACCATTGGGGAGAAGGTACAGAAGCCTGAACAAACACACCAGCGGTTTCACAATAGTTTCTACCCAGCTGTCATTAGAATACTGAATGGACTCACAAACTCTTAACATTCGCCTGTACCTGTGTTTTTGTTTTTGCTGCTGTTTACCTTTTATTTACATATCTGTGCTACGTAACTACGTGCCTGTATTGTTCGTAAGACAAAGCTTTTCACTGTGTCTCAGTACACGTGACAATCAATTCAATTCATGTACTACAAGATTAAATTAACATTGATACCTACACAAAGCATGACATTATTGAATCTCACTACTTTCTGAAGTGGCCTACAAACAATCAGCTACACAGAACACCACTAATTCTACAGTCCGGGCAACTTGGACTGAACTATAAGTGTATTATCCAGCAACCCTCCCAGACCAACAACAAACCTGTTCAACTTTCTAATGAAGAATTGAGGAAAGCACTACATTGTTAATATTTATTGGTTGATCAACATCATTGTCTCATGCTTAGTCCACTGTTGCTTGTAGGAGCCTGCTGTGTCCCGATTGGCTGCTGTTTGTCCTACTTTAAATAGTGATTGCTCTTTAAGAACATGCTTTCTTAAAGGCATGACAGAAACACAGGTCTTTCTCGCTTGCTTTCCTTAGATTTGTTTCCTTTCTTCTGGTTGTGTTCTGTCCACCTTCAATTCTGAAATTTTGCACATGGAATGTGGGCATCAGAGACAGACAGTGTAAGAGATTTCTCAATAATTCCCTTCGTGATAAAGACTTCTGAGTGAGATTGGGAACTTACAAATGACAAGAGATTAAAGAGACCTACATGTCTTTGAAGATCATTCTTATCTTGAGGAGTTGGCATGACTTTTAACTCCCGCATCTTACTTGTTTCAGGACATTATGCTATAATTCCAGCTGCTGTAATTACTGAATCAATGGCTCAGTGGTTAGCACTGCTGCCTATAGTGCCAGAGAACGAGGTTCAATTCCAGCCTCAGGTGACTATGTGGAGTTTGAATGTTCACTCTGTGTCTGTGTGGGTTTTCCCACAGTCAAAAAAAAATGTGTAGGCTAGATGGATTAGCCATGGGGAATGTAGGGTTGTAATGATAATGTAGAGGGGTAGGTGTGGGTGGGATGCTAGTCAGAGGGTTAGCATGGACTGAATGGCCTGTACCTACTCTGTAGGGATTCTCTCTGGATCAGTCTGATGCTAAAATGAAATATGTCTTGATCACTTTTTTTAATCTATAACATGGTGGTCTTTCACTGAAACATAAGTAGACAAGGCTGCAGATTTAGTTCAAATATTAAGACAGATGTTTACTTACAAAATAAATAAAACTATACATACAAACAAAATCTCACCTATTCCCAGCACCTTATTGTTACAATCACTCAAAAAGCAAAAAAAAACTTTCCTTCCTTGTTTAAACTGTAATTTGGACTTAACTGCTCCTTCTCATTTCTTATCTTGTGGGTTGAGAATCTTTGTTTCCTGGAATAACCAAGAGCTCAGACTTGCTCAGATTTTAATAACCTGTAGAATTTGATCCAAACCCTTTTGGTTTGGACATGTCACAGGCTAAACTTTCACAGCGAGATATGTTGCAGCTTCCTTGAAACTGGCAACTTTTTAAGGCATTTTGGATATGTCCACAATGGGTTATAAATTGGAATGTTAGCTTCTGAGCTTGATGTGTTGACTGATGTCTGATTGGTTCCGTGGATTGAAAGACCTGAAAGCATTGGTCCCGCAGTGTTTATATGTTGTATATGTGTCAAAAACCACACAACACCAGGTTATAGTCCAATGGGTTTATTTGAAAACACTAGCTTTTGGAGCCTCATTCTTTCTTCAGTAAGAGAGGAAGACCTGAGACACAGAATTTATAAAGAAATGATCAAAGGGTCATACAACTCATGCAAATGAATTGAACACAGCTAAGATGGCATCTCCGTTCAGACAATGTATCTTAGGCGAGGTCTTGTTTAGAGTCTGTCTGTGTCTTAAGCTGGAGTCAGAATGGTTTTATTTTCAAAACAGGGGATTATAAAATGCCACATTAACTGACTATCTACAAATTGTGTGTTTTTTTAACTGAATAGAATGTATCTGCAAATACAAGTTCACCCCATAAACTTATATGCGTGTGCATGCACGTGTGAGAGAGAGGGATAGTATGTATGTGTGTGAGGGGGGGAGAGAGAGTGAGTATGTATGTGTGTGAGGGGGGGGGGGGAGAGAGTGAATGTGTGTGTGTGTGTGTGTGTGTGTGTGTGTGAGGGGGAGAGAGAATGAGTGTGTGTGTATGGGGGAGACAGAGAGGGTGTGTGTGTGTTGGTGTGTTTGAGAGGGAGTGTGCAAATGTGTGGGAGTGTATGCATCTGAGAGAGAACATAGAACATAGAACGTCACAGCGCAGTACAGGCCCTTCGGCCCTCAATGTTGCGCTGACCTGTGGAACCAATCTGAAGTCCATCTAACCTACACTATTCCATTTTCATCCATATATCTATCCAATGACTATTTAAATGCCCTTAAAGTGGGCGAGTCTGCAACTGTTGCAGGCAGTGCGTTCCACCCCCTTACTATTCTCTGAGTAAAAAAAAATTACCTCTGACATCTGTCCTATATCTAGCACCCTTCAATGTAAAGCTATGTCCCCTTATGCTAACCATCATAATGTGAAGAAAAGGATCTCACTGTCCACCCTATCTAACCCACTGATTATCTTATATGTCTCAATTAAGTCACCTCTCAACCTTCTTCTTTCTAATTAACACAGCTTCAAGTCCCTCAGTCCTTCCTCATAAGACCTTCCCTCCATACCAGGCAACATTCTGGTAAACCTCCTCTGCACCCTTTCCAAAGCTTCCATATCATTCCTGTTATGCGGTGACCAGAACTGCACACGATACTCCAAGTGCAGCCGCACCAGAGTTTTGTACGGCTGCAGTATGACCTCATGGCTCCAAAACTCAATCCCTCTACCAATAAAAGCTAACACACTATATGTCTTCTTAACAACCCTTTCAATCTCATTGGCAACTATCAGGGATCTATGTACATGGTCACCAAAATCTCTCTGCTCATCTACACTACCAAGAATCTTACCATTAGACCAGTACTCTTTATTCCTGTTACTCCTTCCAAAGTGCATGACCTGACACCTTTCTGCATTAAACCCCATTTGCCACCTCCCAGCCCAGCTCTGCAGCTTATCTATACCACGGTGTAACCTGCAACATCCTTCAGCACTATCCACAACTCCCCCGACCTTAGTATCATCTTCAAACCTCTCTCATACATGCACTCTCTCTCACACACACACGCGCACACTCACACACACACTCTTTCTCTCACCCTCACTCTGTCTCAAACACAAACTCGCACTCTCTCTCCTTCTCCCATGAATACACATAAACACACACATACACACATACTCTCCCTCTCTCACACACTTGCACAAAAATATAAATCTATGGAGTGAATTTGCAGTTGCAGATTTGTATTTGTTGATGCGTTTTAATTTAGAACAGAGAACACCGTGGGCAGCACGGTGGCACAGCGGTTAGCACTGCTGCCTCACAGCGCCAGAGACCCGAGTTCAATCCCTGCCTCAGGTGATTCTCTGTGTGGAGTTTGCACATTCTCCCCGGGTCTGCGTGGGTTTCCTCCGGGTGCTCCAGTTTCGTCCCACAATCCAAAAAGGTGCAGGTTAGGTTAGGTGAATTGGCCATGCTAAAAAAATTGACATAGTGTTAGGTGAAGGGGTAAATGTAGGGGAATGAGTCTTGGTGGGTTGCGGATCGGTGTGGACTTGTTGGGCCGAAGGGCCTATTTCCACACTGTAAGTAATCTAATCTGATACAGAACATTACAGCGCATTACAGGCCCTTCAGTCCTCGAAGTTGTGCTGACCTCTGGAACCAATCTGAACCCCATCTAACCTACACTATTCCATTCTCGTCCATATGCCTATCCAATGAGTATTTAAATGCCCTTAAACTTGTTGAGTCTACTACTGTTGCAGACAGTGTGTTATACACCCCTACTACTCTGAGTAAAGAAACTACCTCTGACACCTGCCCTATATCTATCACCCCTCAATTTAAAGCTATGTCCCCTTATGCTAGCCATCGCCATCCGAGGAAAAGGGCTCTCACTGTCCATCCTCTCTCACCCACTGATTATCTTATATGTCTCAATTAAGTCACCTCCCAACCTTCTTCACTCCAACGAAAACAGCCTCAGGTCCCTCAGCCTTTCCTCGTAAGACCTTCCCTCCACACCAGGCAACATCTCCTCTTTCCAAAGCTTCCATATCCTTCTTAAAATGCGGTGACCAGAACTGTACATGATACTCCAAGTGCAGCCACACTAGAGTTTTGTATGGCTGCAGTATGACCGCATGGCTCCAAAACTCAATCCCTCTACCAATAAACACGAACACACAGTATGCCTTCTTAACAACCCTATCAACCTGGATGATAATTTTCAAGTATGTATATACCTGGACACCAAGATCTCTTTGCTCATGTACACTACCAAGAATCTTACCATTAACCCAGTACTCTGTATTCCTGTTACTCCTTCAAAAATGAATCATTTCACACTTTTCTGCATTAAACTCCATTTGCTACCTCTCAGCCCAGCTCTGCAGCTTATCTATGTCCCTCTGTAACCTATAACATCCTTCATCGATATCCATAACTCTACCGACCTTAGTATGATCCACAAATTTACTAACCTATCCTTCTATGCCCTCATCTAGTTCATTTATAAAAATGACAAAACAACGGTGGACCCAAAACAGATCCTTGCAGTACCCCACTAGGAACTGAACTCCAGGATGAGTATTTTCCATCAACCACCGCCCTCTGTCTTCTTTCAGCTACCCAATTTCTGATCCAAACCACTAAATCACCCTCAATCCCATGCCTCTGTATTTTGCACAATGGCCTACCGAGGGGAACCTTATCAAACACTTTGATGAAATCCATAAACACCACATCAACACTTTACTCTCATCCACCTGTTTGGTCACCTTGTCTCGGATTGTACCATTGGGCTCGCTCCCAACGATCCATGCCCCTTGGACTGTACCATCAGGCTCTCTCCCCCCAATCTGTGTCCTTCGGTCTGTACCATTGGATCGTTTCCCCTGAATCCGTGCCCCTCGGTCTGTATGATCGGGGTCTCTTCCCTCGTCCGTGCCCCTCGATCTGTACTATTAGGCTCTGTCTCCCCCCAATCCATGCCCCTTGGTCTGTACCATCAGATCCTCTCCCCTGCATCCGTGCCCCTCAGTCTGTATGATCGGGGTCTCTCCCCCCATCCGTGCCCCTCGATCTGTACTATTAGGCTCTCTCTCTCCCCCCAATCCATGCCCCTTGGTCTGCACCATTCGACTCCCTCCCTCTGATCCATGCCCCTCAGTGTGTAACTCTGTGAACACCTTCCCACTGCATGAGGAAGGTAGCAGTAAAATCCCTGGCCTTTACCTCCCTAATTCAACACTGACTGACTGGAACGCAGACAGCATGTGAGCCTCACTCGTATAAACCAAGAGATGAGTTTGATAGCATTTCCCAGAGTTTACAAGAACATTTTAGCAATGTATATTCACTCCCTTCCCCCTCGCTGTTGAATCTCTCTATCCATTTTCATCGCTGGGATTCCAACACAAATCTGTCCTCCCCACTACCACAAATCTTCTTTCAGTTGGATGCACCAAATCCCACGCAAAGTCTCGAAAGCACTTTGGCAGAGCCTAGCAGTCATGAACGGTGTCATATAAATGGAAGTTTCTGTTTCACCTAGGAAGACCATTGAGATGGGCACTCCCATCTCCCTGCTCTGTCGTGGACAATATTTACTTGCTGTGTGGAGACAGTAAGCAGATGGGTAGACATGCTTTTATCTTTGCTGCCGGGTAATAGCAGAGTCATTGAGAGTTCAAAGGGGATATTTAATCTCTGATTTCATTGTGTTATTTGGCACTGAAATGAAAGCAAGCAGACATTGCAGAACTTTCCTTTTGACTGTGGTCCAATAAAATGCTATAATGGCTCTCAAATTGTGCAGTGCATGAATTATTGCCAATGTAATTAAGATTCAATCGCTTTTACGAGAGTGAATGCATTAAGAGCAGTGTGGGAAGATGGGGAAATCTGATCTGCTCATTAAATTCCGAGATTATCCCATAACAAAAGGATCTGTTGGAAACTGACTGAGGTTATAGTGAGACAGGTCACGCCTTGTATCATCTAAATGTTTTCCATCCACGTTTACCCCCATCTAACCAAACTATTGCATAGCCTTGTGTTACCTTGGACCGACCGTGTCACCCTGAAATTCACTAAAGCTGGATTTGGTGAGCTTATTCTTGGATGGGGAAGGTGGTACAAGGGTTTGGTGGCACTGAGTTCTTTCTTGACTGTGAGGTTTCAGGATGGAGCCCTTTTTGTTGAGTAGGGACCCCTCTGCTCCTCCCCCCCACTTAGAGACCCGAAGGTTTACTACTGTATGCCCAATGGAACACTGCGTAGGAGGCTACCACTCCAGGGAGCGAGTGGGTGGAGTTGGTGCCCAGATCCCGTGGGTAAGGCTGGCTCTATTCCCTGAGAGAGCTCAATCCCAGGGAGCTCCGATCCCTGGAGCGATTAGAAAGGGGCTGGGTCTGATCCTTGCTAAACGGGAGGGGCTTGATGTGCCATATTCATTCGAAGGTTCAGAATCCCAGTTACTTGGGCTCTTCAGGAGGAGTGGTTGGGGGAAGAGGGGGGTGCTGCAGATGGTGGATGGGGCAGAGGATAAACCCTGGAGACTGGGGAAGAGGAGCCCCTGTTCCTTAAAGTCACAGTCTTGTAAAGGCAAAATGATTCTCCATAAGTCCTCACTTCCCAGTGATCTGGGTTAAAAATTGCAAAACACGCTGAATACAAAGTAGGTATCCCTGCTCTAGAATCCATCCCCTTTTCCCTCCCATGGGTGGATAAGGTTATGAATTTGTAGGAGTGTACTGTACCTTTAAGAGAGAGTCAAAGCTGGCAAGGACTTAACAAGCATAAAGTGTGCTGAAAATTTTTTTAAAAGTAACATGTGGCTGTCAAACAAACAGCCACAGCTGAGTTGCCATGGTAAATGACAAATTTGAATTTGGCCAATCAGTTTAAATTATGTCCCAAGATCCAAAATCCAATCAAATTTGAATTTTACTGTTTTAACGAAACTGAACCAATGAGACGGTCCAATGTTTTGAAGTAAAAAGATCAGTCATTTTGAACAGTTAGCCAGAGTGGCAAAGAGTGCCATACTGTCCACAGACTTGGTCTCTGAAAGGTACCTGTACACATGACTAGATTCCATAAAGTGTGGAAACAGGCCCTTCAGCCCAACCTGACCTTCCAAAGAGTAGCCCAACCAGTCCCATTTCCCTCTGCTAATGCACCTAGCACTATGGGCAATTTAGCATGGCAAATTCACCTAACCTGCACATCTTTGGACTGGGGGAGGAAACCGGAGCACCCGAAGGACACCCATGCAGACACGGGGAGAACGTGCAAACTCCACACAAACAGTCACCCGAGGCTGGGATCGAACCTAGGACACTAATGCTGTGAGACAGCAGTGCTAACCACTGAGCCACCGTGCTGCCCCAAAAGCTGTGTAGCTGAACACTGAAGAAAAGACCCTGAAAAATCTACAGAGGAAGAAAGACATTTGGCTGGTTTGGGAAATTGATTTTTTTATTAACTTAATTGGGGGGATTTATTGTATAGTGTTGTAGTGTTGTGCAGCACCCCCTCATCATGAACACAGTGTGTCTCTAAATTCCAGACTCCAATCACGAACGGGATCTGTCTCTAAATCCCAGCCCCCCCATCACGAACAAAGTCTGTCTGTAAACCCCAG
This sequence comes from Hemiscyllium ocellatum, assembly GCF_020745735.1. Classification (NCBI taxonomy): domain Eukaryota; kingdom Metazoa; phylum Chordata; class Chondrichthyes; order Orectolobiformes; family Hemiscylliidae; genus Hemiscyllium; species Hemiscyllium ocellatum. Next base: position 17,257,228 of record NC_083418.1, read on the forward strand.
ACCCCCCTCACAAATATAATCTGTCTCGAAATCTCAGCCCAACATCACTAAAATAGTCTGTCTCTAAATCCCAGAACCCCCATCACTAACACTGTCTGTCGCAAAATACCAGCACCCCCATCACGAACACAGTCTGTCTCTAAATCCCAGTCTCCCATCACTCACACAGTCTGTCTCTAAATCCCAGTCTCCCATCACTCACACAGTCTCTCTAATCCGAGACCAACCCTCATCACGAACACAGTCTGTCACTAAATCTCACTCTCCCATACTGAACACAGTCTGTCTCTTAATCCCAGTCTCCCATCACTAACACAGTCTGTCTCTAAATCCCAGTCCCCCATCACTCACACAGTCTGTCACTAAATCTCACTCTCCCATCATTAAAACAGTCTGTCTCTAAATCCCAGCTCGCCTATCGCTAACACAGTCTGCCTCTAAATTCCTGCCCCCTCATCACTAACACAGTCTGCCTCTAAATTCCTGCCCCCTCATCACTAACACAGTCTGGCTCTAAATCCCTGCCCCCTCATCACTAACACAGTCTGGCTCTAAATCCCTGACCCCCCATCACTAACAGAGTCTGTTTCTAAATCCCAAGCACCCCCATCACTAACACAGTCAGTTTCTAAATCCCAGGTCCCCAATCACTAACACAGTCTGTTTCTAAATCCCAGCCCCCCCCATCACTAACACAGTCTGTTTCTAAATCCCAGCACCACTCCCAATCACTAACACAGTCTGTCTCTAAACCCCAGCACCCCCATCACTAACACAGTCAGTTTCTAAATCCCAGGTCCCCAATCACTAACACAGTCTGTCTCTAAATCCCAGCCCCCCCCCATCACTAACACAGCCTGTTTCTAAATCCCAGCACCGCCCCCAATCACTAACACAGTCTGTCTCTAAACCCCAGCACCCCCATCACTAACACAGTCAGTTTCTAAATCCCAGGTCCCCAATCACGAACACAGTCTGTTTCTAAATCCCAGCCCCCCCCCATCACTAACACAGTCTGTTTCTAAATCCCAGCACTCCCCCATCACTAACAGAGTCTGTCTCTAACTCCCAGCACCCCCATCACTAACACACTGTGTCTCTAAATCCCATCCCTCCACATCACTAACACAGTCTGCCTCTAAATCCCAGCCCCTCCATCACTATGCAGTCTGTCTCTAAACCACAGAACCCCTCATCACTAACACAGTCTGTCTCTAAATCCCACCCTCTCATCACCAATACAGTCTGTCTCTAAACCCCAGCCCCCCATCACTAACACAGTCTGTCTCTTATTCACAGCCACCCAACACTAATACAGTCTCTCTCTGAACCCCAGACACGCTCATCACTAACACAGTCTGTCTCTAAATCCCAGCCCCCCATCGCTAACACAGTCTGCCTCTAAATCCCAGCTTGCCCAACAATAACACAGTCTGTCTCTAAACCCAAACCCGTCATCACACACACAATCTGTCTCTTAATCGTAGCCCCTCATCAATAACAGAGTCTGTCCCTAAACCCCACACATGCTCATCACTAACACAGTCTGTCTCTAAATCACGCCCTCTCATCACTAACGCAGTCTGTCTCTTAATCCCGGCCCCCCCATCACGAACACAGTCAGTCTCTAAAACTCACTCTCCCATCACTAACAGAGTCGGTCTCCAAATCCCAGCAATCCCATCACTAACACAGTCTGTCTCTAAATCCCAGCCTACCATCACTAACACAGTCTGTCTCTGAATCCCAGCCTACCATCACTAACACAGTCTGTCTCTGAATCCCAGACCCCCATCACTAACAAAGGCTGTTTCTAAATCTCACACCCTCATCACTAACACAGTCTGTCACTAAATCTCACTCTTCCATCACTAACACAGTCTGTCTCTTAATCCCAGCCCCCATCATTAACACAGTCTCTCTCTAAACCCCAGACATGCTCCTCACTCACACAGTCTGTCTCTAAATCACACCCTCTCATCACTAATGCAGTCTTCTCTAAACCCCAGACTACCTCATCACGAATGCAGTCTGTCTCTTAATCACAGCCCCCCCATCACAAACACAGTCTGTCTCTAAATCCCAGCCCCCATCACTAACACAGTCTCTCTCTAAACCCCAGACATGTTCATCACTAACACAGTCTGTCTCTAAATCCCAGACCCCCATCACTAACACAGTCTGTCTCTAAATCCCAGACCCCCATCACTAACACAATCTGTCTCTAAATCCCAGCAACTCATCACTAACACAGTCTGTCTCTAAATTCCAGCACCCCCATCACTAACAGAGTCTGTCTCTAAATCCCAGACCCCCCATCACTAACACAGTCTGTCTCTAAATCCCAGACCCCCATCACTAACACAGTCTGTCTCTAAATCCCAGTCCCCCATCACTAACACAGTCTGTCTCTAAATCCCAGCCGCACATCACTAACACAGTCTGTCTCTAAATCCCAGCTACAAAACGCTAACACAGTCTGTCTCTTAATCCCAGTCCCCCATCACTAACACAGTCTGTCTCTAAACCCCAGTCCCCCATCACTAACACAGTCTGTCTCTAAACCCCAGTCCCCCATCACTAACACAGTCTGTCTCTTAATCCCAGCCCCCCATCACTAACACAGTCTGTCTCTAAATCCCAGCTTGCCCATCAATAACACAGTCTGTCTCTAAACCCAAACCCGTCATCACACACACAATCTGTCTCTTAATCGTAGTCCCCCATCAATAACAGAGTCTGTCCCTAAACCCCACACACGCTCATCACTAACACAGTCTGTCTCTAAATCACGCCCTCTCATCACTAACACAGTCTGTCTCTTAATCCCAGCCCCCCCATCACTAACACAGTCTGTCTCTAAATCTCAGCCCCCTCATCACTAACACAGTCTGTCTCTTAATCCCAGCAACTCATCACTAACACAGTCTGTCTCTAAATCCCAGTGCCCATTCATCATTAAAACAGTCTTTCTCTAAATGCCAGAACCCCATCACTAACAAAGCCTGTCTCTAAATCCCAGTCCCCCATCACTCTCACAGTCTGTCACTAAATCTCACTCTCCCATCATTAAAACAGTCTGTCTCTAAATCCCAGCTCGCCCATCGCTAACACAGTCTGGCTCTAAATGCTAGACATGCCATCACTAACACAGTCTGTCTCTAAATCTCACTCCCCCATCACTAACACAGTCTGTCTCTCAACCCAAACCCCGTCATCACACACACAATCTGTCTCTTAATCGTAGCCCCCCCATCACTCACACAGTCTGTCTCTAAATCTCACTCTCCCATCACTAACACAGTCTGTCTCTCAACCCAAACCCCGTCATCACACACACAATCTGTCTCTTAATCGTAGCCCCTCATCACTCACACAGTCTGTCTCTAAATCTCACTCTCCCATCACTAACACAGTCTGGCTCTAAATCCCTGACCCCCATCACTAACAGAGTCTGTTTCTAAATCCCAAGCACCCCCATCACTAACACAGTCAGTTTCTAAATCCCAGGTCCCCAATCACTAACACAGTCTGTCTCTAAATCCCAGCCCCCCCCCCCCCCCCCCCCATCACTAACACAGTCTGTTTCTAAATCCCAGCTCACCCCATCACTAACACAGTCTGTCTCTAAATCCCATCACCCTCATCACTAACACAGTATGCCTCTAAATCCCAGCCTACCATCACCAACACAGTCTCTTAATCCCAGCAACTCATCACTAACACAGTCTGTCTCTAAATTCCAGCACCCCCATCACTAACACAGTCTGTCTCTAAACCCCATTCCCCCATCACTAACACAGTCTGTCTCTAAATCCCAGCCCCTCATCACTAACACAGTCTGTCTCTAAACCCCATTCCCCCATCACTAACACAGTCTGTCTCTAAATCCCAGCCCCTCATCACTAACACAGTCTGTCTCTAAATCCCAGCTCCCCCATCGCTAACACAGTCTGTCTCCAAATCCCAGCCTCCCATCACTAACAGAGTCTGTTTCTTAATCCCAGCCCCCCATCACTCACACACTCTGTTTATAAATCCCAACACACCCCCCACCATCACTAACACAGTCTGTCTCTAAATCCCAGACTCCGTCACTAACACAGTCTGTCTCTAAATCCCACCCTCTTGTCACTAACGCAGTCTGTCTCTAAACCCCAGACCACCTCATCACTAACACAGTCTGTCTCTAAATTTCACTCTCCCATCACTAACACAGTCTGTCTCTCAACCCAAACCCCGTCATCACACACACAATCTGTCTCTTAATCATAGCTCCCCATCACTCACACAGTTTGTCCCTAAATCTCACTCTCCCATCACTAACACAATCTGTCTCTTAATCCCAGCCCTCCATCACTAACACAGTTCTCTCTCTAAACCCCAGACATGCTCATCACTAACGCAGTCTGTCTCTAAACCCCAGACCACCCCATCACTAACACAGTCTGTTTCTAAAACTCACTCTCCCATCACTAACACAGTCTGGCCCTAAATCCCAGCCACCCCATCACTAACACAGTCTGTCTCTAAATCCCAGCCCCTCATCACTATAACATTCTGTTTCTAAATCCCAGGACCCCCATCACTGACAAAGTCTGTCTCTAAATGCTAGACATGCCATCACTGACACAGTCTGTCTCTAAATCCCAGCGCTCCCATCACCATCAGAGTCTGTATCTAAATCCTAGCCTTCCCCATCACTAACAAAGTCTGTCTCTAAATCCCAGCACGCCCTCATCACTAACACAGTGTGTCTCTAAACCCCAGACCCTTCATCACTAACACAGTCTCTCTCTAAACCCCAGACATACTCATCACTAACACATTCTGTCTCTAAATCGCAAGCACCCCCATCACTAACACAGTCTGTCTGTAAATCTCAGCCCCCTCATAACTAACAGCGTCTGTCTCTAAATCCCAGACCGCCATCACTAACAGAGTCTGTCTCTAATTCCCAGCCCCTCCATCACTAACAGAGTGTGTCCATAAATGCTAGACCCCCATCACTAACAAAGTCTGTCTCTAAATGCTAGACATGCCATCACTGGCACAGTCTGTCTCTAAATCCCAGCACCCCCATCACTAACACAGTCTGTCTCTAAATCTCAGCCCCCCATCACTAACAGCGTCTGTCTCTAAACCCCAGACCGCAGTCGCAAACACAGTCTGTCCCTAAATCCCAACCCCCCATTACTAACACAATCTGTCTTTGAATCCCAGCCCCCCATCACTCACATAGTCTGTCACTAAATCGCACCCTCTCATCACGAACACAGTCTGTCTGTAAATCCCAGACCCCGTCATCACTAACACAGTCTGTCTCTAAATCTCACTCTCCCATCACTAACACAGTCTGTCTCTCAACCCAAACCCCGTCATCACACACACAATCTGTCTCTTAATCGTAGCCCCCCATCACTGACACAGTCTGTCTCTAAATCCCAGCGCCCCCATCACCATCAGAGTCTGTCTCTAAATCCCAGCGCGCCCTCATCACTAACACACTGTGTCTCTAAACCTCAGACCCTTCATCACTAACACAGTCTATCTCTTAATCCCAGCAGCCCCATCACTAACACATTCTGTCTCTAAATCGCAACCCCCCCATCACTAACACAATCTGTCTGTAAATCTCAGCCCCCTCATCACTAACAGCGTCTGTCTCTAAATCCCAGACCGCCATCACTAACAGTCAGTCTCTAATTCCCAGCCCCTCCATCACGAACAAGATCTGTCTCTAAATGCTAGACATGCCATCACTAACACAATCTGTCTCTAAATCCCAGCCACCCCATCACTAACACAGTCTGTCTCTAAATCCCAGCCCCCCCATCACTAACACAGTCTGTCTCTAAACCCCAGACCGCAGTCGCAAACACAGTCTGTCCCTAAATCCCAACCCCCCATTACTAACACAATCTGTCTTTGAATCCCAGCCCCACATCACTCACATAGTTTGTCACTAAATCGCACCCTCTCATCACGAACACAGTCTGTCTGTAAACCCCAGACCCCGTCATCACTAACACAGTCTGTCTCTAAACCCCAGTCTCTCATCACTAACAGTCTGTCTCTAAACCCCAGTCTCTCATCACTAACACAGTCTGTCTCTTAATCCCAGCCCCCCATCACTAACACAGTCTGTCTCTTAATCCCAGCCCCCCATCACTAACAGAGTCTGTCTCTAAATCCCAGCCCCTCATCACTAACAGATTCTGTCTCTAAATCCCAGCCCCCCATCACTAACACACTCTGTCTCTAAGTCCCAACCTCCCATCACTAATACAGTCTGTCACTAAATCACAGACCCCACTATCACTAACATAGTCTATTGTTGATCAAAGTTCTTGACAACAGTCCCGCCCTGCTCTCTGGATTAGTGAATTTTCAAATGGATTTACCCTTTAATAAAAGGAGCTTTAGCCCCTTTTCAAACTGCAGGTCAGGAATGGACACACTGTCCAGGATGCAGGTGTAGTTTCAAAACAAGGAGGAGCGCAACTGATATGATCTTCACGGTCTGGCATCTCTCAAAAGAAATGTCGTGAATAAAGGGGATCACAACATAGGGGATCACAACTTATTGCGTTAGATCAATCTCAGTGAAATAGTCCACCATATGAACAGAGATGGTGTGTGTAAGTTGCTGAGGGGGATTGGATTGCCTTCTGAATTTGGAGTCTATGACCTCCTCTTCCAATGACAACAGAATAGGATGGCAAGGAATCCTGAGATCTGCAGTGGGGTCGTGAGGTTTTGTACTGGAAGAGTACCTCCTGACACATCAGAACATGATAGAACACCTTGTCCCCTCTAGATCCAAGACAAAAGTGCAACGTGTCTTCTGAGAGCTGCTCCACGCTGGTTATGTTCACCTCATGTTCCATTCCGAAGGATCCATTCAGTGTCAGCGAGACAAACCTGCTCACGTCCATAAGGAACTTGGTTTCACCAAGACAAATGCCAGGGCACCCTGCCGTCCATCAACATTGACAATGTAACATCGATGGTAGCTTCACCAACACTCACCAAACATTTGTCCCTTGCTGCTGAAATCAACACAAACACCATAACACCGCACATGACCAAGCACAGTGTATGATCTTCACAGGCCGGCACCTCTCAAAGAAATGTAGTGAATAGAGGCAATCACAACTTATTGTGTTAGATTAATCTCAGTGAGTGGAAGAAGAACATGACTGAAGATTTCAAACTGCAGATCTACTGAGACTACATTCTCAACACACTCCTTACACTGAGACGTGGACAAGGGAAGAAAAGACGAAACAGCTTCCACCATCGCTGGTTCAGACACCTCCTTATCATTTCTTGGCAAGCCTAGATCCCTGATAAAGACTCCAGCCTGCCACAGCCACTCTCCAAGGCAGTGTGTTCCAGATTCTCATCACTCTGAATTCGTCAGTTCATCTCTTCATAGTTAATTGTACGGACTTGCCCCTTTCACTCACCTGCAAATGGAGACAAGTCGTCCACAGCTTTGAACTCCCCTCAGAAGTTTAAAGGCAGTTTCCGAGTCTCCCCTGAGCCTTCTCATTTCCAGACCACTCTTCCTTATTTCTCACACATTTATGGTTGTTGGTGGAACAAAATAAGAAAGTGGGATCAGCAGAAAGGAAGGGCAGAGATGGAAGATTGCAAACAAGCTTACAAAGCACAAGGTTTAAAACAACGGGACAGATTTGGGGAACGCTACAATCCTCTCAGCTTTTAAATGCAGCAACTGCTTGTGATCTTCTGCCAGGTGGCAGTATAATCCTGTTATACCACAACAGAGTTAAAAATTACACAACACCAGGTTATAGTGCAACAGGTTTATTTGGAAGCACTTGCTTTCAGAACGCTGCTCCTTCATCAGGTGGTTGTGGAGTAGGACCATAAGACACAGAATTTATAGCAAAATGTGACAGTGTCATTTAAGTAAAATGATATATTTAACAAACCTTGATTGTTGTTAAGTCTTTCATCTTTTAGAACGGTCTACAGGTTTCGGTTCATTAATATGTAAATCGCAGAACTTCTGTTAAGTTAAATTCTCAAGTTAAGCTTTTATAAAAAATGGTGACATCTCAGCTCAGACAATGCCTTGAAGGTGTGAGGTCAGAGTCTGTCTGTATCTCAGTCCTGACTCAGACTGGTTCTATTTCCAAAGTGGAATTCACAAAATACAACATGGATTGACTGTCTGCATTGACTGCCTACCAGTTGTGTATTTTTTGAGCAAAATAGAATGTATCTGTAAATATAATTGCACGGTGGCACAACGGTTAGTACTGCTATCTCACAGCGCCAGAGACCAGGGTTCAATTCCCACCTCAGGCAACTGTCTGTGTGGAGTTTGCACATTCTCCCAGTGTCTGCGTGGGTTTCCTCCGGGTGCTCCGGTTTCCTCCCACAGTCCAAAGATGTGCAGGTTAGGTGAATTGCCCGTAGTGTTAGGTGAAGGGGTAAATGTAGAGGAATGGGTCTGGGTGGGTTGCTCTTCGGAGGGTCGGTGTGGGCTTGTTGGGCCGAAGGGCCTGTTATCCACACTGTAAGTAATCTAAAAGTAATCTAATAATTCTGCAAATACAAATTCAACCCATAGACTTGTGTGTGTGTGTGTGTGTGTGTGTGTGTGTGTGTGTGTGTGTGGACGTGCGGACGTGCAGGAGAGAGAGAGAGTGCATGTGAGAGAGTGTGTGTTTGTGTGTGCGTAAGCTTGGTAAAGTATGTGTGTGTGAGTGTGATGGGGTATAAGGCTGTGAGAAGGTGTGCGCATTGGGGGTGTATGTGAGTGAGTCTGTGAGAGAGTGTCCGTATGAGTATGGAAGAGTGTGTATGTGTGTGAGACAGTGGGTAGTGCAGTGGGGTCACCTGTAGTGTGATATGAACCCACAGTCCAGGCTGAGGCGATCCCAATGGGTACCGAACTTGGCTAATGGCCTCTATTTGGCGACTTTGTATTGTTGCCCATCCTGAAGTCTGCCTTGGAGGACTGTGACCCGAAGATCCGAGGCATAATGTTCCTGATCGCTGAAGAGTTCTCCGAAGTGTACATTGGCGAGACCAAGCAGACGCTATGACATCGCACAACAATCACCACTCAGAGGTGTCGGGAGGAAACACTCTATACACCATCTCATACATATTTAACTCAAAGAATCATCGCCCAGCTTGCTGTCAGTGTTAATAGTACATTATTGAATGGTCAGTAACAAAGTAGACACCATTAAAGACATTCAAAGCTTTTACTGGTCAGCCTATATATCCATCAATCAAACAAACTACAAATAAAAATAAGCAAGGGACACTAAGGTAATGCAAAGAGCTCCGGATGCTGGAGAGCTGAAAGACAAACAGAAATTGCTGAAGAAAATTATCAAGTTTTACAGCATTTGTGTTGTTGAAGCTGCCCTCATCCAAGTGAGTGAGGAGTATTCCATCACACTCCTGACTTGTAGATGGTGGACAGGCTTTGGGGAGTCAGGAGGTGAGTTACTCATCGCAGTATTCCTAGCTCTGATCTACTCTTGCAGACACTGGGTTTATGTGGGGAGTCCAGTTCAGACTCTGATCAATGATAACCCCCAAGATGTTGATAGTGGGGGGATTCAGTGATGGTAACACCATTGAATGTCAAGGGGCGGTGGTTAGACTGTCTCTTCTTTGTGGTGGTTATAGCCTGGCATTTGTGCGGCACAAATGTTATGTGTCATTTGTCGCTCTAAGCTTGGATATTTTCAGATCTTTGGGTTGTATTTGAAGATGGGCTGCTCCAGTATCTGAGGAGTCACAGATGGTGCTGAACACTGTGCAATCATTGGCGAACATCCCCAATTCTGACCTTATGATGGAGGGAAGGTCATTGGTGAAATAGCTGAAGATGGGTGGGCCTAGGACACTATCCTGAGGAACTCCTGTAGAGATGTCCTGGAGCTGAGATGACTGATCTCTAAAAACCATAACCATCTTCCATCACATTCCTGATGAAGGGCTTATGCCCAACACATCAACTCTCCTGCTCCTCAAATGCTGCCTGACCTGCTGTGCTTTTCCAGCACCACACCTTTTGACCTATTTTCCTGTGTGTCAGGTATGACTCTAATCAGATTAGATTAGATTACTTACAGTGTGGAAACAGGCCCTTCGACCCAACAAGTCCACACCGACCGGCCGAAGCGCAACCCACCCAGACCCATTCCCTTACATTTACGTCTTCACCTAACACTACAGACAATTTAGAATACTACTGTTCACTGAACTGGGACTGTTATCCAATGAGCTGACAGTCATTGAATGAGCTGGGCAGAAAGCCAAAAGATCTGTGGATGCTGGAAATCTGAAACAGCAACAGAAATTGCTGGAAAACCTCAGCAGGTCTGGCAGTACCTGTGGAGAGAAAGCAGAGTTAATGCTTTAGGCCCAGAGACCCTTCTTCATAATGGGCTCTATAATATTTGCTTAGGCCTATTCCATCATTAACATTAGGATACAGGCCTTTTCACCCCAAGGTGAGGGCAGCACAGTGCCTGGGACCAGGAACACAATGAAGAAAGCCAAATAAGCTGTCATTGTCAGAGAGATAGCCGCCCTGCCAGGGTCAACATCTTTAGGACAGGAGTGGGAATGGGACCATTGTTGTAGTGGGGAATGTGGCAAGACTGAAAGCAGGCGTCTATCTCTCAAAGGTCCCCAGCTAAAGGAGGAAATGTACTTTTAATTAGTAAAACAGACACCTATTTATTTTCCCTTTACAAACCGACCAACCTGTCAGTCCGGTTTTGCTTTGATAGAGAGGGCTGGTTAGTAATTAACTATTTGTAGGATTGCCACTGTAAAAAGTTGAATAGTTAAGTCATTCTAAGTGCACCTGAGGCAGACAGCACATCCCTTTCATTTTTAATCATCTATTTCCTGCACTGGTTTATATTTATTGAAGAAACTTCCTTCAGTGGTGTTCAGTCACTGTACACAAGATGCTCGGTGTCCAGAACAGAGACCATGTCTTTAACAGCTGCTGCAGTGTTGGTGAACTAGCAAGTCAAATGTTTATGTAAAGCATTGTGCATGCAAAATAACAAGCTTGTTTCTGTTTAACATTGAATTACAGCCAATCGAATGAAAGGAAGTCAACTGGGGAAAAACCTCCATCACCCGAACTACAATTGACAAAGTCCTCATGAGGCCTTTGAATTAAACGACTTTCTGGCCCAATCTTCAATCAATCGTAGAGATCCAGGATTAACTTGATGTGTCCTTTGCCACCTCTCTCTCAGTTTTAAGGGATTTGTGCATCTAAAATCTTAGCCATTGCTTTGGAATCTTTCAGGCGAATTTCTGGGTATGCATCAGGTAAGCTCACTATCTTTCTAATATAGCTCTATTCACCCACTCTTTTAATTACACTTGTCTTGATACAAACAGAGGATGCTGGAAATTTTCAGCAGGTCAGTCTATCCGTTGGGCAGGAGACGTTTAATGATTTATTGTCTGCTAAAGATGGTGGTGCTAATATCTTCCACAATGCAGTTTTGACAAAGACAATTGAAATATTGAATACCTACATCATAATAAAGTTGGCTGAGAAACGAAGGTAAATAATTAAAAGCTTCACAGATCGGAGGTAACTGTGCAAGAGTCATATTGAGACCTCAGCTACTGATAACGTTGCCAATGTCCAGTGTAGAAAGTTGAGGTTTCACAGGTTTGGATTGTAATTAAACATTGGAGGAGAGAGATCCAGTGAGATATTACGGAAGACTATTTAGGACAGTTAGATCACATTGGATTCAGGGCAAGCTTTGCCAGTTAGATACAAAATTGGCTTAATGGCAGGCAACAGAGAGTGGTGGTGGGGAGTTGCTTTTTTGGACTGTTCCACAGGGGTCCACTTTTGTTTATTATTTATAGAAATGGTTTGGATGAGAATATAGAAGACACGATTAGTAAGTTTATGGATGATACCAAGATTGATGGTATAGTGGACAATAAAAAAGGATATCGAAGATTACAAAGGGATCTTGATCAGTCGGGTCAATGGACTGAAGAATGGCAGATGGAGTTTCATTTGGATAAATGTGAGGTACGGTCGGTTCTGCTATAACATGTGTTTCTCCAACACAAATTGGCTATAACGTGATTGAAAAATTTAGACTATTATATGTAGAACACAAACTTTCCTTACCTGTTTTGGCTGTAATATGATTCTGACTCCATTGGTTTAAATGGTGTTGCTTTATAATTTTCTGATAACGCATGGGAACATTGTATCAGAACAGACTGTATTGCATTTTAGTAAAACAAACAAGGACAGGACTTGTACAATTTAAAGTAGGGCTTTGGGGTAGTGTTGTATTACAGAGAGACCTAGGGGGTGCAGATATATAATCCTTTGAGGTTTGCATCACAGGAGAACAGCGTGGTTAAGAAGGCATTAAACACGCTTGCCTTCATTGCTTAGTCCTTTGAGTACAGGAGTTGGGCCGTTATGTTGAGAATATACACAACATTGATGAGGACACTTCTGGAGTGCTGTGTCCAGTACTGGTTGCCCTGCTGTACGAAGGATAGTATTGAGCTGGAGAAGGTTCAGAAGAGATTTACCAGGATGTTGCCAGTAATGGAGGGTTTGAGTCATAAGGAGAGGCTGGATAGACTGGGACTGTTTTCATTGGAGCACAGGATGTTCAGGTGTAACCTTATAGAGGTTTATGTAATCATGGGAGGTATAGATAAGGTGAATGGCGGGTGTCTTTTCCCTAGGGTGGGGGATTTCAAGAATGGGAGGGCATATTTTTAAGGTGAGAGGAGGAAGATTTAAAAAGACATATGGGGCAATTTGTATGACACAGAGAGTAGTTTGTATGTGGAATGAACTTCCAGAGGAAGTGGTGGATGTGGGGACAGTTACACCATTTAAAAGACATTCGGATAAGTACATGAATAAGAAATGTTTAGAGGGATATGGGCCAAGCATAGGCGAGTGGGACTAGTATAGTTTGGGAACAAGGTTGGACCGAAGGGTCTGTTTCCATGCTGTATGGCTCTATGATGCTATATCTTGCCCAGCATTTTCTCAGATAGTCAAATGGATTGGAAAATCATTCAAGGAGGAGTAGAAATAGAAATCAGGAAACAGTAGGCCAATTATTTTTTTAATCTGTTGTTGGGAAAATGTTTGGAAGAAATAGCAGAACATTTAGAAATACATTCAAACTGAGTCAACATAGTTTTGTGAAAGACAAATCATATTTGCCAAATTTGCTCAACTTTGAGTATAAAACAAGTAAAATTTAAAATAGTAGAATTTCTTTGGACTTCCAGAGGGGTTGGATAACGTGCCACATGAAAGGTGCTTGTATTAGATAGGAGCCCAAAGCATTGTGGGTTATATGTTATCGTGGATTGCTGATTGGTTAACACAACAGAAGCCAGAGTCAGGAATAATGTGTAATGAGTTGGAAAGGAGTAACAAATGGAGTGTCACAAGGTTTAATCCTAAAATCTCAATGATCAATCTCCAATAATAGGGTCATGGAGGAGGGCGCCGAATGTAACGTTTCCAAATTTACTGATGATAGATGATGAGCATTCATGTTGTGATGAGGACATAGGAATCCGCAAGGGATATAGACAGGTTGAGTGAGTAGGCGAAAACTTGGCAGATGGCGTGTAATGCGAAATAAAATGGAGGTTATACACATTGGTAAGCAGAATGAAAAGGCACTCTACTGCTTTAGTGGAGAACGATTGCAAAAAATGCAGCCCAGAGGAATCTTGGCATTGTTGTGCATGAAATACAAAACATTAGCATGCTGGTGCAGCAAGTAATTAAGACAACAATTAGAGTTTTGTCCTTGACTGCTAGGGAACAGGGAACTCTTGTTCCACCTGTGTGGGATGTTGAGAGGGCTAGAGTACTGGTTACAGATTTGATTTGTCAACATTGGGAGCTGTTCAAACATGATTCGCTAGGTTGATTCCAGGGATTAGATTCCCGACAGTGTGGAAACAGGCCCTTCAGCCTAACCAGTCCACACCGACCCTCCGAAGAGTAACCCACCCAGACCCAATCCCCTCTGACTAATGCATCTAACACTATGGGCAATTTAGCGTGGCCAGTTCACCTGACCTGCACATCTTTGAACTGTGGGAAGAAACAGAAAGGGTTGACTAATCAAGAACAGCTAAACAGGTTCGGCTATTATTCATGAGAGTTTGGAAGAATGAAGGGTAGTCTTACTGAAACATATAAAATTCTGAGGGAGTTTGACAGGGTAGATGTTGAGAAGATGTTTCCACTAACGTGTTCATCTCAAACTAGGAGGCATGGTTACAGAATAAGGAGACACTCATTTCAAACAGAGATGTGGAAGAATTTCTTCCCCTAGAAGGGACTGATGGTCTGGAATTCTCCAGCTGCAGACAGTTGTGGAGGCGAGTTCACTGAAAGTAATTGAAGAGGAGGTCGATGGATTTTGGAATGATTGTGCAGTTGAGGACGGTCAGGAGCTGGCACAGAAGAGGAGCTGCTGCCTAGGGCATGTCAACCACTAGAGAAAGTGAGGATTGCAGATGCTGGAGATTACAGTCAACAGGGTGTTGCTGGAAAAGCACAGCCAGTCAGGCAGTATCTGAGGAGCAGGAGAGTTGACATAAGCCCTTCATCAGGAATATTAAGCACTACTTTACAGAATGGCGTTGCAGACTTAAGGGGCTGGACGGCGTATACCTGTGTTAATTCCTTTGGTTCTTATTAAATCCTTGGTGCTAAGGCAATGCCATGGATAGGAGTTGGCATGAGAGATGCATTTGAAGAGTCAAGTGGTATTTTCTCATTGCCCCTTCTGTGGCCCATTAAGAAACTAAGGACCAATTTAACTGCATTGTTGACAGTTGAGACTGTACCAGTGTAGGAAACCTTGGTTAAGGATGGTTTCCAGCCACCCTCAAGCCTAACAGCAGGACAACTGGAAAAGTGTGATAATGTTTCATAGGCAGCTCGTTTCCTCCCCTACCCTGCCTGGCAACCTAAAACAGTCGAGAGGTTCAGTGTTTGACAAACGAACAGATGTTCTGGGTTATAGGAGAGGAATTATTCAAAGGGCAGCAATTTTAATATCTGCACCTGTCAAAACAGAGCAGATTAACTAATAATTAATCACTGTCGCTCTCTATCTCCCCTCCCCACCACACTCTGAAAATCAGTGTCAGTTTAGCTCAGCAGCTTCAGTGCAGTCAGGAAGCTATTACCTCCTTGTAACCCTGACTTCATCCTCTGAGGGCTGCAGGTGCTGGAGAGTCAGAGTTGAAACGTGTGGCGCTGAAAAAAGCGCAGCAGGTCAGGCAGCATCCGAGGAGCAGGAGAGTCGACATTTCGGGCACAAGCCCGTTTTCAGGAATGTGGAGGGGTAATGGGGGTTGAGAGATAACTAGGAGGGTATGGGTGGGGCTGGGGGAAGGTAGCTGGGAAGGCGATAGGTAGATGCAGGTGGGGCGGGGGGGGTGATTGCGACAGGTCGGGTGGGAGGTTGGAGTGGATAGGTGGGAAGGACGATGGACAGGTAGGACAGGTCAAGAGGGTGGTGCTGAATTGGAGGGTTGGTTCTGGGATAAGGTGGGGGGAGGGGGGATTTGGAAACTAGTGTAAGTTCCAAATGGAATTCCAAGTTTCACTAGTTTCCAAATCTCCCCTCCCCCCACTTTATCCCAAATCCAACCCTCCAACTTGACACCACCCTCTTGATCTGTCCTACCTGTCCATCTTCCTTCTCACTATCAGCTCCAACCTCCCCACCAACCTATCACCATCACCCCTCCCCCCTCCGACCTGTACCTCCCAGCTACCTTCCCCTCAGCCCCACCCCCACTCTCCTATTTATCTCTCAGCTCCCTTCCCCTTCTCACATTCCTGATGAAGAGCTTATGCCCGAAACATCGACTCTCCTGCTCTTCGGATGCTGCCTGACCAACTGTGCTTCCAAGCACCATACTTTTTGACTTTGAGTTTGTACTCTGATTATATGAAACATAACCTGAATGTAGTGGCCAGCATCAGATTGCTGTTGTATATTCATTTATTTCCTTCATTCCGGGGCATGGAGGTGTCTCTGGCTGTTGCAGCATTTATTGCCCGTCCCTCATTGCTCTGGAGAAGGTGATGATGCGCTGCCTTCTTAAACTGTGGCTGTGGATTAATCCACAATGTCACTAAGCAGGTACTACCTGTAATCTAGAGCTGTGCAATATTTTGTATTTGAATAACAATGTCTGGGCCATCTGTTATTAGATTATTTGGAAATCAATGATATTGTGGATTTGGATCTTGAGATTCAAGTCTATTTTTATTTTAACATTATGTATTAAACATGAAAGGGCAGACAGGCCTGAGTCAGTCACCTGTTTCCTTCCCACGTGGTTAAAGATGCCCTCCAACGCATCTCGTCCACATCCCGCACCTCCGCCCTCAGACCCCACCCCTCCAACCGTAACAAGGACAAAACCCCCCTGGTGCTCACCTTCCACCCTACCAACCTTCGCATAAACCAAATCATCCGCCGACACTTCCGCCCACTCCAAACAGACCCCACCACCAGGGATACATTTACCTCCCCACCCCTTTCCACCTTCCGGAAATACCGTTCCCTCCGTGACTACCTGGTCAGGTCCATGCCCCCCTACAACCCACCCTCCCCTCCAGGCACCTTCCCCTGCCACTGCAGGAATTGCAAAACCTGCGCCCACACCACCTCCCTCACCTCTATCCAAGGCCCTAAAGGAGCCTTCCACATCCATCAAAGTTTTACCTGCACATCCACCAATATCATTTATTGCATCCTTTGCTCCCGATGCGGTCTCCTCTACATTGGGGAGACTGGACGCCTCCTAGCAGAGCGTTTTAGGGAACATCTCCGGGACACCCACACCAATCAACCACACCGCCCTGTGGCCCAACATTTCAACTCCCCCTCCCACTCTGCCGAGGACATAGAGGTCCTGGACATCCTTCACCGCCGCTCCCTCACCATCAGACGCCTGGAGGAACAACACGTCATCTTCCGCCTCGGAACACTTCAACCCCAGGGCATCAATGTGGACTTCACTCAGTTCCCCTTCCCCCACCTCACCTGAGTTCCAAACTTCCAGCTCAGCACTGTCCCCATGACCTGTCCTACCTGCCTATCTTCTTTTCCATCTATCCACTCCACCCTCTCCTCCCCGACCTATCACCTTCATCCCCACCCCCACTCATCTATTGTACTGTATGCTACTTTCTCCCCACCCCCACTCTCCTCTCACTTATCTCTCCACGCTTCAGGCTCTCTGCCTTTATTCCTGATGAAGGGCTTGTGCCTGAAACGTCAATTTTCCTGCTCCTTGGATGCTGCCTGAACTGCTGTTCAGGCAGCATCATTGTTTTTACCTGGTTAACACCATGTCCAGTTTAACTCCCATTGAGTTCCTTTCAATACAAACTTAAGTGTGGCATATAAACAAGCCACACCTGAACCTGTTTGGTGAAGTATACAATGTCCGAATACAGCCAGCATCAAAGAACCAAAGGCCTTTATTTTTTCATGCCTGTTTGTCCCATTAAGGTGTTAATGCACCTTAATCTGGCAATTCGCCACAATCATTTTCCCTTCTTCCTCAATGCAGTGAGATCGAAAATAAATTGGCACTGGACCTGTCAGAAAGTCAACCTGTTTACATAAGCAAAATACTGCACCTCCTGGAAATCTCAAACTGGTCAAGCAAAGGACTCAGGCAGAAAACATGGGCACCATTTCAAGTCGAGGTCCTTTCACCAGAACTGTAGAAATGCAGGAGATTTAAGTCACTGCAAGGGGAGAGGGGCAAGGAAGAAGATGTGTGTCTGTGATATGCTGCTGGCTGGGGGAGGTTAAACCATGGAAGATTTCAGGAGGTGGATTAGGCAGGCACTGCGAAGCAATGAAGGTTAGGTCCAAATGAGGCATAAATGGCTCCATAAAATCCATCTGAATGCGGCACAGGGGAGAAAGCTCAACCGGGAGAACAATCCCAACAACAGGAAGGGTACAGAGACCCTGGTACAAAGCTGGAGGCAGCTGGTCTGAGGTTGTTGAGGTCAATGTTGAGTTGCGAAGGCCTCAGAGTTCCGAGTGGAAACATGGTCTCATGTTGAGCTTCACTGGAGCAATGTGGCCATGTACAGAAAGGTAAAGCATACAGAGAGCAATAGAGGTTGATATCCAGTTGCATGTCTGACTCACCTTTACGGTGGCTCAGCATGGATCATTTGCTCTGTCCAAGCTTGGCAATAAGAGGCATTGCCTCCTGCAGGTTTGAGTGGGCAAGGCTAGGCTCTGAGGTGCATCAGGACATTGGCAAATCCATTTCATCAGCCCCATTTTTACCTGTACATCAGCTGTCTCCAGTCTTCATATTTATTTTACCACTGGGTGATGTTTAGAATGCCTGCCATTTCTATTTAAATCCCAGCGGTGTTCCTTTAAAAGATGATAATATGTCTGATATTCTGTTTTCCTGGCCTGGCCTTTTCCCTTCAAGTTTCTGGTGATTATGCTGACATGTCTGGACCTGGCGGTTATGGGTTCAAGCCCCCTTTAGAGCCGAGAGCAGGGAAGCCCACTAACACTCTAGCACAGTACCGAGAAGGTGCAGTATTGCCAGAGGTGCCCTTTCAGGGCCTGAAGAGAATTCTCCTCATTACACTGCCAATACCTGTTCCTCAGTCAACACCTATAAAGCAGGGTATTCAGCAATAAATCTCATTACTGTTTGTGGGGGCTTGCTGTGTTCAAATTGGCTATCGAACTTCCTTCATTATGAGAGCAAAGACCCTCCAAAATCACTTCATTAGCGATCATATGTTTTGGAGCCAAAGCCCTAACTCAAACAGAAACCATTGGAAATGGTCAGCAGGTCACTCCTGTGAAGAGAGAGAGAGAGAGAGGGAGAAGGCCAATTGATCATTGCATGACCGGACTCTTCGTTCGGGATCAAGGCCTGTTCACATCCTCCCCACCCAACTACCACCCATCCTCGCGTTCAATTCTCCTTCCAAGGTGTTGCCGTGCGCACTTTGTGTAGTCTCAAGGCAGTTTCAGATACTCACTGTGCAACAATTGCAAAAGTCAAGGACTAATTCAGATAAATGCAAGATGCTGCATTTTGGGAAAACAAATCTTCGCAGGACTTATACACTTAATGGTAGGGTCCTAGAGAGTATTGATGAACAAAGAGACCTTGGAGTGCTGGTTCATAGCTCCTTGAAAGTGGAGTCGCAGGTAGATAGGATAGTGAAGAAGGCGTTTGGTATGCTTTCCTTTATTGGTCAGAGTATTTAGGCCACTGTTGGAATATTGCGTGCAATTCTGGTCTCCTTCCTATCGGAAAGATGTTGTGAAACTTGAAAGGGTTCAGAAAAGATTTACAAGGATGTTGCCAGGGTTGGAGGATTTGAGCTATAGGGAGAGGCTGAACAGGCTGGGGCTGTTTTCCCTGGAGCATCGGAGGCTGAGGGGTGACCTTATAGAGGTTTGCAAAATTATGAAGGGCATGGATAGGATAAATAGAAAAAGTCTTTTCCCTAGGGTGGGGGAGCCCAGCACTCGAGGGCATAGGTTTAGGGTGAGAGGGGAAAGATATAAAAGGGACGTAAGAGGCAGCTTTTTCACACAGTGGTATGTGTATGGAATGAGCTGCCAGAGGATGTGGTGGAGGCTGGTACAATTGCAATATTTAAGAGGCATTTGGATGGGGAGATAAATAGGAAGGGTTTGGAGGGATATGGGCCAGGTGCTGGCAGGTGGGACTAGATTGGGTTGGGATAGTTGGTTGGCATAGACGGGTTGGACCGAAGAGTCTGTTTCCATGCTGTACATCTCTATGACCTCAAGACATCAATGGAAGATGTGCAGCTTTGAGCTGTTCACTGCCAGATTCACTGCACCCACCACACATCAGGGTGAACATGGTCTTAAGTGTGGCTTGGAGGGCAATACGCTGTGATGGAGAACATCAAGGTTTGAAGAGGAGTGGCGCAGTGTGCACTTTCTGGATGTCTATGGATGTTGGTCATGTGGACTTCCAGTGGGCATTTGATGAAGTCCTACATAAGGGACTGTTAACTAAGGTAGGAGCCCACAGGATTGAGTACAACTTGCTGATCTGGCTGGGAAATTGGGTGAGTGGCAGGCAACAGAAACTAGGGATCATGGGTAGAAACTCAAATTGACAGGATGTGACCAGTGTTAGGATTTGTGTTAGGACCATCATTATTTATTAACGACTTAGATAATGGCATAGAACGTCATATTTCCAAATTTGCAGATGACCCAAATGGATGGCATGTTAACAGTGTGCGTAAAATTACGAAGGGACACTTATAGTCTAAGTGAGTGGCAACATCTGTGGCGGATGGAGTTCAATGGAAGCAAACGTGAGGTTATCCATTTTGGATCAAGAAAGGGAGAGATTGGTGTACTTTTTAGTTGATATGAAATTAAATAGTGTGTGTGTGTGTGTGTGTGTGTGTGTTTCTACATACAGGGTAGTAGATATTTGGAAATCTCTCTTCCACAAATGGCAAAGGTATTAAGGGATATGGGCCAAAAGCAGGTATATGGAGTTAGGTCACAGATCAATGATCTCACTGAATGTTGGAACAGGTTTGAGGGGCTGAATGGCCTCCTCCTGTTCCAGTGTTCCTCTGTTTACCTGGTTTTGCAGGCGACAAAAGGATTTGGAGAGTGACATGGTGTTCACCAGACCCTGTGCTGCATATTTACAGCCTTTGAAACACACACACAGCCCTGATCTGGTCAATTTGAGATGAATAGCCTTGGATTTATCCCCACTCACCATCTCCCCCACCACATGAAAAAAATGTTCCCTCCAGGACTTGTCAGGACCTGGCTTGGATCAGTTTGAATGCCTGGCCTTCAGAAACAGCTCACAATGTGGATTGAATCACAGAAATGGTGCAGTGCAGGCAGAGAGACCATTTGGTCTATTGTGTCTGCACTGGCTCCCCACTGAGCAATGTGACTTAATGGTTTTTCCAATAACCCTTTTTAGACAGGACAAACGGAAGAGGGGGAAGGGACCCATCCCTGAGACCTCATGACATAAAGACCTGAACATAGAGGCCAAAATGACATCAACAAATATTTGTGCTTTCTCATCCTAGACAATTCTGTGTGTGGTGTCTAATCATACTGACTGTCATCCAGTTGTTACCATTTAGGGTGACACGCTGGCTCAGTGGTTAGCACTGCTGCCTCACAGCACCAGGGTCCCAGGTTCGATTCCAACCTCAGGCAAATGTCTGTGTGGAGTTTGCACATTCTCCCCGTGTTTGCGTGGGCTTCCTCCCACATTCACGAAGATGTGCAGGCCATGTTAAATTGCCCATAGTGTTAGGTACATTAGTCAGAGGGGGGTGGGTCGTCGGAGGGTCAGTGTGGACTTGTTGGGCTGAAGGGCCTGTTTCCACACTGTAGGCAGTCTAATCTAATCATATAATCCACATAAAGGAAGGAGTTGTAAACAGGTAGTGAATATCTGACTGGTTGCAGCCACTCCCTTTTCATTTCTTTGGAAATATGAGTACAGGTATCACATTTACATTGTTAAATAGCTTCATTTGACAGCACAGTCCTCACTTACGCAAGAACTGACACAATGGCTGGAGTGTTACCTCAGCCAGAATGATCAGGTTGGAGCCAATGTGCAGGGGACAGAAGATTGAGGCCCAGAATTCTAATGTCATGATGTTGCTCCCCAGTGGACAGGAAGGTACAGGCGGGCTCATCGCTGTGACATGATCTGAGTTTGTGCGGGAGGTGGCTATTCCCAATACAGTCAGGTGGCATTACAGCCTGTTGTAACTAGTGAACAGTGCACAGGAATCCTGGGACGTCACACTCCTAATCTGGGCAGAGACACCGCCTCACCACCACCTCGGGCGGCCATATTCAAAACACGTTTTGCCTCTAAGGGGTAAGAGATTGGAGAGATTCCCTCAAAAAGGAGCAGCTGTATAAAGTGTTCCTCCTGCAGGGGTAGCAGTGGGGGTGGGGGAAGGGAGGTGTGGGGTTGGTGGTGGAAGGGGGAGTTGTCTGTTAAAATGACGGAGCATGGTCCTGTAAGTGTGAAGCTGGCAGTGATCCTTGTATTAATATCCGGAGTAAGGTCTGGGCAGGCCCAGTCTGCACACAGTGCTGACTCTCACTGAGGGGACATTTGATGAACTCTCCACACTGGGTACAGGTGCCTGGAGAGCAAGGGCCCACCTGGACCTTCGACAGCCGTGACCAAACCTCACGGATACTGCGGCCTAGCCATCAGCATCAATGCCTTTCTCTGCCATCCTACAGAGGACCAGCCAGTGATCCGATAAGTGAGGGTGGTGCTGGTGGGTATGGCCGAATGTGAATGGCATGCAGAGGGACAGCAGTCCTCTGTTCAGCAGGCGTTGGTAAGGGGAAGGTTTTGCCGGGGGAGAGGTTTGGTTGGACATGAGAGGCTACAGTCCAACTGGTTGAGAGTAAACCTGGCATCGCCTGTGAAAGGGGACCGGGGGAGGGGGTTGGTAGGCAGATACAAAGGGAGGGGCATTTAGGCATCGCTCCCTCTACAGTGGAAACAGCAGTAAGAGGGTTAGCCCCTGAGGCGCAGAGTTACAGAGCCTCTGCCCAATAAATGCCCAGGAGTAGTCTTCATAGAGAGCAAAGCGTGACAGGAAACGGCGACCATTTGGCCCTTCCAGGCTGTTCTGCCATTCCATAAAATGACAGTTGGTTCTGGTTGGGGCCTCAGCTCTTCTCCCTCAGCCCTCCATAACCCTTCCCTCCCAGTGGCCCAGCATCCATTGGTGCCTGAGGGAGAGAGTTCCTCAGACACAGACTCTTGTAGGGGAAAACATTCCCTTCTGTGTCTTAAATGGGAGACCTCTAACTGTGCTCCATATTTCTACAACCCCCACCCCACCATCTACCTCATCAAATCCCATCATCTAGTTGAGTGAAGGAATGATGGCCTACATCAGTTCCGATTTCCTATGTCTCCCCGGCATCTTGAGTGTTCGAATAAGATCAACTCTCAGTTATCTAAACTCCAATTGAGTTAAGCTCCAATCTGTCAAATCTTCCTTCATACGTGAAGCTTTTCACCCAGGAATATGTTGAGTCACCGTTCTCTGATCTGTGAAGTCCGTAAGTCTATATTGTCTGCAGATGCCTGGGGATGGATGTCAGTGAAGGGACTCGAGCACTGACTTCAACCCTATTCTCCAGGCTGCTCTGAGACCCATGGAGATAACTGATGAGAATGGTGCTGAAGATCACTGTGGCACCCTAGATTTTTATCTCTTCACCGATGCACTGGGACATGTGTGGGATCTTCCATGAATTCAGCCTATTGTGCCTCGAGGTGCTGACCAAGAGTGCCAGAGTCACAGTGCACTACTGAAGTGAGCTAGACAAGCAGAGAGAGCCTGGACAGTCACCAGTGGGTTCCCCCAGAGCATGGTGCCATTGACCTTATGGATGTAGCCATCAGACTTCAATGGACCTCCCTGTGGTTTTTAATCAACAGAAAGGGCTTTAATTCCATTGAAGGACAATTGTGCTCTAACCATCAAGAGTGCCTCTTTCAGGAACGGGCGCTGTTTACGGGAAGCAGTCATAACGCCCACGGTACTCTTCAGGTCCAAGCGTCACAGTTATTCCAGTCCCCCTTTCCGTCACCCTGTTGAGTGGATCCCCGGAGACAAGGGCTGCCCATTGAAGACGTGGCAACGTGCAGCAAAGAGTGATCCTCCCACTGCAGTACAGGAGAGATATAAAGGGAAAAAGTGAGGACTGCAGATGCTGGAGTACCAGAGTTGAAGATTGTGGTACTGGAAAAACGCAGCAGGCCAGGCAGCATCCAAGGAGCAGGAGAATCGATGTTTCGGACATAAGCCCTTCTTCAGGAATGAGGCTGGTGTGCCAAGCGGGCTGAGATAAAAGGTAGGGGGGAGGGAATTTGGAGGAGGGGTGCTGGGAATATGATAGGTGGAAGGAGGTGAGGGTGATAGGCCGGAGAGGGGGTGCGGGGAGAGAGGTCAGGAAGAAGATTGCAGGTCAAGAGAGTGGTGCTGAATCCGAGGCTTGGGACTGAGATAGGGTGGGGGGAGGGGAAACGAGGAAGCTGGAGAAATCTACGTTCAGGAGAGATATAAAACCTGCCTCTCTCTCGACACAAGTGACCAGTCAAGTGGGGCTACCGAAGATGAGGTTCAGATGCCTGAAATGGTCTGGTATGAATCCCTTCAGTGTGTTCCGAGGAGGGGTCAGACATTCTGTGCAGAGCTTAGTAGATTACCAATAATGAGGGTAGCAATGATCACCACTCCATCAAGGAAAATGTGGAAGAGGCTGCTGAACATAGAAACATGGAAACTGTAAAGTGTGGAAACAGGCCCTTTGGTCCAACAAGTCTTCACCGACCCTCCAAACAGTAACCCACCCAGACCCATTCCCCTACCCTATTGTCCTATATTTATCCCTGACCAATGCACTAACCTCCACATCCCTGAACACAAGGGCAATTTGGCATGGCTAATTCACCTGACCTGCACATCTTTGGACTGTGGGAGGAAACCAGAGCACCTGGAGGAAACCAACCCAAACACGGGGAGAATGTGCAAACTCCACACAGACAGTTGCCTGAGGCTGGAATCGACCCCGGATCCCTGGTGCTGTGAGGCAGCGTGCCACCACAGTATGAGGAGATCCAAGAAGCGGGGGCAAAGGGCATTGAGGAGGCTGAGGCAATCTCCGATATACTCAGATGACCTTTCTGTGCAATAACGATGAACCCTTAGTTGCAATGGTAATTGTGTTATAAGCCTGTGAAAGAAGCAGGAAAACGGCAGTAAAGAGGAAGAAATATGAGAGAGAATAAAACGTGAGAAAAGCAGGAAAGATGGAGAGCCGGTGGTGAAAGTCAGGCAACCATAGTGTCATGGATGTGTTAAGTTTTAAAACTTTTCAAAGTATTTTCTACTAGGTCATATTGCTTCTTAAATCACTCTGATATGGCAACGGTCCAGCTCTCTGTCCTTTCTCAGAGTCCTCGAGCAGCAGAAAGACAAACACAGGAATACTGGGGGAACTCAGCAGGTCTGGCAGCATCCATAGAGAGAGAGAAACCGAGTTAATGTGATATGAGTTTTACCACCTCCTGAGAACAAATGCCGGAAATTACATCATCATTGGAAACGATGTCACCACAGGAAATGACATCGCCAACCCAAGGAAACTCAAACATATAAATAGAAAACGGGCTACACCACCAGTGCTTCATTTGGAGGCTCACTGAAGATGTTACCTAGTATGGTGACAAAGTGTCTGAGAACGAACCTTCCAGCTCAGGGAGCAAACCTACATTCCAGTGATATGATTCTCCAGAATTTGATTCCTCTCCACAGATGCTGCCAGACCTGCCGAGTTTCCCCAGTGGGTTCAGTTTTTGTTTCCGGTCTGCAGTGTTTTGCCTTCAGCAGGTCTGAAGCAGCCACATAGCTGCTGTGTTTCATCACTGTCCCCGCTAACCTGAACAAATTGGTGGGGAGAGAGCTATCTATTTGCATCCTTTAGACCGACAATGGAATGTTGCCATTGTGTGTGAGCTCCAAACCCTTTTCCATTGAGTAGCAATGAACCAGCAACATCTTTACATCAAGACCAGGGAAAACGATGACATCTCTCCCTTTTGATTTCAGACCATGACTTTACTGGAGGAAGCAGAATGAATGCTCAGTTCAGATGCCACCCTGTACTTCAGCAGTTGCCATTCCACTGGAACAGCACCGACTTGGAAAACAATGGTAGGAATTTGAAATAAAAAATCATAGCAAAACCATTGGAGGTAGATACGGATTTTGGGATATTGTTGTGGAATGCAACAGAATGATTCAGCAATTGGCTTTACACCTCCCCCTGCTGACTATTATCTCAGGTGCTGTTATTTCTGTAGCTTACATTCTGGTAATGTAAAAGAAGTCTCTGTCACACATTTTATACCAACTTATTAAAAAAATAAACCATGATGTGCCTCAGAGAATTTTCCAAAAGAACACATCCCTTAACTTCACAAACCCCACATCTTTCAATCGCACTCTGTGTCACAACACATCCAAATGATTATTCAAGCCCTTTATGTCTGCTGACATATTTCCTTTTTATCTTGCAATGATGAGTACATCAGGATAAATCAAGTCAAAGATAAGATCTACTATTGATACACCAAAGCATATGAATAACGAGCCAAATATACAACTGTTGACAGAACTGCCTGTATGAGTCCAGTGTGTAGTGCTGGAAAAGCACAGCAGGTCAGGCAGCATCTGAGGAGCAGGAGAATCGATGTTTCAGGCATAAGCCCTTCATCAGGAATTCTGATGAAGGGCTAATGTCCAAAATGTCGATTTTCCTGCTCCTCGGATACTGCCTGACCTGCTGTGCTTTTCCAGCACTGCACTCTCGTCTCTGATCTCCAGCATCTGCAGTCCTCACTTATTCCTGAATTGTGCATATGCCTATTTTTGAAAGACTCGTAACAATGTTTCTGTTTGAAAGAAATTACTGATCATAGAGTTAAAAGTAAAGTCGCCATAGTCCCACTCTCTCATTAGAGATAGTTGAGTGATGGTGGTTTAACCTGAGGGCCCCCACACCTCAGGTGAGGGGAGAGGATGTGAAGGAGAGTCCTTCATGGTAATCTCAGCTAGTGATTAGATTAGATTAGTTACAGTGTGGAAACAGGCCCTTCGGCCCAACAAGTCCACACCGACCCTCCAAACAGCAACCCATCCAGACCCATTCCCCTACATTTACCCCTTCACCTAACACTACGGGCAATTTAACACGGCCAATTCACCTGACCTGCACATCTCTGGACTGTGGGAGGAAACCGGAACACCCGGAGGAAACCCACGCAGACACGGGGAGAATGTGCAAACTCCACACAGACAGTTGCCTGAAGTGGGGATTGAACCCAGGTCTTTGGCACTGTGAGGCAACAGTGCTAACCACTATGAAGTGTGGAAATTTAACCGATAGTGTTAGTATTACTCTGCATCAGAGACCAACCATCCAACCAACTGAGCTAACTGTCACCCTTAAGAATGAGGAGTGGTCTAAGGTCTAATCTAATAGCTTCTAAACTGTTAGACTGCTGACTGTCTGAGGTGAGTGAATCCATCTGCACTTTGAAAGATTTTCAATATTAACAAACACATATGTTCGAAATTATATTCGGTATTTTGAAAAGGTTAATCTGCACCATTTCCAAAGTGTAAAGGGCCACAGTTTTGAAGCCACTCATTTATCTGGAGAGGGGACGTAGAGAGAATTAAAATCGTCCAACTCCCGAGGGGGTGACTATGTCGAAGGTTGAAAGGTCACCTCCCAATGACACTGTTATCATTAGGGTACGTCTGCTGGAAAGGCCACCCTTAGATAGACATGAAGAACCATGTATATTCACCAGTGACCAAAAGCAACAACTGGTGTCCGAGATGGGGCTGCTGGAAGATTCTGAGGAAATAGTTTCAGCTGGAGATTGTGTGTATCCAGGATTCGGGAATTCCCAGATAACCCTGCTGCTACATGTACTTAGGGGTTAAAATCCTCTTTGTTTCATTCAGTTATAGAGTCATAAAGCTGTACAGCACGGAAACAGGCTCTTCGGTCCAACTTTTCCATGCTGACCAGATATCCTAAATGATGCCAGCATTTGGCCCATATCCTCTAAATGTTTCCTCTTCATATGCCCAATAATTGTAACAGCTCCAACATTTCCTCTGGCAGCTTGTTCCATACATGCACCATCCTCAGCATGAAAAAGTTGCCGCTTAGATCCCTTTTAAATCTTTCCCCTCACAACTTAAACCTATGTCTTTTAGTTTTGGACATCCCCACTCTGGGGAAAAGACCTTGGCTATTCACCCTGTCCGTGCCCCTCATGATTTTATAAGTCTCTATAAGATCACCCTTCAGCCTCTGATGTTCCAGGGAAAATGGCCGCAGCCTGTTCAGCCCCTCCCTGTCGCTCAAACCCTCCAATCCAGTTGGTGGAGTGAATCTGGAATGCTAGTGTAAAGTGGTGATTTCTTTTTCCAACGATATTTCTAATTTGCTGCCCGGCTAGAATATTAACACAAGGGTGTCCTCTCATATTAAGACTTTGTTTTATAATTTAGCACATGTTGGGTTGATATTTAAGTGCTGTAAAAGGAGCCCAATTTGCAGTTCCCTCTCCCCCTCAGACTCTCATGACATCACAGGCACCACTGTGCACTCTGTTATCTTTCAGGACAGAAAGAAGGCAGTGTAATTTTACAAGCTTCTCCCCCACATCCTGATTTGGAAACATAAGGCACTTCCCTCACTACTGCCATGTCAAAATGTATCCTGACACACTGTGGCACTCCACATCATGTCAACTATAGTGGTCCAGGAATGTGGCTCACCAACATGGTGAGGCACAGGGCGGCACGCTGGCTCAGTGGTTAGCACTGCTGCCTCACAGCACCAGGGACCCGGGTTCAATTCCCGCCACAGGCAACTGTCTGTGTGGAGTTTGCACATCCTCCCCGTGTCTGTGTGGGTTTCCTCTGGGTGCTCTGGTTTCCTCCCACAGTCCAAAGATGTGCAGGTCAGGTGAACTGGTCACGCTAAATTGCCCACAATATTCAGGATTGTATAGGTTAGTTGCATTAGTCAGGGGAAATGTAGAGTAATAGGGTGGGGGAATGGGTCTGGGTGGGTTCCTCTTCAGAGGGTCAGTGTGGACTTGTTGGGCCGAAGGGTCTGTTTATACACAGTAGGGATTCTATGATTCACTTCCAAGGTAATTAGGGAGAGGAAACAAAGACTGAGTGTCCCACCACTATCCCATGGGATGGTATAATTAAAAACACTGTTGCTCTTTGTTAAATAGTGCCCTGGAATCTTCAACATTTCCCTAAGATAGCCTCAGGTTATCATTGCATCATCAACACGGCCTGTGTGACAGATAGCATCCCTCAGTACTGCAATGCAGCATTAGCCTGGATATTGTGGACTGTGACTTAGTCCTACACCTGGCAGATTCAGATGTGACAGCACTCCCAGTGAGCCAAGACTAAAACCAATACATTTAGCTATTCGTCATTTGCCAGAATGGGACTTGAGCAATACTGAAAAAAAGAGGTTCATCATGCACTCATCAGGACAATTTGCAAGAAATACCAAGAATTGTGTTTCCACAGGTATTTCTGCTGAACAGCCCTGAAGGCTGCAAAAGGAAAGATTTCAACAAATATACCTTTTTTCACACATGACTTGGAGGTGCCGGTGTTGGACTGGTGTGTATAAAGTTAAAAATCACACAACACCAGGTTATAGTCCAGGTTTTTACATAATCCAAATAAAGGTGGAACACTCATATACTAATTGTGGATCTCCCAAAACCACTCCTTTCCTTATCAATTGATCTTATAAAGCCTATTACTGATTTTTCAGAAACATTTTAATTTCAGTACTAAAGACTGATGAATATGCATGTGGGGGGTGGAGGAGGGGGGTGTACAGGGTGTGCTGTGGTAGTTGAGGTGGGGGGGGACGGGGGGGGATGTTGCTTTCAGGAGATTGTACTCGCACAGAAGAAAATCCTGCTCATTTCATCTGCTCTCCAAATAAACTGCAGGGAGGACCTCAGAAACTGTGTCAGGACTCAGCATTCAAAATCAAAATTCCTTTCAGTACAACAATCACAGAAGCAAACAAAAGGAATGTTGATAAAATGGACCCTTAATCTACCTCAGTGAATATTCTCCATTTCTTCCCTCTTTTCAGCAATCCCTGTGCTGAGGTTTTAAAGCATTTCCGAGGTTTTTTTTTTCAAATTTTCATGGGATTTGGGTATTGCACACAGGGATTTGTTGTTCTTCCTTAATTGTCCTTCAACCGAGATGCTTACTACGCCATTTCAAAGTCAACCACAATTGCTGTGGGTGTGGAAGTCACACGTAGGCCAGACCAGGTAAAAACAACAGATTTCCTCCCCTAAAGGGCATTAATCAAAACAACTTTTATATATAGCAATCAATGACAGTTGCCTGCGTGACCATTGCTAACTTTCAATTCCACATATGGTTCATTGCATTTGTGGCCTCAGTGGGATTTGAACACATGACCTGAGAGCATTAGCCTGTGTCTCTGGATTACTAATCCAGTAACGTTACCACAACACCAATACCGCCTCCACAGTAAATAACTGGCAGATGCTTGCTTTGACCACAATGCCTTATTGTGGTGTTGAGGGAGAAAGGAAAATGTCAGTATTCACTCATGGAGTGAGGAAGGAAGACTCACTTTCACCTCCTTGTGTTTTATATCCAACCAAGTTTGTTTTGAAGTGTATTCACACTTGCTGAGCACAGATTAGCTTCCGCGTATCTTCCATTCCAAGTTCTCATACATTTGCGATAACAAGTCATTTGTTTTTAATAACATCAACTCACGGATTGATCCTCACCAAAACATCAGCTCTAACTCCACCACTTTTCAAGTTAATACCATAGGATCTTTACACGCACCCTAGCAGGAAGACAGGACCTCAACTTAATAGCTCACCTGAAAGACAGTGCAGCAACGGAGTCAATTTAAAAGTTGTCCTTCGGTCCCTGACGTGGGACTTGAATCCACTGCCTTCATACCCTGAGGTGAAGTTTGCTCCACTCTGAACCATGACTGACATAACCTTAGGAAGGACATTGGGCAGGGCCCAGTTGGGTCACGGTACTGACATCTGAAGCCCAGAGGTGGCGATGCCTGTTATAAATCCCCCCCCCTCACCGTAGGTGGTAAACTCTGAGGTAATTCAGGACGAGAGCATGGCCCCAAGATGCCATGTTTCCAAATGGAGAACTCACGGCGATGGTGAGGCAGACGGGGAGGGGGTGCTGATGGGGCAGGCATGGCACCTCAAAATGGAGGCACCCTTTGCTGAGCTGAGAGAAACTTGGTGAGTTTTGAGAAGATTTGTAGCTGAGGTTGTGGTTCTGGATGTAGGTTTGCTCATTGAGCTGAGAGAAACCCCAACTAAAAACGGGCTCTGCCATAGCTGCTGGGCTGGCCCTA
The DNA here is from genome assembly GCF_020745735.1 of Hemiscyllium ocellatum. Lineage (NCBI taxonomy): Eukaryota > Metazoa > Chordata > Chondrichthyes > Orectolobiformes > Hemiscylliidae > Hemiscyllium > Hemiscyllium ocellatum. The sequence goes on from NC_083418.1 coordinate 17,288,412, forward strand.
TTGGGGGGCATCCCTGTGATTGTGGCCATCCCATTCAACCTAACACCCACGTCCAAAGATGGTGGATTGGCCATGCTAAATTGCCCTGCAGTATCCAGTGATGTGCAGGCTAAGTGGATTCATCATGGGAAATGTTCTGGGGGTAAGACAGGGGAATGGGTCTGGATGGGATGCCCTTCGGAGAGTCGGTGCAGACTCGATGGGCCAGATGTACCTGCACTGTGGGGATTCTATGACATTCCAGTTGGAATGAGTGAGAAGTGGCATCACTGGCCCCTCTTGACATCTAGCTTGGGAGGCCCCAACAGGTAAGGACCAGGCTGCTGCCTCTACAGAAGATCCTAATGGTGCCATCACATTTACCCCAGCTGGTGCCCCCTCCCCATCACCTAAGCTGTTAATGTGAAGGTGGCCCCAGCTTCAGTGGGATGGTTTGCAGATTAAAATGGACCAGTCTTGGTCCTTTCGAATATTGCCCTGGGCTCAGTCTTCCAGCACTGGGGAATTTCAGACTCTGCTGGTATTATATCTTTGTGACATTCACCATGTGTTTGTACCCTCCAGCTTCAAGCGGCTACAGTGGAAGCTCCTGGCATCTGACTCACCCCCAGCTCTGGTCCAAGTACCAAGTGTGGGAGTGGCTCCAACACACACTGGATGCCAACCAGTTGGACGGCAATTGTATTCACTTTCAAGACTTCAACCTAACGGGTGAGCAGTTGTGTTCCATGTCTCTGGAGCACTTTAACCAAGTGGCTGGACCTCTGGGCCCACTTCTCTTTGCCAGCCTTGGGAACCTAAAGTGGAGCAGCAAGTGCCTGCACTCACCTGGACAGCCACTGGTGGCAGAGCAGAGAGGCAAGTATCATTGTGTCAAGCTACATTTCCATATTTCACATACTTAACTCCAGTCAAATCTTTCATATTTTCCAGCCTCAGGATATTCCAATGTATTTAGCAGTCAATGGAGTACTTTTCAGATCACAGACTTGTACAGCACAGAAACAGACCCTTCGGTCCCACCTGTGCTGACCAGATATCCTAACCCAATCTAGTCCCATTTGCCAGCACTTGGCCTATATCCCTCTAAACCCTTCCCATTCGTATACCCATCCAGATGCCTTTTAAATGGTGTAAGTGTACCAGCCTCCACCACTTCCTCAGGCAGCTCATTCCCTACCCGCACCACCCTCTGTGTGAAAAGGTTGCCCCTCAGGTCCTTTTTAAATCTTTCCCCTCTCATCTTAAACTTATGCCCTCTAGTTTTGGACTCCCCTATCCTGAGAAAAAGACCTTGTCTCTTTAACATACCCATGCCCCTCATGGTTTTATAAATCTCTGTAAATTCACTCCTCAGACTCCAAAAATTAGAGAAAATAACCCTAGTTTATTACGCCTCTCCTTATAGCTCAAACTTTCCAGTCCCGGCAACATCTTTGTAAATGTTTTCTGAACAGTCTTAAGTTTAATGATATCCTTTCTCTAGCAGGGAGACCAGAATTCCAACAGTGGCCTAACCAATGTCCTGTACAGCTGCAACATGTACTCAATGCTTTGCTCAGTAAAGGAAAGCATACAAACACCTTCTTCACTATCCTATCTACCTGCGACTCCACTTTCAAGGAGTTATGAACCTGCACTCCCAGGTCTCTTTATTCAGCAACACTCCCCAGGACCTTACCATTAAGTGTATAAGTCCTGCTAAGATTTGCCTTTCCAAAATGTAGCACCTCGCATTTATCTAAATGAAACTCCAGTCTATCAGCCCATCTGATCAAGATCCCGTTGTACTCTGAGGTATCTTTATTCACTGTCCACTACAGCACAGTGCAATGTTGAAAAACAAGAAGCCAACGTAAGCATAGGGGTGTCCTACAGACGGCAGTGTAATGATGACTAGGGAAAACTGGATTAGTTGGGGGAGAAAACAGAACTTTGTGGCCCTTCTTCAAAATAACGTTAGGTACACCCACGTGACGGATCTAATGTTGTGTTTGAAAGACACTCCTCTAGCAGTCCCACACTCTCTTAATCATGTCCTAAAGTCAGTCTCGGGTTTGTGTTCAAACTTGTTAAGTACTTGTACGAGCCCACAGATTCCTGGGCTACCAAGTATCCAAAGCTGGCTGTGAATGGAAAGCTGACTTGTCATTCAGGCCTTCCAGTCATTTGTCCCTCATCACAATGCTCAATCCTTTCATTAATTTACTGCACATTTCTAAAGAGAAGAATACTTCTGATGGGGTTACGTACAGGTGGAGGATGGTCCGCTTTACTATTTTCAAACCTGTTCTTGGGGAGGCAGGGGAAAGGACAGGGTGGAAACTGCATCCCCTCCCCCACCCCACCCCCAACGCACTCAAACAGCAAGACTCACTGGGAGCTCCTCACTCATCCATGAGGCAAACTCCTGAAGAAATGACCTGATAGAATCTGTAGGAATTCAACCGCACTGTCAGTCAGAAGGAAGTGATCTGTATTCAGAGGCGAAGAGAATGACTAGAGCAGGCCATTTAGCCAGCGATGGCATTTTTCTTTCCATGAGCAACATACTCTAAACACCCATGGTTAGTCACGCCTGGTGAGTTTCTAAGTATAAAATATGTAAAGCTTGACCTATTAATTACCATCCCCTTGTCAGATAAGGTTGTAGTTGGCGCCAGATCTAATAATAAGTGACGCGCTTGGATAATTAATGTCTGAGATGCTCGTTTTCCCTGCACATTTCAAATAATCATTAGGTGGTCCTGAGGAGGGGTGAGAGTGATGTGGCATCTCACGGACAGAACTGAACCAATCTGGGTCGGGTATTGATCTTGTTTCGGTACCGAATGTGGAGGATTTTCGCACAAAGATATTGAACACTGCCCCTCCTCAAAACATTTGATCACAGACATTTTAACACAAGACCAAATAATGTTCGGCTTGTTCTAACATTTTGGACCAATCAATGTCAAGATATTTGTCAACATCCAAGAAGTAAAAGGAACTGACTTCTTTACTTTATCTTTAGGTGTATTTCTCAATGGCATGCTGTTCCCAGTCAATGGTACGGTCAAATCGCAAGCAATTGGTAAGCACCTGAGCTATCATCTATCTCAATCTAATGGTGTCGACACCAAATAAAACCATCCACAGACAGACAAACAAACACACACACACACACACACACACACATACAAACTAAATTCCCCAATCCGTATGTGCTACACTTCAGAATCTGTATATTGCTAACCCTAGGATCAAATACAACCTTACCGGAAAATCACACCTCGTATTTCAAAATAACCGCCTCACCGGTACAAGACAAATCCTCAATTCAAATGCAAGATCCTGTGGAATTTACATACAATAACCAACTCAATATGTACGCCACGATCCTCCCAAGTTTCTGAATACTCGTGCCTGCAGGACAAATTTCAACCTGCCACTTGCTTGACCCCAACTACAAGCTGCAGCAAAGAATGACAGCTTCACCGAGGGAACCAGCTCCCTTTTATTCCAACACAATAATCTCCCCAACCGAAATAAAGCAATCATCTCCCTCAACTGGAACAACAGCATCCTGATCCTTACACTGATCCAAAGACCTTGATCAGATGGGTCAATGAGCCGAGGAGTGGCAGATGGTGTTTAATTCAGATAAATACAAGGTGCTGCATTTTGGAAAAGCAAACCAGGGCAGATTTATACACTTAATGCGAAGGTCCTGGGAAGTGTTGCTGAACAAAGTGACCTTGGAGTGCAGATTCATAGTTCCTTGAAAGTAGAGTCGCAGGTAGATAGAATAGTGAAGAGGACATTTGGTATGCTTTCCTTTATTGGTCAGAGTATTGAGTACAGGAGTTGGGAGGTCATGTTGCAGCTGTACAGACATTGATTAGGCCAACTTTAGAATACTGCATGCAATTCTGGTCTCCCTGCTATAGGAAGGATGGTGTGAAACTTGAAAGGGTTTGGAAGAGGTTTACATGAATATGTATGCAAGTTAGGTCACTGAGCTGGAACATTTATTTTCAGCCATTTTGTCACCATAAAGGTAACATCATCATAGAGAGTCTCTGGTGAAGTGCTGGTGATATGTCCCAACTCTATTGATAGGTCTTGGTTTCTTAAGATGGGTGATGTCATTTCCAGTTCTTTTTTACAAGGAAAGATAGATGGGATCTGAATTGACGTATTTATTGATGGAGTTCTGGTTAGAATGACATGCCTCTGGGAATTCTCGTGCGTGTCTTTGTTTTGCCTGTCCTAGGATGTGTGCGTTGTCCCAGCCAAAGTGATGTCCTTCTTTGTCTGTATGTATGGAAACTAGTGATAGCGGGTTGTGTCTTTTGGTGGCCAGTTGGTGTTCATGTAACCTGGTTGCAAGTTGCCTGCTTGTTTGTCCGATGTCGTGTTTTTTACAATTTGTGCATGGTATGTTTTAAATGACGTTGGTTTTGCTGGTGGTATCTAATGGATCCTTTAGGTTCATTAGTCGCTGTTTAAGTGTGTTGGTAGGTTTGTGGACTACCATGATGCCAAGGGGTCTGAGCAGTGTAGAGATCATTTCTGATATATCTTTGATGTGAGGTAATGTGCCTATAGCTTTCGGTTGCGTTGTGTCTGCTTGTTTGGGTTTGTTTCTGCTAAATCGGCAGATTGTGTTTACTGGTACCCGTTTTTTTTGAAAATGTTGTATAGATATTTTTCTTCTGCTGTTTGTAGTTCATGGGTGCTGCAGTGTGATGTAGCTTGTTGAAATAATATCTTGAGGCAGCTCCATTTCCGGGTGCTGAAATGATTGCTTCTATCCATTAGATTCTACCAGCAAAACTAACATTGGACAAATTAGCAGGAAACTTGCCACCAGGTTACATGAACACCAACTGGCCACCAAAAGACAGGCCCACTCTCACTAGTTTTCATGTATACAGACAAAGAAGGAACCACTTTGATGGGACAATACACACATCCTAGGACAGGCGAAACAAAGACATGCATGAGAATTCTTACATGCATGGCATTCTAACCCGAAATCTATCAATAAACACATCAACTTAGATCCTATCTACCTTCCCTAGAAAAACGAAACCGGAAATGACATCACCCATCTTAAGAAACCAAGACCTATAGATAGAGAGGCGGGACTTACCACCAGCACTTTACCGGAGGCTTTCATTGATGATTTTTTTTTATTGGATTAGTAGGGAAACAGGCCCTTCAGCCCCACAAGTCCACACCGGCCCTCCGAAGGAGGGGCCCAATCCCCTACTTTACCCCTTCACCTAACACTACGGGCAATTTAGCCTGGCCAATTCACCTCACCTGCACATCTTTGGACTGTGGGAGGAAACCGGAACGTCCGGAGGAAACCCACGCAGACACGGGGAGAATGTGCAAACTCCACACAGACAGTTGCCTGAGGCGGGAATTGAACCCGGGTCTCTGGCACTGTAAAGCAGCAGTGCTAACCACTGTGATACCGTGCCGCCCTATCTTACCTAGTATGGTGACGAAACATCTGAAAACAAACCTTCCAGCTCAGCGAGCTAACTTACATACTAATCATCAACCTGAACTACAAATCTTCACAAAGATTTACAAGGACATTGTCAGGGTTGGAGGGTTTGAGCTATAGAGAGAGGTTGAATCAGCTGGGGCTATTTTCCCTGGAGCATTGAAGACTGAGGGGTGACCTTATAGAGGTTTATAAAATCATGAGGGGCACGATAGGGTAAATAGACAAGGTCTTTTCCCTGTGGTGGGGTGTCCAAAACTAGGGGGCATAGGTTAAAGGTGAGATGGAAAAGAGTTAAATGGGATGTAATGACAATCTTGTCATGCACAGGGTGGTACATGTATGGAATGAGTTGCCAGAGGAAGTGTTGGAGGCTGGTACAACACTTAAAAAGCATCTGGATAGGTTTATGAATAGGAAGGGTTTAGAAGGATATGGGTCAAGTTTGGGCAAATGGGATTAGATTAATTTAGGATATCTGGTCAGCATGGACATGTTGGACCGAAGGGTCTGCTTCCATGTTGTACAGCTCTATGACTCTAAAACCTCTCACTCATCTAGGCAGAGCTATCTCACCGTTTATAAACAGTGCCATCTTCTCAAGAGCACCAGTTGACAGCAAACAGTTCCAAGGTCCAACCTGAACCCAGGCGTCTAAATCAAAGTCTGCTCAAAAAAGTTTCTGAAATCTATCTATCTCCTTTGCTGTTTAACAATCAGAAATGTCCAGGATTACAGATGTAATGTTTACTATTTAATTAATCAGACACTCTCCTTCCCTGGCTCATTTCTTTTGTGAATTCTCTGATTGGAAAGTTGACAACAATGACATTAACGTGGAAGTTTTTTCTGAGAAATATGAACCATCTCATCATTAATCATCAGCTGGAACCTTGTGACTGGCATCTGACATTAAACATCAGCGCCTGTCTGAGTTCACTGACTATTGTCACGCACAGAGGTTCCCCAACCAATGCAGGAAAAGGGTATACTATACGAGATTTTGTAGTGAGTCAGTTATAAGTAATGATCTTAAGTATAAGGAACTACTTTTGTAACACTGATCACAACAGACTTTGGTGTTAAGTTTGAAGAGGAGAAGCTGAATCCTTAACTTCAGTGGAATAACAGCCAGAGATTGATAACAGTCAACTGGCGAAAACTAACTAAACCAAGTACAAACAAGGAGTGGAAAATTTTCAAAGCAAAATTACTCCAGGAACAGTATATATCTCAGAGGATAAATGTTCTGCTGAGCTAATGAAGTAACTGCAATGGACGTGGTGAAACCTGATATAAAAGTGAAGGAAAGAACATGTTAAAGGGAGCCAGGTGGGAATGACAGAGAGGGAGAGGGAGAGAGTTTAGAAATGGCTGAGGGGAGTGAGGGAGAGAATGGCATGGAGTGAGAGGGCGACTGGGAGGGGTGAAACCGGAAGGAGATTTGAGATATCTCAGTGATAACTTGGTGTCCACATACTGAAGTATTCAAGTTGCAGTGAAAATGGAGCCCTGTATAGTTTGGTACATTCCTCCTGCCCTTTCAATTCCACACTGGATTTGCCTTCCTCTATATGTGTTAAAGATGGGTTACAACTTGGTTTTGAAAGTGGCACCCAAGGCAATACATTACTTAGCAATGTGATTTTCTCCAACATAAGACATTGCTCCAGTTTAGAATGCAGTGTAACACAGTTCAAAGAGGGGTGTGTGTGTGTGTGTGTGTGTGTGTGTGTGTCCTGCTGTGAATATTTGACTAAGCTGGATTATATTGAAGATGAACAGATACTCGCATGGCATCTCATTTTACACAATAATGAAAAAAAAACTGCGTGCAGGTATGGTGTCAAAAAAACAAAAACACTGGCTCCCAAAATTAAACTGTCTCCTCATCAAACATCTTTATATTTTGGGGTGTTTTTCAGATTTGTCAACTGTCAACAATGCATGGAAGGAAGACGAATATTTGTTTCAAAATAAATATGGAAGTATGGCTTTAACTTATTATTTGGTGCACAATTGTATCACCCGCGACTTGGCGAGCAGACTGAGATCCTGTATGACTCACTTTGTTTTCAGATTCCATTGATAATGAAGAGGTGGGAAGAAAGGAGGCTGCAGTGAAATCTGATCCTGAGGAAGCCCCAGGTAATAGCGCTTTGACAGGCTCGTTTGTTTGTTCTGATCCTGTGGTGGAGGGGGCGAGGTCTGGCTGGTTATAGTTTAAGGATCTACCTTAAATGGTTGACACCAATGAACAACCCAAAATCGTCAGGCCCGATGTGGCTAGGTGTAGGAATACAGTGGGGAGTCAGCCATTGCTAGAGACCATGGGGAATGAGCCCTGGTACGAAGGAAGTGTTGAGTCTCGAGCAGGTGTTGCTGTGGACCCAGTTCTGCTCCTCAAATTACAGCTTTCTGGGCTGCTGCTCGTCATTCAGAAGTTTCTCCATCACTGGGTGGGTCCCATCTTAAACCACCATGAAGGCCTTTTCAATTAGGCCTGGGTTTTCTTGCACTGGGAGATGCTGCCAACTTTCAACTCCCTGAGGAGAAGATGTCACTGGGCATCAAACTCTACAATCATTATTTGTGATAGTGGGGCCAGTTAACCGTGTTGTCAATTTGGAAAGTAATTAAAGACCGCGCAAACGCCCAACTTGACCGTGCTGCAATCATTCTTTAGATTCTCAAGATGTGAAACGATGTGTCCGGTCCCACAGGTCAAGTGGATGCAAGCGCAGTAAGTAGACATCAACAATTAAACCATTCTTCCTGTTGAAATGTCCTGCTGTCAAAATGTTGAATAGGGTCCTCAGATAATGATGGGGGATACCTGCGACGGGGGTGGGGAGCATTCTCCTGTTATCTCGGACACTCCTTGCAGGGAGTTCAACATTAGTCCTGGCACCAATTTGCTCAGGGAGTGGCTGGGAGGGGGTCAGGGAGGATGAGGTCAGCTCAGGAACAGTCATGTCAGGAGGCCATGTTCTCTCCATCTGGCCAGAGCAGCAACATTTCAACCTCATTTAAGGTGGAGATCAGGGGATTTTGTTTTCATCCCTCAGTGACGGTGTAACCTGTTTATAATGGAGCTGGTCAGTTACAGTAACTGTTTATAATGGAGCCGGTCAGTTACAGTAACTGTTTATAATGGAGCTGGTCAGTGATGGTGTAATCTTTTTATAATAGAGTTGGTCAGTTACAATATAACCTGTTATAATGGAGCTGGTTAGTGACGATGTAACTTGTTTATAATGGAGCTGGAGTAGAGTGGTGCTGGAAAAGCACAGCAGTTCAGGCAGCATCCAAGGAACAGCTGGTCAGTGACGGTGTAACCTGTTTACAATGGAGCTGGTCAGTGACAGTGTACCTTGCTAATACTGGAGTTGGTCAGTGACGGTGTAACTGGTTATAATGGATCTGGTCAGTGACGGTGTAACGTGTTTGTAATGGAGCTGGTCAGTGACGGTGTAACCTGTTTGTAATGGAGCTGGTCAGTGACGGTGTAACTGGTTAATAATGTAGCTATCCCTTTTTTGTAACCTTATGGTCCTCTTAATTTTGTGCCAATCAATCCTTTCTTGAATCAGAAATGTGTGACTGTAATGTATGTCGAACCGGTGTTGAATTAACTCTGCCTCACTCATCATGTTTCCCCCAAGACACTGATGTTGAACCTGCACTGCAGGTGTTGAGTTACAGATAGCTTTTTTTAAAGTAGCAGAGATAAAGGTGTGTTTACTCTATATTACGCCTTTTGTGATCTCAAGTTGTTCAAAAGAATTTTGCTGTCAATTAAATGTTTTATTTTGACTCGTAGTCACTGTTGTAAAAGCATTAAGTTGACACAGTTACACCCTATTGCCATTAGCTGCACTTCTGTGAGGAACAAGGCTTTATAGTCTGTATTTTATCTGTAGAAGTAAGATTACTTTCTATCATCACACTTCAGTTTGTTGACTTGGAGAGATCTATATCTGAATTGCCTTGCCACCCAGTTCTCCTGCTGTACCCTTCGCTTCCCCACCCCCATGCTTGATTCAACAAGGAAGAATGTTTATAAGACTCTCTCAGACATTTGCAGCATCTCTTTTATTTGAGTTTTTTTCCCAGCCTTGACCTGTCTTCAGTTCACCTCCACCTGGTTCAGTTTTCAGTTGGCTATTTTCCAGCTGCATTCTCCCAGACACTTGCTGGAATGTCCAACAGTTTCCTACATCTCTGAGGGGTGCAGTGTCAAGTTAAGGTGGGATTCATGCTATTGTCCCTATCAACCATATTAAAGTTGGCTAAGTCTGTGGTACAGTGGTTAGCACTGCTGCCTTGCAGCACCAGAGACCCGGGTTCAATTCCGGCCTCAGGCGACTAACTGTGTGGAGTTTGCACATTCTCCCCCGTGTCTGTGTGGGTTTCCTCCGGGTGCTCCGGTTTCCACCCACACTGCAAAAAATGTGCAGGTTAGGTGAATTGCTAAATTGCTCGTAGTGTTAGGTGCAGGGGAATGGGTCTGGGTGGGTGGCGGGTCGGTGTGGACTTGTTGGGCCGAAGGGCCTGTTTCCACACTGTAAGTAATCTAAAAATAAACTTCAGGGAGCACCACTGAGTGAACACCACTGGTTTTGCGAGCTCTGTTTACACCCAATTCCAGGGCTTTTCTTCACATACTGGCTTGCCTCTGACGTTCCAATCTCTCTAACTATGAGATTATTCAAAACACTGACTCCCATTTCATAGCTTGCATTCCAAAACACCCCACTCATCTCTATCTGCTCCCTGTCTTAGCACCTCGCAATCTCTGCAAACTCCTCCACCTTCCAAAATGACTGTTTTCTCCAATTGTGTCTCTTTCTGCCCTAATTTGAATCACTCGCTTTGATGGCTTTGATACCAGCTATCAATGCCCCAAATTCTTTAATTCTCTCTCCAAACCTCTCTATCCATCATTAAGACTCTCTTTAAAACTCATCTTACACTTAGACTTAGACTTACAGTGTGGAAACAGGCCCTTCGGCCCAACAAGTCCACACCGACCCGCCGAAGCGCAACCCACCCATACCCCTACATTTACCCCTTACCTAACACTACGGGCAATTTAGCTTGGCCAATTCACCTGACCCGCACATCTTTGTGACTGTGGGAGGAAACCGGAGCACCCGGAGGAAACCCACGCAGACACGGGGAGAACGTGCAAACTCCACACAGTCAGTCGCCTGAGTCGGGAATTGAACCCGGGTCTACAGGCGCTGTGAGACAGCAGTGCTAACCACTGTGCCAACGTGCCGCCCAAATCTCTGTGACCCTTGATCATCAACCTTAATAGCACATTAAGGGGTTCATTATAAAATGTTATTTTAAACCAGTGAGTAAAAAGTGGGGTCTGCAGATGCTGGAGATCAGAGCTGAATATGTGTTGCTGGTTAAAGCACAGCAGGTCAGGCAGCATCCAAGGAACAGGACCCCACCACCAGGGATATATTTCCCTCCCCTCCCCTATCAGCGATCCTCAAAGACCACTCCCTTCGTGACTACCTCATCTGGTCCACACCCCCCACCAACCCAACCTCCACTCCCGGCACCTTCCCCTGCAACCGCAGGAAATGTAAAACTTGCGCCCATACCTCCTCCCTTACTTCTCTCCAAGGCCCCAAGGGATCCTTCCATATCTGCCACAAATTCACCTGCACCTCCACACACATCATCTATTGCATCCGCTGCACCCGATGTGGCCTCTTCTATATTGGGGAGACGGGCCGCCTACTTGCAGAACGCTTCAGGGAACACCTCTGGGACGCCCGGACCAACCAACCCAACCACCCCATGGCTCAACACTTTAACTCCCCCTCCCACTCCACCGAAGACATGCAGGTCCTTGGACTCCTCCATCGCCAGAACATAACAAACACGATGGTTGGAGGAAGAGCGCCTCATCTTCCGCCTGGGAACCCTCCAACCACAAGGGATGAACTCAGATTTCTCCAGTTTCCTCATTTCCCCTCCCCCCACCTTGTCTCAGTCGATTCCCTCGAACTCAGCACCGCCCTCCTAACCTGCAATCCTCTTCCTGACCTCTCCGTCCCACCCCACTCCGGCCTATCACTCTCACCTTGACCTCCTTCCACCTATCACATCTCCATCGCCCCTCCCCCAAGTCCCTCCTCCCTACCTTTTTATCTTAGCCTGCCTGGCACACTCTCCTCATTCAAGGGCTCTGGCCCGAAACGTCGAATTTCCTGTTCCTTGGATGCTGCCTGACCTGCTGTGCTTTAACCAGCAACACATTTTCAGCAGTTATTTTAAACCACTCCTGTGAAATGCCTAGGGGTATTCTACTAAGTTAAAGTATGTTATAAACATACATTGCTGTATCCTGTAAAGCCTCTGGACAATGGTCACATTGACATTATTGAGGTGAAACGTCAAGGCTACATTTGACCGAGTGTGGAATCAAGGCGCCCTAGTAAAACTGGAATCAATGGATATTGGATGCAAACTCTCTGCTTCTTTCCTGAAGAAGGGCTTATGCCCGAAACGTCGAATCTCCTGCTCCTTGGATGCTGCCTGACCTGCTGCGCTTTTCCAGCAACACATTTTCACCACCCCAGTCCAACACCAGCTCCTCTACATCATAACATCCTGGGTATTATCATTGACCAGAAGCTCAATTGAACTAGCTATGTAAACACAGAGGCTGCAAGAGTGGGTCAGAGGCTAGGGATACTGTAGTGAGTAACACACCACCTGACGCCCCAATGCCTGTCCACCATCTACAAGGAACAGGTCAGGAGTGTGATGGAATACTCCCCACTTGCCTGGATGGGTACAGCTCCAAGAACATTCAAGAAACTTAACTCCATCCAGGACAAAGCAGTCCACTTGACTTGACATCCACAAGCATCCACTCCCTCCACCATTGATGCTCAGTAGCAGCAGTGTGTACTATCTACAAGATGCACTGCAGGAATTCACCAAAGATCCTCAGACAGCACCTTCCAAACCCACAATTACTTCCACCTCGAAGGACAAGGGCAGCAGTTATAAGGGAATACCATCACCTGAAAGTTCCCCTCCAAGCTACCCACCATCCTGACTTGGAAATATATCGCCATTCCTTCAGTGTCGCTGGGTCAAAACGCTGGAATTCCCTCCCTAACAACATCAGAGGCTGTCCCTTTTTTGTGTTCATGGGGTGTGGGTGTCACTGACTGTCGCATTAGTGAAGCTGATGGGTTTTTATAATAATTAGTAACAGGTGCAGAGCTGTCATTAGGTTTCAATTCTACATTTTTGTTGAATTCAGATTCCACCATTTGCTGTGGCTGGCTTCACACTGTAGTCCCCAGAACACTGGTCCTGGTCCCCTTATTAATAACGCCATTAGGCCATTGCCTCCCCCTACCTCTAACACATGGGTTGCAGTGGTTCAATCATAGAATCCCTGCAGTGTTAACCCAACAAGTCCACACTAACCCTCCAAACAGATTCCCACTCATACCCATTCCTCTACATTTACCACCCCCCCCCCCCCCCCCCCCCCCCCCAACCAAAGCACCAAACCTACACATCCCTGAACACTATGGAAAATGTAGCATGGCCAATTCACCTGACCTGCAGATCTTTGGACTGTGGGAGGAAACCGGAGCACCCGGAGGAAATCCATGCAGACACAGGGAGAGTGTGCAAACTCCATACAGGCTGGAATCAAACCCAGTGTTTTCACTGGTCAGGAGGTGCTACTAATCAGTGGTAACCACTGAGCCACCATGCCACCCAGAGATGGCAGCTTCTCTGGGGCAATAAAAGTTGGTCCAACCACTGATGGGTACTTGTGAATGAATGAATGAAAGATAATCAAACCAATTCCACGATAATGCCATGTGCTTTGGAAACTTGTATATTTTTCCTTTGGTATGCATTGTAGAGAAATACAAGCCATCCTGGGCATGGTGGGACCCTAATATTTGCTATGCGTGTGGCCAGCAAACCAGAGAAGATGGCGTCCTGGTGGCTTTTGTTCCTTAATTGTTTCCAACAATATCCAGGTGGTTAATACTTCATTCTGGATGGCTCCTGGACAATCCTCATCCCATTGAACGTCTGGTGGTAACACAGCAGAGTCAGAATTTCAAGTCCTTGGTATCTGACTCACATTGAGGGATGAACCTGCTCATTAGAGTTCACACCCAGAATGATGCTAACCCTGCTTCTCCAATTGGAGTGTCCGACCTCAGGGATCAGGGAGGAGCGGCTGATTAAATTTCACCTCCAGCCCTTCTTAATTGGAATACTGCATTTCAAAAAAAAGCTCCAATATCTTCAGAATCATCCCCTGTGTTTCTCAACGTGGCCCACGTTTTCTTTGCAGAGAGCAGTGGACGTTACAGGTTGTGTTTTATAGTGTGTTGCCATGTTTACCAACAGTGGGGACTTGTTGCAGAATCCAAGCCTCGTCAGAAGGTGAGGCGCAACTCAGTCATGGCCTACTCCCTTCGTCACCTTGAACTGAAGACATCACCCTCTTGGGCATGCCTTCAGGATCCCCCATTCAAGCGCAAATAGTTCATAAATCTTTTTCCCTGTCAACATTTCATCCTGATGCCAATCTCTGTGGGTCTGCTAACAGCCGATTCAGGGCACCCTTACTGGCATCCTGTCTGCCTCAGCACCGTCCCCATCTGTCAGCCCCGGTTCTTCTCTGATATCGGTGGGACAAAGGGGCCAGAGAGATTGGGGCTGAAATAGTGCTGGTGAGGATCTGAAATCCGAATACAGGCAGAAGTAGCGAGTTATAGTCAGTAGCAACCAATTGATACACGGTCTTACTAAGACAGGCAGTAACAAAATGGCGTCTCGGCTGCAAATTGATAATTCTGCTTCAAGCTGCATAAAATGGTTTCTAACCCTGCTAAAAGCTGCTTAGTTGAACTAATCATAATTTGTCTAAACAAAGATTAGCAGACAATGCTTCTTTTACAGCACAGAAATAACTAGGCGAGATAAGACATTACAGCCATCATAACTGACCTTGCTATTGCAGGTGCAGGGACTAGGTTCGCAAGATAGGAGTTCATGGATGTTGGAAAACAAGGTTGGTTCCCAGGAAATATTATTGGGCTAAGTTGCTGCCAATAAAGTCATTTCATTAAAATTGATTGGGAATTGTCTGAATGTGCTCTGTAATGATGGCCTGTACTTCTCTCAAAAACGTATAAAAGATGTGTGCGGTTTCTCCGAGGAACACGGAAATGTTTAACATCTGTGTTACTGGACAACCCGTGCCCAGCCAAGATTGAATGAAGTACGAAATCTTACAGGGACCAGACAGATTTATTAATCAATCACAGAGACAGCCTCCCCCCACCCCAAGGAGGGTCCAGATCTTCACTGGTGTGAGCAGTGCTGGAGGTAGGGTTGTCAGGCATGATATAGGGCCAGGGGAGACATGGGGGTGGGAGGGAGCGGAGCCCGGGATGGTCAAGACGGGATAGGCAGGGGAGAGGGCTGGTGTAGATTGGCTTCAAACAGTGACGTGGCAGGGAGCTGAGTGTTAAAGCAGCAACCAAATCAGGGTCAAAAACTGATAATCCTGAGCAATGGCCGAAGGGGTTACTCACTGATGTGGTCTGGGTCTCTGTGGTGTAACTGTGCGCACTTGGGACCTAATGATCCGAGTTCAATTCTCAGTGGATCCTCATTTTTGAAAGTGTTTGTGCTCACTTTTGAAAGGTGTATTTGTTTCGGGGAGCTTATGGTGAAGTGGTAATTTCACTACCTCTGAGTCAGGAGGCACGGGTTCAAGTTCCACCTCCCCAGCGGGGTGTGAAAATGTCCCTGAACAGATTGATTGAAAGAACCACTGAGTCATAGTCACAGTCGTAGAGATGTACAGCATGGAAACAGACCCTGCAGTCCAACTCGTCCATGCCCACCAGATATCCCAACCCAAACTCGTCCCAAATGCCAGCACCCGGCCCATATCCCTCTAAACCCTTTCTA
The DNA here is from genome assembly GCF_020745735.1 of Hemiscyllium ocellatum. Taxonomy (NCBI): domain Eukaryota; kingdom Metazoa; phylum Chordata; class Chondrichthyes; order Orectolobiformes; family Hemiscylliidae; genus Hemiscyllium; species Hemiscyllium ocellatum. The sequence goes on from NC_083418.1 coordinate 17,303,911, forward strand.
TTCATATACCCATCCAGATGCCTTTTTTTTAAAGATTAGATTACTTACAGTGTGGAAACAGGCCCTTCGGCCCAACAAGTCCACACCGACCCACCGAAGCGCACCCACACAGACCTATTCCCCTACATTTACCCCTGCACCTATCACTACGGGGAATTTCGCCTGGCTATTTCACCTAACCTACACATTTTTTGGACCATGGGAGGAAACTGGAGCACCCGGAGGAAACTCACGCAGACACGGGGAGAATGTGCAAACTCCACACAGAGAGTCGCCTGAAGCGGGAATTGAACCCGGGTCTCTGGTGCTGTGAGGCAGCAGTGCTAACCACTGTGCCGTTCACGGTGTTGCAATTGTACCAGCCTCCACCACTTCCCCTGGCAGCTTATTCCGTACCCACAACACCTTCTTCATGAAAAGGTCGCCCATTAGGTCTCTTTTATATCTTTCCCCTCTCACCTTAAACCTTTCCAAACAGACCCCACCACCAGGGATATATTTCTCTCCCCACCCCTATCAGCGTTCTGAAAAGACCACTCCCTCCGTGACTCCCTCGTCAGGTCCACACCCCCCCACCAACCCAACCTCCACTCCCGGCACCTTCCCCTGCAACCACAGAAAATGCAAAGCTTGTGCCCACACCTCCCCCCTTACTTCCCTCCAAGGCCCCAAGGGATCCTTCCATATCCGCCACAAATTCACCTGCACCTCCACACACATCATTTACTGCATCCGCTGCACCCAATGTGGCCTCCTATACATTGGGAGCTAGGCTGCCTACTTGCGGAACATTTCAGGGAATGCCTCTGGGACGCCCAGACCAACCAACCCAACCACCCCGTGGCTCAACACTTTAACTCCCCCTCCCACTCCGCCAAGGACATGCAGGTCCTTGGCCTCCATCGCCAGACCCTGACCACATGACACCTGGAGGAAGAGCGCCTCATCTTCCACCAAGGAACCCTCCAACCACACGGGATGAATGTAGATTTCTCCAGCTTCCTCATTTCCCCTCCCCCCACCATATCTCAGTCCCAACCCTTGGATTCAGCACCGCCCTCTTGACCTGCAATCTTCTTCCCGACCTCTCCGCCCCCACCCCCTCTCCAGCCTATCACTCTCACCCTCACCTCCTTCCACCTATCATATTCCCAGCACCCCTCCACCAAATTCCCTCCCCCCTACCTTTTATCTCAGCCCACTTGACACACCAGCCTCATTCCTGAAGAAGGGCTTATGCCCGAAACATCGATTCTCCTGCTCCTCGGATGATGCCTGGCCTGCTGTGTTTTTCCAGCACAACGTCTTTCAACTCTGGTCTCCAGCATCTGCAGTCCTCACTTTCTCTTAGTTAAACTTTCCCCCCTCCCCCCCCCAGTTCTGGACACTGACACCGCACCCCCCAGGGAAAATACTTTCTCTACTTATCCTCTCCATGCCCCTCATGATTTTATAAACCTCTATAAGGTCATCCCTCAGCCTCTGATGCTCCAGGGAAAACAGCCCCAGCCTATTCAGCCTCTCCCTATAGCTCAAATTCTCCAACCCTGGCAACATCCTTGTAAATCTTTTCTCAACCCTTTCTAGTTTCGACAACATCAAGTCAATCATCAATATGACCTCTCGCAGTGGCTGTCCACTGCGAGTTCGCTTACCAGAGGGTCGCAGGTCAACCCTCTGTACTGATGAGCATCTCCAAGACAGTCATTATTGAACAACAGATTAGATTAGATTAGACTTAGATTAGACTTACAGTGTGGAAACAGGCCCTTCTGCCCAACAAGTCCACACCGACCCGCCGAAGCGAAACCCACCCATACCCCTACATTTACCCCTTACCTAACACTACGGGCAATTTAGCATGGCCAATTCACCTGACCCGCACATCTTTGGACTGTGGGAGGAAACCGGAGCACCCAGAGGAAACGCACGCAGACACGGGGAGAACGTGCAAACTCCACACAGTCAGTCGCCTGAGTCGGGAATTGAACCCGGGCCTCAGGCACTGCAAGGCAGCAGTGCTAACCACTGTGCCACTGCGCCGCCCAATTTGGATCTACTTCTGAATTACTTCTAAGGTGAGGGCTCCTTGGGGATAATGCTGCACCTGGTCAAGAAACTGCACACAATCTTCCACGTTTGTCAGTTGGAAGTTGGCTAGGTCGTGTAATGTGTCAGTTTGCTGTTGCAAGGGGCCAGACTGCTGACTGAGAGCTGGAGGATCAAAATGTAACCAGTTCCACACAAGACCAGATACAGCCCCAAACCAACAGACCGGGAGGAGAATGAGTACTGCGTTATGATGTGATTGGGATACTTGCACGGCACCAAGTGAGTTACACAGGAGGAGGCTTGTTACTGGCAAGGAGAGGTAGGATTTTAATGAAACAGTTGTCACCAGTTGCTTCACACAGGCTGTGAGGTGAGAGTGATATTGTCAGTGGAATTATTGAGAAGTAAAGGACCTGCAATTTCAGGAAGTCTCAAAATGTTAATTAAGTAATTTTGTCGTATAATCATTGCATAATGTAGGAAACATGGCAACCCATTTGAGCACAGGAAACTCCCATGAGCAGTACTGTGATAGATAAGATAATCAACTAGTGTAGACTTAATACAGTTTTAGCATTTCAGACTCTATGGTCCGAAGGACCTTTTCTGTACTGTATGATGGTATGATATTAGTGCTGGGACTATCATGGTCAGTATGACGCCAAGAATATCTTCCCTTCTCTACCTGGAGTATTTGCATGGGATTTTGTAGTTACATTTACAATTTTCAGGTGGTGATTCTATTGCTGTTCATTCGAGGGCAAGCAGACATCAGCTTAACAGCTCGATGAAAACCTGGCAACTCCTGGTCATTGATTTGGGACTTGAACCCAGAAACTTTACTATTGTTACAAATCTCATTCATTGTAACCAGCAAGCACCCCACAACAATCCAGATTATTTGGGTGACAAACTCATCACATTGGCCGAGTCTATGTAATGTTTCATTGGTCACACTGCTGAAGTTCTAACTTTTATTTTTAATAAGTTCCTCACTTCACTTGGCTCCACCATTTGGATAAAAAAACAATTTCAATCATCATTCGTATTAACTGATATACTTGATGGTGCCTCTCCTCCTACCATTCCCTGTTTTAAACTGAAAACACACATGCAGTTCCTCACTTGAATTCATTCCTTTCTGTAATCTCAATAAGTCTTCACCTTTCATACTCTCTGTTTTATCATACGGTTTACAGACTTTTCAAACCAGAAAGTAATCTTCCCCTAGTTCCCCAGAAGCCAGTTGGAGTGGATCTGAAATTGCCTCCAATGACCATAAACCTATTTCACATCAATAGTCATTCCGACTGCCTCACTTTTCCCCTGCGCTGGAACATACCTTTTGGCAGAAGGCAGTGTGGTGAGATCAGAAAACAACTAACATTGTTGAAGAGGTATGTAGCAGCTTCCATTGACAGGTGGAGAATGGAATACACAAGTTTAGAAGTGACGAATCTTAGAAACAGGCCATTCAGCCCAACAAATCCACACTGACCCTCTGAAGAGTAACCCACCCATTCCCCAAACTAATGCACCTAACCTACACATTCCTGAACACTACGGGCAATTTAGCATGGCCAATTCACCTGACCTGCGCACCTTTGGACTGTGGGAGGAAACTGGAGCACCCGGAGGAAACCCACACAGACATGTGCAAACTCCACACAGACAGTTGCCCGAGGCTGGAATTGAACTCGGGTCCCTGGCGCTGGGAAGCAGCTGTGCTAACCACTGAGGCCACTGTACTGCTCGCAGATTAATGACACAAAGCCCTGTGGGACTTGTACTCACTTCGGGATAAAATACCTCCAGCAGTTCATCCCAGCCTCTGAAGCAGTGCATCACAGATTCACCAGAATGGTACCTGAAATTACCAGCAGAGTTCACACAAACTGTGGTTGGATTCCATGGAATTTATGAGGTTTCGGGGGCGGTTTGATTGAAATTTGCAAAACAAACACATGATTTCAGGCTGTTTGTTAACTGATAATCCGAGGTTGACTGATTATCTTAACCAGAGGGATTCAATGACGTGGGGCAAAGATATGGAGTTCGATTGCAGGTAAGTCACCATCTCAGAGAATGGTGGATGTATAGGCTGAAGGAGCTGGATGGACTGCTTCTGTTCCTGTTGAGCTTTAGGGAGAGGTTTAATAGACTAGGGCATATTTTCCCTGGAGAATTGGAGGCTGAGGGGAGACCTTATCGAGGTTTATAAATCATGAGGGGCATGGATAGGGTAAATAGACAAAGTCTTTTCCCAGGGTGGGGGAGCCCAGAACTAGAGGGCATAGATCTAGGGTGAGAGGGGAAAGGACCTAAGGGGCAACTTTTTCACACAGAGGGTGGTACGTGTACAGCATGAGCTGCCAGAGAAAGTGGTGGAGGCTGGTACAATTACATTTAAAAGGCTGTATGAATAGGAAGTGTTTCGAGGGATATGGGTCAAATGCTGGCAAATGGGACTGGATTAGTTTAGGGTATGGTCAACATGGATGAGTTGGAGTGAAGGGTCTGTTTCTGTGCTGTCTGACTCTGTGTTCCGAATAGCTGACAGTTCTCAGTGTTTCTGTTCGCTTGACTTACCCTCAGCTAAGTTTAAGGCAGAGAATAATTGTTCCACAATCACGCTTATTGCTTCATCTAGTGTCTAGTTAAGATGATGCAGTTAACAGGCTGGTCAATACAGACATCTAACACTCCTGTTGTATTCCAACAATCTTCACTGAACTGTTACTTATGGTGTCACACCATCGCTGAGCTCTCTCACATTTCCCCTTTCTTTGGGATGAGATTTGAAACTCATCTGGCTGCTCTCTCACATGGTGTAAAACGCCCTCTTGCAAAGCAGATCGGGGCGTTATCCCCGATACCCTCACCAGTACTTACCTGTTCATTCATATGTGGCCGGTTGTGGGATCATACTGTGCGCAGACCGGCTGTACGTTCCTGCAGCGCGACGATACTTCACCAGTACTTCATTGGTTGCAAAACACATTGTGGTGATGAGAAAAGGTGATATGTAAATGCAAGTCTTTGTTTTATTATTTGACTGTATTGGTAGTAATATGGAAAGCCTATCACTGCCCCTTTGTGTCTTAGAGCTGGAAGTGGATGAGGAAGTGAACATTATGAGCATCTGAACATAGACCTGAACAATGAACACCAATAGGCCACTCAGCCCTTCGAGCTAATCAACAAGATCCTGGCTGATCTGATTTTAACCTCGAATTCTACATATCCCTGATAATCTTTCCCTCCCATTGGTAATCCAGAATCCATCTACCTCTGGCTTTAAAACATTGAAAGATCCACTGCCATTTTGAGGAAAGGAATTCCAAAGACACTTAACTCTTGGAGAGACAAAAACGTTTCTCCAATAGGGATGTGACCTCTTATTCCAAATCTATGACCCCCAGTTCTAGATTCTCCTACAGGAGAAAACATCGTTTCAACTTCCACCGGGTCCAGGTACCTCAGGGTCCTGTGTGTTTCGGTTAAGTTACCCCTGAGGCTTCTACACTCCAGAGGATGTAGGCCCTGGCCTGTCGAGCCATTAGGCAGTCCACATATTGCAGGTATCAGACTGGTGAATCTTCCTTGAACAGCGAGAAAGTGAGGACTGCAGATGCTGGAGATCAGAGTTGAGGGTGTGGTGCTGGAAAAGCACAGCAGGTCAGGCAGCATCCGAGGAGCAGGTGAGTCAATGTTTCGGGCATCAGCCCTTCATCAGGAATTCCTAGAACTGCCTCCAACTCAATAGCATCCTTCTGTATAATACGATGACCAGTACTTACACAGCACTCCAGTTGCAATTCCTCCTGTATAACTGAAGCATAACCTACCTCCTCTTGTATTCAGTTCTGTTTCTTTATTTATGGGATGTGAGTGTCACTGACTGGCTAGCATTTTATTGCCTGTCCCTAAATCCCTCTCACACTAAACCATAACATTGACACTCGATGGTGCCTGATCACCATTTTGCCGGAGACTATGCAAAAGAATAATTTCCCTATCCCCCGAAATCAAGGTCTAAAATACACGATTTGGTTATTCATTTCATTGCTATTGGTAAGAGCTTTCTCTGTGCTGTCACATTTCCAAGTGGGTAAGTACCTCACTGGCTGTGAGATGATCTGGAGTTGTGAACGGTGCTATATGAATGCAAGTCTTTTTGCCCTTCAGTTCCTTGTGTGTTTTTTCCATCCAGCCCCTCGCGGGACGCACTTGTGGGAGTTTCTTCGCGACGTCCTGCTGGACCCGGACAAGAATCCGGGGCTGCTGAAATGGGAGGACAGGTCTGAAGGGGTTTTCCGTTTCCTCAAGTCTGAAGCCGTGGCTCAACTCTGGGGCAAGAAGAAGAACAACAGCAGCATGACCTATGAGAAGCTGAGCCGTGCGATGAGGTACAGACCTTCCTCGCAATCTGCGTCCATTCTTGCGTTTTCATAAGAGATCCTGGGCCCCAAAATTCAATTTCCCCATAAACCTCAATGTGAATTGGGGTGGCATGGTGGTGGCTCAGTGGTTAGCACTGCTGCCTCACAGCACCAGAGACCCAGGTTCGATCCCAGCCTCGGGTGACTGTCTGGAGTTTGCACGTTCTCCCCGTGTCTGCGTGGGCTTCCTCCGGGTGCTCTGGTTTCCTCCCACAGTCCAAAGATGTGCAGGTCAGGTGGATTGACCGTGCTAAATTTCTCATAGAGTTCAGGGATGTGCAGGCAAGGTGGATTATCCACTGAAAATGAAGAGCTACAGGGATGGGGTGAGTGGTGGGATGCTTTTCAGAGGGTCAGTGTGGACTTGATGGGCTGAATGGCCTGCTTCCATACTGTAGGGATCCAACATGCACTGCCCAGGCCAGTAGTCACAAACTATACTCTAATATCTCTCTTCAGCAAGACTGTAGGTCTGAGTGTGGAAACAGGCCATTCGGCCCAACAAGTCCACAGCGACAGTCTGAACTGTATCCCATCTAAACCCATTCCCCTACCCTATTACTCTACATTTCCCCTGACTAACGCACCTAACCTACACATCCCTGAACACCTAATGGGTAATTTAGCACATCCAATTCATCTAACCTGCTCATCTTTGGACTGTGGGAGGAAACCGGAGCACTCAGAGGAAACCCACACAGACACAGGGAGAATACGCAAACTCCACACAGGCAGTCACCAGAGGCTGGAATCATACCCAGGTCCCTGGCGCTGTGAGGCAGCAGTGCTAACCACTGAGCCATCATGCCACCCAAAAACGTGCTGCGATGTCCCTGAAAGTGAACCAAGCTGTTTGCTCAGGATTAGCACAGCTCTGAGAAATGCCAAAGCAAATAGATACAGCATCTCCAGGGTCCACAGTTAAACCCAACAGGAGGCTCGGCCCAAGTCAGACCTGGCATTGATCAAGTTTATGAATGGAAAGACCCCCAAATCTGGAGTAGAGTGTAATAAATAAAGCAACGCAGGGGAGGTTTATGATTGGGAGTCTATCACTGTGCCCACTATGAAGCAGTTATTATCTCCGTTACCATGAACAGAATAAGATTAAGGTAGAGTTGTAACCAGTTTAGTGTGACGCTATCATGTGCTGCCTTAATACTTGGAAAACATTTCACAAGGCAATTCAGATTGTAAAAGGTGCATTGTTCTATATATAAAAAGGAACACCACACCCTAATAATTTCCTCATTGTTTTGTAAATTCTTGTGAATGACGTGATGCCGACAAGGAAAGATCATTAAGAAGATTAAGCTGGGATAGTGCACTAATTATAAACTTCAGCCTCAGTCTGTTTAATGTGACTGAATGACAGGTTCAGTAATCATCTCAGGCATTCTGCATCCACAATGTTACTTCCTTAAAATACTGGACGACTGAAATGTCTAATACTTGCAGAATGGACAAGTAATAGCTTTCCCGAACACAGGTCAAGTGCTGGGTAATGGGACTAGGTTGGATCAGTGAAACTATGATGTCCTAAAAGCAACATGAGACTAGACTGATCATTCCTAAATTTAATACAATGAGTCAGATATTATTAACAGACTAATGGTGCCTGAATATATCTCTAATTGTGATCATAATAGATTTAAGATGGTATGAAGAGTTTAACAAAGAGCAAAGAACAATATAGCACAGGAATAGGCCCTTCAGCCCACCAAGCCTGTGCCAAATCCTAATCCTTATTTCAACCTGCTACTTATTGTCCATGTGTGGTTTCTATCTCTGAATGCCTCCTGTTCATGTGTCTATCAAGATACGCCGTGAATGTTGCTAACATGCCTGGTCCCACTGGCTCCACCGGCAGTGCATTCCAGGCACCCATCACACTCTGTGTGAAAAACATACCTGCACTGCTCCCCTAAACATTTCCCTCTCACCTTGAACCTATGCCCTCTTGTATTTGACCTTTCCACACTGGGAAAAAGCCTCTAACTATTTACTCTATGCCTCACATAATTTTGTAGACTTCTATCAGGTCACTCCTCACCCTCCACCTTTCTGTTGAAAGCAATCTGAGTTATCCAACCTCACCTCATAACTAAAATCCTCCAGACCAGGTAACATCCTGGTAAACCTTGTCTGTACCCTCTCCAAACACCCACATCCTTTTGGTAGTGTCGCATGCAATATTTCAACTGTGACCTCGTTAAAGTTTTATACAGCTGTAACATGACTTGCCAACTTTTATATTCAGTGCTCCAGCTGATAAAAGCAAGTATGCTGCATGCCTTCTTGACCACCTTATCCACCTGTGTTGCCACCTTCAGGGATCTGGGCACCTGCATGCCCAGGTCCCTCTGTATGTCAATGCTCCTAAGAGTTCTCCCATTTATTGTATAATCCACGTCTAAATTTGATCTTCCAAAATGCATTACTTCTCATTTATCCAAATTAAACCCCATCTACCATTTGTCTGCCCAAATCTGCAATCTATGTCCTACAGTACCCTTTGACAAGCCTCCTCAGTATCTGCAAGTCTGCCAATTTTAGTGTCATGCGGAAACTTACTAATCAGACCATGTATATTTTCCTCCAGAACATTTATATATATTGCAAACTCAAAAGTTCTAGCACGGATCACTGAGGAACACCACTAGTTACTGATCTCTATTCTGAAAAGAACCCTTCCACCACTACTCTCTGTCATTAATGATCAAACCAGTTCTGAATCCATCAAGTTAACATACCCTAGATTCCACTAGACTCTGCCTTTTGTACTGACCTGCCATGAGGTATCTTATCAAATACCTTACTAAAGTCCATGTAGACAATATCCACCGCCCTTTCCCCATCAATTATTCTTGTCACCTCCTCAAAAAATTCAATTAAATTCGTGAGCCATGGCCTTCCCCACACATACCCATGCTGCCTATCCATTTGCTTCCAAAAGTAAAGAAATCGTCTCTCTCAGTATCTTCTCCAACAGCCGCCCCACTATTGGTGTCAGACTCACTGACATATAATTCCCTGGATTATCTCTGTTTCCCTTATTAAACAAAGGAACAACATTGGCCATTCTCCAATATTCTGGAACCTTACCTGAGGCCAAAGAGGATGTTAGGGCTACAGCAATTTCCTCCCTTGCCGCCCACAGTATCTTTGGATAAAACCCATTTGGCCCATGTCTATTTTAATGTATTTCAAGGCACCCAAGACTTCCTCCTTCACTATGTTCACCTGCCCAAGATTATTCACAACCTTTCTTTAACCTCAACATCCCTCACTTTGGTGAATACTGTTGTTTAGTATCATTAAGAATCTCACCCATTACCTCTACCACCACACATAACCTCTCTCTTTTATCCTTGAGTGGACCTATTCTTTCCACAGCTACCCTCTTGCTCCTATTATACATATAAAATGCCTTGGGATTTTCCTTAATCGTTATGGCCAAGGACATTTTATAGTCTCTTTTAGTCCTCACAACTCCCCTTTTCAACTCATTCCTACTTTCTCTATATCCTTCAATGCTTTCCCTGCCTTCAGTTACCTAGATTTTAGGGGTGCTTCCTTTTTGTTTGACTAAGCTGATAATTTCCCCAGTCATCCGAGGTTCCCGAATCCTGCCACATCTATCCTTCGTTTTCACAGAAACCTGTCCTGTATTCCAATCGATTGGTCCTTAAAAGGTTAAACACCAGAAAGTGCTGCCACCTGCTTGGAATGTCACGTTGAAGTTGTACAGCATGTTGGTGTGTTGTCTTGTGGTGTACAGTGTCCAGTTCTGATCTCCCTGTTTTGGGAGGATTTTATCAAGCTGGAGAGAGTTCGGAAAAGATTTACCAGAATGTTACTGGGGATAGAGGGTTTGAGTTATAAGGAGAGGCTGGATAGGCGAGGACTTTCTTTCACTGAGGTGTAAGAGGTTGAGAGGTGACCTTATAGAGATTTATAAGGTAATGAGGGGCATAGATAAGGTGAATGGCAGATGTCTTTTCCCTATAAGACGGGAGATTTCAAGACCATATTTTTAAGATGAGAGGAGAAAGATTTTAAAAAGGTGTAAGGGGTAACCTTGTTTTTACAGTGGTTCATGTGAGGAATAAACCTCCAGGGGAGGTGGTGGGTGTAGGTACAGTTATGATGTTTTAAAGGCATTTGGATAAGTACATGAAAAAGGAGGAGGGATATGGGCCAAGTGCAGGTAGGTGGGACTAGTTTAGTTCGGGATTAAGGTCAGCATGGAGTAATTGGACTGAAGGGTCCGTTTCCATCCTTTATAAAACTCAAAGCATTAGCTCTGTTTCACTCTCCACAGATGCTACCAGACTTGTTGGGTTTCTCCTGCATTTTCTATTTTTATCCACCCCTCACCCCAACTGTGCAATTCTCATGGGTTTTGTATATATGTATAAGGGAACTTAATTCTGTCCTTGGTTACATTTTCAGCTGCCCAGTTCCCTCTGGTACACCGGAGCCCCATAAAATAAATGACCAGGAGGGAGTAAGTGCAGATTTAAGAAGGGTTTCAATTTGGATCACACTGCAAATTCTGTGATTATGACATGAAGATAATTGAACTGATTGATGACTTTTTTTTTGTGCGGGACAGATATTATTACAAACGGGAAATCCTGGAGCGAGTGGATGGCCGTAGGCTGGTCTATAAATTTGGAAAGAAAGCTCATGGTTGGAGGCACTATGACCAACAATGAACCATTGGAGATTGTCAAGGGAACATCAGTGACAAAATATCGTGACAAATCCTCTCCTAGAGCTTCCAACCACCATCTTGTTGCTGACAAATTTCCTAAAGCCTCAAAATCCCTGCGAAAAGGCAATGTTCTGACACAGTTGTCTCAAATGTTTTTTGAACAGAGCAGGTGATTGCGAGCCATGTGGAAAAAAGGACTGTGTGAATTATTTTCCCAAAAGATTGGAGCAACAGTTTGAACGTCAGGCAAAAAAAAGTCGCATATTTTTGTTTTCTGTGAAATAACAGCTTGTAATAATAAGATTATATTTATTTATCCACCACATGTAACATGGCAAAATACCCGAAAGCACTTCCCAGGAATATACTCAAATATATATGTGAACCCAAACTTCAAAAGGACATATCAGGTGATCTTGCTTGAATGAAGTATCTTAAATAAAAATAAATGGATAAAGAGATGGAGAGGGGTTTTCAGAGCTCCAGGCTGATTCAGCTGAAAGTTAGTGGTGGGATAAAGGGCATTGCAGTGCCAAAGAGCTGAGAATCGGTGCTCCTCCCACAATGTCATCTCAGGCTAACGGCACAATGCAATGTTTGCTCTTGGAGAATTGCCAACTCACACGCCTGCAGGTGATTCCATGCTGAATCCCAACTGCTGACATCAGGGCTACTTCCTTCACTTCTATCTTTTACAGGTTGCAGAGGAATTATCCTGGTAGTTTTCAAATGAAAATCCAATGGTCAAATTTTTATTTATTGAGAATAACAACAATGGAGGGTCATTATTGGGAAAGATTTTGATTCTTGTATCTGGTGGAAAATGCAAATGTTTAACACTGTTTTAACCATGAAGATTCCTTATACATATATGAAATTACTGCAATGAAATTGATTTGAAAATTATCTGTCGCATTTGTAAAATCATTTAATTGTATTGTATTCCACGTTGATTTGGACTCTTTGTTGAAATGTATGTCGACTAAGAATGAAGGATTGAGGGTAAAGGCTCTTTCAATTTCCTGCTAAAGACCACAAGGTGGATTTGGTGAACTATCATGAATTTTCCTGTCTAAATTTTATATATTTATATCTTCACATGATCTCCCAATATTCCAAATACCTCCAGAACCATTTTCATTGCCTCTTCCCACTCACTTCTATTGTGTAGAATTCTAACGTGTCAAAGGTAGGTCTACTGTTATATACCAGACCAAAGCCCCTCTAAATATGTTCAGAAGATAGAAAGTTTGGGCAGCGTGGTGCCTCAGTGGTTAGCGTTGCTGCATCACAGCATCAGGGACCTGTGTTTGATTCCAGCCTCAAGCTGTGTGGAGTTTGCACATTCTCCCTGTGTCTGTGTGGGTTTCCTCCGGGCGCTCCAGTTTTCTCCCACAATCCAAAAGATGTGCAGGTCAGGTGAATTAGCTAAGTTAAAGTTCAGGAATGTGTAGGTTGGGCGCAGTAGTCAGGGGAAATGTAGAGTAATGGGGTCAGGGAACAGGTCTGGGTGGGTTACTCTTCAGAGGGTTGGTGTAGACTTGTTGGGCAGAAGGGCTTGTTTCCACACTGTAGGGAATCCATTCTGTAGGTAATCTTGGCCCTTTTTTTTCTTATTTTAAAGGTAACCTTAAGGTGTTCTATTCTAAGTACAATTTGATTGGTCAAATACGTCATTGTTAAGTAAAATACACTTTATTTTTGCACTACAGTTAAATTACAGACAAAATAAAAGGATTGTGTAACTATAATTCTATTGAATTGCTTAAAATATATGTATATATTAACTAATATTAATCATTTGTTCTAATATAATAACATCCTACAAACACACCCTTGGCAAAGGCAAATTCAGTAAAATAGATTGTCTCATATGCAGTTGTAACAGCAGGAAGAGAACCCGGCTTTTAACTGTAACAGAGAGAGGAATAATAGTTTCTACATCCAGCTTCAAGAATGGCAACTACTGCCAAAGGCTAAAACTAAAAATCCTGGTTCTGGGGAGCTCAACCCCACCCATTCAGGCTGCTTATATTGTTCCAACTTTTTTTAAAATAAAGGCAAGGCCTCACAAGCTGTTTACTTTATTGGATTCAAATAGACAGCTCAGAGCCTCTGTCTTAAAACGTTTAAAAAAAAACACAAAATATACTTTCAAAGCCATAGTATCATCACACTACCACTTAGGAAGGGAGGAAAAGGGAGAGAGGAAAATTACAGATCTGTTAGCTGAATGTTCTCAGTAAAGAAAATATTAGCATCAATTATGAAGGATGTGATAACTAAACATTTAGAAAAGAATGGCAAAATTGGGTGGGGTTATCACAGATTAATGAAACGTTCATCAAGTTTTGATAAACTTGGAGTTTTAGGATGTTGTTTGTAGCATTGAGAAAAAAGAATCAGTGGATGGATATGGTGTGTTGAAGGCTTTTGATAAGGGCCCATATAAAGAGACAAGTAAAGGAAACAAGAGCACAAGATTGTCTGTAATACACGGATATGGATTGAGAATTGGTGAACGGGTAGAAAGAGGACAGTAGGAATACATGGACCATTCTGTAATGGGGTACCACAGGCGTGGTGCTTGATTCACAATCTCTCCAAATGATTTTGATGTGGGGACAGATTGTGATGTTTCTAAAACTGTTGATTAGCACCAAATTGGGTGGGAATGCAAGTTGTGAGGGGTGAGTGCAATGAGGATTCAAGGGGACTTGGACAGTTTATGTGAATGAGCTAGAACACAATGTAAATAAATGTGAATTTGTTCACTTTGGGAGAAACGAAAACACGCAGGCATATTTCTTAAATGGTGTGAAGTTGTAAAGTGTGGATGTCCAAGATGATCTGGGTGTCCTCAGCCATGAGTCAGTAAAAGCTGGTATGTAAGTGCAGCAAGCAAATAGAAAGACAAACGATACGTTAGCCTTCATTGTGAGGGGCTTTGAGTTCAGAAGCAAAAATGTCTTGCAGCAGTTGTTATGATCCTTGGTGAGACACATGTTGAGGACTGTGCACAGCTTTGGTCTCCTTGTCAGAAACGAGTACATCAGAGATTCTCCAGATTAATCCCTGGCCTAGCAGAATTGTTTTGTGTGGAGTCACTGAGAAAACTGGGTCCGCATTTCCTAGAGTCTCGAAGAAGGAGAGGTGATCTTGCTGAAACTTTATTGTTTCTTACAGGGTAGATACAGATAGAATGTTTCCCTTGCTGGATGACTGGAGAACTGGGCAGGTCATTCCAGAAGGATTATTTTCAGCCAGAATTCTACTTCGGAAACTTAATTATTGAGCAGGTTCAAGATAAATTGTTAGGTTTCTGAAGACGACGAACATCAAAGGATGAGGATGAAGTGTGGGAGAGTGATGTTGAGAAGGTGATCCCTCTGATTTGGAATAATGGGCTAGACTCAATGGGCTGAATAGCCAATTCCTGTTTTCCAAACCCTTGACATTCCCTCGAGCTTTTTAGGATTGTAATATCCCAGACTGTTTTTGACCCTCTCATTTTGCACAGAATAATCAAGATTTCTGAATAATTGAGGAGCAAGTTACTACAGATGCTGGCATCTGTACTGAAGACAAGAAATACTGGAGCGGGTCAGGCAGCATCCATGGAGAGAAATGCTTCAAGTCTAGATGACTCTTCACCTGAATGATTTAACGGGTTTAAGGAGATGAATAGGTGATCTATCCAGATGCGGACTGGAAGTGAATGCAGGTGGATTTTCGTGAAAAGGGGCCTGGGCTTGGCTGTGAGACCTCCCAAGGTTGATTAGCCCGAGACTGAATGGACTGGATTGTTTTGTACGACATTGCAAATCTCCCATTGTAACTGGGATGGGTGGCTACCAGGGGAGTGCCACATGCCTGTGTTTGTCTCTGCGCACCCTCATGGTCCCACAGGCAGGACTGAGTGGCACATGCCACACCTACAGACCAGAGAAAGAGTACCTCCAAGTCATTGCCTCCAGTTTTCAACATTAGTATCTCTTCTTCTACGCCAGCAACTGGCATTGCTGTGAAATCAGAAGAATGTTTCTCATCGTTTTCTCTGGCAAAGTGCCTGACTGGTGACCGTGAGGCTGGGCTGAGTGGGAAGCAGCAACAAAAATGTCTTTGCCCCTTGCAGTGTTGCCTTGCAAGTCACAGCTCACCTCCAAGGTCTGGTGTGGACCAAGTGCTGACTCCGCGAAGATCAGCGAATGATTATCTGTAAGCAATATGTTATCACACACTCAGCACACATCTCGCAGTATGAACCCAGAACTTCTGACCGAAAGATGGGACACTCCACTGCAACAGAAGAGTCTCAGAGGCGAAGTAATACATCAACAATTCCAAGATGTACAGTCAGCACCGTTTCTGATCTATAATGGTGAAAATCAAGACCTCCATCTCGCAAGAGAACTGACATTTTGACAATGTGCCAGAGGGTGACTGTGGAACTGTGACACAGTGAGGAGTGAAGGACACAGAAGGGTCACTGAGGGAGAATCAAGGAAATGTCTTGTTTTCAAAGATTGTCAGAGTCCACTCTAACCCATTGCTGTATAAAATAATTCAACTACGCATAACTTGTAAACACAATCCTGTGTTGCAACCATAACTTTATTTGATAGTGATTTTGAGGCTGGTGCATAACTTGGAAGTTTGGTCCATTGATGTTCAGTGGTTACATAGAACACAGAACACAGTGCACAATACGCAGTACGCAGTACACAGGACACAGTGGTTAGCACTGCTGCCTCACAGTGCCAGGGACCTGGGTTCAATTCCCGCCTCAGGTGACTGACTGTGTGGAGTTTGCACGTTCTCCCCGTGTCTGCGTGGGTTTCCTCCGGGTGCTCCGGTTTCCTCCCACAGTCCAAAGATGTGTGGGTCAGGTGAATTGGCCATGCTAAATTGCCCGTAGTGTTAGGTAAGGGGTATATGTATGGGTATGGGTGGGTTGCGCTTCGGCGGGTCGGTGTGGACTTGTTGGGCCGAAGGGCCTGTTTCTACACTGTAAGTAATCTAATCTAATAATCAGAACACAAAACACAGTACACAGAACACAGTAATCAGAACACAGTACACAGTACACAACACACCGAATACAGGACACAGCAATCAGAACACAGAACACAGGACACAGTATCCAGAAAACAGAACACTATACAATGTTCTGTTTTCTGTATACTGTGTATTATGTTCTGTTTTCTGGATACTGCGTACTGAGAACACAGGACACAGAACACAGAACATAGTACACAGCACACAGGACCCAGTACCCAGTATCTAGAACACAGTACACAATACACAGAACACAGTAATCAGAACACAGAACACAGAACACGGTACACAACACAGAACACAGTACACAGAACACAGGACACAGTATTCAGAAAACAGAACATTGGACTATGTTCTGTTTTCTGTGTACTGTGTACTATGTTCTGTTTTCTAGATACTGTGTACTCAGGACACAGAACACAGAACACAATACACACAATACTTAACACAGAACACAGCACACAGGACCCAGTACCCAGTATCTAGAACACAGTACACAATACACAGAACACAGTAATCAGAACACAGAACACAAAATGCAGAACACAGAACACAGAACACAGTACACAGTAGACAGTACACAGAACACAGTACACCGAACACAGAACACAGTACACAGTACATAGACCACAGTACACAGTACACTGTACACAGAACACTGCACACTGTACATAGAACACGGTACACAGTAAACTGTACACCTACACAGTACACAGTACACAGAACACTGTACACTATACACAGTACACTGTGCACTGTACACAACACATGACAAAGTACACTGTACACTGTGCGTTGTACATTGTACACAGAACACTACATTGTACACTGCATTCTACACAGAACATTGTACTCAGAACACTGTACACAGAACACTGTACACAGTACACTATGCACTGTACACTCTACACAGAACACTGTACATTGTACACAGAACACCGTACACTGTACACAGAACACAGTACACAATACACTGTATACAGTACACAGTACACACTCCACTGTACATGTACACTGTACACTGCATTGTACATGGTACACAGAACACATTACACTGTACACAGTAGACAGTACACAACACAGTGCACTGTACACTGAGCAATGTACATTGTACACAGAACATGGTACACTGTACACAGTACACAGTAAATTGTACACTGTACACTGTACACAGAACACTGTACACAGAACACAGAACACAGTACACCGAACACAGTAAACAGTACACAATTCACAGTACACAGTTCACAGTACACAGTTTACAACACACAATACACAGAACACGTAACACAGGACACAGGACACAGAAGACGGTACACAGAACAAATTACACAGTACACAGAACACAGTATACAGTACACAGTAACAGTAATCAGAACACAGAACTCAGTGCACACATCACAGTACACTGTACATAGCACACAGAATACAGGACACAGGTCACTGGACACAGTAATCAGAACACAGCACACAGTACCCAGTACCCAGTATCTAGAACACAGAACACAGTACACAATACACAGAACACAGTAATCATAACACAGTACACAGAACACAGTACACAGTACAAAGTAATCAGAACACAGGACACGGGACCCAGTACCCAGAACACAAAACACAGTACACAGAACACAGTCCACCAAACAGTCCACAGTTTACAGAACACAGAACACAGAAAACAGAACATAGTACACAGAACACAGAACGCAGCACACAAAATGCAGAACACAGTACACAGTAGACAGTACACAGAACACAGTACACTGTACATAGAACACTGTACACAGTAAACAGAACACTACACTGTACACAGTACACTGTGCACTGTACACAGTACACTGTGCACTGTACACAACACATTACACAGTACACTGTACACTGTGCATTGTACATTGTACACAGAACACTACACTGTACACTGTGCATTCTACACAGAACACAATACACTGTACACAGAACACTGTATACAGAACACCAAACAGAACACTGTACACTGTATACAGAACACAGTACACGTACACTGTACACAGAACACTGTACACTGTGCATTGTACATTGTACACAGAACACAGTACACTGTACACCATACACTGTACACTGTACACAGAACACAGTACACTATACACTGTGCATTGTACATTGTACACAGAACACTACACTGTACACTGTGCATTCTACACAGAACACAATACACTGTACACAGAACACTGTATACAGAACACTGCACACAGAACACTGTACACTGTACACAGAACACAGTACACGTAAACTTTACACTGTACACTGTACACAGAACACTGTACACTGTGCATTGTACATTGTATACAGTACACTGTACACAGAACACCGTACACTATACGCAGAACACAGTACACTGTACACTGTGCATTGAACACAGAACACAGTACACAATACACTGTACACAGTACACACTAGACTGTACATGTACACTGTACACTGCATTGTATATGGTACACAGAACACAAAACACTGTACACTGTACACAGTAGACAGTACACAACACAGTACACGGTACACTGAGCATTGTACATTGAACACAGTACACAGTAAATTGTACACAGTTCACAGTACACAGTACACAGAAAACAGTACACCGAACACAGAACGCATAACACAGGACACAGTACACAATTCACAGTACACAGTTCACAGTACACAGCACACAGTACACTGTACACAGAATGCATAATACAGAACACAGGACACAGTGCACAGAACACAGAACAAATTACACAGTACATAGAACACAGTACACTGTACACAGTATACAGTACACAGTACACAGAACACAGTATACAGAACACAGGACACAGAACACAGTACACACAACAAAGTACACAGGACACAGGGCACAGAACACAGTACACAGAACACAGTACACAGTAATCAGAACACAGAACTCAGTACACACATCACAGTACATAGCACACAGAATACAGGACACAGGTCACGGGACACAGTAATCAGAACACAGAACACAGTACACAAAACAAAGGACACAGAACACAGTACACAGTACACAGTGCACAGACCACAGAACACAATAATCAGAACACAGTAATCAGACCACAGAACTCAGTACACACATCACAGTACACAGTATATAGCACACAGAATACAGGACACAGGTCACTGGACACAGTAATCAGAACACAGAACACAGTACACAGAACAAAGGACACAGGACACAGGTCCCAGGACCCAGTACACAGTATCCGGAATCCAGAACACCGAACACAGTACACCGTACATAATATCCAGAACATAGTACACAGAACACAGTGCACAGTACACAGTATACAGTACACAGAACACAATACACAGAACACAGAACACAACACACAGTATACAGAACACAGTACACAGCACACAGGACACCGGACCAAGTACCCAGTATCTAGAACACATAACAAAAGTACACAGTACACAGAACACAGTACACAGTACAAAGAATACAGAACACAGTATTCAGGACACAACGCACAGTACACAGAATACAGTACACAGAATACAGCACATAGTGCACATTATGCAGGACACAGAACACAGAACAAAGAACGCAGTACACAGTACACAGTACACGGTAATCAGAACACAGTACACAGTACACAGAAAACAGAACATAGAGCAAGAACACAGAACACAGTAGACAGTACATGGTGCACAGAACACAGTGCACAGAACTAAGTACACAGTACAGAGAACACAGTACACAGATCACATTACACAGTACAGAGTACACAGAGAACACAGTACACAGTACACAGAACACAGTACACAGAACACTGTACACAGAACACAGTACACAGTACACTGAATACAGAACACAGAACACAGAACACAGTAGACAGTTCACAGTACACAGTACACAGAACACAGTACACAGAACACAGTACACAGTGCACAGAATACAGAACACAGAACACAGTAGACAGTTCACAGTACACAGAACACAGTACACAGTAAACAGTACACAATTCACAGTACACAGTTCACAGAATACAGAGTTCACAGTACACAAGACACAGTACATAGTACACAATTCACAGTGCACAGTATACAGTACACAGTTCACAGTATACAGCACACAGTACACAGAACGCATAGCACAGAACACAGGACACAGTACACAGAATACAGAACACAGAAGACAGTACACAGAACAAATTACACAGTACACAGAACACAGTATACAGAACACAGGACACAGTACACAGTAATCAGAACACTGAACTCAGTACACACATCACAGTACACAGTATATAGCACATAGAATGCAGGACACAGGTCGCTGGACACAGTAATCAGAACACAGAACACAGTACACAGAACACAGAACACAGTCACAGTACACAGCACACAGAACACAGTAATCAGAACACAGAACTCAGTACACACATCACAGTACACAGAATACAGGTCACAGGTCAATGGACACAGAAATCAGAACACAGAACACAATACACAGTACACAGAATACAGAACATTGTACACAGAACACAGAACACTTAACACAGAACACAGTGCACAGTACACAGTATACAGTACACAGAACACAGAACACTTAACACAGAACACAGAACACTTAACACAGAACACAGTACACAGTACACAGCACGCAGGACACAGGATCGAGTACCCAGTATCTAGAACACAGAACACAGTACACAAAACACAGAACACAGTACACAGAATACAGAACACAGCACATAGTACACAATGCAGAGTACACAGAACACAGTACACAGAATACAGGACACAGGACACAGTACACAGAACACAGCAGCAGTGCACAATACACAGAACACAGAACACAGAACATAGTACGCAGTACACTGAATGCAGTACACAGTACACAGAAAACAGAACATAGAGCAAGAACACAGAACACAGTACACAGTACACGGTACAGAGAACACAGTACACAGAACTAAGTGCACAGTGCACAGAACACAGTACACAGCACACAGATCACATTACACAGTAGAGAGTACACAGAGAACACAGAACACAGTAGACAGTACACAGTACACAGAGCACTGTACACAATACACAGTACACAGAACACAGAATACAGAACACAGCACACAGGACACAATGCACAGTACACAGTACACAGAACAAACAACACAGTACACAGAACACTATACACAGAACACAGTACACAGCACACTGTACACAGGACACAGTACACAGAATACAGAACACAGTAGACAGTACACAGAACACAGCACACAGTATACAGTACACAGTACACAGAACACAGTACACAGAAAACAGAACATAGAGCAAGAAAACAGAACACAGTACAAAGAACACAGTACACAGCACACAGAACACAGAACACTTAACACAGAACACAGTACACAGTACATAGCACACAGGACACAGGACCGAGTACCCAGTATCTAGAACACAGAACACAGTAATCAGAACACAGAACACAGTACACAGTACACAGAACACAGCACATAGTACACAATGCACAGTACACAGGACACAGTACACAGAACACAGCACACAGTGCACAGTACACAGTACACAGAACACAGAACAAAGAACACACTACACAGTACACAGTACACAGAACGCAAAACACAAAACACAGTACACAGTGCACAGAATACAGAACGCAGTACACAGTACACAGAAAACAGAACATAGAGCAAGAACACAGAACATAGTACACAGTACATGGTACACAGAACACAGTACACAGAAATAAGTACACAGTGCACAGAACACAGTACACAGCACACAGTACACAGATCACATTACACAGTACAGGGTACACAGAGAACACAGAACACAGTAGACAGTAGACAGCACACAGTACCCAGAGCACTGTACACAGAACACAGTACACAGCACACAGAATACAGAACACAGCACACAGTACACAATGCACAGAACACAGAACAAAGAACACAGTACACAGTACACAGTACACAATACACAGAATACAGAACACAGCACACAGTACACAATGCACAGTACACAGTACACAGAATACAGGACACAGGACGCAATACACAGAACACAACACACAATACACAATGCACAGTACACAGTACACAGAACACTGTACACAGAACACAGTACAAAAACACTGTACGCAGAATATAGTACACAGAATACAGAACACAGAACACAGTAGACAGTAAAGAGTACACAGAAAACAGCAGACAGTGCACAGTACACAGTACACAGAAAACAGAACATAGAGCAAGAACACAGAACACAATGCAAAGAACACAGTACACAGCACACAGAATACACAACACAGTACACAATGCACAGTACACAGAACACAGAAGAAAGAACACAGTACACAATACACAGAACACAGTACACAGTACACGGTACACAGAAAATAGAACATAGAGCAAGAACACAGTACACAATACATGGTACACAGAACACAGTACACAGAACTAAGTACACAGTGCACAGAACACGGTACACAATACAGAGTACACGGAGAAATCAGAACACAGTAGACAGTAGACAGTACACAGAGCACTGTACACAGAACACAGTACACAGCACACAGAATACAGAACACAGCACACAGTACACAATACACAGTACACAGAACACAGAACATAGAACACAGTAGACAGTTCACAGTACACAGAACGCAAAACTCAATACACAGTACACAGCGCACAGAATACAGAACGCAGTACACAGTACACAGAAAACAGAACATAGAGCAAGAACACAGAACACAGTACACAATACACGGTACACAGAACACAGTACACAGAACTAAGTACACAGTGCACAGAACACAGTACACAGCACACAGTACACAGATCACATTACACAGTACAGGGTACACAGAGAACACAGAACACAGTAGACAGTAGACAGTACACAGTACACAGAACACAGTACACAGTACACAGAATACAGAACACAGGACACAGTACACAGTACACAGAACACAGTACACAGTACACAGAATACAGAACACAGCACACAGAATACAGTACACAGTACATGGTACACAGAACTAAGTACACAGTGCACACTGCACAGAACACAGTATACAGCACTCAGTACACAGTACACAGAACACAGTACACATTAACAGTACACAGTACACAGAAACAGAACACAGTACACAGAACACAGTACAGAGAATGCAGAACACAGAACACAGTACACAGAATACAGGACACAGGACATAGTACACAGAACACAGTACACAGAACACAGAACACAGTACACAGTACACAGAAAACGGAACATTGAACAAGAACACAGAACATAGTACACATTACACAGTACACAGACCACAGAGAACACAGAACACAGTACACGGTACACAGAACACAGTACACAGTACACAGAACACTTACAGAACACCGAACACAGAACACAGCACACAGTATACAGAACACAGTAATCAGAATACAGTAACCAGAACACAGATCTCAGTACACACATCACAGTACACAGTACATAGCACACAGAATACAGGACACAGGTCACTGGACACAGTAATCAGAACACAGAACACAGTACACAGAACAAATGACACAGGACACAGGACCAAGTACCCAGTATCCAGAACACATTACACAGTATACAGTACACAATACACAATGCACAGTACACAGTACACAGAACACTTAACACAGAACACAGTACACAGCACACAGGACACAGGACCGAGTACCCAGTATCTAGAACACTTAACACAGTACACAGAACACAGTATACAGAACACAGTACACAGAGCATAGTAATCAGAACACAGAACTCAGTACACACATCACAGTACACAGTACATAGCACACAGAATACAGGACACAGGTCACTGGGCACAGTAATCAGAACACAGAACACAGTACACAGAACAAAGGACACAGGACACAGGACCGAATACCCAGTAGCCAGAACACAGAACATAGTACAAAGAACACAGTGCACAGTACACAGTACACAGTACACGGAACATAATACACAGAACACAGAACACAGTAATCAGAACACAGAACTCAGTACACACATCACAGTACACAGTACATAGCACACAGAATACAGGATACAGCACACAGTACACAATGCACAGTACACAGAACACAGCACACAGAACACAGTACACAGAGCACAGTATACAAAACACAGAACACAGTACACAGTAATCAGAACACAGTAATCAGAACACAGAACTCAGTACACACATCACAGTACACAGTACATAGCACACAGAATACAGGATACAGCACACAGTACACAATGCACAGTACACAGAACACAGCACACAGAACACAGAACACAGTACACAGAGCACAGTATACAAAACACAGAACACAGTACACAGTAATCAGAACACAGTAATCAGAACACAGAACTCAGTACACACATCACAGTACACAGTACATAGCACACAGAATACAGGACACAGGTCACTGGACACAGTAATCAGAACACAGAACACAGTACACCGAACAAAGGACACAGGATACAGAACACAGGACCCGGTATAAAGTATCCAGAACACAATACACAGTACACAGTACACAGAACGCAGAACACAGAACACTTAACACAGAACACAGTACACAGCACACAGCACACAGGACCGAGTACCCAGTGTCTAGAACACTTAACACAGTACACAGTACATAGAACACTGTAATCAGAACACAGTACACAGAACACAGTACACAGTACACAACACACAGTACACAATACACAGTACACAGAACACAACACACAGTACACAATACACAGTACACAGAACACAGAACAAAGAACACAGAACACAGTACACAGAAAACAGTACATAGAGCAAGAACACAGAACACAGTACACAGTACATGGAACACAGAACACAGTACACAGAATAAAGTACACAGTGCCCAGTGCACAGAACACAGAACAGTGCACACAGTCCACAGTACACAGAACACATTACACAGTACAGGGTACACAGAGAACACAGAACACAGTAGACAGTAAACAGTACACAGCACACAGAACACAGTACACAGAAAATAGAATGTAGAGCAAGAACACGGAACACAGTACAAAGAACACAGTACACAGAACACAGAACAAAGTAATTAGAACACAGTAATCAAAACACAGAACACAGCACACAGAACAAAGGACACAGGACACAGGACCCAGTACCTTATATCCAGAACACAGAACACAGTATACAGAACACAGAACACAGTACACAGTACACAGCACACAGAATACATAACACAGCACACAGTATGCAATGCACCGTACACAGAATACAGAACAAAGGACACAGTACACAGAACACAGTACACTGAACACAGTAAACAGTACACAGAATACAGAACACAATACACAGTACACAGAACACAGCACACAGTACACAATGCACAGTACACAGAATACAGAACAAAGAACACAATACACAGTAAGCAGTACACAGAACACAGTACACTGTACACAGGAAACAGAAAATAGAACAAGAACACAGAACATCATACACATTACACAGTACACAGTACACAGAGAACACAGAACACAGTTGAGAGTACCCAGTACCCAGTATCCCGAACACAGAACACAGTACACAGAATACCAGACATAGTACACAGAACACAGTGCATAGTACACAGTACACAGAACACAATACACAGTACACAGTACACAGAACACAATACACAGTATACAGTACACAGTACACAGTACACAGAACACTTAACACAGAACACAGAACACCGCCCACAGCACACAGCACACAGGACACAGGACCGAGTACCCAGTATCTAGAACACAGAACACAGTAATCAGAATTCAGTACACAGTACACAGAATACAGAACACAGGACACAGTGCACAGTACACAGAACACAGTACAGAGAAAACAGAAAATAGAACAAGAACACAGAACATCGTACACATTACACAGTACACAGTACACAGAGAACACAGAACACAGAACACAGAATACCAGACATAGTACACAGAACACAGTGCATAGTACACAGTGCACAGTACACAGTACACAGCACACAGAACACAATACACAGTACACAGAACACAATACACAGTATACAGTACACAGTACACAGAACACAGTAAACAGAACACTTAACACAGAATACAGAACACGCACACAGCACGCAAGACCGAGTGCCCAGTATCTAGAATGCAGAACACAGCAATCTGAACTCAGTACACAGAACACAGTACACAGCACACAGAATACAGAACACAGCACACAGAACAAAGAACACAGTACACAGTACACAGAATACAGAACACAGCACACAGTACACAGCACACAGCACACAGAACAAAGAACACAGTACACAGTACACAGAATACAGAACACAGCACACAGTACACAATGCACAGTACACAGAACACAGTACACAGAATACAGGACACAGGACGCAGTACACAATACACAGCACACAGTACACAATACACAGTACACAGAACACAGAACAAAGAACACAGTACACAGTACGCAGTACACAGAACACAGTACAAAGTACACAGAAAACAGAACATAGAGCAAGAACACAGAACACAGTACACAGTACATGGAACATAGAACACAGTACACAGAACTAAGTACACAGTGCACAGTGCAAAGAACACAGTACACAGCACACAGTACACAGAACACATTACACAGTACAGAGAACACAGAACACAGTAGACAGTACACAGTACACAGAACACTGTACAAAGAACACAGTACACAGTACACAGCACACAGAATACAGAACACAGCACACAGTACACAATGCACAGCACACAGTACACAGAACACTGTACACAGAACACAGTACACAGTACACAGAATACAGAACACAGAACACAGTAGACAGTAACCAGTACACAGAACACAATACACAGTATACAGTCCACAGTACACAGAACACTTAACACAGAACACAGCACACAGCACACTGGACACAGGACCGAGTACCCAGTATCTAGAACACAGAACACAGTAATCAGAATTCAGAACACAGTACACCGTACACAGAATACAGAACACAGGACACAAGACACAGTACACAGTACGCACTACACAGAACACAGTACACAGAACACAGAACACAGAAAATAGAACAAGAACACTGAACATCGTACACAGTACACAGTACACAGAGAACACAGAACACAGTAGACAGTACCCAGTACTCAGTATCCCGAACACAGAACACTTAACACAGAAAACCAGACATAGTACACAGAACACAATGCACAGTACACAGTACACAGCACACAGAACACAATACACAGTACACAGTACACAGAACACGATACACAGTATACAGTACACAGTACACAGTATGCAGCACACAGAACACAGTACACAGAACACTTAACACAGAACACAGAAAACGCACACAGCACACAGGACTGAGTGCCCAGTATCTAGAATGCAGAACACAGAACACAGCAATCTGAACTCAGTACACAGAACACAGAACACAGCACACAGTACATAGTACACAGCACACAGCTCACACAACACAGAACACAGTACACAGAACACATACACAGAACACAGTAGACAGGAGACAGAACACAGTACACAGAACACAGTATATAGAACACAGGACACAGAACACAGTACACAGAACATAGTACACAGTACACAGAACACAGCAATCAGAACACAGTAATCAGAACACAGTAATCAGAACACAGTAATCAGAACACAGAACTCAGTACACTCATCACAGTACAGAGTACATAGCACACAGAATACAGGACACAGGTCACTGGACACAGTAATCAGAACACAGAACACAGTACTCAGAACAAAGGACACAGGACACAGGACCCAGTACCCAGTATCCAGAACACATTACACAGTATACAATACACAGAACACAATATACAGTACACAGAACACAACACACAGTATACAGTACACAGTACACAGATCACTTAACACAGAACACAGTACGCAGCACACAGCACACAGGACACAGGACCGAGTACCCAGTGTCTAGAACACTTAACACAGTACACAGTACACAGACCACAGAGAACACAGAACACAGTACACAGTACACAGAACACAGCACACAGCACACAGAACAAAGAACACAGTACACAGTACACAGAATACAGAACACAGCACACAGTACACAATGCACAGTACACAGAACACAGTACACAGAATACAGGACACAGGACGCAGTACACAATACACAGCACACAGTACACAATACACAGTACACAGAACACAGAACAAAGAACACAGTACACAGTACGCAGTACACAGAACACAGTACAAAGTACACAGAAAACAGAACATAGAGCAAGAACACAGAACACAGTACACAGTACATGGAACATAGAACACAGTACACAGAACTAAGTACACAGTGCACAGTGCAAAGAACACAGTACACAGCACACAGTACACAGAACACATTACACAGTACAGAGAACACAGAACACAGTAGACAGTACACAGTACACAGAACACTGTACAAAGAACACAGTACACAGTACACAGCACACAGAATACAGAACACAGCACACAGTACACAATGCACAGCACACAGTACACAGAACACTGTACACAGAACACAGTACACAGTACACAGAATACAGAACACAGAACACAGTAGACAGTAACCAGTACACAGAACACAATACACAGTATACAGTCCACAGTACACAGAACACTTAACACAGAACACAGCACACAGCACACTGGACACAGGACCGAGTACCCAGTATCTAGAACACAGAACACAGTAATCAGAATTCAGAACACAGTACACCGTACACAGAATACAGAACACAGGACACAAGTACATGGAACATAGAACACAGTACACAGTACGCACTACACAGAACACAGTACACAGAACACAGAACACAGAAAATAGAACAAGAACACTGAACATCGTACACAGTACACAGTACACAGAGAACACAGAACACAGTAGACAGTACCCAGTACTCAGTATCCCGAACACAGAACACTTAACACAGAAAACCAGACATAGTACACAGAACACAATGCACAGTACACAGTACACAGCACACAGAACACAATACACAGTACACAGTACACAGAACACGATACACAGTATACAGTACACAGTACACAGTATGCAGCACACAGAACACAGTACACAGAACACTTAACACAGAACACAGAAAACGCACACAGCACACAGGACTGAGTGCCCAGTATCTAGAATGCAGAACACAGAACACAGCAATCTGAACTCAGTACACAGAACACAGAACACAGCACACAGTACATAGTACACAGCACACAGCTCACACAACACAGAACACAGTACACAGAACACATACACAGAACACAGTAGACAGGAGACAGAACACAGTACACAGAACACAGTATATAGAACACAGGACACAGAACACAGTACACAGAACATAGTACACAGTACACAGAACACAGCAATCAGAACACAGTAATCAGAACACAGTAATCAGAACACAGTAATCAGAACACAGAACTCAGTACACTCATCACAGTACAGAGTACATAGCACACAGAATACAGGACACAGGTCACTGGACACAGTAATCAGAACACAGAACACAGTACTCAGAACAAAGGACACAGGACACAGGACCCAGTACCCAGTATCCAGAACACATTACACAGTATACAATACACAGAACACAATATACAGTACACAGAACACAACACACAGTATACAGTACACAGTACACAGAACACTTAACACAGAACACAGTACGCAGCACACAGCACACAGGACACAGGACCGAGTACCCAGTGTCTAGAACACTTAACACAGTACACAGTACACAGACCACAGAGAACACAGAACACAGTACACAGTACACAGAACACAGCACACAGTACACAATACACAGTACACAGGACAAAGAACACAGTACACAGTACGCCGTACACAGAACACAGCACACAGTACACAGAAAACAGAACATAGAGCAAGAACACATAACACAGTACACAGTACATGGTACGCAGAACTAAGTATACAGTGCACACTGCACAGAACACAGTACGCAGCACACAGTACACAGAACACAGCACACAGTACACAATGCACAATGCACAGTACACAGTACACAGAACACAGTCCACAGTCCACAGAATACAGAACACAGAACACAGTAGACAGTAAGCAGTAAACAGAACACAGCACGCAGTACACAGTACTCAGTACGCAGTACACAGAACACAGTACACAGTACGCAGGGAGAGAGGTGGGGAGGGTGAGGCAGGGAGAGAGAGTGGAGGGTGTGAGGCAGTCAGGGAGAGAGAGTGGAGGGCGGGTTGATGCTGGCAGGGAGAGAGGTGGGGATTGGGGGGGTGAGGCTGGCAGGGAG
Organism: Hemiscyllium ocellatum; assembly: GCF_020745735.1. NCBI lineage: Eukaryota > Metazoa > Chordata > Chondrichthyes > Orectolobiformes > Hemiscylliidae > Hemiscyllium > Hemiscyllium ocellatum. The sequence continues at coordinate 17,334,544 of NC_083418.1, forward strand.
AGAGGTGGGGGGTGTGATGCTTTCAGGCAGGGAGGGTGTGAGGTGAGGCTGGCAGGGAGAGAGAGTGGGAGTGGGGAGTGAGAGAGAGAGAGAGAAAGAGAGAAGAAAGACAGAGCGAGAAAGAGAGAGAGATGGAGAGAAACAGAGAGAGAGAGACAGAGAGAGAGAGAGAGAGAGACAGAGAGAGAGAGAGAGAGAAAAACAGATAGAAAGAGAGAGAGAGACAACTCCAAACCCTCTGTGATCTTTATGCAGTCAGGCCAACTCCCTGCAAGCTCTTCTCCCAGATTGAGTGCTGACTGTAAGAGCAGGGTCACTTACCTGTTGGTGGAACTGCACATTAAATCATGGGTAGGAACACCTTAGTGACTCGTGAGCAGGGGCAAGGCCTGCATCCAACAACTGATTCACTAACCTCCCTGAAAGGGTGGCACAGGCAAAACTGCCATAACATTGAAGCAGTATTTAAATGTGATGCCACAGTGCACAAGGCTATGTGCCAATAGAGTGGTTTGCTGCTTGTTTCTGACTGGCACAGACTCAATGGGCTGAAGGGCATTTTTCAGGCTGCAGGCTAGGTGGATTAGCTGTAGAAAATTCAAGGTTATTGGGGGGGGTGAGGTGGTAGGGTGCTCTTCAGATGGTCAGTACAGGCTCAATGGGCCAAATGGCCTGTTTTCACACTGTAGGGATTCAATGATCCTTTACCAAGAAAGATCTATAAATAGATCAAAGCTAGGAACTAAATACTGAGAACTATGTGACTTTTCGAAAGATCAAACAGGAATGTCGAGATGGTGGGGTAACTTTGTTAGTAGAAGATGGAATAAGAATGATAGCAAAAAAAATTATCTTAAGTCAGATGATATGCAATCCTTATGGGTGAAGGTAAGTCATAACAAGGGGAAGAAGTTGGTGGGAATAGTATATTAACCCCCTAACATTAATATTAATGTTTTGTAGGACATAGGATAAGTCAGAAGATAATTAGAGCAAGGAAAAAAGGCAATAGCTTAATCATGGGTGACTTTTATCCTTATGTAGGTTCAGTTTGTCTGATTGACCAAGGTAACCGTGAGGAAGAATTCATGGATTGTATTCAGGACAGCTTCCCAGAAAAGTATGTGGATCGGCCCATCCTAAATTGCCCATGGGGTCCAGGGATGCACAGGCCAGCTGGATTAGCCATGGGGAAATGCAGGCAGGCAGGGAGAGAGTATGGGGGTGAACAGGCAGGGAGAGAAGGTGGGGGGTGAGGCAGGCAGGGAGAGAGATTACAGGGATAGGGTGGGAGTGGGGGATGGAATCCTCTTTGGATGATCAGCATGAACTCAGTGGGTCAAATGAACTGCTTCCATATTAATATGATTGTTTACAGAGAATGGATCAAAGCTAGGATCCATCCAGGGAACAGACCATTTTGGATCAGGAAGTGTGTGATTGAGGCAGGTTTAATAAATGAATTCAGGGTAAATGGTCCCCTGGAAATAGTGACAATGACATGTTAGAATTGAGCATTTAGTTTGAGTGGGAGGAAGTCGGGCCAGAAATAAATAAGGGTAATTATAAAGGAAAGAGAACAGAGTTGTTCTGGAGAGGATGAGGAAAGGTGTTTAGCAGAAAATAAGGCACAATGGCAGACATTTAAAAGGATTAAGAAGGATTTGTGAAAGGGGATAAACCAACTTTGATTAACAATGGAAGTTAAAGACAGTAGCAAAATAAAAGAGAAAAACATACTGTATGATAAAGATTGGTGGGAAACCAGAAAATTGGAAGAGTTTTAAAAACCAACAACTGACTGTAAAGAAAACTAGAGAGAGGGATGCATCTGAGAATATTAGAAGATGTAATGAGAGAGATAGTGGATGCACTGACAGTAGTTTTCCAAGAATGCTTTGATTCTGGAAAAGCCTTAGATAATTGGAAATCTGCCAATGTAATATCTTTATTGAAAAAAGCAGAGTTGAAAACATAGGGAACTATATGGCAATTAGCTTAAAGTCTGTTATTGGACCGAGTCTAATTATGTTAAAACTGAAATAATAATGGCAGGGCATTTCAAATTTTATAATATGATTAAGCAGAGTCAGCACAACTCCATGAAGGGGGAATCATGCCTCATACATTTACTAGAATGCTTCCAGAAGGTCACAAGAAGGATTGATCAAGAGAACCAGTATTCGGATTTCCAAAAAAATTGCTAGGGTACCTCACATTAGACTACTTAATAAGACAAGATTAGATAACTTACATAACTTACAGTGTGTAAACAGGCCCTTTGGCCCAACAAGTCGGTGGCACGGTGGCAGAGTGGTTAGCACTGCTGCCTCACAGCGCCAGAGACCTGAGTTCAATTCCCACCTCAGCAACTATCTGTGTAGAGTTTGCACATCCTCCCCGTGTCTGTGGGGGTTTCCTCCGGGCGCTCCAGTTTCCTCCCACAGTCACAAAGATGTGCAGGTTAGGTGAATTGGCCATGCTAAGTTGTCCATAGTGTTAGGTGAAGGGGCAAATGGGGTGGGTTGCTCTTTGGAGGGTCAAAGGGCCTGTTTCCACACTGTAAGCAATTTAATCCCCCCTGCACCTAATGCTGCAGGCAATTTAGCATAGCCAATTCACCTAACCTGCACATCTTTGCACTGTGGGAGGAAACTCACACAGACACAGGGAGAATGTGCAAACTCCACACAGACAGTCGCCTGAGGCAGGAATTGAACCTGGGGCTCTGGTGCTGAGAGGCAGCAGTGCTAACCACTATGCCAACCTGCCATCCCTAAGAGCCTGTGCTGTTGGGGATAAGATTTAACATGGATGGGTGATTCGCTAACCAGTAGAAGATAAAGTGTTGGAGAAAGGGGGCATTGACAGGATGACAACCTGTAACTAGTGGGGGCAACAAGGACCAGGACAGAGGATGCAATTATTTATAATGTCTTTTAAAGACTTGGATGGGGAAAGCAAATGGACAATCGACAAGTTTACGGTTGTCACAAAAAGAGGTGGGGAGGTGACTGGTGAGGATGATGCAAAACGTCTGCAGAGCGATCGAGGCAGGATAAGTGAATGGAGAAGACCTTGGCAAATGGAATACCGCGGGGAAAAATGTGAGGTTATGCACCTTTAGCAGGAAGAATAGAGGACCTGACTCCACAACTGAATATAATTTAAATGGAGAAAGACTGCAGAATGCTACAGCACACAGGGATTTGGGGGCCCGTCTGCATGCAAGTTCAGTGGATATTAGGGAAGGAAAATGGAATGTTCACCTTTATTTCAAAGGAAATGGTGTATTAAAGTAGAGAGTTTTGATTGGGTCAAATTGGAAATGTGATTTCCCCTTGTGGGAGAGTAAGAACAAAGAACAATACGGCACAGGAACAGGCCCTTCGGCCCTCCAAGCCTGTACCTTTTATATTAAGCCTGTCTTCACTTACAGGATCTGTTTCCCTCTATTCCCTTCCTGTTCCTGCATTTGTCCAGGTGCTTCCTGAATGCTGCTATTGGGTCTGCTTCCACCACCTCCTCTGGTAATGTGTTCCAGGCACTCACCACCCTTTGTGTGAAAAACTTGCCTCATACATCTTTGTTAAACAACCCCCCTTGAACCTTGAACCTGTGTCCCCTAGTAGTTGACCCCTCCACCCTGGGAAAAAGTCTCATATTTTCCACTCTATCCATGCCATTCACAATCTTATAAATGTCGATTAGGTCGTCCCTCAATCTCCTGCGTTCCAGTGAAAACAAATCCAGTCCATCCAACCTTTCTTCATAGCTAAACTCTCCCATACCAGGCAACATCCTTGTAAACCTTTCCTGTACCTTCTTCCATAGCATCCAATCCTTCCAATACTGTGGTAACCAGAACTGTCGGCAACACTCCAAGCGTAGGATCAGAGGGCATACTCACAGCAAAACGTCACCACTCATTTAATAAAAAAAAGAGATGAAGATGAAATTTTCTCTCATAGGGTAGCGAATCTGTGGAATTCTTCGACATTGCTGGCAGCTGAGGCTGGGTCATGAAGGATATTCGAGGCTGAGATAGTCAGATCCAATTAATCAGAAAGGGAATCACACATTAAAGGGAAAAGGCTGGGAAGTGGAGTTGAGAATGATCAGATTAGCCATGACCTGACAGAGCAAACTCAAGGTACAGAAAAGTTCTCTTCTGGTCCCATGTGTTGTGGTCTTGAGGGTTTTTTTTTACCACAATCAGTACACTCATAGTTACCATAACTGAGACTGACTTTATCTTCCCAATTTTAATGAGCTGAATTTACATTTTTCCAGCTGCCATGTTAAACCTATGTCTTGAGAGCATTCATCTGAGTCTCTGGATGCTTAGTCCACTGGCATCTCCAGTCTACCACCATCTCCCTATCCACTATAAAGCTAATGATATTGTGGACAGTTTCCCAAGTGTTCTTCACTGAAATAAGCTCCACTTCCACCAGTCTCCATTTCATAAAATGCACTGAATGCTGTTTCTTTCATTTGTGATCAAAGCTCACAATATACTATTGTTATTTGGAAAATTGGGTTCTAAGTTGCAAGAACAAGATATGTGTTTAAATTGTACCTTTTGTATGGTGTGTATATTAAGAAGGTGGAAAGACATAGTTTTAATTTCAATCTATATCTGTTCTGTGAGTGGTGCCAGCGTGTCTGGATTTTATTTACATCTATTTTAATGAGTTGTTTAACCCTTGAGGTGAACAGTTTAGTGTAGTTGGAAAGAACTGTAGAAGGATAGTATTGTTGCTTGGCAACATTGTATCCAATAATCCAGGTAGACAAAGGCAGAAACATCCAGACAGTCTGTCTGTGGGTGAAGAGTTGAGGTGGAAGTCCCAAGCTAGTAAGAAAACTGGTCAGAACACTATCAGGAGCTGACTGTTTACTTTGACGGCATTTAGCATTCAGTAAGAAGAAACCAACTTTAGCCCTGTCAGCTGAACAAGGAAGGGTAAAGAGAAGATGGAGTGACCCTTCCCTGACATTTGATTGTTTGTAAGATTGTTGTGCGGGTAAAAGTGATAAATCTTTATTTGCAAAAAGACTTCTTCATGCGGTTTTTGTATAGTGCAACATAGGTCAATATTTTTCTTCCTTTTTGTGAAATAAAGTTTCTGTTCTTTTCTTCAAAGTACGCTGGCAGCCTCTTGTGAATATATTCAGTGACTGACCACCACAATAAGCAAACAGCTTACGGTCCCACTCAGGAACCTGACATGCTCAGTATTGCCGTCAGCAAGGATCAAAACAACTTGGGCGAGAAACACATTAATCAAGGAAGGGGCATATTTCCTGAGGAATGAGAACCAGCTTAACACAGGGCCCAGGAAAGGAGGTTACTGTGGAAATGGCCCTGGAAAGACGAGATAGGGGTCACGGGCAGAGAAGGCGTAAAATACAGGACCAGAGCCATGCTGGAGAAAACCTGGCCTAGCATTACAGTATTTGGCTCATAATCAAACACGTAAATCATATCTCTGCAAAACTTCGTAATGACTCACCTGATTAGTTGAAGGTTTTGTGATTTGCAATGGAAAATTTCACTGCATCTGTAAGTATAAATTATAGGTCAAGTTTCCATAGCAATGCTAAACAGGATATAACAAGTCGAGTTAACTCTCTACTGCATGAAGGGAGTGAGAGCAGACACTAGAATCCTGATTGTAGGGATGCTGGGAAATATAGCAATGCTGTACAAGAGAAAATGCCTCATACCATTCTGACATTTTACTCCAACATACAGCAGTGAACTTTCCAGGCAATGTTGAGGGAGGAAAGGAGGTGGAGAGGAATTCATAATGACTAGCCCCTCATTTCTCAGCCTTTGACAGTTTGACAATGACACTGCTGCAGCAAGCGCCCAGACCTGGGATATTACAATTCCTCCTGCACATCACCACACATCACCGCACATCACAGCCTGAACTGATTCTCGAAACGATGGAAGAGTCAGTTAATGAGCAGGATTCAACAAATACTGGATCCTTGGGTAACGTTCCAGCCATGCAAGGATTACATAACTAGTGAAGCAATTTACCATTCCCGTACCTAACCTTATCGCTTGAGATCTACATCAAAGTCTATAGGACTGACAAGTGGGAAAGTGCTAAGGCACAGTATGAGGACAGACGATAAGAAAATGACACCTTATCAAAATGAGCCTTTCTTTGTAAATACAGTGTTGTAAATTTACTATACATTATTTTCCTTTGGACAGGCTGTTTTCTGCTGGGCACATATTCAGATACCAAGATCCTCTTTGGATGTTGCAATCCTGTTCTGGTCCTCAGTTTGTATTTTATCCGATTTCTTCCTTACCTCCACTCATGTCTTCCTCAAAGCTCTTCTTGCCCACGGATTTCACCCCAGGCTCCCACTATCGTTTTGCCACCAATCTGTTGTCCAACGATATTTCAGGAATGCAATCTTGTTTTGGTTAGGAATAACAGCAAAATGGACTGTCATTTAAATGGCGAAGTTTTGCAGCATGCTGCTGTGCAGGGAGACCTGGGCATCCCCATGCAGGAATCACCAAAAGTTGATTTGTTGGGCATATTTCAGGCCAGTCTGCCCAAGCTGGTCAGGAGAGTGGGGGGTGGGGTGGCTGGACTGAAGGTCAAAGTGAGTCGTCAGGGGAAACTGGTGTGGTAGGAAGATGAGTGGACTCAGTGCTGGGAATAGCGATCTGGGATTCAGAGGGGACAGGGATGTTGAAGGGGGGAACATTCAATACAAGTAGGGAAAGAGACGAGAGTGCATCAGGGGAAATGGAGTACAGTTGGGAGAGAGGGGTATTACCTGTTATCATCAGTATGTGCTCCATCAGGGACTGCTGGGCATAATGGTAGGTAGAACGAACAATGACAGCACTGAGAAACGTGCAGGCTCTCCCAGGTAGAAAGGGACAAGGAGGTGCAGAGTGAGTGGAGGATCCTTTGAACAATGCTCCCTCTCAACTCCACAGTTACAGAGGCCCATTCACGTGCCGGCATATTGACTCCCAATTCCGGAATTCACAGCCACACACAGATGTCGGATAATTCCACAGCAGCAGCAGCAGAAATCACAGTGAATGTAGGCCTTGATGATCAAGCTAAAGCCCGGGACTTGCACTACCAGGCCCATCCTCCATATTCACTCACATCACAAAGCTGAACTGGGAAAGGAAAATGATGATGAATGCCCCTGGAGTGAGCAGAGTCAGTGTTTGATCTTTATTCCAACACTCAGCTCTGAGTGACGGGGCGGGGAGGGGGTGGGGGTGTGGCAGGGAGGCCTTTCCTTGGAGACATGAGGCCGGGGGAGGGGGGGGGTGGTCAAAGGTCTCCGTACTCATCCAGCACTTCTAGTCTCTTGCCGTCTCGTTACTTGCATGACTGGTGCTGTAATCATCGAAATAATACACCGCGTCTAAATACCATGGGACTCTCCACGTCCCTCTCTCCCGAGGAGAAGAATGAGCTAGCATTTGGAGGTGATGTGAATGCTGACTGCTCAGGTTGCTAAGGACCTGTCCCTTTTCTCCTGCTGCCCACACAGACTCATCACAGGTATGACCGATGGGTCCAGTCTCAGCAAGGTTTATTGTCACCGCTGCAGGGATCCTGCGATGAACTTTAATCAGACTGGGTCCTGCCAATCTTCCACCGCGGAGCTGTGCTGGGATCTCTCCACCACCCACCCAGAGAATGCATTAACACCCGTGACTGAAGCCAGCCCACACCACTTGATCCCATCTCCCTGTGATGACGAGGTTAGAGCTGTAGCCCGGGCAGTAAGATTCAGCAACATTCTCCCAGCTACAGGTTGTGGTAGACTACAGACATGCTACATTGAGAGGACCCCAGTTCATTAACAGAATGAGAACATTCTCCCAGCTACAGGTTGTGGTAGACTACAGACATGCTACATTGAGAGGACCCCAGTTCATTAACAGAATGAGGCTACAGAGTCAAAAGGTGTGATGCTGGAAATGCAGGAGAGTCGATGTTCCGGGCTTAAGCTCTTCATCAGGAATGTGTGCCGAGGAAGGAGATGCAGCTGTATAGCGTGTCTGCTTCAGGGCGTGGCTGAAGAGTTTCAGGACACAGGAGATGACCTGGGGGGTGGGTGGGTGGGTGGGGGGAGGTGGGTACGGTGAGAGAGAGACTCGCTGGGATCCTGATAGAGAGAGAAGGAGAACTTCAAGGTGGGCATCCTTGGAAAAGGCTTTGCAGTAAGGTTATAATCAACTAGGAGGAAGTGAGGACTGCAGATGCTGGAGATCAGAGTCAAAAAATGTGACGCTGGAAAAGCACATTTCTAATGGAGAGCTAATGCTCGACACATCGACTCTCCTGCTCCTCGGATGCTGCCTGACTGGCTGTGCTTTTCCAGTGCGACACGTTTTGACTTTGATCTCCGGCAGCTGCAGTCCTCACTTTCACCCAGAATGAGGCTCCACCCCATCAATGTGCAAGTGTTCATTGGCTTTGTTTCATTGATATTTGTGCCTGGAGTCCTGGGGATTACAAGAACACCTCTATCCTTGAGAATGTTAGTGTTCCAGCTGGGAGTGAGGATCCAGATGCTTTACTAACAGTCCTTACTGACTGGCCAGGTCTGGCCTTTCAGTGTAGCCCAGACAGGGTGTGCTGCATTTTCCTAGCAGCCTGTATTCCGTATGTCTGGCGCAGTGAACCAGGGAATGCTGATAAACTGGGAGAGCAGGAACAGTCTGCTGACGAAGAGGACATTAAGCGGGAGGAACATTACTCTGTGTACTCTAGACTGGAATTAAAGACATGCAACAAGCCAAACAGGACACCTTGTTCATTGACTGCAAAATTGTCGATCCTCACAAGGCAAGCAGTTAGTTTCTGGTCTAAGAGAAAATGTAGCTTCTGTTTATTTGTTTCCTGTTGATTGTTGCTGTTAGTCAATAAGAGTGACTGTTTTCAGCATTGGAAGTTTTTCCTGTATGTGCGGGTCTCACACTGAACTACAAGCAGATGATGGCCAACTGAGGGTGTGGGGGAGAGAGTACACTGACTTCAACAATTTCTGGTAAGATTCAGTCCATAGTTTCAGGGATCACATTCCAGTTAGTCTCCATAAGACACTGCAGCAGAAGTCCAAAGATGTGCAGAGTAGGCGAGTTGGCCATGCTGCATTGCCTGTGGTATCCAGGGATGTGTAGGCTAGGTGGATTAGCCACGGGGAGTGCAGGGTTACCGGGATAGATTGCTTTTTGGAGGGTCAGTGCAGACTCAATGAGCCAAATGGCCACCTTCCGCACTATAGAGATTCTATGATCCGAACTGATCGAGTAGGCCATTCAGCCCTGCCATTTAATGAGACCGTGGTTGCTCTGGTAATCCTCAACTCCACTATCCTGTCTTTGCCCCATAATCCTTGACTCCTTTACTGATTAAAAAAACTGTCTAGCTCAACCTTGATTATAAACCTTGATTTAGATTGAATATAAATGGCCCTCTGTGGTAAAGAATTCCACAGATTCAGTACCCTCTGAGAGAGAAAACCCCTCCTCATCTCTGTCTTAAATGGGTGACACCATACTGTGAGACTGTGCCCTCCGACCCTAGACTGTCTCACTAGGGGAAACAGACTTTCCACATCCACCCTGCCAAGTCCCCGAAGAATCTTTCATCTTTCAGTAAGGTTGCCTCTCATCCACCTATATATGCCACTGAGTGCAGGTCCAACCTAGTCAACCTCTCCTCACAAGGCAGTCCCTCTACACAGGGGGGGTCCTCAATATAAGTTGGAGTTATTGAGCCACTGAGGTCTGCAGCACAGAAAAAAGCCCATCGAGTCAGCAACAGTCAACAGCAACGACTTCGCCATTCTAATCCCATTTCCCAGCAATTGACCCATAGCGTTGTGTGCTTTGGAATCGCAAGCGCACATCTCAATATCTTTTAAAAGCTATGAGAGCTTCTGCCTCTAATACCCTTACAAGCAGTGAGTTCCAGATTTCCAGCACCTTCTAAATGAAAAACAAAGTCTTCATATCCCCTTTAAACCTCTTGCCCCTTAAATCTATGCCCCCTGATCCAAAGGGAAAAGTTCCTTCCTGTCTACTCTGTCAATGCCCCTCAAACATGTCCCCACCCCAGTCTCCCCTGCTCTAAGACAAACAACCCCAGTCTATCCAATCTCTCTTCATGACTAAAACTCTCTAGCCAAAGCTTAACGAGAAAACAAATTGCGAAGGCAGGTAATGGGTAGGGTTAGCCAGAATTAAGTATCAAATCATTTACATAGGTCAGCGCCAATGTTTTGCTGGTCCTCCCTTTGAACTCTGAGCAGTACCTCAACAAATACAGGTGGGGATTTTTTTTCATACTCTTTCCCTGGTCAAACAAAGATTAATGAACAGAAACTCCTTGAGCAGCTTGCACTCCGATTTATTACAATGGGCGTTCAATCTTTTTGGTTATAGCTGCAAACCAAAACTCTGATGGTCTCTCCCTGTTTGCATCTTCATCCTGCATTATGACACAACTGACTTTTCTGAATGTTTCACCACCTCAATACGGAAGAATATTGATTTTTCTCTGATGACTTTCAATGGCCTCTTTAATTTTGTTATGTTCCAGAAAAATGCAGCCTGTATCAAAACAACTTGCATTGAGAATCTTGTTCTCCCTGTAAAAGTAATGGAAATACAGAGGATACAGATGGTAAAAACATTAAAGTACCGATTGAACTAACTTTGAAGCAATTTCTTCCATAAGCAACAAGAGACTACCACTGAAGGAAATGTTGTATATCATACCTAGCAACCAACATGCATTACTCCTGCAACTCAATGTGCACACATCCCCAATAAAACTTGTTCTGCAGTGATATTTTTAAACAATGACTCAGACAGAATATGTATCATCACCTTCTAGTTCACCATCGAGTATAATACTGCAACATGTTTTCCTCAACACTTCACTTCCTCCTGTACTCATTGCCAGAGGATTATTGAGGATTGATGAGGGGTCAGTAAAGGTCAATTAGAGTCTTCAATACACTCGCACCATAAATTACGAGCTGTGTGTCACGACATCACAATGCAATGGTGCGACAATGTTAGAGTGAGGAACTTTTATGTTGATTTCATTGAAAAGTTAACAATGTCAGTGCAAAACAATGTATATCACATCTATGTATATCATGGACCCTCCTCCCCCACTGCCTGGTATCAAACTGGTGAACGTTCTCTGGACTGCATCCAATGCCAGTATATCTCATTAGATAAGGGAACCAAAACGGTTCACATTATTCCAGCTGTGGTCTAACTGGTGCCTTGTATAATTTTAGCAACACCTCCAGACATTGGTATTCCATTCCCTTCAAACCTTGGGATCTGATTGCAGGGAATCTCTGACAACAATCAATCCCTAAGACACAATGCAGGAGCAAATTATTGCAAATACAAAATACTGGAGATCACAGTGGATCAAAGCAGCATCAATGGAGAGAGAGAAAGCTAACATTTCAAATCTAGATGACTCATCATCAGAGATGGTGTTCAATCCCCTAGACACATTGTGATCTGATTCCCTGCAATGTCACTGAAATTGCATTTCTGTCATTTTCATGTGGATCTGATTCCAGCCAATCCTGTGCGATCAGATTTCCAATGGGATACCTTAAACTTGAATTTGCTGAGCTTGTCTCTCCTGACCATTGCCAATATACAGAAGAGATTGAATTGACTATGGTTAACCCTTGCAAAATGGAGATATAAACTGAGACTACAAAGAGTGTTATGGAAGATAATTACTGTGAAGGTAATACCCAGAATTCACTCACCATGCTCTACCCTCTCTATCCCTCAGTCATATAAGTGAGATATCAACACAACTGGAGTAAGAAAACAATGAACACTTACACTACCCTCTGTTCAGTGAAGCCACTGAGATTTGACAGCATAATTACCAATTCCTTATTGCAGTAGGAGTGTTTTGTTTTGTCCATTGGCAAATAGCCAGCTCTAGGATAGCAACCAATAGATCTAGTCATTTACCAAAAATATGTTGAGACTAAGTAATCAATATTTCTAATCATTCCTTTTGCTTTTCTGGCTTTGCAGGTGACAAAGATGACGTTCATTATAAGTGAAGTTCTAATACCCAACTCTACCTCACCTCTCTTAACCGTTCCTGATCCTATTGTAAAACTGTCCGACTTGTTTTCCAAGCCATCGATGGCCTTGTCCCATTGTCTCATGGTGAACTCTTCCCGCTGTATCCAAGGTGTGTATGTGTGTGCACAGGCATGTGTGTGCATGCGTGTGCGTGTGTGTGTGGGTGTGTGTCATAGAGTCATAGAGGTGTACAGCATGGAAACAGACCCTTAGGTCTAACTCCTCCATGCTGACCAGATATCCCAACCCAATCTAGTCCCACCTGCCAGCACCCGGCCCATATCCCTCTAAGCCCTTCCTATTCATATACCCATCCAAATGCCTCTTAAATGTTGCAATTGTACCAGCCTCCACCACTTCCTCTGGCAGCTCATTCCATATGCATACCACCCTCTGCGTGAAAAAGTTGCCCCTTAGGTCTCTTTTATATCTTTCCCCTCTCACCCCAAACCTATGCCCTCTAGTTCTGGACTCCCTGACCCCAGGGAAAAGACTTTGTTGATTTACCCAACTATGCCCCTTATAATTTGTAAACTTCTGTAAGGTCACCCCTCAGCCTCCAATGCTCCAGGGAAAATAGCTCCAGTCTGTTCAGTCTCTCCCCATCCTTGTAAGTCTTTTCTAAACCCTTTCAAGTTTCACAACATTTTTCCGATAGGAAGGAGACCAGAATTGCACGCAATATTCCAACAGTGGCCTAACCAATGTCCTGTACAGCCGCAACATGACCTCCCACCTCCTGTACTCAATACTCTGACCAATAAAGGAAAGCATACCAAACGCCTTCTTCACTATCCTATCTACCTGTGACTCCACTTTCAAGGAGCTATGATCCTGCACTCCGAGGTCTGTTTGTTCAGCAACACTCCCTAGGACCTTACCATTAAGTGTACAAGTCCTGCTAAGATTTGCTTTCCCAAAATGCAGCATCTCTGAATTAAAATCTGTCTGCCATTTCTCAGCCTTGGCCCATCTGATCCAGATCCTGTTGTAATCTGAGGTAACCCTCTTCACTGTCCACTACACCTCCAATTTTGGTGTCATCTGCAAACTTATTAACTGTACCTCTTATGCTTGCATCCAAATCATTTATGTAAATGACAAAATGTAGAGGACCCAGCACTGATTCTATTGGCACTGCATTGGTCACAGGCCTCCACTCTGAAAAACAACCCTCCACCACCACCTTCTGTCTTCTCCCTTTAAGCCAGTTCTATATCCAAGTGGCTAGTTCTCCCTGTATTCCATGAGATCTAACCTTGCTAACCAGTCTCCCATGGGGAACCTTGTCGAACGCTTTACTGAAGTCCATATAGAGCACATTTACCACTCATCAATCTTCTTTGTTACTTCTTCGAAAAACTCAATCAAGTTTGTGAGACATGATTTCCCACACACAAAGCCATGTTGACTATCCCTAATCAGTCCTTGCCTTTCCCAATACATTTACATCCTGTCCCTCAGGATTCCCTCCAACAACTTGCCCACCACCGACATCAGGCTCACCGGTCTATAGTTCCCTGGCTTGTCCTTACCACCCTTCTTAAACAGTGGCACCACAATTGCCAACCTCCAGTCTTCCAGCACCTTACCTGTGACTATCAATGATACAAATATCTCAGCAAGAGGCCCAGCAATCACTTCTCTAGCTTCCCACAGAGTTCTATGGTACACCTGATCAGGTCCTGGGGATTTATTCACCTTTATGCGTTTCAAGACATCCAGCACTTCTGCCTCTGTAATCTGGACATTGTGCAAGATGTCATCATCTATTTCCCTACAGTCTGTATCTTCCATATCCTTTTCCACAGTAAATACTGATGCAAACTATTCATTTAGTATCTCACCCATTTTCTGTGGCTCCACACAAAGGTCGCCTTGCTGATCTTTGAGGGGCCCTAATCTCTCCCTAGTTACCCTTTTGTCCTCAATGTATTTGCAAACATTTTTGGATTCTCCTTAATTCGATTTGCCAAAGCTATCTCATGTCCCCTTTTTGCCCTCCTGATTTCCCTCCTACTTCCTTTAGACTCTTCTAAGGATTCACTTGAGCTATCCTGTCTGTACCTGACATATGCTTCCTTCTTTTTCTTCACCAACCCCTCAATTTCTTTAGTAATCCAGCATTCCCTATACCTACCAGCCTTCCCTTTCACCCTGACAGGAATATACTTTCTCTGGATTCTTGTTATCTCATTTCTGAAGGCTTCCCATTTTCCAGCTGTCCCTTTACCTCCGAACATCTGCCCACATCCCGCTTTCGAAAGTTCTTGCCTAATACCGTCAAAATTGGCCTTTCTTCAATTTAGAACTTCAACTTTTAGATCTGGCCTATCCTTTCCATCATTATTTTACATCTAATAGAATTATGGTCGCTGGCCCCAAAATGCTCCCCCACTGACACCTCAGTCACCTGCCCTGCCTTATTTCCCAAGAGTAAGTCAAGTTTTGCACCTTCTCTAGTAGGTACAGCCACATACTGAATCAGAAAGTTTTCTTGTACACACTTAACAAATTCCTCTCCATCTGAACCCTTAACACTATGGCAGTCCCAGTCGATGTTTGGAAAGTTAAAATCCCCTACCATAACTACCCTATTGTTCTTACAGATAGCTGAGATCTCCTTACAAGTTTGTTTCTCAATTTCCCTCTGACTATTAGGGGGTCTATAATACAATCCCAATAAGGTGATCATCCCTTTCTTATTTCTCAGTTCCACCCAAATAACTTCCCTGGATGTATTTCCGGGAATATCCTCCCTCAACACAGCTGTAATGCTATCCCTTATCAAAAATGCCACTCCCCCTCCTCTCTTACCTCCGTTTCTGTCCTTCCTGTAGCATTTGTATCCTGGAACATTAAGCTGTCAGTCCTGCCCATCCCTGAGCCATGTGTGTGCTCTGTTAATTATTATCTCTTGACCATTCCTCATTTTCACTATTACACCACTTCAGCTACTCAAACTTTGGAATTTCTTCCCTAAACCTCCTCTACTACACTTTCCTCAATTTGTCCCTTAAAATATAACTCTTTAGTGAAGCTTCTGATCATCTGACCTTTTACCATCTTAAGTGACTTAATGTCAACTTATACTTTGTGAAGCACTTTGAGCTGTCTCATTAGATTAAAATCTCTATACAAATACAAGTTTGTTATTGTTGTGTTATCACAATTATAACTATTTCACTTGTTGCAACAAGATAAATGGTCACTATCTGACCATCCATGATACACTTCCCTGCCGCCAGGTTGTCCTGTCCTGGGCATTTTGGTCGTTTAGCATCTCCGAACATCAGACCCCCCAAACCAAGTAACAACTCCCTCGGGCATTATCTTCATCTGAGCTCCACCCTTAATATTGTTCAAAACAAAAGGAGAGACATTTGGACTGAACTTCATTATAACTTCAGGTAATCTCAAAACATCTCACAGCCAATGAACTTGATGGACATACAACGTATACGCAAAACTACATTTTCTTTATAAAAAAAGTCATGGACCCATTGTTGAAAATGGCTGTTTATTCTCAAACTGTGCAGGTTAATTCCTAGGATCTATAGCTGGTCTCAGGGTTTATCACACAAATTTGCACACTGTTTTTACAAACCATTAGGAACAATTATTAGGTGCTGAAATATATGAGAGAGTTGCTGAGGAACTATGATTAGTCACAGCATCCCTGGGTTGGGAAAGGAGGCTCTGCCAGGTTTGTCATCTTTACTGGAATCCATGCTACCCCAGCTGTATGATCCTGGGAAATACCTCGCACAGTTTAAGAATAAACAACCATTTTTTAACAATGGGCCCATGATGGTTATATGAAGAAAATGCAAAATTGCGTGTATGTTGTGTGTCCATCAAGTTCATTGGTGGCTTGAGTTGGGGGTCTGATGTAGGGTGGCTTGGCTAATGCCCTACAAAAGACGTTTAACAAAGACACAGTCGATCACATTTGAGCATTGTTCCACAATATGTGCAAAGACCCACGACACAGCAGAATTAATATTTGATGAGGAAGAAATGTTTGCGTAAAATATTGTTGACCTTGAGCCCAGTTCACCTAGAAATCTCAGACATAAATAATGTTTGACTAACAAACATTGAGGAAAAGTTAAGCTGGTTTTCTTCCCGTTTCCTGCTAGACTATTTGACAAGGATGGTAAAAACAAGATGCTGGAAACTAGAGTCTAGATTAGAGTGTGGTGCTGGAAAAGCACAGCAGGTCAGACAGAATCCGAGGTGCAGGAAAATCGATGTTTCGGGCAAAAGCCCTTCATCAGGAATAGAGGCACGGTGTCTGCAGAGTGGAGTGGGGGGACAGGGTTGGGGAGAAAGTAGCAAAGAGTACAATAGGTGAATGGGGGTAGGGATGGAGGTGATAGGTCAGAGAGGAGGGTAAGGGAAGGTAGCAAAGAGTACAATGGGTGAATGGGGGTGGGGATGGAGCAGGTCAGGCAGCATCCAAGGAGCAGGAGAAGGGCTCATGCCCAAAACATCGATTCTCCTGCTCCTTGGATGCTGCCTGACCTGCTGCGCTTTTCCAGCAACACATTTTCAGCTCTTTATTTCCAAGGGAATGGAATATAAAAATAGGGGGGTCTTGCTAAAATGATACAAAGCCCTGGTCAGACTACAGCTGGAGTACTGTAGTCTGCTCCCCTTGTTTAAGGAAAGATATAAGCTGTTAACCAAGGTTCATGACGAAGATACCAGGGTGGAGGGATTGCCTTCTAAGGTGAGGTTGAGTAGGTTGGGCTTGTACTCATTGGAGTTTAGAAGGATGGGGGATGGCCTTATTGAAGCATTCGAGTTTCTTAGAGGACTACACAGAGTAGATCTAGAGAGATTGCTTCCACTTGTGGAAGAGACTAGGACCAGAAGAAGCATCTCAGAATATGGGTTCACACATTTAAGACAGAGATTAGGAGGAATTTCTTCTCTCAGAGGGTAATGAATCTATGAAATGCTTTAGCGCGTGGGCTTTTGAGATTGGGTCATTGAATGTATTCAAGACAGAGGTAGGCAGTTTTTTAATCCATGTGAGAATCAAGTGTTATGGGGAAAAGGCAGGATTATCAGATCATCCGTAACCTCATTGAATGGTGATGCAGGCTCGATGGGCTGAATGACCTGTATCTACTCCAACCCCTTATGGTCTTATTGAAGATGCCAGTGACTTTGAGTATCTCTAAAAGGCTCAAGAAGATGTCAAGCACAAAGAGCAGAATTAAAAAACAGCTCCTCAAACACCACCTCATCATCATCATCGGCGGTCCCTCACAGATGAGGATGACTCTCTTCCACCGTCAGGGTGAGTCCGTGGGTGGCTGTACAAACTGATGTCGCTACCATAAGCTCTGTTATACTTTGACCAGGTGGTGGTCACAGGAAGAGGTGCATTGGGTATTGGGGTGGCAGAATGCTCTTTTTCCTGGTGGCAAGTCTCAGTGTGCTCGACAACTTCCTGAGTGCTCTTCCTCCACTGTGATGGTATTGAGCCCATGATTCCCAGGTGTCTGTGGAATTGCTGCATTTCACCAGTGAGGCTTTGGGAGTAGAGCAGTTGCTTGGGGAGTCTTGTGTCGGCCATGTGGATGACGTGCTCAAACCATCGTAGCCAATCAAGGGTGGTCAGTGCCTCAGTGCTGGGGATGTTGGCCTGGTTGAGGATGCTGGTGTTGGCACGTCTTTCTTCTCAACAGATTCGCAGGATCTTGCACAGGCAGTGTACATGGGGCTGCTCCAGTGCCTTGAGGTGCCTGGCCCATCTGAAACAGAGCATGAGAATCCAGCATTGAAAAATCTAGCCACCTGAAAACTCACACTTCCAGAGTGGGTGAAGAAGCAACTAGACCTCTTCTCCCACAAGTCGGCTATTGTGTAAGGTTGGACCTAGTCTGACTTAGCTCACAATGTCAAAATTGGATTTGATGTGAATGGTGTTCTCCATGTTTTGACAAAACGTCCAACACGTGGTGACGTGTGAACAGTGCTAAGCGCTGATCATTGATCCTTTTGTTCTGGTCACAGCAAATTATAGGATGGCACTGGGGGCTATTTGCTTTCCAACATGAGCATCCTATTTCATCAAATTTTCTTCCTCCTGACTATAGTGTGCCCCTCTAAATTCCATCTTGTGCTTGAATTCAGTCGATTCTCTGGTCTCGAGTGGGTTCATGCAATCGTTGATGGTTAGCTCTGCAAAGCTGCTCAGGAAACCTTGTGAGTGCAGAGTGTTGTGAAAAAGTTTTGTTGTTCTAAAAACCTGATTTAATCCATGTTGCTTGACATGGCATTAGTGATTGATTTGCTGTTGTACCAGAAGGTCATGCCTGAGAATCTGTAGTTTTCCCAATGGATATATCTGGTTTTGATAAGTCCACAGTGTGCTTCACTGACAAAACATTTCCACTGTTCACTATGGGATGGCAATGCAGTTGTTGCATAGCACCAGAGCAGATCTGATTTGCGACAGTGAGCACATTTCCAAGATCTTGAAGTGTTTGCACAGTTCTGTTTGTCAATGCTGTCTTTGCAAATTCATAATTCCAGAGTCTCGTTGCCTCATCTTATTTTGTTTCCATTTATTGTCAACTAGTTGTGGTGATTATGGCACTAAATTTACCCTTAGCCCCACAATACCTTGTGTATCAAAGGCCACCTCTTCTTTACGCCCGGTATAACTGACTATCAGCAAGGAAGGACCTGAAAGATAGTCAACTGGATTGAAGCTGTCTGGCTGCTACTCAACATGGAACAGACACTTTGGTCATTTCAGCACTTAACCTTCTGTCTGAGTGAATGTTGTGCGCTGTGGTTTGGTGAAGATCTGGTCATTACTTCAAACAACATTTCGTATGTAGAGGTGAAGGTGTAGGGTATCCCATGTGATTGAGAACTCTGTCTGCCTGTGAAACACATCGGGCTATGGGGGTAAGAAATCTGCTTGGCATCAGAAACATCGTTTGCTTTCTCTTCCTGCTCTGAAGCCACCTAGGCCTGTACCCACAAGCAGCTGCCTAATTTCCTCGGTGTTATAATAGGGAATGGTGTAACTTACAATTCATTGATTTGTAATCTGGTGCCCAGTATGTTGTGTGGTGTAAGCCACTCCCACTTGGTGGTGTCTTTTGTCAGACTGTGTCAGATGGGGACAGATCATGTAGTGAGGTTAGGAATGAAGGGACTACGGTTACTGAAGCACCCATTACTTTGCATTTCAACAGGATCTACAGCATTCCAGTGACTTCAACTTTCCATAATACTCCTACAGATGAACACATGACCAAAGTATTCAATTCTGCTGTCATTGAACCACAATGTATCTTTGATCTAGTTGAGGTTACACCCACCAAGTTGTTGTAGGCATGCACGTGGCCAGGTATCAAATTCAATTTCAGTTAAACAGTAAGTGAGAATGTCTTCACCAATGTTCAGAATGCCTTCTGGTGCTGACAATGCAGACTGAAACATCTCAGCTGCCTGAATTGACTCTAAAGTTGAGGATCTTCTGTTAACAAGGCCTCTTGTGAGTGCACAGTATAGGGTGGCATGGTGGCTCAGTGGTCAGCACTGCTGCCTCAAAGCACCAGGGTTCCAGGTTCGATTCCAGCCTCGGGCGACTGTCTCTGTGGAGTTTGCACATTCTCCCCGTGTTCTGGTTTCCTCCCACAGTCCAAAGATGTGCAGGTTAGGTGAATTGCCCATAGTGTTAGGTGCATTAGTCAGAGGGAAATGGGTCTGGGTGGGTTACTCTTCAGAGGGTCAGTGTGGACATGTTGGGCTGAAGGGCCTGTTTCCACACAGTAGGGAATCTAATCTAATCTAATCTTAAAAAAAAAGAGTTTGGTTGTTTGGAAAACCTGGTTTGTGGCTGCACTGAAGTCAGGGTTAGCAAACTGTTGAGCACTACCCACTGCCTCTACATTGTTATTGATGTCAAGTGCTTCTCATTGTCTGGCTAAGTTTAGTGACCACATCGATACAGCCTCCACCATCGCCAGACCATGGCAACACGACGCCTGGAGGATGAGTGCCTCATCTTCCACCTAGGAACCCTCCAACCACAAGGGATGAATGCAGAATTTCTCCAGCTTTCTCACTTCCCCTCCCCCCACCTTATCTCAGTCCTAACCCTTGGACTCAGCACCGCCTTCTTGACCTGCAATGTTTTTCCCGACCTCTCCACCCCCACCCCCTCTCCGGCCTATCACCTTTACCTTAACCTCCTTCCCCCTCTCGCATTCCCAACCCCTCTCCCTCAAGTCCCTCCTCCCTACCTTTTATCTTAGCCTGCTTGGCACACCCTCCTCATTCCTGAAGAAGGGCTTATGCCCGGAATGTCGATTCTCCTGCTCGTTTGATGCTGCCTGACCTGCTGCGCTTTTCCAGCAACACATTTTTCACATCAATATAGATTCCAACCCGACTCAATCTCTTGGGTTTCTTGACACACCGTGCAGTGATGGTCAGGGGCAGGCGCACCTCTGACTTTCTCAATCGTGTCAAGATTGATTAACCGCTGAGATCCAATCTCTTTCTGCTTCCTGACTGTGAAATGGATACCATTGTTGCAAGCAGTGGCAGATTAGAATCGGGATGTAATTTGCACACGACACCTTTCAGTGTTGCCAAAAGTAGACAGCACACAATTCAACCCAATTGTTGGGGCTGTGCAGGAACTGTTTGGGGGGGTGGGGGCATTCTCCACATAAGCCTAGAATAAAGCATTCGTTCACACCTCTAAATATATCCAGCATTGCAAATGTCTCAAAGGTCTTCAATGATTTGTTATGGTGATAAAAGGCAAAAAAGTCGCATGCTGGTTGGCAGTGTAAAATACATTATTGAGTATACCACTTATGGAGGAGGTTTACTCCTGTCTGAACAATCAACACTGATGTAACTGGTTTGGTATTGCATTTGGCAGAGTTTGTTTCAATTATCCAGTCAGACCAGATTGAATTTCTTTTGAGTTAACAGATGTAATTATAGAATGCCTTTGAATCAATGCCAATGACAAGATTTCAACTCACAGTCTATTCCTGAACACTCAGGGATGAAAGGTTATATTTGAGATTGAGTAGATAACACTTCAAATCAAAGAAAACTCCAGGACATCTCTGCAGGAGGTCCTCAGTTGCATCATCAATGACCTTCCCTTCATCTTAAGGTCAGCAGTGGGGATGGTCACTGATGATTGCACAATGTTCAGCATCATTCACGACTCCTCAGATACTGAAGCAGTTCATGACCAATTGCAACAAGATCTGTGGTAAAAACAATGACTGCAGATGCTGGAAACCAGATTCTGGGTTAGTAGTGCTGGAAGAGCACAGTAGTTTAGGCAGCATCCAAGGAGCAGCATGCAGTCTGAACTGCTGTGCTCTTCCAGCGCCGCTAATCCAGAATGCAACAAGATCTGGACAACATTCAGGCTTGGGGTGGCTAAAAAAACCTTTCCAGGCAATGACCACATCTGCAACAAGAGAGACTCCATTACTGCTCCTTGATCTTCAATGGCATTATCACCAGTGAATCTCCTGCTCTTATAATCCCTCCCGTGGGCATTACCATGAAACAATGAACTGGTTGCAAAATTGAAAGTCTGTCACTGGTCAAAACTATCCGGAGCACAAAAAGGAACCATGGATGGTGGAAATCAGAAACACAAACAGAAATGACGAATGGACACTCTAACTTCAAATAATGTTGATCTTGTTAATGTTGACCTTGCTTCACGCATGTATTGTGCAGTGTACTCTGTATGCCTCACTCTGTCTGCCCTTGCTTGCTATGATCGGTCTGTATTGCTTGCAAAACAAAGCTTTTCACTGTACTTAGGTACACATGATAACAACAAATAAATCAAACTAAATCAAATCAAGAAATTGCTGCAAAAACTCAGTCAGTCTGGCAGCATCTGTGCAGAGAAAGCAGAGTTAACATTTCGGGTCCATTGATTCTTCTTCAGCATTTCTGGCAACCAATTTACACAGCATTCAGGCTCGATTGCAAAAATGACCCTGCATTCCTTTATCTGCCACTGCATCACACCACCCTGTTCTCTGTCCCAGGTTTGTTGCAGTGCTCCAGTGAAGCTTACGAGTAAAAAGTGAGGTCTGCAGATGCTGGAGATCAGAGCTGAAAATGTGTTGCTGGTTAAAGCGCAGCAGGTTAGGCAGCATCCAAGGAACAGGAAATTCGACGTTTCGGGCTAAAGCCCTTCTCATTCCTGATGAAGGGCTTTAGCCCGAAACATCGAATTTCCTGTTCCTTGGATGCTGCCTGACCTGCTGCGCTTTAACCAGCAACACATTTTCAGCTCCAGTGAAGCTCAGCATGAGCTGGAAGAACAGCATCTCATTCTCCACTTGAATGTGTGAAGTTTTGCACCAAATGGCAATTTATAACACTGAAACAAAGAAAAAGCTCATAGAGATGTACAGCATGGAAACAGACCCTTCGGTCCAACCCGTCCATGCCAACCAGATATCCCAACCCAATCTAGTCCCACCTGCCAACACCTGGCCCATATCCCTCCAAACTCTTCCTATTCATATACCCATCCAAATGCCTCTTAAATGTTGCAATTAGGCCATTCCACCTGCACAGAGTGTGCTTACCCATTTCATGGATTCATGACTGATTCTCTATCTCAATGCCATAATCCTGCTTTCTCCCTTTGACATCTATTTCTTTCTTGAACATATTCAGTGACTTGACTTCCACCGTCCTCTGTGGTAGTGATTTTGACTGGTTCACTATCCTTTGAAGACATTTTTCTTCATCTCACCAATATCCTGAGACTGTCTCCCTTGGTTCTAGACATCCCGCAGTCATCTTGTCCTGTCTAATTGCAGTGAGAAATCCCTGCGGCCGAACTAAATCCTCTTGCAATGAAGTTCGATATACCATTTACTTTTTGTGCTTGCCTGTCTGTTTTCATTGGCTGGTGCACAAGGACACCCCAAATGCCTCAGTATATGCGCACTTCCCAAAATATCACTGTTTAATTAATGCACCTCCTTTCTGTTTTTAACACCAAAATGTATAACTTCATATTTAGCCACATCAAAGTGCATTTACCATGTATATATTTAGGATTTGACTCCCTCCCTCCAACACCATTTCTGCAGCTTTGTATTCATCATCTGATCTAAACTCTGGTTTCCAGCATCTGCAGTCCTCACTTTTGTGGAGTTGATTCATCTAGTATATCCTGTTCATTCTATACATGCTAACACATGGCACTAGTAGTAATCCTGAGATCACTATCCTTGAGATCCTACTTTCTAATTTACATTCTAAATCCTTATGCTCTTATTTTCTCATCATTTATCTTACATATGTTGTTGTTATTAGTATGTACCATGGCCACGGACTGATCACCCTTGCCACTTCAGAATACTCTGCAGGTCTCCAAGACATCCTTGACCAATTCGTGAGGGAGCAACATGCCACTCATGGAGTTGTTTTTGCCGCCGCAGCAATGTGTGTTCCTATTACTAATGAATCCCGATCAGGAGAGCCCTGTCACTATTCTTCCTCCCCTCTGTAAACGAGAGTCAAAAGATGAAGAACTTGTCTTGCTGGGTACATCTAAAACAATAAAGGGAATGTTCCCATCGCAACAGTGCCAGTCAGCACAGTCAATCCAACACACAGACATCGGAGACAGGGCAGTGGGCTGGAGTGTAAAAGCTGCTTCACTCCACTGATGCTGCCAAAACTGCTGAGCATTTCCATCATTTTTTGGTTCAGATTTCCAGCTTGCCCCCATATATTTCTGTTCGTTTCGGTCTCCCACCTAACTATCTCTGCAGTCTGCGTCTGCAGTTCACTTCGTGATTTTTAAGCATTATATTTCAGATTTCCTCCAAGGACACCAGATCCCAAACTGTTTCCCAGCTAATGACGGGCTGCAAAACCCACCGACAACCAAATGCCAGGACTTCCCTCCTTCTCCTCACTCCGTCATTCTGATCTAATTTCCACACGTCTTGTCTCCTCCAATATCAGTGAGTGCAAACTGAAGCTAATTCTGCTCTGACATTCTAATCCGTGCTGTCTCACTTGTCTATCAGCTAAATCCTTGAATGAACATTTATCTCCATCTAAGTGTTTGGGTTTCAGTGATTTATAGATCTTCAGCCTCAAGTGATCCAAGCTGGGGAAGGTGCCTACAGTGCTATCCACAAGCCTGGACTAATTGCCCTTGATAAGCTCATTTCGGTGCCAGATTCCTACTGGCTTTCTGCCTGCCACTGCATTCAATTTAAAATCTTAATCTCTATGTATGAATCGGTTTGAAGTTGTGCCCTTTGTAA
Source organism: Hemiscyllium ocellatum (assembly GCF_020745735.1). Lineage (NCBI taxonomy): Eukaryota > Metazoa > Chordata > Chondrichthyes > Orectolobiformes > Hemiscylliidae > Hemiscyllium > Hemiscyllium ocellatum. The sequence continues at coordinate 17,359,033 of NC_083418.1, forward strand.
TCTCCACCAGCCTTGCATGAGACGCTCTGTCTTTGGTATTCAGTGCATCCCTCCTCCCTTTGTGCTGTTCTCTGTGTTGGAGCCTTGAGTCATGTGTCTTTACCAAATCTCCAACATTGCTACCACTTAGCTTGTCTTTCAAAGCCTATCACTGTAACCAGATTTCCTTCCATGTCTCGGAGACCATGGCTTCACCTATTTTTAATATAGCTTCGCATCATTCACGCTCTCCTGAAAAGTGTCTCACTTGATCCACAGCAAAGGGGACACATATGCAAGCCGCTGTAAATACAGATTAAGCCCTTGTCCTTTCAACCTCCTTCCTGAGCATTGCCTGGTTAAGTTTGGTAGAGATCCAAGCTCTCTTTACATCATCGCAAAGTCTTTAAAAGGGTTTGCTTTCCATTTTGAAACAAAAAGAATACAAAAGGGTAGTAGTGAGGGCAAGGATATGGCATTAGCAGAATCAGTCCAGTTAAAACCAAAGAGTTTCTTATTTTTACCTTCTATAGATTGCACTTCAAAATTCTGCATACAACACGATTTAGATACAGGGTATCTTTTTGTATAATTCCACTCTAAGGTGAGAATAGATCTCGGGCATCATGATGTGGAGGTGCCAGTGTTGGACCGGGGTGGACAAAGTTAAAACTCATACAACACCAGATTATAGTCCAACAGGTTTATTTGGAAGCACTAGCTTCTGGAGCACTGCTCCTTCGTTGGTCCTTATAAAGGAGCAGCGTTCCAAAAGCTAGTGCTTCCAAATAAACCTGTTGGACATTAACCTGGTTTTGTGTGATTTTTAACTCCACAGATAAAAGGGAAAGCCTCGATTTTCATATTGTTGCCAAAGACAGGCGTGTTTTGGCAGGGTCAGTTTGCTGCTTTGAGTAGTAACTCTACACCCCTTTCTTAATAATCAGGACAGTGTGGGAATCTGTTCCAGGCGCTCAGTCAATGCTGCAGTTATCTTTTCTGTCTTTCATTCCTTGTCATGTTCAAAATGAACAACAGCATGGCTGAGATTGGCGACTGGGGAAACTGGGATATGGCTGCCCTCTTTTCAGTTTAGTGAAACCCAAATACTATGCAGGAAAGTAGTCATTCAGAAGAACGCGTGGGGTAGGGAAATGAGTAAATCCCGTGGTTTCTGTGACTCAGATTTCATATCAGGTAGAACTGATTGATGAAAGCCCTTGTACTATGTAGCACACTACAGATTAAATGAATACAGGCAGTCAGTGAGGGTAGTGGTGTAGAATAATAAGAAATTACAAATAAAAATCTAATACAACAAGCATACCGCATGCTATACGATACTGTGCAGTTGTAACTCCATCAGTCACTGCAGCACAAATTGCCCTCATGGACAATATAACAGAACTTTTCAAACAGTTTGTTTCTCCTCCTTAAGGAAATTTAGCTCCAAAATCCCAATGTGTTGACATTGCTCTTCAACTGTTGAATCCTTTGAAATTATTAGCTGTTTATTAGAAGCTGACAAGAAGATGTCAGTTCAGGAGTTTAATTCTCATCTGAACCATTTGTTTTCAACTCCTCCAAGAATAGTACCTTTGTGTTAAAATTAAACTGGTTTTCTCAAGTTTGATCTTTCCTCTAGGCAATATGTCTCAGCTAACTCATTTAGACATGACAATGTGAACCCAGGGTTAACCCAGATTAGCAGTGAAACCTAATTTCTCATTTTTTTTAGGTCATAGCAGTGGGTTATGGTTTTGTTTTGGTGCAGTTTCTCAGATTCATTTTGACTTTTATCCCCATCCAGACTCTGATCATCTTCATAAAGCTGCCATGTTGCATACAGAAACTTGCAAAACACTCAGAGAATTTTGTCCTATTCAAGGAATTGACCAGCTTGGGTGTATCATTCAACTTGGAAATTGGTATGTCTTATGAACTGTGGGATGCCTGTAAGACAAATATGATCGGTGTGTATATAATAGAGCGAAAATGACCTTCTGTCACTTTCCAGTCACTTCCCTTCATATATAAATCCCAGAAATGAAAAAAAACTAAGGGGATCAATAAAAATTATGATTGTCAGTATGATGCCATCCTTGAGCAGAAGACTATCAAGTATTCTGATCTTTTGAAAAATCATAATTTTTATTTGCCAGGCATCTTGGTTTAGTTTGATATGAATATTTATGTTGTGGCAGCATAGTGATAATATAATATGGTGGTGGGACAGCATGGTGGCTCAGTGGTTAGCCCTGCTACTTCACAGCACCAGGCCCTGAGTTCGATTCCAGCCTCGGGCGACTTTGCACATTCCCCCTGTGACTGCATGGGTTTCCTCCGGGTGCTCCAGTTTCTTCCCACACTCCAAAGATGTGCAGGTTAGTTGGATTGGCCATGCTAAATTTCCCATAGTATTTAGGGATGTGCAGGATTAGCCATGGGAACTGCAGGATTACAAGGGTAAGGTAGGGGGGCAGTGGGTCTGGATGGGATACCCTTTGGAGTGTCGGTGTGGATTCAATGGACCGAATGGCCTGCTCCCATACTGTAGGTGTTCTGTTCTTTAAAACTACAATAGTAATCTCCTGACCTGGGCTAATAACCAGTAGAATAGGAGTTTAAACTCCACCATGTGTGACATCGAGTATATAAGTGTGATACTTGGATTTTAAAATAAAAGCAGATAGATTTTAGTCAATTCCATGGAGTTTTTTGTCAACACATGGGTCAGAAAGTCATTTGGAATAGTGACCTAAGTACTTCATTTCCAAGAAGACATATAAGTTCAGTGAATTGGCTGAACACATCTTTGAGGCGTTAATGGATGAAATGTTGATACTGTTGAGCTTATGACAGGCAGAGAAAATAGACCAATGCCACCAGTTTTGTTTTAACCTCAGAACAGAATGCTCAATGACTCAGGTCAGGGAGACCAAGTGCCCTACCAGGAGGGGGTTTAGTCTGTGAAGGATCCGAGGGTGAGAGAATGTATTGAAGTGTTCCAGCTATTTGAACTGAAAAAAGAGACTCTGCGCCAGAGACCCGGGTTCAATTCCCGACTCAGGTGACTGACTGTGTGGAGTTTGCACGTTCTCCCCGTGTCTGCGTGGGTTTCCTCTGGGTGCTCCGGTTTCCTCCCACAGTCCAAAGATGTGTGGGTCAGGTGAATTGGCCATGCTAAATTGCCCGTAGTGTTAGGTAAGGGGTAATGTAGGGGTATGGGTGGGTTTCGCTTCGGCGGGTCGGTGTGGACTTGTTGGGCCGAAGGGCCTGTTTCCACACTGTAAGTCTAATCTAATCTAATATTAGGTTGAAGAAGGTTCATACCAATAGACTGAGAAACATGTTATAAAACTGTCTCACCAGTCCAAGGAAAAGAAGTGGGAAGAGTCAGTTATATAAGGGAATAAAGGGTTGAGATAAGAATGATATTTCTCAGGGGTTTGACTATCTCTCATGGATATTACTGGGAAACAGCTTGAAGCTTTGTTTTGTTGTTTGCGCCTTCTATATAAGACTTTTTTCCGTCCCCTTCATGTGCCACGGCCAGAGGATATGAAGCAAAGTCTATATTCTCTGATACAGTTCAGAGGGTCATGGTCCATGTTGCGACCAATGACGGTGGAAGAAAGGGAAAAAGAGCTCCGACAAGGAGATTTTAGGGAGTTAGGTAGGAAATTGAAAAGCAGGACATCAGCTGACTCCTGGAGCCGCACGTCTGCTAAGTTAGGAATCGAAGGGTTGGGCAGATGAATGTGCGGCTGGGGAGATAGTTCAGGAGGGAGGCCTGTAGATTTCTGGGGCACTGGGACTTGGTCAAGTAAAACTGAAACACAGGTTAAACAGGTTAGATCGGAACAGGAATGGGAAAAGCATCCTCAAAGGGGTGCTTTGCTCATGCTGTTGGGGTAACTTCAGGGTGATTGAATGTTCAGAGGGGAGGGGAGCTGAGATGGCATTAGAAGTAAAAATGCAAGTGACTCTGGAAGGCAGAGGAACCATAGAATGGATTAAACAGTAGTGACTTGTTCTGAATATTGATGGAATATGTTTTAATGCAAGGAGCCTGAGGAATAAGATAGATGAGCTGAGGGTACAGAGAGGCACATGGGACTTACGACACAGTTGTTCACAGATAATGCATGTTTGAGCAGGGCAATTTGCTTATGACGTCACAAAGAAAATAAGGAACAGGATTTTCGAGAATGCTTACCTCTGCTGGTAATAGCGTGATTCCAACAGTAATCATTTCGGGTGCTGCATTCTGCACATACACTGATGTCCACGTGTTTGTGGTGTTCTGAGCAAGTGCTGATATCAGCTGCCAACACAGCAACTCTCTCGTAGAGGTACAGCATAGAGAGCAGCTCCCTGTGAGGGGGTACTGTACACAGAGCAGCTCCCTGTGAGGGGTACTGTACAGGGAGCAGCTCTCTGTGAGGGGAACTGTGCACAGAGTAGCTCCCTGTGAGGGGTACTGTACACAGAGCAGCTCCCTGTGAGGGGGCACTGTACACAGAGCAGCTCTCTGTGAGGGGGTACTGTACACAGAGCAGCTCCCAGTGAGGGGTACTGTACACACAGCAGCTCCCTGTGAGGGGTACTGTACACAGAGCAGCTCCCTGTGAGGGGTACTGTACAGGGAGCAGCTCCCAGTGAGGGGGTACTGCACACAGAGCAACTCCCTGTGAGGGGTACTGTACACAGAGCAGCTCCCTGTGAGCTCCCTGTGAGGGGTTACTGTACACAGAGCAGCTCCCTGTGAGGGGTACTGTACACAGAGCAGCTCCCTGTGAGGGGTACTGTACACAGAGCAGCTCCCAGTGAGGGGGTACTGCACACAGAGCAACTCCCTGTGAGGGGTACTGTACACAGAGCAGCTCCCTGTGAGCTCCCTGTGAGGGGTTACTGTACACAGAGCAGCTCCCTGTGAGGGGTACCGTACACAGAGCAGCTCCCTGTGAGGGGTACTGTACACAGAGCAGCTCCCTGTGAGGGGGTACTGTATACAGAGCAGCTCCCTGTGAGGGGTACTGTCCATAGAGCAACTCCCTGTGAGGGGTACTGTACAGAGAGCAACTCCCTGTGAGGTGCACTGTACAGGGAGCAGCTCCCTGTGAGGGGGTACTGTACACAGAGCAGCTCCCTGTGAGGGGGTACTGTACACAGAGCAGCTCCCTGTGAGGGGTACTGTACAGGGAGCAGCTCCCTGTGAGGGGTACTGTACACAGAGCAGCTCCCTGTGAGGGGGTACTGTACACAGAGCAGCTCCCAGTGAGGGGGTACTGTACACAGAGCAGCTCCCTGTGAGGGGTACTGTACAGGGAGCAGCTCCCTGTGAGGGGGTACTGTACACAGAGCAGCTCCCTGTGAGCTCCCTGTGAGGGGTTACTGTACAGGAAGCAGCTCCCTGTGAGGGGTACTGTACAGGAAGCAGCTCCCTGTGAGGGGTACAGTACACAGAGCAGCTTCCTGTGAGGGGTACTGTACACAGAGCAGCTCCCTGTGAGGGGTACTGTACACAGAGTAGCTCCCTGTGAGGGGTACTGTACACAGAGCAGCTCCCTGTGAGGGGGTACTGTACACAGAGCAGCTCCCTGTGAGGGGGTACTGTACAGGGAGCAGCTCCCTGTGAGGGGTACTGTACACAGAGCAGCTCCCTGTGAGGGGTACTTTACACAGAGCAGCTCCCTGTGAGGGGTACTGTACACAGAGCAGCTCCCTGTGAGGGGTACAGTACACAGAGCAGCTCCCTGTGAGGGGTACTGTACACAGCGCAGCTCCCTGTGAGGGGGTACTGTACACAGAGCAGCTCCCTGTGAGGGGTACTGTACACAGAGCAGCTTCCTGTGAGGGGGTACTGTACACGGAGCAGATCCCTGTGAGGGGGTACTGTACAGGGAGTAGCTCCCTGTGAGGGGTACTGTACACAGAGCAGCTCCCTATGAGGGGTACTGTACACAGAGCAGCTCCCTGTGAGGGGGTTCTGCACACAGAGCAACTCCCTGTGAGGGGTACTGCAAACAGAGCAGCTCCCTGTGAGGGGGTACTGTACACAGAGCAGCTCCCAGTGAGGGGGTACTGTACACAGAGCAGCTCCCTGTGAGGGGTACTGCACACAGAGCAACTCCCTGTGAGGGGGTACTGTACACAGAGCAGCTCCCTGTGAGGGGTACTGCACACAGAGCAACTCCCTGTGAGGGATACTGTACACAGAGCAGCTCCCTGTGAGCTCCCTGTGAGGGGTACTGTACACAGAGCAGCTCCCTGTGAGGGGGTACCGTACACAGAGCAGCTCCCTGTGAGGGGGTACTGTACACAGAGCAGCTCCCTGTGAGGGGGTACTGTACACAGAGCAGCTCCCAGTGAGGGGGTACTGTACACAGAGCAGCTCCCTGTGAGGGGTACTGCACACAGAGCAACTCCCTGTGAGGGGGTACTGTACACAGAGCAGCTCCCTGTGAGGGGTACTGCACACAGAGCAACTCCCTGTGAGGGATACTGTACACAGAGCAGCTCCCTGTGAGCTCCCTGTGAGGGGTACTGTACACAGAGCAGCTCCCTGTGAGGGGGTACCGTACACAGAGCAGCTCCCTGTGAGGGGGTACTGTACACAGAGCAGCTCCCTGTGAGGGCTACTGTACACAGAGCAGCTCCCTGTGAGGGCTTCTGTACACAGAGCAGCTCCCTGGGAGAGATACATTGAGCAGCTTCCTGCGCTAGATATACTACTCCTGGATTATCCCTCTTTTTGAAAAATTGGAGGGGCATAGTGACAAGAATGTGAGCGTGCAGCATCCTGGTGATGAAATTATGGGTGGTGAAAGCAAAAGTTTGGTAATTACACTGGAAGAGTAAGTAGATATTATGAAGTGTTTTGAACATACAAAGTAATGTGTGTTATAGCTTGCTTAACAGTCATAGGAGAGCACGATGACTCTCCCTCCTTGCCTTAATATTTTTTAAATGTCCAGTCTTAAATATACTTTTGCTTTGTTGATAAATATGATTTATTCCTTCATTCAGGCTGTGCTATGCTTTGTGTTCGATTATTGGGTGATTTTTGAGTGATCAGGAGTGATTTTTTTTTGCTGGTCTGCCCCAATCCCATTTTTCCCATCGCCCCCCCCACCCCCATTATTTCTGTTAAGCAATTTTCTGTTAAGTGAGACTTCGCTTGGAATGCAAATATTGGGTTGTAGGGGAACTACCTGTATAGCTCTGACCAAGACTTGGCATAAAAATGAGTAAAATTGGCAGCTCAACAATCCTGGCTATATATTCAGAGAAGATAGAGAGGTGGATAACAGAGGAGATGGAAGGTTATTACATTGATGAAGGAATCTGTTGATGAGGATGGCAGCTTGCAGACATCATTAAATTAAGCCAAATGGATGGAAGGGGGAAAAAAACAAATGGGGCAAATACACGGTTTGGTGTATACTCTAGGATCCCAAGCAATCAGGAAGATCAATTATGTAATCAGAATTCAGAGAAGTATAAGACTCAGAAGGCAGTAATTTTAGGGAATTTTCACAACCCATATATTAACTGGGAAAGGATTAGTGGGTAGGGTAGGGAGGGAACAAGTTCTTGGATTGAATGCAGGACTTTCTTATCAAAACGTAGGAAATGCAACAAAAGAGGGGACAATTGTAGACCTAATAGTTGGACGGGAGCCTGGGCTGTTGAGGGCATTTTGGAGATAGTGATCATAACTTAGATTCTTATTGGAAATCATAAGGATGGGCTTGGAATAAACACTCCAAACTAAGGAAAGTCTAATTTTACTAGGGTAAGATATGATTTGGCTGAAGTAGACCGGGACTAGCTACTGTTGGATAAATCTGTGTCAGAACAGTGCACACAGTATTCCAAAAAAATGGCCTAACCAATATCCTATCCAGCCACAACATGGCTCCCAATCCCTATACACAAGGCACTGGCCAATAAAGGGAAGCATGCCAAACGCCTCCTTCACTATCTTATCAGCCTGTGACTCCCCTTTCAAAGAGCTATGAACCTGCTCTCCAAGGTCTCTTTGTTCAGCAACACTCCCCAGGATCTTATGCTACAACATGGGGTAAACCCCCCCCCTGCTAATTTAAGCCAGCAACTGTTGGGATCCATTATTAAAGTTAGGTTGTGTTAAGTAACTTTATTGTTAGGTAGTGCTCACGTAAGGTAGTATTAGCAAGTCTGGAAATTGTTAGCTAAACTAGGCAGCAGTAGACCATAATGTTATACCAGGAGCAGACTGAAAAGCTGATGGCATAGCATAAAGAGGCCCCAGGGAGGGTGAAAAGATAACAGGACATTGGAACTGTGTTAAAATGCACATAGCTCAAACTGAGGTAACAGAATGTTATCAGCTCGGGACCAATGCCATACCAGTATACCGTATCTTACCAAATAAGGATGTAGCACTGGGATGCGAGGGGCTAAAAAGCTAGACAAAGAGAACAATAGGCAGAAGGCGCCTTCTCCAGTGAGCTGAAAACCTCACTGTATTTGTGTACGGCTCTCTCATTAAAACAGCTTATATTTTGAATCAGATCCAGTGTTTCTCTCCTTCAAACGAACACGGGGACGGTAGCCCGTCTCAACAGATTGGTGACCCCGAACGTGTGGAGGGAGTGGAGACACGCCTGTTGGCAGGGATTGAGAGGTCGCCGAACGGCCGGCCACTTCTAATCAGGCTCGGAGGCGCCTTTTTCAAAAAAGATCTCCAGTAGGGATTTGAATACGCTAAATTCTTATTTGCTCGGCGTCTCACAACTCTTTGCCAACCGAAATTGTGGGCTTGGCAGCCCGAGAGAGAGTCGGACCGTTTATTTATGAAGAAAAGTCCTCTAGGTGAAGGGTCAACCCGGCCGCGCGGTTTCTGAAAGTCCTAGGGGTGGTGAGTATAATTGTTTTGAAGAGAAAAAGTCCTCTAGGTGGGCACTGAAGTCCTAGAGGTGGGTAGTGTGTTGAAGAGAAAAAGTCCTCTAGGTGGGCACTGAAAGTCCTAGAGGTGGGTAGTGTGTTGAAGAGAAAAAGTGCTCTAGGTGGGCGCTGAAAGTATTGTTAGGGGTAAAACGTATAATCCCCCGCGCTAGACGATCTCGGGTAAAGCTTAAGCTTCCCTCCGCGCAAGACGATCTCGGGTAAAGCGTATTCTTCCCTCCGCGCAAGACGATCTCGGGTAAAGCGTAGGCTTCCCTCCGCGCAAGACGATCTCAGGTAAAGCGTAGGCTTCTCTCCTGCACTAATGACTGGGGAGTAAAGTATATACTTCCCTTGACCAGAGGACAGCGCTGATCGGGACAGGCTTTGTCAGGAGTCAAGGTGGTGCATTCGTGCGCCCGACACCCAGGAGTGCCGTGGTGGAGAGAGAGACAAAAGACAGAGGACCGGGGACAGAGACAGACACAGAGTTACGGACAGAGTGACTGTGTGTGTGTGTATGTGTGTGTGAGAGGGGCTTTGTTTATGAGAAAGATAGAGTCTCTGGGTGTGTAAACGTCTGTATGTGTGTATAAGTATTTCTGTGTTTATAAAAGTTTGTGAGAGAAGAAGAGTTTGTGTGTGGACGTCTGTGGGAGAAGTTTGCACTGTTGCCCTAGAGAGAGAGAGACACAGTGCGAGACACTAACAAAGGGCTGCTCGACCAGCAGACATTTTAACACTTTGTGTTCTGGCTTAAATTCATCTGCTTGTTAGTGAATGAATGTTTGAGCGTTATCACCTAGAACTTGAGTCCCTGGACTTTTTTTTTGAATGTGATTTTTTATGAATGCTTAACATAATTTTTTTCAGGTTGGAGATTTTATTGAGATTGAGTGGAGATGGGAAAGATTAGTTGGTAACTGATATTGATATAACTGATATAATAATCTGAGTGGGTCTGTGGAATTAAGAAATTGTGTGTCATATCCCAAGGAGAGAGAGAATGCGAATGCTGCTGAGCACTAGCAGACCGTGTCTGTGAGAGAGATAGATAGAGAGAGTAGGGCAGCACGTTTGAAGTAAACATTTCGGGAGTACAGCCTGCAAAGACTTTAACCCTTCGTGAACTGATTCAAATGCATCTGTTTGTTTGGTGATTATTTTCTTGGTTTTGTTTCTAGAGCCTGAGTTCCAGGACTGCTGTTTAAAGTGATTTCTTTTTATGTGAGCTTAACATAATTTTTTAAGGCTAATAACTCCTGTTCTTTTATGAGTCATGACTCCCTAACTACTTTTCTTACTAACCTCTTTTATTTTTACATAAAAGCAATATATGAAGGACAGTCGAAGTTTCGTTCGACAGTGGGTAGTTGTAAAAAACGAAAGTTTCCATGGTTATTATCTGTGACCTTGGATTCAACCATTGTGCATGCGTTAGAAGTTTTTAACTTGAATTGACAAATTGTTGTAAGACAGCTCTGATTATTTTTACGACCTAAAGTGTTGTAATTGAGAAATGATCGGTCAGGAGTACATAAGAAAACTAATTTTGGATCTAAATTAGGGTACTAAATCTGGACGATTACAGTGGATTTCAAAATTGGGAACTGTATGCATTTTACATTTTAAATATTAAACACTGAATAAATGGACGTAAATATATAAATATGTTTACAAGTTAGGAACAGGCCTTAAAGTTAGTCAAGCATGAATTGATAAATTGGTGTTTGAGCATATGGGAAGATAGGAACGTTGGAAAATGTCTTAAAAGAAAGAAACAGGGAAGAACATAACGACTTGTCCCCTTCGGGAAGTATTGATAGGGGACAATGAGATTGGGTTTGTGTGTGACCCCCTCACCAGTGGGGAGGTCGGAACATTTAAAGGGAAATGACGGTCCTGGTTGAGAATCCGATAGGATTGTCAGAACAAATTAATTTATTTTTGAGGCCCAGTCTGTATTTGTGGACTGAGTTAATGTCTATTTTGAATATACTATTTACTGCGGGAGAAAGGAGACTTATATGGGGATGCTGGATAGGGAAAGATACGGAAGATAAAAGGGTGAAGTGGGATAAAACCATTAAATGAATTGTTAGGAGGGGCACAGAAAGTGTTTGTAAAGAGAGAGGACGAGTGACAGGAACAGAAAGCGTAAATGATGGTAGCTGCGGTTGATGAGGTAATTAGGAGAAGAATGCAGCCAAAAGTGAGCAACTGGAGCAGCGAGTGATAGCATGTAGGGCAGAGAAGAAAGGGAGTAGGGAGAGACATGGAGGAGCATTTGATATAGAGTTTGAGCGACTGGGGCAGAGACGAAGGTCTCCACAGGCAGGATGCCATTATTGTGGAAAGATAGGGCATTTTGGGCGGGAGTGTCCTGATCTATAAAGGGAAGAAAGAGCCATTCCGCTTATGATTTTGATAACAACAACTGGCATCATTTCTGAGCAGTCAGGGGTTAAAAAACCCAGTCATAGATTGGCTGAATAGCACATTCAGTAGATGGGGAACTGTGCTGGGACAGCTGGCCCTTGGTTTATGCATCTCCGTTGCTATCTTTATTACCTGTGGTTGTTGTTGTATACCATGTATCAGGGCGCTTGTGACAAGTACGATCGACCATGCCCTGACGGGAAAGGATAACCCCCCACCCGCATACCAGGCAGCGGTGCTGGAGGAGCCTGTGATGGGGGCACCCCAAGGAAAGATTACGGGATCGGTATCAGAGGGAATGGAGGAGATATGCCTGAGAGAGAAGCGCGGGACAACTTATGATTTTACTTTATAACTGTATCTCTCATTTCTAATCCTTCCCATATTAGGGCCTCAGAATGTGAGGGCTGAGGTGCAGAGACCCCCTAGTTGTGTATTTTTTTTTTCTTTCCCGTTCAAATTGACAACAGGTAAATTTGTGCTTTTATGCTGCAGTTAGAGATTGTGAAGTGCTATATGCCTCGAGACTCAAGAGACTATTGTTCACTCAAGAGATTCCTAGCCATCATCTGGTATTCCTAAATGGCTTCGATTGGTCTCGACGGCCACTGTTCACAATGATAAGCCAGTTACCACTGCCCGTGTCCGTACTTGACAGCTGTAAAATGGATGTGGGGTTTTATTGGTCAAGTGAAGGTGACTGGTTAGCCAATGACGGGTAAGATTCCTCGAGCGAGGGACAACCTAAGACAGGCACAGTCGTGCATTGACCTTCAGAATAATGGCCTGTGGTCATGTGGTTTTAACAGATGCCTGGCTTTTGTATCCGTGTCGGGAATCTGGTCAAGTTTCTGGCTTGCAAAGCAGCTTGATATAAGGAAAATCGTGGACCCAGCAGTTTGACATTGTATTCACTGTATTTTTGACAAAGGAAAATGCCAGTTTTGTGGCATCTTCCAGAACCGACTTAACAACAAACCTTTGGGAAGGAAGGAGAGCTCATTGAATCCTATTACAAAAAAGATTTGACACTATGTCAGTAGTTTGAAAATTTATTTTAAGATGTCATGGTATAATACGACCGATTTTACTGGGAGGTTGTACAATTGGGTGTTCTTTGGACAGCAGACCTTCATTCTGCAGGCGTCCTAACTCATCCACTTTGTGTTTTCCTCTGGTTCTCTTTGCTTTTGTTATCATACTCAGTAATCGTTTTGTTGGTTTTGAGATAGCTTTTTGTAGATGTTTACGACTTTTGAGTGCTTATGTCTGTTATGTATTATTTCACTGCTTCTCGTGCTTTAACGATTGTATGCGAACTGGAGAGGCGCCTAGAGTAGGGATGTTTTGCGACGCGGATTGCTTTGTGAGGTTGTATGCTGCTTAGGGACTCCTATCCCCTATAACTATGTCTCCCTAGAGTCAGACAAGCCGGGTTTAGCTAATTGGTCGGTCTTGCAAAGGAGCGACGGAGGGGCGCTCACCGACCGTCCGGGTCCTGACTGCTGCGCGCGAACTGCTGTATTTTGTGTGGCCTCTTTCGAGGCCAAGGGAGGGAGTGTTGGGATCCATTATTAAGGTTAGGTAGTGTTAAGAAACTTTATTGTTAGGTAGTGCTCACGTAAGGTAGTATTAGCAAGTCTGGAAATTGTTAGCTAAACTAGGCAGCAGTAGACCATAATGTTATACCAGGAGCAGACTGAAAAGCTGATGGCATAGCATAAAGAGGCCCCAGGGAGGGTGAAAAGATAACAGGACATTGGAACTGTGTTAAAATGCACATAGCTCAAACTGAGGTAACAGAATGTTATCAGCTCGGGACCAATGCCATACCAGTATACCGTATCTTACCAAATAAGGATGTAGCACTGGGATGCGAGGGGCTAAAAAGCTAGACAAAGAGAACAATAGGCAGAAGGCGCCTTCTCCAGTGAGCTGAAAACCTCACTGTATTTGTGTACGGCTCTCTCATTAAAACAGCTTATATTTTGAATCAGATCCAGTGTTTCTCTCCTTCAAACGAACACGGGGACGGTAGCCCGTCTCAACACAACACAGAAAAGTTTCACCCCGTGCTGTAATCTGTAAAAACTCAAGAGGCAAAGTATTATCCCAAAAGTCAGTATTTAAAGTTAAAATTAAAAACTTAATTTTTAGAAGTCTAACACAGAATAATTAACTCACAACTATTTACAACTCCTGTATCTAAACCTATCTAATACCATCCCCTCTACAACACTGGTTCAATAAAAACCCCAATTAAAACTTCGCGAAAAATTCAAATTTCAAAACCAGCCAGATATCGAATCTTCTCTTTGTACCTTCCCCTGTAGATTTGCTCTCCAGGTAGGTGCGATATTTATTCCTATGCAACCTCCTTCGCCAGACATGTACCTCTTAGATAGTTCTTCCTCTCTGCCTACATCTGTTGATCTTTTGGCAGTTGGATCTCATCTGTTCAATTTTCCCCAGTTTTATACCCCAAAACATCGGAGCGTTTCATTGGTTTTAATATTGTCAAAACACCAAATTCAAACTTGATTGGTGTTTGGTATCTTGGGGCATAATTTAAACTGATTGGCCAAATATGCATTTGTTTTTGTCTCACAGCAACCCAGACAGTGTTAGCTGTTCTGACCAAGCGTTGCATTGTTACCTTGTTTCGGACTCTGCTTGCCTCTCTAAGTTCTTGCTAGCTCTCAACCCTCCTAAAGATACAGTACACTTTATGCCTTCATAACATTTACCATTAAGTGTATAAGTCCTGCTCTGATTTGGCTTTCCAAAATGCAGCACCTCACATTTATCTAAAGTAAACTCTATCTTCCACTCCTCAGCCCATTGGCCCATCTGATCAAGATCCTGTTGTACTCTGAGGTAGTCTTCGTCACTGTCCACTACACCTCCAATTTTGGTGTCATGTCTAAACTTACTAACCGTAACTCCTATAATCACATCCGAGGCATGTATATAAATGGAGTATGTTGTGAAACTTGAAAGGGTTCAGAAAAGATTTACAAGGATGTTACCAGGGTTGGATAGTTTTGGCTATAGGGAGAGGCTGAATAGGCTGGGACTATTTTCCCTGGAGCGGCGGAGGCTGAGGGGGGAACCTTATAGAGGTTTATAAAATCATGAGAGGCATGGATAGAGTAAATAGCCAAGGTCTTTTCCCCACAGTGAGGGAGTGCAAAACTGGAGGGTGTTTAACATGAGAGAGGAAAGACTTAAAAGGAACCTAAGGGGTAGTTTTTTCATGCAGAGGGTGGTGCGTATATGGAATGAGCTGCCAGACAAAGTGGTGGAGGCTGGTACAATTACAACATTTAAAAGGCATCTGGATGGGTAGATGAATAAGAAGAGTTGAGAGGGAAATGCCAGCAAATGGGACTAGATTAGGGTAGGATATCTGGTCGACCAATAGGTCTGTTTCCATGTTGTACATCTCTATGACTCTATAACAGTCGGAGGCATTCACAGCAGAAGTAGCAAAAGTACAGGGTAAATATATTCCCATTCTGGTAGGGGGTAAGACCAAGACTAGTGAGCCCTGAATGTCAATGGGTATAATGGCTAGGATTAAGAAAGAAAGAGAAGCTTATGGCATTTACTGATACTGCAGAGTCCCTAGAGGGATATATAACAGAATTAAATCAAATAATACCTTGCTGTTTCAGGCTTAAGATGGGTAAAGCAACTATAATCTAATTTCACTCCCACTTCTTCTCTGTCCCCGTAAATGTATTGAAGAAAGTGGTGCTGAAAAAACATAGCCGGTCAGGCAGCATCCGAGGAGCAGGAAAGTTGATGTTTTGATCATATGCTCTTCCTGATGAAAGGCTTACGCCCGAAACGTCGACTCTCCTGCTCCTCGGCTGCTGCCTGACCGGCTGTGCTTTTCCAGCTCCACACTTTTTGACTCTGATCTCCAGCATCTGCAGTCCTCATTTTCTCCCACGTAAATGTATGTCAATCGTTGTTAAGAAGATTGAAGGTATCATATACTCCTGGCGTGATCTGTACAACTGCAGCAAGATATTTTTACATCTGAACTCACCTTTTCTTGTAATGCAGGCCAATACACCACTTACCTTCCCTAATTGTTGGATGAAGGGGGTGGGGAATCAGGTACAAGTGTTGGGGCGGGCAGGGGTTTTGGGGTGGATGGGAGTTTGAGGGTGGACGGGGGTGGTGTTGAACAAAGTGGGGGGGGCTGTGGGCAGTGTTGGATGGTGGGTACGGGGGTGCGGGCAAGGGTTTGGGGGTGGACGGGGACAGTGTTGGATGGGGGGGGCATATGGGTGGGATGAGGGCTCACAAGCGGTGTGCTGCGGCCTAGTCTCCTGGACGGGGAAATGGATTTATCAAACATCTCCGAGCCTCAGAGGAAAGGCATTGAATCAATTAACCGAAATAATCAATTAGTTGAACGAAATAGTGCCCGCCCATCTCGTTCGGATAATCGAGGTTCCCCTGTATTTCTATTTCCTGTGAATAGCTGGGGCCCAGTGCTGATCCGTGTGGAACCCTACTAGTCACTGCCGTACATCGGGATAAAGGCCCAAGTCAACTGGTTTAAGGGGAATTCTTAATCAGTTTGAGCATGAAAAAGGAACGAATCAGCTGGAAATGGGAAAGGGAATGGAAACTATACAACTTGAACCTGTACGTCAGAGGCAGCAAAAGGAAACAAGAAAGAGCACTGAAGAAGCTGAAACTATAATTGAAAAGGTGAGTAAAATGGTCAAAGCAAAAGCATACTTAATGGAGAGGAGGCTGATGGCCAAGTTAGTGTCAACTTCATTAGAGATTTCACATGATTATGACACAGCAGGAAGAGATATTCTTGCAAGCTAATACCTGAGGCAAAAGTTTCGAAACATAAGGAAACAACTAGGCAGACATGCCTTATATTCAAAACATTTGGATCTCAAGATATAGTATTAGGAGCAAATGCTACTTATTAATTTCTCAGGGAATTTACCTACTTAGATGAATTTAATATTTCACTTCCTCCAACAAGTAGAATTCATGTTCAAGATCAGACAGTCCAACAGTTAGACAGCAGCAGAGATGGCTTGTCATTGTCAGCTAATTGATAAAATTAAATCTTTTATTCTTTATTTCCGTGAAGCCGAGAAGGATAGAAAATGAGAGATTAAAAGGGAGGCAGGTCAGCAGAGTAGGGAAGGAACAATTGCGGGGAAAGCTTTGCGAATTCTTCCTCAGACAGAACAGGAAGTTGCTGAGAATAGCAAAGGTTAAAATGGGACACCTTCGCTCAGAATACAGCAAGTTGCGGGGAAACCTATGGACTATTTTGAGGTTTAGATTAGATTCCCTACAGTGCGGAAACAGGCCCTTTGGCCCAACCAGTCCACACCGACCCTCCAAAGAGTAACCCACCCAAATTCATTTCCCTCTGACTAATGCACCTAACACTACGGGCAATTTAGCATGGCCACTTCACCTGACCTGCACATCTTTGGACTGTGGGAGGAAACCCACACAGACACAGGGAGAATGTGCAAACTCCGCACAGGCAGACACCCGAGGCTGGAATCAAACCCGGGACCCTGGTGCTGTGAGGCAGCAGTGCTAACCACTGAGTCGCATTGCCAACCTAACGTTTCTCAAAAGGCGGAAGGATGATTTTAAAATGATGACAGGATATGACCCAAGTGGACCGAGAGCAGCAACTTTCAGGAAAATCCACATCAGAGCAATGAGTCATTCAGAAGGGTAATAGTGGGACTGCAGGGTCAATCTCGTAAAGGTGAAGGCTGGGATCACCAAGTCCAGAGAACCCTGCATGTCCAGGGATGAACATATTAAGGGATTGAATAAGGGGGAAAATAAAGGAAGCTTATGGTCGATGCTGAAAGCTCATAAAAGCAGGTGCCTTAGAGGAGCATAGAAAGTGTAGGGTTGTTTAAAAAAGGAAGAAAACAAACAGGGGACATGAGAAAACACTGGCGACTAATTTTAAGGAAAATCCAGCAGTGTTTTATAGGGGCGAGAGAATACCCAGGGCAACAGTAAGGTCCATTTTGACCAAAGTGGCAATCTGTGCAGAAGACACAACTGAGGTTTTAAATGAGCACCTTGCACATTTATTCACGGGAGAGAAGGATGATGTAGGTACAGAAATCAAGGAGGAGTTTTGTGATATGCTTGAACATAAGACAAAAGAGGTATTAACAGCTTTAGTGGTCTTGAAAGCAGATAAACCCCCAGAGCCAGATGAGATGTATCCGAGGCTGCGATGGAAGGCATGACAGGAGATCAGGAGCACTCTGACAGTAATTTTCGAATCTTCTCTAGCTACAGGAGCAGTGCCAGAGGACTCTAGAGAGGTACCAAAAGAACTGTAGATGCTGTAAATCAGAAACAAAACAGAAATTGCTGGAAAAGCTCTGGCAGCATCTGTAGAGAGAAATCAGATTTAACATTTAGGGTCCAGTGACCCTTTTCCTGAGCTTTTCCAGCAATTCCTGTTTTTAATTCCAGAAAGGTTTGCTGTATTTGTGAAGCAACTTGAGATGTTTGAGTGATGGCGCTAAAGTTTTATTTTAAAAAGTCATGTGTCATGGATAACAGCAGCAATGTTAGATCTTCAAAGGATTAAGCAACTGAAATTATGTTGTGTAACCTACATCCAGCTAAGAAGGATCCTCTTCTTAATTAACCCTTCGAATTCACTGAGCTGTTCCTTGAACCACAAGGCAATTATTTGAGATCGCATCTATAAGGAGAAGATTTTACTGAGGGTAAAGGATTATTCCTGGTGACTTTATGGTTGACAGGCAAAGGATCATATGGCTGAGAATAGTCTAGGATTTAAGTAAAAACCTATACTAATGTTTAATTAACATAATGACGAGCACAGAAATGTTACAGTGAAGCCTGCACAATATACCTAAATTCAAGCTATGACATTTCCCATTGTGAGTCTTTCAAATGCATATGTTACTCTTCATTTCATGTACTGCATTTATATAGAGGTTACAGGGATGGGATAGTTCTGGGTGGGATGATCTTTGGAGGATGGTGTGGACTCAATGGGCTGAATGGCCTGCTTCTACACTGTATTTATCTTGAGTCAGCTTCAATATGAGTGAAAATACCTCAGTCTGAAAGAATTGAAAAGCATCTCAACTTATTGGCACCCACACAGCATTGTATGGAAACAATGATTGGAATTATTGGAAACTATTTACAGGATATTGTCTCATTCCTGGGACAGGACTGTTAAACTCTCATATTGCAGGATTTTTTTTCTCATTGTTTCCAAATTTAAGCTTTTCTTTCTCACATTGTTTTTCCAATTTCCATTACTTGAATACATTCAAGCAGTTATGCACTTTTTCTGTACCTTAGACTAAATCCAGTGAATGAACAGTTGAGGAATACAGGCGAGGAGGATTCTGGCTTTGTTCCACTATCTGTTGGCTTGAGTAGGGTTGGTAGGAAGGGGTTAATTGACCAGGGTACCTATTCCTGTTCACCATCTATTACTATTTGGGCAGAACAATAACAATAGGGACAGATGGTATTGTGTTTTTCAATTCTATTGCAATTTCAAAGCTCACCAAACCAAAGAAGAACACAGATGAAACACCCTTACAGAGAAAATGGTTAGAATGTGAACCTCATAACAACATGGGGTAGTTGAGCTGAATAGGGTCATAGAGATATACAGCATTGAAACAGACCCTTCAGTCCAACTCGACCATGCCAAGCAGATATCCCAAATTAAGCTAGTTCCTTATAAGGTCATCTCTCAGGCTCCAGGGAAAATAACTCCAGCCTATTCAGCCTCTCCTTCTAACTCAAACCCTCCAACCCTGACAACATTCTGTAGGACTTTTCTGAACCCTTTCAAGTTTCACAACATCCTTCCTATAGGAGGGAGACCAGAATTGCATGCAATATTCCAATAATGTCCTTTACAGTCACAACATGACCGCTCAACTCTTATACTCAATGCACTGACCAATAAACGCCTTCTTCACTACTCTATTGACCTGCGACTCTACTTTCAAGGAGCTATGAACCTGCACTCCAAGCTCTCTTTGTTAAGCAACACTCCCTAAGACTTTACCATTACGTGCATTATTCCTGCTCTGATTTGTCTTTCCAAAATGCAGCACCTCACATTTATCTAAATTAAACTCCATCTGCCACTCATCGGCCCATTGGCCCATCTGATCAAGATCCCGTTGTAATCTGAGGTAACCTTCTTCACTGTCCACTACACCTCCAATTTGGGTGGCATCTGCAAACTTACTCACCATTACTCCTATGTTCACGTCCTATGAATAGCATGAATATCTTTTAGAAGGAAGCTAGGTAAACGCATGAAACAGAAAGGGTTAGATATGCTGATAGGGTAAGATGAATTAGAGTGGGAGGTGGCCTTTGTAAAGCAAAAGCTAGTTGGACAAAATGGCCCGTTGCTGCGCTTTTAAATGCCAAAGAATTCTATGAACATGAAGATTTTTGCAATATTTTTTAAAGACATGATAAAACACAACATGTATGTGAGGCCTTTCATGTGAGAATAATTGCAGATTGATTGTATAAAAGATTTACCAGTAAACACAATCATGTTTCCAACAGGAGTTGCCAATTCCAGATACAGGCAGGAGGGATTCCCAAATAAAACATTGCTACAGTGGATTTAATTCATGTGGTAACGATTGTGACAACCTTATTGCTTCACTTTAATATTAAAGTCATGTTAGAGCCATTGCTGATCTTTCATTATTTTTAGTTTAGTCTTTTATTAATTTTGGTTTCATAGAATCCCTACAGTGTAGAAGCAGGCCATTTGGCTCATTGAGTCCACACCACCCTCCAACGATCACCCCATCCCTGTAAACCTCACATTTCCCATGGCTAATCCATCTAGCCGCACATCCCTGGACATGATGGACAACTTATCATGGCCAATCCACCTAACCTGCATATCCCTTGGACTGTGGGATGAAGCCAGAGCACCTGCAGAGAACATGAATACTCCATGGAGACAACGGCCTGAGGGTGGGATCGAACCCGGGACCATGGCAATATAAGGCAGCAGCGCTAACCAGTGAGCCACCTTGTCACCCAAAAACAACGTTTGAAGTTGTGAACTGGAAACTGAGCTAAAGATAACTCTTGGAGTGTGGCTAACAGCTTGTGTTAAAAGAAACTATAGACCAAACAAGAATTTGGCAGGAAGTTAATTGTAAGTTAGTTCCCAATTAAAGGTCCTGCAGAGGTTTGATCACGATGGATGAGCATTATATATACATGGAGAGCAGACACTGGCCATTCGTGAGATCAGTACCTGGAAACTGGTTCCAGACAGTCTGAAAAATACCTTATGATCACACAGATGGCAGGTGTTGAATGGTAAGAGCTCGTGGAAGGGATGGTTGTTGGTTTATTGGGGAGTGGTCGGAGTTTGAAGGAAGCTGACTGTTGATGTTGCAGCATGAAGATTTGAAGGATCCCTGCCTAACCTCCCATGAGCAGCTCTGGAAGCTCAGGGAATAGAAAATTAAGTTATTACTGCCTTTTCCTGAGTAAACTATAAAGGTGACCCTGATCAACACCTTCAGGAAATCAACCAAGAAACCATCACCTACGTCTGTGGAACAACGCATTGTAAAGAATACTTAAATAACCTGTCCACTGTCTTTTATTGATTCCTTGTCTATGTTTTGTTTGTCTGTCTGTTTGTCACTTGTGTGGTTGGGGCTGAAAACAAAATTTTGGGGTTTAAAGTATAGACCAATGAGATGAATGTGTTGGATTTTGCTTGACTGAAGTTATTGTATTGTTAATCAATTGCTACATCTTTTGTTTAAGCTACAAACTAGTCTACAAACTAGTGTAGAGAATTGATTATTTGCAAAGTGTGGGATTGATTTATCAAACATTTCTGGTTGCGGCAAACCAAGGCAGTTCATGGCATGGCAGAACAAAGAGAGCTAGGGGTGCAGGTGCGTAGCTCTTTGAAAACGGAGTTGCAGGTAGGCAGGGCAGCACACGTGCCTGCATTTGTCAGTGCGTTGAGGACAGGAGTTGGGATGAGCAGGTGCCTGGTGTCTCCCTCAGTCAGCTGCAAAGTGTGGCAGTGATGTGCTCCCGATTCTCATCTCACTAACGTATACCCCCCGGGGGAGGGGGGGTGGGGGGCGTCAGTATCTAAGCTGGTGGGAGCTCCCTTGTCCTCAGAGTGGGAGGTGGAGGTAATGACTGGAGGAGCTGGTTTGGAGGAGCTGTGTGGGTGCTGCCGGTGCCTGAAGGTAAAATAGGGTGAGAAGCTTCACCCCGATAATATATTCAGAGTGGTGTCAATGGAAGAGCAGCAGCACATGATGGGTCCTTCTGGAACATGGAGATCTCAGTGAACGCTCTTCGGCGTTGTTGAGACGGAAACCGAATGGTCTCGTCTCTACGTGTTCATTGGAAGGAGAGATCAAACCGGCTAGAGTTTGGAGCAAAAACACCGTTTATTACAGAATCAAAACTGGTACACTATACAACGAATTCAAAAGCATGCAAATTCGTTGGAGAAGGCGTTCTGCCTCTCCCTTCAGATCTGGTGCAGTTATACTTCGCGCTTCCTCGAGTTCCCGGTCAGGTTCCCCTTGTTCGGCTCTTTCATTGGTCGGTTCACCTGTCTGTGAAGGGATTAGTGTCTCTATTGGCTGCCCCGAGATACCTGTCCAGCTCCTGCTGTGCTGAACAATGGGTAGACATCCTGGGTTCGGCAGTTTCCGATCTTGTAAATTAAAAGTTTATTGTTGGAAGGGATTCCTCATTGCCATGCGTCTGGCTGTCTGGGCGTTCACAATAGTTCTCCATAGTTGAATATACAGATATTATCATTTAACATAGGACCCGAATGAGTTTGACGTCAGCGGAGGCATTAGCAAGTACTTTATCAATCAAGTGTAGTATCGGTGCGATTTACACTATCCGATAGTTACCGGTTTCCTTTATTAACAATGAGAGTGTAATAGGATGATCTGAAACTGACGGACATGTTCTAATCCCCCAGGAATGTGGCCCCAGGCAGTCAGTCCTGCAGTGGCTGGGTTTACTTTACATGGCTGTGTTTAGCTGGTATCTGACAGTGTCTGCTTTAATAATGGTGCTCCCCTCCCTAGCCCCAATGTAGGTACCCCGATAGCAGATTCTCCCCAACATTCCCTCCCTTGGCCTCGAAAGAGGCCACACCCTCTTATCCCGTAAGGAACGCAACCCCACGAGGCGACCGGTGTCCGGTGTTGTATCGACCAGACTCACCGGTTCTAAGGAGACAGTCATATGGGGATGAAGGGTGCCCTGAAAAACGCGCCGCTACACAGTTAAGCAATAGTCACAGCTGCATGCTAAGCTAAACTAATAGTTGAAGTAATTGAGGCAGTGTCTGCAGAAATAACGAAAAGCACAGGATTAGACAAGCATTGCAACAAGTCATTCAGAGCTGGCGAAATGTACGCGAGTGCGTTAGAATGAGTAAGTCATTTAGTAAACGCAAGTCTGTAGTCCAAAGAGCCGGCAAATGTAAATAGGTGTTGTAAGTTTGGAAAGGGAGTAGGAACAGCCTGGTACCAGCAGTTAGGTACCCGCTAGAGATCTGAAACCCAGTGTGAAACTGTAGTGTGCCCCGGTGGTCCTGTAGATCAGTATGTTCCAGAGAGCAGCAGTGCTGTCCAACCGTCCGACACGGATGCAAGCAGGCAGAAATCTCAACAAATGGAGACGAACGGAGGCCACGCGTTCCGATGTCAATGCGCGACTGTGCCTGTCTTAGGTTGTCCCTCGCCCGAGGGATCTTACCCGTCATTGGCTAACCAGTCGTGCTGCATTGAGTAATAGATGGCGACATCCATTTCACCACCCCAAGGACAGGCATGGGCAGCTCAGTAGCATGGTCAGTGGCCTCCGAGGGTGGCTGAGGGCAGTCAGGAATACTGGACAGTCCGCAAAGGCCGCCTGTGAGAACAGCAGTGTCTCAATTGCCAAGGCACACAGTACATTTCACCCACCCGCTGTTATGGAAGGATCAATTCACCTATCCCCAATTTAAACGGGCAAATTAAATAAGTGGGGGCTCTTTGGACAACCAGGCTGCATTTATCGTACATGAAGACGAAAAGTTAGTCATGAGTACAACAGGATCAGATGAATTCGAAAGAAAGTCATTGAGGGAGCTGACACGCACCGGTGAGATAGGATTTACTACGCCCGAACCGCGAGCTTATGCAAAGGCGGTACTATAGCAATGAAGAAAAGAATTGGGAGGTCCCCACTCGCCAGCCCTTATCGCAACCAGCCGTAAGCAAAAAACCCGGTATCATGGCTCACGAGCGGACGTCGCATTACAGCATGTATTGGATGTGTCCCTGTCCGTTTGTAGGAGGTCACACACAGGCTGTCGTGTTGTCGGAGTTGGTGGCAGCGGCGTCTCCCGGTGGAGCTCAACGGATGGGGGTCCGGTTGAAAAGTAATGATACCTCATCACCTTTAAATCAGTGAGATGGGGCTGTGGGAATGCAGTAAAAAGGAGTCCCCGCATCACCAGGGTGATATATGGTGGGGTCAGTCAGGAACTATGTGACTACTATGGGAAATAAAGTGTTGTGTTGTATGGGGTCTTTGGGGTGGCATGTCTGGGAGACCGGAATGGACGGGAGGCAGTCCCCAAAGTCTCCAGTCAGTACTCCTGAACATAAGGTCTGTGCTCATGTGGACTGTCAAATGCAACCAGGAAGAGTGTACTCAACCATTTGTGTAAGAGGAAAGGGGGCAGATATAAAGACCATGGTGAAAATAATGACGGTAGTGTGAAAGCCTTAACTATTCTTATGAGTCGCGGACCTGTATGTGGCAGTATTCCACAAAAAGGAGTCACATGAAAATAGAGAGAACTCTGTGTGAGGTAGAAGGAGTGGTTTCATGTAAGGGAAAGGGTACAACTTTACACAAAGGTAGTCAGAGGGATTCGTGATCTCAAATCAGAGAAAAAAGGCTCCCTAGCACGGGCTGCCACAAAAAGGCAGTCGAGGCAGGGGTAGCCAGATTGTACTGTAGGTGTTTTAATGTTCGTCGAATTACGAAGAGGCAGAGGAAAAATGTAAATAACGTAATCATGACACTGGTCCAGTGTCGGTGAGGTAATTGCGGGGAGCAGTCACGCAAACGGTGTCAGGTCGCAATATTCTGACAAAGTTAAAATCAAGTGTGCGCATAGTGTGGAAGACAATTAGTAGGATAATCCGTGTCCATTTGAGCAGCAGCACTACACGGGGTAGATGAAAGTCGGGACACTGATATAAATGCAAGATAGTACGAGTGGCAGTTCTGACTCGGTAGGAATGTATACTAGCAGCTGCAGGAGCGCAGGCGCCTGTATGTTTTAAAACGCAATGTTTGAAGTGTAAAAACATTCGTCCAGGAGTTGTGTCAAAAAAATAGAGTAAGTCCCTCGAGAGGGAAGTGGGATTGGTAATATTGAGAAGGGAACTACAATAGACTGCATAGGGGAAGGCCTACGGTACGCCTTGATACTGCGCGGTAAGGGGCGCAAGCAATCTCGATTTGCACCCCAGGGAACTGCCCGTGCTCAGGGCGCACAACCAATGGGGTTGTCGTAGGACAATCGTTTGATGAGTCACCCATGGAGACCGTTTAGGATAAGGGTCATTAACGTGGAAATGATGAGGATCCCCATCGACTCTGTGGCAACAGGACAATAGAGCAGGTAAATTTCCACAGTGTGGTTAGGGAAGACACAGCGCAGGAGATCGCCCTAACCTCTCAGGACGTGCAGCGTAAGCCTCAAGGCGGCCGGGACCCCATCTAGCAGGCAGGGCGGGGATTTTCGCTCCCAGACACTTGGGTATGATATTGGAGCGAACCGCGACTGTGAGGCAGACAGTATTGGTAACATCGAGAAAGGCGCCTATACAATGGAGAAAGACCAACGTAGATAAAAAGGGGTTGAGTCACCAGCTGAAGGGCACAAACGATCCTGGCGGCTATTTGCCCGCTCGAAGCGGAGTCTATGATAAACCAGGTGGACCTCCCAAGAGAAGGCCCAATGAAGAGTTTAGACAGCAGAATAAAGTACCAGAAGAGCAAAGATATCAGTGAAACAGACCCATGTCGGTGTAGAAGGGCAGCAACCCAAACTCTACGTAGAAACCGTGCCAAGGCGGGGTTGCATGATCCCGTCTCTTTCTGCACCTCCCCGTCAGGTCCCGTCTCATCGAGTGACTTTAGGGATATATTAGGTTGCGCCGACCTGGAGCAATGAGAGAAGTGGTGCGTGCGGTGGCCTATGTGTTTCCAGCCAGCTCAGTATAAGAAATGATGATGATGATTATGGAGAGGGGGACAATGTAAAACTCTGGGCAATTAGGAGATTTGCGGTGGGACGAAATTGGACTGTTCACCTGAGGGGACTTGTCCCCCCAAACGAGATACAAAACGAGAGGTGCAAGCATAATCCTTGTGTATGCAAGAATCTGTGTGTGTGTAGGGCCGTGTGGCATAGACAAAAGAGAATGCGCAGGTGCTGCGGGCATATCGGACTTCATCCCTGTGTAAAGGAGAGGGAGAGGGAGAGTATCATAAAAGGATGGTCAGACAGGTCAGGACAGAAATTGTCTGTGTAGCACTTTCCTCCGTTTGACACTTGAGGATTTGATCAGTTTGAGGGAAGTAACAGCCTTTAAAAGATACCCCGGGAAAAGGATCATAAAGGAACCTGGTGACCCTGCCGTTCTCAGTGCGTACCTGTGCGTCGCAAAAGATATGAACAGATGAATTGGCGAGGAGCACTCGCAGCTGAGGAGACTGAAGGATTTGGGCAGGGCATGAGGGTTGGGAAGTCCTGGTAGCAAACCTCAGGGAGCATGAGACTTTGGAAAGAAGATGGGGCGCAGAGCACGGCAGTAGAAGCATAGTGAGTGAAATGCCCTAATGGAGAGATGAGGCCAGAAGATGAGTTACTGTGTCCTGGTAGAAAACCTCAGGGAGCTTAAAACCTTAAAAAGAGATGGAGCGTAAGGATCCGCGGATCTTCTATTCAGCAAGACCCAGTTGAATTCCTGCAAGCTGAATGAAAGACAGAAGTAAGACGACCTCAGATCCGGCGGTGAACATAAAGTGTGTGGGTTTGGGAGAAAACGATGAAGGGGCGTGACTATGGCGTGGGGAATGGGGAGCGGGGGTGTAGGATAGGGCAGTACAATCGGCAAGAGGAGTCTGTACGAGATTTCAATGGGAAGGTTTGGTACTGACTGGCAGTTACAGGTTGCATGTTCAAAGCATTGGAGAGTGTAGCCTCAGACAGGTAGACTGGCTGGCATCTTCAACCCGCATGGTTGCCAATACCCGCTTCAGGGACTGGAAATGGCCGTGTCTGTGGCAGCAGTAGCTCAACCCTCCCTAGCCGCAAAGTTGAGGAGGGGGACAAGTAGCAGGAGAAAATTGCTTTAAAATGAGCGTCCATAATGCTTTAGCGAATGAAAAAATCTGTGGACTTGGGAGAAAAGATAAAAATGGGTTCGTGAGAGGGGGCAGAAAAATGTGGAGGGCATAGACGGAAGAAGGAGTAGGTGGGCCCCCCCTCGTTCTTGGCACTTTGTGAACACGAGGGGTAAAGGGATGGCCTAAACGCCCATGTCGGTGGACAAAAAGATGAGTGAGCGGCCGCGAGGAAGAGAGATGGGCCAAGCACCCTGCTGTGTGCTGAGTAGCACGTCCTAGCTGGAGGCCTGAGGCCTGTGACCAGCGGGGGAAAAAGAGAGAGACAAGATAAGTGGGCTGGGGGATATTCGGGCAGTGAGACGGCCAAACACTGGACATACAAAACGTTGTAAATGAAAACGCACAATATGGCGATACGGCAATGCGCATGTTGTCGGTCGGGACGTTAGAGTTAGAAAGGTACAACCTGTCAGAGAAGATGTGGTTAGAGGCATGATTCATATCGACATCCCAGTAACTGAAGAGGACCTGTTCATCGAGTAATCCCATGAAGCAGGGCAATGACGCTTGAGAGACCCATCGGTGTAGTGGTGGCGCGGTAGTTGAGCTAAAAGGGTCGCGGAACGTCCGCAGGCGGGCAGCTCCTTCTAGACTGTGCAATCCCGCCAAGAGTGAGCATTCGCGCTAAAAGCGAACGGGCACCGCCCCAACTGAGCGTTCGCGCCGAAAGTCAGCTGGCCCCGCCCAACCTGAGTCTTCGCGCCAAAAGCAAGAAAGCCCGCCAAGAACTAAGGTGACCCGCCCAGAGAAAGGTGACCCGCCAAAACTAGGGTGAGCACGGGACACCCCAGGATTTACCGTCTTAGGATTCCACAACCGTAGTGTTATTAAAATAAAAAGCTCAACCATCCCTTCCTGCGCCCCTTCCCTACATCCAGGTATTCCTTTCCAAGTATAAGAGTAATTAAAAGTGATAGTGGGGGGACAAGCGGCATTTAATCCTAAAAATCAAGACGAGACTATGGAGAAAAATCCCAGACCGTTAAGTTATCAATCCCAAACCGCTAAGTGTAGGGAACAACACTCACGTACTCCAATACCAGTAAAACTGCTTTCGGCTGCTGGGCGGCTTCCCACGGTCCCTGTCCGTCACTCAGGCTGTCAGTGCCGGTCCACTGTACACCGAGACCTGGGATGAAACATTTGTTGCGACACCTCCGTTCGCCGCGTCTGTTAAAATCACTGCACTCACTCACTCACTCCCTCTCTCACTGGGCCGGCCCCACACTGGTTTTCATCCACATACATGCCAACCCACGCATACTGTCGGTGTGTCCGTACTCTCGTCTCAGCCTGTCGCAGTCCCCTGTCCCCAGTTTTAGTGACATGTTTGGCAGGGGCGTCCGAAATGACTGGGGCTGTGGTGGAGGTACAGTGGCCCCCTTGCCACTGTGGGATGAATGTGACTAACAGTTTCGTTTTCCACCCCAGGGATTTTCTGGCGGTCGGTGGTGCCCAATCAGTAGGGGGTTCCCCTAGGCCTATCGTTTGCCGCGCTGAATATTGCGGCGCGAGTAGGAGACCGTTTAAAATTTTGGTCATTAGCGCCGTATCTGTGAAGGTCTCTTTTAGTCTCGTCAATATCAGGTCTTTTTGGGCGGGCGCTTGGTTAAACACTTGATCCAGTGCTGTCTTGTGCACTGTTACACTGTCCAGTAATAAATGGGCATGCCAAGTTACGTCTGTGCCAACCGTGAGGTGCCACCAGGGCACTCCGGGGCGTAATGGTCGAAATTGGGTCATTTTTGGTGGTCCAAAGTTCAAGTCCCCCATGACAGATCTCACCTGGTGGGTACTGCTTTAAACCCAGTGCGTTTTTCAAAAGCCTGACCTTCGCGTGGCAGATTTCTGCTCTTAACAACCGGTCTAAGGCAAACGCCTGTGCAGGTAAACCCTATCCAGGAGATGAGATCCGCCCTCTGTCCCCTTAGAATGCTAGCAGCGAGTGTGTCTATCGATAGTTGTCGGAGTTAAAGTGCTTAATAAAAAGAGAAAGGATCCAATCAGTCAAGTGCGGTCAGCGCTGTCTTAATTAATTTCACTAAGCGTCCAGGCTCCGTAAGCCACGCTTTTACCTTAACTCAGAAAGCTACGTCCAGGATCCGAAATCCACGCATAAACTTTACTGAAAAACCCGCGTCCAGGATCCGAAATCCACGCGTAAAACTCAAACTCAAAAACTGCGTCCAGGATCCGAAATCCACGCATTAACTTAACTCAAAAACCGCGTCCAGGATCCGAAATCCACGCGTAAAACTCAAACTCAAAAAGCTGCGTCCAGGATCCGAAATCCACGCATTAACTTAACTCAAAAACCGCGTCCAGGATCCGAAATCCACGCGTAAAACTAAAACTCAAAAAGCTGCGTCCAGGATCCGAAATCCACGCATTAACTTAACTCAAAAACCGCGTCCAGGATCCGAAATCCACGCGTAAAACTCAAACTCAAAAAGCTGCGTCCAGGATCCGAAATCCACGCATTAACTTAACTCAAAAACCGCGTCCAGGATCCGAAATCCACGCGTAAAACTCAAACTCAAAAAGCTGCGTCCAGGATCCGAAATCCACGCATTAACTTAACTCAAAAACCGCGTCCAGGATCCGAAATCCACGCGTAAAACTCAAACTCAAAAAGCTGCGTCCAGGATCCGAAATCCGCGCATTAAGTCGACTCAAAAAGCGCGCATTAACTTAAGGCTAGCCATGGATCAATTAGTCACTTCAGTACCGCGATAACAGGCAGGTATTAGTGAAGAAGTGAGAAAATAGCTTACCAGTATGGACTCTGCAATGTTGCTGCCAAACTGATTTAAAAGTACTGTTTGTGTTGGTGAGGATCAGGGAGCAGACAAAGACTGACTAACTGAAAAAATTTACCTACTGGAAGTCTTTGCTTTAACAGGCGCTTCCTCACCTTTTAAAAGTTCGGCCGAAAGTTTGTCTGCCCTCCGGACCGCCAACGTGGCCAACTTGCGGTCGTCTCTTTCCCTTCCCACGTTCAGGCTCACCATCTGTTGAGACAGAAACCGAATGGTCTCGTCTCTACGTGTTCGTTGGAAGGAGAGATCAAACCGGCTAGAGTTTGGAGCAAAAACACCGTTTATTACAGAATCAAAACTGGTACACTATACAACGAATTCAAAAGCATGCAAATTCATTGGAGAAGGCGTTCTGCCTCTCCCTTTGGATCTGGTGCAGTTATACTTCGCACTTCTTCGAGTTCCCGGTCAGGTTCCCCTTGTTCGGCTCTTTCATTGGTCGGTTCACCTGTCTGTGAAGGGATTAGTGTCTCTATTGGCTGCCCCGAGATACCTGTCCAGCTCCTGCTGTGCTGAACAATGGGTAGACATCCTGGGTTCAGCAGTTTCCGATCTTGTAAATTAAAAGTTTATTGTTGGAAGGGATTCCTCATTGCCATGCGTCTGGCTGTCTGGGCGTTCACAATAGTTCTCCATAGTTGAATATACAGATATTATCATTTAACATAGGACCCGAATGAGTTTGACGTCAGCGGAGGCATTAGCAAGTACTTTATCAATCAAGTGTAGTATCGGTGCGATTTACACTATCCGATAGTTACCGGTTTCCTTTATTAACAATGAGAGTGTAATAGGATGATCTGAAACTGACGGACATGTTCTAATTCCCCAGGAATGTGGCCCCAGGCAGGCAGTCCTGCAGTGGCTGGGTTTACTTTACATGGCTGTGTTTTAGCTGGTATCTGACAGTGTCTGCTTTAATAATGGTGCTCCCCTCCCTAGCCCCAATGTAGGTACCCCGATAGCAGATTCTCCCCAACAGCGTGTTCCGCTAATTCTCATCTTAGGACCTGAGCAAATGGATATTGGCCACTCCAACACTCACCGTAGATTGTCTGGTCTCCTCTGGCCTGTTTCTCCTGGAATCAGAGAGATGGAAGTAACTAGCCTTGGCTGGTATGTTCAGTACAGGTGCAGGAAAAGTGACGAGGGAGCACAGAGGACAGGAAGGGTTTTGTAGTTTAGGGAAGACATTGCATAGAGTAGTGTGAGCACAAGAGCATGAGGCTGGGTGGGAGGTGGGTGCAGTAGCAGGGTCCCAGAGAGTGTCAGGTAGTGGAGAAAAGGTGGGGACACTTACCCTTGCAGAGTATAGAAAATCACAACCCTCCTTTCTACAGCACTGGGCATTCCTCCAGACCCATGGAAACGGCATTGGCCTGGATGGCATCTTTGGACCAGGATGGCAGGGTCTGGTGGCGCTGGCCCTGGGGAAAGAAGAAGGCCACTCTTGGCACTACCCTGTCCAACAGAACCTCCTGCTGCATGCCAGAGTGCCAATTTGCCTCAATCAACCATATTGTTTGGACATCCTTGCATACACCCAGATGATGGAGGGCAATTCCTGACTCACAGTGTCAGGATTGGTGTTTAGCTGGGACGTAAGTATGGCAGAAGGTCCCAGTACCATCAAGCACTTCTCCGGCAGTGAGTGCAAAATCACGGAGCTGTGGAGGAACGGTGCCTATGTAATGGGGTGAGCAGCGTAAAGTTATACACAAACACTGTATAGCGGTCATGGAGAAAAAGTTCCCAATGGAACTCCTTGACTTGATACTTAGCCACATTTTGGGGAAAAAAAAATCAACTGTCTATCTTTTTTGTAGTCTCTTTATTTTCTCTTCACAATTTGCTCTCCTAACTGTTCCCCTCTGTCATCAAGCAATCTGGCAACTTTACCTTCCATTCCTTTATCAAAAATGTTTATATGAATCACAAATTGTTGTAGTCCCAGCAATACTCCCTGTGGCTCATCACTCTTTACAACTTGCCAACCTGTAAAAGACCCATTTGTACTCGCTCTTTGGTTCCCCGTGGCTAGCCAATCTTCTGTCCGCGGCAGTATGAGTTTTTATTTTTGGAGAATTATAGAATCGTACAGTACAGGAAGTGTCCCTTCGACCCATCGGGTCTGTACCCTCAAAGTTACACTTAATCTACCCTAATCCCACCTTGCAGTACTTGGCTCATGTTCTTCCACGTTATTCCATCTCAACTGCTCATCCAAAGGTATACCCTCCCTGATAGAGCTTTCTAGATTCCCACCACCCTCTGGAGAAAATCATTTTTCTCAAATCCCCTCTAAATCCCTTGCCTTTCGGTTTTAAAATGATGCCCCTTGTTATTGGCCCTTTGAATAAGTGGGAGGAGCTTCTTTCTGTACACTCTTCATAAATCTTACACACCTCAGTCAGGACCCCCCTCAACCTCCTCTACTCTAAAGAAAACAACCCGCGCTTATCCAGCTTCTCTTCATAGCTAGTCTTTCTAATATAGCGCTTTCCGAAATGCCTTCCAGAAATGTCAATACTGTACACCCACCAGTACGCCTTTATCCAAGTACATGCAACTTCCTCAAAGAGCTGTCATAAATTAGTTCAACATGATTTCCCTTTCTTAAAACCATGCTGACTCCGCCTGATTATTTGGAACTTTTCACAGTGCCCTTTATAACGTATTTAATAACATGTTAAGCTAATTAGCACTTCCCTGCTTTATGTCTCCAACCCTCCCCCCTCACTTTATGAATAAAGGGGTTATATTCACTATCTTCCAATCCCTGAATTAAGAGGATTTTGAAAAATTAAAACCAATGTGTCAACCATCTCACTTCTTTTGAGACCCCCGGATGATTTTCATCAAGACCTAAGGATTTGTCAGCCTGTTGCTCCAATAATTTACTTTGTCCCACTTCTCTAGGTGATTATAATTTTCCTGTGTTCACTCCTCCCATTTCCTGATATAAATGGCCACTCAGATGGGGGTTAAACGGTCCCATTCCTTGGCACCATTTTGGAGAACAGGACAAGATGCCCTCTAGTGTCCTGGTCATTACTTACCCTCCACCAAGGTTGATAAACAAATGATCTGGTCAATATCACCATTGCTTTTTCGGTGATCTTACTGTGAGTAAATTGGCTGTCACAAGTGTGCAAAGGTTACTTATTCTTAGGTGCACTATTCCCACTTCCAAACTGTCCCTGAGAAGGTGCTGTGAGCTGCTCCCACTAAAACCGAGTAACTTGCTAGGCTATATCAGAACAGCCCAAATTAGTCACATTAGTTCTTATCTGGACAGAGTTCTATCCATGAACTAGATGCTTTTACAACAATCTGGTCGTTTCATGGTTAGCGTTATGGTAGCTCTTTATCTCAGTTTTCTTTAATCGACTGACTTTAAATTTCTGATCACCATGATAGGATTGGAACTCACATCTCCAGATCATTAATCCATCCCTCTGGATCGCTGGATCATCAATCACCAAGCTGCCTTGCTACTGAAAATGGCTCTGAAGAGCTTAGGGATGTCCAATGGTTGTGAAAGGCGCTACAGAAATGTAAGTCTTTCCGTTTTTAAAAAAATCTGCGCACTCTTTCTAAGGCATCCAAAGAGGGGAGTGAAGGATTAGAATGGCTGCTTAACATCACTGAAAATCCCATTAACATCATAAGCATCAGTTGCCCTCCTTCCTGTTAGATTCTTACAGGATGTGTTAGTTGTAGCCTAGCCCAGTTAAACAGATTGAGTTTCAACCCATGAATAATCTCTTTGAAATAATGTGCACCTGAGGTCCCAGCCCTGCTTGCACTGAGATATGCAGTCGATGAAGACAGGTTGTAGTTTCTGATAGTATCAACTCGTTGCCTTCACTGTAAATTACATGGAGCTTGTGTTCACGCCATTCCTTTCAGAGGTAATGGGTTCATCACAGCAACACAAATCTGGATTCTGGAACTATGGAGTAATCAGCAAAGAATGCTGGAGATGCTCAATGGGTCAGACAGCATTTAGGAAGAAATTTAAACAGTTAATGGCCCAAGGCCCTTGAGGAGTGAGTGTCACTATCAAATTGCCATTTCGCTCGTTTTAATCATTGCAATGGAGCTGTATATTTCTGGCATGGCATTCTGAATGGGGCCTTTTTTAGAAATGCAGAGTGTAGCTGTTTCTGAAGTCTACCCTCTCAGTTTAAGACTGCTGAAGAAACCCAAACCACTCCCCCTTTTTCCAGTAGGAGTGTCAGGGTTGTGGTAATAACAATGACTGCAGATGATGGAAACCAGATTCTGGATTACTGGTGCTGGAAGAGCACAGCAGTTCAGGCAGCATCCAAGGAGCAGCGAAATTAATGTTTCGGGCAAAAGCCCTTCATCAGGGATAAAGGCAGTGAGCCTGAAGTGTGGAGAGATAAGCTAGAGGAGGGTGGGGTTGGGGAGAAAGTAATATAGAGTACAATGGGTGAGTGGAGGAGGGGTGAAGGTGATAGGTCAGGGAGGAGAGGGTGGAGTGGATATGTGATAAAGGAGATAGGCAGGTAGGAGAAGTCCAGACAAGTCATGGGGATGGTGCTGAGCTGGAAGTTTGGAACTGGGATGAGGTGGGGGAAGGGGAAATGAGGAAACTGTTGAAGTCCACATTGATGCCCTGGGGTTGAAGTGTTCCGAGGCAGAAGATGAGGCGTTCTTCCTCCAGGTGTCTGGTGGTGAGGGAGCGGCGGTGAAGGAGGCCCAGGACCTCCACGTCCTAGGCAGAGTGGGAGGAGGAGTTGAAATGTTGGGCTACGGGGCGGTGAGGTTGATTGGTGCAGGTGTCCCGGAGATATTCCCTAAAGCGCTCTGCTAGGAGACGTCCAGTCTCCCCAATGTCGAGGAGGCCGCATTAGGTGCAACGGATACAATAAATGATATTGGTGGATGTGCAGGTAAAACTTAGATGGATGTGGAAGGCTCCTTTAAGGCCTTGGATAGAGGTGAGGGAGGAGGTGTGGGTGCAGGTTTTACAGTTCCTGCGGTGGCAGGGGAAGGTGCCAGGATGGGAGGGTGGGTTGTAGGGGGGCGTGGACCTGACCAGGTCAGAGGGTGCAGTCAGGTCTTGAGAGAGCATGAATTGGGGGAGTGGAGGAGGTAGTCTGACTGGAGGAACTAGTTGGATGGGAGGGGTTAGTGAATTTGGAGGGCATCAGTTGGCTTGGAGAGGGTGGCCCTGTTGAAGGGGTGGTCAAGTCAGAGGGGCAGTTGAGGGTCATCATCGATCAGAAGGTTAAATGTCCAGGCAATCACTGCCTAGCCATTGTATCAGAGTTACTGAGGGGTCCTGATGCATATCTTGGGGAATACATTTGGTCTAATACATTAGACAATGACCTTCTATGTGATTGATAAGGGAAGGGCAGTGGGTGCTGTCCATATGGACTTTAATAAGGCATTTGATAAGGTACTTCATGGCAGGTCAGTACAAGAGAGTCTCATGGGATCCGAGGTGTTGCTGACTGGTTGGATACAGAACTGGCTTGATCATAGAAGACAGAGAGTAGCGGCGGAAGGGTGCTTTTCAGAATGGATATCAATGACCAGTGGTACTGGGACCTTTGATGTTTGTAATAACATAGAAATGATCTGGAGGAAAATGTAGGTTGCAGTTAGTGAGGAAGATTGTCAAAGGATACAGTGGGTTATAGATAGATTGCAGATCTGGGCAGAGACATGGCAGATGCAGCTTAATTCGGGCAAATGTGAGGTAATGCATTTCAGAAGATCAAAATCAGGTGCAAATTATACAATAAATTATAGAAGCCTTAGGAGCACCTACATGCTGGATCTGGGGTTACAAGTCCCTGAAGGCTTGCTTTCATTGCTAGGGGCACCAAGTATAAAAGTTGGCAAGTTACGTTACAGCAGTACAAAACTTTAGTTTGGCCACATTTGGAATATTGAGTGCAATTCTGGTCACCACACTACCAGAAGGTCATGGATGCTTTGGAGAGGGTTTACAGACAAGGTTTACCAGGATGTCGCCTGGTCTGGAGGATTTTAGTT
The DNA here is from genome assembly GCF_020745735.1 of Hemiscyllium ocellatum. NCBI lineage: Eukaryota > Metazoa > Chordata > Chondrichthyes > Orectolobiformes > Hemiscylliidae > Hemiscyllium > Hemiscyllium ocellatum. Next base: position 17,394,798 of record NC_083418.1, read on the forward strand.
ATGAGGAGAGGCTGGATAAACTTGGGTAGTTTTCACCGGAACGACAGATGCTGAGGGGTGACCTCATAGAGATCTACAAAATTATGAGAGACAGAGATGGGATGGATAGTCACAGGACTTTTTCCAACGTGGAAAGGTCAACCACAAGAGGATTCAAGCTGTGAAGGGGAAAGTTTAGGGGAGAAGTGTGGGGAAAACCTTCAGACTGAGAGTGGTGACTGCCTGGAATGCACTGCCGGTGGAGGCAATGGAAGCAGGCATGTTAGCAATGTTTAAGGCATTTCTTGATAAGCATATAAATGAGAGGTGAACAGAGGGTTAGAAACCATGCATGGGCAATAAGTGGCAATCTAAATAAGGATAGAATTCAGTGCAGGCTGAAGGGCCTGTTCTTGTGCTGTATTGAATTGTATTGATTATGGTCAGGTCTGCAGCATTGGGATATCCTGACAATGCTCTCGTGAATTGCTGTGGTGCATCTTGTAGATGGTACACTCTGCTAACACTGGGTATCAGTAATGGAGGAAGTAAATGGTGATGAATACGTTGCCAATCAGTTTTCTCCTTGCTGGCAATGAGTTTCTTGAGTGTCGAGAGCACTGATCAGGTGGAGTATTTCTGTCTTGACCTGTTCCTTGAAATTCCTTAGTGAAATCAGAATATAAATTTGACGTGAACCACAAGGCTGTTACTCAATCTGTGTCGGGTCTCTGCAATGAGGAGGAGGCTGGATCATGAGCAAGGAATACCGTGGGAAGTGCCAAGTAGGGAATTATCGAGTTAAATTGCTGTTTCATTCTAAAGGAATATTTGAACCACTGGCTGGTGAGAGGGATGAGTAAAGGTCATGCATTATACTTCGACTGGTAACGTAGGTGCAGTGAGAAGGGAAGGAGGATTTTGTGGATGAGGAGAGGACCAGTGTGTGGAGGAAGGAACAGTCAATGCAGAAAGGGGAGGCGGAAAGATCGAGGATAAAAGATGGTAAGACGGAGTTTGTGGTATCACTCTGCAAGTGGTGAGAAGATCAACTGGGATGTTTGTCTGAGTATGGGGCTGGAGAGTGGAACATGAGGACAAGGGAATCTCGATCGTGGTTGGGTAGGGAAGATTCAGGGGGATAGGAAACAGGGAGGAAGTGAGAGAAACATGGAAAATAGGGTGAAATGATTGAGGGTATGTTAGTGAGAAGAATTGCCGATTGAGAAAAATATAGAGATAGCAGAATAAATGTTATGGAATGTGATAAGATGAATGCCTAGAAAGAATTGTAGTCAAGGCAGTGTGGCAGTATTATAGAGGGAATTATTGAATTTAGTAACAGTAACAATGGTAAGTGGATGGGACTTACTGTAACCAGTGTGCTTCAAGGCAGCACTGAAGCAATACTTTGAACAATCAAATACGAATTATGGTGACTGCTTCCTCATTTTGCTGAGTCTAAGTGATTAGTCTCCCACCCAGTCTGTAGAGAGGACACTCCTTTAGAACGTACAATATCATTTGTGTCTGTCCACAAGCACACTGGGGTTTCAATCAAGATTAAGTGTTGGAGATTGGCTGCACAGGAGCCCTGGCCTGTTCTGAGTCTGTTTTAACAGGAATCACTCTGTTGTTCAAAGCCTGTTGTTTGACAGAAGGAACTTGTTCCAAAGAACTCGCTGGTGAATCCCTGACAGTGAACACTGATCGATGGCTTGAGAAAAGCAAACAAGAAATAATCACATATACTTGTGGAACAATGCATCATGTAAAAACTGCTTAATTAGTCTGGTCCATTTCATTTGTTTTCTTCACCGTGTTTGTCTGTCTGTCTGTCTTTTGTGTGAATGGAGCTGGAGAAAGGGATTAGCTCAGACATGTGGGCCTACTCCTGTGCTGAACTGTTCCAATCCCTTTGTTTCCCAATCCTTGATCCGGCAACCTGACACTATATCCCTATTAACATGAGGGGAGAAGGATGCAATCAGGGTTGGTGAATCAAACAAATGGTGTAAATTGACTAGACTTGATTTAGATTTTACCAATATTATGTTGAAAAATATCCTGACTAATCTATCACTTGACATCAGACAAACAGTGACATATCATGGTGGTGGATTGGAGCTGAAAATGTGTTGCTGGAAAAGTGCAGCAGGTCAGGCAGCATCCAAGGAGCAGGAGAGTCGGCGTTTCGGGCATGAGCCCTTCTTCAGGATGATGGTGGACTGTCAAACTGAAAGTGATGACGGATGAATGAATGAACAAACATACCGAAGTGATAGGGTGGAAAGGACAAGTCTCTCCCACATTAATGAGAGCAGGAGTACCATAAATATTCACACTCTATCCACCTACACCTTGAACTCAGCCCAGAACTCATTTAATTCTCTGGCAAAGGTAAATAAACAGGGAAAAGTCCAGGGCTCATGAGATAAAAGTACATTTCTTGCCTACATCATTAGGCCACCAAATCATATGAACCATTAAGTCATTGTATGTTAATCCTTCTGCACGATGTCATTTCTGCCCCAGTCAAGAGTCAGCCTGGCTCCCTCCTGACAGCAAACAAATAATTAACATCAACACAATATTCAGAGGCTCAGTGGGAAAACATAATCTGTGAACGTACAGCCTCTGCCTGAAGGGTCAGAAGGAATCGCAAACTCACCTCATATGTGGCCAAGAATCTAACTGTAATAGACAAAGAATGAGCAAATTGTAAACAGCATAATATTGATTTTCTTACAAAACTCAAAAGTCTACAATGAGATGCAGTTTCCTCCTGCAAGACTTTCCTTGTTGAAAATTCCTAATAGTATTTGGCAGTATCCTATCGGAAAGATGTTGTGAAACTTGAAAGGGTTCAGAAAAGATTTGCAAGAATGTTGCCAGGGATGGAGGATCTGAGCTACAGGGAGAGGCTGAACAGGCTGGGAGCGTCAGAGGCTGAGGGGTGACCTTATAGAGGTTTACAAAATTATGAGGGGCACGGATAGGGTAAATAGGCAAAGTCTTTTCCCTGGGGTCAGGGGGTACAGAACGAGAGGGCATAGGTTTAGGGTGAGAGGAGAAAGATATAAAAGAGACCTACGGGGCAACTTTTTCACACAGAGGGTGACACGTGTATGGAATGAGCTGCCAGAGGAAGTGGTGGAGGCTGGTCCAATTGCAACATTTAAGAGGCATTTGGATGGGTATATGAATAGAAAGGGTTTGGAGGGATATGAGCCGGGTGCTGGCAGGTGGGATTAGACTGGGTTGGGATATCTGGTTGGCATGGACGGGTTGGACCGAAGGGTTTGTTTCCATGCTGTACATCTCTATGACTCTAGTAAGAAGAAAATAATAAATAACTGTACCATTAGAGGTTTCTTGTGAGAATATGTGGAATGTTGACCTGATTCTCTTTATAGTGGTGTGGTTGTATTCTGAGACTAGCACGAGAAGTGTTAACATTGGGAAGTGGAGCACAACATGCACTGGCGCACACTGTGCCAAATTATGGGCAGGTCTCAGCTGTGATTTCAAGCCCAACATGAAGTTTATTAAAAGCTAAAAATTGGGAACTCTTGGGTCAGAGAGCATCTGTGAAGAGAGAAACAGTCTTTACTTTTCAGGTCAGTGAGCCTTCATCAGAAATTGATTGCAATTGCTCAAACAAATTACATGTAGGACCATTCTAGTCAACAGATCAAGCAAAAGCTGATCCCATCAGCACTGAAACACAACTTGCATCAAAAGTGGCTGTGTGCACTGGGGAATAAAAGACGTGGTGGGATAGAGTGGCAGGGAGGGCTGTAGAGATTGGTTTGAACTGTGGGATGGCTCCAACCTCCAGGCTGTGGGGGAGGTCAAATGAGGCTAAAAGAGAGGTCACATCTAGCCAGGGAGAACACTGGGAACCGAATTCAGGAGGAGCAGTGAGTGCAAAACGCACAGCACTACTCCCCGAGACACATATTCTATTTCTTCCAATCATTGTCTGCAGATTACACCAGTTCTGTTGGCCCTGGGAAATAGAACGTAGACATTTTCCCTGATCAAACTGTTCAGAGATCAAACACACCTCTGGAGATGCTGGGACCTGAACCAGGCCTCCTGACTCAGAGATAGGGACACTGCTACTGACGATATCAAGTTTATACAGGGCATAATCTGCAATGCCAATCAGGCGTGCATTAAAATACAAAATGCTTGTGGTTAAAGGCACTGAAGATACTTTCAGTACCAAAATCTGAGGCACAGGCAGAGATGAGTGATGGTACAGAGGTGAAAATAGGGGATCTTAGAAACAACACCACAGAGAATCCTTAAACAGTAAATTACAGTTAGGACAGAACTTAGAGAGGGCAAGAGATGAGACCTGTCTTTGCACACAGAGTACGAAACTAACTTGATACAGGTCATTATGCTCTAATGTGGGTTTTGTTAGCGTGAATTCACCAAAACACAATTGACAAATTGCAAACACTATTTCTACGGCATGAAGTTTTAAAGGGTGTATTGGTTATATTGTGATTCCGGCCCCATGAGTTTAAATGGTGCTGCTATTACGCGATTTTCTTACAACACAGGACTGCATGAGAATGGAATAACTACGTTATAGCAAAAATGGATGATTTTTAGCCGAAGCTCTGAATATATTACTTAATTAATGTTGCTTCTGTTTTTGCAATAAATGTTTATTTTCACTTACAAAAACTGATCAATAACATCACCTTAATTCAGTACATGCTCTCAGTCCTAAGACTTTAGCAGGCTCCTTTGTTTCAGATTTTACCTTCAACCATGTTGCATTTCAAACTCTGGAGCTTGGAACATTATCCTCGATCAAAGCAGAGACATTACCATTGCACCACCATCTGGCAGAATCAGAAATTTCTTATTCCATCCAGTGATCATTTTAAATAACATCTCCAATCCTAATTGGTGGCTGTTGGTGTTTCTCCTGTTCCTAACCCAGCAACTGTTGGTGTTTCTCCTGTTCCTGACCCAGCGACTGTTGGTGTTTCTCCTGTTCCTAACCCAGCGACTGTTGGTGTTTCTCCTGTTCCTGACCCAGCGACTGTTGGTGTTTCTCCTGTTCGTAACCCAGTGACCGTTGGTGTTTCTCCTGTTCCTAACCCAGCGACTGTTGGTGTTTCTCCTGTTCCTAACCCAGTGACAATTGGTGTTTCTCCTGTTCCTGACCCAGTGACTGTTGGTGTTTCTCCTGTTCCTAACCCAGCGACTGTTGGTGTTTCTCCTGTTCCTAACCCAGTGACTGTTGGTGTTTCTCCTGTTCCTGACCCAGTGACTGTTGGTGTTTCTCCTGTTCCTGACCCAGCGACTGTTGGTGTTTCTCCTGTTCCTAACCCAGCGACTGTTGGTGTTTCTCCTGTTCCTAACCCAGCGACTGTTGGTGTTTCTCCTGTTCCTAACCCAGCGACTGTTGGTGTTTCTCCTGTTCCTAACCCAGCGACTGTTGGTGTTTCTCCTGTTCCTAACCCAGCGACTGTTGGTGTTTCTCCTGTTCCTAACCCAGCGACTGTTGGTGTTTCTCCTGTTCCTGACCCAGTGACTGTTGGTGTTTCTCCTGTTCCTGACCCAGTGACTGTTGGTGTTTCTCCTGTTCTTCATCCAGCCAACGTTGGTGTTTCTCCTGTTCCTAACCCAACGACTGTTGGTGTTTCTCCTGTTCCTGACCCAGCGACTGTTGGTGTTTCTCCCGTTCCTAACCCAGTGACTGTTGGTGTTTCTCCTGTTCTTCGTCCAGCCAACGTTGGTGTTTCTCCTGTTACTAACCCAGCAACTGTTGATGTTTCTCCCATTGCTCGCACAACTGCTGGAAGTCTCCCGTTACTACCCAGATGAAACAATGGTATTCCCTTTCAAACTTTGTGGTATTTCTCCCAACTGATCAGCTATTTGTGTTTTAAGTTTTGTCTCTACTATAAATCATTGATAGATAGTAAGTGCTGAAAAACCTCAGTGGATCAGGCAATGTCTGTGTAGTGAAATCGAATAAATGCTTCAGGTCTGTGGCTGGAGCTGAATACAGACAAAAATGTCATGGTTTTAAGGTATTGGAAGGGAGAGAGAACAGGAAGAAAGGAGAAGGGTTGGAGGCTGGGGAAATGAAAGAACAAAACTAATAAGACAACCACATGCAGCATGATGGGATGGTATCACATCCATAGGTCTGTGTGGGTAAATCTTTCATCATTGCATCAGCAAGGAATGAGCCCACCTGATGTCCTTTTCTGCATTTTACTGTTAAAACTCTAGAGGACAGTAATCCTTAATCAAATCAACATTACTAACATATTTTTCATGTCATTTTTATATTTATCTGTGGTTGCCATTAGAGAGCTGTCAGGCTCCTAGGTATCTGGTTGATGGGATGATGGGCTGGATTTAGGTATCTCATCATTGGTCCTTCGGTCATTGTCTATTGCAGCACATATTTCACTTCCTCCTTTTTGGCTTCTCTGTTCATTGGAGGCAGGAAAGCTGTAGTGCAGTGTAATTTCTCTGATGCAAATATTATTGAAATTGAAATCTTATGACCCTCTCAAGCAGAATAAGAGGTTCCCCTTCCACTATTTGAACAGAAAGTGGTGGAATTTACCCTGTGTCCCGGTCGATATTTGTCCCTCCAATACCACGAATCACACTCCGTATCTGCTTACTGCTATTTTGGGAGAGCTTGCTGCTCACTGATTGGCTGTCATGTTTCTTACATTTGAAAAATGACCATACTTTTCAAGAAGTTCATTGGTGGTAAAATGCTTTAAGCAATTCTCAGTTTGTGAAAGTTATAGAAATAGAAGTTCTTTGGTAACACTTTTCTGAAGATGTAACTATATGTACTTAAGAGTCAGACAGCACAGAAATAGACCCTTCGGTCCAACCAGTCCATGCTGAACATAATCCCCAAAGTAAACTAGTCCCACCTGCCTGCTCCTGGCCCATACCCCTCCATGCCTTGCCTATCCATTTACTTATTTAAGTGTCTTTGAAATGTTTTAAGTGTGAACACATCCACCACTGCCCTCAGGAAGTTTATTCCAAAATAAAACCACTCTCTGTGTAAAAGATTTGTCCTTCATGTCTTTTTTAAATCTCTCTCCTCACCTTAAAACTATGCACCCTATTCTTGAAATCCCCAACCCTTCGGAAAAGACACCCTTAACTTTATCTATACACATGATTTTATAAATCTCTATAAGGTCACTTCTCAAACTCCTATGCTCCAGTGAAAAAACTGCTAGCCTATCCAAACTTTCTTGATTAGATTTGATTAGATTCCCTACAGTGTGAAAACAGGCCCTTCGGCCCAACAAGTCCACACCGAGCCTCCGAAGAGAAACCCACCCAGACCCATTTCCCTCTGACTAATGCACCTAACACTATGAGCAATTTAGCATGGCCAATTCACCTGGCCTGCACATCTTTGGACTGTGGGAGGACCTGGAGGAAACCCATGCAGACACGAGTAGAATGTGCAAACTGCACACAGACAGTTGCCCGAGGCTGGAATCGAACCCGGGTCCCTGGTGCTGTGAGGCAGCAGTGCTAACCACTGTGCCACCATGCCGCCGCCGCCCCTTTATAATTCAAACCTTCCATCCTCAGCAACATCTCTTCTGAACCCTCTCTAGCTGTGTAACAGAATCTACATTCTCCTGTTCCAGAATGTGGGTAGTCCTCTGACTGACTTAGAATTTTGCACTAAGTATCATGTGTGCATTACAAATGGATAGAGGCAGAAATACCTGGCAGAATGCTAGAAAAGTCTTGTAGGGTTGAATTCTTGGGAGAAGCGACAGCATTGGTAACACCAGCAGTTAACTCAGTTATACTATAACCACGTTATAACATCTTTTCAATCCTTTAAAAATAATCAAAAATTTATTTCAAATTATACTCAAGGTATTAAATCCAAGCTAACAACACGCATCGTAACAATTCAGAAAGATTCAGTATTTGCATGTGTGAAACTATAGTTGAATTTTCAGTTAAGTTTTAGCTTAATGTTAAACCAGTGATTTATCTTTCATAAGGTATGGGCATTGCTGGCATTTCTAGAATCTCTTATTCAAATCTTTAAAAGGTGCATTCTTGAACCACTGCGGCTTGTGTGATGTAACCACAGAGCTGTTATGAAGGGAGTTCTTGGGCTTTAATCCAGTGACAAATTAGTCCCAAGTCGGGATGATTAAAGGCTTACAGGGCACTTACTGACAGTGTGGTTCCACTGCACCTGCTGCTCTTGTCGGTTAAGGTGGCAAACGTCATGGTTTTGGGGGGTGCTGTCAAAAGGGACTTAGCAAGTTGCGACAGTGACACTCAGAAAGTACGCACTACGGCCACTGTGAGTTGAGATGGTTGGGGGTTGCTCATCAGTGGGTTGCTTTATCCTGAATGGTATTAGGTTTTTTTTGAGGATTGTTGAAGATGCAACTTATCCAGGTAAATGAAGAGTGTTCCATCACACCCCTAACTTGGAGATTGAGGACAGGATTTGAAGAATCATAACCACAGTATATATATTCTACTGACTCATCACAATTTATGGCCAATGGCAACTCCAAGATGCTGGAAGTTTTACTTATTTATTTTTAAAAATTCATTTGTGGGATGAGGGTGTCTCTGGCTAGGCCAGCTTTATTCTGGATGAAGGGCTCTTGCCCGAAACGTCGACTTTCCTGCTCTTCGGATGCTGCCTGACCTTCTGTGCTTTTCCAGCACCACTCTAATCTAAACTCTGGTTTCCAGCATCCGCAGTCCTCACTTTTGCCCAGCATTTATCGCCTATCCTAATTGCCCAGACAGCAGTTACGAGTCAACCACATTGCTATGGGTCTGGAATCACATGTAAACCCGACCAGGTAAATGTCCTTCCCTAAAAAGATGTTTGTGAACCAGAAGGGTTTTTCAACCATCAACAATGGTTTCATGGTCATCGTTAGACTCTTAATTCCAGATTTCAATTGAAGTCAAATTTGAAGTGCTGCAGTACACAGGCCTGGTTTTCCCAATTTCTCCTCATAGGACAGTCCTGCTATCCTTGAAACAAGTCTGGGGGTGGCGGGGGGGGGGGATGAACCTTCGGTGAAGGTGGGACTTCAATCTTCGCAAAGACTGTGCATTGCACTCACAGTTGCATCTGTGACAGGGAAATCGAAGAACGTGAGGCCATGTAGGTTTTTCCATCTTGTTGGCTCTTCAACCGCCTGGTTTGGTAGAGGTGTCTTTTAGGACTTCACCAGCTCAGTCAATCTTGGTGATGGACAGGTAGGTGGCAATCAGGAGGAGGTTTCCTTTCCTTGGTCACATCTGATCTGACCTCATGAGATGTCATGGGTTCTGAAGTCAGTGTTGAGGTCTCCCAAACCAATTCCATCATGGCTAAAATCTGACGGAGGAGTCTGTGACAGTTTCTCTAAGGTATAATTCTATACGTGCTTGAATGGGCTGTGGGGCAGCTCTCTCAATTTTGGTGCAGGCCCCAAGTTAATGGTGAGAACAACCGAGGGTTGACGGGGAAGGGTGTGCCTTTATCATTTCCAGAGTCTGGGTTGATCCTGGTTTTATTCTTGTTCAACTTTTCTGTAGTGGTTCTATAATTTACCAGCTTACAAGGCCATTTCAGAGGGTAGTTAAGAGACAACCATATTGCTATGGGTCTGTCGACAGATGTAGGCCAGACCAGGCAAGGACGGCGAAGAAACAGATAGGGTTTCATGACAGCCTGATAGTTTCACTGTCACCATCACTGAGATATGAACTGATTGAAGGTAATCTCCACCAGCTGAGATGACATCAATCTTGTTTCTTTTCCCAGATAATTAACCTGAGAATTAGACTGATTTACCATGCGGTACCATTAGCACTAAGCTATGCTCTCGGTTAAAGTTACCTGGAGAAAAGAACTTACTGACTACTTTCCCTAAAGAGTGACCTGCATAATAATTGAATGCAAAGGACTTGGGATAGATGCTCCTAATAAGAGTTTTGTTACCGCTTACGCCAGAGCGCAATCTTTGGACTTGAGTCATTGTAAAATATTCAATTTTGTTGAGTCTGAATGTCAGTGATTAGGAGACCATGGCAAAGGTTGCATGAAACAATCCACACATGGATATCTGACATCAGTGTGAATATTCACCCGTGCTGTAGATGAGCTCTGTACGTATAGTAGGACAGGTTGTAAAGTTCATAGAGTCATATGAGCACAAGTCTTCAGATTTACAGTGTAGCTCTGCAACTGACCACAGGTATTTCCTGATAGAGCTATCCTAGACAATGCCCTTTTCTTTCACTGGCTGGCGAGATGGGTCAAGGCCGCATTGTTTCATTTGTATAGCTATATCAAACAGATAATCGTAGCACTCACACCTGTGGAGGGAAACACAATTGGGTTAAAGTGCATTGTTCAGAGACACTGAAATAGGTTAACCAGCACAGACTGCACTCACATCGTTTTAGCATTTTGCCACGTCTCCCCCCATACATAGATGCCATGGCGCCGAACCAGTACAGCGCAGGATTCTGGGTATTCCTCCATGGCACGTGCCATTCGGTCCTTCAGATCCTTTTCCTCTGGGGTATTCTCTATGATAGGAACCACCAGCAGCTCATCATATCTGGCAAACACAAAAACATTTAGTGATGTTTCATAAAACAAAGAAACCATTAGCCTAATGTTTAAATTTGGGTAATAGTTTCGCATTGCCAAGTAACCTCAACAAGATGAATGAACTAGCTTTATTGTCACAGGCACTCAAATGAATACAGTAAAAACTTTACAGGAAATGTAAAGGGGGGTAGAGGTTTGAAACTCCCTTCCACAAACAGCAGTTAATGCCAGATAAGTTAGTAGTTTTAAATCTGGGATAAATACATTTTTGTTAAGCAAAGATATTCATGGATATGACAGGTGTATGGATCATAGATCACCATGATCTCACTGAATGGGCAGAATAGGCTGAACAGCGTACTCCTCTTCTTATATTCCTATAAAGAAATGCACTTTCAGTTCCTTTACTAACATGCAGCTAAATCAATTGTCTTTATGTTTATTAACTTAATAACTCATTTGATTCTGTGGGTGTGAATAACATAAAATGAAACTGCTTTCACATTGACTTCTTTCAGCCTTCTCTCACTCCCAGGAGGATTCCATGCCATTTTGTCTCACCTCTTCTGTACCTTGATTATATAATTATTATTAGCACAGAGGACTTCATTGTGTGACAGCATGGTGCAAATAACTAACATGTCCTCAAAAGACAGCCCCCTCATAAGACATTCCTGAAATTAATTTTGCTAAGCCTTCTGTGCATTGTCCCTTCCAGGTCATTTTTATGAAGTGAATCCTGTAACAAAACTCAATTTTAAGCTCTGCCATACAAACTATTTGTCAATGCTTTCCCAATAGCAAGGAGAAAACTTGGCTGACACCATCACTTCAGACATGATTTGGATGTGGGCAGGGCTTGGGTGCAAAGCAATATTTCTACCCACAATGTTACCCACAAGTTATTGCTGCTAGGTGAAAACAAAATGAGAACAATATTGTGTGGCCCATCAGCAGGATTAAGCAAAACAAGATTGGATTAATGTTCGCTGAGGAGTGCAGTACCTGTAACAGCCTCCAGACCGACATTTCCTGATTCCTTTAATCATTTCTTGATGTGTAATTTGAAATTCCTTTCCTGGGAAGAGGAGAGTCACCATGACAGCAGCTTTGGAGTGTGTGTGGATGACTGCTCCAGATCCTGTAAAATTATAATCAGCACTTCATACGGACTCCCTTCAAACAGACATGGAACCGAACCAGCAGCACAAACATCTCACTCAGACAAGACAGAAAGCTGGTGTAGATAAGGGGGCATTCATTCCCGGAGAGTTATAATATCTGGCAATGTTTCAAAATTAAAATTCTCATTCTTGTGGTCAAATCCCTTCATGAACCTCATCCCCTTATATCTCCAAAATTTTCCAACTCTGCAATCTGACAGGTTCAGATCTCTTGAAAAAAAACCCATTTTCATTGTCCATTCTATGGAGACTTTGTCTTCAGTATCTAGGCCCTGGGAATTGGAACTCACTTCCTAAACCTCTCCCTCTATCCTGTAACTTAATGTGTTAAAAGCTCTTCAAAAGCTGTTGCTTCCTTCCTGTAATAACTAGTAGAAAAATAAACATATTAACATGTGTTGCAGAGCTTTCTTGCACTGGCTTCAGTTCTGTCGTACCAAGTGTTCTCCAAAGCTTGAGCAGTGACAGTTTATTGCCCCTCTGCCTCTGCTGTTGTGTTGCAGGAATTATTCTATAATCTACATCAAAGAGCCGTAGGAGATGGGTGACATACTAAGCGAGTATTTTGCATCAGTTTTTACTGTGGGAAAGGACATGGAAGATATAGAATGTGGGGAAATAGATGGTGACATTTTGAAAAATGTCTTTATTACAGAGGAGGAAGTGCTGATGTCTTAAAACGCATAAAGGTGGATAAATCCCCAGGACCTGATCAGGTGTACCTGAGAACTTGGTGGGAAGCTAGAGAAGTGATTGCTGGGCCTCTTGCTGAGATATTTGTATCATCTATTGTCACAGGTGAGGTGCCGGAAGACTGGAGGTTGGCTAACACGGTGCCACTGTTTAAGAAGGGTGGTAAGGACAAGCCAGGGAACTATAGACCGGTGAGCCTGACGTCAGTGGTGGGCAAATTGTTGGAGGGAATCCTGAGGGACAGGATGTACATGTATTTGGAAAGGCAAGGGCTGATTAGGGATAGCCAACTTGGCTTTATGCATGGGAAATTATGTCTCACAAACTTGATTGAGTTTTATGAAGAAGTAACAAAGAGGATTGAGGGCAGAGCAGTAGATGTGATCTATATGGACTTCTGTAAGGCATTCAACAAGGTTCCCCATGGGAGACTGGTTAGCAAAGTTAGATCTCATGGAAACTGAGCAGAAAAATGTGTTGATGGAAAAGCGCAGCAGGTCAGGCAGCATCCAAAGAGCAGGAGAATCGACGTTTCGGGCATGAGCCCTTCTTCAGGAATTCCTGAAGAAGGGCTCATGCCTGAAACGTTGATTCTCCTGCTCCTTGGATGCTGCCTGACCTGATGCGCTTTTCCAGCAACACATTTTCAACTCTGATCTCCAGCACCTGCAGTCCTCACTTTCTCCTAGGTCTCATAGAATACAGGGAGAACTAGCCATTTGGATACAGAACTGGCTTAAAGGTAGAAGACAGTGGGTGGTGGTGGAGGGTTGCTTTTCAGACTGGAAGCATGTGACTAGTGGAATGCCACAAAGATCAATGCTGGGTCCACTACATTTCATCATTTATATAAATGATTTGGATGTGAGCTTAAGAGGTATAGTTAGTAAATTTGTAGATGACATCAAAATTGAGGATGTAGTGGACAGTGAAGAAGGTTATCTCAGACTACAACAGGATCTGGACCAGATGGGCCAATGAGCTGAGGATTGGCAGATGGAGTTTAATTGAGATAAATGTGAGGTGCTGCATTTTGGGAAAGCAAAATTTAGCAGGACTTATACACTTAATGGTAAGGTCCTAGGGAGTGTTGCTCAACAAAGAGACCTTGGAGTGCAGGTTCATAGCTCCTTGAAAGTAGAGTCACAGGTAGATGGTATAGTGAAGGCAGTGTTTGGTATGCTTTCCTTTATTGGTCAGAGTATTGAGTATAGGAGTTGGGAGATCATGTTGCAGTTGTACAGGACATTGGTTAGGCCACTGTTGGAATATTGTGTGTAAGTCTGGTTGCCTTCCCTATCAGAAAGATGTTGTGAAACTTGAAAGGGTTCAGAAAAAATTTATAAGGATGTTGCCAGGGTTGGAGGATTTGAGCTATAGGGAGAGTCTGAACAGGTTGGGGCTGTTTTCCCTGGAGTGTCGGAGGCTGAGGGATGACCTTTTTGAGGTTTATAAAATCATGAGGGCCATGAATAGGATAAATAGATAAAGTCTTTTCCCTGGGGTGGGGGAGACCAGAACTAGAGGGCATAGGTTTAGGGTGAGAGGGAAAAGATATCAAAGAGACCTAAGGGGCAACTTTTTCACGCAGAGGGTGATACGTGTATGGAAGGAGCTGCCAGAGGAAGTGGTGGAAGCTGGTACAATTGCAACATTTAAAAAACATCTGGATGGGTATATGAATAGGAAGGGTTTGGAGGGATATGGGCCGGGTGCTAGATTAGTTTAAAATATCTGGTTGGCATGGACGAGTTGGACTGAAAGGTCTGTTTCTCTGCTGTACATCTCTATGACTCTAATCATGTTCCTTTATGAATGAAATAACTCACGTTTATATAACATCTTATACATAATAATGTGAATGTTTCAAGATATTTTACAAAAAGACAGGAGAAAGTGAGGTCTGCAGATCCTGGAGATCAGAGCTGAAAATGTGTTGCTGGAAAAGCGCAGCAGGTCAGGCAGCATCAAAGGGCAGGAGAATCGACATTTCGGGCATGAGCCCTTCTTCAGGAATTCCTGAAGAAGGGCTCATGCCTGAAACGTCGATCCTCCTGCTCTTTGGATGCTGCCTGACCTGCTGCGCTTTTCCAGCAACACATTTTTCAGCTCTGACACAAAACAGAACCAAGCCGAGAGGAAAAGATTAGGAAAACTAGACTGAAGAGATGTATTTGGGTTGAATAGAAGCTAAGAAAAACAATGATATGGCAATGCTGATTAAAATCAAAGCTTGTGGAACTGAAGGCTAAATAACAACCTAATCAGGAGACTGGTTAGAAAGGAGAAAATAGTAGTGTTAATGGGCTAAGTTGGAAGGATGGAGCTAGTGGTTACACAAGAACGTTTGTTGGAGCTTAAACTATATACTCGAGTTATTGATGCAGGGTTTTCCAACTGTGGTGCATGACTCTCAGGGAGTTAGCAGTGGAAATGTGAGGCTGCAATTTCTCATGCAGCAATGAATGGAGCTCTGACTGACAACTAACAGTTGCGTGGTACTTTTAAGTCCTTTGTTTTTTTAAAATGGAGGGCATGACTGTGATTGCCCTGTCCTTGAGGCATGAATCCCGCACTGAAGGAAACACCTAGTGGCAAGGTAACTGTTTCTCCAGGTAAACTTTCTTCATTAAACAGCTTCCCCTGCTATCAGAAGTCTCTCTGTAACCCCAGCCCCTCCTGTGACAGGTCCTGAAACCCAATCCTGGACTGCTCTCACAGGTCGCGGCAAGCTTCAAGCACCTCAATGAGATCACAATGGGAAGACCTTTGGGAAGCACTGTGCAGGTGTCCACCCGTATCCACGGGTGATACGTTCCAAGACCTATCTCGGATACCTGAAACCGTGCATAGTAGCGAACCCTATCATTTAAATGGGAAACTTACCGCCCCGGCAGCCCCCTGGAATTATTTCTGCAATGTTTCATGTAGTATTTTCGGGCCACGGTAAACCGCAGATAACTGAAAGAGCGGAAACAGAACCCGCAGATATCGGGGTTCTACTGTGCTAGTGATTTACTTAACCACAATAGAAAGCCAAGTATATAAGCTTACCTAATACAAAATAGTTTAAGGAGGTACATGAACTTAAAAAGAAGCATTGATATAGTGAGTGAATAGACAAAACTGCGACACATACATTTTAACAGACTGAGTGAGGTCATCCAAAATTAACCAAATAGGATAGATTTTTTAAAAAACATATTAATCAAATGATGGATAGTTGGGAGAGTCCAGAGAGAGTTAGGGTCCATGTACACAAATCATTAGAAGAATAGAGGGCTAAGAAGTTAATGGAAGAAGATTTTGCTATAACTGTACACAACCTTAGCCAAAACACACTTGGAATGTGAACACATTTCTGGTCACTAAGAAAGCCTTGTAAAGAGGCAGCTCAGATTCACCAGGTTATTACCCGAGCTTCAGGGGTCAGACTGTGAGGCGACAACATATTATACACCCTGGAGGGTTCAGAGTCTTAGGATTTTGAAAAGATAAAACAGGCAGAGAGAAACTTTATTATTCATTCACAGGATGAGCCTGGCCAGCATTTATTCATCATTACTAGTCTCTCAGGGGGCAGTTGAGTGTTAACCACATTGCGATAGATCCAGAGTCACATGTAAACCAGATCAGGTAAATCTGGCATTTTCCTTCCCTAAGGGACATTAGTGAACCAGATGGGCTTTTACAATAATCAACAATGGTTTCGTGGTCATCATTAGACAATATTTAGACTACTTCCAGCATTTGCTGTGTTGGGATTCAAACCACAGTCGCCAGAATACTTCCTTGGACATTTGATTACTCGTCCAGTGACAAGATCAGTCATCCACAAAATGATATTTGGAGGTAGTGGGACAGAGCCAGACAAGAGCTTACATTTAAAAGGAATGAGACTATAATGAGGAGGAATCAGTGCACATCAGTGAAATCCATGGTGAATTGGCAATTAAGTCTCAGAATGGATATCTATAGATGAAGATTTGCACCGTTTGAAGTTAATGAGAACCAAATTTGTGAAGTTAGCAAACAGAGTGTTGGGTAGTCAAGTCTGTGTTGGTAAAAGCAATTTTAAGGGTTCGGCGGCTGAAGATGTGGGCTGAGGAAAGCAAAAGAGGAAGAAGCTCAAATCTTTTTTTAATCTTGGTCACCAACATTCACAGGCTGTTAGAGGACAGTGCGCAGTTGGTCATCAGAGAAATGGACAAACCCAGTTTGTCAAGGTTTGGTACATAGATACATTCACTTTCGTGGTGTTTGACCAGCAAAGTTGAACCGGGTCAGATTTTCTTCTTGAAAGGAGCTGTATTTCTCTGCAGAATTATACAAACCTGGAAGAGGAGTCTGCACTTTCTTTGGTAATAATGTGGGAAACATACTACTCACTGTTATGGGACTTCAATGTTATCAAACACAGTCATACTCAAAATATTTTCATTATATATTTGAGTACCTTTAACTCAACCAAATGGTCAGAAATGGAGAAACTGAATTTTTCAGCTATTGCTGGACAGTGGGGCATCCCACCTGTGAGGAATTGTAGTGAAGGATCATGCATACACACCCATTCGGGATGGGTCCATTCCATTCAGAGGCAGTGTGCCAGCTCACTGGCTTCCTCTACTGAAAACAAGAAACCACATACACTCACTCATGGAATATGCAAAACAGATGGGAGAAACCAATGTTCAGGACCAATATGTAGATCAAGTGTTCTGGAAGATTTTATTCACAAACCTCGCATGGTGTAGGCATTCATAAAAAGGGGGGTGCATTGGCTTTTCTTCAGCTTCTTCCAGAGTGGAGGGCCAGAGATGTCACGTTCTTTTATGTCACAGACAAACAAGTCACCAGGCTGCAAGACAGCAGAATTTAGGAACACAAGGTTGGACAGAGGACAGTGAAAACTGATTCTGATTTGGAGAGTTGCTGTGTGAGTGGCAGAAGCTGAACTCTTGCAAAACAGTACACATCTGTGCATTATACTTTGTGATTCTTCCCATAACGTACGAGCAAGACACTTGTGATACGTTTGTTCAACTACATAGCCTGAGGGTCTATAAGACACTGATGTATTCGAAGAGCTTGTGTTGAGTTACATTGGAAGCAAACCGAGGACACAGAGATCAGTGGCAGCAAGGTAGCTATTTGAAATAACAAGCAGCTTAGAATCATGCTTGCAGACTGAGCAGAGGTGTTCTGCAAGGTGGTCACTCAATCTACATTTAGTCTCTCCAATATTGGGACTAGAATGTGAGCAGTAAATGCAGTATAATAAACTGAAAGAAGACCAAGTAAATATCATTTGGAAGGATTGATCGATGCCTCAGATGGTGAAAACCTTGGAAGTAAACAGGAAGGTTCATCACCGCCTGTCCTCGCATGGAAGACCATGCTAGGAAAAAGGGATAGGTTGTTGGGGATGACTGAGCAGTGCATCAAAGTATTGTAGAGGGAATGATCTCTTCAGAACATTGAAAGGGAAAGAGAGGGGAAGATGTGTTAAGTGGAGGCATCACATTAAAGGTCACAGAAAGGGAGAAGAGCAGTTGCATGATGAAATCAGTGCATTGCAAAGTAATGGGAAGTAGAACTCTACCATGATGCTTAAGAGAGAAGGACCATCAAATGTTCCTTTCCTACCATCCAGTCATACATTCTTTTTTTTAATTTTCCCCATCCTCCCCACACTACCCTGCTTCCCTTTCACTTGCTGCTAATCTATGTTTAGAGGGATTTGGGCCAAATGCAGGCAGTCACTTCCAGCAAGATGGCAGCAGAGTAGGACACTCCTCTGCTCTGTCTGTTATTTTTTTCCTCTTTCCCTTTCTCTCCCATTACGCCCAGAGGTGAATCCTGGAGCAGCAGCAGGCGGCTGCGAGGTCCAGGACAGAGCCTCGGGTGCAGGATACAGTCCTGGACCTTATCTTGGAGAGGCTGAGTGCCGGTATGGAGTGGACTCATGCTTGGACTGGAGCGAGGCGGTCTGGCACAGGCGGTCAGAGGATATGCTGAGGCCCTACACTGAGCTGCTAGAATGTAATGTTTATCTGAAATGTTGTACCTTACTGTAATGTCAATCCTTTAACAATGTCTTACTTCTGACTTATTGTTTTAAACAACTTTTTATTCCTCTGTTTTATCCAAGATTTGTACCAAGGTACTTGTACCTAAGATGGTGCCATAATAGGCAGCCATTATAAAGGTTTTTCACTGTATTTCTACATTGGAGCACATGTAGCAATAAAGAAAATTCTGTTCTATTAGGTTTCTAATTTTTCTCTTTTTGATGAAAGTTCATTGACCTGACACTTCATTTGTCTCTGACGGGTACCACTTCACCCACTGGGTATTGCCAGCACTTTTTGCTTTTAAAACCATTTAGGTTTGGCAGACTTCTCAAATTATTGCAGCAGATGCAGATTAATCATTCTCTCTCTGCAGGTTGGGAAAGGTGCTCTGCATTTGAACCTGAGGCTTATTCATCCCACACAATATCAACAGGATGAGAGTGTAAATTGCTGCATATAATTAACCAGGCAGCCTCATTAAGTATAAGCCCTTGGCTCTGCTGTTCAATTGTACATGAAAATATAACCATTTTAAATCACTTTTCAATATTTGATTCATTGAGATGCCAACACTTTGTGCAGAGAAACATACTGTTAATAACACTGGTTAGCTAGACTTTGGCTTTTTTGTTAGAAGTAATAATGAGGCTGTCATAATTCAGCATTATTAAAGCACAAATTGGAACTTCTGCCAACTGCAGATATGTGGTAAAATGTGAAAATGAGAAAAGATGCTGCGTGAATTTCTCTGCTCTTCCAGAAACATTGCTATCACTGTAGCATGCTTTCACAAGATTATATTATGGGAGCCCAAGTAACCTTACCAACTAAAGGCTCTTCCATCTTTGATATGGTTTCTCTGGAACACAAAATTCTAAACTGCAATACAGCCAGCCGAGGAGAGAATTCCTCTTCGAAGATATGAAATTTGTAGAGACATGTCAATGGCTGGTGTTACCAGCTGCCTTTCAGGAGGTAATGTTTTTGACTGAGTCAGAAGGTGTAGATTTAAGTTTATTCCACACACCTGAGTATATAATAGAACTGACACTTTACAGAGATTGTAGTTCTGAGGGAATGCTGATCTTCAGACGAAATGGGAAAAAGGCCCTTTCAGATGGATATATAAGATTCGACAGCAAATGGGAAAGATGAGTAGGAGGGTTCACCGTAATTTTCAGGGCAATATTTATCCCATCAGCCAATATAAATAAAATATGAAATAAAATCCAAAATGCTGGAAGTACTCAGCTATTGAGACAGCATCTCTGGAGAGAGAGATAATGTTTATGTTTCAGGTCAACGACCTTGCATTAGAATTCCTTTCACAAAATCCTGATCTGGAATTATCCCCTTGCTGTTTGTGTGAAGGTTGGGCACTGTATTTCCTAGATTACAACTGTGACATTGCAAAAGAATTTTACTAAATGCAAAGCACACTTGGAGATCTTGAAATCATAGAAGGTGCAGGATAAATGCAAATCCTTTTTGCTTTCTCTTGACCAGAATAAATTAGTCACTCACACACCTGGATCCTCTCCTTCTGAACACCTGATGGAGCAATATAGATCTCATCCCTGAAAAAGAAAACATTAAATTGGTTTTAGACTTCAACAAAACAGGCACTCGGATAGAATTGATAAAACAGTGTTTAACAGAGACAGAATTAAAGACCTTTATTGTCTTACTTAGAGTCATAGAGACGTGCAGCACGGAAACAGACTCTTTGGTCCAACTTGTCCACTCTGACCAGAAACCCGAAATTAATCAAGCTCCATTTGCCAGCACTTGGCCCATATACCTCCAAACCCTTCCTATTCATATACCCATCCAGATGCCTTTTAAATGCTGTAATTGTACCAGCCTCCACCACTTCCTCTGGCAGCTCATTCCATACACGCACCACCCTCTGTGTGAAAAAGTTGCTCCTCAGGTCTCTTTTATATCTTTCCCCTCTCACCCTAAACCTATACCCTCTAGCGCTGGACTCCCCCAACCCAGGGAAAAGACCTTGTTTTTTTACTCTATCCATGCCCCTCATGATTTTATTATTCCAGCACAACTTTACAAAGTACTCTCTAGCCAAAGAAGCATGGGGAAGGGTGGCCAATGTGCTGTAGAATGTGTAGCTAATTTGTGTAGTGCAAAATCCCAGAAACAGCGATGGGGTAATGATGAGATAAATCTGTTTTAAGTAACCTTTCCCCCAAAACAGATGTTGCACCCTTCTCTAGGGGGATTAGGTGGATGATATATTTCATATCAGTCACAGTGCGTTGAGTCATCCAGTGAGCTAGATGGGCAGTAGGACCATGCAGCATCCCTTGGGAGACTGTTTGAAATTCAGACCTCCCTTATTCCAAGCAATAACCGGAGGATCCTTGCACTGAACTCACCGGGTAGTAGGTCATTGTGCTCATCATCATCCCTACTGCCATTTGCTCAAAATATTTTCTGACTTAATCTCACCCTCATCAGCAAAGTTGGTTTTATATCAGTTCAACAAAAACTAAAGGAGAGAAGTTTAATGAGTAACAGTGTAATGACATTTAAATGGATAAATGTTAAATTAAATTTATGATAACCTTTTTAAGTAAATGTATTGCTCAACAGTGTAATGAGCTATTTATAATGAACTAGGTACACAAATACCAGACTTCTAAAGTATAAACTAATTTGAATATTCACAATTAGGAAGATAACAACTTTCTTTAACTTGCTTTATGCCAGAAGGCAGTTACGGTCACATATCGCAAAGGCCCCAGTACCTGCAGATAAGATAGATACCATAAATATTAATGAGTTTTATAATAGCCTTCATCGCAGAGAGATATATCCTGCACCTCAAGAATGCCGTCAGTTTGGAGGAACCATAGAACCATTACATCACCCAAGAAAGGCCATTGATTCATCATCTCAATGCTGACCCTCCCAAAGAGTAATTCTCATTCTGCTCCTTACTGGCTTTCCTCTGTGCCCTGAACATTCATCCTTCTCTTATATTTGTAATATCTAGAAAATGTACAACAATCTATGACACTGATGGAGGACATTCTGTCCATCATTTCAACACTAACCAAGAGAAAAGCCACCCAGTCTCATCCCATTGGACAGCACTTTGTCCTACACACCGGAGAATACTGTGCTTCCAATGCATTTTTAGACAACTTTTAAATGGGTTGAGAGTTTGTGTCTCTACTCACCTTTCAGACAGTGAACACCTCATTTTTTACTCCAGACTTCTACCACACCCTGCATGAAAAATAAATAATTCCTTGAACTCTTCTTTGTTATTTCAGCCAATCATTTTAAATCTATGTCCCAGGTTACTCAGCTCTCCACTGTGTGAAATAGGACATTCTTGTTTACTCTACCTAGACCCCTCACAACACTGTAGCCTCTAAGAAATCAAATTATAATTTTATCTGGATTTACAGGTGCTTAACTATTATCTCATGGGATAATCTTCACCAAACTGTAGCAGTCCTTGGGCTATGTCTATAAAGTAAGGAACAATAGATCCCTTAGCAGCCAACCATCTTGAATTGCTGCATCAATGACCTTCCCTCCATCATAAGGCCAAATGCTCGCTGATGATTGGACAATGTTCAGCACTTCTTGTGACTCATCAGTCACTGAAGCAGTTCATGACTAAATGCACAACGACCTGGATAAATCCAGGTCTGAGCTGACAAGTGGCAAGTGGTGCCACACAACTGCCAGGAAATCACTAACTCCAAATAGACAGATTCTAACCATTGCTTCTTGAAATTCAATGGCACTACCATTGCTGAATCTCCCACTGTCTATGTCCTGGAGGTTGCCATTGACTAGAAGTTGAACTGGATCAGTCACACGAATAGAGTGGCTACTAGAGCAGGTCAGACACTAAGAATCCAGCCAGGGGTAATTCACCTCTTAACTCTCAAAAGCCTCTCCACCATCTACCAGGCACAAGCCAGGATTGTGATGGAATACTCCCCTCTTGTCTGGATGGAGGCAGCTCCAAAAATACTCAAGAAGCTTGACACCACCCAAAACAAAATAGCCGGTCAGATCCACAAACATTTACTCCCTCCACTACCAACGCTCAGTCGCAGCAGTGTGTATGATCTACAAGATGCAGTGCAGAAATTTACGAAGGCTCTTCAGAACTGTGACATTCCCTTGCTAACAACATTGTGGGTCCACCTACCCCAAACAGACTGCAATGGTTCATGAAGGCAGAAACACCATAATTGGAGGTGTAGTGGACAGTGGAGAAGGTTACCTCAGAGTACAATGGGATCTTGATCAGATGGCCCAATGGGTGGAAGAGTGGCAGATAGAGTTTAATTTAGATAAATGTGAGATGCTGCATTTAGACAAGCATACCAAGCACCTTCTTCAGTATCCTACCTACCTGAGACTAACCTTTCAAGGAGCTATGAACCTGCACTCCAAGATCTCTTTGTTCAGCAACACTCCCCAGGACCTTACCATTAAGTGTATAAGTCCTGCTAAGATTTGCTTTCCCAAAATGCAGCACCTCACATTTATCTAAATTAAACTCCATCTGCCACACCTCAGCCCATTAGTCCATCTGATCAAGATCCTGCTGTACTCTGAGGTAACCTTCTTCTCTGGCCACTATACCTCTAATTGTGGTGTCACCTGAAAACTTACTAACCATTCCTCCAATGTTCACATCCAAGCTATTTACATAAACGGAGGATGTTGTGAAATTTGAAAGGGCTCAGAAAAGATTTACAAGGATGTTGCCACGGTTGGAGGGTATGAGCTAGACGGAGAGGTTGAATAGGCTGGGGCTGTTTTCCCTGGAACGCCAGAGGCTGAGGGGTGACCTTACAGAGGTTTTTCACACAGAGGGTGGTGTGTGTAGGAATGAGCTGTCAGAGGAAGTGGTGGAGGCTGGTACAATTAAAACATGTGGCAGGCATCTGGATGGGTATGCAAACAGGAAGGGTTTACAGAGATACGGGCCACGTGTTGGCAAATGGGACTAGATTAACTTAGGATATCTGATTGGCATGGACAAGTTGGACCAAAGGCTTGTTTCTCTGCTGTATAGTTCTATGACTCTAAGGCAGCTCAGCGCCACCTTCTCAAGGGTAACTGGGATGAGCAATAAACACTCACCTAGCCAGCATTGCCCACATCCCATGAATTAATAAAAAAATTTCTCCTTTCAATGTGTGGTCCTTGAAATGCAACTGCATGTCATTAGTAAAACGTCAACTTTCCCAAACCCTTTATCTGGAGGCTTTATGCTTCTGACTTGAGCCACAGAACTGAATTTGTCAAACAGAAAATTCTAAGCTTCCAAGCTTAACAACTAATGCCAGGTTTTACAACCAGTGGGGATGTTATTGGGCAGAACGTATGAAAAGCTCTTATCTGGTTCATTAGCCAGTACAATGCAGAGCAGATAGACACACCACAGTTGTGACTGTATCAATCCTCTCCATCTGGACAAGCACAATGAGAATGGGCATATCTCAATTCCTTGACTGTATAGTACTGATGGAACAGAGTACAGTAAGCTTTTGTAAATCAGATATTAGAATCCCTTGGCTAGAGTACTGAGCCCAGCTCTATGCACCACATTTTAGGGAAATGGTTAAGAACTTGGAAGCTGCAGAAGTAATCTACTAGGTACTAGAGATGAAAGAGTTCAGTCACAGAGATAGAAATGGCAAACTGAGCCTGTCATCATAGAGTATGGAAGATTAAGGGGAGATTTGATAGTGGAGTTCAAAATTATGAGGTTCCAAACAGATAAATAAGAAGAAACTGAACAGATTTAAGACAATTAGCAAAACAGAAGAGAGAGAAGAGAAGAATTATTCTTATATAGCAAATTATTTCATTGTGCTTCCACATCAAAATGTAAGTAGATTAAGCAATAATTTACTAAAGAAAATTAGATCAGTGCTCAAAAAAACTGCAAAGCCAAGGAAAAGGAATAGTGAAATGGGAATAACTGGGTCGCTCTTTCAGGGAGCCATTATTCTCCAAACCATCTAAATATGCATCATGTTACATGATGCGATTAATAATTTTAATATGTCCATTCATAAATATCTTAGTGTTCATGAAACACTTTTTAGAAAAAAAGAAAACTTAATTTAGATGTTTCTACACAGTTGTGTTCTGCCCATCATTCTTTTTCTCTTTTTTTCCTCATTTTTGGTTTGGAACTGTGAGTTGCAGTAGAGAATCAAATGTTATTTTTTTTAAAATGGAGAATACAAGACTGATGTTTGCTGTTGGGAACTGGCTTGGAAAGGTAATGCAGTCTAATGATTGCTCTAAGGACACAGTGGACAATTAGGCTCTGTGGTGCTGCTTTGCTCAGGGACTGTCTGGATGTTGCACTGGTCAATCAAGGGAAGACTGGTGCTGACCAATTGCAGAGAGTGTTTAAAAAAAGAGAGAGAAACCACAGGATGAACTGGTTTAGACTGAGTTTTGAGCAGGAGGCAGTGTTGCTTTCAAAGCTGCAGGACTGGGTTTTTGGCTTTGCTGTCTCTGGTTAGTTCTCCAGTTGTCAACTTGGTGCAAGTCCTGGTAAAAGAACTCCAGTCTAAGAAATAAGGAAAGGTCTTCAGAGGACTGACTGCAGAAACTGTTTGCATTGACCAGTGATTTTGGAATTCAAGCAATTTACAGTCTTACGCATCCATCCCTGCCCCACAGAACTTATTTCTTCCTACCTGAATTGTTCTTGCCCCATGGAACTTATTTCTTTCAACCTCGATATACTCTTTGTTTCTTGTCTGTTTCTAACCCACTGAGCATACTTTTTCCTACCTCAACTCTATTTTTTTCTCCCATTGTCCAGTCCCTTCCCATTTACATGCACAATTCTTCTGACGCTTTACATCAGTTTCAAAAGTTCCCGTTCACACGCTCCAGCCAAGTCCTGTTTACCATGGACGTGCTATCCCCTTACATCTCCATTCCCCATCAGGATGGTCTCAGGACTCTCCACCTCTTGCTGGAAAAAAGGCCTGAAAACTCATTATCCACCACCACCACCCTCCTCCGCCTGGCCAAGCTTGTCCTCACTTTCAACAACTTTTCCTTTACTTCCTCTTGCTTTCGTCAGGTCAAAGGGATGGTCATGGATACCCACATGGGCCACACCCCAGTCACAACTGTCTTTATCTGGAACATTCTTTATTGCAGTCCTACATGGGCTCCCACCCACAATTCTTTCTCTGGTACACTGATGAATCATTGGTGCTGTTTCCCTCTCTTGTCCAGAATTGGAAAAATTCATAACTTTTGCTCTGAATCTCCACCCCGCTCTCACCTTCACCATGCCCATCTCTGACTCCTCCCTTTCCTTCCTTGACATCTCTGTTCCATTTCTGAGGAAAGACTAGCCATCAATATCCACCGACTCCCACAGTTACCTTCACTATACACCCTCCTATCCTTCTTCCTGGAAAGACTTCATTCCATTCTCTCATTTTCCCTGTCTCTATCACATCAGTTCAACAAGGGGGCCTCCGAAATGTCTACCTTTTTTTCTTCAATCGAGGATTCCCCAGCACTGTGTCTGACAGGGCCCTCATCCATGTCTGACCCATCTCTCACAGTTCTACCCTCACCTCTTTCTTTCCCTCCCACAATAGCGATAGGGTCCTCATCTGGTCCTCACCTCCCATCCCACCACCCTCTGCATCTAAAGGATCATTAACAGCCATTTTTGACACCTCCAGGGGGATGTTACCAACAGACAAATATTTCCCTCCCTTCCTTTGTCAGCTTTCTGCAGGGTTCGTTCCCTCTGGAACCCTGGTCCACTCCTCCTTCATGCCCTACTCCTTTCCATGCCACCTTCCCCTGTAACCGCAGAAGGTGCAACACTTGCCGTTTACTTCCTCCCTCCTCAGTATCCAAGGGCCTAAACATACTTTCCAGGTAAAACAGCGATTTACTTGTATTTCACTCAATCTAGTCTATTGCATTTTCTGCTCACAGTGTCGACTCCTCTACACTAGGGAAATGAAGCTTAGACATTCTGTCCACAAAAATGACAAAAGTGCCTGCTACTTCAACACACCATTGTATTCCCACACCAACATTTCTGTGTTGGGCCTACTCCAGTGTTTAGATTACTTACAGTGTGGAAACAGGCCCTTTGGCCCAACAAGCCCACACTGACCCTCCGAAGAGCAACCCACCCAGACCCATTCCCCTACATTTACCCCTTCACCTAACATAGCACGGCCAATTCACCTCGCCTGCACATTTTTTGGACTGTGGGAGAAAACCGGAGCACCCGGAGGAAACCCACACAGACACAGGGAGAATGTGCAAACTCCACACAGTCAGTTGCCTGAGGCGGGAATTGAACCCGGGTCTCTGGCGCTGTGAGGCAGCAGTGCTAACCACTGTGCCACCGTGCCATGTTCCAGTGAGTGTCAGCGCAAGCTCAAAAACAGAATCTTACTTTCTCTTTGGAGACCTTGCATCCTCTAGAACTCAACATGGAGTTCTATAACTTCACAGCCTTTAGATTCTGTCCAGATTCTGTTTTTTTTAACCCACACCCTGGTTCTGTCACGGGTTACATTCAGCACAACCTACACATTCTCTCCTAGACTCTGCTGTCATCACTTTTTAAGTATTTTCAGGGAATCTGAAGGGCAACCTTTTCACACAGAGGGAGGTATGCATATGGGATGAGGTGCCAGTGGAAGTGGTTGAGGTGGGTACATTAACAATATTTAAAAGACATTTCGACAAATACATGGATAGGGAAGGGAAAATGGTGGTTAGCATGGATTGACAATTTGGTCAGCATGGACCAGTTTGGGCCAAAGGGCCTGACTTTGTGCTGTAGGACTCTGACTTCCCTTCTGTCCTGGCTCTTCAATAATCCCCTGATCTGCCGACCCCTTTCATATCTCTCTCCCTTTGGGCTCTGTTTCCATTTAACTGCTCAACTTTCCCAATCTTGTCTACAGCATCAATACCACCTTTTCCTAGCTGCTATCAGTTCTGATGAAGAGTCACTGGACCCAAAATGCTGCCAGACCTGCAGAGTTTTGTCAGCCATTTCCGTTTTTGCCTGTACCGCAAACTACTGATTTCATGAAGACATGGTATTCATCACTGAAACAGTTGCCAAACTAGCAACTTAATACTCTTTTATTCTTTCTATTTTATTCCATAACTGTGTCTGGCTGTGACAGAGTGCAAGAGTGGGATATTGTAATCAAAGAAGATTGGATTTATATTGTAAATATGAATTAGGATTGCCTTGTTGTTTATCTGTATTCTCCTAAAGTTACATTATTATTAATAAATAATAAATAAATGTATAAATTGTTGACTTTTCTTAAAGTTATAAACTTGCTGTCAAAGATCAGTTTGTAAAATCCGGTTAGGAACAAATGAGCAATTTTGGGAGTCCCAGAGGTAGTGAGGTGGATCTGGTTTGCCTTGCTATCACAACAGCTGCCTTTTGGGATCCCTGCTCCTTATATTCTTTGTAATGATTAGGTATTCATCACGCTATAACAGTATATCACTGAGACTCAGTGTTGGAATCATTGAAAAGTATGTCAAGTTGCAGCACTTGCTACTTAACTAGGAAACTTAATAGAAAAGGATGGTTCAGGGGCGCTCGGTTGTACGTAGTGTTAGCGAAATGTGTCAGACATTTTGTGGGCAATTGTCAGTCTAATAAATGGCATGCTACTGATCATAAAATCATAGAATCCCTACACTCTGGAAGCAGACCATTTTGCCCATCAAGTCCACAGCACCCTTCCAAAGAGCATCTCACCCTGTATTTCCCATGTCTAACTCACCTAGCCTGCATGTCCTTGGACACTATGAATAATTGAGCATGGCCAATTCACCTAACCTGCATATCTTTGGACTTGGGGAAGAAACTGAAACACTGAAGACAAAACCCAAGCAGACACGAGGAGAATGTGCAAACTCCACACAGACAGACAGTCACCTGAGAGTAGGATCGAACCCAGGTCCTTGGTGCTGTGAAGCAGCAGTGTTAACCACCGAGCCACTTTGCCACCCCACAACCTCTGGCACTGCCAGCAAAATCTATGCCTTTATGTTTCCAGCAAGATCTATTGGTGTAGTTCCTTTTAGAATCTTGCAGCCACTCAATCTTTTTAATAATATTGTAAAGACTTTTTTTTAAAAATTCTGTCGTTTTGATTGTGGACTGAAATATCAAAAGGACTGTTTTAAAAATCAAGGACTGGGGATTTCTTTTTTTTGTCCAATCCTAATACCCTTAGCGTGTCTCACGAATAGCGTTCGTAACAAACTATTAACAGCTCCATGGCCACAATGGAACTGCCCTGAACTACAGCCTCTCAGTATTCTTAAGGGAGCATTGGATTATGCTCCAGAGCTGGCAGCACTGGCACTATGACAGCATTACATTCTGACTAGTATTGCAATCTATCTGCAAACTTCCAAAGGATTCACCCCAAAGCTATCATCAAGATGGCCATCCTGACAGAACTACCACCTGAAGGGTGTGTGTCATGTTGAACACTTTGGAAGGAAAACATCACCTGTCACACAAAAAAACTGAGCAGAACAGAGTCAAATTTGCAGTCACTGTTCAGTAGCGTGCAAATCTTGGACTCTTATCTGTCTAGCAGTAACTTAAGCATGAATATTTGGAGGTCGACAGGTCGAACACAAGTATATATCTCCCTGCATGTTCTTCGAAGCCAGACGATTTACCTGGATGTTTCCAGGAATGAGGGGTTTGATTTACAAAAGTCCGCGAGACTTTTTGACTGCAGTGTAGGAGGTTAAGGAAGCTTACAAAATCATGAAGGACATAGATAAGTTGAATGGCAAGAGTCTTTTCCCTACAATGAGGGAGTTCAAAGGCCATATTTTTAAGGTGAGAGGAGTAAGTTTTAAAAAAGGACACGATGGGCAACAGTTTTACACAGAGATTTGTTCCTGTGTGACATGAACGACAGAGGAAGCGGTGGATGCAGGTACAGTTACAACATTTAGAAGACAATAAGATACATTAAGTACATTAGAATAGGAAAGATTTGGAGGGATGTGGGCCAAATGCAGGTACGTGGGACTAGTTTAGTCTGGGAGCATGGTTGGGGTAGACTAGTTGGACTGAAAGGTCTGTTTCCAGGCTGTATGACTCGATGACTTTATGTACTTTAATGTTCAGTCACTTGGCAAGATACCACTACAGGGAAACTTGAAGGAACAGTGCAACTCATAGTTAGTTAGGATTTAATGTCAGACTGGAGCTTGCTATCAAATTGACTCCTTCACAGTGGTAAGCGTTGACTGATTCGCTGGTTTTAATATTGCAAAGTCTAGATCATTGAATATTCTGAATTAGAGGCTGGAGACTGAATGAGATGTTGGATTTATAGTGTAGAATACGACAACACAGTTTCCATGTAAATGTTAAGGAGGTCTTGTTCTGACAGCTACCTGATAATGTGGATAGTTGCTCAGTTATGTCGTATTCATTAAAAAAATACAAACATGTTCAAGCTGAATACCATCAGCATCCACTTGATCACCCACAAAATGGAAGGGGTCATTTCCTGCATTGGTCAAGCAGCACATAGCGGTAACCTGCTCACTGTACTCAAATGGGTTCTGCCAGGGCCACTCAGCTCATTATCTTATTACAGCCTTGGTCCAAACATGGATAAAAGAGCTGAATCCCACAGAAGAGATGAGAGTGAGTGTTTTTGACATCAAAGCAGCTTTTCACTTAGTGTGAGATCAAGGAAACTGAGCAAAATTGAAGACATTGGGTATCAGGGCGTAGTGAGTGGAATGTCTCCACAGCTCGCAGTCGAACTGAGCACAAAGGAAGATAGCTGTGGCTTTTCGAGGCTCTGCTCCACGCCCCACCCCTGCAAAGTTCCTCTGGGTAGTGCCCTGGGAACAACTATTTGCAGCTGGTTACTTCCAAGGTAAAGTCAGAAACATGGATGTTAATTGCTGATTGAATCTGCATAGTATACAATCACAGCTTATCAGATAATGATCAGTCAGGACACATAGAACAGTACAGCACAGAACAGGCCCTTCAGCCCACGATGTTGTACGAACCCTCAAATTTCTGTGACCATATGCATGTCCAGTAGTCTCTTAAATATCCCCAATGACCTCGCTTCCACAACTGCTGCTGGCAATGCATTCCATGCTCCCACAACTCTCTGCGTAAAGAATCCACCTCTGACATCCCCTCTATACTTTCCGCCAAACAGCTTAAAACTATGACCCCTCGTGTTAACAATTTCTGCCCTGGGAAATAGTCTCTGGCTATCAACTCTATCTGTGCCTCTCATTATCTTGTAAACCTCAATTAGGTCCCCTCTCTTCCTTCTTTTTTCCAATGAAAAAAGTCCGAGCTCAGTCAACCTCTCTTCGTAAGGTAAGCCCTCCAGTCCAGGCAGCATCCTGGTAAACCTCCTCTGAACCCTCTCCAAAGCATCCACATCTTTCCTATAATAGGGCGACCAGAACTGGATATAGTATTCCAAGTGCGGTCTAACCAAAGTTTTATAGAGCTGCAACAAGATCTCATGGCTCTTAAACTCAATCCCCCTGTTAATGAAAGCCAAAACACCATATGCTTTCTTAACAATCCTGTTCACTTGGGTGGCAATTTTAAGGGATCTATGTACCTGCACTCCAAGATCCCTCTGTTCCTCCACACTGCCAAGAATCCTGTCTTTAATCCTGTACTCAACTTTCACATTCGACCTTCCAAAATGCATCACTTCGCATGTGTCCAGGTTGAACTCCATCTGCCTCCTCTCAAGCCATCTCTGCATCCTGTCAATGTCACACTGCAGGCTACAACAGCCCTCTATACTGTCAACAACACCTCCAACCTTTGTATCGTCTGCAAACTTGCTGACCCATTCTTCAATCCCCTCATCCAAGTCATTAATAAAAATTACACAGAGTAGAGGCCCAAGAACAGAGCCCTGTGGAACACCACTCACCACTGACTTCCAGGCAGAATACTTTCCTTCCACTACCACTCACTGTCTTCTGTCAACCAGCCAATTCTGTATCCAGACAGCTAAATTTCCCTGTATCCCATTCCTCCTGACCTTCTGAACAAGCCTACCATGGGGAACTTTATCAAATGCCTTGCTGAAGTCCATATACACCAAATCCACTGCTTGACCCTCATCAACTTGTCTAGTAACATCCTCAAAGAACTCAATAAGATTTGTGAGGCATGACCTGCCCCTCACAAAGCAGTGTTGACTGCACTTAATCAAGCCATGCTCTTCCAGATGGTCATAAATCCTATCCCTCAGAATCCTTTCTAACACCTTGCACACCCACTTTTGTGATTCATCTACTAGGTCACCCACATCCATTCTAAAAAGATACTCCTTTACTGTTGTTCTTCCTAAAGTTGACAAGTTCACAATTTTCAACATTCTACTCCATCTGCCATATTTTCACCCGCACCCTTAACATATCTAAATGCCTCTGCAGATTCTTTAAGTCCTCTTAACAACTTACTCTCATACCTATCCTTGTGTCATCAGTAAATTCAGTGATTATACATTTGGTATCTTCATCCGAGTCATTAATACAGATTGTAAATATTGAGGACCTAGCATTGATCCTGTAGCAATAGCTTATGAACTCAAAAATAACCCATTATTTTCTCCTTGTTAGCTAACCAGTACTCTGAGTATGTTAATATGTACCCTCTACACCATGAGCTCTTATTTTTTGGACTAAACTTTGATATGGCACCTTGACAAATACTTTTCAGAAATCCAACTGCATTACATTCATAGATTCCCCTTTATCTACCTTGCTTGTTACTCCTTCAAAAAACTCGAATAACTTAAGTCAAACATAACGTTTCTTTCACAAAAGCCACACTGACTCTGCCTGATTATATTATAATTTTCATACTGTCCTGCTATTACCTCGTTATCAGATTCTGTCAATCTTTCTGTTACAAAGGTCAGTCCAGCTTTCCCATAGTCTCCTGCTTGCAGTCTCCCTCTCTTTTTTGATTAGAGGTGTTATGTTTATAATTTTCTGATCTGTCAGTATGTTTCCAGAAACTTCTCTTGATGGTCAATGTCATTACTACTGCTGAATCCCCTACAATATACATCCTAGGGTTACTACTAACCGAAGTTCGAGACAAAAAAAAACTGCAGATGCTGGAATCCAAGGTAGACAAGCAAGAGGCTGGGAGAACACAGCAAGTCTGGCAGCATCAGGAGGTGGAGAAATCAACGTTTCAGATATAATCCTTCATCAAAACATAAATACACCAGCCACAGAAATACTGTGGCTACAGTATAGCATGTAAGTTACTGCCCGAGTCCACCAATCATGAGGAACAAGACTGTGATGAAACGCTCTCCATTTGCTTAGATGGGTTCACCTTCAATAACATTGAGGAAGTTCAATCAAGGACAAAGCATCCATGCACTCGGTATCTCGTCCACCACCATAAACATCTGCACGCTCCACTACAGACACACAGTGTATCACTGTGCACACCTCCAGATGTATTGCAGTAAGTTGCCTAGCCTTCTTTGACACTTCCTTCCAAACCAGCAACCTCCACCAACTAGCAAGACCTGGGCTGCAGGTACATGGGAGCACCACCACCTACAGGTTGCCCTCCAAGCCACTCACCATCCTGACTTGATACTATATAGCTGTTCCTTCAGTGTCACTATGTCAACATCCTTTCTCCTCCTAACTGCACTCGTTCATGTACCGACATGTCAAGGACTGCAGTACTTCAAGAAAACAGTGAGAAAAATTAAGAAAGGTCAAGAAATACAAGCTTTGCCAATGAGGCCCACATGCTACGAATGAACATTTCAAAAGTCACACAATTAAAAATTTGCCTCAATTTGTATTAGACTATCTTTGATAGTTTCTTACAATATGTTTTGACAGTTAATTTATTTAATGTGTTGAGATGTAAAGGTAAAGGTGAGGTTGCCATAATCCTACAGGACCATTAAGAGATGGTGATTGTTTAACCTGAGGATCACCACACCTCGAGCGATAGGAGAGGATTTAGATTTAGATTACTTACAGTTTGGCCCAACAAGTCCACACCGACCCTGCGAAGAGCAATCCACTCAGACCCATTCCCCTACATTTACCCCTCCACCTAACACTACGGGCAATTTAGCATGGCCAATTCACCTAACCTGCACATTTTTGGATTGTGGGAGGAAACCGGAGCAGCCGAAGGAAACCCACGCAGACACAGGGAGAATGTGCAAACTCCACACAGATAGTTGCCTGAGGCGGGAATTGAACCCAGGTCTCTACCACTGTGAGGCAGCAGTGCTAACCACTGTGCCACCGTGCCCGAGCTGGGACTTTCATGGCAACCTCAGCTGGGATGGGAGATAAACCCACGCTGTTGTCTTCAATCTGCATCACAAATCAGGATATATGAGGATACGTCCACTGTGTTTTACAAGTCCTGATGACATGATTCGTTTTTAAACCTGTTTTCCCAGATGAGGCAGAAACGAAACAAACACTAGATGGTGCTCAAAGACCACAACATCACTGCAGCTGAATGCAATGATCCAAACCAGTCCAAATGATGTCACAGCATTGCTTTACAAAGAATACCTGGGAAACTGACAATTACACTAATCCTTTCTGTCAATGAATCCTTTCAGTTAATCTCTGAACTATAAGTAACAGAGTACAAACAAGCTATATCGGCCTTTGCAACATAAAAGCTAGGATCTCTATCAGCTACGCCATGACAATGAACCAGATTGTTGAGACTGACACCATAAACAAATTACAATTGTTAAAAACTTTGCAATAGAGCCTCCAAGACAGCACTGTAATTCAAATGTCTTTAATATTTACTGTCTGAACATTTCAATCTAGCTTTAACGCTAGATAATGCATTGCAGTGTTATTGTATGCTATTGTCTGTGTAAATCATTCATTAAGATTCTAAAGTTCTGGTAGAACAACATTTGAAGAAGGTTCAACCCACACCATTTTGAGTACTTCCAAATGATAGATGTTTACTGCATTTTTCAGAATGTCTTACCCGTTTCTTTGAAATTGTGTTGAGGATCCTGGAGTTAATATAAGGTCCAAGTAACATATTGGAAATAAACACAGAAAGGAGGGCCCAAGTACATTGACAAACAGAATACAGATGAGAGGTCAATCATGCTTGGAGGAGATGGAACACAATTCCTAGAGGAATTAGGTGATTTGTCAATAGGTTAATGCAATGGGATCATGCTGCATTTAAGTCTTTGGGAATAGACATTTGTGATTAAATTCACTGTTTGAAGCTTCTTTTTCCCCAGGGAAAGGCAGAAAACGTACTAATTAAAAAATGTTTCACAGATGAGAATTAGATTTACTTGATTCAAGAATCACACAGGGATTTGTTTGTATTGGGCTTGATGAAATGTTTTATCATTCTAAACTTTATTGCTTCTCATCTGCTGGAATAGTGCTCGGTGCTGGGATAAGGGAAGAGAAGACGAACAGAGGTCAAGAGTTTAAACACGAGTCTGAGGAGGGGTCACTCAACCCGAAATGTTAATTCTGATTTCTCTCCACTAGTGCTGCCAGACCTACTGAGCTTTTCCAGCAATTTCTATTTTGATTTCTGATTTACAGCATCTGCAGTTCTTCCTGTTTTCATTTAAACATTGCAAGTGCTTTGAGGACAAAAATTGAAATTGCTGGAGAAACTCAGCAGGTCTGTCAGCATCAATGGAGAGAAAGCAGAGTTGACATTTCAGGTCCGGCGAGCCTTCCTCAGAGCTCTGCAATTTTTAGTTTTGTTTTGGATTTCCAGCATCCACAGTTCTTTTGGTTTTTTTTTGTTGAGTGCTTTTGGATGTTGTTTCCTTTAATGCAAAATTATCAGTAGAAATTAGATGGTGATTAGGAAAATATATCAAACTCATGATATTGGCGCACTCAGGATCACTAGTCAGGATATCTGATATTTGCTTATACTGTATAAGCTCATAGCAGTAAGACCTTCTACTTACAGATTTAAACTGATGGGGCAGCCCAATGGTTAGCGCTGCTGCCTCGCACCAGCAGGGACCCGGGTTCGATTCCAGCCTCGAGCAACTGTCTGTGTGGAGTTTGCACGTTCTCCCCATGTCTGCGTGGGTTTCTGGGTGCTCTGGTTTCCTCCCCCAATCCAAAAGTGTGCTGGTTAGGTGAACTGGCCATGCTAAATGGCACCATAATGTTAGGTGCATTAGTCATGGGTAAATATGGGTCTGGGTGGATCGCTCTTTGAAGGGTCGGTGTGGATTTGTGGGCCGAAGGGCCTGTTTCCACACTGTAGAGAATCTAATCTAATCTAAAACTCATAACCTTATATATCGAGCAAATTCATCAATAAAAGATCAAGGACCTTGAGCAATGCTAATGTGTTTTATCATTGAAAGTCATACATATTGCCTCTTGTCCTCTCTGATCCATAGAAAAAGATTGTTGTTGCTAGGTCATATTGTCCTAGCTAAAGCCTCATGAAGCATCTATTTCAAATCTATGCATAATTAATGAATACGTCAGAAATTCAAATCAGCCCAAAAGAATTTAATGCTTTTTTTTGTAGAATTTGTTTCTTATATTCTAAAGCAGGTCACTGGAGTTGAAATGTTACTCTGCTTTCTCTCCATGGAAACCGCCAGACCAGCTGAGTTTCTCCAGCAATTTCGGTTTCTATTTCAGATCTCTAGCATCTGCAGTTTCTCGTTTTATTTTCTTGGGAGTTAACAGAAATCCAGTTTGCATTCATAATATTTGAGCTGAAATTTTAGATAGAAAATGTATAATATAGAAATGTTACCATTTGAAGCAAGATTAAAATCATTCTGCCATAATGAAACACAAGCGTACTCCTTTATCGCATGGAGTTTGTCTTCAAGAGATATATTTTGCATCAAGGTCTTTTCAATGACATGCTCAGAGGCTTCCATAATGTGTCTGCACAATTGTTCCTCCCTAAAACTCACCCATATTTCAGGCTGATGCCTCCACCAGTCCCGGTTACCCAGCCTAAATGATAGAACTGCTTGCAGAGTTCTGGAATCAGGTTTCTTGGGTGCTCTTTTCCCTAAAGGAAGAAGTAAAGACCTGTTAGCTTCCAGAGTTATCACTTGAAAAGCCATTTGGTGCGCAAGAATTTGTGGGTGAAGCCCAGCTGAAGGAAGATGCAAATATTTGTGTTTTTGAGTGCTGTAAAATTGGTATGTCATAGAGTCATAGAGATGGACAAAACAGAAACAGACCCCTTGGTCCAACTCACCCATGCTGACCAGAATGTGTGTCAAGTTCTTCATTTTATCACTGTTCCCAGTAAAGTTTCTCATTCAATAATATTTTTAAGTGCACAGTTATTACCATCATGGCCGTAGTGCGCCAGAAACCTACATTTACAATAAGAAAGAGCATGAGGGTTGAATTTCTTGAAGCTAACACAGAATTTACAAAGGTTCAGAGATTCAACAGCCCCAGGACACAACAACACGGTCTGGTCTTTGGAAGTACGCTTAAAGATTTATTCAGGGGAGGCAATGCCCGAGTGGTATTATCATTGGACTATTAATCGAAAGACCCAGGAACCCACAATTTGAAACCATTGCCAACTGTTGGAAAAACCCAACTGGTTTACTTATGTCATTTAGGAAAGGTAATTTGCCATTCTTACCTGACAGGAATGATTCGGGATAGTCAACATGGATTTGCACGCAGGAAATCATGTCTCACAAACTTGATTGAGCTTTTTGAAGAAGTAGCAAAGAAGATTGATGAGGGCAGAGCAGTAGATGGGATCTATATGGACTTCAGTAAGGTGTTCGACAAGGTTCCCCATGGGAGACTGATTAGCAAGGTTACATCTCATGGAATACAGGGAGAACTAGCCATTTGGATACAGAACTGGCTCAAAGGTAGAAGACAGAGGGTGGTGGTGGAGGGTTGATTTTCAGACTGGAGGCCTGTGACCAGTGGAGTGCCACAAGGATCGGTGCTGGGTCCTCTACTTTTTGTCATTTACAAAATGATTTGGATGCGAGCATAAGAGATACAGTTTGTAAGTTTGCAGATGACACCAAAATTGGAGGTGTAGTGGAGAGCGAAGAGTGTTACCTCAGATTACAACAGGATCTTGACCAGATGGACCAATGGGCTGAGAAGTGGCAGATGGAGGTTAATTCAGATAAATGCGAGGTGCTGCATTTCGGGAAAGCAAATCTTAGCAGGACTTGTACACTTAATGGAAAGGTCCTAGGGAGTGTTGCTGAACAAAGAGACCTTGGAGTGCAGGTTCATAGCACCTTGAAAGTGGAGTCACAGGTAGATAGGACAGTGAAGGCGGCGTTTGGTATGCTTTCCTTTATTGGTCAGAGTATTGAGTACAGGATGTGGGAGGTCATGTTGCGGCTGTACAGGACATTGGTCAGGCCACTGTTGGAATATTGCGTGTAATTCTGATCTCCTTCCTATTGTGAAACTTGAAAGGGTTCAGAAAAGATTTAGAAGGATGTTGCCAGGCTTGGAGGATCTGAGCTACAGGGAGAGGCTGAACAGGCTGGGGCTGTTTTCCCTGGAGCGTCGAAGGCTGAGAGGTGACCTTATAGAAGTTTACAAAGTTATGAGGGGCATGGATAGGGTAATTAGACAAAGTCTTTTCCCTGGGGTCGGCGAGTCCTGAACTAGAGGGCATAGGTTTAGGGTGAGAGGGGACAGACATAAGAGACCTAAGGGGCAACTTCTTCACGCAGAGGGTGGTACGTGTGTGGAATGAGCTGCCAGAGGATGTGGTGGAGACTGTTGCAATTGCAACATTTAAGCGACATTTGGATGGGTATATGAATAGGAAGGGTTTGGAGGGATATGGGCCAGGTGCTGGCAGGTGGGACTAGATTGGGTTGAGATATCTGGTTGGCATGGATGGGTTGGACTGAAGGGTCTGTTTCCATGCTGTACATCTCTATGACTCTATATATGACTTACAAATGATTCCAGACTCACAACAATGTGACCTATGCATAATGCCCTCCAGGCAATCAAGGTTTGGCAATAAATTCAGGCCTAGTTAGCAATGCCTACATCCTTTGAATGAATAAAAATGCCTCATGTTGGCCTGGACTGCTTCATTAGCAAACAACCCCACTTCTGACTTTATGACTGAAGAAAAGTTATTGACAAAGCAGTTGGAGTTGGGCAGGGCTGGACACTAGAACCATAGAATCACTACAGTGTGGAAGTAGCTGTTTAGCCTGTCGAGTTCACACTGACTCTCTGAAGAGTATCCCACCCAGATTAAAGCCTCTCCCCACACCAACCACTCCCCCCCTCCCCCCACACCCCTCCAACCTATTCCTGTAACCCTGCATTTCTACCTCGCCTGCATATCCCTGGACACTGTGGGCAATTTAGGATGGCCAATCCACCTAATCTGCACATCTTTGGACTGTGGGAGGAAATCGCAGCACTCGGAGGAAACCCACGCAGACACGGAGAGAATGTGCAAAATCCACACAGACAGTTGCTTGAGGGTGGAATCGAACCTGGGTCGCTGGTGCAGTAAGCTGGTGCAGTGCTAACCACTGAACCCCTGTGAATGATTACTCTGTGAATTTCTACAACTATGTCCTTGGGCCGAGATGACTGACCTTCAATAATCATAACCATTGCACTTTATGCTGACCAGTGATCCCCATAGACTTCAATTTTAATTGAACTTCTTGATGCCACACCCGATCAGATGGTGCTTTGACGGCAATTCCAGTCATTCCTTCCTGAATCTCAGCTCTCATTCTTTGGTGAGCAGATGATCAATGTCATTTGACAGCATGTTTGATGACAACGTCCATTCCTTTGCTGATGACTGAGTTCATCAATACCTTCTCAAGGGCAAATAACAATGGACAATAAACACTGGCCTAGCCATCAATGCCCACATACTATGAATTCATTTATAAAAAGTAAGCTGAGGGGCAATAATGGTCTGGGTCATGTTTTTTGTGTCTCTTGTGGACAGAACATACTTGAGATGCCAGTGAGACACCTTTCCCAAATTTGATCTCATCAATTTTC
Organism: Hemiscyllium ocellatum; assembly: GCF_020745735.1. Lineage (NCBI taxonomy): Eukaryota > Metazoa > Chordata > Chondrichthyes > Orectolobiformes > Hemiscylliidae > Hemiscyllium > Hemiscyllium ocellatum. The sequence continues at coordinate 17,434,487 of NC_083418.1, forward strand.
GACTTTGCCATGCATATGTCAGGATCGTATCTGTACTGAAACAGCTTGGCTAAGGGGGTGTCTAGTCCTTCAGGTCAAGTCTTCAGTATTTACTAGTGAAATGGTGTCAGTGTCTCTGGCCTTTCCTGTATCCAGTGCCTTCAGTCATTTCCTAATATTACACAGATTGGATTGAATTGGCTGATGTTTGGCATGTAATCCAGGAGCTGGCCTGTGTGAGTCCACTCATCAGTCCTTTTAAATCTTTCTGATGGTATGAAACAGAAGATGAACTGAGTACGATGGAACTCATATAGCATGCCCAGTGTTCGGTACATGGAAGGAAGCACATCATGAATCAAACCAAGTAGTACTCAGTCTGCTTTCAAAAGCGACTGAAGAGTACACACGCATGAAATAAAACTGCACCCATTGGCATTATTAACAAGTAGAGAGTGGGAATCAAATACTACAGAAAAGAAGACAATCAGCTCATCTCCAACAAAAGGAGGCACGGGTGGCTCAGTGGTTAGCACTGCTGCCTCACAGCGCCAGGGACCCCGGGTTCAATTCCCGCTTCGGTCATCTGTCTGTGTGGAGTTTGCACATTCTCCCCGTGTCTGTGTGGGTTTTCTCCGGATGCTCTGGTTTCCTCCCACAGTCCAAAGATGTGCAGGCTAGGTGAATTGGCCATGCTAAATTGCCCGTAGTGTTAGGTGCAGGGGTAAAATGTAGGGGAATGGGTCTGGATGGGTTGCTCTTAGGAGGGTCAGTGTGGACTTGTTGGGCCAAAGGGCCTGCTTCCACACTGTAGGGAATCTACTCTAATCTAATCAATGACTACCACTGAACTAATGTTGGCCTGGATTTATGATGACACAACATGCTGGCATGTTATTTAACGAAGGAAGAAGATAATTCAAAATGCAACAAGATACCATACATAACCATCTGTTGTTTCACCTCTTCCTAATTCTGAAGCTCTCCAAATAGCAACAGCGAACTGTAGAGCTTTAATAAAGGCAAAGTGCCAAGCAATATAGGTCAAAAAAGAATTGTCCAGTCAATGATATTTGCAGAAAAAGCTGCCTGACTCAGTTTGATGGCATGACAAGCTTCTGAATGGTTAATCATGAGACTGCTGAGCCACCTCCTTGTCGTGGGGAATTCACAGGGTTGTTCCTGATATAATAAAAGGACAGAGGATTAACTGGAGCCACAACACTTGAGTTACAAGAGGTAATATCTGAGACAGCAGGTTTAGCTTTAGCTAGGCTTCACCTTGTCACTTGGGTGACCCTACAATTGGGGAGGGCTACTCTTGTGAGCCAACACTCATTAGTCGAATGCCAAGATGATACAGAACCCATCAGAGTTAGTAAGTACAACAGGGCACCTTCCCGAAGTTTGAATTCATCAAACTTGAACATCTTTCCTAAACATGAACGTCTCACAATAAATTAAATATTCTGTAGTACAGATGGTGCTACACAGGAAATAGATTAAAACCAACCTGTGCACAACAAGTGTTGATTGTCTATATTAAGGTTCAGTGTCTCTAAGTTAGAGGCAGTCAGTGGATAATTAATTACTTGTATATAGCCAGCACAGAGGAAGGAATGGGGGTGGTATTGGCTTAGGTTTTTGCTTTCTCTTTGCTAAGTAGAAGGGAAACTTAATTATTAAGGAACCAACAAAAAAGGTATAAAGACACACTTACGGCACCTGGTGCTAGGTTTTTGAGCTAGGAGCCAGATATTGATAAAACATTGTTATGCCCAGCTCAAACCAGCAGCTAGTACACACACATTAGCAAACCAGAAATTGTGAAGTGGTCTTGATCTTTGCCGATTGAGTAGCTTCAGATTGAGTAGTTCCTTTTAATGTGATCTATCACATGGAGTTGTTCTCCAATGCTTGGGACAGCTTCAGCCTTAGAAAGTAAACTCAGTAACTGAAGCCTGCCCTGGAAAAATTCAATCCCAAGTTCAAGGATTTCAGAATATAACCAGAACCGGTCAGCAGTGGATAAGTTCACTTTTCTTGTCAGATCGTTCCCTAGTAAGTAAATTGATGACGAGTCACAAGCAAGAGTTTCCAAAGCACATGCAGTCTTCAAACGCCAGTCTGGCAACGAAGAGCATAAGTCTGCCAATCAGACTGAAACTCTATGAAGCAAGAGTCCTGTGCACTGTGGTATACATGGGAGGTTTGGACAGTGTACCAGCATCATGCCCAGGAAGCTTAATCATTTTCACTTGAACTGTGTTTGGGAGTTTCTGAAGATAAGGGGATAAGACAAAATGCCAGACACTGAGGTGTTCCCACGGGTTGATCAAGCATCCACACTACAATGAGACAGTCACAACCAACGTCCCCTCTAAGCTGCAGAAATGCAAAAGAAAAACTTGCCGGAAATATTGGTCTTAACTGAGCTGGATTGCTCATGTAAACGGAATGCCTAATATTCGCTGACCAAAGCAAATCATCTATAGAGATCTTGAGACTGAAGTTTGCTATCATAGTGGACAAAGGAAGCACTACAAGGATACTCCACTTAAGTATTTGATTGTTGACTATGGATCCTGAGAGAAGCTCACCCAGGATGATGACCATCTGATCTAACCAAATAAACAGTGGCATGGCCTGTTTCAAAAGTCAGCATGTGTCAGCGGCAGAGAGGAAACACGAGAGGCGGAAATACCAATATCCTGTAGCATTTGCAGCAGAACTTCCCAGGCATAGATCAGCCATTGTAGCCCCAATTAGTGAATTTTCCTGGGTGATTTGGATATTTACAAATACTGTACCTAATACAGATACTAATGTCAATGTATTCAAAAGTCTCAATAACGTTAAATGAAAGTGACAGATTTCATCAGGAGAGAGACCAGTGATATAGGCAGACAGATAACAAAATCATAGAACAGAATCCCTACATGTGATGGTGCCCATTTGGCCCACTGAGTTTGCACCGACCATTGAAACAGCATTCCCACCCAGACCCAGCCCTCTATCCTATCGCTGTAGCTTCACATTTCTCATGACTAACCTACAGAGCCCACACATCCTTGAACAGTATGGAACAATTTAACATGGTCAAACCACTTAACCTGCATATCTTTGGCCAATGGAAGGGAATCGGAGCACCCGGCAGAAACCCACACAGACATAAGGAGAATATGCAAATTCCATACAGTCACCCGAGGCTGGAATCAAACCCAGATTCCTGGTACTGTGAAGCAGCAGTGCTCACCTCTGAGCCACCTTGCACCCATCTTGATTTACTTGATGCTATCTCCTTTAGTTTAATGTTGCTTACTGAGACCCTTAAACAAATCAGCTCAGTTTATTCCTTAACATATGCTTCTTGAAGTCATGCATTCAAAAGCCTTGCAGGATGTCTCCTACTCTGACAACTTAATAACTTCTATTTCAGCAACATTTCTAATACTAATTTCTAAACTAATCTGGGATTTTTTTTTCTCTCCTGCCTTTAGTGTTTTGGAGACTGAGAAATGCTCTGATGTTCCAGGCCTTTTTCTCTGAATGGCTGGTTTGTCTCTAACAGAAACCTGCACATTCATTGACCTTCTGAATGATTCTGTCTCTCTCTCTCTCTCTTTCTAAAAGGACTTGGTTCTGACTCTGTGTCTTGATGTCCCTCAACAACTTATTTTCTTCCTCTATTCTACCCCTTTTTCTAAAACATCAAAATATTAACCTCAAAGGACTCATTTAAATGAATGCAAACAAATTTTAAGTCAATCTGTCACCACTCACAACACTCAAAAATTAAACTGAAATTATGTCTCCCTTTTTGAGCACAGAATATAGAAACACAAATCAAACTTGAAGCTATATATCATTCTGAAAATGTGTTGCTGGAAAAGCACAGCAGGTCAGGCAGCATCCAAGGAGCAGGAGAATCAACGTTTCAGGCATGAGCCCTTCTTCAGGAATCATATATATCGTTATGTCCACTTCAGAAGTCAAGAATCCAAATAATAATTAAAATTTGTTGAGAACCTTCATCACAATACAAATCACCGAAAGTGACAGAACAAGTTGAGGATTGTGGTTGGGGGGGGGGGGGGGAAATCTTGGGTTTTTTTGCCGTATAATCTTAATCCTTAAAAACACCACTGTCCTGGTTTCAGATGGACAACGACATTCAATTTTGAGCATCATAATTTAAGAAGATGCAGAAGTAATTTACAAGAATGGCACCAGGCATAAGAGATGCTAGTTATTTGGAGAGACCAGATAAACTATAATTCATGATTTCATAGAAGCATTCAAAATCATGAATGGTTTTGACAGTAAATAATGAGGAACTCTTTCCAATGGCAGAGAGTCAATAGGTGGAGTACACAGCAATAAAGTATTTGCTAAGAGAGTCAGAGGCAAAATAAGAAAACATGTTTTTAAGCACTGGCTTGTTACAACCCAGAATGCACTGACTGAGAGGGCATTGAAAATAGATTCTTTGGTAATATACAAAAGTGAATTGGATAAATACATGAAAGGCAATCATTTATAAGTCTACGGGGGAAGTCAGCGGAGCAGGATGAATTATATAGCCCTTGCAAAAAGTCATAACAAGCACAATGGACTGACTGCTTTTTTGGGGCTGCTTTATTCAATGATTATGTTTAGTGATAGTCACATGTCTGGGGTAGAGTGAGAACTGACAAATATAGTATTTACACAAGTGAATGAGCATCTTAATCCAGCAGAGTGCCAAATACAAACAAAGTACTGTGGATGCTGAAGATCTGAAATGAAAATCGAATTTTTAAGCCTGGATTGGTCAGATGGACAGAACAGTGGCAAATGGAATTCAACTCAGAAATGTATGAGGCAGTACATTTGAGCAGGGCTGGCAAGGCAAGAGATTGCACTGTGAATCATAGGACCCTGCAAAGTACTTAACAGCAGCGGAACCTTGATGTGCATATCCACAGATTCCCGAAGGTTGCATCACAGATAGATAAGATATTAAGGAAGACATATAGAATACTTGTTTTTACCTCATCAACCTCCGGATACATCGTATCATCCTCCATCATTTCCGCCACCTCCAGACAGACCCCACCACCAGGGATAGATTTCCCTCCCCACCCCTATCAGCGTTCCGGACAGACCACTCCCTCCGCAACTCCCTCGTCAAGTCCACACTCCCCACCAACCCAACCTCCACTCCCGGCACCTTCCCCTGCAACCGCAAGAAGTACAAAACCTGCATTCACACCTCCCCCTTCACCTCTCTCCAAGGCCCCAATGGATCCTTCTATATCCGTTGCAAATTCACCTGCACCTCCACACACATCATTTACTGTATCCGCTGCACCCGATGTGGTCTCCTCTAAATTGGGGACACAGGCTGCCTACTTGCGGAACATTTCAGGCAACGCCTCTGGGACACCCGCACCAACCAACCCAACCACACCGTGGCTGAACACTTTTAACTCCCCCTCCCACTCTGCCAAGGACATGAAGGTCCTTGGCCTCCTCCATCGCCAGACCCTGGCCACACGACACCTGGAGGAAGAGGGCCTCCAACCACACGGGATGAATGTAGATTTCTCCAGCTTCCTCATTTCCCCTACCCCCCACCTTATCTCAGTCCTAACCCTCGGATTCAGCACCGCCCTCTTGACCTGCAATCTTCTTCCTGATCTCTCCACCCCCACCCCCTCTCCGGCCTATCACCCTCACCCTCACCTCCTTCCACCTATCGTATTCCCAGTGCTCCTCCCCCAAATTCCCTCCCCCCACCTTTTATCTCAACCCACTTGGCACACCAGCCTCATTCCTGAAGAAGGGCTTATGCCTGAAACATCGATTCTTCTGCTCCTTGGATGCTGCCTGGCCTGCTGTGTTTTTCCAGCACCACATTTTTCAACTCTGGTCTCCAGCACCTGCAGTCCTCACTTTCTCCTACTTGTTTTTATTAGCCAAGCAACAGAATATAACAGCAGGAAGAGTACACCGGAGCTAAATAAAATGCTGCTTTGTCAACACTGGTGTACTGCGTGCAGCTCTGAACACTACACTGCAGAAGGCAAATAATAAAGGGATGCAGAGGAGATTTACCAGTATACTGTTTGCGTGGAGAGTTGGAGCTAGGAAGCTCGTGGAATGTTGTCCCTTATTCCAATGGAGTCGGAGTATAAGAGCAGCAAGTCTTACTGTTACTGTACAAGATATTGGTGACACTACATCTAGAGTATTGTGAGCATTTGGAGTCCCCTTATTAAAGGAAATATAATATTTCATTGGAAGAGTTGAGAGAAGGTTCATTAGATGTTCCCAGGAATGGAGGAATTTTCTTACAAATAAAAGCTAAGCAGGTTGGAACTCCACTCCCTGAGGTTTAGAAGAATGAGAGATGATCTCATTGAGACATATAGGATTCTTAACCAACTTGACAGGATAAATACTGAGAAGATGCTTCCCCCATGGGAATGTCAGGGGCCAGAAGGTATAGTCTCAGAATAAAGGGGTGCCAACTGAGACGAGGAGGAATTTCTTCTCTCAGAGAGTTGAGAGCCTTTGGAATTCTTCGTTGCATAGAGCTGTGAGGGTGGAGCTTGTGTAAATTTAAGGTTGAGATCAGTAGGGTCTTGATTCGGTGAGGAATCAAGGGTTATGGTGCAAGGACAGGAAAATGGACGTAAGGAATATCAGATCAGACATGTTCCTATTGAATGTCTGAGCAGGTTCGAGGGGTCAAACAATCTCCTCCTATTCCTATTTCTTATGGTGTTATCACAAAGGATTGGATAGAATGGGGTTGCTTTTCTTGAAATAGTGAAGGTTGAGAAAGGATCAGATAAAGGTATACAGGATTATGATGGCCATAGATAAGAGATGAGGGAATAAATGGATGGCAAGACTTTTGACATTTATTCAGATAAGATTTGGAAGAAAAGACACTCTCAAGAGTTTCTGAAGCAGAGAAATGTATTCACTCAAACCTTTTAACAACTGTCCCCTAGATATTACTTAACTATACAGATAAAGTCTGTTTTCTCTCAAGACTATGGTGACTAGGTAAACACGTTTGCCATCAGAAGTGTCAACAACCAGGAGAGAGAGTTAAGTTATTAGGTATAAGATGAAAAGAAGAGTTGAAGAGAATTTGTTTTTCACTCAGAGTAGTGGAATTCTAAAATTCTTTGCCTGAAAGTGTGGTTCAGTCAGAAACTCTCCTAACGTTTAAGCAGTATTTTGATTTCCATTTTCACTGTCAAAGCCTTCAGGTTACAAGCCTTGTGCTGGAAATGGGGATGAGTATAATTAGACTTTTGCTAATCATCACAGACATGATGGGCTGAATGACCTCTTTTATTCTGTAAACATCAACGAGAAATGGGGTTCTGAAGAAGAGTAATTTTAAATTCGAAACGTTAACACTTTGTTTCTTCACAGACGCTGCCAGGTATGCTGAGTTTCTCCAGCACTTTCACTTTGGGACTCAAGGGCCATCATTTGCTACGCAGAGCAATGGTCCTACAAAGAGACAACTTGGAGCAGAGGGAGAACAGGGGACAGGGAGAGATGCTTTAATGACTCACAAGGTCCAAGTGTAATATTGGTTGGAAAAGCTATTGAGTTGGACATCATGATTAAATGCAGGAAGACTGACCATCAGTGTTGAACAAGCAGGAAATTGCAGTCTAATTTAGAAGCTTTGGTGTCTCGTATACCTTTTACAGCATTGGGAACATCAAGTTCCGTTAGCCCTCAAAAACAACCATTTGTTTTCAAATCGAGAGTCTAATAGTCCTCTCCCAATTGTGTTGGAGAGCAATGTCAATACTTGTAATCTGAAAAACACTCCTCCATGGGGAAAAAGGGTGAAGGAATAAATGTGGAGCCTACTTCAGGACTTTTTGTTATTTATTAAAGACGATTGGAAGAAAAGAGTTTCTGAAATGGAGAAATGTATTCACGTTAACTTTTTAACAAATGGCACCAAGATATAATACTAAGTATGCAGATAGATTCTGTTTTCTCCGGAGACTATTAAAAATAAGTAATTAATTGGCTTGTCACACAATGGACAAACATCTCTCCCTTCACAGGGTGAGATTTCTTATCTCAGGTGTCCAGCAAGATGGATGAAAGATCTTCCTTTCCAGTTGAGAACAAAGGAAGACAAACAAACCAAGTCCAAATGAAGCTGTAGGGAGATTAAAGTTTGAAAACAGAACAGTGCAAAGCACTCTGGACTGGATGCAGGACCAAAATGGAATGGAGTGATCCCCAGTTTAGAGTCTGTGGGGTTGAGGGAGTAGGTTGGTCTCATAGAGAGATGTGATTGGAGAGATAATTATACTTACCTTAGTGAAGCACTAGCAAAGGCCTATGATTTTCCTTGCTCTGCCCACAATAACCACAAAGCAATGGGGGGGTGCAGAAAACAATTTTTTGCCACGTAATCCCCCAATGCCTTGCATACCATGTTGAACTTCTGAATGTGATGATGAAACAACTTACAAGGACACCATTTTGAAGCCTATGAACCAATGGCTTTTGATCTGGTGAAGAGGAACTTTATGTGATTTTTATACTTGTTGTTGGAGGCAATAGTGGAGAGACAAGGAAGAGTTAATTTATGGAGAAAAGGAGCCCAAGCTTCACATGGCTTTCCAAGATGACAAAAGCAGTAATCAGTCTCAGAAGAGGAATGAGAGGCCCAGCCAGAGCTGGCAATAGGTGGTTGAGCTAGTTTTGATCAGGCGTGTTCAAGTCTTCACTATTTGAATTTGAAAGAATGAAGACAAAGCAGCTTGGGAAACAACTTGGATGGAAAATGAGAATATTTTGCAGAGTATGAGGGGACCGAAGACACGGGTCCGGAAATGTTTCAGCGATTTAATATTAGCTGAGGCATTTAAGCCAGCGGAGAATGAGAAAGTAGGCAGTCGGGAGTTCATGAGTGTGAAAAGAAGTGACTGGGGAGAAGCCTTTTCTAAGTGGTGGGAGCTGAGGGAAAATAGGTAGGGAAGTGAACATTAGAGCAGGTCTGGTTTGGTGACCACATACGCAAATAGTTAACTCTTCACCCCATCTATCACCAACAACCATTGGTGGTAAATGAACGAACTTCACTCAAATAAGTGCTAGTGGCTGATCCGAATCAGGCTTGCATCTTTTATCACTACTGCCAGTCAAACTGCATTAGATTAGATTAGATTAGACTTACAGTGTGGAAACAGGCCCTTCGGCCCAACAAGTCCACACCGACCCTCCGAAGCGCAACCCACCCATACCCCTACATTTACCCTTTACCTAACACTACGGGCAATTTAGCATGGCCAATTCACCTGACCCGCACATCTTCGGACTGTGGGAGGAAACCGGAGCACCCGGAGGAATCCCACACAGACACGGGGAGAACGTGCAAACTCCACACAGTCTGTCGCCTGAGTCGGGAATTGAACCCGGGTCTCAGGCGCTGTGAGGCAGCAGTGCTAACCGCTGTGCCACCGTGCCGCCCAAGTTGAGACTTGGTCAGTTATTTAACTATTGCTGCAGGGTATCCTGTTCCTATGCTCATGCTGCACTAGTATACTCTTACTCCCCATAAAGTAAGATATTGAAACAGCATCAGGCCATTTCGCCCCTTTCAGCCTGCCTCACCCCTCAATAGGATCATGGCCGATCTGATATTTCTAATATCCACTTTCCTATGTTGTCACCACATCCCTTGATTCTCTGAGTGATCAAGAATTGCTCTCTCTCAGCCATAATGATGGGTCAGTGCATTAAGTCTGGAAGCTTTAGTATATTTTCTGTTGATTTCCTGGCTAATTCAAAGTTGCTTTTATACTATGTCAGGCCTTTGCTAACATCGTGTGTCTTCTACAGCTTTCTGCAATAGGAAGCTACAACTGTCAGATCTGTTATGATCAGCTGCAAGGAAGATCTAACTCCCCAGGTCCTTAATATATTTACCTGTAAATGGCAGATTGTTACATTATTTCTCTGCTTTAGCATCTGGCCGCACTGGCAGTAACTATATAATATTAAACTTATAATTTCCCCAATGCTTCCCCAACTGAAATCAGCTAAGGAGTTCAACATGGGGTGCCCTATATAAATGTCATGATTTGGAGATGCCGGTGTTGCACTGGGGTGTACAGAGTTAAAAATCACACAACGCCAGGTTACTGACCTACAGGTTTATTTGGAAGCACTAGCTTTTGGAGACCTGCTCTTTCATTAGATGGTCGTCATCAGGTGATGAAGGAGCAGCGCTCCAAAAGCTAGTGCTTCCAAGTAAACCTGTTGGACTATAACTTGGCGTTGTGTGATTTTTAATTCTGTATTCATGTGGAAGCCATTTGCAATTTAGAAATGCTCAGTACTCACATGGGAGAACTTTGCGCTCACGATAACTACAGGTTGTTCTACTATAACAAGCATTTCCTCAGTGCAAATTGGCTATAATGCGATTGACGAATTGTGGATGTTGTTTGGATAACGTGAACTTTGCGCTGAACGGGTATAGCGATTTTGTATTAGCAATCTTCTACAGCACAATTTTCTCATGCAGTTTTCCATTGTGCAGTTTTCTATAGCGTGAGGTAGCAGAGAAACATAACTGTTGCATTATAGCAGAACAGCCTGTACATGCTTTACTTTATTGCATAGACTATAAGTACAGCTTCTAAGGAGTTACAGATTTCCAACTGAACAGTACCAACTTGAGGAATATATTTACATTTAGATTCTGACTGCATAGATCCATAATTCCAACCTGTCACATTTTATAATAAACACTTCAGTATGGTGCTATTTCACCACATCTAAAAATAGCTGTCAGTTCAGCCAAAGACACAGATGTACTTTTGCCAATATTATTCCTGAAGCAGCTCATTTTCTGTCTTCCTTTTTCAAGGACCTGGCATATGGCATAATTGTACAGTGTCCAGTTCCCTGTGTCTCTCATACACTTTATGAATCTCACAACTGTCAATTGTCATGGTTCCTTTTTGTTTGAAGGGAGTATGTCTCTGTTATAGATCAATTGCTGTGTGTCATGGTGCTACAACATTTCTTGCAATTATCCTCTTGAGTTATTACAGCAATTACAGCTCTGCATTCAAAGAATACTGAAATGCTGCAAGTAGTTTCAAAATCTAACATCTGTTATTCACAGATGGGGCATCACAACAACGTATCTTCTCACAAATAATGTGACTTATTTAGGCCACAGTTCCGTAACATAAATTATCTTAATAATAGTAATCCTGTGCCTTCTGCATTTTTAAGAGAAAATCACTGTTGTTCTTCTCTGTTTTGATGAACATTTTTCGATATCTTTGATATCTGCGGGGCTGTTGTTGAAGTCGGTCAGTCACTGTTATGTTGGGGAGCCATTGAAATCTACACAGGACTCCATGCTGTCCATCTCTATGACTCTATGACTGACATACCCAACTTTCTTTGCAATGTGCAACTCCAAGGCTCACAGGGATCAGATTTACAAGAGAGGAGAAAACCAACAATCAACTCCCATTTCAGGATATGGTGGTCAAAAGGACACAGAATGGTGAATGAACCACAGAAGTGTACAGGATAGCCGCACACACCAAACTGGCCCTGCACTATAACACACAAGAGAAGATGCACTGGGGACCATGTTCAAATGGGCGACAACATACTGCAGTACTCCCAACCCACGAAGGGAAGAACACCTCTGGAGGGTATTCGCCAAGAACGGACATCCGTGCAACTTCATCTGCGGATGCCTAACAGACAAACAACGCGACGGGGACACGACATGTCCTAACTCACTAGCCTGGCTACCTTACATAAAAAACATCTCGGAACTGACAGCCAGACTTCTCCGACCACTTGGATTCATGACAGCCCATAAACCGACAGCCATGCTCAGACACCAACTCACCAGGACAAAAGACCCGATACTCAGCGTATTCAAGACAAACATAATTTACAAAATTCCATGCAAAAATTGCACCAAACACTACAAAAATAAACAGGCAGACAACCAACAATTTGCATCCATGAACACCAGCTAGTCACTAAACGCCATGACCAGCTATCCTTAGTGGCCATACGCACAGATGACAAGGACCATAAATTCAACTGGGACTACACATAGGACAAGCGAAACAGAGGACAGCTAAAGAACTTCTAGAAGCATGGCACTCATCCATGGACTCCATTAACAAGCACATAGACCTAGATCCATTATATCCAATTAGGGTAGCTCATTGGTTAGCACTGCTGCCTCATAGCACCAGGAACACAGGTTCAATTCCTGCCTCGGGCAACTGACTGTGTGAAGTTTGCCCCATGTCTGTGTTGGTTTCCTCTGGGTGAATTAGTCATGCTAAATTGCCCATAGTGTTCAGGGACGTGTAGGCTAGGTGCATTAATCAGGGGAAATACAGAACAATAGGAGAGGGGAATGGGTATGGCTGCTGTACTCTTTGGAGGGTGGGTGTGGACTTGTTGGGCCAAATGGCCTGTTTCCACATTCTATGATACCGACCGCCACAATCAACAACCAGAACTGGCAACCGGAAGCAGCAGGAACAGAACCAAATATATTCCAGAGGACACAATACAGCAGCACTTCATAGGAGGCTCCAAAACACTGAAGCTGTCACCCAGACAGGGGACAAAACGTCAACAAATCAACTTCCCAGCTCAGTGAACATACCCACAACCACAACAAACTCCGAGGCCTTTTTGCAGAGTGCCATTAGAACAAAGGCTACATTGTGGATGCTGCAATTGAACTTACTCACATTCATTAATTATCCTGTATTGATAAGAAAAGCCTGGGAATACACTTTTTTAAATTAAAAAAATCAAACGCTGTACTTCTGTCTCAATCAGAGCTCTCCTGGGAGTTTGCTGCTACAAACACAAGTCTGTGAAACAGTACAGTACGCAGTAGCATTTAGGAACAGCAGATCGCCCTACAATCCCTCAGGCTATTCACCATTCAAATGGAGCATGACCAATCATTAACTTTACCACCCACCTTGACCACATCATTGTCTAGCAAAAACTGTCCAGCTCAAATTTTAAATTCTTAATTTAACTTGCACGTATTTCTTGCCCTGGAAGAAACCCAGCCTATCAATCCTTTCAAAACCTTAAACATTTCATCAAACCACTCTTTAACCTTCTGCATTTCAGAGGATACAAGAATAGCTTATGAAATTTCTCCTCAGAATAGTGTAACATACTGCAGTGTAGCCAACATACGCTTTCCAAGGCTCTGTGCCAAGAACTGTGCATTAGATATGATTTATAGAATCTCTACGGTGTGGATACAGGTCCTTTGGCTCAACAAGTCCACACCAACCCTCCGAACAACCAAACCCACTCCCATTCCCCTACATTTCCCCTCACTAATGCCTACACATCCCTGAACACTATGGACAATTTAGCATGGCCAATTCACCTGACATGCACAACTTTGGATTGTGGGAGGAAACCCACACAGACACAGGGACAATGTGCGAACTCCACACAGACAGTCACCCGAGGCTGGAATAGGACTAGGGTCCCTAGTGCTGTGAGGCAGCAGTGCTAACTACTGAGCCAACGTCCTACCCTCAGCTCTCAAATAGGGCTTTGCAAAGCTGTAGTATAATTTCTTCTCTTAAATTCTAAACGCCTAGTTATAAAGGCCAACATCTGAATAGTCATAGAGTTATACAGCATGGAAACAGACCCTTTGGTCCAACTCACTCGTGCTAACCAGACATCCTAAACTGATTTAATCCCACTTACATAGAACATAGAACATAGAAGGATACAGCGCAGTACAGGCCCTTCGGCCCTCGATGTTGCGCCGACCGAGTCCTACCTAACCTATACTAGCCCAATAACTTCCAAATGCCTATCCAATGCCCGCTTAAATGAACATAAAGAAGGAGAGTTCACCACTGATACGGGCAGGGCATTCCATGAACTCACAACCCGCTGTGTGAAGAATCTACCCCTAACATCTGTCCTATACCTACCACCCCTTAATTTAAAGCTATGTCCCCTAGTAACACCTGACTCCATTAGCGGTAAAAGGTTCTTAGTATCTACCCTATCTAAACCCCTAATCATCTTATACACTTCTATCAGATCTCCCCTAAACCTTCTCTTCTCCAATGAGAACAGCCCCAAGTGCCTCAGCCTTTCCTCATAAGATTTTCCTACCATTCCAGGCAACATCCTGGTAAACCTCCTCTGCACTCGTTCTAAAGCTTCCACATCCTTCCTATAGTATGGTGACCAAAACTGCACACAATACTCCAGATGAGGCCTCACCAGAGTCTTATACAACTGCAACATGACCTCAGGACTCCAGAACTCAATTCCTCTGCCAATAAAGCCCAGTACACCATATGCCTTCCTCACAGCACTATTTACCTGGGTGGCAACTTTCAGAGATCTGTGTACATAGACACCAAGATCCCTCTGCTCATCCACTTGTCAGCATTTGGCCCATATCCCTCTAAACCCTTCCCATTCATACACGCATCCAGATGCCTTTTAAATGTTGCAATTATACCAGCCTCCATCACTTCCTTTGGCAGCCTGTTCCATACACACACCACTCTCTGAATGAAAAAGTTGCCCCTTAGGTCCCTTTTAAATCTTTCCCCTCTCACCTTAAACCTATGTCCGTAGTTTTCCACTCCTCTACCCTGGGAAAAAGACCTTGGCTATTCATCCTATCCATGCCCCTCATGATTTTATGAATCTCTATAAGGTCACCTCTCAGCCTCTGATGCTCCACGAAAAACAGCCCCAGCCTATTCAGCCTCTCCCTATAGCTCAAACATTCTCACCCTGGCAGCATCCTTGCAAATTTTTTCTGAAACCGTTCAAGTTTCACAACATCCTTCCTATAGCAAGGAGACCAGAACTGCACGCAGACTTCCAAAAATGGCCTGACTAATGTCCTGTACAGCCACAACATAACATCCCAACTCCTGTACTCAAAGCACTGACTTTATTACCCTGTCTATCTGCGATTTCACTTTCCAGGAACAATTAACCTGCACCCCGAGAATAAATCCTTTTTATTTTTTAATGTATCTAACCCACACGTTTTTGTGACCTTAGGACTTAGGTCTTATTGGACTTCTCTTTTTCAACATTTTAAAAAGACTAAAATGTGACCATTTTGGTTTTAAACAGATTATCCCATTCTCTCATCTACAGTACTCAGCATGTACCAATCAGCGGCCCCAATTTTCGTTCCCAATTTGGATCCGCAGAGACAGAAGAATTCCCAGATCCATAATCACAACTTCCAAAATGGCTGCTAGAACTTCCTGTTTTCTGTCTGGGGTGGGTTGTAATAAAACTTAAGATATGCGACCCAGGAAGATGTGAAGAGGATGCCTGATGATTGACAGTTAAAGGCTTCTGCTACATCTCCACACCAACCAATCAGTGCCCTAATCCCACGATAATTAAACTGCTGCATGTTTTTAAGTTTGGTTTCTTGCACGTCCATCCTGATGAGTTCAAGATGAACAGCTTCAACTTTGTATCTCTTTTCAGCAGTGTTTAATTTATTTACTACAAAACAAATAAAGTGCACTGTAGACTTCATTCTCAGAAAAATACTCTCATCCATAAAAAGATTATTACATTGAGGTTGCTAAATCTAAATAAAGATTCTTGAAAACAAATTCAAGTGCAACATGCATTTGAATTCATAAACCGACATCAGAGTCCAAAACTATTTGTAGCTGTTAATCAAACTTTGAAATAGAAGGCACCCCACTGTGATAATGGATCTTTATGAAACTATTCAGGTAATTTCAAAATAAAAAGGAAAACCTCAGGCTAATATCAAAAGGTAGAATGAAATGGAAACTGTTATCTTTAACTCTCCAGATTTTGTGTGAAAACATAACAAAGAATCTGTAGCTTTAAATGATTTGACAGTCTGAACTCCTCCTTCGACAGTCTTGATTAGTCATTTTCACTCGTCCTTCTGAGTTTTCCCAATCCTCTCAACAAACTTCTGATAGATTTTTGATATTTTTGATAGAGCTTTGACATTTCTTTGACAGACTGAGTGTTATTATGTACTTCTAACATATGCACCTTTAGCAACTCCAAAGGGTGCCTGACCCTTCCAAAAGGGTACTCTTCCTCTTCTAAAAGGGTGCCTTACCTCCACCAAATGTGCCCCATAACCACATCCAAAATGATACCTTACCTTTTTTAATGGGTACTCTGGCTATTCAGAAAAAAGCAATAAGGTTCAGATTTGTGCTTCCTTGTTCTAAGCTAAACATTTTGGGTTTCAGGTATTTACCTCACCAAAGTCACAGAGTGAAGATAGCTGACAACTTAGATGGCCAGCTACCTCCATAAACAATGTTAAAAATCACACAACACCAGGTTATAGTCCAACAGGTTTAGTTGGAAGCACTAGCTTTCATATTGCTGCTTGTTCATCAGGTGGTTGTGAAGCAGGACGATAAGAACAGAATTTATAGCAGAAGATTAGTCTCATGCAGCTGAAATGACATATTGAACAAACCTAGATTGTTCAGTCTTTCATTTTTGAGAATGAGTTTGCTGGTTTCCGTTCTTTAATATGTAAATCCCAGCACTTCTTTTAAGTCACATTCTCAAGATATTTTAAGGTGAGATCTCAGTTCAGACAATGCATTAAAGGTATGAGGTTAGAGTCTGTATGTATCCCAATCTTGAGTCAGACTGGTTCTACTTCCAAAGTGGAATTTACAAAATATTACATGGATTGACTTTGGGTAACCGTTCCCCCAAGGTGGACTTTAGGACAGGCAACAGCGTAAAGTGGCTGAGCAGAGGCTGGTAGCAAGTTCAGTTCCCATGGAGATGGCCTCAACCAGGACCCCACTGCATTCTACACACTCTCTCTCTCACACACAAACACACATACACACGTGAACCATCTCACAGACTTATACCCCATCACACTCTCTCACACACTTTGCCAGGCTTGCACACAAACAAACGCACACCCTCTCACATGCATACATTCACACATTCACTCTGTCTGTCTGTCTGTCTGTCTCTCTCTGTTCCCCCTGTTTGCATTCACACACAAGCATTATGGGGTGAATTTGTATTTGCAGAAACATTCTGTACTGCTCAAAAAATGCACAACCAGCAGGCAGTCAATCCATGTGATATTTTGTGAATTCCACTTTGGAAATAGAACCAGTCTGACTCAAGGTTGGGATACAGACAGACTCTAACTTCAGTAGAGAGTGGTGCTGGTAAAGCACAGCCGGTCAGGCAGCATCCGAGGAGCAGGACAGTCGAGGTTTCAGGCAGTAGCCCTTTCCTGATGAAGGGCTTATGCTCAAAACATCGATTCTCCTGCTCCTTGGATGCTGCCTGACCTGCTGTGCTTCTCCAGCACCAGACTCCCGAATCTGATCCCCAGCATCTGCAGTCCCCACTTTCTCCTAGACTCTAATCTTATACCTTTAATGCATTGTCTGAGCTGAGGTGACATCTTTTGTTATAAAACCTTAAGATATCTTGAGAACATGACTTAAAATAAGTCCAGGGATTTACATATTAAAGAACCGAAACCAGCAAACCAATGTAGAAGATGAAAGACTTAACAATCTAGTCTTGTTCAATATGTCATTTCAGCTGCATGAGACTGTAATCCTTTGCTATAAATTCTGTTCTTACGGTCCTGCTTCACAACCACCTGATGAAGAAACAGCGCTTTGAAAGCTAGTACTTCCAAATAAACTTATTGGACTATAACCTGGTGTTGTGAAATTTTTAACTTTGTCCAGCCCAGTCCAACACTCCATAAACAATACATGTCTAACTCCATTCAATGCCATATTCAATCCATGATCAGTAACATAACTTGCAATATCCGCACAGGGCAGATAAGCTCTTTATCCTGGTGAAAATCTGGGCCATGATGTCAGTGACAACTTGGAATTTATGGCTGTCTTGTACCAGATAAGTCAGTAATAAATATAATGAATAGTTGAGGTACCAGCACAGATCCTTCAAGGTCACAACTAGTCCATTCTTTTCACTTCAAGTACTGTCCTCCTTGGTCTTCTGTTAGCAAAACAAAATCTCCCAATCAGTTCAAAAAATTGTTATCTAATTCCACAAACTTCAACTAATAGTTAAAATTTTAACTAAAAGTGCAACGTAAGGCTCGAAACATAGTCTTGATTACTTCGCTGCACATTAAAAACAACAGCCCTTGTCCCTGGGAACTGATCTGTGAGGCATGGCACGACCAGTCATCCTGCAATAACTAAAGTAGTGCCCCTCCTTTCCTTCTTAATCCAAATGGGTGACGCGTTAGTCAGAATTGTGTGGTCCCCCAAAACAATTCTTTTTTATGCATCTCACAGGTACGTTACTGTCGCCACTGTAAGAAATGTTCTGTAGCTTGTGAGCAATTTTGGGCCCTGTAGCTCACAAGATTTATAAGCATATTACCCTTCTAAGGAAGGGGGTCGAGAGGAGGTTTACAAGAATGGTCTGGGGGATGAAGAGCTTGTCGTATGAGGAGTAATAGGGGACTCTGGGTCTGTACTTATGAAATTTAGAAGGAGGAGGGGGAAATCTATGGAAACTTACAGAATATTGAAAGGTCTAGATTTGAGTGGTGTAGAGAAGATGTTTCCACTAGTAGGAGAGACAAGGACCTGAGGGCACAGCCTCAGGATGAAGGGATGATCCGTTAGATAAGGAGGAATTCCTTCAGCCAGAGGGTGGTGAATCAGTGGAACTCACTGCCACAGAGGGCTGTGAAGGCCAAGTCATTGTGTGCATTTAAGACAGAGATAAGTAGGTTCTTGATTAGTAGGGGATCAAGGGTTACGGAGAGAAGGAAGGAGAATGGGGTTGGGAAACACATCAGCCATGACTGAATGATGGATGGGCCAAATGGCCTAATTCTGCTCCTAGACCTTATGGTCTTGATCAAGCTGCACAAGATGCTATATTTTAAGTTTTCACTTCAACTGTAACTTCAACTGAAGCAAAAGCATTTGGCAAAGCAAAGCTGTAAGGAAGTATTTTTGTCCTGTTGCCAAAAAGTTTCATTTAATGGATAATTATTACTAACAAAAGCATGCATATAATAGTAAATGGATCAGGAGGCCTGGGTTCACATCCCACATGCTCCAAAGGCGTGCAATTGCAGCACTGAACAGTCTGCTCTAAAACAAAGATAAATAGTTAAAGGGATACAAAAGGAAAAGTGGACTGTTTGGGACTTATAGAGATTTACGCATGGGGACATGGTTCATGGCTGAAATACCAAATAAGTACTTTGCATCTTCACCAAAGACAAAGGTGTAAGGATAAATTCAATAACTCCAGGCCAGTAAGTTGAACCTCAGAGATTAACAAAATGATTACCTGGTCAAGATTAGCAGTGGCTTGGGGAGTGTGAATTAATTAAAGAAAGACATCATGGATTTGTTAAATGGAAATGGCTGTACAAAACATTGGTAAGGCCACAAGCTGCCAGAGGAGTCAGTAAAGACCAGTACAATTATAACATATAAAAGACATTTGGACCGGTACATGGATAGCAAAATGTTTAGAGGGGTATGGGCCAAAAGCAGGCAAATGGAATAAGTACAGTTTCAGAAACCTGGTCAGCATGGACAGTTGGGCCGAAGGGTCGGTTTTCATACTGAAATCATGTTTAAGTAATTTGCTAGCATTTTTTGATGAGATAACAGAGTAGGCTGATGAGGGTAATGCTACTGATGTGGTGTAGGGGCAATGGCTTAAAGGGAACAACTACAATGTGAATAAATAAAAACATTGAGTGGGTGGTAAGAACAGAGAGCAGTTGGTAACAATGTTTTTAGACTGGACAAAGGCAATGTGCTGGAATTTCTCAGAGCCTTGTTTTTCTTGATATGTAAATGACCTCGTGTTAGGTGTACAGAACATTTTATCAAAATGTATGAATTAAACAAACCCTGAAGAAGAAGAAGAAGAAGAAGAAGAATAGCTGTGGAATAGGCAAACAAGTTGGAGATGAAATTTAACACTGTGAAATGATACATTTGATCGGAAGAACTAAACGGAACACAAAATAAAAGATACAATTCTAAAGGTGAGTAGCAGCAGAGGCACCAGAGCAAATTGAGAATGTGGCTACTAAAATTTACACAATCCTGGGTTTTATAAATAGGATTATAGTACAAAAGAATAGAATCTGTGGTACACCTGACACCGTTCAGCCACAAATGCAGTAATGTGTCCAGTTCGCACTTCAGGAGTGGTATGAAACAGTTAAAGAGGGCACTAAAAGATTCAGAAAAATAGTTCCAGGCATGTGAAACTTCAGTTACATAAAGTGTTTGGACAGCTCTCTGAGAGAGCTGGGCTATTCTCCTCTGAAAAGATATGATAACAAATAATTTGGAGGAGCTGGTGTTGGATTGGGGTGGACAAAGTTAAAAAGCATAGCACCAGGATATAATCCAACAGGTTTACTTGGAAGCACTAGCTTTCAAAGCGCTGCTTCTTCATCAGATGTTGTGAATTAGGACCATAACACACAGAATTTATAGCAAAAGATCATATAATCATGCAATTAAAATGATATATTGAATAAACCTAAGTCTTTCATCTTTTAGAACTGTTTGTTGGTTTCAGTTCTTTAATATGTAAATCCCAGAATTTCTTTTCCAGTCTCAAGATAACAAGGTTTTACAACAAATGGTGCCATCGCAGCTCAGACAATGCAGTAAAAGTGTGAAGTTAAAGTCTGTGTGTGTGCCAATCTTGAGGCAGACTGGTTCTATTTATAATGTGTCATTTACAAAATATTTCACGGATCGACTGCCTGCAGGTTATTCATTTTTTCAGCAAATTAGAATGTGCCTGCAAATATGATTCTGCAAATACAAATTTACCCCATAAACTTATGTGTATTTGGACATGCAGGAAAGAGAGACAGAATGAGTGTGTGCGTGTGAGAGTATGTGTGAGAGAGTGTGTGTTTGCATGTGTGAGTGTGATGGGGTATAAGCCTGTGAGAAGGTGGATGCGAGGGTGAGTGTGTGGGGGGTATAGGTATGAGAAGATCTGCGTTGGTGTGAGAGTATGTAAGAGTGTGTGATGAAGAGTGTGGTGATGGAAAAGCACAACTGGTCAGGCAGCATCCAAGAAGCAAGAGAAATAATGAAGGGATTTGTCTGAAACTTCGATTCTCCTGCTCCCCAGATGCTGCCTGATCGGCTGTGCTTTTCAAGCACCACACTCTTCAACTCTGGTCTCCAGCCCTCAATTTCACCTGTAAGAGAGAAAGAGAGAGAGAGAGAGTGTGTGTGTGTTTGTGTGAGAGAGAGAGAGAGACACACACACACATTGAGTGAGAGAGAGATTGCAGTGGGGTCACCTGTAGTGTGATATGAACCCAAGGTGGACAACTACCTGATAAAGAAGCAGCATTTTGAAAGCTAGGGCTTCCAAATAAACCTGTTTGACTATAACCTGGTGATTTTTAACTTTGTCTACCTGAGTTCACCACCAGCTCCTCCAAATCATTCTAAAAGATCTAAGACTTAATCTAAGTGTGTTAGAGTGTATACATTTCTATGTATTATAGCTTATTTGTACTGCTTTCTTTCCTTTGGCTGGAAAGGAAGAATAATTGGTTCGATAACCAGGAACCAGAGGACAATGATTGAGTGTGACTGACAAAAAAGATCATGATGGTGTGAGTAAATTTTCAGAAAGTTGTAAAGATCTGAAATAAACTGACTGATCTCACAGAAAAAACCGGGCACACGAGGCGAAAACATTGAATGGTTTCACTGAGTTAGATCACATTTTTAGCGCTAAAGGGATCAAAAGGAATGAGCAGAAGTGGGCATAGGGATACTGACTTGGATGATCATGATGATTATATTGAATAGTGGGGCAGCTGGAGGGGCCGAGTTGCCTGCTGCTGTCCCTATTTTCCAGGTTTGACTTGGCGACCAAATGGCCTCTTTCTGTGCTGTTGGGTTAAAAACAATGACTGCAGATGCTGGAAACCAGATTCTGGATGAGTGGTGCTGGAAGAGCACAGCAGTTCAGGATTTCACTGCCCTTTGGATGCTGCCTGAACTGCTGTGCTCTTCCAGCACCACTCAGCCAGAATCTTTCTGTGCTGTTACCAGTCGGTGACTCACCTTACATCTGACTTATCATGCATTTTAAAAAAGGTGCAGTTTCACACAGGCCTGGGAGAATGTGGTGCAGGGGAAATATCAGGGGGGGAGTGAGAAAGTCAGACCGTGTGACACTTCACCAAGAGAAAGACAAGGTGAGGAAGACTCAAAGGGCCTCCACTTTCTCTCCGCAGACCCTGCTGGGGTTTCCACAGCAATCTCTGTCTTTGTTTCAGTAATACGGGGATGATCTGAACACGACTCCAAGGCCCTACCGCCCACGGCGCTCTCACCGCCGCCGCCTCACCTCCAGCTCGAGCTCCAGGTCCGACTCCATGTCTCCTCGAAAGGGGGAGGGGCGGGGCGATCTCACGGGGGCGGGGTTTATGCGCCGCGGCGGGGCGTCGTACAGGACACGGGCTGCAGGGTTCAGAGGGCGGGGCCATGGGTTCAGGGGCGGTACCGAGCGGCAGGGGGGCGGGGCTATAGATGTAAGGGGCGGTGTGGAGCGTGCTGGGGGGCGTGGCGGTGTTCAGGGCGGGCAGGAGGAGCGGTTAAGGGGGCGGGGCGGGGCGGGACGGAGCGTGCAAGGGGCGGGATGTCAGGTGCTGAGGAAGGTGGGGAGGGGCCGGAGAGTTAGAGGGGAGGCGTGAAGGCTCGGAGGTGGGCGGGGCGAAAGGTTCAGGGGGTGGGTAGGGGTGCTGGGGGCTGGGCGAATGGTCCAGAGGCGGGGCTGAGCGAGCTGGGGGCGGGGCCGAGAGTTCAGGGACGGAGCGTGAATGGGGCGGGGTGTAGAGGGAAGGGGCGGGGAGAAAGGTCCAGGGGCGGGGCCGAGCGTGCTGGGGGCGGGGCCGAGAGTTAAGGGACGGAGCGTGAATGGGGCGGGGTGTAGAGTGAAGGGGCGTGGCGAGGCGAAAGGTTCAGGGGCGGGGCGTAGAGTGAAGGGGCGTGGCGAGGCGTAAGGTTCAGGGGCGTGGCGTAGAGTGAAGGGGCGTGGCGAGGCGAAAGGTTCAGGGGCGGGGCGAAGAAAGCCATCGCTCCCTCCTGTTGCCAGGGCACCGCCATCATGGCCGCCTCCTTGCTCGGCTCCCTCGGTGTCCTTCGAGCGGCCCTTACGCCCCGCAGTCTCCCGATCGCGGCTGCCCAGCTCGGCCGCTGTCGGTATGTGGGCTCCAGCCGCCGGCTTCTGGGTGAGTGCGGAAAGGGCAGGCAGAGAGGGAGAGGGAGAGAGGTTACTGGGAGGTGGGGGTAAATGGGGGAAGGTCATGAGGAGGGGGATTGGGAGAGGGGCCTGACCGGGGAGAGAGGTGGGGGGGGGGGTAATGTAGTGCAGAATGTGTGGGAGCAAGTGAGGGGGGCCACGGTGAGAATGGGCCTGAATGACAAGGAAGTGGTGGTACAGGTGGAACAGGAACACAATGGTAATTTGCATCCTGTCATTCTCTGTGTGTCATAGAGATGTATAACATTGAAACAGACCCTTCAGTCCGACCCATCCATGCCGACCGGATATCCCAACCCAATCTAGTCCCACCTGCCAGCACCCGGCCCATATCCCTCCAAACCCTTCCAATTCATATACCCATCCAAATGCCTCTTAAATGTTGCAATTGTACCAGCCCCCATCACTTCCTCTGGCAGCTCCTTCCATACACGTACCACCCTCTGCATGAAAACGTTGCCCCTTAGGTCTCTTTTATATCTTTCCTCTCTCACCCTACACGTATGCCCTCTAGTTCTGGACTCCCCCACCCCAGGGAAAAGACTTTGTCTATTTATCCTATCCGTGCTCCTCATAATTTTGTAAACCTCTATAAGGTCACCCCTCAGCCTCTGACGCTCCAGGGAAAACAGCACCAGACTGTTCAGCCTCTCCCTGTAGCTCAGATCCTCCAACCCTGGCAACATCCTTGTAAATCTTTTCTGAACCCTTTCATCTTTCACAACATCTTTCCGATAGGAAGAAGACTGGAATTGCATGCAATATTCCAACAGTGGCCTAACCAATGTCCTGTACAGCCGCAGCATGACCTCCCAACTCCTGTACTCAATACTCTGACCAATAAAGGAAAGCATACCAAATGCCTTCTTCACTATCCTATCTACCTGTGACTCCACTTTCAAGGAGCTATGAACCTGCACTCCAAGGTCTCTTTGTTCAGCAACACTCCCTAGGACCTTACCATTAAGTGTATAAGTCCTGCTAAGATTTGCTTTCCCAAAATGCAGTACCTCACATTTATCTGAATTAAACTCCACCTGCTGCTTCTCAGCCCATTGGCCCATCTGGTCCAGATCCTGTTGTAATCTGAGGTAACCCATTTTGCTGTCCACTACACCTCCAATTTTGTTGTCATCTGCAAACTTACTAACTGTACCTCTTGTGCTTGCATCCAAATCATTTATGTAAATGACAAAAAGTAGAGGACCCAGCACCGATCCTTGTGGCACTCCACTGGTCACAGGCCTCCAGTCTGAAAAACAACCCTCCACCACCACCCTCCGTCTTCTACCTTTGAGCCAGTTCTGTATCCAAATAGCCAGTTCTCCCTGTATTCCGTGAGATCTAACCTTGCTAATCAGTCTCCCATGGGGAACCTTGTCGAACGACTTACTGAAGTCCATATAGATCACATCTACTGCTCTGCCCTCATCAATCTTTTTTGTTACTTCAAAAAGCTCAATCAAGTTTGTGAGACATGATTTCCCATGCACAAAGCCATGTTGACTATCCCTAATTAGTCCTTGCCTTTCCAAATACACATACATTCTGTCCCTCAAGATTCCCTCCAACAACTTGCCCACCACCAAGGTCAGGCTAACCGGACTATAGTTCCCTGGCTTGTCTTTACTTCTTAAACAGTGGCACCACGTTTGCCAACCTCCAGTGTGTCGAATCAGTTCTCAGTGGGCTTAACTCAAAAGTTGTAATTTTGACTTATTTCATTTGTTCTTCGTCTAACTGCATATATTTATGATCAATGTTCAACTTTTCATCACTAACTATCAGAGTATTAAAAATGTGCAGGTTAGGTGAATTGGCCAGGCTAAATTGCCTGTAGTGAAGGGGTAAACGTAGGGGAATGGCTCTGGGTGGGTTGCGCTTCGGTGGGTCAGTGTGGACTTGTTGGGTCGAAGGGCCTGTTTCCACACTGTAAGTAATCTAATCTAAAATTTAGTGAACATGTGCTTGCTAATGAATAAGATTTTGCCATCTGAAGCAGTACAGAGATATCACGATGTTATTGAGGTGGAAACTGGCAGTTTTCATACAGGTCTCTGGAGAGTGCCAGACTTATCAGATTTAGTTCATGGAAGGCATTTCCTTTATTTTGATGCTGTCTTTTACCACCGAATCAATGACCAACCCATTTTACAAAGCTACCTCTGAATGTTTATACCTGCTAGTAGTCTCTTCCTATCTAATTCCACTACTTAACGCTTCCCATGTTTAGTTCCTGTCGTGGGATCATATTTATAGCCTCAGAGTGCAGGGACAGCCCTTTAGAACTGAGTTGAGGAGAAATTTCTTCAGCTGGGGATGGTGAATCTGTGGAACTGATGGCTACAGAGGCCAAGTTATTAAGGCTGAGGTAGCTGTGCCCTTACTAAAGGGATCAGAAGGAAGAAGGCAGGAGAGTGGGATTGTGAAACACATCAGCTGCAATTGACTGGTGGAGTAAACTCGATGGGCCAAATGGCCTAATTGTGCACCTGCATCCTTTTGCTTTGTCTGTGTTAACGTTTCACCCCTTTAGTTCAAAATGCTGCATGCATTCAGATGTAGGGCCTTAGAGTGTGTGTGGTGTTATTTGCAGATGTACTCTCAGATATTATCTAGCTGATCGTTTAAAGATGATATTGCACACCTCTGGAGTGGGTGGGATTTGAACCCTGGTCTCTTGGCTCAGGGATAGGGATACTACCACTGAACCTCAAGAACCCACCGAATGCTGTCTTTTGCAAGTGTCCTGTCCCCTCCTGTCAAGTCATCATCACTGTGACTTTGGTGTTAGCTTTTAGCTCTCTCTACTGCTCCATTTGTAATGTTCTTCAGTACACTGCTCCAAAAATACTGAAACTGTTGGCAGACCCAACAATATAGCTCCCACCTTCCCCAGGACTGGTACTCTCTTGTAATTATAGAACCGTCTAAACCAAATACTTAATAACTAATTTCACCTCCTCTAGCAGACAGCATGCTTATCCCTGCCCAAATCTGGAAAAACTTTAAACACCTACTTAGAAGTAAATACTAACTGCAAGCAAGGCTAGATTTTTTTTCTCTCAAAAAAAATTAACCCTTTGTGATTCACTCCCTCGTTCATGAACTTTGCGTTTTGTAACAAGCTGCATTCTATGATTCTAGTAACTTTTTAAATGTAGTTACTGTTGAAAGTAATGTGTGAGATGCACAGCAAACTCCCTCAAACAGCAATGTGTTAATGACTGGATAATCTTTTTTAGCAATATTAATAGTGGGATAAATATTTACAAAGACACTAGGAAATATTCCTTGCTTTTCTTCAAAGTCAGATCTTTTATACTCATCTGAGAGGTGTACTGTTGTATCTGAAAGACATCACTTCTGAGATTTCTCTGCAGTACTGCACTGAAGTTTGTACTCAAGAATTAATGAAAGCTACCTACAGGTTGCCTGTCTATTGGTATTATTGTTATGCAGGTTCCAGATATTCTTGAATCATCCTGTTCAAAGATGGCATTACACACCTCTGCAGCAGCTGGTACCTTATTCTCATAGAATCTCGACAGCATTCGGCCCATGGAATCCACATCGATTCTCTTAAGAGTATCCCATGCAAAGCAATCCCCACCCCCAACCTATTCCTGTATTTTCCATGGCTAATCCACTTAACCTGCACAAACTGTGGGAGGAAACCGGAGCACCCAAGGAAGCCCTGACAGATGCATGGAGATTGTGCTCGCTCCACACAGACATTGCCCGAGGCTGGAATTGACCCAGGTCTCTGACGCTGTGAGGCAGAGTGCTAACCAGTGAGCCATCGTGCTGCCCCACATTGATGGGCAATGCGATGGTGGTCCTTTGATTCGATGATGACTTGCTCACGACCCTGATTAGAGGTCCTGAGTTTTCATGTGACTGACCACATCTTTGAACACAAGATTGTCTCATGAGGTAATGGGATCTGATAATGAGATTTGCTTCCTTTTCTTTCCTTGTCTGCTGCCACACACTCTCTCAATAAGACCTAGGGTGTGAAAGGCTAATGCAATTTGATGGACAAGTTTGTCTCCATTCTGAACAATGACACGTAAGCTTACTCCCATAGAGTGATAGAGATATACAGCATGGAAACAGACCCTTCAGTCCAACCAGTCCAGATATCCCAACCCAATCTAGTCCCACCTGCCAGCACCCGGCCCATATCCCTCCACACCCTTCCTATTCATATACCCATCTAAATGTCTTTTAAATGTTGCAATTGTATCAGCGTCCACCACATCCTCTGGCAGCTCATTCCATACAAATAGCACCTTCTGCGTGAAAAAATTGCCCCTTTCATTCCCTTTACATCTTTCCCCTCTCACCCTAAACCAATGCTCTCTAGTTCTGGACTCCCCGACCCCAGAGAAAAGACTTTGCCTATTTATTCTATCTTTCCAAACATTGTTTTTGTAAGGGGCAATGTGCACACCCGTGCCCTACTGTCCAATGCCCCTCAATAAAAAGTGGCCTCAGGCCTGGCCCTGGGCATAAGCCTGGACCCATTTGATGCAGACTGGGGCCCAGGAGTTTCTTCTTTGGGTTTGAGATTTGCACTTGATATTTACAAAGTCTCCCTGTCCACTGCACTCTGCAATCCAATCAGATTTACTGTTTGCAGAACCGAAAAGAATCCCTCCTTCTGTAGCCATCACTCACTCAGCAAGTTGAATGCAGGCCCCCTAGCTGAGTGCTAAAAAGCACTGCCAGGCATCACAATAGCCCTTGAGCAGGTTCTGTGCTGGAATGGAGAATTGAGAGCTTCGGTTATGCTGCATTACGTTATTGAAAGACGGACTGAGAAAGGTCTAGGCTGAAGATTTATATCGATTCCAGATTGTATGTAGATTGCTTGTATTATATTCAGAGCCATGTAGATTACTTACAGTGTGGAAACAGGCCCTTTGGCCCAACAAGTCCACACCGACCCGCCGAAGCGTAACCCACCCATTCCCATACATTTACCCCTTACCTAACACTACGGGCAATTTAGCATGGCCAATTCACCTGACGTGCACATCTTTGGACTGTGGGAGGAAACCGGAGCACCCGGAGGAAACCCACGCAGACACGGGGAGAACGTGCAAACTCCACACAGTCAGTCGCCTGAGTCGGAAATTGAACACGGGTCTCTGGTGCTGTGAGGCAGCAGTGCTAACCACTGTGCCACCGTGCCGCCCACATGTAAATTTGCTGCATGTGGGAGCTGGCCTAGGGCATTGCAGTTAGTTATATCTAAGTAATGAATGTTGAAAGTTGTGTGTTTTACACGAGCCTGTTACATGATATGAACTGTTAATGATGATTCAGTGCAGTTCGTTATCACTGATAAATTATCACTCCAAATGGCGCCATCACCCACGGGCTCATGGTGAATCTCTCAATTCTGAGATTTCTAAGAATAGTTCTGTGCTAAATTTTTGAAAACTTTTTTTGTGTTTAACCAAGTGAGAAATGTTAGTGCTGGATAATGGCGTATACTCTGAGTTCAGCTGTAGCTGCCTTTATATTAAGGCTGAAGCCTGTTCACCCAGCCTCTGAAGAGCAGTCTTCTCTCCCTAAATTTTCCCTCCTACCACCTCAGTCAGCATCACGTGGGGCTGCTAATCCCTCCTGGATAGAGCAGAATTTTATTTGTCAACTTGGACCTTTTTTATAAATTCTGTTTCAGCACAGGAAATAAAAGCTGGAGGAGACCACTGGGCCACCATTTAACATGGTCATGGCTGAATCTCAATGCCATTTTTCCATTTGTCTTTGATATTGTTAATATCTAGACTTCTCTCAATCTACCTAATGATTGAGCTTTCACAGGACTTAGGACTAAAGAATTCCAATGATACTCCTGTCCCCGGTTTTAAAAAAAAATCCTCTTTTAGCTTACTGCTAAATAGCCTACCTCCTCTGAGACTGGGCCTTGCAAGTATACAAATTAATTTCACGTTGCATCTTATCAAGAAGTACTTTGAATGTCAGTCTGCATTTGGAGATGCCAGTGATGGACTGGCAAAGTTTAAAACACCAGGTTATAGTCCAACAGGTTTATTTGGAAGCACTAGCTTTTGGAGCGCTGCTCCTTCATCAGGTGGTCCTTCATCATCCCAGATGAAGGAGCAACGCTCTGAAAGCTAGTGCTTCCAAATAAACCTGTTGGACTATAACCTGGGTGTGGTGTGATTTTTTTTTAAGTCTGCATTTGAACTCTGGTCTTGCATACGAAAAGCTAGTGCTTGACCCATTGAAACTCCTAGAGGCCTTTTTTTTAAAATATAGACTTGCAGTGGTATAATTACAAAACCTGACACCAGCAACCCGATCAAAGTTTTTATGGAATAAATCAACAATTAACTATAACGTTGGGAAGGGGGTGTTGCTGATAAGGAGGAGGAGAGTGTAAGATAGGCAGTGAACGAAAAATGTCCTTTAACTTTATTATGTCTTACCCAATTCAGCCCTTATGATTTGCAGGACTCTCCAGCTGATTAATTTGTGCAGATAGCTGTCATTAATGTAACATTGCAGCAGCTATTGTTCTCTCTGCAAGAAACCACATTTTTTCAGTCCACATAACATTGCTTTCACAAAATTCACAATCGACTGACAAAAACAAATACACATCCAAGCAGGATTTTGCATTAGCAACAGGGCAACTAATCTGTTCAATTTTGTGGGTTATCTGATTTGCTTAGTAAGCTACGAAGAGCCCATCTAGGATGGTTAGCAACATTTATCATTTGTTCATGCGTGATTCTTGATTTTTAAAAAAAAACCTTGCTGCATTTGGTAATATTGAGAAAGTGCTTGCTGATAAGGAAGTAACATTTATGGAGTTAAATCAAATCTGCAAGTTTAAGCTAAATGTAAGTATAAAGAAAGCCATAATGTAACAAAAAAGACAGCATCCAATATTAATGTCTAAAACTTCAAAATGTTCAGCAAAGTTGTGAACTGCTCACTTTTTATATATGTCACCCTTTGGGGACGCAAGTTATCATTGAGTGACAAAATGAGCTTGAGGGATTATATGATTTCAACCTGTTCCTGTCATGATAAGTAACAGATTTCTAAGCTCCTCGCTTGACCTGTGCTGAGAAAGACTGAATGTGTGCTGATAGTGAGGATTTGGCAAATATGCATTAAGTATGTTTCTCCTAATATTCTCTCATAGAATCAGAGAAATACAGCACAAAAACAGACCCTTCGGCCCAAATCATCCAATGAATTAGAGTCATAGAGATGTACAGCATGGAAACAGATCCTTCAGTCCAATCTGTCCATGCCGACCAGATATCCCAACCCAATCTAATCCCACCTGCCAGCACCCAGCCCATATCCCTCCAAACCCTTCCTATTCATATACCCATCCAAATGCCTCTTAAATGTTGCAATTGTACCAGCCTCCACCACATCGTCTGGCAGCTCATTCCATACACGTACCACCCTCTGTGTGAAAATGTTGCCCCTTAGGTCTCTTTTATATCTTTACCCTCTCACCCTAAACCTATGCCCTCTAGTTCTGGACTCCCCGACCCCAGGGAAAAGACTTTGTCTATTTATTCTATCCATGCCCCTCATAATTTTGTAAACCTCTTGTAAACCCCTCAGCCTCCGACACTCCAGGGTAAACAGCCCCAGCCTGTTCAGCCTCTCCCTGTAGCTCAGATCCTCCAACCCTGGCAACATCCTTGTAAATCTTTTCTGAACCCTTCCAAGTTTCGCAACATCTTTCCGATAGAAAGAAGACTAGAATTGCACGCAATATTCCAACAGTGGCCCAATCAATGTCCTGGACAGCCGCAACATGACCTCCCAACTCCTGTACTCAATACTCTGACCAATAAAGGAAAGCATAGCAAATGCCGCCTTCACTATCCTATCTACCTGTGACTCCACTTTCAGGGAGCTATGAACCTGTACTCCAAGGTCTCTTTGTTCAGCAACACTCCCTAGGACCTTATCATTAAGTGTATAAGTCCTGCTAAGATTTGCTTTCCCAAAATGCAACACCTCGCATTTACCTGAATTAAACTCCATCTGCCTCTTCTCAGCCCATTGGCCCATCTGGTCCAGATCCTGTTGTAATCTGAGGTAACCCTCTTCCCTGTCCACTACACCTCCAATTTTTGGTGTCATCTGCAAACTTATTAACTGTACCTCTTATGCTTGCATCCAAATCATTTATGTAAATGACAAAAAGTAGAGGACCCAGCATCGATCCCTGTGGAACTCCACTGGTCACAGGCCTCCAGTCTGAAAAACAACCCTCCACCACCACCCTCTGTCTTCTACCTTTGAGCCAGTTCTGTATCCAAATGGCTAGTTCTCCCTGTATTCCATGAGATGTAACCTTGCTAATCAGTCTCCCATGGGGAACCTTGTCAAATGCCTTACTGAAGTCCATATAGATCACGCCCACCGTTCCGCCCTTATCAATCTTCTTTGTTACTTTAAAAAACTCAATCAAGTTTGAGAGACATGATTTCCCATGCACAAAGCCATGTTGACTATCCCTAATCAGTCCTTACCTTTACAAATACATGTACATCCTGTCCCTCAGGATTCCTTCCAACAACTTGCCCACCAGTGAGTTCGGGCTCACTGGTCTATAGTTTCCTGGCTTGTCCTTACCACCCTTCTTAAACAGAGGCACCGTGTTTGCCAACCTTCAGTCTTTCTGGCACCTTACCTGTGACTATCGATGATACAAATATCTCAGCAAGAGACCCAGCAATCACTTCTCTAGCTTCCCACAGAGTTCTCGGGTACACCTGATCAGGTCCTGGGGATTTATCCACCTTTAACCGTTTCGAGACATCCAGCATTTCCTCCCCTGTAATCTGGACATTTTGCAAGATGTCACCATCTATTTCCCTACAGTCTATATCTTCCATATCCTTTTCCACAGTAAATACTGATGCAAACTATTCATTTAGTATCTCACCCATTTTCTGTGGCTCCACACAAAGGTCGCCTTGCTGGTCTTTGAGGGGCCTTATTCTCTCCCTAGTTACCCTTTTGTCCTTAATATATTTGTAAACACCCTTTGGATTCTCCTTAATTCTAGTTGCCAAATCTATCTCATGTCCCCGTTTTGCCCTCCTGATTTCCCTCTTAAGTATACTCCTAGTTTCTTTATACACTTCTAAGGATTCACTCGATCTATCCTTTCTGTACCTGACATATGCTTCCTTTCTTTTCTTAATTAAACCCTCAATTTCTTTCGTTATCCAGCATTCCCTATACCTACCAGCCTTCCCTTTCACCCTGACAGGAATATACTTTCTCTGGATTCTTATTATCTCATTTCTGAAGGCTTCCCATTTTCCAGCCGTCTCTTTCCCTGCGAACATCTGCCCCCAATCAGCTTTCGAACGTTCTTGCCTATTACCGTCAAAATTGGCCTCTCTCCAATTTAGAACTTCAACTTTTAGATCTTGTCTATCCTTTTCCATCACTATTTTAAAAAGAACAGAGTTATGGCCACTGGCCCCAAAGTGCTCCCCCACTGATACTTCAGTCACCTGCCCTGCCTTATTTCCCAAGAGTAGGTCAGGTTTTGCACCTTCTCTAGTAGGTACATCCACATACTGAATCAGAAAATTGTCTTGTACACACTTAAGAAATTCCTCTCCATCCAAACCTTTAACACTACTGCAGTCCCAGTCGATGTTTGGAAAGTTAAAATCCCCTACCGCAACCACCCTATTATTCTTACAGATAGCTGAGATCTCCTTACAAGCTTGTTTCTCAATTTCCCTCTGACTATTGGGGAGTCTATTATACAATTCCAATAGGTTATCATCCCTTTTTTATTTCACTGTTCTACCCAAATAACTTCCCTGGATGTATTTCTGGGAATATCCACCCCCCCCCAGCACAGCTGTAATGCTATCCCTTATAAAAAAAAATGCCACTCCCCTCCTCTCTTGCTTCCCTTTCTATCCTTCCTGTAGCATTTGTATCCTGGAACATTAACTGAGCTATGTTTCTGTAATTGCTATGATATTCCAGTCCCATGTTCGTAACCATGCCCTGAGTTCCTCTGCCTTTCCTGTTCGGCCCCTTGTATTGAAATAAATGCAGTATAATTTATTAGTCTTACCTTGTCCCTGCCTGTCCTGACTGTTTGACTCACTTCTGTTCTCGGCTGTACCCGTCTCAGATCAATCTCTTTCCTCACTATCTCCCTGGGTCCCACTCCCCCACTTTAATACTTTAAATCCTCCCAAGCAGCTCTAGCAAATTTCCCTGCCAGTATATTAGTCCCCTTCCAATTTAGGTGCAAATTGTGAAACATGATCCTAAATTGAGTTGAATTGAATTTATTGTCACATGTACTAAGCTACAGTGAAAAGCATTGTCTCACGAGCAGTATAAGCAGATCACGTAGTTAAATAGAATAGATACCTAATTTGTAAACAGCGGAAAAACCAAAACACAGGTCCAGGCAAATGCTAAGAGTTTGAGTGTCCATTTAGTATTCTAACAACAGTAGGATAGAAACTATTCCAAAACCAGCTGGTGCGTGAGTTCAGGCTTCTGTATCTTCTCCCCGATGGTAGAGGTTGTAGAATAGCATTGTCAGGGTGAGATGGATCTTTCAGAATGCTGGCGGCCCTTCCTTGACAGCGTCCCTGGTAGATGGATTCTGTAGATGAGAAGTAGGCCTTTGTGATTGTCCGGGCTGAGTTCACCACTTTCTGTGACCGTCTCCGATTATGAATTGCCATACCAGGTAGTGATACATCTAGACGGAATCCTCTCGATGGCACACATAAAAGTTGGCAAGGGTATCCACCATCATGCTAAATTTTCTGAGCTACCTGAGGAAGAAGAGATATTGTTGGGCCTTTGTAACCAAAATCTTTAAAATATAAAAACAAATTTAATATGTTTGGTGGCTTTGGATATAAACCTACATTGAGGTCTCTTTCTCAGTTTACCTGTGTTGAAGTTTTTCATAGAGTTCTCAAATATCATAGATTAATACTATGTATACGAGCTTTAAATGCAAAAGAATGGTCACTGACTTTCTTTTTGGTTTCCTATAGGTGTCGCTCCATTCAAAGTGTTGATGCCTGCACTATCGCCAACAATGGAAAAAGGGAATCTTGTAAAATGGCTGAAAAAAGAAGGTAAGACATAATAATCATGAATAAATCTCTTAGAATTGAAAATGATTAAAATAGAGAAATGAAGGTTTTTTTTTTAAAAAAGGTTGTAGTAGTATTTTTGGCTCATGGCCTCTTCCTGTAAAGTGTGCTGAGGATTCACAGTCCTTCCTCTCCGCTTCCTGCCCTATGCTCCAAGTTTAAAACAGCATTGAGTTCTAAATCAAGACCTTCAGAATGCTATTTTTGTAGGTCATTAGTGAAGTGATCTGAAGCTGCAAAGTGCTTACCTGTGTGTATGTATATTATATATATATATATATATGTCACATACGCACTGTTTAAATTAGAAAATCTTGTTTTACTTTTGATTGATTACACAGAAAGATTCACTCAGCCCAACAGGTCCACACCAGTGTGTACACTCCTGTCTTGCAATGACCGTGATAAATTAAACCTCCTCATCCTTATCAAACTCTTTGTTGTTGTTGATACTCTCAACAATGTCATGCCCCTTCAGCACCTCATTTTTGTTAACTCAGTGGAATTGCTTTCAACACATTCTACTCTTACTATGATTGTAATTGTACAGGCATGTCCAAAAATGGCTTTCCATCACCTTCTCATTGCTATCTCTGGAATCCATCAAGGATCTGCCCTTGGCTGCCTCCAACTTCACACCTACATTTGAAGCAACATCCAAATGTATGCTAATGATGGTTCAGACCTCTGTTCAGTAGCCCAGTAGCATAACTAATTAGTACCATTTAACTGCATCAGTGCCCTCTTGGCCAACCTCCCAACTTCCATTTGCCGTAGATTTCATGTATTTAAAGCCCCGCAACCTCTACCTTAGTTGTCCATTAACACTGTGCTTGTTAATCTACATCTGTTCCCAGTCCACCTGTGCCAAAATTTAAAATTTTGGTTTCTTTGCTTAAATCTTATAAATGTAACTGTCCCAACATCATTGGAGAGGTGGAGAGATTTAGTAGGAGAATTCAAGTACTTAGTTTCTGGATGGGTGATGGCAAGGCATTTGAGTTGCAGGGGGTTAGTGATGCACAAGACCGTATTCAGAGGGATGGAATGTTCAGAAATTATATGGTAGAGCAAGATATAGCCATGGGATCAATCAAAGAAGGAATTTAAATGCAAAATTGAGAATTTTAAATGGGAACCTCTGAGGAATTAGGTCTCAATTTAGAGCAGAGGGCAGCATGGTGGCTCAGTGGTTAGTACTGCTGCCTCACAGTGCCAGGGACACAGATTAGATTCCAGCCTCGGATGACTATCTGTGTGGAGTTTACACGTTCTTCCCTGTCTGCTCTGGTTTCCTCCCACAATCCAAAGATGTGCAGGTTCGGTGAATTGGCCATGCTAAATTACCCAGTGTTCAGGGGTGTGTAGGTTAGGTGAATTAGTCAGGGGTAAATATAGGGTTGGGGGAATAGGTCTGGGGAGTCGGTGTGGGCTTGTTGGGCCGAAGGGCCTGCTTCCACAGCGTAGGGATTCTATAATTCTATGGTACGGGAGAATGAATATGGACCGCAAAATTGTAGATGAACTGAAAGTTTGTAGAGATGATTTTT
Organism: Hemiscyllium ocellatum; assembly: GCF_020745735.1. Classification (NCBI taxonomy): domain Eukaryota; kingdom Metazoa; phylum Chordata; class Chondrichthyes; order Orectolobiformes; family Hemiscylliidae; genus Hemiscyllium; species Hemiscyllium ocellatum. The sequence goes on from NC_083418.1 coordinate 17,470,596, forward strand.
GGACTAGTCCATTTGAGGGTGACAAACACCTGGATAAGGATTTTGATAGCTGATGGTCTCAAAGCAGAGGCCATTTAGCCCATCCTACCATGCAGGCTCTTTGAAGTTCATTCGCTGCTGTTCTAGTGTGTTGTGTGTAGGATCTACACAGAGCAGAGGAGAATCACCTATTCTGTGTATTCAAAAAGAGTGGGTACCCAATAAACACAGTCCACCGATTTCTCAGCAACAAGCCCAAACAAGTAGACACACTCCAGAAACCCTAGCCGTGCTCTCCTACATCAAAGACATCTTGGAAATGACTGCCAGACTACTCAGACCCCTTGGCATCGTGGTAGCCCACAAACCCACCGACACACTAAAGTAGCAGCAAGTGAACTTGAAAGACCCTATACAGACAACAAACAAAATTAATGTCATTTACAAAATATCATTCAAGGACTGTAACAAACATGACATTGGACAAACGGGCAGAAAACTAGCCACCAGGATACATGAACTATCCACAAAACGACATGACCCTCTCACTAGTATCCTCACATACAGATAAGGAAGGACACCACTTCAACTGGGATAACATATCCATCTTAGGACAAGCCAAACAGAGACACACACGAGAATTCCTAGGAGCATGGCATTCCAACCAGAACTCTATCAACAAACACATCGAGTTAGACCCCATCTACCAACCCCTGAGAAAAAGAATATGAAATGACATCACCACAGGAAATGGCATCACTAACCCAATCATATAAATAGAAAGCAGGAATCATGTACACTGCTTTGCCTGAGGCCCACTGAAGGGTAATGAAACGTCTGGAAATGAATCTCCCAGCTCAGCGAGCAATCCCCCTACATCTAGAACCTCAACCTGAGCTACAAATCTTCTCAAAACTTGTTAATATTACATAATGTTTCTGATGGAGAAGATATGAGATTGAAAATTCTCAGATAAGGTACTGGATACGTGAAAGTTCTAGTTCTAGCCTAAGACACTGGCCAGAGAAGGGAATTGGTGGTGAGGAAGTGGAGTTTGTAATGGGTTCTGAAGGCACAGGCTTTGGCTGAACAGAAACCTTGCTGTAATATTCCTGTACTGAAAACATCTTTAGTTCTTTATATAAAGAGAATAAAGTATGTTTAAATGGTCACTTTAAGGATATTTTTCAATTGTTTAGAAATGTTATGACATACCTCTGGTGCAGATGGGACTTGCCTCTGGTCTAGGGGCAGGGATGCTACTATTGCACCACAAGAGGGCCCTTTTTGGTCACTTTAAATGCTGTTTTAAAGGATTGATTACACCTGGATAGAACTAATTATCTTGGTTAGCTGTTTGGATGACTTGGCTTGACTTGCTGCTGGACAGCATTATGGTGATTTTTCTTGAAAGTAATTAATTCTAATCAGTATTTTAGTATTATTGTGAACAACTCTGTGATGGTGAGTCATGTGTGAAAATGTTTCTTTAAGTACGGAACTGATAGTAGGTGTTAGGAGATGGTGGCAGTGAGCTCAGAAAACTCTTTCAATGTTGTAAGCTAAGTATTTGATGAATGAGGTGTGGTGTTAACACCCAATGGTGTTATTTTAACTATTTTACCAGTGGACCTTAATGTCAAGTGACAAATGTTGCATGTTAGTAAAGTGTATTCCAAATTTACAGTGCTCACGACCTTGGTCATTCTTGCTAAATGGAAGGTTAAAGCAATTGATGACAATCTTTTTTTTTACAAAAGGGACACTTATTTAAGGGCAAGTATAGTAAATCTGTAATTGGATTTCAACTTGATTATTCAATACACTTGACAAAATTTGCATAGCAACAAATTGGAAATGAACTTTGTGACAATGACACCCTGGTTCTGTGATCCAGTATTAATACACAGATTGATCTGAGTTCTCTGTTTCAACATCTATTCCCTTTTCATTAAAAGCCAGTCAAGAGCATTCTGGACTATCATGAGTTATAGATAGTTAAAGGCCTGTTGGGATTCTAAATTGCAATGGAATATTGTTGGAAGTAAACTGTTTTTTCATGTGGAGTAGTTCTGATCTAGCAATTGAAATAAGAAGCCCATCTGAAGGTATTGTTATCTCGCACAGACGCTGACTTTAGTGTTGTTTATAACAATGGTTCTGCGAGTATCATTGTGATTGACTGGTGGGGAAATCAGAGCACTTAACAGTACTTAATTTCAGAACTACAATTTAGACTTTATAAAGCATGGAGTAAAGGTTTTATTGTAAACAGTTCATCCTACGCAAATCACGACACTTCAAAGTATTGTGAGTGGAATATTTCAGACGTTTCAACATCTCAGTCTAACTGAGAGTATAATAATCGCATTGCAGCACTTAAGTTCTGTTCAAACCACTTGGAGTTTAATAGTTTCCTTTTACTCTGTTAAGACTGGTGATAGCTTGAAAAGAAGTGTTAATATTTAATTAGAATAATTAAAAATAGTAGTGTGGTATTTACCCCACTATTGGTTTGTTTAATAGTCAAACACCCAGCAATGTAACTCCCTCCATCTGTGAGTTTATTCTTGCCAAACCTTCCTGTAAGAACCTATTCGGTGTTCACATGCAACAATCTGTTCCCAGAGCATCCTGCTGGTCACATTTTTACTGAGTAATATCCCCCTGCAAGTGTTATGGCTGAGAGAGCTTTACAAATATAAGTAAAAGTGAAATAACTATAGTCCCAGAGGACCATAGGCTGCTTTCTCATTAGAGATAACTACTGGGTGTTTAACCTGAGGGTCACCATGCCTCTGATGAGGGGAACTGTTGACCTTCATGGTAACCTCAGGCAATATGGAAATTGACCCCGCACTACTGGGGTCACTCTATATTGCAAACCAACTGACATGACAAAAATGGAATCACAGACTTTTGTACATTTGGGTCACACTGACTGTTTGGGTGTGACAGTAGTAAGTGGAGCACACCAAACACTGCGTTTTGTTTTAGTGCTTTAGTGTTTATGTTGAGAATGCATTAATTTGTTCATATCTTTGTTCCAATCTAGGGATGAGAGGAACAAGCATAAAAGCTGACACTCCAGCTACTGCTGAGGGGAGTCCTCTACTTATTAATGAGTGTGTAATATTCTTCATGAGCTACTAAATTGACGTTCCGTCTGCCCTTAAAAGATTCTATGACGATTGTTAGAAAGGAGCTTTATGTTTAATATTGCTTGTTGAAGAATTGTGGAAAAAGCAATTCATTTCAAGTTTTGTGCACAGAGCAGGCTGCCAGGGGTAATGGTGGAAGCAAGCCTAACTTCTTCATTTAAGAAACACTTAGACAGGTACATGGATGGGGCAGGAATGGAGGGATAAGGACCAGCACATCAAATGGGACTAGTTTACATTGTGAAAACTGGGCAGCATGGACAAGTTGGGCCGAAGAGCCTGTAGACCTCTATGACTCATGTGGACGTAGCAAGAGTTGTTTCTTTAGAGGGGGTAACTCAAAGTTCACTGTGACATTGGATAATGTTTGAAAGTAGAATGACTGATAACTGCTTTTTTTTATATATAAGCTCCGCTGAGGCTGTTTTGAACGGTGACTGGCTTGGAGAGGTGCTTGTTCGATCTGGTTTAAGTTGGAGGGAAGCCCTGTTAAAGACAAGTTGGATTGGAGGAGAACTTAGTACAAAAAGTGTCAGTTAGCTCAGTTGGCTGGATGGCTAGTTTGCATTGCAGAGTGATGCTAACAGTGTATTCAATTCCTGCACCAGCTGAGGTTACCATGACTGACCTGTCTTTCTCAACCAGTCACCACTGCCGCCACCAGTCATATCTCTATAATGAAAGAGCAGCCCCTATGGTCTGGTAAGATTAGATTAGATTAGAATTAGAATCCTCACTGTTTGGAAACAAGCCCTCCGGCCCAACAAGTCTACACCAATCCTCCAAAGAATAGCTTACCCCCGTATTTACCTTGACTAATGCACCTAACTTCCTCATGCGGGTGCTCCAGTTTCTTCCCACATCCAAACATGTGCAGGAGAGGTGAATTGGCCATGTTAAATTGCCCATAGTGTTAGGTGCATTAGTCAGAGGGAAATGGGTCTGGATGGGTTACTCTTCGGAGGGTTGGTGTGGACTTGTTGGGACAAAGGGCCTGTTTTCACACTGTAGGGAGTCTAATCTAATCATCCCTGAGCACTGAGTAATTTAGCATGGCCAATTCGCGTAACCTACACATCTTTGGATTGTGGGAGGAAACCCGTGCTGGAATCCAACCTGGGTCCCTGGTGCTAATCACTGAGCCACCATGCTGCCCTGGTATTAGGTCTATGATAACTTCACCTTTGATATAAACAAGTTACCCAGCCAGTCTCACCCATTTCTTAAAAGGAAATCCTCTCCATGAATTCAGGGGTGAAACTTATTTATCCTTTTGAAGAAACCCCTCAAGGTATTTTCTGAGCAAGCTATGTCTGTCAGACTTCAGAGAGAGCCATGTGTGATTGGTGACTTGATTACACCAGTCAGAGGATTAGTGGAAATTTCTCACTTTAACCTTTTGCTCTTTCAAAATAATCAAATAGCCAAAGTGATTTAACTTCAAGGAGCCTTTCCCTGTAAAGCAGTCTTTCCTTCTTTGGCGATCTTTAAACTGATAAACAATTATATTTTGGTTAACATTCATAGTCAGTAATATCAATTATTGCATCTTTATTGAATATTTTATTTAATTCCCACCCTTTGCCTTTGCAGGAACACTCTGTATTCTCGCTATTTTCTCTCAAAGCTCTGGCACAGTTTTATCTGAGCTCCTGTTTACTGGGGCCAAATTGTATCTTAGTGAAATTAGCTCTTCTCAGTTTAGAACTTTATATTTATCCTAAGCCTATCCTTGTCCTTTTTCCACAACTATCCTAAATCTAACTGAATTGTGGTCACTGTCTCCACAATGCTTTCTCCCTGACAGTATTTAGGGACCTATAGCACCCACCCCATTTGTGTAATTGTTCCATTGTGATTTTTACTTTGATCCATATGGCTGCATCATTCCAAGATATCATCCCCCTTTACAATTCTAATTGATTCCTTGATCTATGTTATATTTACCCCATTCTTCTCTACCTCCTGTAAGTACCCTATGACCAGGAATGTTGAGCTGCCAATCCTATCTGTCCTCTACCTAAGTACTGGTAATAGCTATGGTTTCCGACTTCCACATGCCTAATTAAGCTCCCAGCTCGTTTGGTCTTGCTAAGTTCACCACTTTCTTATGTAGCTTATGTTTCCTCTGCCTCACATTTCACTTGAATTCCATTTGAGCTCCTCTCCCCTCTAAACAATTAGACAAGATCCTGTTCTCTGCTAATCTAGTTTAATCCCACTCCAACAGCTAACCACGTCTCCTCCTCGCAATTATGTTGATCCTGTTCCTGTTCAAATGTAGCCCAACCAACGTGTACATATCTCACTTCTCCCCCTGAAATGCCCCAATGCCTCGGGGATCTCAAACCATCCCTCCTTCACTGTATCTTCAGCCACACATTCATCTGCTCTATCCTATTCTGATACTCATGAGTGTGTGGCATTAGGAATAATGCAGAAACTACTGTCTTTTGAAGTCTTTGTTTTCAATTTCCTCCTCAGTTCCCTGAGCAGCTAGACCAAGCACCCAGGGTTCTGGCTAGCCTTCACAGAGGAACCATTGGCTAAAGTATTCGCTTTCAAAAAAGCCAGTCCTTGGAAAGAAACCTGCTTGTTCTCTTTTCCTGCGGCATGTCTGTCTGTCTGTCTGTCTGTTTGGGGATGGTCTTACTACCTCCAGGCAACTCCGGCGATTAAATGCTGGCCTGGCCAAAGACATCCACATCCTGCGAATGAATTTTAAAAAGTAAGCCATTATTAGTCTACATTACTGACTGTGAATGTTAACCAGTTATTAACCTTTTATTAAATTAGTTTTACTTTGAGGATAAACCAATAATTGTATTTATCAAGAAATCTGGTTGGTAGACCTTTTTGTTTAAAACCTGATATAGGTAGGTTTTTAATTGGTCACCTTGCTAACTGGAAAAAGTATTTTCATGTTGCAACCTGGGGACTAGTAGGACTACAGCAGTGATACACTCCTCCTGCCTTGATCACAGCAGTATATTGTTTTGAGGGAGAGTGTAGTCTCCTAGTCAATATTTATCCATCAATCAACGTTGTAAGAGCGGATTATCTGGTTGTTGTCATGCTTTTTTGTGTGGAATTTTGTGATCACATTCCTCCGTTACTTTTCCAAAAGCTGTTTGAGACGTCCTGAGGTTGTGAAAGGTGTGATCGGCTTCTTGCTTTCCTTATTGTATCAACTGGAGCAAGCTGCACTTGGAGCACTGAAACTTGTTACTGGCACTTGGATCCCTCTAAACGAAACAGCATGTTCTTTACTTCGTCAGAAGAGGGCAGTAAAAGCACATTTTAAAATAATTAATCCATAGTGATTTTGTATCACTGTATATAGATTTTCCTACTTGATAATGTTTGTTAGGCTGCAAGCAATGGATTATGATCATGTATAAAGCATAGAAGCAGGAATAGGCCATTCAGTCTATTGTCACAGCTCCATCATGATCATCCTCAACTCCACTTTCCTGCCTTTTCCCCACAACCCTTGACTCCATTACTGTTAAAAATCTGTTAATTCAACGATATTTGATGACCTGACAACCCTCGGAGAGAAGAAATTCCTCCTCATCTCTGTCTTAAACATGTGACTCCTTGTTCTGAGATTATACCTTCTTGTCCTGAGATCCCACAAGGAAAAACAATTTTTCCACATCTACCCTTGCAAATCCTCTCAGAATCTTGTCCATATGAACACATTTGGGCGATTGTACCTGTCAAGTGACTGTGAAGCATGCTAAGATTATGTGTGACACCAGTTAAGCACAGAGTCTGCCCTGACCAATGAAAATGATGATAAATCATTAAAACGTTCTAACCGACCTTTCCCAAAGTTTAGACGTTTTTGTTAACTGCTGAGATTTATCTCCCCTTCAAATCGGGAGACCAAAACAAGTATGACAATTGTTGTATGCAACTCCTGTTTCTGAGTGGATGTTTAACTCTGGGAACTTTATAGCACATTAATATAGCTGTTTCACTTGCACATACAGGATATCCTACAGAAAGTGAGAGAGAGAGAACCCAGATTTTCCTTGGCCGGACTGCCATTTCCCACCGTAATTGGGCGTTGCGTCAGGCTATCCTTTGAACCCGCATTGTAGCGCACTACAATAACCCAATCCTCCTCTGCATGCAAATGAATGCCATCGGTCTCAATTTGACTCTCCCTACACACTTTCCCCCGCCTTTGGACCCAATCCAATCCAACCCTACCACGCTTCCCCTCACTGTACCCAACCCCCTCCTGCCATTACCACTTACCTTTGCACTGCTGGACCCAAACCGTACCTGCCCCAGATCTGGCACTCACCCTCCTCAGCACTGCCAGACCTGGTTTCTCTCATTGACACCAACCTACCCTAAATACTGCATCAATAACCTACTTTGCCACCTGCCTCATTTCCCACTTGGCATCCTACTTGCCTGACATCTTAACCCCAGTCAGCTGTTGCCCTACTTGGCACCCTGCCCAGCTGGCATACAACAACCTGGTACCTTAATACCTTTCCAGGTGGCACCCTATCCATCTGGCTTCTTCCCTCAAGCACCCTACACCTACTCAGCTGACACCATACCTACCTGGTACCTGGCAACCTACTTATCAGTGCCCCCCGCATCTACCTATCTGGAATCCTACCTTCCCAGCAGCCTTACATCGCACTTACCTAAGCAGCCATCAAAGTGACTGCCAGGACCTTTAAATGTCAGAATGCTGAGCTGATTGCAGTGAAGGAGGAACATGGTCTGCCTTCCCGACAGTTCTATGCAGCGTAAGAACTGTCGCCAGAGCATGGCTCCGCATTTCTGAATGAGTTCTGAATGAGTCCTGATTGGAATCTCCTGCCTGAAATTAAAAAACAGAGCCGAAGTGGCAATCTACATGGGATCAGTCAACATCTCTCCTGTAAACTTCATTGAAATATAAATTGACATCACTGCAGTATAAATTATGCAGTGTTTTTGCACTCCAATAAAAATTGTGGCATGCAGTTGCATTGTGGTGGGAGTTATAAACGGAAGTCACACTTCACTATCACTTATACTGTGTAATAACACTGCAGAGCTACATGTTTCACAACAGGTGTCCCCTGTCTGGGAATTTGACATTTTTTATCAAATAACAAGAGCTGAATGCACAATCTAGAATATGCATGTCATCTGAGCTACTCGATGGGCTCTGTCACTGCCTTCTCTAGATATAATTTTGTCTGCTTGCATCACATTCCCAAACCAATGCAATCTGCACAGTCCTGGCTTGCTATCGCCTCTTTTGCAAAGCCACCCACAGCTGGACTGTGTAATTCATTTCAAGTTACACTGACTTTTTGTGGAATCTGTGTGTAACCTTTATGGTAATTGTCAGAATCCACGTGTTGGAAGATGGGTAGTGTGGATTCACTTTATCTCTAAGAGGGCTAAAGAACCATATTCAGTTTGATAGCTATCTAATTCCTGTAGGAATATGAAATGTAAGGTTGGCATCTCTGTTCGTGCATGTTAGGACAATTGAAGAATGGGCGATGGAAGAACCTTTTCCTCCACATCAATGATTTCATTACTAATGCATGAAAGCATTCGAAGAAAATTTCGGGGGGGGGTGAAGAATCTACTTTCCTGTTACTGCTGCAAAGAATTTTCTCTTGGGTTATTTGCCAGAAACCTTTCTTAATTTCTGGAGGGTTGACAACTCTAAGGAGATCGGAGTAATTTAGCGATGCCATTTCTGTTTCACCTTTCTAGCTGTTAACCAGTTTATTTACATGTGGAATTTAGCAATTTAAAACTGGTGGTTTTAGCATGATAATAACAAATAAATTCGCCAGTTTAACATGGTTTAATGTGAGGGTCACCGTGCCTCCAGTGAGGTGCAGGGTTGAGAAGGAGAGTCCTTAATGGTAGCTTCCGCCAGTGTGGGAATTGAACCCATGCTGTTAGCATCACTCTGCGTTGCCATCCAGCCCCTCTAACTTATACCCAATAATATTGAAAATTCTCATAAAAATACAGCGATTTACTCTGAAATGTTAATCGCAGCCGAATGTAATATCGATAAAGGAACATTCAGGGAATGTATAGTGCTAATTGTAATATTAACATTTTTGGCATGAATTTGTTTAAAAAAAAATCAATTTTTATTCTGTTTTGGGAGGCCTAAAATAAACCTATTTAAATCCAAGCTAAGTTGACATTCCCAGGCAAATTTATATACTGTATTTAAATGAGCTGTTTAGTAATCAGGAACAAATCTCCAATACAATTTTGTGTTGCCCAGTGTTTCACAGAATTAGAGAGCTCCTCAGCAGGGTCAGTGCTTTTAATGCAGGGTGAGAAATAGGAAGATTTCCATGACCTCCTGCTCGGTGGTATTCATTGAGAATCCTGTTTCAGTTGCCCTGTTATCTCTGGCCAAGTACATTGAAAAACCAGAGATTATGCTGGTTGAACAGGCCAATTGTGACTTGAACAATGCAAGAGGTATGAATTGTTCCCAAATGTGGCCAGCTCTAGGCTTTCTGCCATGAGAACAAAATTATTGTTTTGGTGTGAAATGGGGATAAAGTAAACTAACTGGTTTCCTTTAAATGGCCTGATATCCTGTTTGATGCCACACAGCTAATGCTAATCGTTACTGTAGGATGTATCCAATTACGTTGCTAAATTTTGTGTTGTTTCACTTTACCTCTATAGCATCCAAATCAAACTCTGAATGCAAAAGAATCTGTTTATCATTGTAGTGATCTTTGCTATCTTGAATTCTTGCGTCACGGTCTCAAACTTTGCACGCTCTCTCTCTCTCTCTCTTGGACACACACACAGACACACACAATCACTGGGTGGCAGAAGTGAAGTCTTGTGTTTGTTGCCTTGTCCCTTATGATCCTACATGAGACTACAAAATTATTATGATTTCAGGCTGGCAAATTTATGCTAAAATCTGATTAGAGATCAATATCTTTTCTATTTTTAAAGTAGGCAAACGGTGAGACCAACAAGATTTCCTGAGAGAACAAAAACAAGCTTCCAGTATTTTTTAGATTAGATTTCCCTACAGTATGGAAACAGGCCCTTCGGCCCAGCAAGTCCATGCTGACCCTGGGAAGAGTAACCCACCCAGACCTATTCATCCCCGACAATGGGCAATTTAGCATGACCAATTCATCTAACCTGCACCTCTTTGGATTGTGGGAGGAAACCGGAGCTCCCAGAGGAATCCCACGCAGACACGGGGAGAATGTGCAAACTCCTCACAGTCAGTTACCCAAGGCAGGAATCGAACCTGAGTCCTTGGTGCTGTGAGCAGCATTGAGCCACCATGCTGTCCTTTTGGATTAAATGACAATTTTTCTGATAAACTAAACATCATGAGAACAGACGTACAATCTGCAGCACCTAGACTACTTATTTCTAACACACATTATTAACATATTCGAAAATATGGGTAACAGATTGTGATTAAACACCCTGTGACACCCATCAAACAAAGTGCAATCAAGACAGATCCCACAGATTTAACGTTGAGTGTGTGTTGCTGGAAAAGCTTCTGAGGAGCAGGAGAATCGATGTTTCGAGCATAAGCCCTTCATCAGGGACGAGGCTTGTGAGCTGGGGGCTAAGAGGTAAATGCCCCTCTCATTTATCTCTCAGCCCCCGACTCCCGAGCCTCATCCCTGATGAAGTGCTTCTGCCCGAAACGTCGATTCACCTGCTGTGCTTTTCCAATGCCACACTCTCAACTCTGATCTCCAGTATCTTCAGTCCTCATTCCTCCACAGATTTAACAGCAATTCTCCACATATGTTAATGACATGGTGAGTCACCAAATATCTCGAAACTTCACAAGGCATCCCCATTCTTCACTTTTGCCAATCTGTCCCTAAAGCCCCCTCAAACCACTCTGTGATAAACTGCCTCAATGTCTGCTCCTGTTCTGCTTAGTCACCCTCGTTCCCTTGTATCAACGCTGTGCTAAGCTTTGAAATCTGCACTCTGGTTCTTATTTACAGGCAGAACTCTTAACTTTTTTGCCAACCCCAAGCTAGATTTTACCTTGTAATCTTTTTTTTCCCTGAATACAGTCTTTCTCAGCTGCATCAAACAAATATTACTTATGGCTTTGCATCCCCACATCTCAGCTGTAGTTCGACTGACTTAACTCTCTGTCCCTTATGTATAACAAATGTAGTTCAGTTGCCTTCCCAGCAGTGCAAGCTAAAAACCAGCTCTCCTAGCCAGCTGTTCTAATATGGAGTCTCATCTCTGTTTGCTTCACAACTCCATCCCTGTCAGTAATCTTTTGCAATGTTTTTCAATGACACATATACTGTTCTGGGTGACCTATTGATTGCCATGCAATAAGCACTTCATCTAACCTAGCAATTCTTAGAACTGAGTGTGCTCCAAACGTTTTATTCTCAGGGAATGTGAGCTTACCTACTATAACTGAATACACAGGAAATGGGTTTCATCATATCAGCACCTTTTCATCGGTTTTGGCTCTCTTGATTTGGTGAAAGCACTGATCCCTTTGTGTTACAAGGTAATGGAATCAAGCCCCACTTTAGGATTTGATCACATAATTCAGGCCTTCATCTGACTTGTGTATTCAGAGAATGTTGCATTGCTGGAGGTTAATCTGTTTTCATAGGTGAAAGATCCCTTGATATTCACGTAGGACCAAGCTAGTTCTCTCCCGTGCCCGAGTCAATATTTGGCTATGTCCGTTCTGTAATAACTCAAAGCAGATTATCCAGAAATGTATTGGTTTCATTTTTTGGGAACTACATGTTTGCTGACATTGATCTAATTTAACAAAACAGTCGATTTGTGGTAAAGCAGTTTGTGAAGTCCTGAGGACATGAAAGGTACTATGCAAATGCAACATTTTTCTGATATTCTTTCTTTTTTTGCTTATCCAGGTGAAACTGTTAATGTTGGTGATGCACTGTGTGAGATAGAAACAGACAAAGCTGTGGTTACCTTGGACTCGAGTGACGATGGTGTGCTGGCAAAAATCATGGTAAGAACATAAATTTCAGATCAAGAGAGTCATTCATCATCGTTCTCCTTCAGAATGGTGAAAAAGTACATTCAATGTTGTGTAGCAGAATCAAGGGCAAGGAAAGGAGCTGAGGAGGTTGAAGGATGGGGCTAGCCTCTGTTTCTGATGCATCTCTCAGCAGCTGCTGAGAGAATAAATTCAGTGGAGCTTGACTGCAGAGCTCAATTGCTGGTTGAAATTGCTAAGAATTGTTGAAGAAGGCTTGCTAATTCTAATATTCCCACTGCTCTTTGTTTTATCTTTGAAATGCAATTCCTCCAGCAAAGCTTGCATTCAGGTGCAAAGGATAATACAAAAGGTAATAATCTTTGCTTGGATTGATGTTAGATCTGGTCTGGAAAAGGGGAAATAAATGCAATGTTTTATTCAATGAACAGCTACTTTCATGAGCTTTAGGAGATTGATGGATTTCTTGTAGGTTACCAGAGAGGATTACAGATAAGTCGTCATCAATCAATATTTTGCAGATAAAGGCATGCTGTACTGTAGATGTTGCTACTGATTTGTGTTTTAAGAGTTTGGTTATGTAGTCATACGCTACTCTCCTTTAGTTCTCATTAGTTTCCCTGTCAACTATCATTTATCCTGCCCTTTTAAATTAACGGCTTCACCAGTGGTTTTAAATGAAGTCTCTAGGCTTGGCGATATTCACTAGATTAACGGTAATGTTTGAAACACTTGGTTTCCATATCTATAAATGAGTCATGTAGATTCTATTTTGCATGGCAGTTTGTTGACAACTGTGGGAAATTACTATTTCAGCATAGTCAATACAGCTTGTGTATAAAGTGAGTGTTAGTCAGTACTGGAATCTCTTGGTTTCTAGTGCCTGAAGGTAGAAAGTGTCTACAGCAAAGTCTGATTAATATACAGATTAACCTGGAATTCTCAGCCATTCTTGACTAAATAATGGATGAGGAGCCTCGATACATTATATAGAAACTTAATTATTCAAATGAGAATTGTCAGTAACAAAGCTGACTAAAACTGGAGTGGTTAATTTTTTCATGTAATGTGTCGCATTTCACTTTCACTCACTCACAGGGCTGATTAGCAAATTTCAGAAAGATAAATACGTTAGAAATTTATCTTGCTATTAAGCAAAATAACAAAAAGTGTGCATATTTTTACAAGCCTGAAATGAGAGGAATGTTGACCTTGCCAGTGAGGCCCACGTCCCGGGAACAAATAAGAAAACTGCTGTTCATTTTGCTGCAGGAATTTTGCCACATAAATTTTATATGCTCATACTATCACTCGCACAGTTCAAATCACCGGTACTGGGAAACAGTTAAACCGAGTACCTCAGTGACATTGTCTTGTTATTCGCAGAAATAACTTTTGTACAGAAAAGAGACTACATCTAGACAATTGGGAAAATGCAGTCGGGAGCATATTATGAGTAAACAATTGACAGCAATACAGAGACCTTCAACAATTTCAAGCCTGGACAACCGTTTGAGGTAATGCTCAGCAGCAGGAGAATTGTTGGATTGATACAGATGATAGAACCATCTCCTGGAGGTAATGTCACATCCAATGAATCAAAGGTACCAGATAATGTATAGGATTTGGCAACCTCAAAAGGTTTGCTGTGGTGACAGTGATTACAGAGTGTCTTTACCTCAGAACAGGGAGGTTTTGCATTGCCTCCATCCTGAGCCCTGTCTTCCACCAAGGAATCATGTATAATATAAGCAGGCCTGGAGCAGCATAAAACATTATCTGACCACCTGAACGCTTCAGGAATCAGGCCTATTTTCCTGTGAATGCGAAGGTAACACCAAAAGCTGGAGATGACTTGGAGCATTTTACAGTCAAGTAAAGGTTAAACCTGGAACCATTGAAAGATCAGGGATGTCAGCAGAAAGAGATGGTTATCTCAGAAACAGTGGACTGAGTAGTAAACGGCCCAGTATTGCACAGGGGGAAGAAGTGGCATCTGTGGAAAGCAAGAGCAGGAACAGAATGAATTATTGTCCAATAATTCAGAGTAGAATTGAGTTAGAGGCAGGAATATTAGTGAAGTTGAGGAGAACAGTTTGGGGAGCCAAGGGCACTAGCTAAAAGCCACATTACAAGCTAAGGAAGGGTGAGATCACCCAGGAGACATGTGCAGTGAGGAAAGGAAAACAGTATGCTTTAGAGCAGAAACATGGGAACAGCCTAGAAGCCAATACAGTCAGCAAACTTATAAGGCATCGACCAACAGATCTATAGAACAATAGTGCAAAATGTGTAGTGCCAAAATCAATGAACATATTATACAGTAATCAACATAGCCATCGTTTATCATTCAGTTGAATTCATGAAGCACCATAGGGATCATTATTCATCAGTTTTTTCCAAATTTCTTTTTAGGTCTAAAATTTTCTCCATATGTTGTGATAACTGTCAAATGGATAGTTCAATAGTTCGCAGTAACTAGAGATTTATTAACATCAGTTAATAATACTGATTTCCAGTATTGAAAATTTATCTAAGTCACCTTAGGATGGATGAAGTTTGAAGTGTTTGCTATAAAATGTATAGTTTTGGGCATACTTTTTGAACCTTTTGGCAGAACTGGCTTCAATGTGCTACGTTAATTAACAAAAAAGCAGCGCTGGAGAAATTGATAGATCTGCCAGCATCTGTGGAGAGAGAAACAATTAAAGTTTTGGGTTCTATATGAGTCCTCCACTGAAGGAGTGTCCTTTAGGATTCAAAATATTAAACTTTTCTCTCTCCATAGATGCTACCATACCTGCTGAGTTTTCTCAGTATTTTCTGTGTTTGCTTCAAATTTCCAATATCTGTACTATTTTGCTTTCTTTGTTGGTAGTCAATCATCTTCTGATGGCCATTCATTACTGGAACCTTTAGGTCTGCCACTTTTGTCTAATTGTCCCAACACACAATATTTGTTCAGAATGAAATCTTGTAGGATAATGGTAAAGTTGCATGGTCAGTGTTAGTTGATATGGTGTGGGGAGCATACACATAACTGTATTGTGGGGAGAGAATGCATTGGTTGTGAAGTATGAGGTGGGATATGGGAAGGGCAGTCAGACTCTTTGTGTATGTGAGGCCAGCAGAATTAGGGCAGATGCAAAACTGGGCAGCTAGGAACTGCAGGATGGTATATGACCAGATTGGAGTGACTGTAGTTAGCTATTTTTAAGAAAAGTTTTTGCTGCAAAGAATTTATCATTGTAAAAGTTTAATCAAATACCTGGTACGTTGTTAGTGGGAAATTTTATACATATTGATGTAGTTAACATGTAAATCATTCAGCACAATCAGTTTTTGTCAATTTACAGTGAAATTAGTTTTAAAACTGTTATTTCTTTAATGCAAGAGCCATCCTATGGGATCATCTTGGTTTACAAATGGTTCTCCCAACATATTCTTGCTAAATGCATACTTGTATGCAGCAAACCTATGAAGTTTCACAGACTTAGCAGCTGTGTAATAATTCCTTTTTACGCTCGCTGTATTTCTGTGCTTTCATAAGTATAATTGGTCTATGGAGGCATTTGATGAGAATTCAGTCTCTGAAAACTAAGAATGCTAGTTACAGTTTGTCAACGTCAATGCCACATTATACAGCAACTGGTGAGTCAGGAATGTCAAGGTTTCATACTTTGTACTGTGTTATTTTCATAGGCAAGTAGATTGTATGTCAGAGGTGAGATTGAGAGGATTTAAACATGACCTTGTAGCCTGATGATAACATGAAAGTTTAAAAGATGAGAGTTGACTGATAAAGCAGCGCACATGATCATAGTTAAACCAGATTACTATGTTACTGTTGTGCTGTATGATTGCAATGTCAAAAAGTTGTTTAAAAAAAACATATTTATTGCAGTGATTGTGGGAAATCTATGATCAAAAGGTAACCTCCTAAATCATGAACATTTAACATGTCTGGTTAAGTGTGAAAGCATTCTCATGTTCAAATACAATGATGAGCCAGCAATGAAGTGTGCAAAGGAAATAAACAGTTTGGGGGGTGGGGTAAATGTAAATTGGTGGAAACATTGGAATAGTAACAAGCAATCTTTGTGTTTGTCGAATCCCAATGTGATAAAGTTACTCTTCAATGCAATACTCCATCCAAACATCATCATCACAGCATTAGGTAAGCATTCACCAGAATGTTTCGCCTGCAACACTGGAACTTGAGAATTGACTTTATCTGGGTGACTTTTTCTGAAGTTTCAAAGTTCCACGTGTAATTACTAACCAGCTGGGAAATTAAAATCTGAAACCACTGTTTAGAGCAGTGATTAGATGTTTCTGAGGAGATGCAAAGTTGTAATTATATCAATTAAGCCATTGAAACCCATGTCCCCAGTCATTAAATTACCTTCTTTCGACTTGTTTCTATGTAATAGTAGTGAATGTATATATTTTCGGGGAGAATATAACTGATGCCTTGTTACTTCACCGTGTGATCATTGCTTACTTGGCCAGACTGGAAAATATTTTGAATTGATGCATTTTTCAGTGAGGCCCAATATATTTTAGTCCACCAACTGGAAATGATGGTCTGTGTGATTTGAAGAGACTGGGCATCAGCTTGTTCCCATGTGCTGCGAGCTAACTCACATTAGTGAAATAAAGCATTTGACTTTGAGCATGAGCTCTGATGTCTAATTGTCTAACAACACAACCTGTACTGCAGAGTTGCAAAATCTAACAAGTTATATAATACACAGTTGTATACTGGTCCACTCTAGGCAAGGCCAGCAAGCACTGAAGCCCTTCGGAACTGAATGCTGTTTGTGTTTACACATTTCGTTGGTAAATTATCATTACATACCCTTTTGAGCAATCCTTTTTCTCCCTAATTTTCTGTGCCTTTTGTTGCATTTTACATCTTCTGTTACATTTTTCACTTGGTTCAGAACTACAAGTATATGGTGTATTTAACAAAAATCAGTCTGCACCAGTTCTTACATTTGTATGAATTCAAATTCCAAAACTATTTGCAGGAGGCTTTTAAAAAAAAATCTGGACCGAACAAGTCAAATTGATTATGTAACACATTGTTGACAACCCAATACCAGACATTGCAGTCACTGAAATCTTAGGATGCTTCAGATTTTGTTCTCTCGTTTTAGTTCTGTAGTTTTCTGTAGAAAACAATGGCTAAGATTTGAACAAGTATTTTTGTGTCTGTCATCTTCAATAATATGAATTCTTGTATTGTTGAAGTAGTGTGATGCAGCCTGTTAGGTGAAAATGTTTAGCCCAACTCTAGACTAACATCTTGTAAGTTGTAGAGAGGAGCCTCGATTATCGGAACGAGATGGGCAGGCACTATTGGGATAATTGATTATTCAGCTAATCAATTTTTAATTTGAACAGGGGAAGCCGTACTGGTGCTCTACCAGAGAACTTGTTTAAATTTATAATTTTAATGAGTCTGCAATTTAAACAAACTAATCTTTGCAGTCTGGAAATTACAGGTTAAAGTGAGAAGAACTAAACCCTTACCAAGAAATCCCAGCATGAAACAAGGTCCCAAACAGCTTCTACGATCACCAAACCATTTCCAGTATCAGTTTCCGGGAGCTCGTGATAGAGAGAGGGAAGCCTCACCTCTCACATGCATTTGTGTTCTTGGCCTTTCTTTTCAATGAATGGCCCAGTAAAGTCCCGTGATTACTGTAAAACACTTAACGTTTGCAAAGGGCTGTGTAACAACTCTTAACTAAAATATATCGAGTCGCTGTTGCTTGAGCTGCTTGCATTTCTTTGTTTTTGCCAGCGTTTTCACGTCATCTTCAGTACAAGTAAATCGAATACAGTATACTTGCGTCTTTAATGCAGGACCTTGAAATCTTCCGATATTCGGATAATCGAGATTCCTCTGTACATGAAAAATGCATCCCCATTCCAATACAAGAATTTCAAAGCTTTGCATGCACATCACCTTAAACATGCTAATGGAAAGTTTCACTGAAGTATTTAAAGATCTGAACTGAGTTGGTTTTCATGCATTCTGTAGGTACATCTGTCGGATTGCTGACCTACTTCCCATTAGGAAGAAGCAAGCCCATCTTAAAAACAGATACTTCAGTAGTCTTTGATACTGCTAGAAGATCCTTTATGGAGTTTCTTAACATGGATTGGAACATGTTTTCAATTTACGAGATTAAAAATTAATGGTCCCAAAGACATCAACCAGCACTCTAAATTTTTAACAAGTCTTTTTGCTGTTTGTGGTTGCAAAGTATGTAATTCTCAGTCACCAAGTTTCAACTTTTCTGTATTTAAGTTACGTAATAGGAGACTCAGTGTTGACATCATGTGGGGTAAAAAAAACACTTGGATATCTCTGGAAAACTTGTTTTTTTAAAAAAAGAGTGGGAATGCAGTTTGCTATTTCATGAGTTTTTGATGATTTTCCCAGCAATGTTTGGTAAGTTCGGGGAAGGAGGCCATTTTCACTCCTCATGTCTGTGCTAAAGAATAGTAATGCAAACTGGTGGCTGGGATACCAATCAAGCAGTCTGTTTTTCCATGGATTATGTCTTGTTTTGTTGGAGTTGTGCTTACCAAGCATGTGGAGAGTATTCTATCACACCCCTTCCCTGTGCCTTGATGTTGGTGCATAGGTTTTAGACAGTCAGGAGCTGAGTTCCTTGTTGCAGAATTCACATGCCTAATTCTTTTACATGGCAAGTACAATTCAGTTTTGGATCAATGGTGACCCCCCAGCATGCAGATAGTAGGGGATTCAGTAATGTTAATACAGTTGAACGTCTCGGGGAAATGGACAAAGATGTTGTGTGATTCTGTGATCATAGCTGATCCGTAAGATGAAGCAGCTTTGTCACTTTTACCTAGCCCTGTGATACCATGTGTTTACTTGCTCCACCCAGGAGAGTTTGGTGAAGCACAGATGAAAGTACGTAAAGAAGTCATAATTTCCAGTTTAACTGTGAAAGGAGATGTAATGTTAGATCCCACGTTAGATCCCATGAACTCACGATTTCGAGTCGTGAGTTCATGGAATGCCCTGCCAGTAACAGTGGTGGACTCTCCCTTTTATGGGAATTTAAACGGGCATTGGATAGGCATATGGAGGAAAGTGGGCTTGGATCGGCGCAACATCGAAGGCCAAAGGGCCTGTGCTGCGCTGTATTTTTCTATGTTCTATGATACATGTAGAGCCACAGCAGTGGCACAGAGGTGTGGCTGTTGCCACTGAGCCAGATTTGTAATAGGCAAAACATGAGTTGTTAATGTTTTCGATGCTAATGCTACTACTTAATGAATGTCATGCAACAAGTGAGAAGACCATGAATAATGGCTGAGAGATAAATGGGAGGAGGGTGCGAGGCTGGGGGGTAAGGTAGCTGGGAATGTGCTAGGTAGATGAAGGTGGGGTTGAAAGTGATAGGTCAGAGAGGAGAGTGGAACAGATAGGTGGGAAGGAAGATGGACAGTTCAAGAGGGTGGTACCAAGATGGAAGGTTGGATCTGGGATGAAGTGGGGGGAGGAGAAATGCGGAAACTGGTGAAATCCACATTGATCATGTGGTTGCAGGGTCCCAAGACGGAAGATGAGGATCCTCCAACCACATGGGATCAATGTGAATTTCATCTGTTTCCTCATTTTCAAACCCCCCCCCCACCTTTTTCCCAGATCCAACCCACCAACTCAGCATCAGCCTCTTGAACAGTCCTATCTTTCCATCTTCCTTCCCACCTATCAGTTTCACCCTCACCTTCATCTACCTATCTCCTGCTCCTCTGATGCAGACTGACCAGCTGTGCTTTTCCAGCATCATGAACTTTGATTCAAGTCCTCCCTGTTTGAGAGGTATGTAATAACATGTCTCAGCAGGTTGATGAAGAAAGTCTGAGAAGCAGCAAGACTGTGTCATTTTCTGGGTCTGTAGATGTTAAGGTGCAAAGATGGCCTTCAGTTGAAAGATGTGCTCTTCCTGTCAGATGTGGGAGAGTAGGGAGAGTTTATATGTTATTGATCATTATGTCTGCAGTGTGTTTGGTTGCTCATCTTATCCGATCACATGGATCAGTTGGAGCGGCAGTTAGAGGCAATGAGGAATTTACAGGAGCTAGGGGATGGGAAGGATGGCAGGTGTAGGAAGGGAGAGAAACCAGAGATACAGTCAGGTAGATGGGTTAACTCTAAGAAAGGTAGGAGAGGCAGGCAGGTAGTGCAGGCATCTCCTGTGGCTTTCCCCATCTCGAACAAATATGCTGTTTTGGAAAATGTAGAGGATGATGGACTCTCAGGAATGTAGCACTGATAGCTAGGTTTCTGGTACCGAGACTGACTCTAATGTAAGGCTGGGTACACTAGGTTCCAAGCCCCCTATTGCAATAGGGACTTTCTAGTCAGAGGCACAGACAACTATTTCTACAGCCGAAAGTGAGATATAAGGATGGTGTGTTGCCTCCCTGGTGCCAGGATCAAGAATATCTCTTAGAGAGTGCAGAATATTCTCAAAAGGGAGAAGGACCAGCAGGACTTCATTGTACACATTGACATGAACGACATTGGATGAGAAAAGAATGAATTCTGAAGAGATAATATAGGAAAGTTAGGCATGAATTTAAAAAGTGGGTCCTCTAGGGTAGTAATATCTGGATTATTCATAGTACCACTGGCTAGTGAGGGTAGGAACAGGAGGATAAAGCAGATGCATGCCTGGCTGAGGAGCTGGTACAGTGGAGAAGTAGTCACAATTTTGGATCATTCAAATCTCTTCTGGGATTGGAGTGACTTGTATAAGAAAGACAGATTGTGCCTGAATTGGGAAGGGACTAACGGACTGGCAGGGAGATTTGCTAGAGCTGCTGGGGAGGATTTGAACTAGTAAGGTTGTGGGGGGGGAGGTGCGGTGTGAGGGGCAATGATGGTGTTGTGAGATCCAGCGAGATAGTGAGGTAAAAGATCAAGCTGAGACTGGTACATTTGGGAAAAGAAGCAAGTCAAAGAGTCAGGGCAGGTAGGTACAAAGCAGAGAATGAGACAGAACTGATAAATGAAACAGCCTTTATTTCAATGCAAGAGGCCGAACAGTGAAGTCCGATGAACTCAGGATGGTCAGGAAAAGGGGACTGGGATACCACAGCAATTACGGCGACGTGGCTCAGGGATGAACAGGACTGACAGCTTAATGCTCCAGGGTGCAGATGCCATAGAAAGGGGGGCAAGAAAGGGAGTGGTGTTTTTGATAAGGGCTAGCATTGCAGCTGTACTGAGGGAGGGTATTCCTGGGAATACAGAGAAGTTATTTGTGTGGAACTGAGAAATAAGAAAGGGGTGAACTCTTATTGGGATTGTACCATAGACCCTCCAGTGGTCATTGGGAAATTGAAAAGCAATTTCAAGGAGATCTCAGTTATCTGTAAGAATAAGAAGGTAAATGAATGGCTAGAAAATGGGAAGCCTTCAAAAATGAGATCACGAGAATTCAGAGACAGCACATTCCTGTTAGGGTCAACGGCAAGGCTGGTGGATGTCGGGAATGCGGGATGACGAGAGAAATTGAGGTTTTGGACAAGAATGAGAAGGAACCATGTGTCGGGTGTAGACAGCAGGGATTGAGCAATATAAAGGCTATGCAATATACTGTAGGGAAATCAGGAGAGCAAAAAGGGACATGAGAGATCTTGGCAAATAGGGTTAAGGAGAATCCAAAAGGATTTTCCAAATACATTAAGGACAAAAGAGTAACGAGAGAGAGAAAAAGGCCCCTTTAAGATAACAAGGCTGCCTATATGTGGAACCACATGGGGACGATACGATGCAAGATGAGTATTTTGCATCAGTATTTCATGTGGCGAAGGTTATGTAAGATAGAGAATGTGGGGAAATAAATAGCGACCTTTTGAAAAATTTACATATTGGAGGAGGTGGTGCTGGATGTCTAAAAACACGTAAAAGTGGATAAATCTCCAGGACCTTATCAGGCGTATTCTATAACTCTGTGGGAAGCTAGGGAAGAGCTTGCTGGGCTCTTTGCTGAGATACTTGTATCATCGATAGTCAGAGGTGAGGTGCTGGAAGACTGGAGGTTGGTTAACATGATGCCACTATTTAAGAAGAGTGGTAAGGACAAGCCAGGGAATTATAGACCAGTGAGACTGACGTCTGTAGTGGGCAAGTTGTTGGAGGAAACCCTGAAGAACACAATTTACTTGTATTTGGAAAGGCAAGGACTGATTAGGGATAGTCAACATGGCTTTGTGTGTGGGAAATTGTCTCACTGACTTGATTGAGTTATTTGGGGGAGTAACAAATACTATTGATGAGGGCAGAGCAGTGCACGTGATCTATATGGACTTGAGAAAGATGTTCGACCAGGTTTCTCATGATAGACTGATTAGCAAGGTTAGATCACATGGAATACAGGGAGAACTAGCCATTTGGATACAGAATTGGCTTGAAGGAGGATTGTTTTTCAGACTGGAGATCTGTGAGCAGTGGTGTGCCACAAGGATCGGTGCTGGGTCCAGTGCATTTTGTCATTTTATGTAAATAATTTGGATGTGAACATAGGAGGTATATTAACAAGTTTGCAGATGACACCAAAATTGGAGGTGTAGCGGACAGCAAAGAAAGTTACTCAGACTACAACGGAATCTTGATCAGTCGGGCCAATGAGCCGAGCAGTTGGACCAAATGGTCTGTTTCCATGCTGTACAGCTCGACTCTAAATATGATTTCAAAGTCCTTATCGCATCACCAACCTTAAATGCAATTATTTCCTCATGGAATTCCTAGTTCATGAAACCCGATATTCTACTAAACCTTCACTACTTTCCTCTGTGTGATGAAGGGCTTGCTGACATTAAGCATGCAATCACAAAGCTCATTTATTTTCAGAACTCCCATGAGACGATGCAGAAGCTGTATTGTGTATGCACAATTACAATTCCAGCACTAAACCACGTAACTAGTTTATGCCCTGTTTGATTCAGGCTTTTCCATAAAAGCAGAGGCTGATTTCTATCTCTTTACATATTTGTTGCTAGATGGAAAAGATTCTCAAATTTATATGTTCAACGGTACAAAGAAAATGAGAAAATATATTGGCATTTGCGTTCATACTGCTATTTTATTGAGTCAGTCAGTTAGGATGGGAATTGAATGCATTTGTCTCTTACAATTTCAACATTTGGATAATCGTATTCTCCAATATATACTGAATCTTTGAATTTAAAAACAAACTTCTATTTGAGGAAAATATGAAATAAACACTGACTCTCTGGGAATTCTTTCCAGGAGTTTGGCTGAGGAACACTGAGCTCCAAATGTTGATGGTGATGTCAAAAGCTGTGATTTAGAATCAGTCAATACCTGTCCTCTACATTGCATCATTTTTATTACTGTAATTTGCCACTGCATTTCTCCTTTGTTGTACTGTTGCAAGGACTGTGCCATTAGTTATTTTTGTAGATTATTTCCATTTGTAGCCCCACATCTTTCGATCTCTAGTTTTCAAGGTCCAGCCCACACAATGTTTTTATGCTTTAAGAACTGACATGATTTGATGATTGCAGGGAAATAGGTCAGTAAAGCTGCTCTTGCTATTTCTTCTTTGTTTAATTTCATCAGTCGTCTGTTATCAAATTGCCCTAAAAACCAATTTGACCCACTTGCGCTTGATCTGTTACTACTTTAAGGTCAGTTTTCTTTATCAGAATCATTTAATTTGGCAATTAACATTTGGGAATTAACGAGTGAAACTTCAGTATTGTGTTGACTGCAAAACCGTCATTTAGATGAGTGGCTCATGCTTATTATGAAGAGTAGGCGAATCTGTTGTCCTCACAAATCAACTGCCCATAAAAAGTACTAATTCCTTTCACTTGGAGGTTTCTCATGTCATACAGAACAGAAGCAAACCTTTCAGTCCAACCAGTCCACACTGACCATAATCCCAAATTAAACTCGCCCGATCTGCCTGCACTTGACCCCTATCCCTCCAAACCTTTTCTCTTCATGTACTTATCCAAATGTTTTTTAAACATTGGAACTGGGCCTCCATCCATCACTGGCTGTGGCAGTTCATTCCACACACAAACCACGTTCTGTGTTCTTAAAAAAAAAATTGCCCTCCATGTCTTTGTTAAATCTTCCTCCTGTCATTCTAAAAGCTGTCTCCTAATCTTGAAATTCCCCCACTCTAGGGAAAAGGCACCTGTCATTCATTTTATCTATATCCCTCATGATTTTAAAAGCCACCTTGACTGAGGAGGCAGAGGGTGTTTTTCACAACAGTTGCATTAACAATGACTGTAGATGTTCTCCTTCCTGGGACATGAAAATGATGCATATGTAGGAAAAGGAAGCAGTAACAAAACTAACAAAACCCCAGATTCTGTGATATATCTGCATGTGAACATTGAGTGTGCTTCATTCATGAAAACACAAACTTCGATTACTTAACTAAAAGCAAAATTCTGCAGGTGCAGGCAATCCGAAGCAAATGCATCTTCTTGGAACTAATCTGTTATGAAAAAGTCACGTCAAACTCGAGACATTCAGTTTTACTCTTCGCAGACCTGCGTTTCTCCAGCATCCTCTACATTTGTGGCTGGAATTATTTATTTGGCATTTATTCTGTTCAGCAAGGAATTTCAGGCAGAAATCCCTCTGACTAAAGAATATCATAATCTGCTTGTTTCGTACTGGTCTTATTCACCAAACTGTTAGCAATGTCAAAGCTAATAAGTGCATCATATATCCAGTATTTAAGAACATATCCAAGCAGACTACCACCTATCCATTAACCTAAAAAGTCCACATATTGTTGCTCAGAGTTCAACTAGATGGGCATTTCATGGTATATGATATTAAACTTTCCCCCTTTTTTTTTATTTCTGAGGTTAATTTTAACATCCAAATGAGTGGGTCAGGTGTTTAATGTGAAAAGGCCTGAAAGTTGCTTCTGACTCTAAGTAATCTAAACTAATCTAATCTAAGACTCGCTTGCTTGGGCTTAACTGATGTGATACAAGGGCCAGGTAGCCCAGTCACACTCAGGAAGCAGGTTGGTAATTTGAAATCTCTTAAGGCCAGAAGCCTCTCGTTCAGGTTCAACACTGGCTAGCTGGACTTTTCGAGCCTGTGGAAGCCCCACAATGAAAGAGAAGCAGAATCCAGTTTGAATGTAGGTGCCTTTACAACACAGATTTTGGGCTATGGTGAGTAGGAGTACCCCACTAGCCCAAGGAAAAGCTTTAAGACATCAGCCTCTTGGTGAGCATTTTGATCTTTGACTTCTCCTGAGGTCTCTCTTAATGCCATCTGGGATAGTGTTTCAAGTACAATAGTTGACATCGACACTAGTTAGGGTCTAGATTAGAGTGGTGCTGAAAAAGCACAGCAGGTCAGGCAGCATCCGACGTTTCGGGCAAAAGCCCTTCATCAGGAATGAGGCAGGGAGCCTCCGGGGTGGAGAGATAAATGGGAGGGGGGGTGGGGCTGGGGAGAAGGTAGCCGAGAGTACAATAGGTGGATGGAGGTGGGAATGAAAGTGATAGGTGGGAGAGGAGGGTGGAGCGGATAGATGGGACAGAAGATTGGCAGGTAGGAAAGGTCATGAGGATGGTGTTGAGCTGGCAGGTTGGAACTGGGGTGAAGTGGAGGCGCGGAATGAGGAAACTGGTGAAGTCCACATTGATGTAACAGTACAGGGTTACCCCATCTGCTCAGACTCCATGCACAAGTTTCCTACGTTATCCCTGATCAGCCCTACTTTCTCCCTGATCATTCCCTTATTCCTAATTTATGAGTAAAATGCCTTTGGGGTCTCCCTAATCCTTCTTGCCAAGCATTTTTCGTGCCCCCTCTTGGCTCTCCTCAGTCCATTTCTGAGCTCATTTCTAACAAGCCTGTAATCCTCCAAAGCTGTGCTAGGTCCTCATTTCTTCCATCTTGCATAAGCTGCCTTTTTCCTTTTGATGAAGAGCTCCTCTGTTCTTGTCATCCAAGGCTCCTTAATCTTACCCCTTCTTATCTGTCTCAGAGGGACAAATTCGTGCATCATTCACAACTGCTCCTTAAACAGTCTCCACATGTCTGCTGTGCCCTTTCTGTTGAACAGTTGCTCCCAGTCTTATTTCCCAACCCCTGTCTGATTATGTCATAGTTTCCTTTTCTCCAGTTAAATATCTTCCCTTGGTAACTGCTCCTTTCCCTCTCCAAGGCTATAGTAAATATGACGCAATTGTGGTCACTGTCACCAGAGATCTGACACTTGTCCTGGCTCATTGCCGAGCACCAAATCCAAAATGGCCTCTCCCTTCGGCCTGTCTACATACTGAGTAAGGAAACCCTCCTGTTCACACCTGACAAAAATGGCTCCATCCAAACCATCTGCACTAAGGACATTTCAGTCAATACTGGGAAAGTTGAAGTCACCCATAACAACAACCCTGCTAATCTGCATTTTTCCAAAATCATCATCCAAAAAAAGTTTAAGCACAGCCTTGGAGGAGGAGAAAGAAGTGGAGGTAGAAAGATTTGGAGTGCAAGGTCCAGAGCTAAGAACCTGGACAGCTAATGGTACGGCCAGTAGTGATTGGCTGAAGATAATTGGGAGCTACATTTTCAGGCAATCATAGGGCAAAAACAAACAAGTCATCTTTCCGAGAAGATATGTGAAGAAAACTGAAGGGGAAATAAACAGTAAGAGTTTAATTGCAATTTTGTTGAGCTGCTTTAATTTGTTGTTCAAAGTGCTACGTAAATGCAGAATTTTGTCAGAAAAGAGTCTCTGTGACAATGGCTGTGGAAATTATCATTCACAGTTGTTGATAGTGAGGCCTGTGCCAGTTTCAGGAGCAAAGATCTATGAGCTGCAGATGGTCTCTGTGTGTGGTCTTAGCTTGGGAACATCGATTCTGACAGTAAAGCATCAGGATCAGTTGGTAAAACACTCGACGCATTTGGAGGTGATCCAAGTTGAGCCATAAGGGCTAACTTACTTTAGTAAAATGGTTTAATTTAATGAAACATTAGTAGAATTTGAATCTTCAATTTGTGTCCCTGACCAGAGGGAGAAGTGAATCGAATGAATTTGTTTTTCTCTTGCGTCCATATGCGATTCACAAGCATTATTTGTTATTTCTTGTTTTTATTTATTTTCTCTCCTTGATTTAAGCTATGATGTGGACACCCTGCACCCTGAATTTGTGAAATATAATTTTTAAATGACCCACAACAATTTCGCCTTATGATTTAAATAAAAGTCAGGTTTATTCAAGCATTATAAACCTAGGGGATAGTTTTGATAGTGCAGACATTTCTCTCTCTCGCACCACTCCACCTTCACCCCTTTGACAGCTTCCATGATGAAAAGAAGTTGCAATTGCAAATAATGTTGAAGTAAGAAAGAACGTTCATTCACAAGTCCAGGGTAGCATAGAACATAAGACGTTACAGCGCAATACAGGCTCTTCAGTCCTCGATGTTGGCAGATCTGACAGAATTCCCTTTATGGAAAAATTTGGATGTACTATGATTCATCTCCGCCTCTTCCCCCTGTTTTAAGTCTGTGTTTAAAATCTCTTCCTCTTTGACAAAGTGTCTGGTTATCTGTCCTAATGTCACTTTCATTTGTTTGTCAATTTTTGCCCAATTACATTGCGGCATAGAGCTTTGAGATTTCGAACAGCATTGGAGTCGCAAGCATCATTGTTGAAGACCTGTTGAGTCTGCAGTCATCTACCAGTGGTGTTCTTAATTATTCAGTGCATGATAAAGTTTCTTCTTAGCTGTTTTGGAATTCGTTCACATTTTCCCAAAAAAAAATGGGATTCTTCTCAGATTGGGTTTCAACAGCGATAGAGAATAGTGGCAGGTTGTGGCTTAGCCTGCTGCTACTTGTTCTCTGTTTCAGCCTGAATAAATGAGATCACATCTTTATAGTTAAAGCTAATCAAATTCAGAAATTTCAGTAGCAAAAATAGATATTGCTGGAAAAACTGAGCAAAGTTAAGATTTCAAGTTCAGTGACGCTTCTTCAGAACGGAGAAATTTCAGTCATGAGGCACTGTTGTTGGATGGAGCTATTCCTCCTAACGAGGTGGTTTCAATGGCTCTGGTTAACACCATTATGTGTTCGAACATACACCTGTACAGCACAATGCAGGCCCTTCTGCCTTTGTGCCGACTTTTATCCTACTCTAAGATCAGACTAACCTACATATACCCTTCCATCTGCCTATCTAAGAGTTTCTTAACTGTCCCTAATGCATCTGACTCTATCACTACTGCTGGCAGTGCATTCCACACACCCATCACCCTCTGTGTAAAAAAAACCTACCTCTGGCATCTTCCCAAACCTTCCTCCAATCACCTTTAAAATTGCACCCCCTCACGATAGACATTTCCGCCATGAGAAAAAGTCTCTGGCTGTCCACAATGTTTCTCATTCTCTTATACGCCTCCATCAAGTCACCTCTCATCCTTCTTCACTCCAATGAGAAAAGCCCTAGCTCCCTCAACCTTTCTTCATAAGGCATGCCCTCCAGTCCAGGCAGCACCCTGGTAAATCTCCTCTGCACCCTGTCTAAAGCTTCCACATCATTCCTAAAATGAGGTGACCAGGACTGAACACAATATTCCAACTATGGTCTAACTAGGGCTCTGTAGAGCCGCAGCAATAACCTCACTGCTCTTAAACTCAATCCCCTTGCTAATAAAAGCCAACACACTATACGCCTTCTTAACAACCCTGACAACTTGGGTGGCAACTTGGAGGGATCTTTGGACAGAGGATAACTGTAACAACAGGCACAGTATGATTTAATAATCCATTGATATCGTTCAGATCGAGGATAGAAGTTCTATGCCATCATTGTCCTATTGTGTTTGCAGCACCCCTGTAATAATCGATTCGAAGTTTCACGAGTGATACACTAACTCTGTTCACTGGAAGCTTTAGAAATTTGCGCATTCTTTAGCTGAAAGCAGCCATTTAAGTCTCCCTAGTCTCTGTTTTAAAAATAGAGAGTGTAGCATTTATTTTTTAAAAAAAAAGTATTTCTCTTCATCC
Source organism: Hemiscyllium ocellatum (assembly GCF_020745735.1). Classification (NCBI taxonomy): domain Eukaryota; kingdom Metazoa; phylum Chordata; class Chondrichthyes; order Orectolobiformes; family Hemiscylliidae; genus Hemiscyllium; species Hemiscyllium ocellatum. The sequence goes on from NC_083418.1 coordinate 17,499,842, forward strand.
ATTGTGGTCATGCTTCAATAAAGATCCACCTTTCCTCCCAAAAAGCATAAATGAATGCAGCAGTGCTGAAGTTGCAATCTGCCACTCGGTGCGTAGGTGCAGGCTGTGCTGTGGACCACCCAGCAGGCCCAGAGTTGGCAAATCCCAAATCAGTAAGAGCTAACTTTCCCACTTCACATTGTTGTCAGAAACCTCAATCTCAGAGACTGGGTTTTAACAGTGAGTTGATTCATAAAATATGATGATCAACAGAACTTGCTGAAAAAGAAATAATTAGTGGCATTGAAAAAGGATAGAATGATAAATTAGATTTTTAAGCTAAGCTCTTCAATTTTTAAAGATTTCCCAGAATATTTTAGCTTTTGCCTTAACCTATGTTTCTGTCCCAATATTTAGCTTGTATGAAACTTTTACTGTGATCTTAATTTCCTGTTTGCATAGCTGCAAATCCTTTTTAATGTAATTGGCTGCTTGGACAGTTTGCTAACATCCCTGTAGTTCCATGCTGTTTGTGGTATGGTATATAATCAATTGCTGTTACACTGCTTAATTATTGATGTGAATTTCCCAGCAGCACTTCTCTTCAAGTCACTAGTGGGTACCTTTTTTCCCACCAATGACTGTAACTTTTGTCTTTGAACAAAAAAGCCTTTACCTTGGGGGGAAAAAAACATTGTGGGAACAACTTTTAGGAATCTGGTGACACAGGTTACCCCAGGTAAAGTATTATCTCCGTAATGATGAACTTCTCAAGAACTTCATAATGAAGTATATTATCATTCCTTTCATTTTAAAATTCACCAACACAATGCTAACCTGTACTAGCAGCTGCAGAGTGATACAGCCCATCACGAATTAAATGCCAATCTTTTCACACATTTTATACATAATAGACTCACTACAAAAATCGCTAATCAATAAGGTGATTCCCAATTTAAGTGCCACTCCAAGGATTGAGCGCCTAAGTTAAGTCAGACGCTTTACTGTGTTGCCATATTTCAAATAGGACCCAACCTGACTGCATCTGTAACCGCAACAGAAGACATGGCACCATTTCAAAGAGCAGGCAACTTACCTCCAAGTTCTGGCCAACTTCTCTCCACTGTTCCATAATCAACATCACAAAGCTCATTTAGCTGTTCCTTATCACATTTTTTTTTAGATTAGATTAGGTTCCCTACAGTGTGGAAACAGGCTCTTCGGCCCAATATGTCCACACTGACCTTCCGAAGAGTAACCCATCCAGCCCCGTCTCTCTCTGACTAATGCAACTAACACTATGGGCAATTTAGCACGGCCAATTCACCTGGACCACCCGGAGTAAACCCACGCAGACACGGGGAGAATGTGCAAACTCCACACGGACAGTCACCCGAGGCTGGAATTGAACCTAGGACCCTGGTGCTGTGAGCCACCATGCCCCACGTTGTTGGAGGAGGTTGTTGTGTGCAAGTTGGCTGTGACATCACCTACAATGCATCAGTGATAACACCTCCAAAGATCTGGCGAAGAGTCATCTAGACTTGAAACATGAGCTTACTTTCTGTCCGTACATGCTGCCTGACCCACTGTGATCTCCAGCATTTTTTGTTTTCAGTTCAGATTCCAGCATCTACAGTAATTTGCTCCTACATTTCATAGGTTGGTTGTAAAATACTTTAAGACATCCATTGGTCTTGAAAAGAGCTACATAAATGTAAGTCTTGTCTTTGAGGTAAAAACAATGACTGCAGATGCTGGAAACCAGATTCTGGATTAGTGGTGCTGGAAGAGCTCAGCAGTTCAGGCAGCATCCAACGAGCAGCGAAATCGATGTTTCGGGCAAAAGCCCTTCATCAGGAATAAAGGCAGTGAGCTGGAAACATGGAGAGATAAGCTAGAGGAAGGTGGGGGTGGAGAGAGAATAGCATAGAGTACAATAGGTGAGTGGGGGAGGAGATGAAGGTGATAGGTCAGGGAGGAGAGGGTGGAGTGGATAGGTGGAAAAGAAGATAGGCAGGTAGGACAAGTGGTGGGGAGGGAAATACATCCCTGGTGGTGGGGTCTTTTTGGAGGTGGCGGAAATGTCGGTGGATGATTTAGTTTATGCGAAGGTTGGTGGGGTGGAAGATGAGCACCATTGGGCGTTCTGTCCTTGTTACGGTTGGAGGGGTGTGGTCTTGTCTTTGTCATACACAACCTTTTTTCAAACAGTCGTCGCTTGTGTAAACAAATGGATATCGTTTGTGTTTAATGTTTGACTATAACTGGTTATGAGATACAGGGACTGAAGTGCCATGTCTTCAGGTTCATATTTTAAATTTTACAATAAGTGGTCTTTAACAAGAATTATTTTGTTTTGCAATGGGCAAGTCATGACAATACAGCAGTTGCTGCAAGTCTCGATAGTATCATCTTAATTTCAAACTCCTGCAGATTGAGTCATCATTCTAAGACTTTGAGAGAGATTGAGGAAAAACGGGCAGAGAGAGACAGCAAGTCATCTTCAGTTTTAGTTGCAAATCCATCTATCTCTCTGCTGATGTGCCAAAGCAGCTGCTTAAAATATAGTTCATACCAAATCCCACAGCTACCTGGACTACACCACCTCCCATCCTCCCTCCTGTAAAAACTCTATCCCTTACTCCCAATTCCTCTGCTTCTGCTGTATCTGCTCCCAGGAGGAGCAATTCTGCTCCAGAAGATCCCAGATGGCCTCCTATTTCAAGGACCACAATCTCTCCTCCCACTGATCAACAGTGCTCTCCAGCATGTCTCCTCCACTTCCGCACCTCTGCCCTTGAATCCCACACCTCCAACTGCGCCTAGGATAGAGCCCCACCCCTTCCTCACCTTCCATGCCACTAATCGCCAGATACAACTCCTTATCTTCCATCATTTCCACCACCTACACTCAGACCCCATCACCAGAGATCTAGTTCCCTCCCCACTCCAATCTGCATTCCAAGACACCATTCCCTCTGTGACTCCTTTGTTAAGTCCACACCCCCACTAGCCCTTCCATTGCTGCTGGAAAAGGTGTAAAACCTGCACCCACACCTACCCTCAAGGCCCTACAGGATCCTTCCATATCCGGCAGAGATTTTCCTGCACATCCGAACGCTGCCTCTTCTGTATCCGGTGCTCTCGATGTGGTCTTGTCTACATTGGGGAGACAGGACAGCCACTCATGGGAACATTTCAGGGAACATCTTTGGGACACACTCACCAAACAGCCCTACTGCCATCTGGCTGACCACATCAACTCCCCCTCCCACTCCGCCAAGGGCATGCAAGTCCTAGGCTGCCTCCACCTCCAAATCCAAGCCATCCGACGACTGGAGGAAGAACGCCTCATCTTCCACCTTAGGACCCTCCAACCAACAACATCAACATCGACTTCACCAGTCTCATTATCTCTTTTCCTACCACCTCATCCCAAATCCAACCTTCCAACTTGACACCACCCTCTTGACCTATAGACTGTAGGGAAATAGATGGTGACATCTTGCAAAATCTTCAGATTATAGAAGAGGGAGTGCTGGATATCTTGAAACAAGTAAAGGTGGATAAATCCCCAGGACCTGATCGGGTGTACCCGAGAACTCTCTGGGGAGCCAGAGAAATGATTGCTGGGCCTCTTGCTGAGATATTTGTATCATCGATGGTCACAGGTGAGGTGCCGGAAGACTGGAGGTTAGCAAACATGATGCCACTGTTAGAGAAGAGCGGTAAAGACAAGTCAAGGAACTATAGACCGGTGAGCCTAACCTCGGTGGTGGGCAAGTTGTTGGAGGGAATCCTGAGGGACAGGATGTACGTGTATTTGTAAAGGCAAGGACTGATTCGGGATAGTCAACATGGCTTTGTGCATGGAAAATCATGTCTCTCAAACTTGATTGAGGTTTTTGAAGAAGTAACAAAGAAGATTGATAAGGGCAGAGCAGTAGATGTGATCTCTATGGACTTCAATAAGGGGTTCGATAAGGTTCCCCATGGGAGACTGATTAGTAAGGTTAGATCTCATGGAATACAGGGAGAACTAGCCATTTGGATACAGAACTGGCTCAAAGGTAGAAGACGGAGGGTGGTGGTGGAGGGTTGTTTTTCAGACTGGACGCCTGTGACCAGTGGAGTGCCACAAGGATCGGTGCTGGGCCCTCTACTTTTTGTCATTTACATAAATGATTTGGATGCAAGCATAAGAGGTACAGTTAGTATGTTTGCAGATGACACCAAAATTGGAGGTATAGTGGACAGCGAAGAGGGTTACCTCAGATTATAACAAGATCTGAACCAGATGGGCCAATGGGCTGAGAAGTGGCAGATGGAGTTTAATTCAGATAAATGCGAGGTGCTACATTTTGGGAAAGCAAATCTTAGCAGGACTTATACACTTAATTTTAAGGTCCAAGGGAGTGTTGCTGAACAAATAGACCTTGGAGTACAGGTTCATAGCTCCTTGAAAGTGTAGCCGTAGGTAGATAGGATAGTGAAGGTGGCGTTTGCTGTGCTTTCCTTTATTGGTCAGAGTATTGAGTACAAGAGTTGAGAGGTCATGTTGCGGCTATACAGGACATTGGTTAGGCCACTGTTGGAATATTGCGTGCAATTCTGGTCTCCTTCCTATTGGAAAGATGTTGTGAAACTTGAAAGGGTCCAGAAAAGATTTGCAAGGATTTGCCAGGGTTGGAGGATCTGATCTATAGGGAGAGGCTGAACAGGCTGGGGCTGTTTTCCCTGGAGCTTTGGAGGCTGAGGGGTGACCTTATAGAGGTTTACAAAATTATGAGAGGCATGGATAGGATAAATAGGCAAAGTCTTTTCCCTGGGGTGGGGGAGTCCAGAACTAAAGGGCATAGGTTTAGGGTGAGAGGGGAAAGATATAAAAGAGACCTAAGGGGCAACTTTTTCACGCAGAGGGTGGTATGTGTATGGAATGAGCTGCCAGAGGATGTGGAGGAGGCTGGTGCAATTGCAACATTTAAGAGGCATTTGGATGGGTATATGAATAGGAAGGGTTTGGAGGGATACGGGCCAGGTGCTGGCAGGTGGGACTAGATTGGGTTGGGATATCTGGTCAGCATGGACGGGTTGGACCGAAGGGTCTGTTTCCATGCTGTACATCTCTATGAACTGTCCTACCTGTCCATCTTGCTTCACACCTATCCGCTCCACCCTCTGGTCCGACCTATCACCACCACCCCCCACCTACGCCTTCCTATCACCTTCCCAGCTACCTACTCTCACCCTCCTGTTTATCTCTCAGCCCCCTTCCCTCCACCCCTACATTCCTGATGAAGGGTTTATGCCTGAAATGCCAGCTGACCTGTGCTTTTCCAGCGCCACACTTTTCGACTCTTGACTCTCCAGTATGTGGAATCCTCACTTTCCTTCATTGATGCATTCTCTCATCTGGGCTGGTTGTTTTCCACGCAGGATAACCTATCTATCGTGATGTAAGTCAAGAAGGAGCATAGATTTGATTTTGCCTTTTTAAAATTCAATTCATACTACCATTGTCTATTTCCCATTGGTTTCATGAAGCTGGACTCACCTAGTGGCCATTTTAGATCAGTGTTTTTCCTTTGTGAAAACATTTGCTGTCCATGAAACTGCCAGGTATTAAAATCTGATAACTATGAAAATATGAGGGAGATACATGTATTTATTTATACATATGCACAGGTCTTGTTTATGCAGATGTAGACCCTGAGGGGAATAAACGTATTCACATGAACTATTTGCTTCATGCACTCTCCTTCAATGGCAGTGCCTTCAGCTGCTGTGTCTGAAAAACATGTAAGTTTTTTTTTACCTATTCCTGGGGCTGCATGGTGGCTCAGTGGTTAGCATTGCAGCCTCTCAGTGCCAAAGACCCAGGTTCGATTGTCTGTGTGGAGTTTGCACATTCTCCCTATGTCTCCGGTTTCCTCCCAGAATCCAAAAAGGTGCAGGTGGATAGGCCAGGTGGATAGGCCAGGCTAAATTGTCCATGATATTCTGGGATGTGTAGGTTAGGTGCATTAGTCAGGTGTAAATGTAGAGTAATAGTGTAGGGGAATGGGTCTGGGTGGGGTACTCTTCAGAGGGTCGGTGTGGATTTATTGGGCCTATTGGCCTGTTCCCACAGTGTAGAGATCCGAATGAATACAGGGATTCTAATGATTCCATCTTCAAAACTTGCCTCTTGATCATATATTTGTCAAACTTGTCTCTACCTCCTTAATTTCTGCCCAACATCTGTTGTTGCCCCGTGTACTCCTTGTAAAGCATGGGTGAAAATTTACAATTGCTCTGGGATTTGTTCATGCAGTTGGACTCCCCTTTCTCATGATTTATAGCACTGAAACTCTCATGTTAGATCACAAACCCAATTGGTGACGTACCTGAACTTGAATATTTGTTGGATTGCTCTTTGTGGTTTTCGGTTTCTAAGTTATCAAGCACTCTTTTTGAATAATTTTCATGTTTTTTGGGGATTTGTTTTCCAATGACTGTCCTAGCAATCACTCTGTTGAGTTACAGTGAGTTCCACCTCAGTGAGCCTGGGATATTTGTGGCAGCTCTCTCGAGGCAATTGCTGGGGGAAAAGAAAGCCCTGTTTATCTTATTTCACTGGGATTCCAACCGGAATTGCAATGGAAGATCAAGAGAATCTTCCAGAAACCTTCCCTTTTTAGTTTTTAAGCACAAGCTGCCAAAATGGCCCAATCTGTAAGTTTGTGACAATAAAGTACTACTGAACCACGTTGTTGCCAACTCTGAGGTATCACAAACAGAGAAGAAGCTATTGTTCATGCACACACAGTGACAGTTTAAAAAAACACAGTAACCGCTCATGAAGAAGCCTGCTCCAATTTAGAGAGAGACCTTGGCAATCACTTTTTTCGGAAAAGCTCTCCCAACAATACCTCCTCTGCTGCAGGCTTCCCACTCCAGTCTCCTGTGGAATCCAAATCAGCACCACCCCATTTAATGTCATGACTCTCATTACCCGTCCTTATTTTTAATTCTCCTGATGTGCCTGATTCTGTCTGGATTTTCATGGCATTTAGTTTGATTTGTTTTTAACTTATTTCCTTGACTTTTTAAAATTACAAATTCAGATTTCTGGCATCCGTAGGTTTTTTTGGCTTTTTGAACCGTAAGGGAGATTTTCCACTTTAGGATAATGAAGCATTTCCCATTCATGGATAGTCAGTTCAGGATATTTTGAGTAAAATGCCTGCCCCAACTCCCACTTGTGATTCTTTAGTAAATAGGTATATATCGACAGTCAATGTAGCCAGGGGGAAGACATTTTTATTCTTCTTCTTTCTCTGTGTGTTTCTATAAGAAAACTGCTGTCCTCTTTCCAGGTAGCTCATGGATCCTGAGCTTTCTCCCTGAATTCCACCAACAGGGAATACTAGAATCCCTGTATTCATTCAGTGGTTCCAGAAGAATCTCATCTCCAGTTGCTCCAGTCCATGAGCAGTATCAAAAATGTTGACCTCAGTGTCTGTGGCGCTTTCTGGGGAAGCGTTGGCCAGACAGTATTATCCAGAGACTGTTAATCCAGAGACCCTGGTAATGTTCTGGGGACACGGGCTGCAATCCTGCCATGGCAAATGGGGGAATAGAGAATCTCATGATGACCGTGAAATCATTGTCGATTGTCTGGGAAACCCATCTTGTCCTTTTTTAGTGAGAGAACCAGCAGCCCATAACCTAGTCTGATTTACAAATGACTCCTAACCCACAGGTGTTTTTTTAAATTCATTCCTGGGATGTGGGTGTCCCTAGTTGGCATTGAGTAAGGTGGTGGCGAGCTGTCACCTTGAACAGTTGCAGTCCATGTCCATGTAGGTATACTCACAATGCCATTAGGGAGAGAATTCCAGAAGTTTGACCTAGCAACAGTTAAGGAATGGTCAGAATGGTGAATGACTTGGAGGGGAACCTGCAGGTGGTGGCGTTCCCATGTATCTGCTGCCCTTGTCCTTCGAGATGGAAATGGTCATTTGTGGATTTGGTAGTTGCTGCCTGGGGATCTCTAGTGACTGATTTATAAAAATAAGTTGGATAGGTTGGGACTTCCGTCACCGGAGTGTAGAAGGTTGAAGGGGTGACCGTACAGGGGTTTGTAAACTAACGAGGAACATCGTTAAGGTGCACAGCAAGGGTCTTTTTTCCTCAGGCAGGAGACTTAAAAGACATGGGGGGGCAAATGTTTAAAGTGAGAGGAGAAATTTTTACCAAGGACATGAGAGGCAATTTTTTTTATACTGACTGGTTCATGTGTGTAATGAACTGCCAGAAGAAGTGGTGGGTGCATGGGGAAACCGCATGGAATAGTCGGATCGAAGGGTCTGTTTCCATGCTGTATCACTCTGACTTGAAGCGATTCGGGATGGGCATTAACTTTGGGCCTAGTTCAGCAGTATCCACATCCTGTGAATGAATTTTTAAAAAAATTCAGATAAGTTTCTATAATTCAGCTCTGCTGCATAATGAGTAAAAAAGACCGAAAGGTTCGTGCTGGGGCACAGCATTGATGGGAACTTGTCGGATGAAGGTGACTTAACTGCTCAGGGCAGTTGATCCAAACGTGTGGAGCAACTTGCACCCAGTTAGCAGGTAAAACTGGGAATGGTTCACGCAAGGCACCCGATCGGTTAGTGCTTCTTACCTTTTAGCTGCAGGGCGTCGATAGAACTTAATTTGCAATTATAAAAGCAAATGCTGTTATCCAGGAGCTGACCCAGTGGAGGAAATGGGCTCCTTCTGTGCTGTAAACCTCTTGGATTTCATTCTCATGCTGGATGTAGGGCCATGAGGTACTGCATTGATGCAAGTTGCCAAGATCACATCTCATGTAGGAGGTATTCTTCAACACTATTTCCAGTGCTTAAAATATCTCTCATTATCATTCCGTGACTGCTAATTGCTGCCTTCATTCATTTTGCATCATTAACATTGCATAAATTATGTAGAGTTCTGCTGTTCAAAGACGTGGTTCCAGTGTGGAGCCCCTTTATTTCTGTTCCAGCACAGTGTTGTTTTGTGTGAAGCAGCATGCTATCATCACAGCTGAAACATAGGGCTAGAAAGGAAACTGGAACATCTGTGTTTGACAGTCAATCGTGGGCTGGATTTTGCATTTTCTTGAATTGCTTCAAAGTGATGAATTTGACCAAGGTCTGAGTGGTCTGATGGGGCCTCCCAGCACACGAGATCACCATTTGACCCATTGTGTCTGTGATTGCTCTTTGGCTGTGCTATCCTGTCAGTCCCACACTCTGTCCTTTACCCTGCCGTTTTCTCCCTTGGAGAGATTTATCCACTTTCCTTTGAAGTTTTCATTTCTTCAAAAAGAATGTAGATTAAGTGAAGAATTCAGTTAACATCCTGACATTTAAGTCAAGACAACCGATTTTATTTTATTTATTCATTACCACATGTATTTTATTATAAAATACAGTGAAAAGTATTGTAAAGTGTTGCCACTCTGGGACTGTATTAAATAATATAAATGGGAATAAGTGAGCCTCCGGTGAAGTGCTTGTGTTCTGTCTCGCGTGCTATTTGTGTTCCTTGGTCTGTCCTAGTGAGTGATATCACGTCCAGTTCTTTTTCTGAGAGGTTGCTTAATGGGGTCCAAATCCATGTGTTTGTTGATGGAGTTCTGCTTTGAATGCCAGGCCTCGAGGAGTTCCTGTGCGTGTCTTTATTTAGCCTGTTCAAGGATGGATGTATTATCCCAGCCTGATAATACTTTCTATACAATGTGTAGTTCTATTCAACTACAGGAGCAATCATCCCAACAGACTCAAACAGAGCTGCATCAGCACATTATTGAGCCACAACACACTGCAGCACCCAGGAACTACAAGAAGCTGAGGAAAATCACCTATACAATGTGTTCAGGACCAACAGGTTCCTGATAAGCACAGTCTGCCGATTCTTACACAACAGACCGAAACAAGAAAACAGAATATGCCCCGAGACTTTAGCCACCCTGGCATACGTTAAAGACATCTCTGAGATGATGACCAGACTACTCCTGCCCCTAGGCATCATGGTAACCCACAAACCTACCACAACACTGAAACAGCTCCTGATGAATTTCAAGGACCCCGTACCAACCAGCAGAACTAATGTCATCTACCAAAATACCCTGCAAGGACTGCAACAAACATTACAACGGACAGACAGGCAATAAACTAGCCAGTAGGATATATGAGCACCAACTCACCACCAAAAGACATGACCGACCAACACCAGCATGCATTCACACAGATGATGAGGGACACCAGTTTGACTGGGACAATACATCCATCCCAGGGCGCACACAGGAATTCCTGAGGCCTGACATTCAAACCAGAACTCCATCAACAAACACATGGATTTGGACCCCATACACCAACTTCTCAGAAAATGAACCGGAAGTGATATCACCCACCACAACAGACCAAGGGACATAAATAGCACATGGGACAGAACACCAGTGCTTCATCGGAGGCTCACGTGATGATGTTACCTAGCGTGCTCACGAAACATCTGAGAACAAATCTACCAGCTCAGCGAGCAAACTTACAACCTGGTCCACAACCTGAGCTACAAATATTCTCTGAAATCACAGAGTCCGCACTGCACCTCGCCAATGCAGACACCACTGATGCCTCCGGGTACCGCACTGGCCCAAACTCTGCTCCACAGCCATGAATCTGCCTTGGGCCCATCTTACCGATGCTACCAGGTCTTGGACTGGGACCAAACTCACCTCCACCACTGTCTCCACGAGTCTGTGCTGGACATACACACCACTGGGAACCCAAACCTGCTGCCTCCACTGCAGCAGCCGTGATTCAGTGCTAGGACCACCGTGTTGATGTATCCCTACTCCCTCTGATGCTGAAACCACCACCTTGAGTCCACATTGCACCTACTTGCCGCAGCCAATGCTGTCACCCCAAGCTCTTCAACAAATAAAAACAAATCAAGCAATGTTAGGATAGCTCCAACTTCTCAAGTGCATGGCCTTTGTGAAGTGGGAACTCTGGGATCTTCCCTGCATCTTGAGTAACCATAAATGGTCAAAATGGCATCGACTGCAATAGTTCAACCTCTGGGTTTTGGATTTGAGGAGCAGCTGGCATCTCAACGGTGCCCCTGCAGCTTAATAGTAAGAGGCAGGAGAGGAGTGACCACCAGCCTGTCAAAAAGGAACAGATGGGGATCTCCCAGGTGTACCCCACTTCTGAATACTGGCGTGAGTGCCGATTCACCTGAGAAGTGCAGCCAGAGCCAAATGCAGGCCGCCCCAGCTGCCTCTGCTGTACGGTGCTGTAGGGAAGACTGGGAGAGCTATCATGATAGGTACTTCAATGGTTGGAGAAACAGGGCAGTGCAGCCAGAATGATCTGTTGCCTCCCTTGGTGCAGAGTCAATGATGCTACTGACCAGCAGCAGAACACCAAGAGGAGGGCAGGTGAACAGCCAGATGTGGTCCACATCAGTACCAAAGAGGAATGTGGTCCTGCAATCCAAACCTAGGGAGCTAGCGAGGAAATTGCACATCGGACTTCAAATAGAGCAACCTCTGGATTATGCACTGGTATGGAGATACAGCAGCTGAACACATGGCTGGAGAGTGGGTGCTGAAGGGGAAGCTTTCCATTCATCTCCCTGTCAACCCAGATGGTTATGGTCATGGGTTTGTAAGGTGCTGTCGAAAGAGCCTTGGTGAGTTGTTGTATCTCCTATTGTAGATATTGCACAATGCTACTTCTGTATTGGAGGAAGGGAGTGGTAGGTGTGGTACCCAGCAAGTTGCTTTCACCCAGATAGTGACAGGCTTCCGGACTGTCAAAGTTGTATCCAACTTGGCAAATGCCGACGGCTCCACTACACACACCTGGCTTGTGTCTTGTAGATAATGGTCAGCCTTTGGAGAGTCAGGAAATGAGTTACTTGTCATGGAATTCCCAGCCTCTGCCCTGCTCTTGAAGACAACATTGTGTCTGGCTTCCCCTCCCCAATGGTGGTAATGAGATTATTCCATGATGGCAGTGTCTTTGGCTGTTAAGGAGCGGTGGTTACACTCTCTCTTGTTAGAGATGGTCATTGCCTGGCAGTTGTGAGGCATGATTGTTACTCTACTTGCCAGCCCAAACCTGAATATTGTCCAGGTCTTGCTGCAGTAGGACATAGACTACTTCAGTATCCAAAGAGTCACAAATGGACAAATTCCCACTTCTGACCTTATGAAGGAGGAAGGTCACTGATGAAGCAGCTGAAGATGGTTGGCTCTCGGACACTACCCTGAGGAACTCCTGCTAAAATGTTCTGGAGCTGAGATGACTGACCCCCAGTAACCACCGCCATCAACCAGTTGGAGAGTTTGCCCCCGAATCATATTGACTTCAGTTTTGCTAGAGTTCTTTGATACCACATGGTCAAATGTTATCATGATGTCAATGGCTGTTACTCTCACCTCTCCCCTTTTAAGTTCAGCTCTTTTGCCTAGAGCCAAGAAACTTAAAAAGAGTGTTGCATATAGGCTACAAACTAATTTTAAAAAAATAAACCAGGTCACCTCTACCTGGGGTACTGGCGGCAGTTGTGGGCACTGCTGTCTTTGGGAGTGAGCATGAAAGGGTGCAGGAAGGTTTTGAGACCGGTTCCAGGGATAAGGAACGTTAGTTATGTGGGTAGATCTGAGACACGAGGGCTGCTTTCCTTTGAAAAGAGAAAGTTCAGAGTATTAATGGAGTTGTTCAGAATTCCGAGTGGTGCGGATGCTTGGATAGGGAAGAAAGGATACTATTGGCTGAAGGATCTTGATGAAGAGAACCAAGATTGGTGCAATGTGGACATGAGGAAAACCTTTTCCCACATTCGCGTGGTTAAGATCTAGAGACCACTGCCTAAGAAAGTGGTAAAGGAGAGTTGACGTTTCGAGCATAAACCCTTAATCAGGAATGAGGCCTGTGGGCCCTCTTGCACTCCCGCCCACCCCCATTCCTGATGAAGGGCTTATGCTTGAAACGTCGATTCTCCTGCTCCTCAGATGCTGCCTGACCTTGCTTTTTCCAGCACCACACTCCTGACTCTGATCTGCAGCATCTTCAGTCCTCACTTTCTCCTCAGGATGTGGTAAAGGCTGACTCAACTGATGCATTTAAGAGGAAATTCGATTGTTCATTGACGGGGAAGAATTACAGTGCTCTGTGTCTGGGTGACCATACAAGGGTGGCGCTATGGGAATTTGGAGAGCCAAGATAAACATGATTGGTTGTTGGGACTCGTTCTATGCTGTGCAAAGGTGAGGACCGCAGATGCTGGAGATCAGAGTGCAGGATCCGAGGAGCAGGAAAATTGACGTTTTTTGGCAAAAGCCCTTCAGGAATGAGGGAATCAGGAACCTCATTCTGTGCTGTAACTATTCATTCTACCTATTGAATCTATTTCTACTCCCTCTATCACCTGTCCTTCACGCCAGATCATCATAACCAGCTCCGCGAAAACACATTTTCTTCTGGTCCCCTTAAATCAGTGTCTTCTGGCTATTGCTCCTCCTGCCCCTGGAAATGGTTTCTTTTTACTTCCATAATTTTGGACATAATCATTAAGTATTAAATCTTCCCTTTGCCCGCTTTGTCAATGAGGAGAACAGCCTGAATGTATCATCTTATTTTCATTCGATTTAGAGCTAGTATAGGAGAGATTGTATTTTCATCAAACTCTCGGCTGGAATGGAAATGTTGCAGTTTCCACTTCCTGCCAGCAGAGGGAGACCTAGCACCATCCGAAGACCTCTGCATGATTATTAATTCATCTAATTCCCAAAAAATGTGGCAAATTGCTTGAGGACATGAACACTATTGACCGCATATTCTGAATCTACATACAAATATTCTCACTTCTCTGCTGTTCATTTTCAGGTCATCAATAATTTTTCGAATCAAATGACAGTGGTGGTCACAATGGAAGAGTTTGTGTAAAATCAGTTGAGCGTTATTACTGGAAAAGAATATCTCCTCATTAAACTAGCAGGCTCTCTCTCCTCTCGCCCCGTCTGTGACTTCAGTTACTGTGATGGATAAAAGATAGAAGTGCATTTATGTAGCTCCTTTTAAGATCTCAAGAGTCTCCTGAAGCCCTTTACGTCTAATGCAGCAGTTCTAGTTTGAGGTGGGGGCTGCTCATGTGAATAAAGTTTTAACAAGTCATTAGGAGGACTGTTATGACATGAGTGCTGAGTCTTGACAGTACCATTACAGTCATATGTGCCACAGAACGTGAGTTTAGTGACCCCTTCAGCAATTATGTTTACTCATTGATGTGAGGATGACCCTGGGGTATTTATTTATTGGAGAGTGCACTTGCTGTGAAGGGATGAACAATCAATCACAGAATATGGGCCAAGAGTTACCTGTAGCCTGATTAAATAGAGGTTGCAGATTATTTTCCCTGATTTGTACAGCGCTCTGACACTTCTTATCCTTTTATATGTTGAACTATAAGTGACAAGATTTCCTTTATTCAAATCCGCAGTTGGCTGCAGCAGACTCTAGACTAGTGCCTTCTGCTGTACTGGCCCACTACCAGGACCATGACACATACCCACCATTTCCAACACAGTGAAACATTCCAAGCTCCTTCACACCATGTTTGACTCCAAGCTATATCAGGAGAGGTCAGGACAGGTGACCACAAACCTGGCCAGAGGTGGGGCTTCAGTTTCTTTCTGGAGGTGTTAGTCATTTGTTACACAGAGTCCATTTGGCCCATCGACTCCATGTCGCAGCCCTCTTTGGAACAATCCAGTCAGTCCCCTTGTACCAACCCTCATAGCTCTTCAGGTTTCCCTCAAGTGCGTGTTCAATTTTCTTTGGAAATTGTTCCTAAACCCTGGTTCCATCACCCTCACAGCAGCAAGTTCCAGGGCAATATTGTCCACTGTGTTAAAGAGTTCTTCCTTGCACACCACCCACACTGCATCTTTTGCTCAAAATATTAAATCTGTTTCCCCTAGTGCTTGAACCATAAGCTAATGGGAAAAGTTTTTCCTCGTTGACATTATCCAATCCTGTCACAATCTCGTATACCTCTATCCAATCCCCCTTTGCTCCAATTGAGATAGTCCCGGCTTGTTCAACTTCGTCTGGCTGGTAAACTCCCCCTCCTATCCCTGAAGCATTCTGATAATTACCCTCTGATCCTCATAAGGGCATTGTCAAGCTTTGCTAGAGTGTGGTGACCAGAAATAAATGCAAGGCTCTAGTTGGGAACTACTCAGACCTTTATAATGGTTACTGCATCCCCTTTGTACTTGATGTTTCGTAATGTTAAAACCCAATAACCCAGTTACTTTGCTAACCACCCTTCTTGATGAGTCTTGCCATCTTCAGAGGTCTTCCACATGCATCCCTCAGCTCCCTCTGTCCCTACACTCTTTAAAACTGTGCCATTTAGTTCATATTATTTCTCTGTATCTGTCTTCCAATGTGTATTGATGATTAATGTTCAGTTGTCACTTGTCTATCCATTCTGCTAGCCTATTTATATATCCTGTGGCAGCTGATTAGTAAGACCCTCACTGAAAACAAACAAAAATGCTGGAAATCACAGCCTGTCAGGCAGTATCTATGGAAAGAGAGCAAGCTAACATTTCAAGTTGAATGACTTCTTCTGAGCTGCTCCTTTCACTGACACTGAAGAATCCATCCCTTATGTTCTCTCATTCTAATGGATATAATTAAGTTTCTAGTGTACCAGCTCCTGAAAGCTGAAACATTCTGATCACATGAGAATACAAAGTGAATAATATTGAAGGTTGTGGGGCTATAATGATGAGAGCAGCTACTGTGATTTAGAAATAAGGCTTCCAAGTGTGCAAAGTATTGGAAGAGAGAGCACTAGAATATTAGGTTAATAGGGCCTATGCAAATGTACAGGGTGTGGTGAACCAAATTGGTGAGCTGCAGCCTCGTGCCATGTGAAAATATGATGTTATGGCTATAACCAGGACCTGGCACAATGGAGAACAGGATAGTGTGTTTAGTGTTCTTGGGTACAATGTGTTCAGGATGGATAGGAAAGAAGAATAAGGGGGTGAATGGTGATGCAAAGGAGAACATTGCAGGCTGGAAATGATGTCCTGAGGGGTCAAGGACAGAAGTGATTTGACTAGAACTAAATAACAAGAAAAAAATTATGTTGTAAAGGCCACTAATTAACAGAATGGATGTAGAAGAACAAATTTGCAATATAATTAGAGGTGTAAAGATTATAGAGTGGATACAATAGGAGGCTTCAATTATTCAAATGTAGGTTGGAATAATAATGGTATAAAGGACAGAGAGGGGCGAGAGTTCCTTGTGTGTCCTCAGGAACATTTTTTGTAGTATGTATCCAGGTCATAGAGTCATAGAGATGTACAGCACAGAAATGGACCCTTGGGTCCAACTGTCCATGCCGACCAGATAGCCCAACCCAATCTAGTCCCACGTGCCAGCACTTGGCCCATATCCCTCCAAACCCTTCCGATTCATATACCTATCCAAATGCCTTTTAAATGCTGCAATTGTACCAACCTCCACCACTTCCTCTGGCAGCTCATTCCATACACGTACCACCCACCATCAATCCTTGTGGCACTCCACTGGTCACAGGCCTCCAGTCTGAAAAGCAACCCTCCACCATCACCTTCTATCTTCCACCTTTGAGCCAGTTCTGTAGCCAAATGGCTTGTTCTCCCTGTATTCCATGAGATCTAACCTTGCTATATAGATCACGTCCACTGTTGTGCCCTCAACATTCCTGTTTGTTACTACTTCAAAATATTCAATCAAGTTTGTGAGACATGATTTCCCATGCACAAAGCCATGCTGATTATCCCTAATCAGTCCTTGCCTTTCCAAATACATGTACATGCTGTCCCTCAGGATTCCCTCCAACAACTTGCCCACCACCGAGGTCACACTCACTGGTCTATTGTTTTTCCCTACCACCTCTCTTCAATGAGAAAGGAAGCGTTCCCGATCTGGCTGTGGAAATTAGATGGGCCAATTGGACCAAGTGGTGCCAAGAGAACATTGGAGTGGTCACTCTCACTCACTCCAATCAGAAGGTAGGGGGATTACATAACCAATTAATGAACAATCCAGAGTAGATATTTTCTCATCTTCTGTTCAAAGATGTTATTACATCCCTCTGGATCAGGTGGGGTTTGAACTCAGGCCCTGGTGCACAGATAGGAGCACCACCACAAGAGTCCAAAGTAAGAATAATTGAAGGAAAGAAAACTTCAAGGGCTAAGGATGGATCGGAGTCCAGTAAATTTTACTGTAAATTTTCCTTCAAGGAAGGAAGCATTTGGACACAGTCAACATATATTCCCCTGGAAGGGGAAAGTAGGACAGTCAAGCCCAGAGATTTCTAGGTGACCAAAAAAAGTCATGAGAAAGAAAAAAAATGTGCTTACAACTGATTCCAGAAAATACAACTGAGGACCAGCTTGATCTAAAAGATTCAGAGGGATCGTAATGAAACAAATAAGAAAAACAAGGAGGGAACATAAAAAGAGACTGAAAAGGCCTTTTAAAGTCATCTGCAGGGATACAAATAGTAAAAGAGTGGTTAGAAAAGAGAGATTTTGGGGCCAAAAAGGGGTTTTTACCTCTGGTGGTTTTGGGCATTGCTGATGTATTAAAGAATTAGCTTGTAGCTATTGATGCTATCCAAGTCATGGTGAAAGAGGAACAAATGGGTTTTCAATTGATAAAGGAGATGATTTGTGTGGACCGTCAGTACTTAAAGTTGACAAGGCATGAAGAGCAGATGAGATGCATCCAAGCATACTGAGAGAGGTGAGAATGGAGATTGCTGAGGCACTGACAGTTTCTCAGTATTCCTTAGACCAGGGGATGGTGCTAAAGGACTGGGGACTTGCGAATGTTATGCACTCGTTCAAAAAGTGGTGTAAAAAAATGCTTAGCAATTATAGACAGTCAGGTTCAACTTCAGTGGACTTCTAGGAACAATAATTTGGGTAAAAAATTTCATTTTCCCATCAACAAATGTGTTTTAATAAAGAAGCATTAGAGTGGATTTCTTGTGGAAACATATATTTAACTAACCTGCTGTAATCCTTTGACCAGGTGACTAGAGAAAGTTGATCAGGGCAGCGCTGTTGATGTAGTGTACACCGATGTGCAGATGGCACTTGATACAGTGCCTGTGAACGAAGATATAACTCCTGGAGTTAAAGGGACACTAACAACATGGATTCAAAATTGTTTGAGCGGTAGGAAACCAGAGTAATGGTCAATGGATGCTTTACAGTCAGAGGGGAGGTTTGTGCTGGATTTACACTAATGGCCAGTTCTGCAATGTCTTTCCTGATGCTTACCCCCAGACATTGGAGTACGACTCACAACTTAAAATGTGTGGATGTGATAACACTTGAAAGCATCATAAACTCTGTGGAGGATGAGGGAGAACTTCAAAAGGACAATGACCAGTTTATGGAGTGGTAGTCGGTAAGTTCAGTCTGGGCAAGGGTGAGGTGATAGGTTTTGTGCACAGAAATGGAGAGACTGTATAAAATTAAAAAGTACTATTAAGGGTGTGTCAGAAAGGGGACCTGCATAAGTCTTTGAAAGTGACAGGGTAGTTTGTGAGGGTAGTTAATAAAGCTTTCAATGCCCTAGGGGCATAGAGTACATGAGCGAGGAAGTTATGCTTCACTTGAGTAAGGTGCTAGTTTGACCTCAGTTGTAGTATTGTGTACACAGTTGAGCATTACAGTTATGAATGTTTAGAGAGAGTCAAGGAGATGTTAATGAGAATGGTATCAGGAATGAGGAATTTCAGTTATGAAGAGAAATTGAAGAAGCTGAGACTGTTCTCCTTGAAGAAGGGATCTGTTTCAAATATTCAAAATCCTGAGGGGTCTGGTCAGGGAGAAAATGTCCCCCACTCCTGATAGGATCAGGAACAAAAGGGACAGATTGGAAAATAATTGGTACAAGAAGCTAACGTGATAGAAGGAAAGACTTGTTCATGCAGCAAGTGTTTCGGGAGGGTATGCAGTACACTGACAGGTTGGTTCAATTGAGATTTGCAAAGTGGTTAATCGAAAAAGGTAGAATGAACAGGATTGTGGATGGGAAGCTGGGAGTGTGCCTCTGGATGAGGTGATTATGTGGTGAGCCATTGCAGACATGCTGGGCTGAATCACCTCTGTGTTGTAACAGCTCTGTGATTCTCTTTATGAAGCAATTTCATGGAATGTACGGCAATTTGTCAGACTGGAGCAATGGAAACATTGTATGTAAAGCCTTGATTTCCCTTTCACCATCTAACTGTTTAGATTGTACTGTTACATGTGGAACAAATCCAGTGATATTTCAATCAGCATGTTCCCTCCATCTCTCAAAAGCAGGCTGGACTGGAAAACAGTAGGCTTGAAACCTAAAATGGTCAGGCTTTATTCTTTCGTCTGTCATATTATGGAAATTGTGCATTGGTAGGTTAGCAGCTGTTTTAACAGACATGCTTACAAGGCATCAGCATTCGGGGGGAGGGGGATCAATGGTCCAGGTTAGTTTCTGGTCAGCCATATAGACACAAGTAAACCAGAGCATGGGACCCCTGTGGCGAGAGTGGCTTGAGCAGTCTTGTCTTGTGACTAGCTGTGGCACAGTATCACTTTCCTGACACCAAACGGCTTCAGCAATATATGGTAGATAATAGGCATAAGCTGGTGTCCTGCTGTCTCCCAGGCACACAGCACCGTGTCTCCAAAACATTATTCTGCAGCCTAAGTGCGTGAAGCATTTTTGCTTCTGGAATTAGTTAGAATAAGAAAAAGGATTTACTAGAAAATCTACATTTCGTTCTCAAACCTAAAGGTAAATGAGACCGGATGTTAACATCAAAGCAAAAAACTATTAATTTAATGATAGAAATAGGACTTTTGTCACAAATTGCAGAAAGGCAGGATTGTTTCTCCTAAAAGGAAGTGTTGGACTTGGATGAAAAGCTCCCCAGGGTGCTAATCGCTGAATAACCCAGCTGTTGAATTGCACTTTGTTGAGATATTTCTTCAGCTTCAGTCGTGCCGAGAATCCTGAATAATGTCAGTGAGTGTAGGAGGTGTGTGCTGTTGATAAACAAAGCTAAGACATAGTGAATGGGGATGAAATCATGCATTTTTATCACGTTTTTAATGAATAGAGATTGCCAAATCTAGATTACCAGATCTTACCAAAGGGAAAAGCAAAACCATCTTGTGTGGATCTTGTCAGCAATGGATTTATTATTCCTTTATTACGGCTGTGGAATTAAATGGCATCATTCCAGAAAAGGAGGAAGGACGATTAATTCACTTGTATAATTCTGAATCACAATGATATATTTATGCTGGACAGTCATGCAGTAATGATCAAGAATAATACCAGTACTGAGAGATTACAGTCATCAGAAAAGATTGAACAAGCTCCGACTCTCTGTCTGGGAATGAGAAAGCTAAAGGATGCTAGAGGTTTAATAAAATGAGAACAAGGTTTGTTCGGGCAGACATTTAGAAAATATTTACACCTGTGGAGGAGACTACACTTGGGGATCATAAATTTCAAGAGAAAACACCACAAATAAAATAAGGAATTCAGACAAAATGCCGTTACTCAAAGCAATTAGACTGTGTCACACTCTATTACACAGCAATGGAAGTCAATCTTATAGGTACATTTCAGGGAAAGCTAGATAAATACACAAGGGGGGGAAACCAGAAATGCACCGGTATGGTTCATTCAATTAGACTGGATGGCGGCTCAGGTAGAGTATAAATACTGCTTTAAGAATGTGTTATTGTTCTGAGTTTTGTCCTTCCAGCTGGTTGATCCTGGGGTGTGAGGAGAGCTGAATCAGTGCTTTGTAAATAATGTGTCTAATCTGACAGCAGCCCAGGCCCAGGCTGTTGTTGCTGATTTAGATCACCTGAGACAGGCCTTGCTTGAAAGTGGGAGGTCTCGTGAACAACTACAGCTGCAAATGGCAAGCTGTGAAGTGACCATCTTAATCAACCCAATTGGAAGAACATTTACCAACACACAGAAAACTTTATAGAAAACACTGGAAGTGCACAGATTTGATTATGCTGCCTGCTCCCCTCCACTCCCCTGATCCCTGTATCTGCAGGACATAGTGAAAAAAATCCAAGGTGGACGTACCACACAAAATGGCCCCAGTCGACTTTTACTCAGCAGTTCCATCAATTCCATGCCCTGGCCCAGATTAAAAATTCTCTAAACCTTTCTCTTTTTGGATGTGGCGAGTCTGGCTTTGTTTTTCCTGCAGTCATAACGTTTGCCAGGTTCAGCACTGGATACACCATGAGGTCTATGTTGCATGTCTTCTGGTGAGTCACCCTCTAATCTCACTGTCCTGCTCACACACTGGTTGCTCTTTGACATTGGTCTCTCTTAAACATCTAATTGCTTTTTAAAAGGTTTAATGGCCTGTTCTCTGTTTGAACAATGGTTTATGACAAAAGATTGTGTTCCTTCAATACGCATCCAATGGATAACTTTTTTCTCAACCATAGTTTTAATGTTGTTTTGCGATTTGTTTTAAATTTTGATTAATACCTTGCTGATCAGTGGAAACTATCACATTGTATTTTATTATAGCTCTTTGTAACTTTAACACCACCACAGCTAACCCCTTTGAGTATCTTTGTACAAATGCATTCCTAAAATTTCACTTTTCAACTGTCACTCCCCATTCTGCAGTGTTTCCTTTTATGGTGATTCTTATCATTTGGATAAAATCATGAATCTTCATTTTAAAACTTGTTTTACACTTATTTTCAAGTATTGAACATATTCTTTTACGTTCACCTCTAAGGCTTGAAGCAGTCAGTAACAATGGTGTTATTCTTTCGCTAGGTTTGCACTCAAATATTTATCAATTTTGTACAAATCCTTAGAAAACATTTCTAAGAATAAAGTGGATAATGAGTAGGTAAAGTGGTTTGACTCCACTTAAGCCTTGGGGGCAGTTGGCATGCTGCTGACGCTCCATAATATTTAATTTTCTCGCACAGTAAATCATCCTGAAATCTTGTTCATACTCCAGAGACAATTGGGGGAAAATCTGTTACCGTTGTGCCTCTAAAGACAGATTCATGTCATTGAAGTAATACAGCCGTGTAAAGTTCTTAAAGAGCACTGCAGAAAGAATTAATTTCTGGGGGTGTGTTTAAGTGCTATCTTGAGTCAGTTCAGTTCCATTCTCTTCCAACAGTTTAATGAATCTGTTCTGTTCCAAACTTGTTCTCACAGTAGATGGCTACACTAATTAATTTTGTACCTAATTAGTCAGAAAGCCAATTGGTTATCCCACAACTATCACATGAATGTGAATGACTATTTGGTTCTACATTAATTTCTACAAGATGATCCAATGTAGTAGATACTGTCAAATACTCACCCTGACATTGCAGCTTCCAGGACAGCTACCACTTCACTCTCCTAACAGTAACAGTTATTTTTTTTCTAGAGTAATTTACCCTATGGGGTAGGAAAAATAAACATGCAAACATACAAAATAGGAACCAAAGTAGACCATCCCTCAAGCCTGTAAATAGGCTTGTACTACATGTTTTCCCTTGGATGGGAGCAGATTTACTTGAGGCACCTTTATTGTCATTCTTCTTTGTCCCAGTGTCTGCCTCACTGGTGATTATCGTTGGTGCCACCGAACTGTAAGATAGTGATTGGCCAGGGTGTTAATGAATTTACTTTATTGAGGATTATAGCATGCCTAAATAACTTCCTGTGTGCTTCTACTCGGTTGAACAACAGTCATACCAAACATGTTTCAATTAGAAAAAAAGCTTAAAATCGCTCATAGTCATACAGCACAGAAACAGTCCCTTCAGTCCAAAACGTTAGCACTGACCATCCATCCCAATCCTATTGGTCCTATTTGCCAGTATTTGGCCCATATCCCTCTAAACCCTTCCTATTCATGTGCCCATCCAGATGCGGTTTAAATTTTGTACTTGTACCAGCCTCCACCATTATCTCTGGCAGCTCATGCCATTTACACACCACCCTCTGCTTGAAAAAGTTACCCTTTAGGTCCCTTTTTAAATCTTTAAACTTTAAACCTCTCCTCTCTAGTTTTGGACTCCTCCACTTTGGAAAAAGACCTTGGCTATTCACCCTATCCATGCCCCTCATTTTTTTTAATGAGCCTCCATTAGATCACCCCTCAGCCTCCAATGCTCCCAGGAAATAGCCTCAGCCTATTCTTCTTCTCCCTAAACTTGAGCCCTCCAGACCCAGGAGCATTCTTGTAACTTTTTTTCTGCACACTCTCTGGTTTAACAACATCCTCCTATCAAAGGGTAACCCGAACTGTATACAGTATTCTAAAAGTAGCCTTACCAACGTCCTGTACAGCTGCAAAATTATTTTCCAAGACTCCTTGTTCTGATCAATGCAGGTAAGCATGCCAAATGCCACCGTCACCACCCTGTCCACCTGCAACTCTACTTTCAAAGACCTATGCACCTGCACCCTTTGGGTCCTTTGTTTGGTAATGTGGGCCCCAGCTATGCCTGTCTCTTTGTCAGCTGCATGGATGAGTCTGTCTTCTGTAGTTCCACCTGCACCATTCCCAACCTCTTCCTCCGCTACATTGATGACTGCCATCTCATGCCCCCAGAAGGGGGTTGAACAGTTCATCAACTTCACCAACACATTCCACTCTGACCTTAACTTTACCTGGACCATTTCAGACACCACCTTCCCCTTTCTGGACCTCTCCATTTCCATCAATGGGACCAACTCAACATGGCCATCTTCTACAAACTCCCACACCTACCTGGATTACATCTCCTCCCACCCTGCCTCTTGTAAAAATGCTATCCCTTATTCCCAATTCCTCTGCCTCCACTGCATCTGCTCCCAGGAGGACCAGTTCCACCACAGAACACACTAAATGGTTTTGTCTTTAAAACCCACCATTTCCCCTCCCACATGGTTAATGATGCCCTCCAGTGCATAGTATCCACTTCCTGCTCCTCTGCCCTTGAACCCCACCCCTCAAACCATAACAAGGACAGACCCCCCCCCCCCCCCCCCCGACACCCCTGAGCTCACCTTCCATCCCAGCAACTTCCTATACATTGCATCATCTTCTGCCATTTCTCCCACCATGAATGGACCTCACCACCAGAGAGATATTTGCCTCCGCACCCCATCTGCTTTCCTTAAAGACTGTTCCCTCTGTGACTCCCTCATCAGGTCCACACCCCCTACCAGTCCACCCTCCCCTCCTGGCATCTTCCCCTGCCACTGCAGGAATTGCAAAGCCTGCACCCACACCTTCCCTCTCCCCTCCGTCCAAGGCCCCAAAGGAGCCTTTCACATCCGTCAGAGTTTTAACTACACTTCTACACAAGTCATTTACTGTATCCGTTGCTCCCAGTGTGGTCTCCCCTACATTGCAGAGACAGGGCGCCTACTCGCAGAGCACTTCAGAGAACATCTCTAGGACACGCACACCAACCAACCCTACCACCCCATGACCGAACACTACAACTCCCCTCCCATTCTACCAAGGACATGCAGGTTCTGGGCCTCCTCCATCACCACTCCCTAACCACCTGACACCTGGAGGAAGACTACCTCACCTTCTGTCTCAGGACCCTCCAACCCCATG
The DNA here is from genome assembly GCF_020745735.1 of Hemiscyllium ocellatum. NCBI lineage: Eukaryota > Metazoa > Chordata > Chondrichthyes > Orectolobiformes > Hemiscylliidae > Hemiscyllium > Hemiscyllium ocellatum. The sequence continues at coordinate 17,524,550 of NC_083418.1, forward strand.
GCATCAATGTGGATTTCACCAGTTTCCTCATTTCCCTTCCACCCATCTTATCCCAGATCCAGCCTTCCAGCTCAGCACTGTCCTCATGACCTGTCCTACCTGGCCATCTTCCTTTCCACCTATCCGCTCCACCCTCCCCTCTGACCTATCACCACTACCCCCACCTCCATCCATTTATCGCACAGTTACCGTCTCCCTCCCATTTATCTCTCCACCCCCTCAGCTCCCAGCCTCATTCCTGAAGAGGAGCTTATGCATGAAACATTGATTCTCCTCCTCGGATGCTGCCTGACCTGTGCTTTTCCAGCACCACATCGTTGACTCTAATCTCCAGCATCTGAAGTCCTCACTTCTGCCTAATATTCCCTAGGGCACTACCATCAACCATATATGTCTGCCCTGATTTGCCTTACCAAAATGCAACACCTCCCATTTTTCTAAAGTCCATCTGCCACTCCTCAGCTCATTGGTCCGTCTGATGAATGTCCTATTGTGCTCGGAGATGACCTTCATTGTCTGCTATTTTGATGTCATTTGCAACTCGCTAGCCTGGCCATCTGTGCTCCCCACATCCAAATTATTTATACCACTGCCGAAAAGCGTTGGACCCAGGACCGATCCTTGAGGATTGATCACAGGCCTCCAGTCTACTACCACCCTCAGTGTCCTACTTCAGGCCAGTTTTGTTTACAATTCCTAACCAGTCTACCATGTGGAACTTTGTTGAGCGCTTTGAAGTCCATGTCTACTACTATGCCTTCATCAATCTTCTTTGTCACCTTTTCAAAGAAACATTCAATCAAGTTATTGAGGGAGGAGTTCCCACAGACAAAACCAAGTTGACTATCCCTAATCAATCCTTGTACGGTGAAAGAAATTGGGATTTCAAAAGATGCCAGAATTGGAGGAATTCTCTCTCTCCATGCCCTTTGGGATGTGGGTGACACTGGTAAGACCAGCATCCCAAATTGCTTTTGAACCAAGTAGTTAACTAAACCGTTTCTCGGTTGAGTCAATCACATTGCTATAGATCTGCAGTCATATGTAAGTCAGACCAGGGAACGGTAGCAGATCCCCTTCCCTCAAGGCCAATATAGTAATGAACAAGCTATTTATGACCATCATTGATTTATTCCATAGTTACCACTGATTTAATTAATTGACCTTAAATTCCATGATTTGGAGATGTTGGTGTTGGTCTGGGGTGGACCAAGTTAAAAATCACACAACACCAGGTTATAGTCCTCAACAGGTTTATTTAGAAGCACTAGCTTTTGGAGCGTCGTTCCTTCATCAGGTGGTTGTGTACTCCACCTGAGGAAGGAGCATCGCACCGAAAGCTAGTGCTTCCAAATAAGCCTGTTGGGCTATAACCTGGTGTTGTGTGATTTTTAACTCCATTGCAGCTCATGGAATTTACATTATATGAACCTATGCCCTTAGGTATCTAGATTAGTAGTGCCATTGCCACCACCTCGTCTGGGCAAGTTCTTTGAGTACTGTAGGGTTGGAATAGTTGGAACTTAAGAATGAGGATTTCAACATAAAGGCATTGCTACCCTGAAAACCCTGGTAGAAGAGTAGGCAAGTGATCGATGAGTGGGACTTGCTACAGATTATGGAATGGACTGCCAAGTTTGCCAGTAAGCTGTGTGTGTAAATAATTATAGACTGTTACATGAACCTCAGCGGTGCTGTGGATAGACGGTGTGAGCTGTTTACATCTAATTGGATAGACCATACCATAAAATACATTTTGTCAAGCAATAATGAGCTTCACTTCAGTTAGCACAGTATGCTTCTGGAGAAAATACTTTGTTTTGTTTAGAACATAGAACATTACAGCGCAGTACAGGTCCTTAGGCCCAAGGTGTTGCGCCAACCTGTGGAACCAATCTGAAGCTTATCTATCCTACAGTATTCCACTATTATCCATATGCTTATCCAATAACCATTTAAATATCTGTTAAGTTGGCGAGTCTACTATTGCAGGCAGGGCATTCAATGCCCATATTACTGAGTAAAAATACTACCTCTGACATCGGTCCTATGTCTATCACCCCTCAGTTTAAAGCTATGTCCCTTCATGCTAGCCATCTCCATCTGAGGAAAAAGGCTCTTACTGTCCAGCCTATCTAACCCTCTGCTTATCTTATATGTTTCAACTAAGTCACCTCTCAACCTCCTTCTCTCTAAAGAAAACAGCCTCAAGTCCCTCAGCCTTTCCTCATAAAACCTTCTCTCCATACCAGGCAACATCCTAGTAAATCCCTTCTGCACCCTTTCCAAAGCTTCCACATCGTTCCTGTCATGCGGTACTCCAAGTGCAGCCGCACCAGAGTTTTGCATAGCTGCAGCATGTCCTCATGGCTCCGAAACTCAATCCCTCTACCAATAAAAGCTAACACACTGTATGCCTTCTTAACAACCCTACCAACCTGGGTGGCAGCTTTCAGGGATCAATGTACCTGGACACCAGGATCTCTCTGTTCATCTACACTACCAAGAATCCTACCATTAGTCAAGTACTCTTTATTCCTGTTACTCCTTCCAAAGTGAATCACTTCACACTTAGAGTCATAGATTCATAGAGATGTAAAGCATGGAAACAGACCCTTCGGTCCATCCCATCCATGCCAACCCAGTTATCCCAACCCAATCTAGTCCCACCTACCAGCACCCGGCCCATATCCATCCAAACCCTTCCAATTCATATACCCATCCAAATGCCTTTTAAATGTTGCAATTGTACCAGCCTCAACCACATCCTCTGGCAGCTCATTCCATACACATACCACCCTCTGTGTGAAAAAGTTGTCCCTTAGGTCCCTTTTATATCTTTTCCTCCCCTCGCCCTAAATCTAGTTCTGGACTCCCCGACTCCAGGGAAAAGACTTTGCCTATTTATCCTATCCATGCCCCTTATAATTTTGTAAACCTCTATAAGGTCACCCCTCAACCTCTGATGCTCCAGGGAAAACAGCCCCAGCCTGTTCAGCCTCTCCCTATAGCCCAGATCCTCCAATCCTGGCAACATCTTTGTAAAACTTTTCTGAACCCTTTCAAGTTTCAAAACATCTTTCCGATAGGAAGGAGACCAGAATTGCACGCAATATTCCAACAGTGGCCTAACCAACGTCCTGTACAGTCGCAACATGACCTCCCAACACCTGTACTCAATACTCTGACCAATAAAGGAAAGCATACCAAGCGCCGCCTTCACTATCCTATCTACCTGTGACTCCACTTTCAAGGAGCTATGAACCTGCACTCCAAGGTCTCTTTGTTCAGCAACACTCCCTAGGGCCTTACCATTAAGTGTATAAGTCCTGCTAAGATTTGCTTTCCCAAAATTCAGCACCTCAAATTTATCTGAATTAAACTCCATCTGTCACTTCTCAGCCCATTGGCCCATCTGGTCCAGATCCTGTTGTAATCTGAGGTAACCTTCTTTGCTGTCCACTACACCTCCAATTTTGGTGTCATCTGCAAACTTACTAACTATATCTCTATGCTTGCATCCAAATCATTTATATAAATGGCAAAAAGTGGAGGACCCAGCACCGATCCTTGTGGCACTCCACTGGTCACAGTCTAAAAAAAAACCACCACCCTCTGTCTTCGACCTTTAAGCCAGTTCTGTATCCTAATGGCTAGTTCTCTCTGTATTCTGAGAGATCTAACCTTGCTGACCACTCTCCTATGGGGAAACTTGTCGAACGCCTTACTGAAGTCCATATAGATTACATCTACCACTCTGCCCTCATCAATCCTCTTTGTTACTTCTTCAAAAAACTCAATCACATTTGTGAGACATGATTTCCCATGCAGAAAGCCATGTTGTCTATCCCTAATCAGTCCTTGCCTTTCCAAATACATGTACATCCTGTCCCTCAGGATTCCCTCCAACAACCTGCCCACCACCGATGTTAGGCTCACTGGTCTATAGTTCCCTGGCTTGTCCTTACCGCCCTTCTTAAACAGTGGTACACCACGTTAGCCAACATCCAATTTTCCGGCATTCACCTGTGACTATCGATGATACAAATATCTCAGCAAGAGGCCCAGCAATCACTTCTCACCTTAACACACCGAACATATTGTGATTCATTTCATGAACATTGATAACTGTTTGAAACCTAATGCAAACTTGGTGGCAGTTATTAAATACTTCAGGTGTCCGTGAATTACTCTGGAGATTTTCATTTGGTTGAGATTGAATTGCTAAACAAATTCTGAAACGGGTTGCAATACAAAATCATTTTCTTTCCTTTCTGAAAATCTGCCGTTTGAGTAAATTGTTATCCAGTACATTAATTTTCCTCAGGAAAGCTGCAGGGTTTGTCGACATTGAGCTGTACAGGTGTCCAAGCTGGTAATAGAAAATGCCAGAAATAATCAGCATCAACATTTCCATTTGTGTACAGCTTCTTAATTCAGAAATTTTGTCACAACTCAGCTAGATGGTGAATGAAATACTGGAGCCTAGTCTTTCTTCACCTGCAAACCTTTTACTTGCAGAACAAACATTGGACAACATCCACCTCCAATCAGGATAAAATACTTTTTAAGTCTGTTCCTATGTATGTGTATATTTAGTGTATACAATGTATATATTGAATACACATACCTATTTAATTTTAATTTACCATGTTGTGGCATGTTATGATACATCCTGGATAGATGGCTGAAACCTGACCATCTGACTCCAGTACTGACGCAAATGAGTCCCTAGTTAAGACTCACTACTTGACTGGATTAATATCCAATTGGTACCCACTTAACAATGATGAAGGATATGCACCCAAACCTTTGCTCAGTCTTCCCTCCTTTACTGCTTAATCCCTGTATTTGCAGTACAATATTGGAAGTGTCTTGCATGTACCAGTACAAGTATGCTTTTTCCTGTAATTTCTAGAAGTGATGGTATAGAATTACGAGTGGACTGTTTACCTTCCTTCCAATAGATAGCAAGAACATAAGAATGGAAGTATGTTATTTGGCCTCTTGACTGCTTCAGAAACAGTCTTACAGCATGGAAAGCAGCCCCTTGACTGATTGTATCTGGTCATCAAGTACCCAGCTACGCCGGTCTCATTTTCCAGTCCTTGCTCCATAACCTTGAATGCTACGGCTCTTCAAGTGGTCTTCTAAATACTTTTCAATGTTGTAATAGTTCTTGCCACGACCACCTTTTCAAGCAGTGAGTTCCAGCTGCTTAACACCCATTGGGTGATAAAAGTCCTAAATCCCCTGTAAACTTCCTGCCTTTTAGTTAAAGTGTAAGCCCTCTGATTATTGATCCACCTACTAAGGGGGAATGTTTCTTCTTATTCACCTCATTTAATAGTCTAAGACTTATCTCTGTATTATTCACCACACCAACCTTTGTGTCATTTACAAACTTTCTGATTAAACCTTCTATATTATACCTAGAAAAGCAAGGGACCCAGCACCAAACTATGCAATACGCCACTTCCAATCACAGAAACAACCATCAGCCATCACCTTCTGCCATTAAACCAAGGGTTGGATCTAATTTGAGAAGTTGCCCTGGATCCATTGGGCTTTACTATCTAGATTGATTTCCCACGTGAGGCCTTGTTGAAAGCCTTAATGAAGCCTCCATATCAATTGCACTACCTTCATCCAGTCAACTAATCGCCTTTTTGAAACTCTCCATCAAATCTGTCAAACATGCTGTCCACCTGACAAAGCTGCACTTGAATATGTTTGATTAATCCTTGTCTCTCCATGTAGAGATTAACTTTGTCACTCAGATGTTCTTTCCAATAGTTTTCCTCCCATTGTCCTATAGTTTCCCAGGTTCTCACTGCTCAATGTAGATTTTTGTATGATTAGATGCTTCCAGTCCACTTCGGCCAGATCCTGTCTTGTCTTATTAAAGTCGGCCTTCTCTTCTCCCCCCAAAGAAAGCCATCCATGCCTTTTTCCACACCAACGTTGAATCTTACTGAGTTACAGTCTCTGCAAGCAAAGTGCCTGGCTTTGTTTCTTCAATTTAGGTTCAGCACTGCCTCTTGTAGGACTTTCTACACACTGACCTAAAACACTGCACCCCTTGCTATTGAGTCTTCTACCACTGTACCTCCTCTTTCCTTTCTGCTCCCATTTTGTGAAGCTAGCCTCTGAGTGCACTCTAGAGGAACAATACCTGTCACCATTTTTCACCACAATCCGTTCTTGAGAGAAATTCATTGAGGTGCTTCTGACTGTCTGCCTGCCTCCCTATTTTTTTTCTGACTGGTGATCGATCAGCCATTCCCTCCCTCTCTGCGTTTCCTTACACTGCTGGTTGACCATGTCTAAAAATGAGTTATTGACACTTAGTCTCCCCCACACGCTAGTAGCCAGTGAAAGCTTCAAAGCCTGGTTTTCAACCAACCGAACCAGTGGCACTTCCTGCAGATGCAGTAATCCAGACCCTGGGGTATTTAAGATTTGCCACATGCTGCAACATAGAACTGAGTTCCCCTGACATATCTTGCATTCAAAAACTCTTCACTTAAATGTAAGCCAAGTATAAAACTAATTAAGCTGCATACAAAAAGTGCGAACCCTTCCCTTGCCCTAATAAAGTGGACATTCATTGTATTCAGTGCTAATCTGTGACTCAACTCAATTATCCATCATTTCCCTGTGTCTCTTCACAGTTTCTGTTAACAAAATCCCATCAATTGCAGGTCTAACAATAACAATTGATCAAGCATCAATTGCTGCTTGCCACAGAGAGTTCCAAACATTTACCACCCTTTGATGTGAAGTGTTTCTGATGTTTCAAGTGAATATATAATTAGCTATGTTTTTCGAATGCTAGCTTTTATTTATATTCAGACATGAAAGCGTAGTTCTCAGAAGTTTGATATGACAGGATGTTCCTTGGCAAGGTTACCTATTATTTCATTGTTTTCTTTCCAAGCTTTTGAAAACTCAGTGCTAAAGGTCATGAATGGAGTTGTTGTTCACCAGATGCATGTGGAAGTATCAAGGCAAAGAGTGAATAACAGCTTTCGCAGCAATGTGAGAGTGCAGTACGAGAACAGGGGCAGCTCCAGGAGGGCTTTAACTGAAAGTGAAGACGCACATTTGGACCAGCATTTCTTTAAAGCAATGCATCAGCTTTTTGGCCACTTGTTTTTTTTTTGGCAGGTACTAAGGACTTTAGGGTTCTGTGTCTGCTATCATTTAGCTTCCTCATGTCATTTTCCATATAGCCATCCCGCTCTGAGCTGACATGGCTCGTTAAGAAATCAACCTGTAGCCAACGACTACCTATAGCAAGTCATGGGAGCAGAAGCAGTGCAGTTGTTGCCAGGAATGAAGACAGAATTGGAAAAGGTAGTGACAAAACCAACAGAGCAGCAGCAGAACTGGAGGAAATGCAAGTTTGGATTTACTGTAAACCTAACAAAACTCTCCCACTCTGTGTTAGGTTACATTCCTCTGTAAAAACTGACTAGTTCTCACCTACCTCACTCCCACGTCTTCAGTCTATCCTTCTGCCAGCTCTCCTACTTCCAACTCTGTGGCTGGGGAGACATTTTGTTATGGCTTATAGATTTAATGCTAATTTCTGCAGCACAGTCCCTTGAATTATTTTTAATTTATATGAAGGAGTGAAGAAGTACAAGTCAAATGTTAGCATAATTTCAAATCTGAGATAGGAGGACAGTTATGGCAGTGTTATAATCTCATTCACTGAGAAAGGACATGATTCCAGATTTAAGTTTCTGATTCTGGTTTCTCATTTTAAATTGCAAACTCCTTCCTAAAAACTGCTTTTCAAAATGTCAAACTTGTATTATTTATGGAAGCTTTTTAAATTCTTCAGTATTTAGCTGCCGAATGTTTCTCATTGATAAAGGCCTGGATTGTTTTGCTTTGAAGCTTGAATTGTCACTGAATCATTGCTTCCTGCCACCATCACTAAGACTAGCAACATCACAATGTTGTGGGGAGAAATGGAGAAAATCCAGGGCAACCGAAAATTGTATTGTCTTTGCCGCTATCAGCTAGATTCCAGCAGGAAATCCCATCACCTATTCTGTGGTTAAATCATCTTGTTCAAGAGTTACCACCAAAATATGCCTACATCCTCCTGCTGAATTGTGAAAGGCTCACTGTAAGCTACCCTTAAAATCAACACTCAATCTTCCACTGAATAGTATTTTAACTCATTCATGCTGATGAACAGGAGGCATGCATGACTGGCTGTTTATATAGGCCAGTGACCTCTGTGTTGGGCAGTTGAGATAAGCAAGGCGTCAGCACTAAAGCTTACTGTTCAGTAAAAATTTATGAAGGAGAAAACTGTCAATAGAAAGAGTATTTTTGGGTGCAATTTGTATGGTATTGATTTGGGATGAATCTCATTCTATAATAGATACACTTCCAGCTAGACCACATTGGCAGGGATGTAGATCCGCTCCGGGCTATAATAGATGTGGTATCTTGGTCTGGATTGTAGTCCAGTAATGTGTAATTTTGGTCTGTACTGTACCCTGGCTGTGAACTGTACTGTGCTCGGGGTGTGGTTGCACACTGGGTCACACTCTGGGTATGGCTCTGCGCTGTACTGCATGATGCTACAGTGTGTAATACAACTTTTGATCTATGTCTGCAGGTCGAAGAAGGAACCAAAGATGTCATTTTGGGGTCTTTAATTGCTTTACTAGTGGCAGAAGGTGAGGACTGGAAACAGGTCGAAATTCCTGTTGAAACAACCAGTGTCCCATCACTCGCTCAGAGTGCTTCTGCAGCAATGGAACCAGCAGCACCTCAGGCATATAGCCCCAGCGTAGTACAACCTGTACCTGGCAGAAGAGAGTAAGTATGCAGCAACTGTCTCTGCTAACTTTGTATATTGTGTGCAGTACATTCACAAAAGTCTATTTAAACCAAAATTAAAAGGCTTTGAACTCAGTAAATTCTTGAAATTTGTTTCTTATATGGCACCTTTCACAAAGTCAAAACAGTCCAATGCTTTTTTTTTCTTCCGCTGCCAGTTATGCACTTTTGAAATGTCACTGTTATAACACAGGAAATGTGCCAAATTGTGTACAAGAAGCTCTTACAAATAACAATTTGATAATGACCAGTTAGTCTGTTTAGTGATGTTTAGTTGAGTGAGACCTATTGGTGGAAACAGAGGAGTAGTCTGCTGCTGCTCCTCAACAGTAATGAGGACCTTTCTTCACATCTCAGTCCAAAGATGGAACTTTGGACTGTGCAACACTTGTGTATCCCCAGCCCGGAGTATCAGCCTGGATTACCTGGCTTTTCTTGAAATGTTAACAGAACCCGTTTGAGCCCAGCTGCCCGCCAGATCCTGGAAACACACGGGCTTGACCCGAGCAGCACAGCCCCGACTGGACCACGAGGAATTTTCACAAAAGAGTAAGTATAAAACTGTATGGAATAGATGTGTGTTGTTGAGGTTATGTTGCATATAGACTGCTGGCAAAATTGAACATATGGTCATGTACAGTGCTGGTAAATGAAGATAAATGTTAAAGTGTGACTGCAGTGTAGTTGTAGATATATAAAAGTTTTAAGTAATATCATGCTAAGAAGAGTTTTAATTGTTTGATAAGATTGCCAATGTGTAAAACCAAGAAAACTGCTGCTTGGTTTTGAACTGAAATAGTCACTTGTTGGTATTGCTGGTGAGCGAGTTTAGTTACAGATAAGGAAAGCAACTTGCATTGGCAGTTTGTAACTGTGATTGTGTAAAATAAGAAGAAAGGAAAAGACTAAGACTATCTGCTGCTGGATTTCAGAGGAAGCAGCAAAGTACCAAGGTCAGGACACAGAAGTTGAGAGAGAGGGCAAACATGAAACCAGAGGCCAAAGCTATTGAACATGGAGCCACGGTCTAAATAATTGCAGAGATAAGCATAGAGCATAGCGAGACATCTCAAGGTATACATGTGGTTCTGTGGCCAGACAGATGACATAACCTAAGAAGCATTGGAAACATGGAAGAGGCTAGAATCAGGAGCTGGAGATGAAGGCAACCAAAAAGACTTGACAAAAGCCCTGTATAAAAGGACCTAGAGCGAATCTAAAATTGACCCATGAAGCCTGGACATAGATAATGATAACAAATTGACAAAAAAATATTTGTAATAGATGTTGAAATCTTTCCTAAAAGTAAAACATTCAACTGTACGTAGATTGACCAACACTTGGAAACATACTGTATCAAGCCACCAAGTGGTCAGTTCACACTACTTACTTACACAGAACTGAGTATATCCATGATTTCTATTCTAAAGTTTTTACAGAGTAGTGGCAATGTAGTGATATTTTGATATAATTGTATATGTAGATTGCAAGTAATTCTTAGCTGAAGATATAGAGTTGATATTTGGGAAATTGTGAAAATGTGTCATACCTAATTTTATCCCTGCTTTGATTTTATTTTTAATTTGTCCATGAAAATTTTGTACTATACTGGGCACAGACTAAATATATTATCTTTTATTTCACAAAGAGTTGCAAATTAATGAGTGCACAGTTTTCTATTGTGCAGTTGGGACTTAGACAACTTAGATATTGGCTGATTTGAAAATTGTCTGTCAGTCCTCTTTACTGGAAGAGGCAAAGCTCTCTGTTAATCCCTGTGTAAGTAAATTTGTCACTGTCGACACCAAGAGACTTTTTCCAATCCTTTTCAGTAGCTCACACATCATTTCAGGATAATGCAAATCTCAGATTCGTATTCCATAATTCAAATCACTTCATTATAGTCAGTGGTTGCCTCCTTGCAAAGATGTCACTATCATTTTTGTTTAAACCCTGTTCAGATGGAGGCTAACTAGCTTTTATAAGACCCACCTTATCTGCAACTTGTCCCAATGCCTCTTTAATCTGATGCCTACCTTCGTACACTGGCCTTCTATTCACATGCTCAATTCTTCTGTATCGATTAGGAGAAAGTGAGGACTGCAGATGCTGGAGATCAGAGCTGAAAATGTGTTGCTGGAAAAGCGCAGCAGGTCAGGCAGCATCCTGAAGAAGGGCTCATGCCCGAAACATCGATTCTCCTCCTCCTTGGATGCTGCCTGACCTGCTGCGCTTTTCCAGCAACACATTTTCAGCTCTTCTGTATCGATGTTCACCAACCCATGGGACTGTTTTAGCTTCTTGTACCGAGCTCCCTGCGATCTGCTTACAGTACCTCACCTCCATTCCTATTATGTAATTGATACCAAAGTGACCCATAACCTCTCATTGATCACATTTTCCCCAGAAGAATGATGCGCGACCACTGCCTGGCAATATGCAAGCAACATATTGTCACGTTAGTGGCCACAGAATTACCTGTCTGAACTCCTATGGCATCCTATATGACAAAAGCTCTGGCACTAAACCCCCTACACCCCGGCCCTGGACTGGATAGCTATTCCTTTTCTGTCCGTATACTTCTAATCTGTGATGTGACCACCTCCCTAAATGTGCTATCCTTTGCCTCGTTGACTCGCATCAGTGAGACCAGCAACTGCTTGAGTTCTGAGACCCAGAGATCAACCTTGTGCAGCCAGTGTTAGTTCGCACCTACTGCAGGATTTGGCCAGGCTGACCTGCCATTCTACAGGCTTAAAAATTATTGCTTAGGAGTGGTAGAAAGTACTCGGCTGCATTCCCTCGTACCAAACAAAAAGCCGACCTCAGGAGGTAGTACCTTGTACAGCCTCTCCAACAGCTCCCATCTCCTGCTGCTTTCAATGTGCAAACACGTCTGTGGCATTTATTTGTAATTTAGATTCAAGGCTCAGGTGTCAGTAAGTGCTGAAGCAAGTTCTGATTCATTCTGGAAATGACAGTACTCACAGGTCTGCGTGTGGTGTTAAAAGGGAGGCCGGATTCAAGGCCAACCTCCATAAACACATCTGATTTTTTTTAGTTTCTTTTTAAGAATACTTCTGTTGAAGTAGCAGTTGGAACAATATTTTAGGGTAAATCACCATTGGCCCTTGGATTCTGCCTAATTGTTTGGAAAATAATATAGAATTTTTTAGAAAATTTAATTTTTTATGAGGAATAAAAGTTCTTGCTATCTTAGCTGACATTTGAAATGCAAGCCATCTGTGTGTTTTGCCTCGTACATTTATAACCAATTGCTGACTTGAATCAGCATACGTTGATGCTAATTTGTCAGTCACGTTGAAAAGCAATGAAGGTTCATGAATTTCTCATTAGTCAGTTTTTGTCTGTGCCCTTACCAAAATTTGGTGTGTTCGTTTATTTCTCTTTTACCTTGTATTAAAGAAGAAACGAGGAATCTCACCGCAACAATGTAGAGGCAATGAGCACATGTCACATCTGACCCCATAAGGTCTGGTACCAGTGTCAACTTTCAAAATGGAAATCCTCGGCAGTGTGTGTTATTGGCTGCATGATGGTTTAGAACAATGGACAAGAATTACTCAAAAAATAAACATTTTGTTGAAGTTTCTCATCTTTCACTCATCAGGACAATTCACAAGAAATACCAAACTAAAGGACAAGCAGCATTTATAATGTATGAGAGGGGAGTGCTAATTAGTTGGCAGGTAGACTTTGATTGGTAGAGATATTACCATAGAGAATGCAGAAATCATGATGACTCGCATACAACAAATATGGTAGTGGTAGTTTAGCGCACCAACCCGTACTCCACTGAAGCCAGGTGCCAACTATCAGACTTGCCCCTCAACCACGATCTCCCCTCCCATCACCACCTATCATCTCCCAGACCATCCACAACCTCACCACCCCAGGAATCTCCCATCCATAGCCTCCAAACTCATCGTCCCCGAACTCTGCACCGCCTGGTTCTACCTCTTGCCCAAAATTCACAAACCTGACTGCCCGGGTCAACCTATTGTCTCAGCCTGCTCCTACCCCACCAAACTTATCTCCTCATACCTTGACACCATCCTGTCACCCCTGGTGCAGGAACTTCCACATACATTCAGGACACCACCCAAGTCCTACACCACCTCCATGACTTTTGGTTCCCTGCCCCCCCCCCCCCCCCTCCCAGTGCCTCATCTTCACCATGGACATCCATTCCCTGTACATGTCCACCCACCATGACGAGGGTCTCCAAACCCTCTTTTTTTTTTCCTCTCCCACAACCCAACCAGTACCTTTCCACTGACACACTTATTCAATTAGCTGAACTGGTCCTCACCCTCAATAATTTCTCCTACGAATTCTCCCACTTCCTTCAGACCAAAGGGGTAGCCATGGGCACCCACAAGGGCCCTAGCTACGCCTGTTGCTTCATTGGGTATGTGGAATAGTCTAACTTCTGCAGTGACACTGGCACTATTCCCCACCTTGTCTTCCGCTACATTGATGATTGTGTATTGGCGCCGCCTTGTGCTCTCACAAGGAGGTTGAACAGTTCACCAACTTCACGAACACCTTCCACCCTGACCTTAAGTTCAGCAGGATCATCTTAGACACCTCCCTCCCCTTCCTGGACGTCCATTTCCGATGACTGACTCAACATCTACTTCAAACCCACTAACTCTCACAGCTACCTGGACTACACCTCCTCCCACTGGCCCCCTGTAGAAATGCTATCCCTTATTCCCAATTCCTCTGCCTCCACTGCATCTGCTCCCAGGAGCATCAGTTCCACTCCAGAACATCCCAGATGGCCTCCTACTTCAAGGACCACGATTTCCCCTCCCATTTGGTCAACAGTGCCCTCCAGCGTATCGCCTTCACTTCCTGCACCTCCGCCTTTGAACTCCACCCTCCAACCTGAACAAGAACATAACCCCCCAGTCTTCACCTTCCACCCCACCAATCTCTGGACATAATGCATCATCCTCCGCCATTATCACAACCCACAGTCAGACCCCACCACCAGCAATATATTTCCCCTCCCTCCCCTATCTGCACAGATCATTCCGTCCGAAACACCCTCATCAGGTTCTCTTCTTTCTCCCCCTCCCCCCCACTACACGCACCCACCCCCCCCCACCCACACACCCACACCACACTTACACCTATACCCCTCTCTTCACCTCCATCAAAGGTCAGAAAGGATCCTTCCATTTCTGGCAGAGATTTTCCTGCGCATCCAAAACACGTCTTCCACTGTGTCTGTTGCTCTCAATGTGGTCTCCTCTACATTGGGGAAACAGGACTCCAACTTGGAGAACGTTACAGAGAATATCTCTGGGGCACGTGTATCAAACAACCCCACCGCCCTGTGACTGACTACTTCAACTCCCCATCCCACTCTGCCAAGGGCATGCAAGTCCTGGACTGCCTCCACCGCTAAATCCTAGACACCCAATACCTAGAGGAAGAAAGACTCATCTTCAACCTAGGGACCCTCCAACCACAGGCATCAATGTTGATGTCATTTTTTTTTGCTCATCTTCATCTCCACCCCAAACCCGCCCCCAACCTTATCCCAGATCCAATCCTCCAACTCGGCACCGCCCTCTTGAACTTCTTCCACTTGTCCATCATCCTTCCCATAGATCCACTCCACTGTCTGCTTCATCCAATCACTGTCACCCCCACCTGCATCCACCTATTGCCTTCCTAGCTACCTTCCCCAGCCCCAACCCCAACCCCCTCCTATTTATTTCTAGCCCCCTTGGGCACCACTCCCCCCAACATTCCTGATGAAGGGCTTATGCCCATCACCTGCTCCTTGGATGCAGCCTCACCTGCTGTGCTTTTCCAGCACCACACTTCTTGACTCTGATCTCCAACATCTGCTGTCCTCACTTTCAACAAATGTCTATTGTCTACAAGTTGAAATGTGCAAGAAGTACAACATTAGGTTTCACTGCATTGAAGGCGTTGAACCCAACAAATATGGTTGTAAGAGCTGGCCTACAGGGATCCCATGGCATCAACACCTAAAGTGAGTTGCTTAGTTCACAAGTTCAGTAAAATCCTTGAATGTCTTAATGGGCTCCATCCTGCACTCATATTCACATTTAAAATGAAAGAGTTAAATGTGCTCATTTTCCTTGATGTCCCCTTAGAGGAATCAATTCGGGGTTCCCTGTTGCTATCTGCTACAAACACACTTTCACTATACTCATGTTGGGATTCCTAAAGTTTCAAGTACTATGTGATTGACCTTGTTGGCAACCTTGTAAATAGGACCCAAACCATTTGTTCTATGTGTAAGCTTGATGCTGAAATAGGGCATATGAAGCCATCCTACGTGATCGTGATCAGGTCATTTCTTTCTACATATCACACAAGCGCATGAAGGAGCCATCACATTTGCTCCTGAAAAGTACCTAGTGTACCTCAGATAACCTCAGAAGGGTAAGTAGCCAGGTGTTGCTGGATTTTTTACACAGCTACTATGTTACACCAACACAAGTGATGTTCACCACCAATGTAATGCTGCTGTTAAGTCAAAAAAGTTCACATGTCTGGTAATGTGATAGTCAGATTTCAGAGCTGGTATGTTGACTGTATTTCCAACAGATTGGCAGATATCAAGCACAATGCCTAGTTGTTGACTGTACCCAATCAGTCTGCAAAACTCACAACATAGCATCTCTAACTCTGTGATTCTACAATTGAATAGCATTAATTAAATCATCCTGAGTGTGCAAAGGGTTACTCTGACACCCAGTTCAGAATTGTCAGTTGGGCTCAGCACAGCAAACTGCTGTGGACTGGAAAAGTACGTACATTAATGCACAGGGGCCTGTTCTTTGCAGACAGAACGTGTACACACTACACCTGTTTGAACTCATAACGTGGAGGTGCCACTGGACGAGGGTGGACAAAGTTAAAAAATCACATAACACCAGGTTAGAGTCCAATAGGTTTATTTGGAAGCACTAGCTTTCGGAGCGCTGCTCCATCAGGTGGTTGTGGAGAATAAGACCATAAGACACGGAATTTATAGCAAAAGGTTACAACTGAAATGATATTTTGTACAAAACTAGATTGTTAAGTCAGTGCTTTCTAGAATGAGTTGCATTCTAAACTCTTTACATATTAAAGAGTTTAGAACGCAAATCCCAGAACGTCTTTTAAGTCACCTTCACGAGATAACTTATGTTTTACATCAAAAGGTGAAATCTCAGCTCAGTCAATACGTTAAAAGTATGAGGTTAGAGCCTGATGTATCCTAATCTTCTGGTAATAGAGTTAGAGAGATGTACAGCATAGAAACAGACCCTTCAGTCCAACCCATCCATGCTGATCAGATATCCCAACCCAATCCAGTCCCACCTGCCAGTACCCGGCCCGTATCCCTCCAAACCCTTCCTATTCATATACCCATCCAAACGCCTCTTAAATATTGCAATTGTACCAGCCTCCACCACTTCCTCTGGCAGCTCATTCCATACATGTACCACCCTCTGTGTGAAAAAGTTGCCCCGAAAGGTTTCTTTTATATCCTTCCCCTCTCACCCTAAACTTATTCCCTCTAGTTTTGGACTCCCCGACCCCAGGGAAAAGACTTTGCCTATTTACCATATCCATGCCCCTCATAATTTTGTAAACCTCTATAAAGTCACCCCTCAGTCTCCAACGCTCCAGGGAAAACAGTCCCAGACTATTCAGCCTCTCCCTATAGCTCAAATCCTCCAATCCTGGCAACATCCTTGTAAATCTTTTCTGAGCTCTTTCAAGTTTCACATCCTTCCGATAGGAAGGAGACCAGAATTGCACACAAAATTCCAACAGTGGCCTAACCAATGTCCTGTACAGCTGCAACATGACCTCCAAACTCTTGTACTTAATACTCTGACCAATAAAAGAAAGCATACCAATTGCGCCTTCACTATCCTATCTACCTGCAACTCCACTTTCAAGGAGCTATGAACCTGCACTCCAAGGTCTCTTTGTTCAGCAACACTCCCTGGGACTTTACCATTAAGAGTATAAGTCCTGCTAAGATTTGCTTTCCCAAAATGTAGCACCTCACATTTAGCTAAATTAAACTCCATCTGCCACTTCTCAGCCCACTGGCCCATCTGGTCAAGATCCTGTTGTAATCTGAGGTAACTCTCTTCACTGTCCACTACACCAAAGATAGTCAGATTGGTTCGGTTTCCGAAGTGGTATTCACAAAATATTACATGAAATGACTGCCTGCAGATTTGAGCATTTTTGGGTAAAATAGAATTTATCTACAAATATAATTCTGCAAATTCAAATTCACCCCATAGACTTGTGTGTGAGCATGCGTGAGAGAGACCATGAGTGTGTGCGTGAGAGTGCACATGAGAGTGTGCGTTTGCATGTGTGAAAGCTTGGTTTGTAGGTGTGATGGAGTATAAGCCTGCGAGTGTGTGTGTGTGGTGTAGTGGGGTCACCTGAACCCAAGGTCTTGGTTGCGGACATCCCCATGGGTACCAGACTTGGCTATCAGTCTCTACTCAGCCTCTTTGCGTTGTTGTCAATCCTGAAGTCCGCTTTGGAGGATGGTCATCCGAAGCCAAACATCCCTGACCACTGAAGTGTTCCCGACTGAAAGGGAACACCCCTGTCTGGTGATTTGTTTTTATCTTACTGCGCAACAATGACTGCAGATGTTGGAAACCAGATTTTGGATTAGTGGTGCTGGAAGAGCACAGCAGTTCAGGCAGCATCCAAGGAGCAGCAAAATTGAAGTTTCGGGCAAAAGCCCTTCATCAGGAATAAAGTCAAAGAGCCTGAAGTGTGGAGAGATAAGCTAGAGGAGGGTGGGTTGGGGAGAAGTTAGCATAGAGTATAATAGGTGAGTGGGGGAGGGGATGAAGGTGATAGGTCAGAGAGGAAAGAGTGGAGTGGATAGGTGGAAAAGGAGATAGACAGGGAGGACAAGTCCAGACAAGTCATGGGGACAGTGCTGAGCTGGAAGTTTGGAACTAGGGTGAAGTGGGGGAAGGGGAAATGAGGAAACTGTTGAAGTCCACATTGATGCCCTGGGGTTGAAGTGTTCCGAGGCAGTAGATGAGGGGTTCTTCCTCCAGGCGTTTGGTGGTGAGGGAGCTGCAGTGAAGGAGGCCCAGGACCTCCATGTCCTCGGCAGAGTGGGAAGGGGAGTTGAAATGTTGGGCCACGAGACGGTGTGGTTGATTGGTGCGGGTGTCCCGGAGATGTTCCCTAAAGCGCTCTGCTAGGAGACGTCCATTCTCCCCAATGTAGAGGAGACCGCATCGGGAGCAACGGATACAATAAATGATATTAGTGGATGTGCAGGTAAAACTTTGGATGTGGAAGGCTCCTTTAGGGCCTTGGATAGAGGTGAGGGAGGAGGTGTGGGCACAGGTTTTACAGTTCCTGCGGTGGCAGGGGAAGGTGCCAGGATGGGAGGGTGGGTTGTAGGAGGCACAGTGTCCATTCATCCGTTGTCGTAGCATCTACATGGTCTCGCCAATGTATCATGCCTCTTGGCATCCTTACATGCAACGTATGAGATAGACAACATTGACGAAAACACCTGAGTACCTGCCGCGTACACAGTGGGCGGTGTCCCCACCCGTAATGGTGGTATCCATGTCAACCCTCTGGCGCATCTTGCAGTGGTTGCCCTGACAGGGTTGTATGGTGTTATGGTCGGTGTTGTCCTGAAGGCTGGGCAGTTTGCCGCAAACAATTGTTTGTTTGGCAGTTGTTTAAAGGCGAGAAGTGGAGGCATAGGGAAGGTCTTGGTGAGATCCTCATCGATAATGTGTTGCAGGTGACGTAGAACATGTCATAGTTTTTCATGGTCTTGTGCTCCACAGCTACCTGATGAAGGAGCAGCACTCGGAAAGCTAGTGCTTCCAAATAAACCTGTTGGGCTATCACCTGGTGTTGTGTGACTTTTAACACTGTTTGTTTGAACTCAATAGAGTAAGTGATCACTATTTTCTGGCTCTCTTGTAATCCTTTGACTAATCGGAGTCAACCAAGCTGGTTTAAGGAGAAAGTGAGGTCTGCAGATGCTGGAGATCAGAGCTGAAAATGTGTTGCTGGAAAAGCGCAGCAGGTCAGGCAGCATCCAAGGAACAGGAAATTCGACGTTCCGAGCATAAGCCCTTCACCACCTTCACTGGTTTAAAGTTTAAACAAAACTTGGAAGTTACTTGTCAGGATTCATTAACTCTCACGTTCTCCGTGGCGACACCTCTACAAATTGAAGTCCACTTGCCAACCAATCAGTCTCTTCTCATGTAGCATAAATGTTTTCCATTTTACTTGTTATTTATTGTGAGCTATCCTGATGAAAAGTTCCAATGAAATGTCTTTTACTCAGTAATGCTCAAATTCTAGGCGAAAGTGAGGACTGCAGATGCTGGAGATTAGAGTCGAGAGTGTGGTGCTGGAAAAGCACAGCAGATCAGGCAGCATCCGAGGAACAGGAAAATCGACTTGCCAGTTAGCTTCATCCAAATGCAGCACCCCATATTTATGTCTACTATGAACTTTTAAGAGGGATCAGAAGTGCTTCATTTCGCAATCTGTTCATAAACCTATAGTGTTTCATTTGCTAGCTGACAACAGAGATAGGTAGGAGCCTCCAAGCTGCTTCTGCCTCGCTCCATTTAGCATTGCTCAGCATTGACCCTTTGTACAGCACTCCCTGGTTAGCTTGAAAATGATGTTTTGGACATCAAATAGCCCCAGCAATGGGCACAGAGGCTTTGCACATCTTTAGCCTACACCTGTTGGATCATCTGCAGATAGGAAATCCATTTTGAGTCATCAGGTCACATATAAGATGTAGCCTGTATTCAACCTGCTGTTTATGGGCAGCCATATCTGTAAGGGGCCTAAAATTAATATGGGTTCCACTTAAAACTAGACAGATCTGAACAAAACTGAGCTTCATCTCTTAGGTGCATTGTGGTTGGAGCAGGTGTGGGGAGTCCTGTGGGAGTTTAATCTGACCTCTTGGACACAACATGAAAATAAATTCACCAAGGAAAGCCATGATCTCTGTTGTTACCTGGTTTTCTCTTTCTCTTCATTTGTGCTCTTGCTCGTCAATGTGTGTGATAGTTGGTGTGCTGCCGTTCGTGATGACAACCACAGAACGCGTGCTGATTCACAGCCTGTTCTATATACGTGCAATGGGCATTCTCCACGCATGCATTACCAGCTGTACCAAGATAACATTGAGTACATAATATGTCTACCACAAATGCCATTTACAAACTCTACGGACACTCCTCGCGTGCATGTAGCACTTAAAAACACTCCTAGCACCTTGCTGAGGCAAAGTTTCCACCAAATCCGTGTGGAAGTTTGAACAACAACAGGTGTAAACTTGCAGCAGTTGACGAATGTTATCCAAACTGAGTGTTCTAGCCAAAGTGTACATAGGCAATTTTAATGCGTGCAGCATTCTGTAATGAGGCAATGTATAGTTTGATGGTAGTAGCACCCTCCTATTAGCGAGGAAGAGAAGTACTGTAATCGGAAATGAGCCAGAAATATTGAAAATATGAAGGGAATTGTTCAATGTCTGGCAAAGAAAGATGTTGCCTTTTGGATGCATCTTTTTCTCAAAATTCCTATTATATAATTGCCTACCCTAATGTTTAGATTACTAAAGCACAACTTAGTATAAAAGTATCCTACTACATAATATAATTTTCCCTATCAAGAATTCATTGCTAATCTGTCCCTGCAATATGCCCTCTGGGCATTAATCATCATAAATTAAGACAAAGAAAACATATACATATCACTGCTCAATGTTGAAAATGTTGCTATGATAAATTATTTAGATCTATATCGAAGGGCCAATTTATTTGAAATACTCTGGAGAGAGACAGAAATGTAAGTTCCAGTGTGATGGGTTCTGTAATTTAAGGAATCTAATTTGTTGCAGATGACAGAATTTGTAGGACTGTAATTAAGGTTTTGTTGAGTAATGTAGTGTGCTGCATTGGAAATGAAGTCCCTTGTGGATTAGGATGGTGGATAATTCTCCAATCCCATAGTTTTCTGCATTTTGTTTGTTGAAGCACTTAAATAATGACCTATATTTGTTATTTTCGTCCCACAATGCTTGTTCCACCATGTCCACTGTGAGGATGTTTCGCACCTAATGAGAGACTTTTCCATCATCATTTGGCATATGAAGACTGATTTCTGCATTAATCATTTATTCCAGCTCTCTTTCTCCAATCAAAATGCTAATATGGTTACTATATATATTAGAGTCCTGACATACTGCTGTTAGCTTGAGGTCTATACATGCCTTCAGTCTCGGTCAGACTAAATCAGCACATATCAACTTTTTCCCCCCACATTTGAACAGTAGATGGCAAGATTGTGCTATCCTCAGAGTTCCTATCTCCCTATTCACAAAACCTAACTTTTTCTCAATGACTTTATCAAAAATGCTGGCTATGAAAAATTGCTCTTTTTGAATCAACCGTTTTTCTGCAGTTAAATATGTTAGAAAATCAACTGTTTCATAAACCATTTTTTTTGTTTCTAATCAAACCAGTAGACAGACTGCCACTTTCCTTATGGTCTGTGGGTTTAGTTAGATCTATTGATACTTCAGTATTGGCAGGAAGAAAAAAAACACATTACCTCACTAATTCCATAGAAAAATTCATCATTACATGGGAATGATCTTGAGGTTACACTCCTCTGAGGAATGAAGTTAAATATGAAACTATGAAACCTTTATTGAGTTAATTGTTTCCCTAAACTCATTTAAAACATTGCCATTCTGTTTATAGAAGCAATAGGAACAAGAGTAACTATTTAACCCCACAAGACTATTGGGTTGTTTAATATTTTGTGTAAACTTACTTCAATATTTAACCCTTGGAGTCACAGTATAATTCTGATAAATTACCTCACAGCCGAGTACATCCTTACTGAAGTATCATGCCCAGATCAGCTCTTAGTATTCTGGGCGTTATCTAATGCATAGCTAAACCATGACTTCTACTGACTTGTTTTCTAGTCCTGAAAGTGCAAAGGACAATTGACGTAAATGAGTCTTTTTGATTATTTTCTTTTCTTGTTCATAGCATTTTACTGATTGATCCACCCCACTGCCATCCCCACCCTGTCAGTCTGGACCTCCACTATTAATAGCTTTTCACAATTTTGGAAGTACTGTTTTTGGATCTCAAGTGAATGACCTTCTATTTACATTCACTTCAATTATTTGCAACTTTTTTTTTGTCATTCACTTCATCTGTCAATATCCTTTCATACTTTTGTTTCCATTTCGATTGCTTACAATATGGCATCAGTAAATTTACATATCTGATTTTTTATTTCATTAAGTTGTTAGTGAATATGGTGTATAGTTACACTACAGTTATAGTTAACAGCCATTGCAAGGCATCACTGGTTACGTGCATTAAGGAAATAAATAGTTTATTCCTATCCACTGAACGATTTTCACTTGTGTGCATTCAGAATACTTCCAGTTAGTGAGGAACTTCCTACAGTAGGATGTAGTGAGTAGTGGAATGAGAGGATTGGCAGCTGTTGTCACCCTTTCATATCTTTTCTGAATAGACACTCTGAGATTTTTTTGAAGAGCTGAGATATTTTGTGTTCGAGGCTGCAATGATAGGGTGACGCTACACAGTAAACTTGGGGTAGGGCTTGGGGATAGAGGTCGAGAAAATGGTGTTGCAAGCATAGCTTTTGCTAAGCAAGTTTCAATTTGACACACTATACTGCTCAATAACTGAAGCTGGTTTCAACCAGCACAACCCCCCTCCCAAAGAACGCAAGAATTCTTAAAGTTTTAAATTTTTCGGCTTGCTTTCTAATTTCCATTTGAAGAATAATTCTCTTGAATTTTATTGGTTATTCGAATACTTTAATTTTATCTGAATGTTTTGATCACTGGCCAACTACAAATTATCACTCGTTAATCTATAAGTAACATTAATTCTGCTTTGTAATAATTTTAATAGGCCCCGTGCCCTGAAGTATCCTATTTTTGATGGAGAACTTCCAGTGTCAAAAAAAACAGACCAAATCTAGATGGGTAGCCCTGAAACATGTGTCAGGGTAGAACTATGAAGTTATTGGGTAATTGCCTCATGGATCGTGTCTGGTGTCCATTGTTCTTAATGTGGTGATGAAGAAGGGTGTGCATGCAACTGTTCCCCGTCATGCATTACAGTGCAAAGATTGAAGGGATGTCATGATTAAGGACATGTCATTTCTCTTTAGTTACTTGTGGAGGATATCCCCCTGGTGCCTTATTTGGTGTCTTGCTTGAATTCTTCTTTTACAAACAAAATTTTTTTTGAGAGAGAGGCAGCTTTACATACATCTCCTTACCTGGGATATACAAGCCAGAAACAGGCTACACATCTCAACTACTCCATGCTGGTATTCATGCTCCTTTTGTCTTCATCCATCCCTCCCTCATCTAAATCTATTCCCTTCTCCCAAATGCTGTGTACATTTCCTGTAAATGTATCTATGGATTAGATTTGCATGCAAATTGAATGTTCTGTCATCAAGGATCATTCAGAGTGGATTGATCTCCACAAACCTATTAGAGAGCATGCTTTGAAAATTAAAGCAAACATGACAATCCTAGGATAAAACCTCATGTCAAGCTTTTCGTGCAGCAGTGCAATGCTGTCACATTTTAATATACTGCCTAATCTGCGCTCTCTTCTAGTTCAAAGTTGAAGGTCATTCACTGTTATTGGGTTATAATCAAGAGCAGAACACCGATTGTTATTGCTTCCCCTTTCTAGCTCGTGGATGGAATTGTTCCTGTACAGCTCCCCCCACCCCACCCCCCATGTTTGACACACTGCCAATATAATTATCCATTAAGCTGTTCAAACTGCGCCTCATTTTACGTTGACTATAAATCGAGGAGCTTTGAAATGGAATATTTCATTAGTAATTGACAAAAAATAATAGTCCTTCCTCATCTGACCCATATCTTGCTGTTTCCCTTTTCCTGCTAGTTTTGAGGTATTTTTAAGCCACAGTTACTTTCAATTTCCTACACTGTATCAGATTCTTACATAAACACTTTCTTACCTAAGAGAAGTGCACAATGTTCTCTTTTGTCCAATTCTGAATCCTCCACACCCTATACTCTTTCATGTCTGTCAATGCAATCCTCCTAATTGACATTGCTGAACCCATCCTCATCCAACCAGATCTTCATGCCTGACACATTTTAAAATTTCTGACAGTGCTGTCATAATGGGGCCATGGTATAATATATATTTATAAATCTTTGATACTAAACTTAAGTGGTGCAACATTTTTACTTATACAAACGCGTAACCTGTGTCCCCCCTTTCAACACCATTTTGAAAGTTACTATCTAATCTGCCTCCTTTACTCTGTTCAGGGACGTATTCCAGATCGCAAGTTACTCACAGAAAAATTCCCTACTTCTCATGAATACTGACAGTTCTCCCACAGCAAATAGCTTCCCCATCACTATCCTGTCAAAACACTTCAAGTTCTAGTAATCTGAATTACTTCAAGTAAATATATAATCTCACAGATGTGTAACATTGCTAGGGAAACATATTGAATGATTCGGAATATTAAGTCACAGGATATTTGGGAACTATTTTTACATGATTGAAAGAGAAGATCATTTTACAAAAAGCTCTAATAGGAAGCCCAGGTCTAGTTGTTTGAAAGTCAGTATGCACATCAATTTTTTTATAAGAGTAGGTGAAAACTGAGGCAGAGTTCAACTGATAGCGTAAATGTGACATTTGTCAGAACTCATCAGCTAGTGTTACCAGAAAGCCTGCGGGACTCCTAATATTTCTTGGCTCAAAGTGGGATTGTTGATGCTTCAGTTGCTGTAATATCTGCATCGTAATCCTAACCGACCACCTGACAGTAGGTTCATAGTCTTTGCATAGAATCCAGAAAATTTAAACTTGTTTAGGAATGGTCTTTCTAACAGAAAGACTAAATGTACCCTCACGGGTTTGATTATTAATTGCAGTCTTGAAACTGCACTGGTGCAGGGATATCTTTCAGTTATCAAAAGTGTGTTAACTTCAAAACACTTTCAGCCATCTGTTGTATATGTCCTTCTGCATTGAATGCCATATGGGATGCTCTCAGATGTCATTTTATCACACTTGGTTATTTATAAACTTGCTCACAAAAATTGTGTTTAATTTGTGTTTGAAATGTCCAGGAAATTTTTAGTCTGGTTTTCCAGGCAAAGAGTTTGCCCAATGCTACGATAAATGGCCAAATCAGAGACCAGGGCACCATTTAAAAACCTATCTGTCTATCCTTGCTCATGAGAAATTGGAGCGGGTACAGGTGCCACCTTTAAGAATATAAAGACACTGGAGAGAGAGTGCAGAAGATTTTTATAAGAATGTTTCTAGGAAGTTGTAAAGGTAAATTTGGAGAGGAGAAAAGAAGGCTGAGAGGAGATTTGATTGAAGTATTCAAAATCATAAGTGGTTTCAATAGAGTAAATAGGGAGAAATAGCCTCACTTATGAAAGGGTCCAGGAGATGGTACAGATTTAAAGTAATTAGTAAAAAAAAAAATCAAAGGTAACATGAAGAAACACTTTAGCACAGTGAATGGTTTGGTTAAGGCCAAGGATGCAGTGCCAGGCAGGTTCAATTAGGGCATTCAGAAGGGAATGAGATATTTAGTTGAATAGAATGAATGTGCAGGGTGGTGCATACATGATGGACCAAGTGATCTCCAGCTGCACTTCTTAAAGATTCTGTGATTGTTGGAACCTGCCATGCCAGTTAATAAGATCATGGTTTTTATGATTATGAACTTGACTCCACTTCCTTTCCTGCTTCCTCCCACCACCCAAGAACCTTTGGACCCCCTCAGATCAGAAATCTTGTCAAGTTCAGCCTTGAATATATTTGACGACCCAGCCTCCACTGCTGTCCGTGGAGGAGAATTTAAAGAGGAATGATTCTCTGAAAGAAGAAATTCCTTCTCATCTCTGTCTTAAATAAGAGACCACTTATTTTTAAATTAGTTCTAGGTTCCGCACAATGCAAAACATGCTTTTTCGGCATCTACCTGGCCAAGCCCACCCAGGATCTCACATGTTTTGTACACATGAAGAAAACATGTAGAATTGAAGCAGGAGTAGACCATTCGCTCATTGAACTATTCAGTTATTCAATATGATCATGGATGGTTCCTTATCTCCATGTCATACTCCTACTCTCTCTTACTCCTTGATAACTTTAGTCTTTAGCAATAGACACATTTCTTTTTTAAGTATGTTCGGTGACTTTACTACAGAAGGCTGAGAATTCCCCAGGCTCTCAACTGTCTGATTGAAGAAATTCTCCTCCTCTAGAGGAGACGGTGACTCATGGTTCTGGACTTCCAGAGATGAAAAACATCAGTCTGCCAAGTCTTGTCAGAATTGTGTAAGTTTCAATGAGATTCCCTCTTATTCTTCTAACCTCCAGTGTATAAAGGCCCAGTCAACCAACCCACTTGCTGCTCATTTGACTGATCTGCCAACCCATCCCAGGAATCAGTCTGGTGAACCTTTGCTGCCCTTCCACTATGGGTAGGCATATCATTGCTTAGGTGAGGAGAGCAAAGCTGCACACAATATTTCAGGTGTTCCCTTACAGTTATGGACAGTGCTGAAAAATGTGTTGCTGGAAAAGCGCAGCAGGTCACGCAGCATCAAAGGAGCAGGAGAATCGACGTTTCGAGCATAAGCCCTTCTTCAGTTGCAGTAATACCTCCTTGCTCCTTACTCAAAATATTTTGAAATGAGGCCCAACATGTCATTTTGTCTTCCTAACCACTTGCTGCACCTGCACCTGCAATTACAATCCCACTGTCATTTTATGTCAACAGCAAAGTTCTCAATCTATGCCATACGTTACCTCCAAACCCACGTCCTTTGACTCTGCATATGTTGGATATTCAATCCCCTGCCTTGGTCATTCCAGGGACAGTTTTTATAACTGCAATCATATTGCAGCTATTTGCAAATGTTAGCTCGGTCACTTCATAAACCTGTTTGTGAAGACTTCATATTTTCAGATAAGTACCTTTAAATATCATTTTGACATTTTTGCTTTCTTGTGTACTGTGGCTCTATTTGCTGCTTACCCTTGATTCTGCTATGTTCTGCTTTGCTTTCTACTTTGCTATTTTTAATTTCTGCCTGTTGCTTTTGTCTTGTCTCCCTGTTCAAGTTTGTATTGCCCTGTCGAATCATTTAAACCTTGCCCCACACTACTGGCAAATGCCCCTGCGAGGATATAGGTCCTGGTCCGATTGGAATGTCACCTTGTTCAGCTTTTGCAAGTTCCATCTTCTCCAGAGTTGATCCCCATGTCTCAAAACTTTTTATTCCTCCCTCTGTTATCATCCTTCCTACCAGGCATTCAGCCAGTTTATTCACCTGTTCCTGATCCTGTTAGGATTATTCACAGTGCCATAAACTGAGATTTATACACGTTTAAGGTTCTGCTTTTTATTTAAGTTCCAAGCTCCTGACATTTGGCTCTCAGGACCAATTTCCACTTCCCCTTTTTTCCCTATGTCATTGGTTCAATAAAATCACCCAACTTTTCTGAACTAAATTGTTTCAAGCCCAAACTATGCAACTTTAACTTACAAGACAATGACGTCAACCCAGGAATCCACCTACCAAGCCTCCTCTGAACTGTTTCTGATGTCCCTTAAGTAAGGAGGTCAACACAGTGCATGATTTGGAGATGCTGGTGTTGGACGTTGGACAAGCAGTGTGGCACTTTCGAAGTGGAAGGATCGAGAGAGCTGTAGTGAGGTCAAGGTGGATGTTGTCAGCACGTCCTGCATGTGCAGGATATCGCTGAAGGACAGAGTTAAAAATCACACAACACCAGGTTATAGTCCAACACAGTTTAACTGGAAGCACTAGCTATCGGATCATCAATTACCTGGTGAAGGAGCAGCGCTCTGAAAGCTAGTGCTTCCAATGAAACCTGTTGAACAATAACCTGGTGTTGTGTGATTTTAAACTTTGTACGCCCCAGTCCAACACCGGCATCTTCAAATCATGACTGAAGGACCGAGTATTGAGAAATAGAAGGCTGAGGATTAAAACTTGGACGCCATCAGAGGTAACAATCAAGGTATTTTTCAATGTATAATTTCAGTTACATCACGCTGTAAAGTTTTGCTATAAATTCTGTCTTACTATTGTGTCCTCCACAATCACCTGATGGAGTGGCTCCGAAAGCTAGTGTGCTTCCAATTAAACCTGTTGAATGATAACCGGGTGTTGTGATTTTTAACTTTGAACACTGGACATAGTACTCTAGATGTGGCCTCACCTCTTGATGTTGTACAGCTGTTGAAACACATCTCCACTTTCGGACTGTCTTTTTGCAACAAAGGACAATGTTCATCTGCCTTCCCAATTACTTGCTGAGTCTGCAAGCAAACATTTTGTTAGCTTTCTAAAACTACAGAAACTCTGTAGTCTGTCTGCATTTAGAGTCATAGAGATATACGGCATGGAAACAGACCCTTCGGTCCAACCCGTCCATGCCGACCAGATATCCCAACCCAATCTAGTCCCACCTGCCAGCACCCGACCCATATCCCTCCAAACCCTTCCTATTCATATACCCATCCAAATGCATCTTCAATGCTGCAATTGTACCAGCCTCCACACATCCTCTGGCAGCTCATTCCATACACGTACCACCCTCTGCGTGAAAATGTTGCCCTGTAAGTCTCTTTTATATCTTTCCCCTCTCACCCTAAACCTATGCCCTCTAGTTCTGGACTCCCTGACCCCGGGGAAAAGACTGTCTATTTATCCTATCCATGCCCCTCATAATTTTGTAAACCTCCATAAGGTCACCCCTCAGCCTCTGGCGCTCCAGAGAAAGCAGCCCCAGCCTGTTCAGCCTCTCCCTGTAGCTCAAATCCTCCAACCCTGGCAACATGCTTGTAAATCTTTTCTGAACCCTTTCAAGTTTCACAACATCTTTCCGATAGGAGGGAGACCAGAATTGCATGCAATATTCCAGCAGTGGCCTAACCAATGTCCTGTACAGCCGCAACATGACCTCCCAACTCAATACTCTGACCAATAAAGGAAAGCATACCAAACGCCACCTTCACTATCCTATCTACCTCCTACTCCACTTTCAAGGAGCTATGAATATGCACTCCAAGGTCTCTTTGTTCAGCAGCACTCCTTTGGACCTTACCATTAAGTGTATAAGTCCTGCTAAGATTTGCTTTCCCAAAATGCAGCACCTTTCATTTATCTGAATTAAACTCCATCTGCCACTTCTCAGCCCATTGGCCCATCTGGTCCAGATCCTGTTGTAATCTGAGGTAACCCTCTTCGTTGTCCACTATACCTCCAATTTTGGTGTCATCTGCAAACTTACTAACTGTACATCTCATGCTTGCATCCAAATCATTTATGTAAATGATAAAAAGTAGAGGGCCCAGCACCGATCCTTGTGGCACTCCACTAATCACAGGCCTCCAGTCTGAAAAACAACCCTCCACCACCACCCTCTGTCTTCTACCTTAGAGCCAGTTCTGTATCCAAATGGCTAGTTCTCCCCATATTCCATGAGATCTAACCTTGCTCATCAGTCTCCCATGGGGAACCTTGTCGAACGATTTTCTGAAGTCCACATAGATCACATCTACCACTCTGCCCTCATCAATCTTCTTTGTTACTTCAAAAAAACTCAATCAAGTTTGTGAGGCATGATTTCCAAAGCACAAAGCCATGCTGCCTATCAGTCCTTGTCTTTCCAAATACATGTACATCCCTCAGGATTCCTTCCAACAACTAGCCCACCACCGAGGTCAGGCTCACCAGTCTATAGTTCCCTGGCTTGTCTTTACTGCCCTTCTTAAACAGTGGCACCACATTTACCAACCTCCAGTCTTCTGGCACCTCACCTGCGACTATCGATGAGACAGATATCTCAGCAAGAGGCCCAGCAATCACTTCTCTAGCTTCCCACAGAGTTCTCGGGTACACCTGATCAGGTCCTGGGGATTTATCTACCTTTAACCGTTTCGAGACATCCAGCACTTCCTCCCATGTAATCTGGACATTTTGCAAGGTGTCACCATCTATTTCCCTACAGTCTATATCTTCCATATTCTCTTCCACAGTACATACTGATACAAAATATTCATTTAGTATCTCACCCATTTTCTGTGGCTCCACACAAAGGCCCGCTTTGAGGGGCCCTATTCTCTCCCTAGTTACCCTTTTGTCCTTAATATATTTGTAAAAACCCTTTGAATTCTTAATTTTATTTGTCAAAGCTATCTCATATCCCCGTGTTGCCCTCCTGATTTCCCTCAAGCTAACTCCTACTTTCTTTCGTCATCCAGCATTCCCTATACCTACCATCAGGTAGATTAGATTAGACTTACAGTGTGGAAACAGGCCCTTCGGCCCAACAAGTCCACACCGATCCGCCAAAGCGCAACCCACCCATACCCCTACATTTACCCCACCTAACACTACGGGCAATTTAGAATGGCCAATTCACCTGACCCGCCCATATTTGGACTATGGGAGGAAACCGGAGCACCCGGAGGAAACCCACGCAGACAGGAATATACATTTAAAGAATGTTCTTTTGTTTACTGTTCCTGTCAAAGTGGATAACCTCACATTTACCCAGATTATGTTCCATTGACTGTTCACTTAACCTATCATTATCCATTTGCAGACACTTTGACAGTCTCATTTCTTACCTATTTGTGTTATCAGTAAATTTGACGTCCATACGTTGGTCCCTTCATCCAAGTCATTTAAGGTAGATCGTGAACATTTGAGGTCCCAGCTCTGTTTCCACGGCACTCCACACATTACAATTGACCACTTAAAGGTTATTCATTTATCCTGATGCTTTTCCTTAATCATGCCAGTATGTCACCCCAAACACACACTATATTACCTGGTTACATTTTTGAAACCCTATTTGCTGCATCCTCAAAGAAATATCATAAACGTATCAAACATGACTTCCTTGTCACAAAATCACATAGAGACTCTGTCTGTTATGATTTTCCAAATGTCCTACTTCTGCCACCTTAATAGATTCTAGCTTTCTCCCTGTGACACATTTTAGACAAACAGGTTAACAGTTTAAAGGTTTCTGCCTTCCTCCTTTTCGGACTACTTTGCAATCCGCTGGCACGATTCCAGAATTGAGGAAATTTTAGACCATTTCAATTGATACATCCACTACCTCTTCAGCTGTTTACTTAAAGCCTCTCCGATACCAACCATCAGGCCATGTGGACAAAACTCAACTTCTTTCAGATTTCTGTGTTTTCAGAAGCAAACTTCTTTGCTGAAGATGAATGAGCTAAGAAGAGGAATCTTGCGAATGAAGAGTAGAGAATTTTGAGATGGTTGGGTAACAGATAGACCACGTAGAACAAAACTCAAGTAATAACCCCTGCTATGTACTTTCACATTTGAACAGTAGGTGGCAACACCGTGCTATCCTGAGATTTTGTATCACAACTTTCCAGTCCTGATTTGCGAATGAGTTCACAGTAAACTGAAGATTTCCTCCTATTTAATCAATCCTCTTGTCGAACTAAAAGTGATTAACTTTTTCATGTTTTAGAAATGACTTCTCTTCCTTCGTCTGCATTGTTACCTCTGATGGCATCCAAGTATTAATCCTCAACATTCTATTTCTCAATACTCTGTTCTTCAGACATGATTTGAAGATGGACTGGGGTGTACAAAGTTTAAAAATCGCACAACACCAGGTTATTGTCCAACAGGTTTAATTGGAAGCACTAGCTTTCATAGCACTGCTTCATCAGGTGGGTGATGATCCAATAGCTAGTGCTTCCATTTAAACTCTGTTGGGCTATAACCTGGTGTTGTGTGATTTTTTTAAACTCTGTCCTTCAATGATATCATGCACAAACAGGTCGGTTTGCAAATGTGTGCTGACAACACCCACCTTGACCTCACTACAGCTCTCTCAATCCTTCCACTTCGAAAGTGCCACACTGCTTGTCCAACATTTAATACTGATGAGTGGAAACCTGCTGCAATGAAATATCAAAGAGCCTGCAGCCACAATCCTCACACCACATTGTAAGCTCTGCTCTTGAATCACTTTTAACTCCATTTCAGCTGGAACCATAGTATTTGCAATCTTAGACCATAAGAAATCAGAGAAGGAGTAGGTTATTCAGCACCTTGAGCTGCTCCATAATGGCTGTTACAACATTCCTCATGTCCACTATCCCACCTTTCCCCATAAACCCTAGATTCCCCTACTGATCATGAATATATCGGTCTCAGCCTTAGATATACTCAAGGACTCTGCCTAAGCTCTCTATGACAAGGAATTCCAGAGACTCTTCATCCTCTGAGAGAAGAAATTCCTCCTCTTCTCAGTCTTGAATTGGCAACCCTTCATTTGAGGTGATGCACTCTGGACTTGCCCTGAGTGGAAACATTCTGTTAGCATTTATCTGGTCAAGTCTCTGAAGAATCTAAAATGCACTCTCATGTTTATTCATTTTTAATCACTGGTTTTTAAAACTCTTCCCACCCCAAACTTTTTTTTACAGTATAAACCTCTATGATATTTAACCAACATCCCCGAGAGAAAGAACAAAGCAAAAAAAAAAGTCACTGGAGGTCCGTTTTGAAGTATTCAAGTTGAGTCCGACCAGTTTATCTCATTCACCAGTTTCACTGGGCCTTCCAGTTGTGCTCTTCTCCATGAATGGATTGATCTCTGTGAGTTGTTCAGTTAATCCATCATTATTTTGTTAAATATATTGGATTGTTTCTTGTCAGTGCTTTCCACTGTTTAGTTCCTGCCATACCTTTCAGTATGCTTTACTAAAGTCAAACTTAGCCAGTCCTCTGCTTATACCTTTCGAAATACTTTTCACTTGAAGGGCCTTGATTAGGTTTTAAATATGTTGTTTAACCTAATATGGAATTCAATTGTGTCATGATCACATTTTTCCGAGAAAATCATTTGCCATGCGATTGCTAATTAAACCCTGCCTGAGTACACAATACTCAATCTAAATTAACTTCATTCCTAGTTGGTCCTGCAACCTATTTTTCCAAGAAACTGTCACGGAAGCATTCTTTCAGACGGTCCTTTCTCACATGATTTGTCCACTTTCCATGATTAAAATATCCCATGGTAATTTCATAAATGTTATAAACTTCAGCTATTTCTACAGCATCAGCACATTTTGACCACCTTTCTTTTCCTAACCTCTCGCCATACTGTTCTACTTCCTGATTTCCAAGCTAAGCTCATTTTTTAAAAACATTCTAAGAAAGTTTCCCTTATTAGGTATATTCTTTTCTGTATGTCTTTTCTTTTCTGTATGTCTTTTCAAAATAAACTATTTTGTTTGTGAATCTGATCACTTTGCAATAAGAACAAAGTACTGGGAATACTCAGCAGGTCTGGCAGTATCTGTGGAGACTGTAATAGAGATTACTTGATGTTTTTCCATCGACTGTGACTCTTTCTCTTCTCTTCACCAGGACCTCCTCGATCCCCATGCCTGCTTGATTCTCAACCACACCCCTCTGTCCCTCAACATTGACCATTTCTACATTTTTCTTTACTTAACCTAAGGAGTGTGACCGTTTCCTGGAACACAATGTACAGGCAACTTGTCCTCCTCACGATACCCAATCAGCTTCCAACCCGACAACTCTAAGCTGAAATCTTTCAACAGTAAATATAGTTGTATGAGCTGACAATGTTCTCCACAAAAACTACAGCATACCACCTGGACTGCAATGCCTGTCTAAGCTTATCTAGCTGTTCATTGATTTGCTTTAATAATTAATTTTGAGTGAATTGCATATTATGGCTTTATTGATAAATTGATATATTTAGTTTCAGGTGCAAGGGGTGGACTAAGGTTAGTTTCCCAACTGAGATACAAAAATGCAAAACCATAATTCTCATCCACCAATAAGCTGGCTCCTGTAGTTCCTACTGTTCCCAATCATCAGAGTTCCTGCAATAATCTGGTTTCATCAGTAAATTTAAATGTAAGAGCTTCTGTGGTGGAATGGTCGCACCTCTATCTCTTGGTAGTTGATTCCTGATGAAGGGCTTTTGCCCGAAATGTGGATTTTCCTGCTCCTCAGCTACTGTCTGACCTGCTGTGCTTTTGCATCACCACTCTAATCTTGACTCTTGGTAGTTTTGCTGAGTCCTCTATGAGGATTGTTTTAACTCCAAGTGTTGGATTTGCAACAGTAAAGCAGATGTGATATGTTTCCAGCAAATTCTGTTCTTCCTTTAGATTTTTCTTTCTGTCTGTGCTGTTTGCTTTGTGGTTTGAAAAGAAGTAGTTCTTGTTTCATTAAAGTGAGACTAAAACCCTGACCAGTTGCTAATGCAATAGGAGCTGAGATATGGAATGCATCCAACTGATTGGGGAGATTTTACTGAGGGAAGGTAATATTCTTATGGTATAATGGCTCGACCATTAATCCAGAAATCCAAATAATGTTTTGGGATCCTGGCTTCAAAACCAACCATGGCAGATAAAACCATTGTCAGAAAAAAGCGATTTCTCTCACGTCGTTTAGGGAAAGAATCTGTTGCTTTTACCCAGTGTGGCCTACATATAACTCTAAACCCACAGCAATGCACTTGGGGCATCCCGGGTTGGGCAATAAATGCCAGCCTAGCCAGAGATACCCACATCCAATGGATCAATAATTTAAAAAAAAATACTGTTACAATTTCTCTCAAGACTTTTGGGCTATGGTCCCAGTTGGAATATAATTTTTTTTTCATTCTATGTTGAAACAAAATTGCCTGCCATTGGCAGACAGTTTGCCATTACATATAGGACAATGTACCACCCTCTAATAAGTAGAGAAGGGCACCGAATGCTATGGTGAAAGCACATTCCATTCTCGCTGAAAATGATCAGGAATTTACCCTTTCCTTTTCAGTGCAATTCACAGAGATTGACACAGCCAGTACAGCAGAATGTAGAATTTTAAACAGAAATTATGCCGACAACTCTAATTTTATGCTATTTTGAAGAATGTGATGCTTGGTGCAGATTCCACCCACAAAAACTGGTCATGCTCCAGGCTAAGTTTAAAAACCACTGAGATTTTCCAATAATTGCACTCACCCCCAAGGCCTCAAGGAGATTTGTCAAATTAAACCAATACTTTTGGGTACGTGCAGTATTATTGCTGACAATTGAAAA
The DNA here is from genome assembly GCF_020745735.1 of Hemiscyllium ocellatum. NCBI lineage: Eukaryota > Metazoa > Chordata > Chondrichthyes > Orectolobiformes > Hemiscylliidae > Hemiscyllium > Hemiscyllium ocellatum. Next base: position 17,559,731 of record NC_083418.1, read on the forward strand.
TCCTTTGAATAACTTGTTTAATTTGGTCGGGGGAGGGAGAAAACAAGAAACTGATCACTGAACCCCAGCATAACAAGGAAATCATTCTAAAAATCGGGTTACTTATAAATGCAAAGTTCACAATGATCAAAGCTTGCTTTTAGCTATATTAAGCAGACAGCCTCTGGTTATCATTAGCAATATTTTTAAAACCATTTCTAAAACACGGTCTTTACTAGCTCATGGCAGATTTTGCATTGGGTAATATGCAAATGAGTTCGGGAGAGGAAATACTTCTCCATGTGGATGCAATTTGCACATGGTTCTCTGATTGTGCCCAATGTGCATACATTGCCCTTACTACTCTTTATTTACAAATAAGGCAATCTGCACAAGATCAGTAAAAACACAACACAAGAATGTCAGTGCAATATTTAAACCGCATATAATCTGCCTTAAACATGAAACTCTAAGACAGTTCATTAGTTATTTTCAATATGTTTTCACCAAGACTGATTTAAATCAGTCCCACAGTCCAAAGCTGTGCAGGTTCGGTGAATTGGCCATGCTAAATTGCCCATAGTGTTCAGGGATGTGTAGGTTAGGTGCATTACTCAGGGGTTAAATATAGGGGATGATTCTGTGGTGGGTTACCCCTCGGAGTGTCGGTGTGGACTTGTTGGACCAAATGGCCTGTTTCCACACTGTAGGGACTCTATGAAATGTGATGTGGACGATGCCTCCTCTAAATATTTGGCTGTTTCTACTGAATTCCTTCGGCAAATTGGGATATTAGACCCAGAGTGCAAGAGGTTATCTGACTGACTTGTCTTCTGTTTTTGAAGCAGACCAGGTCTAACTCATTTGGATTTAGTCATCAGCTCTGGGCACCACATCGTAGGAATGATTATATTGGACTTGCAGGGAGTAAAAATGTAGGTTTACAAGAATGATGACTTAACCCGTGAAGTTCAGTTGTACAAATTCAGTTGTTTTCTCCAGAATTTAAAAGGTTAAAGAGTGGTCTGATCAAGATCACGAATGGTGAATTCACCTATCCATGCCAAAAGATAAGTAACAATAAAAACTAACATCTGTGGTCAAAACTCTCACATCAGTGATTTTTAACTTATTTTTAATGTACTTCTAAACCAACTTTACACTCACGAGTTTCATCATTCGTGGGAGTTTTCAGGAACAGAAACCTTTCGGATATGGAGGCATGACTGTAAATTACTTCCACTGGAGATTCTCGAACTAGGGTGCCGAAAAATTAGGACCCTGGGATCTAATTTCCCAATTTCCAAAAGGAATTCAGCAGAAACAGCCAAACGCTTAGAGTCATCGTCCACATAATATTTCATCAGTCTTGGTGAAAAAATGTTGAAAATAGTTTAAAGTTTCAGGTTTAAGGAGGGAGGGTAAGTATGCTATCTAATTATTACACTGACATTCTTTTGTTAAATTTTTATTGATCTTGTGCAGATAAAGAAGTATAAGGGTTGTGTATCCACACTGGGCACAATCTGAGCACCGTGTGCAAACTCCCGTTTAGGAAAAGTGTTAGGAAGTACTTCTACATACAAACGGTTGTCAAGGTTTAGAATTCTCTTCCACAAATGGCAGTGGGTGGAGGATCTATTCATTTAAATCCGAGAGATTTCTTGTTAATTGAAGATATGGGCCAAAGGCAGGTACATGAAGTTGGGTCACAGATCAGTCATGATCTTGTTAATTGAGGAAACAGGGCTGAGGGGCTGAATGGCCTGCTCTTATTCCTATGATCCTGAAAATAGATGACGTTATTATAACAAACATGACTGAAGTTATCATCAGAGAAAAGGAAATTAAGTTGAGGTATGATTAGCGTGTCCTGTTGATTATGTCCAGATATTGAGTGTAAGTGCCTCATATGCCTTAATCTAGGACTCGAAGGCAAAACTGGAAAGTTAACAAGGTTTTAGTGAGACCCACAGTTTATGGAGGTTTTTTTGTCGTCAAGCCTCATTTGGTCCGAAGGTGCACACTGGAAGCCAGTAATGCCATGTCACCTGAATTACTTACCCTGCCTGGAAGAAGATTTGAAGAGAGAATTATTGCGGAATAAGTAGAGACAAGGATAATCGTGCAGTCTTTAAAAAAAACTTCATTTCAAGTCATGGGGGTGTGACCTTCTGAGTAAAATTGTATTCCCTTCAATTGCATGTTTCACTCCATTGTTTAGAGCATCAGGATAAAATGTCAGTGTTTTTACTTGTTGAAAATGCTGGCTGTGCTTGTATTGAACTATCACATGACCTTCAAGAATGCCGAATCTTGACAGCGCAATTCATGTGATGATGTTCATTCAAACATTTGCACATCTCTATAAACATGGGACAAAGCAGACCCACCTTCACTTGCTGAGATCGAACATTACTCGGCAGAGAAAAGACGAACATGAAAAGAAATGATGCTGTGTGCTGTACATGGAAAAACATAACTGAGCAAAGGTCACATTGACTCATTGCTGCAGAGGCTCAGCATGCAGCAGATCTGGCAAAGAGGATGAGAACATCTCTGGGCGGCACGGTGGCACAGTGGTTAGCGCTGCTGCCTCACAGCACCTGAGACCCGGGTTCAGTTCCCGACTCAGGTGACTGACTGTGTGGAGTTTGCACGTTCTCCCCGTGTCTGCGTGGGTTTCCTCCGGGTGCTCCGGTTTCCTCCCACAGTCCAAAGATGTGCAGGTCAGGTGAATTGGCCATGCTAAATTGCCCGTAGTGTTAGGTAAGGGGTAAATGTAGGGGTATGTGTGGGTTTCGCTTCGGCGGGTCGGTGTGGACTTGTTGGGCCGAAGGGCCTGTTTCCACACTGTAAGTCTAATCTAATCTAAGGAATGATGCCTGTTTGATGATGTTAGAGATAATACAGTCCAATCATTTGAGCTGAAAGAGTAGTCATGCTGTTGTGCAGAAACAGCAAAAGTAACATGGTTTTTATAAAACACTTTGAATATACTAAAATGCCCCATGGTGCTTCTCATGAAATTTGACATCATGTTGTATAGAAGATATTGGGGTAGGTGATCAAAACCTTCGTTAGCGGCATCTGGAAGGGACAGAAATTCAGGGGAAGGTATTCAAGAAATGAGGACTCTGGCTACTCATCACCGATAGGGGAGTGACTCAATCAGGAATGCTCAAGAAGCTCAAATTAGAGGAGTGCAGTTGTTGAAAACGCTGCAGGACTGGAGCAGATCATAGATATAGCGGGCAGCAAGGCAATGGACAGATGTGAAAATGATTAACACTTAAACTGGAGGACCATTACATGTCCATGAGCAGGAGAGGGGATGGTTGAACTGGATTTGGTGTGAGTTAGGGGATGAGGCACGGTTTTGGATAACCTTGAGTTTACAAAATGTGGGAAGCCAGCTAATGGTCTTTTGACGTTAGTTTATAGTGATAAAGGTACGGATGAGCGATTTTACAGCAGATGAACTGAGGCATCGGCAGAACCAGGTGAAGTTGTGGAATGCAAATGAACACTATTAATGATGTGCATGAATGGTCAGAAGCATATCTCGGGGTCTAATACACCACACCAAGGTTACAGGCAGACTGGTTCAGGGGTGTTGTGCACAGTTTCTGTCCCTTTAATTGAGGACGGATGTACTTACATTGAGGCAGTTCAGAGAAGGCTCACTAAATTTATTCCCAATATGATGGGTTTGTCTTCTAAAGAGAGATTGAGCAGTTTAGGCCTTTACCTCTGGAGTATAAAAGAATGGAAGGAAATCTAACTGAGCTATACAAGATGACAGGGTAGATGGAGAGAAAATGTTTCTTTCTGGGGCAATCTAGACTGAGCGGTCATAGTTTTAGGATAAGGGATAGCAGATTTAAAACCAGTTCTCTCAAAGGATCATTAATCTGTGCGATTCGCCACCCCAAGAGTATAGTGGATGCTGGGACATTGAATAGAGGAGGAGATAGAGAGATGTTTAATGAGTTATTAGTTGAAAGAATGAGCAGCGAAGTGGAGTTGAGGCTGAGATTAAATCAGTCATGATTGTATTGAATGACAGAGCAGGCTCGAGGGGCTAAATTGCCCATTCTTGTTCCTAGCTCTTATGTTTTTATTGTTTTCAATGGCAAAGAAATTAGGCTAGTAGTTATTTCTAACATTAAAGCAGATCAGGATTAATAGTCAAGTTCTACCGAATATTTAACTTGCTTTTGGTACTTTACTGCAATGAAAACTGTTCCTACTGATTTATCCAGGTTTTAAATAATAAATTATCCTTGCAGCAGCAGTTTTCAACATTACTAGATAGTGGACTTTTGCTGCTTGACTGATCTGCATATTAGTGGGGGGTTTTTTCTGGCTGAACACGCTTCCATGTATTGATTACTTCGCTGAACAAAAATGAGTGATTTAAAGGTAGAGCTATTTAAAATTAATTTTCAAAACTCATTTACTACCTTTCAAGCAGAAAAGTCTGTGTAGATTTTATTCTAAATGTGATTGAAGCTGTGATTACTTTTGTTACACCAACAAAAAAAAACATTTTTTAAGCTTGTGTTCTTCCATCCCCCAGTCATGTATCTAAGATCTCACCTTCGTTGCAATTCATGCCTTTGCTGGGCTTGAACATTCACTGACACATCAGTATAAAGTTGCATTGTTGAAGCTGCTGCATTCAGAGACCAAACATTAAACTGAAGGCCACTATCCACTAACGTCCCTGAGAACAATCCTGCTTGAAGATATGTGTGAGCTCCTCCTGTCTACTTTCAAGCAGAGCTGACTGTTCATCCTCATATCTTTAAATGTTAGAAATTAATCTTGTTTCCTCCCCATTGAGAACTAGCCTGCTTCAAAATCAAAAGACAAGTCAGTTAGAGATCTGCAGCTCCCTGGGGTCTAATCTCCCCACTTTGCAAAAGAAGTTCAATGTGAAACAGCTAAGGGCTTTGTGGAGTCATTGTCAACCATTTATCTACTCTATTGTTTGTAGACTAGCATCTGTATTTGACTGTAACTAATTGAATTTTTAAAGTAGTCCTTTATTAAGCATTTTCAGTGTTCTAATCATGTTTAAAATATTAAATAAATGTGATTTCTTTCTATAAATCAGAATTTACCGTAATAGTGTAACAAAATGAGGTGAAACTCATACTTATTGAAGACCAACAGATCGTTATTAGATGAGGCAGTAATAGGTGCGTGATATTGCACAGGAACGGTGGGTGCAATTTGAGTAAGGAATTAGATCAAAGTTATTCTGTTTGTGAATGGCAGGCAGAAATTCGTCATCTTAAAATATGCTGCGATCTGGTGACATTTGTCTTTGGAAAAAGGTGTGTGCAGTGTGTTAAAGTTGTGGGTTACTAACTTTGTCAATGTTTCTTTTCTAAGTTAAAAGTACGTGTTAACTTTATAGAAACGTGTGATAACCACCTAGCTGCCTCCTTTGAAGTGTTTGGCCTGATATTTGTATTGTAAGGATTTAAGATGTTTGATCAGCAAAGTAATTTTTTAAAACATTTTTAATTGAAGGTTGGATTTGGATTATAACAATCTGCACAGCAGAAAGCAATGATCCAGATTTGCTTGCATGAATATTTCTACTTTTGTGCATGCTCTCAAAGAATACTGGTGCTATTTTATTCAAATAATGATCATATTGCCTTAATTACAAATTTTGATTATTTCATGTTTAATTCTTTGCCAATGGTGTAACTGCTCTTAGAGAGGAGGGTCTGTAAAATAATCTCCATTAGCCTGATTCCTCATGCTGTCATCATTTACTAGGCCTTGTGCTCCATTTATATTCAGCCAGTCTTTTTGAAATGTTGTGTACCCTGGTTTTGTTTCCCAACTTTGGAAAATTCGGGGTAAGGTTCCAAAGTCCGGACAGTGGTCATTCCAATATGGATGGGAGTTGCCCATTGGGATCCTGTGAAATCCACTTATGTCGCACTTTCAAAGAATCTACCCAGGAAATGTGATTCTGCTGGGCAATTCGTCTCTGCCTGGAACACTCTGAAAATCTCCACTTAACTTTAGCCTCCAAATTCTCAAATTTAATTTTAAAAAGGTTACTCAGGAAACATTGGACAATTAAATGCGTCGTCTAACTCCTGAATAATGATTAGACTGACCCCATAGTTGCCGCTCACACCCCCAATGCTACAGATCCCATAAATCCAACAACTCCCAGAACCTGATATCGCTTGGGAACCTGCTCCCAATGCCCTGTTCTGACTCCCACTAGCACTGCCGGAGATCTGAGAGATTGGCTGGCTTTTGAGGTGTGACACATGTCTCCTGAATAGTGGTTTGATATAAACTGTTTCTAGGCAGAGGTGAGTATTGCAGATGCTGGAGATCGGAGTTGAGAGTATGATGCTGGAAAAGCCCAGCAGGTCAGGCAGCATCCGAGGAGCAGGAGAATCGGTTTTCGGGCAAAAGTCCTTTGTCAAGAATAAAGTATTTCTCCCTACTTATGCCATTTATTTATTTTTCCTATTGCAAATGCTTTGCACATCAAGCTTAAAGGTTTTTTAAACTGCAGGTTATTGCTGAGCAAGTGTTTGATAGTACTGGCGACGACATATTTCATCACTGAGTTGATCGAGAGTAGACTGATAAGGTGGTAATTGGCTGGGTTGGATATGTCCTATTTTTCATGGATAAGTCATTCCTGGGCTATTTTACAAATTGCTGGATAAATGCCAGTTTTTTGGCAGTACTGGAACTGCTTGACTAGGTATGTGGCTGGTTCTAGAGCACAAGTCTTCACTGCTGTTACCAGAATATCATCAGGGTCTGTCCCTTTCCAGTAATCTAGTGCCTTCAGCCATTTTGAGAAATTACATGGAGTGAGTTAAATTGGCTCCAGACTGGAATATGATGTTGGGGTTCTTTGGAGAACACTGAGATGGATTGTCTACTTTCCACTGCTGGCTGAGGATGGTGCAAATGCATCAGCTTTATCTCTCACGGCAATGTACTGGGTGATGACTAGCACAAGGTTTTCTGAGCCATTTTTCACCTAATTCATTGTGAGAACACTCATGACAACTCCCTCCAGTCTATTTTAAATGAACCAAAACATTTAATGTAAAGGTAGAAGAATAAAGAAACTGTGTTCAACTTTACAGTCCCCCTTGATGAGTGCTGCGCCATGGGGCTGGTGGGATAGAAGTCACCACTCTTCGGCGCCACCTCACCTCCACCAATTCCCTTGTCACTGAGTGCTTGTGGACCTAGCTAATGTAGACAGCAGCAATGCCTATGGGTACTGCACTGGTTCAAACTCAACTTTGCTACCAGCACGTGTCTGCTTTGGGCCAACCTCACTGATACAGCTGCCGAGGCCACAGGGTCTTGTACTGGGCCCAGATTCATCTCTGCTGCCACCTCCATGAATCCACACACGTATTTGTATGAAAACGTTGCCCCTTAGGTCTCTTTTTATATCTTTTCCCTCTCACCCTAAACCTACGCCCTCTAGTTCTGGACTCCCCAACCCCAGGGAAAAGACTTTGTCTATTTACCCTATCCATGCCCTTCATAATTTTATAAACTTCGATAAGGTCACCCCTCAGCCTCCAATGCTGCAGGGAAAACAGACCCAGCCTGTTCAGCCTCTCCCTGTAGCTCAGATCCTCCAACCTTGGCAACATCCTTCTAAATCTTTTCTGAACCCTTTCATGTTTCATAACATCTTTCCGATAGGAAGGAGACCAGAATTGCACGCAATATTCCAAAAGTGGCCTAACCAATGTCCTGTATAGCCGCAACATGACCTCCCAACTCTTGTTCTCCATACTCAGACCAACAAAGGAAAGCACACCAAACGCCGCCTTCACTATCCTATCTACCTACGGCTACACTTTCAAGGAGCTATGAACCTGCACTCCAAGGTGTCTTTGTTCAGCAACACTCCCTAGGACCTTACCATTAAGTGTATAAGTCCTGCTAAGTATTGTTCCAAAATGCAGCACCTCACATTTATCTCAATTAAACTCCATCTCAGCCCATTGGCCCATCTGGTCCAGACCCTGTTGTAATCTGAGGTAACCCTCTTCCCTGTCCACTACACCTCCAATTTTGGTGTCAGCTGCAAACATACTAACTGTACCTCTTATGCTCGCATCCAAATCATTTATGTAAATGGCAAAAAGTAGAGGACCCAGCACTGATCCTTGTGGCACTCCACTGGTCACAGGCCTCCAGTCTGAAACACAACCCTCCACCACCACCCTCTGTCTTCTACCTTTGAGCCAGTTCTGTAAACAAATGGCTAGTTCTCCCTGTATTCTGAGATCTAACCTTGCTAATCAGTCTCCCATGGGGAACCTTGTCGAATGCCTTACTGAAGTCCATATAGATCCCATCTACTGCTCTGCCCTCATCTTTGTTACTTCTTCCAAAAAGACATGATTTCCAAAGCACAAAGCCATGTTGACTATCCCGAATCAGTCCTTGCCTTTCCAAATACATGTACATCCTGTCCCTCAGGATTCCCTCCAACAACTTGCCCACCACTGAGATCAGGCTCACCGGTCTATAGTTCCTTGGCTTGTCTTTACCACCCTTCTTAAACAGTGGCACCATGTTTGCTAACCTACAGTCTTCCGGCATCTCACTGGACTATTGATGATACAACTATCTCAGCAAGAGGCCCAGCAATCACTTCTCTGGCTTCGCATAGAGTTCTCAGGTACACCTGATCAGGTCCTGGGGATTTATCCACCTTTAACCGTTTCAAGACATCTAGCACTTCCTCCTCTGTAATCTGGACATTTTGCAAGATGTCACCATCTATTTCCCTACAGTCTATATCTTCCATATCCTTTTCCACAGTAAATACTGATGCAAAATATTCATTTAGTATCTCCCCCATTTTCTGTGGCTCCACACAAAGGCCATCTTGCTGATCTTTGAGGGGCCCTATTCTCTCCCTAGTTACCCATTTCTCCTTCATATATTTGTAAAAACCCTTTGGATTCTCGTTAATTCTATTTGCCAAAGCTATCTCATGTCTCCATTTTGCCCTCCTGATTTCCCTCTTAATTATACTCCTACTGCCTTTATACTCTTCTAAGGATTCACTCAATCTATCCTGTCTATACCTGACATATGCTTCTTCCTTTTTCTTAACCAAACCCTCAATATCTTTCGTCATCCAGCATTCCCTATACCTACCAGCCTTCCCTTTCACCCTGACAGGAATATACTTTCTCTGGATTCTTGTTATCTCATTTCTGAAGACTTCCCATTTTCCAGCCGTCCCTTTACCTGCGAACATCTGCCTCCAAACAGCTTTTGAAAGTTCTTGCCTAATACCGTCAAAATTGGCCTTTCTCCAATTTAGAACTTCAACTTTTAGATCTGGTCTATCCTTTTCCATCACTATTTTAAAACTAATAGAATTATGGTCGCTGGCACCAAAGTGCTCCCCCACTGACACCTCAGTCCCCTGTCCTGCCTTATTTCACAAGATTAGGTCAAGTTTTGCACTTTCTCTAGTAGGTATATCCACATACTGAATCAGAAAATTGTCTCATACGCACTTTAAAAAATTCCTCTCCATCTAAACCTTTAACACTATGGCAGTCCCAGTCGATGTTTGAAAAGTTTAAATCCCCAACCATAACCACCCTATTATTCTTACAGATTGCTGAGATCTCCTTACAAATTTGTTTCTCAATTTCGCTTTGACTATTAGGGGGTTTATAATATCACCCCAATAAGGTGATCATCCCTTTCTTATTTCTCAGTTCCACCCAAATAACTTCCCTGGATGTATTTCCAGGAATATCCTCCCTCAGCACAGCTATAATGCTATCTCTTATCAAAAATGCCACTCCCCCTCCTCTCTCTTGCCTCCCTTTCTATCCTTCCTGTAGCATTTGTATCCTGGAACATTCAGCTGCCAGTCCTGCCCATCCCTGAGCCATGTTTCTATAATTGTTATGATATCCCAGTCCCATGTTCCTAACCATGCCCTGAGTTCATCTGCCTTCCCTGTTAGGCCCCTTGCGTTGAAATAAATGCAGTTTAATTTATTCGTCCTACCTTGTCCTTGCCTGCCCTGACTGTTTGACTCGCTTCTGTTCTCAACTGTACCAGTCTCAGATTGATCTCTTTCCTCACTGTCTCCCTTGGTCCTACCCCCTCCCCCCCACCTTAATAGTTTAAATCCTCCCAAGCAGTTCTAGCAAATTTCCCTGCCAGTATATTAGTCCCCTTCCATTTTAGGTGCAATCCGTCCTTCTTGTACAGGTCACTTCTACCCCAAAATAGATTCCAATGATCCAAAAATGTCAATCCTTCTCCCATACACCAGTTCCTCAGCCATGCATTCATCTGCTCTATCCTCCTATTCCTGCCCTCACTAGCTCGTAGCACTGGGAGTAATCCAGATATTACTACCCTTGAGGACCTCCTTTTTAAATTTCTGCCTACCTCTCTGTAATCTCCCTTCAGAATCTCAATCTTTTCCCTTCCTATGTCATTGGTTAAAATGTAGACAATGACCTCTTGTTGGCCCCTCTCCCCCTTGAGAACATGCTGCACCCTCTCTGAGACATCCTTGATCCTGGCACCAGGGAAACAACACCCCATTCTGCTTTTTCTCTGCTGGCCACAGAAACATCTGTCTGTACCTCTGACTACAGAATCCCCAAACACAATTGATTTCTTGGAAGCCGATGTACCCCTCGTTGCATTAGAGCCAGTCTCAATACCAGAAACTTGGCTGTTCGTGCTATGTTCCCCTGATAATCCATCACCCCCTACATTTTCCAAAACAGCATACCTGTTTGAAATGGGTATATCCACAAAAGACTCCTTCGCTAGCTGCTACCTCTCTTACCCTTCCTGGAGTTAACCCATCTATGTGACTGTATCTGAGACTTTTCCTCCTTCCTATAACTGCCATCCATCACATACTGTTGCTGTTGCAAATTCCTCATCGCTTCTATCTGTCTCTCCAACCGATCCACTCGATCTGATAAGATTCGCATCCAACAACATTTATGGCAGATATAATCCGCAGTAACCATTAAACTCTTTTTAAACTCCCACATCTGACAAGAAGTACATATCACTGCAAAGGCCATTTTTGCTCCTTCACAATCTACAGACCCAGAAAATAACACCGTCTTATTCCTCTACAAAACACTGCATCAGGTTAAAATAAGCCATAGCTATTAATTTAAGTTGAATCAAGAGACTTATTTCCAAAAAACACATAATCAAGAAAGAACCCACTGTACTCACTAATACAGCCTTTCTCTTGGACAGACTTAAAACAACAATTAACTTATCTGATTCTGTGTTGTGAACTTCACCCAAACCGGTTCCTCCAAGGTTAGTTGTGAAATTCACTTTAATTTTCCTTGAACAAACCTAAATTGCTGTTAAGTCTTTCATATTTTAGACTGAATTGAAGATTTTGGATCATTAATACGTAAATCCCAGAACTTCTTTCAAATCCTATTCTCGAGATAAAGTGACATCTCAGCTCAGTGCGTTAAAGGTGCGAGGTTAGAGTCTGTCTGTATCCCAATCGTGAGTCAGACTGGTTCCATTTCCAAAGCAGGAATTTATAAATTATATGGGTTGATTGCCTGCAGATTGAACAAAATAGAATATATCTGCAATTACAATTCTGCAAATGCAAATTCACCCCATAGTCGTGTAATTGTGTGTGTGTGTGTATGGGAGTGTGTGTGACTGTGTGCATATGTGTGTATGCCTTTTGGGGGATGTATGTGTGTGTGTGTTTGAGAGGGGTTCTGCTTCAGTGTGAGTATGTAAGAGAGTGTATGTATGTATGTGATTTGTTCAAAATATCATATCATTTGCATGAATGACATTGATCTTTTGCTATAAATTCTGTGTCTTATGATCCTGCTCCACTGCTACCTGTTGAAGGAAGAGCATTCCAAAAGCTAGTACTTCCAACTAAATCTCTTGGACTATAGCCTGGTGTTGTGTGATTTTTAGCTTTGTCCATCCCAGTCCAACACTGGCACCCTTGCATCATGATCATAATGAATGGCAGAGTGGGTTCAATGATCCATTTAGTCTACTCTGCTCCTGCTTCCATGTTTTCCATGAGATGCTGGGTTAGGAGGTGCATTGTATGGTGAGGGTGAGAGGATCCTGGATGTGCATCCAGTAAAGACAGCAAAGGTTCAGGCAGAAGAGTTGAGGCAAGCGTGTGTTCGAGGTAAGGATTAGGAAATCTTTTTTACTTTGTCCCATTCTACATTAAGTTTGGTATTTGGATTTTGGAATATAAATTGCAAATCTGTTAGATATCATGGATAACCTAGGAAATGAAGGTAGGATCGAATTCAACTGAATGTGATATATGCATCATTTGCTACAATCATCCTTTGTAACCTCTAGAGTTTTGGACATTAGTAGATGTCACATTGAATCTTTAATTAGCTTTAAAATATTTGACTGCGCATTGAGTTTATCATTGACATAAAGGCATGGGGTCATAACCTTTGTCCTCCTTTTGACAAAATGTGTATTCTAACGTGCATGGTATAGGGATATGGTGATGGAAGAATATGTAAAGATGCCGTGAAGGAAAATGGCTCATTTTTATCGAGAGAGAGATGGGAGGAGAGGTGATGTTCTTGACGATAGGAGAGCATGAGGGAGAAGTGCAGGGAGAGGGTAAGGTGATTGGGTATGTGAAGAGAACCAACACCCCATATCCTTTGCAGGAATTGAACCTGCATTTCTTTTCCTTACCATTCCATTTTCATGAGAGACTCAGACAGAAAATAATGTCCTCAGGCCAGCAGGTCACTTTAATGCTTCTGATGATTGCAAATTCCCAAAAATCATCTGATTTCAGAGCTCTCTCATTGGCTATTTCATAAAACACCTTGATCACTGATGTGAACATTAAGGCACAGGCACAAACCCATCACTTCACTCAAACTCCTCATAAATATGTAGAATTGGAGACAGGTCATGTTCCAGAGGGTGAGTATTAGATTGCCAGACGTGTCCTCCGCTGATGCATCATTGCATGCAAAAAGAAAGGACAGCTCCTTCAAGAGTGCCTAAAGCAAATTCGACTTCCATGCTGCTCATGAGGATTACATCTGACGATAAATTGAAAGCCTTTTTGTAAGACTAGGGAAGTGACATTGCAATGTTGCTTAATAAAATTAAAAACTGTGGTTACTCTAAATTTGAAATGGAAAAAGAAATTACTGGAAAAACTCAGCTGGTCTGTCAGCATCTACGGAGAGAAAGCAGAGGTAATGTTTTGGGTTCAGTGAGCCTTCTTCAGACACGTTCTGAAGACTGGACATTGTACCTGAAACATTACCTCCACTTTTATTCTCCACAGATGCTGCCAGACTTGCTGTGTTCCTCCGATTTATTTTCTCTTTACATCCTTTCTTGATGTCTTTTAATAAAATCAAAAACTGCTCCAGGCACTGCTCAAGAAAGGGCAAAATTCAATTTTTTTTCTTTTTGATTGCATTGTAATTCTCTAACACATTCAATTTGAATGCTGAAATAATTTCTAGAGTACTCTTAAAAGCTATTTACATCCTCAGTTTTTGACCTCACCAGTAGTTTATTTGTGGATAGAGATTGCAAGTTTCTTCTTGAGTATTGAGGGTATGCACATCCATGAATTAAATAAAATCCTAATTTTTATTAATTTGTGGGACTTGGGCATCGCTGGCTGGCCAGCATTGATAGCCCATCCGTACTTGCCCTTGGGAAGATGGTGGAGAGTTGCCTTCCTGAATCGCTGCGGTCCACTTGCTGTGAGTTGACGCATAATGCCAGTAAGGCAGGAATTCCAGGATTTTGACCAAAAGACTTTGAAGAATCCTGTATTTCCAAGTCAGGATGATGAGTAGCTTGGAGGGCGACTTGCAGGTGGTGGTGTTCCCAAGTACCTGCCACCCTCGTCCTTCTAGATGGAAGTGGTCGTGGGTTTGGAAGGTGCTGTCTAAGGGTCTTCAGTGAATTTCTGCAGTGTATCTTGTAGATAGTACACGCTGCTGCTACTGAGTGCCGGTATGGAGGGATTGAATGTTTGTAGATGAGGTCCCAATCAAGTGGGTTGCTTTGTCCTGGATGGTGTCAAGCTTCTTGAGTGTTGTTGGAACTGCACCCATCCAGGCCAGTGGGGAGTATTCCATCACAATCCTGACTTGTACTTGTAGAGGGTGTATAGACTTTGGGGTGTCAGGAGGTGAGTTACTCACTGCAGCATCCCTAGTTTCTGACCTGCTTTTGTAGCCACTGTGTTTATGTGGTGGGCCCAGTTGAGTTTCTGGTCAATGATGTTGACAGTTGGGGATTCAGTGATGGTAATACCGTTAAATGTCAAGGGGCGGTGGTTAGAGTGTGTCTTACTGGTGATGGTCGTCTGGCATTTGTGTGGCACGTATGTTACTCGCCACTTGTCTGCCCAAGTCTGGATATTGTCCAGATCTTGTTGCATTTGAGCACGGATTGCTTCACTATCTGAGGAGTTGCGAATAGTGCTGAACACTGTGCCATCTTTGGTGAACATCCCCACTTCTGACCTTATGACAGAGGGAAGATCATTGATAAAGCAGCTGAAGATTGTTGGGTCTAGCACACTACCCTGAGGGACTACTGCAGAGATGTCCTGGACCTAAGATGACTGACCCTCCACAACCATGTTCCTTTGTGCCAGGAATGACTCTCACCAGCAAAGCGTTTGCCCCCCGATGCCCATTGATTCCAGTTTTGCCAGTTAAAAAAAATCACACAACACCAGGTTATAGTCCAACAAGTTTAATTGGAAGCACACTAGCTTTCAGAGCACTGCTTCATCAGGTGGTCCCCTCGATGAAGGAGTGGTGCTCCAAAAGCTAAAGTGCTTCCAATTAAACCTGTTGGGCTATAACCTGGTGTTGTGTGATTTTTAACTTTGTACACCCCAGTCCAACACCGGCATCTCCAAATCAGTTTAGCCAGGACTCCTTGATGCCACACCCAATCAAATACGGCCTTTTTGTCAAGGGCTGTCACTCTCCCCTCAATTGTGGAGTTCAGCTATTAACCACCTTGACTGATGATCCAAAATGAATCCGAGGTTCTGGACCAGACATACACATAATTCAGTGAGCTTCCATACATCTTTTCTTACTATTATTCTTTGGGCAGATATTATTTCAACAGCATGAACAAATGGTGCTGGTGTTCCAAAATGCTCTGAAACACAATGAACTGCCAAAGAACATTTTAATTATGTGCGATAGCTCATTTTATTCAGAGTCTCTAGAAAAACATTGTAGTAAACTTGAAAGAGACAATGGGTCTGACACTGTCCACCCCTCTAACCCACTCCAACCTCTTACCCTTGCAACGCATCGCCCTCCACTCCCTCCACTGCAACCCCAACCTCCCCATCAAACCCGCAGACAAGAAGGGCACAGTGGTAGTTTGGCACACTGACTTGTACACTGCCTCAGGGACACCACCTCAACCACGACCTCACCTCCCACCACCAAGCTATCATCCCCCAGACCATCCACAACCTCATCACGTCAGGGGATCTCCCACCAACAGCCTTCAGCTTCGTAGTGCGGGAACCCTGCACCACCTAATTCTATCTCTTATCCAAAATTCACAAATCTCACTGCCCTGGTCAACCCATCGTCACCTCCTGCTCCACTGAACTTTTCTCTGCATCGCTCAACACTGTCCTGTCTCCCTTGGTCCAGGATCCCCCCACGTACATTCGAGATAGCACCCACACCTTCCACCTCCTCCAGGACTTTCAGTTCCCTGCCCTCCCAATGCCTCATCTTCACCATGGGCATCCAGTCCCTAGACACATCCATGTGCCATGAGGAAGGCCTCCAAGCCCTCCATTACTTCCTGTCCCACTGACCGAACCAGTACCCTTCTATCTACATACTCATTCGATTGGCTGAACTGGTCCTCACCCTCAACAATTTCTCGTTCGAATCTTCTCAGTTCCTCCAGACCAAAGGGGTAGCCATGGGCACCCAAGTGGATCCTAGCTATGCCTGATTCTTCATCGGGTACGTGGAACACTCCATCTCCTGCAGTTACACTGCACCATTCCCCATCTTTTCCTCCGCTACATTGATGATTGTATCGATATAATCTCATGCTCCCACAAGGAGGTTGAACAGTTCATCAACCTCACAAACACCTTCCACCCTGACCTCAAGTTCACCTCGACCATCTCTGACACCTCCCTCCCCTTCCTAGACCCCTCCATCTCCATTCTGGTGACTGATTCAACATATACATCTACTTCAAACCCACCGACTCCCACACCTAACTGGACGACACCACCTCCAACACCAGCTCCTGTAAAAATGCTATCCCTTACTCCCAATTTGTCTGCCTCCGTCACATCTGCTCCCAAATGGACCAGTTCCACCATAGAACATCCTAGATGGCAGCCTCTTTCAAGGACCGCAATTTTGCCTCCCACATGGTGGTTGATGCCTTCCAGCGCATCTCCTCCATTTCCTGCACCTCCACCTTTGAACCCCACCCTCCAATCGCACTAAGGACAGAACCCCCTGGTCCTTACCTTCCACCCAGCAACCTCAGTATACATCGCATCATTCGCTGCCAATTCTGCCACCTACAAATGGACCCCACCACCAGAGATATATTTCCCTCCCCACCCCTATCAGCGTTCCGCAGGGACCATTCCCTCCACGACTCCCTTGTTAGTTGCTTGCCCCACAATCTTCCACTCCCAGCACCTTCCCTTTGCAAGAGATGCAAAACCTGCACCCACACCTCCCCTCTAACCTCCATCCAAGGCCCCAAAGGATCCCTCCACAACTGGCAGAGATTTTCTTGCACATCCACACAAGTCATCTACTGTGTCCATTGCTCTCTATGTGGTCTCCTGTACATTGGGGAGACAGAACTTGCAGAAGGTTTCAGAGAATATCTCTGAGACATATGCACTAAGCAACCCCACCACCCTGTGGCCCAACTCCCCCTCTCACTCCACCAAGGGCATGCAAATCCTGGGCCACCACCTCCGCCAAATTCTAGCTACCCAGTGCCTAGAGGAAGAATGCCTCATCTTCCACCTTGGGACCCTCCAGCCACACAGGATCAATGTCGACTTCACCGGTTTCCTCATCTCCCCTCCCCACTTTATCCCAGTTTCAACTGTCCAACTCAGCACCGCCCCCTTGACCTGTTCTACCTGTCCATCCTCTTTCCCACCTGTCTGCTCCACCTTCAGCTCTGACCTATCACCATCACCTCCCCCCCCCCCCCCCCCCCACCCCCCCACCTTCATCTACCTATCGTATTCCTAGCTACCTTCCTCCCCCCCAGCCCACCACCGCCAATTACCTCTCAGTCCTCTTGGGCGCCCCCAACCTACATTCCTGATGAGATTATGCTGGGCTCTCCTGCTCCTCAGAAGCTGCCTGACCGGTTGTGCTTTCTAGCGTCACACTTCTTGAGTTTGACGCTGTAACTTGGACTGACTGGGTCACTGTTAAGTCAGGCTGTATGTAAATTTAGGTGTTTTTGTTTGCTTTTTTTATGGCTGAAGAATGCTGGGAGAAAAGTGACACTTTGTATTAACTTTGCTTCCCTTCCCTGCCTCCTTCCTGCTCAGCTTATTGTTACAACTCTCCTGGAATGCTGTGAATCTATTCTTCCAGGTTTTTGGTTCACAATTGACACAAAATAATAAGTTAGTAGTGGAAAAGTAGATTTATGAGATTTTAAATCTGTCTTTATCACGTTTGTGTAGTGTGTTTTTAAAAGTCCTGCACATTAAGGAAGTGTTTTTTTTCCCATCTTTTGATATTTTTAAAAAATGACCTTCCTCAAGTTTGATGAGTGCCAACGCCATTCAAGCATTCCTGAGCCAAGCAATGTGAGAGAGCTGATAAATTGTGCAGTTAAAGTTGAAAGCCCCCAGGGTTAGTTGTGTCTTCACTGATGTTAGTCCAATTTACTCTCACCCTGAAAGACCTGCATGTTTTGGCTTGCTGCTCATTACAATCTGCACCTTCCACTTGCCTGTAAAGGAAGCTTGATTGACTGAAATCTTCAGCATTTAAAAGAAATCTGGTGCACTTTGAAGGTACAGTCTTCATTCATTAGCATTGCTCACATCAGCCAGGAGTGGCAGGTTTAGCAATTTAATAGCAAATCTCCTCAAGAATATTACTCATGATTTGGGGATGCCGGTGTTGGACTGGGGTGTACAAAGTTTAAAAATCACAACACCCAGGTTATAGTCCAACAGGTTTAATTGGAAACACTAGCTTTCAGAGCACTACAACCACCTGATGAAGGAGCGTCGCTCCGAAAGCTAGTGCTTCCAATTAAACCTGTTGGACTACAACCTGGTGTTGTGTGATTTTTTTAACCAAGAATATTACTGCTGCCCCTTTGTCAGTATTCATTGCATAGACTGCAGCTGTTTTTCCTGCACTACTGCAACCTGATCCCATTTCATATGTAGACCAGGACTCGGTGGTCTGTTGCCTGTCAATCCAACTGATTCGATTTAACCCGGTAACAGGCAAACTGAAGTAATGCTGACTCTGTTATCTGGTTCTTCTCAAGTAAAGAGCAGTGATTGTGCATTGTAGCCATGGGGGAAAGAAATGGAAGTTTTTCCTTACTTTTAGTCCGACACTCTGTTGCCCCTGGCACTAAGTGGATAATAAAAAAATGACTTATTATGAAAGGACAGGCAGCCTGCAACATTAATGCAGATTAACTGTTTTGAATGTCTACCTCTCTGTAATGAAAAATAGCTAATAGGATTTATATTGCAGTTTTAACTTAGAAAAGCCTTCCAAGGAAGTTAGGGAAAGAAAGCACTAAACCAAAAAAGGATGCTAGGAGACATGATTTTTTTAAAAAAACTACATAAAGTTTGCAATTTCAGTAAAGGCTGTTAAAGGAAGAGAGGGGAATGGAGAGGAAGAGCAAGGGAATTCTAGGGTGTGGAAGATGAAACAATTGCACAGTGGAAAAAATTTAGGTTTCCTTCCCCATGTCAGACAATCTCCACAATCAACATGGAAACTGAGCCTTCAGACATTTAAACGTAGCTTAGCTATACAGTTCTGTCATACCAGGAGCAGTTGCAGTCATCTTTCAGAAAGGATGATAAAGAACAAACAATACTTTTAAAACATTTGAACAGCTCGCTTGTACTCTGACACTAAGAATGTGAATTTTTACAGGGACGCCCTGAATATGTTGAAGCTAAAAGGTACCATGACACCGTCCAGGACAGCGGCCAGTGCCCCTTTGCAACCTCCTGTGAAGGGCAGTGAAGCAGCAACAAGCCCCCCTGGATATGCCCGGCCCTCCACACCACCAATCTCCATTCCAGGACAGTCATTAGCTCCGGTGAGTTATTTGGAATCAAAACTTGATGAAATGGAAGACCATGTGTTCAGTAAAACTATCTTTGCTTGTGAGAACTTGATCTGTGTTTTTGTATTGAAACTGAAATGCAGCACTTAAATTGAAACCGACATTTAACCTTCTCTCATTTGGTCAGGTACCAACCAAAGCTTACTTTCACAATCATATTTCTTTTCTAGCTAACAACCCAGAGAAACCAACTCCGCTTCATACACTGACCAATACTGCAAATCTTGCACCTATCTCTGGTTAGCTGTGCAGAGCATCAACTACTCTAACAGTTAAGAGTAGAAGTGGCAGTGTGGAGTATCAGGTACCAGAAAACTCCTGCCTTTTGCCCTTCCGAATTCCAAGAACATGCTTCTCATGCCCAGTTGCAAGATGAGGTCCGTCAAGGTGTGTGATGATGGATCTCTTGCTTCAGACTGCCTGTAATATATTTATTTATTAACCTTCCCTTCTGGAGATTTGGTTACCCAAGAATATTGCTTGTCTGGGTGTCTTTGTACATCAGTCAATGAAAGTAGACAGGCAGGTGCAGCAAACAATTAGAAAGGCAAATGGTATATTGGTCTTCATCGCAAGAGGATTTGCATTCAGAAATAGGGATGTCTTTCTGAAGTTATACAAGGCCTTGGTGAGACAACACCTGGAGTATTGCGTGCAGTTTGGTGTCTTGACTTAAGGATATATGGTGCATAGTGTGCTCACAGCAGAGTTTCTCTCGGTTGATACCAGCATATCCTATAAGAAGAGATTGGTTTGACTAGGCCTCAATTTATTGGAGTTCCGAAGGATGAGAGAGAATCTGATTGAAACACTTAAAATTCAAACAGTGCTGGAAAGGCTAAATGCAAAGTGGATATTTTCCAGGTTGGGAGATTTTGGGGATTCAGTTTTAAGATATGGAGTAGACTATTCAGGAAGTAGGGATCTGAACCTGTACCACAGTAAGCTCTGGAGTTCAAATTACTGAATTCGAGAAAAGAAATCAAGACAGTTTTAAAATCTAAAACCGTCAAGGAATATGACGAGAAAGTGGGAATATGGCATTGAGATGGAGGAGCATATTGAATGGTGGAGCCGACTCAAAGGGCTGAATGGCCTACTCCTCTTTTCTGTGTTAGAATAGGAAACAGACACCAGAGTTTTACTAAGGATGTTTCAGATCTTAAGTCCGAGGTAACTAGGTACAATCACTATTAATGGAAATTGTTATGAAGTTGAAGTTACATTTGAGAGTGTGAATGCTGTTTGCATTGAGAGCTTGCAAGCACCTGTTATATACAAGCTGGCAGTCTGAGTGTACTGGAAAACTGAAAATACGTAGCATTTGGCTGGGAAATAGATACCTGAGTTGGTTGCTGTTTTGATAACAATTTGAATTTAACCAAGCAGTTTAAATTATGCCCCAGGATATTAAAACCCAATAGAGTTTGAATTTATTGTTTTGCCAACGAATGAGATGATTGATGCTGGGGGTATTAAAAAGGCAGGCATTTTGAAAGTCACACAGAGCAACTGCCATCGATACAGTAACTACCACTTGAAACACTGTGTGAAAGGTAGCTTTTCATAGACAACATATTCACAGAAAGGAAGGACAACCAAGGAGATCTTCAGCTGTAGGAAGAAAAACACCAATGACGACAGCTACTGTATGGTTTTTTGAACTGAAGTTGATGTAATTTTGATAAGTGTTTTATTGGAACAGAATATTGTTATAGAGTTGGAGGCAGATAATCAGCAGATAAGAGAAAGGGGAGCTTAGAGTTGTGAATAGTTGTTTAATGTTCACTTTTAGAGTTAAAGAATAAATTGATATTATTTTCGTTAAATAGTAGAATTTGGGAGTTCTGTCGCTCATATATTTTAATGGATTAAGAGGTGAGGTGAGCTTTTCTGGGTGTTTAGTTTAATTAACAGAAGGGTTCACCACTGTGTCTTAACAAAACCAAGGATGCATAAGTGACCAGAACGGAAGGTGGAAATTTGAATATTGATCATCCATTATTGATCATCATAACTGTTTGTCAAATATAAAGAGCGGAACAGCAAGCCATATTAATTCTCCATGACCAATGTACGCTTATAATGAAGGATTGATACTCTTAGAAATTATTATAACAGAATATTGCAAAGGGTGAACCAAGAGAATTGGACCAGACAAATCTCTAAACCCTGAAGCTATCTATTTGAGAATATTAAAAGAATGGATCAGGACATTAAGCTAGTGTGAGTTTTAGTTAATCAAATCTCAGTGGACCTTGGGAGTGTGCTAGGGGGCTCGAAATATTCCATTTATTAAAAAGCAAACGAGTTAAGTTGGGCAACAGCAACACTTGAGCTAAATGTCAATATTAGGCAAGTTGAATGCATCCATTATTCATGAACCATAAATGAAGCATTAAAAAAGTATGAGCTTATTATGACATTTGAAATAGGTCAAATGAACCTATCTTGGTAGAGTTCTTAAATATGAGGTGCTAGATTGAAAAGGTTTAGTTTTAGATTCATCTTGATAGAAGAAAATACAAGTGGAAGATTTGAGCCTGTGACAGTCCAGGTAAACAGCCCCAGCCTCTTCAGCCTTTCCCTGTAGCTCAAACCCTCCAACCTCGGCAACATCCTTATAATTCTTTTCTGTACCCTTTCACGTTTAACGACATATTTTCTATAGCAGGGAGACCAGAGTTGAATGCAGTATTCCAAAAATGCCCTCATCAATGTCCTGTACAAGTCCAACATGATTCCGAAATCCTATACTCAATGCGCTGTCCAATAAAGGCAAGTGTACCAAATGCCGGCTTCACCACCCAGTCTACCTGTGAATCTCCTTTCAAGGAACTATCAACCTATACTACAAGATCTCTTTATTCAGCAACACTCCCGAGGACCTTACTATTAGGTGCATAAATCCTGCCTTGATAGGCCCATATAAAGTACAGCACCTCACGTTTATCTAAAGTAAACTCCATCTGCCACTCCTCAGCCCCTTTGCCTAGTTTATCAAGGTCCTGTTGTAATTTGAGATAACCTTCTTCACTGTCCACTACACCAGCAATTTTAGTGTCATTTGCAAACTTATTAACCGTATCTCCGATATTCACATCCAAATCATTTATACAAATAACAAAAAGCAGTGGACCCAACACTGATCCTTGTGGCACACCACTGGCTGCAGGATTCTAATACAAAAAGCAAACCTCCACCAACACTTCTACTTTCAAGCCAATTTTGTATCCAAACGGCTGATTTTCCCTGTATCCCATGCAATCTAACTTTGCTAACCAGTCTACCTTGTGAAATCTTGTCGAACGCCTTACCGAAGTCCATATCGAAAATGTCCACCTCTCTGCCTTCATCAATCTTCTTTGTTACTTCTTCAAAAAACTCAATCAAGTTGGTGAGACATTATTTCCCACACGTATAGATGTTGACTAGATATTTCCCATGTTGACTGTCCCTAATCAGTCCTTGCCTTTGCAGATATATGTAAATCCTTAGGATTCCCTTCAGAAACTTGCCAACCAACAATGTCAGGCTCTCCAGTCTGTAGTTCCCTGGCTTTCCTAACCATCTTTCTTAAAAACTGGTACCACATTAGCCAACCTCCAGTCTTTCAGCACCTCAGCCGTGGCTATCAATGATACTAAGGACCCAGCAATCACTTTCTAGCTTCTCACAAAGTTAGGGGTACACCTAATCAGGTCGCAGGGATTTATCTACCTTTATACATTTTAAGATATCCAGGACTGCCACCCCTATATAATGGAAACTTTTCACAATATCACTGTTTACGTCCCCAAGTTCTCTAACTTCCATGTCCTCCTCAACAGTAAACACTGATGCAAAATACTCATTTAGTATCTCTCCCATGTCGTGTGGTTCCAATAATAGGCGATTTTGCTGATCTTTAAGACCACTTATTCTCTTCCCAGTTATTCTTTTGCCCTTAATGTATTTGTAGAATCCCTTTGAATTCTCCTTAACACTGTGTGCCAAAGCGCTCTCGTGTCCCCTTTTTGCTCTCCTGATTTCCCTCGAGTATATTGTTACTGTCCTTATACTCTTATGCTGTGTATACCTGGATATGCTTCCTTTTTATTGACAAGAGCCTCAATTTCTCTAGTTATTCAGCATTCCCTACACCTACGAGCTGTGCCCATCAACCTAACAAGAACAAACTGTCTCAGAACTCACGTTATCCCATCTTTGAAGACCTCCCAGTTTCCAGCCATCCCTTTACCTGTCAATATCCGCCATCGATCAACTTTTTAATGTTCTTGCCTAATAACGTCAAAATTGGCCTTCCTCCAGTTTAGAGCATTAACTTTTAGATCAGGTCTAACCTTTTCCATCAATATTTCAAAATTAATAAAATTTTGATCACTGGCCCCAATTCCCCTGTGGACACCTCAGTCAGTTGCCATGTCTTATTTCTAAAGAGAAGGTCAAGTTTTGCTCCTCCTCTGGTAAGTACATTCACATAGTGAATAAGAACATTCTCTTAATAAACACTGAAAGAACTGCAGATGCTGTAACTAGAGAAAAAAGTCGACATTGCTGGAAAAACTCAACAGGTCTGGCAGCATCTGTGGACAGAAATCAGAGTTAACATTCCTCAGAACTTGAACTGAAATGTTAAATCTGATTTCTTTCGACAGATACTGCAATACCTGCTGAGCTTTTCCAGCAATTTCTATTTTTGTCTTAGAAAAGTTTCTTGTACACACTTAAGAAATTCCACTCTGTCAAGTCCCGTCTGGCAGTCCCAGTCTGCGTTTGGAAAGTTAAAATTCCCTACGGTGACAACTATTATACTTACAGATATCTGGCATCTCCTTAACACTTACTTCTCAACTTCCTGCTGACTACTGGGGAGGTGATAATACAATCCAAGTAAGGTGATCACCACTTCCTTATGTCTCAGTTCCACTGAAATAACTTCACTGGACGTACTGCGCGGAATGTCTTTCATCTGTACAGCCATAATGTTATCCCTAACCAGAAACTTCACTCCCTCTTCTCTCTTGCCTTCCTTTCTATCCTTCCTTTGCTATCTATACCCTAGAACACTAAGCTGCAAGTCCTGTCTATCCGTGAGCCACATTTCTGTAATAGTTTAGATATCCCAGTCAATGTTTCCAACTATGCATTGAGTTCATCTGACCTACCTGTCAGGCCTCTTGCATTGAAATAAATGCTGTTTAGTTTATCAATCCTACCCTGTTCTCTGTCTTCCTCTTCACTGCCTTGACTATTTGTCTTGTTCTTCCTCTCTACTGCTCTATCATCGGGCTGATCTCTTTTCTCACTGTGTCGGGGACCCACCAATCCACCTCCACCACCACCACAGCCCCCACCCCGACATTAATTAATTTAAATCCTCCCAACCAAGTCTAGCAATTCTCTCCACCAGTATATTTGCCCCTTTCAAATTCAGGTGCTACCCATCCTCCTTATACAGGTCACTTTTACCCCAGAAGAGATTCCAATGAGCCAAAAATGCCTCTGCTATGCGTTCATATGCCCTGACCTCCTATTCCTACTCTCGCTAGCAAATGGCACCAGGAGAAATCCAGGCGACTCTCGAGGACCTACATTTTAACCTGCTGCCTAAATTTCTGTATGCTCTGCTCAGAACCTCGTCTTTTTCCTTTCCTATGTCATTGGTGCCAACATGAACAACGACCTCCTGCTGGTCCTTCTCCACTTTGAGACTACTCTGCACCTTCTCCGAGATATTCTGACCCTGGCATCAGGGAGGCAACACATCATTCTGATGTCTCATTGTTGGCCGCAGAAGCAACAGTCTGTGCCTCTAATAAAACAGTCCACTATCATCATCAATCAGTTGGAACCTGATGTACCCCTTGTCACAGTAGAGCCAGTCTCTGTACCAGAAACTTGGCTGTCAGTGTGACATTCCCCTGAGATTCCAAAGCGGTGTACTTGTTTGAGATGGGGTTAACTGCAGAAGACTCCTGCGCTACCTGCCTATCCCTCCTATCTTTCCTAAAGATAACGCATCTACTTTACTGTATCTGTGGTTTTTCCACCTTCCTGAACCTGCCATCCATCACACCCCAAAACACCTGTAAATTCCTCATTGCCTCAAACTTCTGCCCCAACTGGTCCATGCAACCCAATAGGATTTATTACCAAACACACTTTCTACAGACCTAATTATCAGGAATGTTGTATTCTTCCTCACAACATACGTTCCCACTTAGATTTGTATCCCAGTCTGACACAGTGGCTCTATGGTTAGCATTGCTGCCTCACCGCTCCAGGGATCCAGGTTTGATTCCAGCTTCTGATGACTGTGCAGAGTTTACTCATTCTCCCCATGTCTGCGTGGGTTTCCTCTGGTTTTCTACCACCTTTCAAAGATGTGCAGGTTAGGTAGTTGGGCCATGCTAAATTGCCCATAGTGTCTAGGGATATGCAGGCTAGGTGGATTAGCCATGGGAAGTGCAGGGTTACAAGGATAGGATAGAGGGTGCTCTGGGTGGAAATTTCTTTGGAGGGTCAGTGTAGACTTGGCTGAATGGCCTGCTTCCACATTGTAGGGGTTCTATGAAATTTGGAAATGTCACATTCTATCTCCAAATCACTGATATCTATTGTGAACAGCTAGGGCCTAGAACTGACCCCCAATAGTCAGTCTGCCATGCGGGAATAGCCCATTTATTCAAACTCTATTAGCCAATCCTTAATCTATGCCAGTACATTACCCCCATCCCACAAATTTTCATTTTTTTTAACGAGCTCCCTGTGGGGGACTTTTTCAAAGCCTTCTGACAATCTCAGTATATTATACTCTAAAACTTTCCTTATCAAATTTGTTGCTCACATCCTACGAAATATTCCAAGCTTGTCAAACAAGATTTTCCTTTCACAAATCCATGCTGACTATGCTTCAAGATTGGAACTCCTCGGACACTATAGCAGCCCATACCTGGGTAGATCAAGCTTGGACAGCATTCAGCTTTGCATAACAAATTACAAGTAGCACTCACCACCCAAGTGTCAGACATTGACCATCTGCAACAAGAGAGAATCTAGCCACCTCTTGGCATTGAGCAGCCACAAAATAATATGCATCAAAGACTGGGAATTCTGCAGCGAACAATTCATTCGCTGACTCCCCAAAACATGTCACCATTTACAAGGGTCCATTCAGGAGTGTGATGGAATACTCTTGCCTGGATGAGTGCACCTCAAACAGCAGTGAAGAAGCTCAACATTGCATGGGACAAAACAATCTGATCAAGATTAGAGTGGTGCTGGAAAAGCACAGCAGGTCGGGCGGCATCCAAGGAGCAGGGAAATCGATGTTTCGAGCAAAAGCCCATTCCAGTTGAAGGGCTTTTTGCCCATAATGTCGCTTTTCCTGCTCCTCGGATGTTGCTTGACCTGCTGTGCTTTTCCAGCACCCCACACTCGACTCTGATCTCCAGCATCTGCAGTCCTCGCTTTCACCTAATCTGCTTGATCAGCCCACTTGCCAATATTAATATTCACTCCCTATACCACCAGCACACAATGACAATAGGGTGTACCATCTATGATATGCAGTGCCAGAGCACCTGCAACATCAAATCCTCAACTGTTACCACCCAAAAGGGCAAAGGCAGAAAATGCATCGGAACAAGTTCCCCTCCAAACCAATCACTGACTTGGAAATATATTGCCGTTCCTTCAGTGTCGCTGGGGACAAAATCCTGGAATTGCCTCCCTAACAGCATTGCGGGTCTACCTACAGCACATGGACTGCAGTGGTTCAAAAAAAAAGATGCATACCAGATTGAGCTCAGACATTCTGAAAAAAATTGGCAGCGATTTGAATACTGAAGCTGCTGTGGAACTGCTAATCAACAAAATAGAAGCAATGATCCATTGATATGTTGCTGTTTTAAATCTGTCATAAGGTTACCACTGTTATGAGAATAGTAATGCATTGTTAATAGGAATAGTCTTGCTAAGGCTTTATCTATAGCAAGAAGGTGATTGTTTGGGAGAGTGTATAACCACTGTACATTGAGTGAAAAAATATGATACAGTAGGATTCACTAGCATGCACTGGAAATGGGTAGTGCCTGTAAACCATTTTTTTAAAATCTCTGATATAGAGAAGTTTTGTTTTATACCTTACTCCATGGAGTCACAATTAGCTGGTCCAAACATTCCACCACTTTTTCAAAATATTATGTTTGAAATGCCAATAAATTGAAAAATAAAGAAATATTAGAAGCACAACTGCTTTACTGTGAAATTTTGCTCGTCACTGTATAACTTGTCATGAAAATCCTGAAGTATGTTCAATTAATGCTCACCCATCGCAACCTTGCCATCTGTGGAGATTTCGTCAGTACTAGTCTCTGACGATCCTAATGGATTAGCCTGCAATTAAGTTGCGTTATCCTCAGAAGACCTATCCATGCTTGTAACATTTTGTCTCCTTATTATATGTTTCCTTCATTTAAAATAATACTCTTCAGGAAGAAATGTTTAGCAAGCTGCTCTTGGTTACGTTGACTCTCTCAAAAAGCAGCATGCCATTATGGTTAGAACTTTTCCACCAGCAAATGATGCTACATTCAAATATAAGATAATTGGTATCATTGTAAACAAGTGGAAAAACTGCCAGGTGTATTCATAGAAATGACATGACCTCACATTTCCTTCATTTAATTTTGCAACATTTCCTAAAGTAACCCCGCTGAACTTTCCACTCACTTCAGTTTTTCAGATATAATGATGTATTCCATGGTTATTTTTGACTTGGTGTTGTCAGCCGTCCATCGAGGATCGTAGGCAGCAGTGAGGCCCCAAGGCTGTTGTTTGACAGGAGCCTAGGAACTTCAGAACATTTTCAAGAACTAAATATAAACAAGTACAAGTATTGTCATTTCAGAGTACTTGTAGCTGTGAACCAGTTATACCCGGAATTGGAAATTTGCTTTTTAAACTAAAACTGTACTGAAAAACCTTTTGGATTAACTACAGGAAATGTAAGGTAATGCAGATTTGAAACAAAATCAAGGCAGATTGCAAAAAAAGACAGTTTTCTCAATTCAATCATTAAAAATTTGTAGCAGGGTGACTAGTGACCCAGAGATGTGCATCTCTACATTCTGGTATAGTAGCTGTGCATTGTTTGCTAACGTTTCAGACTACACTGTAAAAGGCAGACAGTCCAATTAGATGGGTTGGTGACGATTCACCACGGCAGATTCGCCGCCGATGATGAGCCACTGCCAGTTCTCCTCCAGCGTTTCTCCACTGGGGTCATTTGACCTCTGGAGACTATTCACCACCAGGAAAATATATATATGTAACTCATTTTTATATATAAACCAATAAAATGATATTTATTTTCCCTCAGTGGGAGGGAAAACATCATTTTATTGGTTTATATATAAAAATGAGTTACAAACCTTAACCAGAAAAAGGAAATATATTTAATAAATCCTTATAATGGAAGTAAAATCTCACATTAATATTAAACAATGAAATTTTAGTTCATTTGATAGTTATGCGCTATTTATTTATAAAGGTAAAAGCCAAAGCAATTATCATGTTTGCTTTTAAAGTATAATCAGGATTGGTGTTGTATTGACGAGTTGCTCCAACTGCAGCAATATGTCTTTGCAAACTTTATGCCAAATGAAAGAAACAGCCCCTAATTCTAACTTCAGGGAAACATTCTCTTGTAGCACTGACAGCTGCCTGCTCAAAGGATATACTGTGGTCTGGGATTAGGTACCAAGGACTTCACCATTTCAAACATGCATTCATATGTTGAATGCTGCTTATTTGATAGAAGTATATACACTATTGGATAGTCAAGGAAGTAATCGTATAATCATATTTGGTTGGGAATTTTGGATACATCATTTCGCAGAATTGATGTGGTTTGTGGATGGTACATTCAACATAGCCCCTATTTTATTCTGTCAGGTATATTGTATTTTAGCAAAAAGACTTTGATGGGGTTCATCCAATATTGTGTATATTTCTATTTGCGGGATTTGCGGTGGCGAATCGTCTTCAGTGGCCAATGGGTGGTGGCTAACTGTCCGCGGTGGTCAAAGGGCAGGGGCTAATCATTGGCAGTGAATTTGCTGTGGCAAAGGGTCCCATCCCGCAATTAGATACATATGGGTACTCATTTGTGGATGGCATAATTGGTGCAAAGATGCTGTAGTCCCCTCTTTCAATCAGCATTCTTCACTTTCATCATTTCCAAAACTGGACCAGAAAGTAAGATTGATGCCATGTAAATGACAAGACTTCAGTTTCACAATAACTGGTGTCAAAGGATTTTGTGATTGTTGTGCAATATTCAATAAAGGTCTTATCTGACAAAGATGATTTAATTTGTCGCGGAGGTAACTAGGTGATTCAATGAAGTTAGTATATTTCATGTATTCCAAATAGATTTCAGCCAGACATTTGACAAGATCCTGTGCGGTAGATTTGTCAGAAATGTACAATCCCATCGGATCAAGGGAAGTAATAAATTGGCTCAGTGGCAGGAAATAAGGGTATAATAGCCATAAGACACAGGAGCGGAAACAGGCCATTCAGCCCATCAATACCAGTCTGCCACTCAATGAGATTGCAGCTAACCTGATAATCCTCAACTCCATTTTCACTGATTGAGTATTGCCGTGACTGGAAAGCTATTTCCAGTGAGGTTTGGAGAGTAAAGGAGACAAAGGAATCCACAATATATAGATGTCTCCTGAGAAGTGTAAATGGACAGAAGGCCTATGGCAAACATCAATTAAATCCAGCTGCACTTAACTGCCTTTGCTCCAAAGAAAATAGTCCATCTTTACTCACAGCTAAAATTCTTCACTCCCAGTAAAACCTTCTCAATCTCCTCTGTACCATCTAGAATGCAATCACGCCCTTCATATAACACAATGCCCATAACTGTATGCTGTTCTCTAGGGCAGCAAGCAATTTAGATTTTTTTTAAAAATACACTTTTAATATAACCTTCCTGCCCTAGTATTATATTTTCTCTTATTGCCTAAAAATAATTGTGTCTCTTCTTAACATCTTTCGCGTGGGATTGCAATTTCTTACTTTCAAAGACCTAGCTCAAAGTTTCCCCAAAGGTCAATGTGTCATGCACTGCTGATTGTTCAACTTCACATAAAAATCTAAGAATTTATCTCTTCCCATGAAACTCCATTACACTGGATTCCAAAGGTTCCACTCTAACACTTGTAATACAATTGCACTTCTTTCAAAGATAGCTTCATTCACTGCTGCCGGGTTCCTTTGAGTTCCAGTACTTATTTGTTGCCTTCACACCCATTCTCAGTTACCAAATAGTTTCTGGGATTTCAGTGAGCCCACATCTCCTCAGAGTCATCTGCACCACATTAGCTTTATGGAGATACCTTCTTTGGCTGCTCCTCTCTTTCCAGTCAGAGTCAAAAACTTCTACTTGCTCTCAGTTCCTCAGGACTTCACCTGAACCCTGGCTTCCTGGAATCTGCTGACCACAGCACATATGCTATGTGAAAACTCTTTTCATTGTGTCCAATCGCTGTCTAGCCACATAGTTTACCTTTCCCCAGCCCCATTGGGTCATCAGTCTGGTTTTTCCACTACCACCCCCAGGAAGTGAAATGCGCTGCCAGTCGAAGTGGTTGAGGCAGGTACATTAACACATTTAAAAAGCATTTGAACAAATACATGGATTAGACAGGATTAGTAGGATATGGGCCATGTGCTTGGAAATGGGGTTAGCGTGGACGGAATTTTGGTCATAATGGACCAGTTTGGGCCAAAGGGCCTTTCTCCATGCTGTAGGTTTCTATGGCTCTATGAACTTTGTTGACTCCTACCTGCAGACTCCGAAAAAAAAGAAATAGGAGCTGGGCTGAACATCCATGGCTTGTCCCAATCCGTGCATGTGTGCCAGAGTTGCCAGCTGTGCTGGAACTTGGCGTTGATAAGCTCCACGGTCATGTCACAGGAACACTCACATGGGAGCCCGAAACTACAGTTCATCACCATTGTCTGACCTAAGTGAGCCCTTGTTCAACATCTGTGGAGACCAGAAAACAGTAACTACTAAATAACAAGATGCCAAAGGGGGACAACAATGGGATAAGCAAACAAAAAAGTTGAATGCATAATCATGAACTGTTTGTTTCCAAATAAAATTAAAAAGAAATGGAGAAAGAAAAGCACATGAATAAAACCAAAACCAGCTAAGAGAAACAAAACCGAATTGGGGCAGAGGTTAAGATCAAGAATTTTTCAACTGTGTTGAATCCAGAACATTATGTAGTACCGTCAGAATGCACAGCTTCTCTTTTGGCATCACAGACTTTTTCCAATTTAAAAAAAATTGTAATGAGTGGCTGCATGTGTTCTAGCTATTTCTCTCTTTGATATATGAACATTTTTTATTCCAGTAATTTCCTGGTCCCTTCATGTACTGGAAAGTTTTGTCAACTTCCCTTTCAATTTCTACCCTTCATTCAGTTTCACAATGTCCATCTCCAATTCTTCTCTTCCCTGATTTCTAATGTCTGTATTTCTGCTATCAGCTAATATTCATTTATGATCATCCTGAGTCCCACACCTCCCTTGACTGTTTCCTCACTCCCCACTCACTCTAATGACTGTATTCCATTCTTTGTTTCTCCATTTCTCCTTATGGTCTAACAAAATCACTTCTATTGTATTATTTCCTACAGTGTTGTCTTATACTTCAACAAGTGGACCCATTCCCCTACCATCACTACCACCAGCGTGTTTGACAGGCCCTTAACACTGTCTATTCTTTTAACTGTGTTTCTCCTCCCAAATCATCTCCCTCCCAGAATCATAACAGAAGTCCCTGGTTCTCCCCTTCCACCAACCAATATTTCTGCTACCTCCAACACAAATATACCACCAATGAAATAGTCCTGTGCTCTTTCAGGGTTCAAAGGCACTGTCACTTCACTCCTGCTCTGGTCCACTTCTCCAGCAAACTCAACATCTCTCCTCCTGACAGCAGCTGTCTATGCAAGCACGGTTATAGAGTCATAGAGATGTACAGCAGGGACACAGACCCTTTGGTCCAACTCGTCCATGCTGGCCAAATATCCCAACCTAAGCTAGTCCCACCTGCCAGCACCTGGGCCATATCCCTCCAAACCCCTCCAATTCACATACCCATCCAGATGCCTTTTAAATGTTGCAATTGTACCAGCCTCCACCGCTTCCCCGGCAGCTCATTCCATACACGTACCACCCTGTGTGTGAAAAAGTTGCCCCCGAGGTCTCTTTTATATCTTTCCCCTCTCACCCTAAACCTATGCCCTCTAGTTCTATATCTGTTTATCCTATCCATGCCCCTCATGATTTTGTAACCTCTATAAGGTCACCCCTCAGCCTCCAACACTCCAGGGAAAACTGCCTCAGCCTATTCAACCTCTCCCTGTAGCTCAGATCATCCAGCCCAGGCAACATCCTTGTAAATCTTTTCTGAAACCTTTCAAGTTTCACAACAATCTTTCCGATAGGAAGGAGACCAGAATTGCATGCATTATTCCAACAGTTGCGTAACCAAAGTTGGTGCGACACATTTCATCGTATCTCCCTTACATCCCAAACACCACTTCTTCATAAAGCAGTGACTTAGTAGTATTCTATAATCTCTGCTCACAATATAATCCTTTCTACATTGGGAAATCCAAATGCAATTTGGTGACCATCTTGTGGGAGCATCTCAGTTCAGGCTGCAAATGTGACTGAAGCATCCAGAGACTTAACGTTTTAATTCTCTACCTCGTGTACTTTGATGTTTCTGTCCCATGCATTGAAGTTCAAGTGCACAAAGAGCAGCATCTTCAATTCTGAAAATTGACTTTCAAGCCTTGGGCTCAGCGTCGAGTCCAACACCTTTGGTTCATAATCTGTGTCCCCCATTTCTTTCCTTTCTCTTTCACAACATTGATATATGCTTTCCAGAAGCCTCAATGCCTGTTCAGAAATGATGTTCCCAGGCCTCTGATGATGGCAATGATACTGATCAATTTGCTCTGTTCCTGAAATGTTGGCATTAATTGTAGAGCCTCTTCATTGCCCTTGACTAGATTTTATCATTGATTGAGATTCTAGGCCAAGTGAGAGGGCACTAAGAAGAGAATAGTCGGGAGCCATGTGTTGTTCACACTGGCTAGTGGTGGCAGGTTGCTTAATGTCTGGTATTAAGTGTAGAATGTACAAAGAGTGCATTGCAATGAAGAATGTACAAAATAATATTTACCCCTTCCGTTTACCAAACTTGTATGCTATTTAGTTTTTTTTTAACCTTGTGATTGCAGAGGTGATTCTAAAAAAAATTGCTGAAAATATTTTGAAAAATGGCATAGAAAAATATATATCAAAATGCAAATTGTAATATTCTCAATAAAGCATTGACTTGAGTTGTTCAGAAAAAACAACACTGTGCTGTTCTACATTTGGATTTATGTGGAGTTTTTGAAGTTTGCTTTTTCTTGCAACCTGACTAAATAAAATATTTCTGGTATCATTTCGGGGGTTTTATTTTGTTTATTTATGTTTTTTGTCATTTCTCTTTACTCTGTATATTAGCTGGGAAGATGAAATATGCATATGTGGTTCAATAGGAATTGCTGCCTCAAACAGTCTTGAGTCTCAAATTACTAAAACGTAATTCTGAATGTAAATGACACTTGAGAGGTGCACCCATTTGACATTGTGGCTGGCAATCATGTTGCAAATATATCTTTTTATCCTCTTGATTTTCCTGGAGAGACACTTAATGCACAATTATTGTCAGAGCTGAGCAAAGTCAGTGAGGATTTATATACACTGTATGACCATGAAGATAACCTTCGACGGTATCACTTTTCTGTTACTGAAATTAGATTTTAAACTTTTTTTTTAAATCAGAATTCAGCTTTGTCAAAGGGACAGTCAGGTAGCTTGCAACCTCAGATGAAATACATCTGCATCTAATGCCTGGTTGACATGGTCAAATTCAGACACATTCCAATTTGTTCATAGGATGTGGTTGTTACTGGTGAGGCCAGCATTTATTCCACTTAACTAGATAAATTATCATGGATCTGAACACTTGGATCCTATAAACAGTGCAGACTCTCTTTTAAATAATTGGGTACTAAAGTCGTTTAAACTAGGACAGTGGAAGTCTTCTCTGGCACTAACTTTCACAATGTCAAGCTCCGTTTGAGTGCGAGAAGGTGGTGAGCTGAAGCCCACATGGTGACTTGAATACACGATCTAGCTTCATTATTGTCTGGTGTCATCTTCTGGACAAAAGGTGCCACCAACTTGCTGAGATGGATGTGAAAGTTCTTCAGGGCACATTTTGAAGAACTGAATTGTGTGGTTATCTTGGTCAAAGCTCATACCCAAAACAGATCAACTGATTACTCATCTCAGTGCTGTTAATAGGAGGACTTGCGTTGGTCAGTTTGATGGCTATCTTTTATTTGTTATTTATTGCCCATCACTGATTACCCTTGAGGAGTTGTGTTGAACCATCTTCTGATGAAAACTCATATCAGACACCACATCAACTGTTTCTGTATCAACAGATGCATCCAGACTTGTTGAGTTTCTCCACCACTTTTCATTTTTATTTCAGATTTTCAGTATCCATAATATTTCATTTTTATTCTTGAATATGTGTGTCTTGTTAGATTATCTCACAAGGCAGTGAAGTGTCAATCAACTTAACTTCTCTTGAAGTCATTTGTCAGTGAAGTACCTCTGAACCTCCTGTTGATATGGAATGCATAAATAAATGCAACTTATTTATTTTGTTTGACAATTTACGTTGTTGCTGTTTTCAGGGCACATTTACAGAAATCCCAGCAAGTAACATTCGGCAAGTGATTGCACGGAGACTAACAGAGTCCAAGACCACAATCCCTCATTCGTATGCTAGCATTGACTGTAACATTGACCAAGTCTTAAAGCTGAGGAAGCAGCTAGCCAAAGGTGAGTTTTGTTGTCAGACGTAGCATTTATTTCTTAAGTTCCTTGACCTCTATATCAAAGACTTATGACATTAATGCTATAAATGTAAAATGAATGAAGAAAATGCTTGGATCGTGAAATATGTAAAAGAGACATTTAGGCTAATATTTTGCTCAGGATTCTTCATCACTGCACATTGCTCTTTCTCTTTCAGACAGTGAATGTTACACAGGTACTTGCATTTTCATTAATAATGATATTAGTGACTGAAGTAATATTGCCCCCAACCAAATAATGGAGCACATTTTCTCAGCGTTACCTTCATGGTCATATAGTGTATATAAACTTTGATGTCATAGCATGGTTTTGCCAGCAACACAGTTGATGATAACGGAACAGATTGTATCTTGCCATTTCTTTCCTTATGCCTCTCAGTATGTCTCCCTTTTAAACCAATGATAACTGCATACTGAAGGAAACAGATATCTACGACCTGAATAGGCAACTAATTGACTATCTCTTTGATCATGTTGGCAAGAGTTGAAGAGAGATCGTAAATTGTTTTAAAGCCTATACTTTCTTGTTTAAACTTTAAAATGAACTTGATTGAGCTAAAACTTGAACTACCAATCACATGACGCATATGATCACAGTTGACCATAACTTCTAGAAAGATTCCACTCAATGGTTAACTGAATAGGACGGAACTCTGACACCGTCCTGGTCTGTCACACTTTTACATTGTATACATCTCGCAGTCCACCAACACACAAATACCAATAGTCAAGATGTCTCCCCTCACCATTCTGAACACAAGGGATATTTTATAACTCATTATGCCTTAATGGTGCTAATGGTTCACCATTGATCTCATATAAATGAAAAATATTTCAGACTGGAGAGAGAGAGCGGCCAGTTGTTACATAGAAATTACCTCATCAAGTTGAATCTGATTCATCCACAAACCCCATCACAAAACAAAAAATTCCTGTCCGTTGAAAAAATGCTCAGATGTAATTTCTGAATTCTGAATTTAAGTCTACCATATACATCAAACCAGTCCATCAAGAATCTAGGTGACACCACAACCAAACTCCAGGTTTACCAGAGACTGTTTCGAGTCCAAATCATCATTAAAATCTAATTCTGAAAGAAACCGCAGGAAAAGTAGGCACAAATGTCATCTTACTGTGCCCTTACCAACAAATGTCCTTACCTTTGAGTTTTGATTTATTCTTAATTGTAAACCCTTTCCCTTTTTTTTGCCATTCCTCAGATAGATGTGTACACAATAAGAGAACAGAAATGTATACAACTGTCTGCTGATCCTTAGCCTGATAATTACAAACTCTAGAGCTGAAAATGTGTTGCTGGAAAAGCGCAGCAGGTCAGGCAGCATCCAAGGAACAGGAAATTCGACGTTTCGGACATAAGCCTTTCTTCAGGAAAGAAGCCCTTCTTCCTGAAGAAGGGCTTATGCCTGAAACGTCAAATTTCCTGTTCCTTGGATGCTGACTGACCTGCTGCGCTTTTCCAGCAACACATTTTCAGCTCTGATATACTCCAGCATCTGCAGACCTCACTTTCTCCTCGAAAATGACTAACTCTACGCTGCTGCAGCACATTTACTTTGTGGTGTCTTCTGGGGAAAAATAAAACTTTACACTATTCAAAGCCAGGCAGAGGTTCAGCGCAAAATAATGGCAAAGCAGTGCATCTTTCTCTCATGATGCACAGATAGTATTGAGACTGCACTGCCTGAGCATGTGGTAAAGCCAGGTTTAATCAAGACATTCCATAGGGAATTGAAAGATTGTTTGAAAGGGAAGATTGTGCAGGGTTACAAAGAGAAGACAAGAGAATGGCACCAGGTGCAGTGCCCATTTGGGTAGCCAGCATCGATGTGATGGGCCAAGTACCATCTCCTGCATTGTAACCGTTCTGTGATTCTATGAACTAGGGCAGCAATTTTTGTATTTAACCTGAATGAGAGAAGTTTCTATTAGGCAGTCGGTCACTACCCTTTATGCTACTAACATATAATAAATTGAGCATTGCACTGTTTTTTGACAGTGATTTAAGAGCCAAGCAACTGATTCACATGGAATTACTGCTTGCATATTTGTTATATATTTGGAATGATATGAGATTTCTTATTTAATGCAGTGTAGCATTTGCTGGAATTTGCACAGCAGGTATTTGAGTTAGAGTCGGAAGTTTTCTGGGGTTTTTTTTGTTTGCAAATATGTTTCAATAACAGAGCCCTGTAGTTTCATTCCTGAATCTTGGGTTTAACATTACCTCAGACTACTGAGTGTAAGTATTATGTAGTTTCCTGCAGGTTTAAATTGACGACATGAAACACTAAATGACCCAGTCTCTTGCTTCTTCCGTTAGGTTCGTCAGCTAAATAGCCCATAATTTGATCCTTTCATAAATACACACTTTTAGCTAAACAAACCATAAAAGACAAAAAAGTGTAGGACAGACAGGAATAGGATTCATACCACGTAATGTGTGTTTCGAGAGGTTTCCCACACTTCAACCACTGTACTCCCAGTTGTTCTTGTTGCACTGAATCATTAAGTCATAACAGTGTGGAAAAAGGCCATTCAGCCCATTGAATCCACACCACCCTCTGAATGACATCCCACCCAGACTCACCCCCTTACCATATCCCTGCAATTTTTTCCCATGGCTAATCCACCTAGCCTGCACATCCCTGAAGAAGATGGGCAATTTAGCGTAGCTAATTCACCAAACCTGCTCATCTTTGGACTGTGGGAGGAAACCACAGCACCTGGAACAAAACCCTCTAAAACACTGAGAACGTGTAAATTCAACGCAGCCCGAGGCTGGAATCAAACCTGGGTCCCTGGTGCTGTGAGGCAGCAGCGCTAACCACTGAGCCACCCACTGTATAGAATAAGGAATTTCTTACCATATTAACACAATCTGTAGTAGTAATTCCGTTTGAAAGGGTTCAGGAGAGATTTACCAGGATGATGTTGGGAATGGGGGTTTGAGTTATAAGGAGAGGCTGGGACTTTTCTTTCACTGAAGAGGTGAAATAAAATAATGAGGGGTATGGATCAGGTGAATGGCAGGTGTCTTTTCTCTAGGATGGGGGATTTCAAGATGAGGGGACATATTCTTAAGGTGACGAGAAAAATTTAAAAAAGATATGGGGTCAGTTTTCCTTTACAGAGTGGTTCATGCATGGAATAAAGTTCCTGAGGAAGTGGTGGATGTGGCTGCAGTTACAGCTTTTAAAAGACATTTTAGATAGGTATGTGAATAGGAAATGTTTGAAGGCATATAAGCCAAGCACAGGAAGGTGGGACTAGTTTAGTTTGGGACTGTGTTTGGCTTGGACTGGTTGGACCGAATGGTCTGTTTCTGTGCAGTGTGACTTTGATTCACATGCCTGAGTCAAATTGTATAAAATTGGAATTAAAGTTAGAGTGCCCCACCCAATTTATTATGTGTTGCTAGTGGAGAGAAGAATCATTATGGGGTAGTGACTAATTATCTAACTGTGTGTTCAATCTCATCAAGAGAATTAGACACCAATGTGCACCAAAATCTCAAAACTCAAGTGGTTTACATGGTCATTGTGCACTTGACCTGTAGCTACTGTCTGCAAGGTACATTGGCTATGCCAAAATACTTAAAGTTTATTGAGCAGCGGCTTAGAACCAACAACCGAAAGTGAAACCAGCAGTGGTTTTTAGGCTTCCATGTATTTCTGATTGAGGTGAATTTTGTAACTGTATTCTGTGCTAATCATGAATTATGTAGTCTCTCTTTATTTTGAAAAGTGCAGGATGCATGCTAATGTTCCACACAATGTGCATTCCATTTATAGTATGGGACAGTATTTCATGGTACCACCGTTCAACTGTCACAGCGATTGCCACATCTCTCACCAGAAATGTTGTTGCAATCCAGGGCATGCTAATATTGTGCAATATTTCTTTTGGCTTGAACCCCCCCAATTGGAAGACAAACTTTGCTTTCTTTGTATTCCCTTCGTGTGTTAGGCCAAGCCTACATCTCACCTCTGAGTGTGTAATGTCTTCTACAGGTCTCAGTGGTCAGTTTCTACTGTCCTATTGTTTAGACTGCAGAACATTTGCTGAGGCTTTCCTGTCCTCTTTTTATCGGGAAACTCGTAGAAGCTCCATTTAAGTTAGCAGGTAAATGCTCAATACAATAAATAAGTTCCCTGGAAACCGGATGAGAGAATGTCCCTTTCCTCCCATTGTTTTCCAAGTATATAGCTAAAACAACTTGCAGAATTTCCAGTGATTTTATCAATAACCACATACAGTTTAATATGGAGGCAGTGAAATCCCATGTTGCATTTTCAGTGACTTTATTTATACTGTCTGGTTCTCTGTTCTAGTTTTGAGGAGCAGACGGTGCATAAGCTGAATCCAATGTAGGACAGTGTTCCTGCTTCTGTCACAGCAAGGGGAGAAAAGAAGCTTCTATTTCAGACTCTTATCGTTTTGTCAAACCTGAATGCAAAATAATGATTGTGTAAAAGAGATCCAGTGGAATGCCATGAACTCCCTGAAGGTACTTGTGGCTTACAGAGAAAAAGAATCTTCTTCGCTGCCTGTTTAATACCTCACTTGCCCAGTTTAAGCATTAAATAAATTTGAATAATCCTCGCTCCCTAAGTTCATCACCAGAATGTGGGAGGTAAACCAAACCGGTTTGTCTGAGAGACTTTACTGTCTGAAACTGCTGACTGCTAGCTCTACTATGCTTAGGACCACAGCTGTCACAGACCACTGGAACTTCAGGCATGTCAAATGACTACATTTCAACACTTACCACCACCACCTTTCTCCCCTGTCCACCCAACATATGTTTTTAAAAGGTTCCCATGTAGACCCTATTAACATTTAAGAATCTCTCGTCAAAAAATTAATCAGGTGTTTGTGTCATGCCGTCTCGCCTTACTTGCCAAATCCAGGATCTGTTGCTGTTGGCTGTTGGCTGTTTGCTGAGTGCCCATGCCACAGGTTCAGCAGTAACCGGACCGACCCTCCTCAGACACCGATGTTGCACCAAAAATGGGTTGCAAAAGCCCACATTGAATTACAACAATGAGCATTCACATTATCCAGATAATGTGTCTGACCAGGAATGACATCTTCCTTGCATTTATCATCCCAATTACTTGTTTATGATGGAAACGTGGTTCGCAGTTCAAAGGGATGTTTGGATTATGTTTGTTCAAGTATTCCAGTAGGACTTAACACTGGAATTTATTTGTGGGATGTAGGCATCACTGGCTGGGCCAGCATTTATTGCCTAGCCTTACAGGTGGTGTTGAGCTGCCTTCTTGAACTGCTGCTGTCCTTGTCAGTGTAGGTAGACCCAAAATACTGTTACGGAGGAACTCCAGGATTTTGACCCAGCGACACTGAACAAACTGCGTTATTTCCATATCGGGATGGTGAATGGTTGGAGGGGAGCTTGGAGCTGGTTGAGTTCTCTTGTGTCTGCTTCCCTTTCTTCTCGATGGTAGTGGTCATACGTTTGAACGGTGCTGTCTACAGAGCCTTGCTGACTTGCTACAATGTGTACTGCTGCTACTGAATGTTGGTAATTGAGAAAATGAACGTTTATGGTACCAATTGACCAATTTGTCTGAGATGGTGTCAAGCTGCTAGAGTGTTGTTGGGAGTGTTACACCACACTCCTAACTTGTACCCTGTAGATGGTGAAAATGCTTTAGAAAGTCAGGAGGTGAATTACCTGCTGCAGAATTCCTATCCTCTTATTTTGCAGCCACCTTTAATGAACAGAAACCTGAATTAAAAGAAAATCATGTGAAGTTCACTTGAAGGGATAATTAAAACCAGCCAAAGCTATTTGGATATCAACAACAAATGATGTGAAACCACACACAAACGCTTCAGTGGTCCTGGAGACTTTTGTAAATAAAATGGCAGCATTTTATCCTGTTTGTTTTATTATAATGAGTATTGAGTGTATAACCTAGTTTTCTCTTTCGATAGCTGCCCTTTTCCTCAAGCCTATATCTTTTTGCTATGCTTTTGTGCACTCATAAGCGATAATAATCACCATACTTCCACTAAGCTGCTGGATTTAACAAGAGGTACACACTGCAATCCAACCCTCTTTAAAATGTCTGATGTATCTGAAAGTCATATCTTTATAGCTAAATGATTACACCTTACTTGGCAAATTCAGGTCTGTAGCTGTTAGCCATTTGCTGAGCATTGATATTGCAACTTCTGTAGTAACTGCACAGAACCTTTTTTTATATTTTAATCCCAAGGTTAAAAGAATACAAGGATGATCTCAATATGGTGAGTAAGCTAGGTCTCCAAGAATAAGTAGTAAAATGGGGTAATGACAAGACCACAGTCAGAAGAATGGAGTATTTAGAATATTAATGTTTATTAAGGTGAAGTGGTATCCTTGAGGCTGGAGATGGCTGTAAAGAGATCCAAGATGGTGCAGTGTAGCAGGGCCCAATAAGTGGAGCCTACTGAAAAGATTGGGGACGGGTTGCAAAAATGCCGCAATTCTGTGGGGCTTGGGGGAGGAGGCGAGTAGTGACTGGCCCTGACAGCGAATATAAGGGTTTCAAGCGATGTGAGGCGGGTAAGTCAGAGACAGCATTATGGAAGTGAAAATGAATGGCCTGTGTATGGAGGGGATACGGGAATGAAGATGACCGTGTGCTATGTCTCCCTGTCTCATTTTGTTGTTTTATTCATCACGAGGACCATATAAACAACCCACTCAATGTTTAATCAGATTCAAATTATAGTTATCCAGCTGGAAGACTAATGTACATTATATTTACTGAAAGGCTCAGACTTTCATTCCTAGTCTCCTCTTCCCCATCACCAACCTGCCATAAAGCCCAGCTGCTCACCTCCATTTCAGTTTTGTTGCATGCGCTAATCTCTGTTGAGTGGACAGGTAATTTACATCATGATCTCTGTTAGTGCTCCTATATAACTAGCTATCTGGGCACACAATAACTTGTGTTGTTGGCTCTCCAGAGAATGTCTTTCCAACCAGCACAGACGAATCTCTATTACAATGCAGTTAACACACAGTCCAAAGTCTGGTGCATTCCAATATGGCCACGATATTTAAGAGCCAATAAAATAACACTGGTTTCATTCATTCTGTCTCGGTACTGAGTGTCACTTGTAGGTATCCCTTGAAAGATTTGTCTTGCCATCTCATTGCAGGGCAGCACGGTGGCTCATTGGTTAGCACTGCTGCCTCACCAGGGACTGGGATTCGATTCCAACCTTGGGTCACTATGTGGAGTTTGCATATTCTCCCTGTGTCTGCATGGGTTTGGTCCAGGTGCTCCAGTTTCCTTCCAGAGGTGTGGAGGCTAAGGAATGAGCCATGGTAAATGTGGTCAAACAGGGATAAGGTCTGGGAGGGATGATCATCGCAGAGTCAGTGCAGACTTAATGGGTCAAATAGCCTTTGTATTAATTGTGTGATGGGTTGGAAGTGTGCAGCCAAAAGGTATGGGGCTACTGTCAAAAGCCAGAATTCCAGTTAGGCTGACAAAGCACAGTGGTACA
Organism: Hemiscyllium ocellatum; assembly: GCF_020745735.1. NCBI lineage: Eukaryota > Metazoa > Chordata > Chondrichthyes > Orectolobiformes > Hemiscylliidae > Hemiscyllium > Hemiscyllium ocellatum. The sequence goes on from NC_083418.1 coordinate 17,602,750, forward strand.
TGTTGAATATCTAGGAGCTGATGGCTGCAGGAGAGTGCTCTCTGAAGCCCTTCTGTTTCATCTTTTCTCCAATATAATCCCTGCAGAGCCACTTTATTTCAGACTGGTCCTTACTGCTATTATTTCTGGAGCTGCCAGCTCATGTCTAACACTGTTCAGGCAAGAGCTGAACAGAGAGGGTTTTCAGAGCAGATTTAGCTGTCTTGACTTGGGTGGAAATAACAAAGACTTTTCTACTGTATAACATTTTAAGTGCTTCCTCTTCAATCAATAGATGTATATGAAGTGAAACATTTTGTTGTGGAAATAGAGCCTGAACTGTTCATTAACTCTAAGTTTAGAGAGCATTCTTTGTACCAAGATACTGTTAACTATGTATTATTTGAGTACAAATCAGTAATTATTGAAGGCTTGCATTTAGAAACTGGCTTTGATTACATTATGAAACTGCTCAAATTCAGAGTTCATGAGGGCTCAGCCAATGACTCCAACAGCCCGTGAACAAAATGTTTTTTGTTTTCTTCGTATAGATAATCGTCTATGAGCTTGAACCAAGTAGATAGCTTTAGCAAACACCGTATATCACATATCAGAAACTATCACACTGACACTGAGACCCTGTGAGACACAGACACCACAGGCAATATATGACCCTGTATCCCACACACATATATGCACTCACACATCGCAGACAGTGTGTAATCCTGTTTTAAATGCACACACCACTGACCAGGACCCGATATGTCTCACACCTTGTGTATTAACACACATCACAGACTGTGACTCTGTACCTCATAACACTGCAGACTATGGGAGATCCCATACCACCGCATAAAGTCACACAGCAGACTGAACAATCCTGTGGTCCACATACGTGTACTGTAAACTGTGTGTAACCCTGGAATAGGAATGCACGTCCCCCCAATATTAACCTGCACCTTATAAACACATTCCTGATGGCCCGCTTATGTCCAAAACTTCGACGCCCCTGCTTCTCAGATGTTACCTGACCTGCTGTGCTTTTCCAGCGCCACACTTTTCCACTCTGATCTCCAACATCTGCAGTCCTCACCTTGCTCCTTAATAACACGGCAAATTATGTGAGATTCCATACTTTACACCAACACACACCCTCCATAGACTGCACATGGCCCCACACATACACTGCAGACTGTGCAGAGCTCTAATGTAATACAGGACCACTGCTGCAGGCCACTAACAAGCTGACATTGTCCTATAATATCAACATGATTTGGAGATGGATCAATCCTGTAACATAAGTTCATTGATTACTGTAATATGATCACATTCGAGACATGTTGCACAAGACACTTAAACTGTGACAAGGATTGGAGCCAATGCAGGGAAGGCCTGATTGGTGTTCACTGCCTACGTTTATTTCTGCTTCCTAGTCATGGAGTTCAGTAGAAACTGTGCTCCTGTGCTGAGGACCACACGGGTTCCTCTTTTTTTCCTATTTCCTGCTAACCACCTCAAACGCACATTCAAAGCTGGAGGAGTATTATGTACTATTCATACATAATATTGATTGTGGCCAAAGTTAAAAATTGCAGGTTATAGTCCAACAGGTTTATTTGGAAGCACTAGCTTTCGGAGTGCCGCTCCTTCATCAGGTGGTTGTGGAGGTTAAGATCATGTTCATAGAATTTATAGCCAAAGGAGTCCAGTGTCATGGATGTGCTCCAGTAAACAATCTTAGGGTGACCTGGTGAAAGATAGTATTCTGAGGCCACTTGATCTGAAATGTTAACTCTGCCTTCTCTCCACAGGTGGTGCCAGACTTACTGAGCTTTGCCAGCAATTTCTGTTTTTGTTTCAACATCTGCAGTTCTTTCAGTTTTTATAAAGATTGTTCCCTGTTGGGAATTCAAATTTAAGGACCATGAGAATACTCAATATCGATATATCTGACTACCTCAAACTCTAAAAGTTGAACTGCAATTTCTATTCAAAGACCCAAATCTAACTTAACTTTCCAACTGAATTGAATATTTTCTATCACTCTGGTGGTCAGTATTTTGAACTCATCGATAGAAAACTCAGGGTACCATGGTAAATTGTCCAATTTTATTCTTTGAGATCCTTGGCCCACCAAATATTTTTCCCTTTTTTTTCTTAAAAATCATGTTGTGCATCTCTGCAGAGCAGTATTGTCGTTTTGTTATCTGAATGTTTATTTGGGATTAAGGGAGCATCATTTAATTTCAGATTACAATAATGAATCAGTTTTAAAGAATAAATTTAATTTGTAACAAAGTTACTTCTGAGTTTGAAGAAATCATGTGAAAGTCTCTTTTATCCTGGATAACAAGAATAAAGGAAAGGGCTTAGCCATTTTGATTAAATCAAAACTAGCTGATTAAAATAAAACAAAAAACTGCAAATGCTGAAGATCTGAAATATAAATGTACATTTGTGGAAAAACCCACAAGATCTGGCAGCATCTCTGGAGAGAAAACAGATAGCGTTTCAAATCCAGTCACAACAGACTCTCCACACCCATGATGAACAAGTGAACTTTCTCTGGAATGCTTTCAATGCCTGTTTATCCTTCCTCAAATATGGAGCTCAAAACTGTTCACAGTATTCTAGACATGGTCTAACTGGTGCCTTGCTAAGTTTTAGCATGACTTCATTCTCTTTGAAATAAAAGCCAGCAATCCATTTACCTTCCTTATTATCTTCTTGCATGCTAGCTTTTTGTGATTTATGCATGAGAACGCCCAAATCCCCCTCTGCTGTAGCTTTCTGAAGTCCTTCTCCATTTAAATAATATTCAGCTCCTCTGTTCTTCCTGTCAGTGTGCATTAATTCATATTTCCCCCACATTAGATTCCATCTGTCATATTTGCCCACTCAACTAAACAGTCCATATTCTTCTGCAGCATCTTCGTCATCCACACCACTTGCCTTACCTAAAGATGATAGATAGAGGAGCAGAATTAAGCCATTCAGCCCATCGAGTCTGCTCTTCCATTCGATTATGGTTTATATACATCTCAACTCATTCTCCTGCCTGCTCCCAGTAACTCTTGATCCCCTTATCAATCAGAAACCTATCTATCTCTGTCTTAAATACACTCAATGATTTGACATCCACAGTCCTCTGTGGCAATGAGTTCCAGAAATTAACTGTCTTCTGACTGAAGAAATTTCTCCTCATCTCAGTTATCCCTTTATTCTGAGGTTGTTCCCTCAGGTCCTACTCTGTCCTACTAGTGCAAACATCATCTGCATATTCACTCTATCCAGGCCTCTCCGTATCCTGTAAGTTTCAGTCAGACCTCCCCTCTTCATCCTTCATCCTCCATCGAGTACAGACCCAGAGTCCTCAACCACCCCTCATATGACAAGTCCTTCATCCCTGAGATCATCCTTGTAAACCTCCTCTGGAAACCGTCCAATGCCAGCACATCCATCCTGAGATACAGGGCCCAAAACTGCTCTCAATAATTCAAATGCAGTCTGACCAGAGCCTTCTACAGCCTCAGCAGTACACTCGTACTCTTGTATTCTAGCCCTCACAAAATGAATGCTGACATTGCATTTGACTTTCTAACTGCCAGCTGAACCCACATGGTAACCTTAAGAGAATCCTGAACTAGGACTCCCAAATTCCTTTGTGTTTCAGATTTCTGAAACCTTTCTCCTTTTAGAAAATAGTCTACACCTTTATTCTTACTTGCAAAGTGCATAACCTCACACATTCCCACACTATATTCCATCGACAACGTCTTTGTCCACTCTCCTAGCCTGTCCAAGCCCTCTGCAGCCTCCCTACTTCCTCAATACTACCTCTCCCTCCACTTATCTTTGAGTCATCTACAAATTTAGCAACAATGCCCTCAGTTCCTTTGTCCAGATCAGTAACATAAAACATGAATAGTTTTGGTCCCAATACAGATCCCTGTGGAACTTCACTTGTCACGGCTGCCTTCCTGAAAAAGACCCCTTTATCCCTACTCTCTGCCTTCCACCAGTCAGCCAATCCTTTATCCATGCCAGTACCTTACCCCTAACACCATGGGCTCATCTTATTTAGCAGCACCTTGTCAAGCACCTTCTGGAAATCCAAATAGATCATGTTTGCTGGCTCTCCTTTGTCTAACTTGTTTGCTATTACCTCAAAGAATTCTAATGGATTTATCAGGCATGACCTGTCCTTGATTAAGCCATGCTGATTCTGCCTTATTTTACCATGCACACTCAAGTACTCTGCAATCTCATTCTTAATAACGGACTCTAAAATCTCACCAATGACCAAGGTCAGGCTAATTGACCTGATAGTTTTCTGTCTTCTGCTTCCCTCTGTTCTTAAATGGGGGGTGTTACATTAGTCATTTTCCAGTCCTCTGGGACACTGTCTGACTCCAGTGATTCCTGAAAGATGATCCGTCAATGCCTCTACAATCTTCTCTGCTATCCCTTTCAGAACTTTGGGGTGTAGTCTGGGTGATTTAGCCAACTTCAGACTTTTCCTTAGTGATGGCCACTACACTCACCTATGCTCCCTCACTCTCTCGAAGTTCTGATAATGTTGCTGGTGTCATCAACTGAGAGAACTGATGTAAAGTACCTTTTCTTTGTTCCCTCTCAATATTACTTCTACCTCATATTTCAGTGGTCCAATGTCCACTCTTGCTTCTCTCAACATTTTAGTTCTTGAACAAAACTCTTGTAATCTTATATTACTAGCAACTGTTACGACACAGAATAAACCCCTCTTCTAATTTAAACCCAATACACACAGAGAAGCTCACCTCATACCGTAATCTGTTAAATTTCAAGAGGCAAAGAACTATCCCAGGTTTCACTATTTAAAGTAAAAATTAACAATTTTATTATTTAAGTTGCAAAGAGAACATTAAAACAACAACTATTTTTTACCTCCCACTCTACAATACTGGTCCGATATTTTTTTAAAAACCCTGATTAACATTTGCAAAACACAAATTACGTTTCAAAAGCAGTGAGCTTTATCAATTCTCCTTTGTAGATTTTCCTCTGTATTTTCCTGGGTCGTCTTTTCTTCGGTCTTTTGTGACACAACTTCTCCTATGAACAGGTACCTTTCAGAGAGCTCGTCAGCTAGCGTACTGTACTTGTTGGTACTCTTGGCATTTTTCCCCCTAACTATTCCAAGTATTCCAGTTTTATGCACCAAAACTTCAGATCATTTCATTGGTTTGATGTCATCCCAAACAATAAAATTCAAATTTGATTGAATTTTGGTATCTGGGGCATAATTTAAACTGATTGGCCGAATTTGAATTTCTGTTCCATGGCAATGCAACTCCAGCTATTTATTTCAACCAAATGTTACATTTTTAAGTTGTTCAGCACACTCTGTGCTTTCCGTCCTTGCCAGCTTCCTCTCTCTCTGTAAGGTACCTGTACACACCTACCATAATACTACCATGCTCTCAAGATTCATCTTCTCCCCCGCCTCATTGCTTTTATCGTTATCCTCTGCTTCCCGATCCTCTGGTTTCTCACTAATCTTCATTATGTTGTCTGCTTTTTCTGTTCCTTTTGTGCTGTCCTTGACTTCTTTTGTCAGCCATGGTTGCCTCATTCCCCCTTGGTATGTTTATTCTTCTTTAAGATTCATTTTTGCTGTGCTTCCCTAATTATGCCAAGAAACCCCCAACACTGCTAACCCTGTCTTGTCTGCTAGAACTTCCCTTCCAATTGACTCTGGCCAACACCTCCTTCATGTCTGTAACTACACAGATGCATTTGTAATACCATTACATCTGATTCAAGATTCCCCCTCTAATACTGCAGAGTGAGTTCTATCATATTCTGCTCACTGCTCCTGAGGGGTTCTTTTACCTTATGCTCCCTAATCACGTCTGCTTCGATACACATCACCAAATCCAGAATTTCCTGGTCCCACTGGGCTCTACCATAAGCTGCTGAAAAATCCAATCTCATGGACATTTCACAAATTCCTTTTCTTGAAATCCAGTACCAACCTGATTTACCCAGTCCACCTGCATCTTGAAGTCCCCTGTGATTATTGTAATAGCGCCTTCCTTACATGATTTTTCTATCTCGTTATATATTTTCTTCCCCACCTATGGACTTCAGTAAGGCATTTGACAAGGTTCCTCTTGGTAGGCTGGTTAGCAAGATTAGACCACATTGAATTCCAGCCATTGAGAACCAGCCATTTGGATATAGAACTGGCTTGAAGATAGAAGACAGAGGGTGGTGGTGGAGGGTTGCTTTTCAGACTGGAGGCCTGTCACCAGTGCTGTGCCACAAGGATCATTGCTGGGTCCACTGCTTTTTGTCATTTACATGAATAATTTGGATGTGAACATAGTAGGTATAATTAGTAGGTTGGCAGATGCCACTAAAGTTGGAGGTGTCATGGACAGCAAAGGTTACCTCAGAGCACAAAGGGATCTTGATCAGATGGGCCAATGGGCCGAGGTGTGTCAAATGGAGTTTAATTTAGATAAATGTGAGGTGCTGTATTTTGGAAAGGCAAATCAGGGCAGGATTTAAAGGTACTGGGGAGTGTTGCTGAACAAAGATATTTTAGTGTGCAGGTTTATAGTTCTTTGAAAATGGAGTCTCAGGTAGAAAGGATGGTGAGGAAGACATTTGGTATGTTTTGCTTTATTAGTTCAAGCATTGAGTAAAAGAGTTGAGAGGTCATGTTGCGGCTCAACAGGACATTGATTAGGCCACTTTTGGCATACTGCATGCAATTCTGGTCTCCCTCCTTTAGGAAGGATGTTGTGAAACTTGAAAGGGTTCAGAAAAGATTTACAAGGATGTTGCCAGGATTGGAGGATTTGAGCTATAGGGAGAGACTGAATAGGCTGGGGATGTTTTCCCTGGAGCGTCAGAGGGTGAGGGGTGACCTTGTAGAGATCTATAAAGTCATGGGGGCCATGGATAGGATAAATAGACAAAGTCTTTTCCCTGTTTTGGGGAAGTCCAGAATTAGAGGGCATAAATTTAGGGTCAGAGGGGAAAGATTTAAAAGGGACCTAAAGGGCAATTTTTTCACACGCAGGCTGGTGTGTGTGTAGAATGGTCTATTCCTGAGATGCTGCCTAACCTGCTGTGCTTTGACCAGCAACACATTTGCAGCTGTGATCTCCAGCATCTGCAGACCTCATTTTTTACTGCCAGAGATAGTGTTGGAGGCTGGTACAATTACAACATTTAAAAGGTATCTGGATAGGTATATGAATAGGAAGGGTTTAGAGGGATATGACCAAATTCTGGCAAATAGGACTAGATCAGTTTAGGATATCTGGTCGGCATGAACGAGTTGGACCGAAGGAACTGTTTCTATGCTGGAATTATGATGTGGTGGCTAGGAGGCTTGTACACAACTCCATCAGGATCTTTTTTCCTTTACAGTTCCTGAACTCTGCCCTCAGATTCTACACCTTCCAACTGTGTCACTTGCTCTCAATTTAATATCACTCTTATGAACAAGACACTATTGTTACTTATTCTGGAAACTGTAAAGAATCTCTGTTGACCCTCTCACCCTTTTCCTCCTGACCTTAACTTTATCCATAAGTTTCCATGTAGATGAACATCCCCACCCCCACATCTGTTTTTGTTGTCAGCTGTAGTTCACTACCCTCTTTCAAGTCATTAGTACATACTGTAAATAATTGTGCCCCCAGCTTTGATCCCCGTAGTGCTCCACAATTTACAGATTGTGTGTCCCAACTCTCTTTATTAGCCAATCCTGTATTCATTTCATGAACTCTTATATAACCTTATCAAAATCCAAATATATTACATCTCCTGGTTCCCCTTTTTATCCTGCTTATTAACTGATCAATTTATTAGAATTCTTTGAGGAGGCATAATTTTTAAATGTACTTCTATTATGCCCTTTGTAACATTTTACCAATAACAGATGTTATGCTATCTGACTTATCATTACTTATCTCTGTCCCTTTTTATAAGTAATAAGATAGAGAGTACGGAAGAGTTTAGGAATCAAACCTCAAGTACAGCAGATATGGGGACAACTATGAGAATGGTGATGGTCAGTGCAGGACTGAGGGTGTTGTATTTACATGCATGCAGTAAGCAAAACAAGGTAAATGAGCTTGTAGTGTTATTTGAACTAGGCAGGTACAATGTTTTGGATGGCACAGTGGCTCATGGGTGTCACGGTGGCTCACTGGTTAGCACTGCTGCCTCACAGCGCCAGGGACCCAGGTTCGATTCCAGCCTCCGGCACTAGTCTGTGTAGAGTTTGCACATTCTTCCCCATATCTGCGTGGGTTTCCTCTGGATGCTCCAATTACCTCCTACAATCTCAAGATAGACTGAGCTAAATTGTCCATAGTGTTCAAGGGTGTGTAGGTTAGATGCATTAGTCAGGGGTAAATGTAAAGTAGTGGAGCACGGGAATGGGTCTGGGTGGGTTACTCTTTGGAGGTTTGGTGTGGATTTGTTGGACCAAGGGCCTGTTTCCATACTGGAGGGATTCTATGATTCTATGAAATAAGGGTGTTACATTGGCAGTTTCTCAATTTTTCTGAGACATTTGTAGAAACTAAGGATTCCCAAATGATTACCACCACATCCACTATCTCTGCAGCTATTTCTTTTAACGTCCCAGAATGCAACCCGCGGGGGGGGCGGGGCGGGGGGGTGGCGAGTCACAATCTGTGAGTAAGGAATAAGCTATTCAGGACTGAGAGTGAGGAAGATTTCCTTCACTCAGAGAGTTGTGAACATGTGGAATTGTCTCCCACAGGAAGCTGTTGGGACAAGTTCGTTCAATATATTCAAGAAGGGGGCTGGATGTGGCCCTTGCAGATCAAGGGACATGGAGAGAAAACAGGAGTGGGATACTGTGCTTGCATGATCAGTCATGTTCATACTGAATTGTTCAATATGAAGGACTGTATGGTTTACTCCTTCTCCTATTTTCTATGTTTCAATCCTTAGGGGTTCTCTTCAAACAACCTCTCCACTTAAATACTTTATTTGTACTATGATGCCATTATTTCTAATTAATAATTCTACCTGATCTTTCTTTATCTTTGCCTTTCCTTCAATGAAAACCTGCTTATTTTCAATTTTTGACCTTAAAGGAGTCTAAGGACTTATACTGTTCAGAAAATCCAATACAGGGCTCTAAAAACTTGGTAACTCTTTAAGATAGATGTTGTGGTGTATCCTTGCTGAGTTATTGATACGGTCGTAGCACAACAGGCTTAAGTGAGAGTGAATTTGATCGCTTTGTCAGTCTCATCCAACACTTCATGTTTCTGCATTATCCAGCAGTTACTAATTAATTTAAAGTGTGATTAGATGACATTGCAAGTTTAAATATGTTCCCAGTTGTGGAATATGTAATTATCAATCATGTCACCTGTATCTCAATTTGCATCAAGTTGTATTCACTTGTCAACCCTGTACACCATTCTGGCTTCCACTTTGACAACACCTTGATCCTCACTGACTTTATTATTTCCATCTTCATAACCAGAAAACCTAAGATGTCTGTACTAATTATGAGCACCCCCAACTTTAATTGTCCTATCAATTTGTGGCCTTAGTTCTGGGATGTCTCCACCTGTCCCTCCTCCTTTAAGGTGTCCATAAAAATGGACTTAATTTACCAAGCATCTGTCTACCTAATGTCTTTTTATGTGGCTTGGTGATTTTGTTTATTAGCATTCCAGTAAATCATCATGAAAACATTGTTACTATGCTAAAAGTGCTTTACAAATGCAAATTGTTATTGTTAGAAAATGTCACCAGGTTGAGCTCAAGGGATTCAACAGTTTAGAATGGAAATCTCTTGAATACACTTGGTCAAGTGAGCAGACTGGCCAGTTATGTTGAGCTACTTCAAGTAGTGTGATGCTTGAAGTGAAAGCAGTTGCTGTCGAGGCTGCTATAGACCAGTATGGTCTTACCGCTGTATCTCATATATTGTACCACAGTTATACATTACACAGAAACCACAGGCCCAATATGCTGTGTGGAGAACATCATGTCAAATTGGGGATAAGGTCAACCAGTATATTGTACGGAGTAGAATATAGCTGTTTTATTTATTTTGAATGCGCATTACTTTGTTTTTAAAAGAATGGTTGGTTTTAGAGTCTTGAGTACGTATACTTTGTAAAATATAATATCATGTGAAAACAGCTTAGTGTTATATGTTCACCCTGGCTTGCAGCATAAAACTGATGGTCGAGAACCGACAGCCTGTTTCACACTTTGCTGCAGTTAAATCAGTTGAAAAGGAAATTGAGCGGCATGTGAAATGGGTTACCAAATTTCATCAACAGCCAAGATAAACTTCAACACTTTAAAAAAAAAATTAAGGCATTAAAGAAACAGAACTATACTGTTAGGAAAGAAAGGTTGTCATATTGTCAAACTGATCTCATTAATGACCTGACTTAGTCACCATTTTGCAATAAGTGAGGGGGCTTTCTTAATAGAGCAGTTTCGTTTCTTTAATTCAAAGCAGCATTATTTTAAGGCAGAATTGTCAATTAAAGGGACAGGAAAATGTTCATCAGATTTTCGGTCTTGACAGTACTTTCAGTCTAATTAGTTTGAAAGTAAAATTATGGAATTAAAGCATCAAAATTGGGTTTCACTGGTGAGCATTGGTTTTCCCTCATTTGCTCTCTCCAGCATTTGAAATTATTGTTCTTCCACACATTGTTTGTCTCTCTCTTTTCTTAATAATTGTTCTCTTTCTCAGAGTCAGAAGTCTTGAGTGCTCAGGTCCCACCACTGAGATTATAGTGCAGTACTGAATGAATGCTATCTTTTGGGCAAGATGTCAAACCTTTCAGGTGGAGGTAGAAGATCCCATTTCTACAAAGTTGAACAAAGTCATGCCCTGGTAACCTGGTCAACCATTTATATCTCAGTACTGAAAACATAGCTGCCTCTGCTGGTTGTGGGCACTGGCTCTGTTTAAAATGGCTGCTTCCATGTCTCTCTGCATTACAATAGTAATTAGATTTCAAAAGCATTTCATTCACAATGAGGTGCTCTAGGAGCATCCTGAGGTTTTGGCAAAATGCAAATTGTTCCTTCAGTGCCTATCTGTCCTTTTGCCTAGCTTCCATTTCTCATTTACATGTTGTTTTTCATTAACACCATCTTCAGGTATGGTGATAACTGTTACCTTAACACTTAGACAACAGCCAGTTTGACAACTGTGACAACCCCATTGTGCTGTCAGATTCCTGTCTGACAATAAGCCATGGACAGGTGAAACTTTCTCCACCTCATCAATGACCAGGCCAAGCCATCTGGTTAGGTACCACCAAAATTTCTATACCCCAGTCCAGGTGCTGTGGTCACTGGCTCGCACCTTAATCCTACACTTTGAGGAAACTGGCAATCTTGAAAGCTGAGGTGAATGAACCAATTTTAAAATGCCTAGTCCTATCAAGTTATTGTTTTCTAATTTGTCGTCCTTGAATTTCACAAGCCTGGAGGTTTACTAAAGGCTGTTCATGGCAAAGTTGTGTCATTGCAGTGCATACTAAATGATGTAGAATCAGGGATTTACACATTAATGGGAGCATGATTCAATGTTCTTCATCCATACCATTTGTGAAGACATGTTTGTGTTATGCCATGTGATATTGTACTCCGAGCTGAGCTTTAAGCTCCAAATACAATCTGTCATTCAGACTGCTTGTTACCACCTCCACAGAATTCACTTACTCTGCGCGTAATTTATTATCACCAGATCCAAAACCCCCTCAGACCCCTATAACCAGACACGACTTCTCCATCACCATTCTTGTAAGGTTCCTGAACTTTACTATCTGAGTTTCAGCAACAATTTCTGTTTGTGTTCTCAAACTTTACCATTCTGTATAACTTTGAACATGTTGAAACTACTGACCACAGCCCTTCCCAAGTTACATCTAGCTCAAACGTCGCTCTAAGTCGAGCCAATCTCTGTGTGTTCCCTGTCTGCTAATACATCAGATTTAGTTATTTTATAAATCTCAGTCAGCCTTCCTCGACATCTGCAACCTCCTTCAGGTTTTCAATCCACTCAGTCCTTCTGTACATCTGAATTGTTCTCTAACCCACTCTGCCTTTCTTGTTCTCTCCAATCATATTGATCATCTGTATACTTACTCCACTCTTATAGTTGGGTGTCCATTTCTCCCAGTGTGAATGCCTTGGGATATTTATTAAATTAAACGTGCTGTATAGATATTCATTTCTTCTACAGCGCGATAGTCGCACTCCTGTGCAACTCCACGCAATACAAGAATTGTACAATATCAGCAACACTTAAAGTGTTGGCGCTATAGCCAACAAATGTTTTAAAAGTTTGCACTTTGGAAACAGTGTCCCCTGCTTGTCAATCACATTAAAGTGAATTTGCGCTGACAAGACACATATTATAGCAGAACGACCTGTATATGTTACTATTCTGAACATTCAGCAGTTTGGAGTGTATTGCATCACCTAATGTTCAGCACTGTTCTGCAATGCCAATCTGTTATCACTGGCTCTTGGATTCCCTCCATGCCTCAGACGTCCCTCCTGATGTAGATGGGGTAAGGTTATAAAGGAAGATGGGTAAGACATGAACTATTTGTGCCTAATGGCCTGTTTGCATGTTGTAACTGCTGTGGATTTTTATGTACTATCTCTTTCTAACTTGATTGAAGTCCAAAGGGAACAGCTTTCATTGATGTTTCCGCTCTAGAACCCATGCTGTGATTTATAATTGCACTGGTTGAGACAAAATAATTCAGTGCACATCACTGGGATTAAGCATGTGCCCATCATGGCCTCTCCAGTTCACTGGTGACCATGTAAACTCGATCAGTGCTAGGGACATATTCAATGTGGCAGGCAACTGAAGGTTCGTTGTTCAGAATGGACCCTTTCCTATGTGATTATTTGCCTGTGAGAAGCAACTTTCAAAGTGTACGAAGCACTTCCATCTGAGAACTCTGAAATAGAGCCAGTATGAAACAGTGAGGGAGGCAGCAGAAATCCAGGAAACAATACGAGCACTGGGAAGATGGTACGTGAGCAGAAGGACTTAATATACTGCGCTGCACCACAGCAGACATGCTTCCCCTACAGAGCTCACACCTCTGCTATAAATATAAATATCTGTAGCTTGCATTTAAGAAACGTTAGTTTATCTTGACTGGGAACCAATCTGAAATTTGAAGTGTTTTTTTTAAAAAAAAATGTTTTTGAAGCCTCTCTAAGCATTATTTTCTCAAATATTTTTTGAAAAATATTAACACAACTTGAGCAAAGCTTGAAAGTATTACAAGTGCCTTCATTCAGACAGCTGTTGGCTCAGAGCTTGTAGCTCAGCTCATTGTATAGAAACGTTAGCACAGTAAATGTCCTTGATCAACGGGAAGCCCAGCACTTCTGTGTGTGTGACATCTGCTGGGATATTATTCACAGCAACAGAGGAGTGGTCTGTGCAGGAATGTCCAGATGACATTAGCATTCCATGACCCTCTTTATTTTTAAAACAACACACTAATAAAAAGCTGCATTTCTATTAAGTTGTGCAGACTCATTGGTTTTTACTTTTTTTTTCTCTCTGTAGATGATATCAAGATCTCAGTGAATGATTTCATTATCAAGGCAGCTGCAGTCACACTGAAAGTAAGTGGATTCTGAAAGAGGAATGATAGTATAAGAGATTCACTTGATATCAGCAAAGGTAATATAATTTAGAACCTCATCATGGCCTGATTAAAGTAACCTGGCATCTACAAGTTTGGAAACAAAAGCTGGCACCATACAGAGCTGGTAGTGCTCATTATGATTCCTGTTTGTAAAAGTACACGACCGAGCAGCTTGAACACCACTCTGCCATGAGCGAGAGTTTAATGTACTGCACTGAACCACAGAAGACAGGCTTCCACTGTATGAGGCCAGATTCAATCCCGATTCAATTCTCAAGGCTAACCAAAGCAAGACCGATAATGCTGGGAACACAGCAGGTCAACCTTGGACAGAAGTGGCTAAAGTTCAGATCTAACCCAGAGAGTTTTCCGCCTATGTTTACTCTCTTGACCAGTCGTGGTCAGACACTAGCCTCCACCATGTCCTCTTCCTTAAGCTTTCAGTGTTGTGTGCTTCCTTTTCTCCCAATAGTTGGTTGGACAGCACATAGCCTCATTAACTGAGTTGTAAACAGTAAGCTATCTTTACATTGTCCTGAATACTTCACTAATCTCTCTATTTCTGCCAACCCTGAAAAACAAGCGCCCAGCACTGCATTGATTTTAAAAGCCCAAGTAGAAATTATAGCTGTGTCTTCTAATGATTTATTTAGATAATTACTAAGGGACTAAATATTCCAGTTCCCAAAATAAACAAATGGCCCTGTGTAGATTATATTTTGTGGAACAGCATGACTTTTCCATTTTCTTTGTCAGTGTGCACATGTGAAATATGAGAGTGTTTATTTTAAACTGAGAACCTATTAATGAAAATGGGGAGTAGTAACATTCGCAGAGACCAAATAGAAATAAAATGCTTCCCAGTTTAAACATTAGTCAGAAATCTTCATGCTTAAAGAGATCTTAATAATGGACCTCTATCTATAGACCGTAAACAACATGCAACAAGATTGTATCATTAGGATACATCTAACAAAAAAACTTGTTATTTGTGAGCTTATTGCAATTAAATCTTGCAAAAACTGGCTAATGGCATGTGCTGGGAACAATGAGAATAGTGGCTTCTAAAGTGGAAATTTAGCAAATGCTTATATTCAGTGTGGCGTGGGAGGGAGGTGCTGAGCAAACTCATTGATGTTAAGAGAAAGTTGAACTCAATCAACAAAACACTTCAGCACAGGGGGATCTAGAGATTTTTCTTATTCTATGAGATGTAAGCTTCAAATGTTGAGAGATATATGATAAGTACACAAGAGATCAGATAATGGGTCTGGAATTTACAGTTCTCAGCAGAGGAGCTTCAGAACGAGTGGGGTGGGGGGTGGCAGCTGTCAGGTTGAGGTAGTTGGTGCTAGCAGGGTCGATTGGGATGGGTTGGGCAGGAGAGGTGTGAAGGTGGTGAGTTAGGAGATCTCTTTAATAGTTCTCCTCCTCCTTTCCCTGGGTAGCCATTAAGCTTGAATGAGTGAGGACCCTTGGAAGTCTCTGACTTCAGCAGACTTTTTCTGAAGGTTCAGCATGCAGGAGAGTTGCCCATTGGGATCTTCAGTTTCCAGTCAGCTTCCTCAGAGTCTGCTGTGTCAGTGTTTCCACGTTGTCCCAAAGCATACTCTTAAACTGCAGAAATGACTATCTGACCATTGGAATACTGGGCCACTGTGACAGTATTGATTGAAATGAGCAAATAAGGCTGTAAAGAAGGGGAATGTCAGCAACAAATAGAAAATCTATACAGTTGTCTGTTCAAGAGTTACAATCATCCAAATCATGGGAAGGGATATCTGGTGTCAAATTGGAAAGATACATCAGCATATCAAAAGTATTTGAATCATCCACTTTTCAATGGAACAGAGACATAGAAAGGGGAATGCAATTTCTAAATTTTGCACAATACTTTTTCTTAAAGTGGCAAGATGTAGGCAATACTTGATCTGGTTATAAAATATGAAATAGTTTAGATAGATAGATAGATGGGTGGCACAGT
Source organism: Hemiscyllium ocellatum (assembly GCF_020745735.1). Lineage (NCBI taxonomy): Eukaryota > Metazoa > Chordata > Chondrichthyes > Orectolobiformes > Hemiscylliidae > Hemiscyllium > Hemiscyllium ocellatum. The sequence continues at coordinate 17,618,422 of NC_083418.1, forward strand.
GGTTAGCACTGCTGCCTCACAGCGCCAGATACCCGGGTTCAATTCCCGCCACGAGCAACTGTCTGTGTGGAGTTTGCACTTTCTCCCTGTGTCTGCATGGATTTCCTCCGGGTGCTCCAGTTTCCTCCCACAATCCAAAGATGTGCAGGTTAGGTGAATTGGCCACGCTAAATTGTCCATAGTGTTAGGTGAAGGGGTAAATGTAGGGGAATGGGTCTGGGTGGGTTGCTCTTCAGAGGGTCAGTGTGGGCCTGTTTCCACACTGTAAGTAATCTAATCTAAAATAAATAATGATGACCAAATTAGGGTAAGTTCCAAGTGCAACTAGAAGTATGAATTCTGCACAAAATCTAAAAGACCAAATTGCTTATGGCATTTCAGAAAGATGAAACAAGTTAACTGAGAGCAGGCAGGTTAGTAAATTGGCTGTCAGGGCTGAACTGCAACAGTGGCCTTGAAAACCTTGAAACTCTGTCAAAAACTGCTGCATCATGGACTATCTCATCGAGTACCCTCGAGTGCTCATTCACAAGCATAACCTCAGCTCTTGGCAAACAGCTGACCTCAGCAAGCTGTCCCTGCCTGGGATTTTACCCAGCCTCAAAGCTTATTCAGTTTCAGCAAGCAAGTACTGCTTGGGAATGTTTAAACTCCCACTTTCTTAGTGGCACTAGTACTAATGCTCAGACAGTTTCCACTGGCGTAGAGCTGTGGATGGCCCCACTTTCTCACCTTCCCAGAGCTGCCTAATATTTCAAGTATAACAACGCAGAGCCATCCAGTTTTTCTTAGCTCCTCACTGAGTCCCCTAAACACAACCTGTTTAGTTCAGCAGCCTTCCCAGTAGTATGAATAGCTGCAGTGTTCTTAACATAACCATTTTGGTCTCTCTGTTGGGTCCTCATGTATTGCTTATAACCTTTCAGTGACCTCTCAACTGTCTTGAACGACCTCTTGAAAACATTGAAGCCATGTTGCTGGGTAGAACTGATTATTGCCACCTAATAACTCTTGAAACTGTCTGTACCATAAATATTAACAAACAAGTACAAGAAAAAGAAAACAAAAATAGAGGAGTTCATCACAAACAGCATCTCTTTGGCTGTTCACAATTGGGAGGTTACAGACTATACATAACATTGTGTGCTTGCAAAATTCAAAACGCAGTGTCCAGCATCAGGTAAGATCCTGTGATTGTGTTTTAGATTCATACAGCTTGAAGTAGGCCTTTCAGCCCATCTCCTCCATGCAGAGCTGGTCCCATTTGCATACATTTGGCCTATATCCCTCTAAACCTTCCTTATCCATATACCTGTCTAAATGTCTTTTAAACTTTGTAATTGTGCCTCTACCACTTCCTCTGGCAGCTTGTTCCATGTACTTACCACACTCTGTGTGACAAAGTTGCCTGTTGGGTTTAAGGTGAGGGAAGGAAAGGTTTAAAAGGGATCTATGCCCTCTAGTTTTAAACTCCCCTAACTTTGGAAAAAGACTTAGCTATTCACCTTATCTGTGCCCTTAGTGATTTTATATGACTCTATAAGATCACCCTCAGCCTCTGAAGCTCCAAGGAAAAAGATTCCAACCTACCAAGAAATAAAAATAGAAATTGCTGGAAAAGCTCAGCAGGTCTGGCAGCATCTGTGCAGAGAAATCAGAGTTAACGTTTCGAGTCTGGTGACCCTTCCTCAGAACTGATGGTACCTCAGAAAAGATATGGCAAGGAACAGGGTAAAGAGTAAACAATAGGTGGGGATCTCAAGCTATCCAGCCTCTCCTCAAAACTCAAACCCTGCAATCCCAGAAATGTCCTTGTGGGTTTTTTTTGTACCCTTTCAAGTTTAACAACATCCTCCCTATAACAGGGTGACCAGAATTATATGCAGTACTCCAAAAGTGGCCTCACCAATGCCTTGTACAATGAATTGTAGAGTCAGTTTGGTCCTATCTGTCAGGCTCACGGGGTCGTGCACTTGTTCTTGCTAGAAGCTGTGCACATGAAGATACTGGGCCCCTGCTCTTTGCATGTTTGTTTGAACTCTCAAAGAAATCTGAATCATTCCTCAGGGTAGATGTCTTGACCAGTCACCCTGCCTGATTTAAATTTAAATAACATTTAGTTGTTAACTGTCAGTCGTCATCTGGTGAATTCTCCATGGCAACACCACAGCTTATTAGATTTCACTTGCGAACACTTTCTTCACTTGCAGCATTTTCTTTTCCTACAGTATTGAATATGGTTCTTACTTACATTGAGAATGTAATTTTGTGAAAGCCCTCGTGAGTGCAAGACAGAAAGCTGTGTTTATTTTTCTTAGCGATACACAAGCTCTGTGCTAACAAGGTACTGGTTTACATAGAGAACAATTAAAAGTTATTTGAAACCCATGTGAGAAAACGATTCTTGATTTGTAAATGCTCAAAACTGTCAGGGAGATTTACTAGATATTTCTGTTGGTCTTTACCAAAGACGAGGATGGTAATGCAGATGTGAAGTCAATTGTTTGAGATTGAGATGAGTGACTATGATAAATAAAAGAACATTTTAAATAATGTAGTTATCTCAAATGAAGACAAAGGATCACAGTCCTAAACCTTTGAGGGCATCGATGGAGGATTTTGCCTAGACCTTAGAAATAACATTAAGGCTGTTCTCAGTGTGAATGTACGCAGGACGATTGGGTAATGTCTCGTTGTACTGATTTTTAAAAAGGAGTCCAGAGATAATCCAGGTAAATATAAGTAATTTTTAAAGAGAGTGCCAAAGATTCGTGACTCTGATGGAGAATTGACTGAAGTGGCAAATTGAATTTAATGTCAGTAAAGTGAAATGTATTTTAGTGAAATGGTACCGTTCAATGCAGATGCAGAATAGAATTGGCTGAGTGCTGTGGAAGAGAAGAGGAATTGTGCGATGTAGTTTCACAAAACATTATCAATGTAAGATGCTGTTTTATGCAGTTTAAGTAAAACAGCAGATGGCATTCCAAATTTTGTGTAAAAAGCGTATTTAAAATGGAATAAAACCTTAATAGAGTACAAAGTTTGATCTTTGTAGTGATCAGTGCAACTGTTAGAAATTCAGGTTCCTTTAATGGTCCATCAGAACAGCTCTGGAGTTGGTTGAGAAGAGGTGATTCCCATTAGACTATTGACTGAAGAGCTGGATTCTTCCCCAGTGGGAAGTTGGCTTCTGCACCAGGAATGGGTTTAGCAGGGAAAGATGAAAACTGGTGCCTGTGTGAAACTGTAGCTTTACCACAAAACCCTTCTGAGATCTCTGAAATCCTTCGCTACCTGATTGAACATATGGTTTTTGGTCTGCTAAACGTAATGTGATATTGCTACAATACTGCCTTGTTAGAGGCAACATAAATACAAAAATATAGTCATGAAAAACTGACTTTTTAAAATAGAACAATGCAGATGATGTAGGTGGAAGTAGATAGCAGACTGGCACGAGTCAAGAGATCAAGAATAAGCCTTTAATCATGAGATTAATGCATTTTAGAACAGGCTCAGAAAATTGATTCTACAGTTATCATTGATGGACCTCTGTTTTTAACATAAGCATTTCATTCTGCAACTCCACAACAGTTGTTATCCTGATTAACTGTGTCCTCTTTCCTCTTCACCCTTTACCCACCCAACCCCTCCCTCCCTCTTTATCTCAATGATAATATTTCGAAGCAAATGCCAGACGTGAATTCCACCTGGAGCAATGAGGGCCCTCACCAGCTCAGCTCCATCGACATCTCCGTGGCAGTCGCCACAGATCGTGGCCTGGTTACACCAATCGTGCGAGATGCTGCTACCAAGGGAATAGAGGAAATTTCCACAGTTGTCAAGGTAGGGCAAGGAGGTCTCAATGCTGAGAGGAAAAGTGACAAAAATCAGTTTATTTTAAGCCTTGCACCACCATAAATCTTAACATGTCAGTTTAAACGGCCTAAAAAAGCATCATAAATGGCAAAAGGAGTCAATCATTCAAGTTGGGATAGCTCTCGAGTATGTTCCACCAGCCAATAGAATGATAGCTAATCTGATTGGGGCCTCAACTCGATTTTCTTGCCTGCTTCCCATAATCCTTGACTTCTTTGCCTATCAAAAACCTGCCCAGTTCAACCTTGAATGTTTTCAATGATATAACCTCTACTGCTCATTAGAGGATGGGAATCCAAATCACAAATGATTGTCTGAGAGTAGAAATTCCTTATTATTTCTACCTTAAATGGGAGATCTTTATTTTTCAAGTGTGTATTCTAATCCTGTACTCCACCAAGAGACAAAATATCTAAACTGTCGAGCCTTTTTAGAATTGTCTGTACTTCAATCAGGTCACCTCTCATTCTTCTAAACTCCAATCAGTATAGGTCCAAACTCTTGAAATTTTTCTTATAGGGCAAACCCATCAATCAAGGAATCAGCCTCGTGAACCTTATTTGAACGGTTTCCATTTCAAATATGGCCCTCTTTATAAAACTGTATGTTTATTTAGTGTCACAAATGTTCTCCAGCTTCAGCAAGACTTCTCTGCTTTTATATTTCATTCCCCTTGCAATAAAAGCCAACATTCCATTTGCCTTTCTAATCACTTCTTGTATTGGATGCTGACTTTGTGTGATTCGTGTATAAAGCCACCCAGATCCCTGTAGTTCAGCCTTCTCTCTCCATTTCAATAATTTTCTGCTTTGCTAATTCTAGCAAATGGACAACCTCCTAGATTGTACGCCAAATCCAAATTATTTTTTGCTTACTTAATCTATTGATGTTCCCTCCTCAGAACCTTCTCACTTATGTATCTTTGTATGGTCCACAAATTTGGCTGCAATATAATCTGTTCTTTGATCCAAGTCATTAAAGTAGATCACAAATAAATAAGGCCTCAGTACTAATTTCTGTGGCAGTTCACTAATTACAGCTTTATATCCAGAAAGTAAACTGCTTATTCCAACAACTGTTTCATGTTGGGTAATAATCCTCTATTCATATTAGTATACCTTCCTACTCCACCCGACCCCCCCCCCCTCCATGAAATATCATAAACTCCTATGGTGTATAGTTAAGTCATCTGTCAACTCATCAAATACTTTTTGGAAATTCAACTACACTACATCTTCTGGTTATACTTAACTGAATTGCTTATTACATCCTCAAAGAACGAAGCACACAACAGGATGATATAACAGCTATTCAAAGGCACCTTAATACTAAATCAATCGAGTTTGTGCCAAGTGGAATACAGCTCAAGCTCAGTGTTATCTATGGTCTGGCACCAGAACTAAAGTGGAAGTCCACTTTGTTTCATTTTAGATTTGAGCTTCTGATTTTGACTATTTTGGGTTTCCATCACTCTGCTCAAATGCTTAATAACATTTGTATTTAGCTAGGCTGGGACCAAGTGATGTTGAGTGGAGAAATATACACATCCACCACCAAGTAACCAGTGGCAGTTTAAAATTGGAATGTACTTAGAAGCCTGTCTCCAGCAAACCACTCCATGGGGAAAAATGCTACAGAATGATGAGCCAAAAATAAAAGTGTGAAGTTAGTTTGGAAAAACATGTGATGTGCAAATATCCAGGTTTGGGCTGACAAGTGGCAGACAACATTTGTGCCACTCTATTGCCATGCAATGACCATCTCCAATAAGAGACAATCTAAGCACTACCCCTTGATATTCAATGGTGGAATTCTCCACTACCAACATTCCTGATGGTTGCCATTGACCAGAAACTGAAATGGACTCACCATATAAATACAGTGGCCACAGAAGCAAATCAGAGGCTACTAATACAGCAGCAGCAATTTCGCTTCCTGAATCCCCAGGACCTGTCCACCAATTATACTGCAAAGCCAAGAGTTTGATGGAATACCTACTACTAGCTTGGATGAGAACAGCTCCAACAACACTCAAGAAGCTTGGCACATCCAGGACAAAGCAGCCCATTTAGTTGGTAGCACATCCACAACAGACACTCCATAGCAACTGTGTGTACTATCTACAAAAGGCGCTGCAGAAACTCACCAAGGCAGCACCTTCCAAACCCTGGTCACTTCCATCGAGAAGGATCAGGGCAGCCATTTGTGGGAACACCACAACCTCCAAGTCACTCACCATCCTGATTTGGAAATATATCAATCTTCCTTCTCTGTCGCTGGGTCAGGATCCGGGAATTCTTCCTCTCAAGTCATTGTGGGTCTGCCTGCCCTGACATGGTTCAAGAAGGCTGCTCATCCCCACATCCAGGGCAACTAAGGATTGGCAATAAATGCTTGCCAGCCAGCAACACCCACATCCCATGAGAATTTTAAAAATGCATCATTTGTATGTGATACAGTAAGAATACTATCAAATAATTCTGTTATTATAAGTGTAATTGTTGTTTAAAATTTATTTTTAGAAAGCTGGCATTTAAGCTTATCAGTGGGAATGTTGTTAATCCTGCAAAGTGGCGCAGTACCCAATTTCAGGTACCCAAGATAGGCGTCATTAATCCCAAATACAAAAGGGTGTAAGTATAGTCAAATTTCTTTAAACATCAACATTAATGTGCTGTGGTGACAGTGTTCACTTCCCACACCATCCTGTGGAGTGCCACACACAGACAAATTAGCACTGGCAATTCTCCAATCATTGGGCACAACTCCCAGATCGAAGATTATTTGCAAGATTGTGGTCAGACCCTCTACTATTTCCTTCCTGACCACCTTCAGCATTCTAGGAAGTGTGCCCTCAACTTTTGGTGTCCTTTGCACTTAGAGTCATAGAGATGCACAGCACAGAAACAGACTCTATGGTCCAACTTGTCTATGCCAAACAGATATCCTGTATTAACCTAGTCCTGTTTGCCAACATTTGACCCATATCCCTCTAAACCCTTCCCATTCATGTCGCCATCCAGATGCCTTTTAAATCTTGTAATTGTACCAGCCTCCTCCACTTCCTCTGGCAGTTCATTCCATACACACACACCCCTCTGTGTGAAAAAGTTGCCTGTTAGGTCCCTTGTAAATCTTTTCTTTCTCATCTTAAACCAATGACCTCCAGTTTAAACTCCCCTCTCCTGGGAAAAGATCTTGACTATTCCCCCTACGCATGCCTCTCATGATTTTTATAAACCTCCATAAGGTCACCCCTCAGCCTCCAATGCTTCAGAGAAACCAGCCCCAGTCTATTCAGCCTCTCCCTATGGATCAAACTTTCCAACCCTGGCAACATCCTTTTAAATCTTTGCTTAACCCTTTCAAGTTTCATAACATCGTTCTATAGCAGGGAGACCAGAATTGCATGTAGTATTCCAAAAGTGGTCTAACCAGTGTCCACAGGTATACAGGATAGTGAAGGCAACATTTGGTACACTTGCCGTTATTGGTCAGTGCATCGAGTATATGATGACCTTCCAACTCTTATACTCAGTGCTCTAACCAATAAAGGAAAGCATAGCAAAGATCACTACTATCCTACCTACCCGCAACTCCACTTTCAAGGAACTATGAGCCTGCAGTCCAAGGTCTCTTTGTTCAGCAACACTCCTTAAGACCTTACCATTAAGTGTGTAAGCCCTGCCTTGATTTGCCCTACCAAAATGTAGCACCTTACATTTATCTAAATTAAACTCTATCTGCCATTCCTCGGACAATTTGCCCATCTGATTGAAGCCTCTTTGTACTCTGAGGTAAACACCTTTGCTGTTCACTACACCACCAATTGTGGTGTCATCTGCAAACCATGCCTCCCGTATTCATGTGACAAAAAGTGGACCCAGCACTGATCCTTGTGGCACACTATTGGTCACAGATCTCCTGTCTAACTTCTTACTAACTCCACTACATTTAGTAAACTTTATAGCTCAACTCCTGCTTGCACTGCTATGTGACATGCAAGCTGTACTGTTCATTGAATACCTTCAAGTTCCTATATTCTCCATTTGATTTGTTCTCCATCTCTAATCAATCCTTTTATTACTGGGATGTGTGTTTATAAAATTCTCGATCAATCTTACTTGCCAATTTTTGTTTTTAATTTCATCGGGCTTTCTAAATTTTTTTGTATCTTTGTATTTGATGTATTCATTTATATTATTCAACTTGATTTCTTGAATACTACTTTAAATTGCTGTCATTTTGAATTCACTAATTCCTAATCACCTGTCTTCTTTTGTTTGTATCCCCTTTCCTTCAAGTTTTTCAGTTGGGTTATTTGGAATACTTCCACTTTTAATCTCTTGATTCTTAGTCAAACACCTTTATAATTGTCTGTTCCCTTGCCAAATACCTCTATCATTTTCTGCTCCCTAGCCAAATGTCTTTATTGCTAACTTCCTCTCCTTTTTATCTTCTGTACCAAACATGAAAATGTTGTGGTTACCATTTCTAAAATGTTTCTCTACTCATATATCACACACCCGTACCTCAAGCTTTCTCTGTTTGGCTGGCAGTTTTATTTATTTTAGTCCATCTTCCTTTTGATATGTTTCATTTTGTCTTTTCCTACTGTTCTTTCTACCCAAGTTATGTTTCCTCATCATTTGCCCCATTGGATTAATATAAACCTTGCATTATGCCCACAACTCTACTATCAGGCGCATTGGTCTGTTCCCCGGTAGAATCGCCAGGAATCAGGAATGTTACCTCACACACCACATTTCCATTGTGCATCAAACCTCCTGGTTATCAAGGTCCTATATCGTATATCCTGAGATTGAACAGGAGAAACTCGTGAAACTCCCTTCACAAAGCTAGGTGTATTCAGCTTAAGTTATGTCATTTCGTTCATACCCCTTCCCTTGCTCTAAAATCTTTAGTACCTGCTCCATGGTGATCTATGCTCAGTCTCCTGGATGATACATATTGTGACTGCTAAAGGACTGGCTGTTCTCCTGACTATCAAATTCTGTATTACTACTGAACTTCATTCCTACTCCCTTGGAACCCACTTGCACAGTGCCGTGGATTTGGATTTGGTTGTGGTTGCCATGCACCCAAGTTGCTGCCAACAGGTATCTAGTACAAAAAGACAGAGCATGCTGGATAAACTCTATAGGTCTTTGGTGAGAGAAATAGAAGTAATGTTTTTGAGTGCAAATACTCTTCTTCAGAATGCCTGTTTGTCGCTTGGTATGATACCTGTACTGCCTTCAAGTTCACCTTGCCAGCCCTGATCACTGGTGAGCCACTTTGCTTCCACAAAACCCATCAGCCTGGAGGTGACAAGATTTGGCCAGCACTGTTGCCATTTGTTTCTCAAGTACAGGAACATTAACCTTGATTGAAGATACTTCCTGTATACACCATCATCTCAGAACACACAGCGTCCAGGATTGCCAACCCAATTGGTTGATGCTACATGCCACCTAAACACTTTCCTGTTGACTGTTTACTATAATGAAAGTCAGCAGCTCAGTTATTTACCCCCATGCACGTGTATTTAATTTTATTTTTAAATGTTTATTTTAAATTTGATGCAAAGGATTATTGCTGGTGACTGGATAATTGTAACCTGTCCTTAACTTGAGATTACAGAAGCTGCCTGGACCTGACTTGTCAGTTATAAAATTCTTCCTTTATTTTTCAAGAACTGTAGGATATGCAATTAAACAAGCGTGCTCCATTCACAAGGACTGTCAGGAAGTCTGAAATCCTCCAAATAGAGAGAGGCTGAGTACTTACTGTGATGCCTCAATCCTGCCTCGTTGTTTTGTTTTGTACTTGAAAGCTGATGATCATTTGTGTTCCCTGATTGTGCCGTTATAAAACACTTTAACATTTCCTACCCACAGCAGAACTCCTTCCAGTCATTTGTAGAATTACTATTTCATCTATAGGTACCTTAAATTAAGCAATGTAGCCAAGAGGAGTTTTAAATTAAGCTGAATTGAATTCATTTTTTACTATCAACTAAGAATATATACACATTTCCTTCCTGTAGAATATTTACCGAAATTCCCATCATCCTATGCACAACTTGCTTCATAAGCATATATTGCCATTTGTTTTAACAAGTTATCACTTGTGTATATGGATGTTAAAAGGCTAACATTTAACATTGGGTAAACCTGTAACATTGTTGATTCATTTATGTTAGTCATACAAAAGTTCAGACCAATGAGATCCTAAAGCCTACATCCTGCCTGCTTCTGGGTATTTGCTGAAGAAACCTCATTAAATTAAGTTGGGAGCATGTTGCAGACCCAAATGAATTCCTGAACTCTGGTTATTTTTTTAAAGCTTAAAATAAACGGGAAGCAAACCCAGCACGGCCACCCGCCCAGAAGCAGCAACTCACCCCTCAACATGAACGAACATGAGAGCAGGGTGAACAGAATAGAGAATGATCTTGCACAGATGAGAGATTTGGAGCAATGCATACTGATTTACTGTACGCTGGTTGTGTACCACCTTCATTGCCCAAGTTCAACGCAACTGTGTAAATTGATGATGTCAACCCATGTGCGTGCATGAATAAATGGGCAGTGAAATTCTGAAAACTTGAGTGCTAAAAAAAATTCAACATGTTACTTATGGAAAAATATTGGGCTAGCGACACATCCCCAACAGAAGAACCTGGGTGTACTGTATTTTGTTTTTTTTTAGAAAAGCTTATTCACTCATGGGGATAAGGGTGTCACCAACTCGGACAGCATTTATTGCCCATTCTGAGCTGTCCAAAACGTCCATGTCCTTAGTACATTAGAACCACTGCAGGCCACGTCCTTGGGTAGACCCACAATGCCATTAGGGAGTCAGTTCTAGGGCTTTGACCTGTGACACTGAAAGAACTGACATAGTTCCAAGTCAGGATGGTGAGTGGCTTAGAGGGGAACCTCCAGCTGGTGGTGTTCCCCATGGATACTTTTCAATATCTTTAATCTTACTGAGGAGGTGAATAACCACAAGTAGATGAAAAGAAAACTGAAACTTCTTGATCAGTTTATTCAGCTGAATGTCAGCAAGTATTGACCTGAACTCACTAGACCCATTCTTATCCATCACTTGGAGCCACTGCAATGGGTTTTCCTCAGTTTTGTCCCTCCACAGTTACTTCTGGTGTCCCCAAAAGGTCTAAGATTGGCGATTTCTGTTTTTCATTAGTATTCTGCCCTTGATATATTTGAAAACACAACATATACTGACAGCACCCAAACTCACCTCACTATCACCATTCTCACCTCTGAACTGCTTGTCTGACAACTAATACTGAATGAGCAGGAATTTCCTGCAACTATATATTTGAAAGAAAGAAGCCATTTGTCTTCACTCTTTACTGCATATGTCCTTTCCGAGCAACCACATTGAACCCCCTCCATAGACATTTTGTGACAGTGGGTAGGATATTGTATGCCCTTAGATGCCCTGTGGTGTTGATAATGCATCTGTATTCTCCTTCAACTCTGGTCTCTTACATATTGCTGACTTCAATCATTCCACTATTAATGATCACATTTGCCCTTGAGTCCGAAACTGGAATTTCCTCACTAAACCGCGCTGTCTCTTTCCCCATTTAAATTGGTCTTTAAAAACTACCTCTACCCAAACTTTTGGTCCTATGTCCTGATGTCTCTCTAATTGGCTTGATACCGAAATCGTGCAGAGATCATGTTGGGAGTGGGGCTAGTTGGATTGCTCTTGTGAAAAGTTGACAGATTTGATGGGATGCTGCAAATGTGTTGCTGGTCAAAGCACAGCAGGTTAGGCAGCATCTCAGGAATAGAGAATTCGACGTTTCGAGCATAAGCCCTTCATCAGGAATGGGCCGCCTGCTTCTTACCGATCTATGATTGTACAATGCTCTGGTGAATCATGTTGGGTCCTTCAAAAGGTTGAAGACGTTATTTTATTGTTGTTCATGTGCAATCTGGGGTGTAGTACACAGTGTATCTTCACAATTTAGATCTGTAATGTCTAAAGTAGATAATCTCCAAAATCTGGCCTGATCACTAAAACTGAGCCAAGAGAAGTACTGTTTATACAGCAGTGCCAGGCACCCCGCATAGTTTTGTGTTTTAAAATGGAGCAGAGAGTATTTTAATGAGCATTTTTGAAGTTTTTATATCTTAGAGAATCATTTGAAGCCTGTATCAGATTTGCATACTTCTGAAATAATGTTTTTGAGTGAAATACCAGGCTGAATTACTACTTCATGATATTTAAACCGAAATTTGTGTTCTTCACACAATGTGGATTATTTTTTGGTTTTTGATCTGCTTCTGGTCTGAAAAGTTGGACAAGGAGAAATATCAACATCACTCCCAGAAAACTGTTGTAACAAGTATTGTTGTGACCGAAGATGGTGATACCTGAACCGGGTCACTGGAATTGGTCTTAGTTAGAGTTCCCACTTTAAAGCTTGCACGTATATCTTGCTTCATATCTAACAAAGCTATCAGTGTGACACTGAGCTTGGCTGTGCAATCCAAGAATACCACCCATCTGTAGATTAGCATACAAAGCAGTGCTGTCTGCCAGCAATTACCAGCAAATCTAAAGTCCCAGAGATTCTGAATATGAAATACCTAGATTCTGTTGTGTTTGCCACTCCCAATCTTGGGTATTCAAAGTTTAAGAACCTTCCTGGTAGTTTGAATTAAACAAAAAAAAGGTTTTGTTTTTGCTTGCTTGATTCTCTGCTTCCTTCACTGACCTCATCTCACCAAATTCAATCTGAAATTGCCCATACCGCTGACAAGCTGGGCTTGTGCCCGAAATGTCGAATTTCCTGTTCTTGGATGCTGCCTGATCTGCTGTGCTTTTCCAGCAACACATTTTCAGCTCAATGCTGGGATAGAAAGAAGCCTGAAACTGCATTCATGATGATTTTGCAGATCTGCTATGGTGGTGGTCTGTTTCCTTGTGATTTGTTTGAACAATGCGATCCTCCCACGGAATAGTCAGGGGTGAGTGAGGAGTGGTCTCGACTTTATTTTCGAATAAGCATTTGAGGAGGCAATAGCTTAGTGGTATTATCGCTAAATGATTAATCTTGGAACTCAGTTACTATTCTGGGGACCTGTCAGGGCAGGTGATGGAATTTGACTTCAGTAAGTTTTTTTTTTAAATCTGGAATTAAGAATCTACTGATATACACGAAACTGTTACCAATTTTGAGAAAAACCCATCAGGTTTACCAATGTCTTTCAGAGCAGGGAATCTACCATCCTTACCTGATCTGGCTTACAAAGAATCGAATAGTCATTTATAGTCAATTGAATGTTTTTACAAAAATAAGAACAGTGAAAAATAACAGAAGGCATAGATAAGGCAACATCCATAAAGTTAAGTTTATGGGTTCTAAGTTCAGGAAAAGCCTGGACTGCTGCAAGACCACAATATTCCACCGGGAACAATCACATCGCCACTCCCAGGAAAGAAAATGTAGCAAAATCCGCTCAAAGGAATCCTGGCTGCCAAATGATGGGCCGAAACCACCTCATCACCAAAGCCGCCGCCGCCACCACCGACCCTTGTGATGGAATCCTGGGCCATGCCACTGAAGCAGACCACTACCTGACAAGGCTGCAATGACCATGAAGAGTGGCTGCCCAAAACATCCCTGCTCCACCTCACCCACGTCACTTCTGCCGATACCAGGTCCTCGTGCTCAGCCCTCCACAAGCCATCACCTCTATGTCACCGCCAGAGTCCGGCTCTGGGCTCACCAGCTGCCGCCATGCTCTGGACCCTGACGAAGGTGAATTCCAAACCTTGTGCCAAAAGATGAGAGAAGAGGAAAGAAAGGCGCACAGAGTGGACAAGCCCTGGGTACAGGAGCCCCGACGCTGCATACTCCACTGCCACCATCTTGGAGAGACACAGCAACGTAGTTGACTCTCAGTTACCCACTGAAATGGCCTAGCAAGCCACTCAGTTCAAGGGACATTAGGGACAGGCAATAAATGCTGGCCAGCCAGCAATGCCCACCTCCCACAATGGTTTAAACTAAGAGCTCTCTTTTAATTAATTGTGTTTTTCCCACCTTTATCCTTTACCATCAGAGGGAGGGAAGTCATCAACAGTAACTGTGTGGGATTCATCCACTGAGATTGATATATCTATAATCGATCAATAATTTGAAGAATATAGGGCATGCTGTACATCCCCAAATTACCAGTTAAAGTATATGTGTAGGATTAATGGTGCAAACAGTATTCTATGAATGATTGGACCAGGAAAGTACGAAAGAGCAGAGGGATCTTGGTGTATGTATATACACAGATCCCTGAAAGTAACAGCACAGGTAGATTATGCTGTTAGACATGTGAGATACTTGCCTTTATTAGCCCAGGCATGGAATACAACAGCAGGGAGGGTATGCTGGAGCAGTTTAAAATGCTGGTTAGGTCACCATATATCTGGAAGGATGTGATTGTACTAGAGAGGACACGGTAGAGATTTACCAGAACCCAAAAGAGCCATCCAAATCCATCAGAGTTTTACCTGCACTTCCACACATCATTTACTGTATCTGTTGCTCCTGATGTGGTCTCCTCTACATTGGAGAGACAGGATACCTACTCGCAGAACGCCTCAGGGAACATCTCCGGGACAGCTGCACCAACCAACCCCGTCACCCCATAGCTGGCCGCTTCAACTCCCCCTCCCACTCCGCCAAAGACATGCAGATCCTGGACCTCCTCCATCGCCACTCCCTAACCACCCGACACCTGGAGGAAGAACGCCTCATCTTTCATCTCGGGACCCTCCAACCCCACAGCTGCAATGTGGATTTCACCAGTTTCCTTATTTTCCCCTCCCATCACCTTATCCCAGATCCAATCTTCCAACTCAGCACCATCCTCATGACCTGTCCTATCTGTCCATCTTGTTTCCCTCCTATCCACTCCACCCTCCTTTCCAACTATCACCTTCACCCCCACCTCCATCCACCTATAGCACTCCTAGCTACCTTCACCTCCTCCCCCCACCTCCGCCAGCCCATCGCCTCATTCCTGATGAAGACCTTTTGGCCAAAATGGCGATTTTCCTTCTCCTTGGGTGCTGCCTGACCTGCTGTGCAATGGACAGCAACGATAACGGTAAAATAAAACCAAGAACTGCAGCTGCTAGCAATCTGAATGATGTAGGTGATTGTTTTCTCCAAGTTAAAAATCACATAACACCAGGTTACAGTCCAACAGGTTTATTTGGAGGCACTAGCTGTTGGAGTGGAAGAAGCAATGCTCCGAAAGCTAGTGCTTCCAAATAAACCTGTTGGACTATAACCTGGTGTTGTGTGATTTTTAACCTTGTAATAATTTAATAACTGTCATAACTTGGATAACCTCCTAGGGATTGGTTATAATTTTACAGAAGTTTAATTGTGAAAAACGAAGTAAAACTGTTACAGCATGTGAACATGATCAGAAACTACTGAGTGTGCTGATTCAGACTCTGATTCTTCCAAAAGAATAGAAATTACACAAATCAAATGGACATTCTAGCTGTCTGCTCCTAGGTATGAAAGTGGCCAATCCTAGTCTGATTTAATTCAGTAAAGAGTTATTTCTGCATTTTGAGGATTTGGAAGCATAGAGCTGTTATCAAGGAGGAAGGAATAATGCAGATAAGAATTAGGATTCCAGACCTCCCATTTAAAGCAAACATTACACATTCAGTAGAAAATGCACAGGATGGAGTAGTAAGCATTCTGCCCACAGGCTTCTGCTAACAGCTTGGTTGTCAACCTGTAGCAAGTGCACAAGAATAAAACCAATTAATTTCCCATCTCTCCCTCCCTTCCATTACTCAATGCTTGCTGCAAGATTTGTGACTGAAGTTGCTCACTCCTGTGTGTGTTCAACTGACTAGCATGAGCATGTTTATTGCCACTTTGTTTTGGTGCAGTCCAATCTGTCTGGGGCAGGCAGAAAACATGAGGAAAATGTTGGCCACTTCTCTGTTCTCTGTCCAGTCTCTACTTAGACCTGACTTGCAGTGAGTCTTTGTAATACTAGTAAGCAAGTTCAACAGAACTGCCATGCTCTTTTATTCTGTCATTATTAATAAAGTTTAAGATACTGTTTTGCTTTATTAACTGTGTGCTCAACCTGTCCTGTCATCTTCAATAATTAATGCATGTACATACTTAGGTTCCTTTGCTTCTGTACCTCCTTCAGAGTTGTCCATCTGTATTTTGTATTGTCTGTACATGTTCTTCCTACTGAAGTGGATCTGTTGACATTTCTTCACTTTGAACTTCATCTGCCAGCTGACCACTCATTCCACTATGACTGGCTGTGTCCTTTTTTGAAGTTTCACATTGTTTTTCTCTCAGTTCTCAACACTTCCAAGATCCATATCATCAACAAACTTTGAAATTATCCCTGTACAAACATCTAGGTTATTTTACTACTCTTTGTGGGTTACTCAACCAATTCTGCATCCGCTGTCACTTTTATTCAATGTATTATAACTTTGATGCAGTGCTGTACAGTAGACTCTTTTGTAACTCAGTATTTAACATTGCCCTCAAACCCCTCTCTTCAGTTTTCAAAATACTGAGTTAGTTATGATTTTCCCTTAAAAGAAAAACTACTGGCTTTTCTTAACATACATTTATTCCTTTGATTATTCATTTTGTCTGAAGATTGTGTCTAGAATAATCACCTATATCATTCCAATCTCCCGCATCTGCAGTTCTTTGTTTTATTTTACCGATATCATTGATGTCCATTGCACAGCAATAGCACTCCTTAGACTTCCTTTAAGCCTTACCTCCAAATGAGCTTTAAAATCTTTTACTTCCTTGCATTGCTTACTCTAATCTTCTTTCTCCTTCAATTATTTATAGCTATATTTTTCCTCTTGTTGACCATGACTATTCCCATTTGTTAAGTGTTGTCACTGTTGAACAGTCTCCTCTGATACTATCTATCTTTATTAACACCATTCAGCCTCTTCCATACATTCAGTGGTCTCTGAACAGTGTTCTTCATTGGTATATATTACAGTTTCAGGTGTAGAAGGCCATATGGTCCCTTGAGGCAGCTTCACCATTGGCTACAATGAGGCCTACTGAGATTAAGATCATGTTCTACCTTAACTCCGCCGTTCAGTCCAATCTCCTTATTATTCAGTTCTGAGAGACCAAGCATCTACCTGCCTCAGTCTTGAATATCTTCAGTAACAGAACTACCATAATATTATGGGATAATGATGGCCTCAGACTCTTAAGCGTCTAATTGAAGAATGTTTTCATGGAAGTCCTCAATGTTATCTGTTATCCCGAGGCTGTGCCCTTGTTCCCTAAATTCTCACACTGAGTGTCTACTCTATCAATAACATGCCTCTGCAGAATCTTGTGTACGTTTAATAAGATCATCTCTCAAGTTGCCCAAACCCCAGTGTGTGGTCTGGTGCAGAGTCCTTGGGCTCCCATCAGAGAACAATCCTAACCTCATATCAGGGACAAATCTCATGAATCTCTATTCAAAGGCAAGAATTGTTTCACCAAAGTCCTACACAACAGCTGCAAGACTTCCCTGTTTTTGTACTCCAGTGTCCTTGTAATAAAGACCAACATGTAATTTGCCTTCCAACTTGCTTGTTGTGCTTGCATACTAATTTTCTGTTCCTTCTATAAGTACATCCAAGTATCTCTGAACATAAACATTTAAAAGTTACATACTTTCTAAAATAATTTTATTTTTAACTTATTTCTAACAAAGTGAAAAAGTTTGTGTCCCTGCATTATGTTCCCATCGAACATCCTGTTGCCCACTCTCATAACCCCAGGTCTATAGCTCTTTGTAGTCTGTGTTCTCTTCACTCCTTATGTTTCACCTAACTGTGTCATTATCAAACATGGATCAATGCTCTGCCTTTTTATCTAAGTCATAAAGATCAAATGTTAATTAAGTAGCTTGAAGCACTCCACTAGTTACAGCCCAACAACTAGATCATGTTATAGAATCACTATAGTGCGGATAGAGGCCATTCGACCAATTGAGTCTGGGCTGACCCTCCAAAAAGCGTGCCACCCAGACCCCCTTCCCTGCCATATCCTCATAATCCTGCATTTCCCATGGCTGATCCACCTAACCTGCACATCTTTGGACAGCAGGAGGAAGCCAGACCACACAGTGGAAACTCTGAGACACGGGATACACTTCACATAGTCAGCCATCCAAGGCTAGAATCAAACTAAGGTCCCTGGTGCTATGAGGCAGCAGTGCAAATCACTGTGCCACCTATGTCCCATTTATCTCTCTAATTTGCTTTATATTCATTAACCATTCTTCCTTTCTTATTAATATATTCGCCTTACAGACTTAATGAGTCATTATTGTGTGACTAACCTTTCATGCGGCACTTTATTGACTGCCTTATGAAAATATTTACCGGTTCCCCTGAATCTTAACCACTTGTTACATCATCAAAGACACTGAAATTTGTCAAATGCAACTTCTTCTTAGCAAAGTAATTTTGACTCAGCCTAATCATATTTTAATACCCTCAATGCATTATTAAAATCTCCTTAAATTTGCCCACGTTACCCTCTTTCATCTAGTTTTCTTTCCTTTTGTTCCAAATGTTCTGACTCAGTTCCAAGGAAGCTGACCACGTCAATGTATCATCAAACTAATGATGGATGCATTCAGATAATACCTTTGGCTGGCTATTCCAAGATTTAGAGTCATCATTATCGAGTCTGATCCTGTCTTAATCCAAGCATTTTCCCCAAAGACTGGTGTCAGGCTCACAGGCATCATTTCCTTGCTTTTTCTCTCTCTCCTTCCTGGAATAGCAGAATCGCAATTGCTAACTTCCAATTCACTGGGATTATTCTGGCATCTATGAAGTTTTGGAAAATCATTACAAATGTATCCAGCATCTCTGAAGCTCCTATATTTTAGATAGAGGATGTGTACAGGATTTTCATGCTTTAAGTTTCTGCAATACATTTTTCACGTTAATTATGTTTAGCTCTTCACTCTAATTGGATCCCTGGCCGCCACTCTCTCTGATATTACACCATCAGCCTATTCTTTCATATGTAAAAAGTGAATTCAGTGTGAGAAATCACTGAGAGCATCTTTAACAAAAAAATTAGTCCAAAGGTCAGGCAGGTTTCTTTGTTCATTGACTCGACCGGAAAGTTATGGATTTATCCTGGATTGTAGTAAGACAGGATCAGACTTAACACTGATCACTCCCAATCTCGGAATGGCCAGCCAAAGGTATTATCTGAATCCATCCATCTATCAGCTTGATGACACATTGCCACAGTCAGCTTCCTTCGAAGGGAGTCAGAACATTTGGAGAAAAAAAAGAGAAGATAACTGGATGAAAGGGAAAAATGGGTATTTTTCAATAGAACATTGCGTTCTGTCTCTTCCTCCCCCAAACCCCTCATCGACGTGTACATTCAATAGCTGAAAATTATAGATTTTAACTGAAAGTCAATGCTGTTATGTGCCAAAAGCAAGCCACTGTATTGCAGATGCTGAACCTCAGAAATAAGAACAGAAATGCTGTGAATAGTCAGTCGAGTGAAACAGGTTTAGTGTCTCAGATCCATGACCTTACATCAAAATAAGGAAACCTACCAAACTGAAATTGAAGTTGCTTCCTTTCAATGGACTTACCCCTCCTGGTTGCGAATCACCTTGGTTTCTTTGCTTTGAGTTTCAAATCCAGGGAATTGCGAATTGTGGGTGAGAAATGGTAGTGAGAGCATCCCCCTCCCCCACCTCTGACTTTCTCCTCACCCTGATAGATAGCTTCTATAATGTTCTTTTTTGCCTCCCCTTTTCAAATCCTTTCCTATATTTTATCCAAACATCCCACAACTTTGTATTTAATTAAATGGCCTTTCATATGAAAGTTTGTCAAATGTCTTGTTGAAAGTCTAGTCTAGTATTGAAACACTGCTGATCTTCAATGTCTTTGAACTTCTATTGTTATCTTAGCAACTGAAAAAAAAGACAACAGGGAACTAAAAGAGAAAGTCTTGCCAAAGAAACATCAACTGGCTCTCTTTTGTTGATTCCCCCCACCCTCATAATTTCTGTAATAATTTTCTGGAAAATAAAATCACCTGGACTCCCACAGGGAAAGTGCTCTTGTAATTCATGGAGCACAGTGGTTGCATTTGATACAGTGCCACACACCAGACCTTAGCAAAATTAAAATCCATGGAATGAGACAGTAATAACATGGATTAAAAAACATGGCTAGGAGAAAGTGAGGACTACAATTGCTGAAGATCAGAGTCAGAGTGCTGTAAAAGCACAGCAGGTCAGGCAGCATCCAAGGAGCAGAAGAATCAATGTTTCAGGCATAAGCCCTTCAGGCTGAAAGGCTTATCCCAGGAATATTAACTCTCCTCCTTGGATATAAAATTGGCTGAGTGATCAGAAATGGTTATTAGTTTTTCAGGCTGGGGGAAGGTTTGTAATGGTGTTCCCCAGGAGTCAGTGCTAGGACCCTCGCTTTTCCTGATACATATGTTAAAGATCTATACCTTGGAACACAGGGTACGCTAACTTTTGCAGCTGATTTAGAATTTGGAAGCATTGGTGGACTGGGTAAGGAGATGCCAAGTGCGGGTGATTTTGGTTGGAAGGACGTGGAAGAGGAGCAAGGGACTTGGGTACATAGGCACAAGTCATTAAAATGCGGCAGGACAGGTTGAGTGAGCAGTACAGTGTGTCTTATGCTTTATTAATAGGTGCCTAAACTACTAGAGTAAGAAGGTCATATTGAACTTGTATGAGATACTAGTTTGGCCTCCTCTAGAATGAGATATGTGTGGTACCCAGAACTGGAGTTGAGGGTTAGGAAGACATTGAAGAGATTGCTTAAGAGGCTGAAGAGAATGCTTCCAAGGATGAGGAATTTCTCACGCCAATAGATTGGAGAAGCTGGAACTGTTCTCCTTTGGAAGAAGTGGAGAGGAAATCTGATTAAATATTCAAACTCATGAATGGTCTGGACAGAGTAAATAGGGAAGAACGTCCTCACTCCTGAAAGGATCAGGAACGGTTTGGCACAGATTTAAAGTAATTGCTACAAGAAACAACAGTGATGACGAGGAATAACTCATTTACACAGTAAGTGGTAGTGTCTGGAACGCACTAGCTGAGTGTGTGGTGGATGCAGTTTCAATCAAGACCTTCAAAAAGAAGCTAGATGGTTATTTGAAAAGAAGCATTTGGCAGGGCTACCAAGTGAAAGCATTGGATGAGCTGCTCATTTGAAGAGACAGCGCAGACATGCTGTGCTGAATGGTCTCCTATGTGCTGTAATAATTGTGACTCACTAGCACCTCCTGTAGGGCAGTTATGGATTGCTGATAAATGCTGGACCTGTCAACAATGCCTCCATCCTGTGAATAAATGAAAGGTTCTGCTGTGTGAGGTTTTGAATGGTGGTTGGAGCTTTGAGCAGTACTCTGGTTTACCTGTGTCACTGCTTCATGTCAATATACATTAGTAGAAATGGTAGAAAATTGGATGATTATACCAGATGTTCCTCCTTGTACAAACAAACTTCCCGTTAACTGAAAAGAAAACTGGAAATGCCAGAAAAAAGTCAGCAGATCAAGTGATAATTGGGGAGAGAGTACCGGTTATCTTTTCAAAGTTGGTATAAAGTAAAAATGTTATAGGTTTTAAGCAATTACAGGGCCAGTGAAAGCAAGGTGGGAAGGATATAACAAAGGGAAAAGTCTTTGATAAAGTGGAAGGCTGGAGAGACAAAATGACAAAAAAGGATCAATACCATCACTGCATCCTCCAATATCAACATCCTGTGGGTTACCATTGACCAGAAACTGAATTGAACCAGTCATAAATAGTATAACTGCTAGTGTAAGTCAAAGGCCAGGAATTCTGCTTACCTCCTAATTTCCTGAAGTCTACACATTCACCTACAAAGCACAAGTCAGGAGTGTGATAGAATTCTCCACACTTGCCTGGATGAGTGCAGCTCCATCAACACTAAGGAAGCTTACCACCATCCAGGACAGAGCAGCCACTTGATTGGTGCCTCACCTACAGCATTTAACTTCCAGTCCCTTCACCACCAATGTACAATGGCAGTAGTGTGTACCGTCCACAGTATGCACAGCAAGAATGCATCAACACTGCTTTGACAACCTCTGGCAAACCTGGGATCTTACTACCTAGAAGAACGAGGTCCGCAGATGCAAGTTTACTCCACTTCCTGAAAGTTCCCCTCCAGGGCCCACGCTAGCCTGACTAACTACAGTACTGTATATTGTTGCTGTGTTACTTTCGCTGTGTCAAACTACTGGAGCTCTCGCCCTGACAGTATTGTGGGTGTGCCTACACTGAGGGGATTGCAGCGATTCAAGAAGGTAACTCCTCACCATCGAGGCAAATTGTTCTTCATTCACTCATGGGGCATGGACATTATCAGCTGGGCCTTCTCTTACTAACAATTCACAGTCAAGGAAGAGCAACAACTGCTGACCTAGCCAATGACATCCACTTTCCTTGACATTATTCTTTTAAAAAGCCATCGAGTTGAGAACTCAGCCCAAAAACCATGGTTTTCCTACAAATCCAATTACTGCTTCATTTCCCTTCAAACCGAACAAACCTCCACGTGACTCCTTTCTGTATCCTCACCTGGCAAAATCCAGACTTTCTCCTGTTCAATCTCAGTTCTGACTGAGGTCTGGTATGATGCATTCTGAGTTCAATAAAATTGCAACGCAATGTTTTCATCAAATTCAAAACTCAGAATTTCTCACCCGTTGCTCCCTCTCTTGTCTTCACACAGCAGCATCTTGTGTAATTCTGCTTAAGGCCTTTGCAATATTGGCAGCAGAGTCAGGCTAGCCCACACAAATCAGAATAGCCAGTATCAATCTCTTCAGACATTTTAGCCGAGTCCTTCTGCCAATCCCCCATTATTGTATCCAAACTAATTGCCGTTACCATGGACACAACATTCTTATGTAGATTATCTCTTGGCAGATTAATTTAGTAGCTCTGGGTGTTCCTGGATGAGATTTCAAAGCTGTTGACTTAACTTTAAAATGGAGAAGTTTTCCAGAAACTGAGTTGACAGTGAGGTAGAAGTGTTGATCTCCGACCCTCAGTGATCACTCAAACCATGAGAAAGTGGGAAGATATCTTAAAATTTTAAACAACAACATGTGAAATGGTTCATAATATATATAATAACTAGTTTGCATTATCTTTCATTGATTTTAAAATTCAGATACACAAAATAAAACACTACCTGCGTCAGATGGAGTTGATGGGGACTGATGACTACTTCCCTGACTGTGGGCCACAATCCATTCACCATGTGTGCATTTAAAGGGAAAGGCATGAACACTAGAGTAGGAGACTTAGCATCAGGGCCTCACTGAACATCGTATTACATTGTGCGGACGTTTAAGGGCCCAGTGATATACTGGGACAGGAGTTCCATTAAATGGTCTGCCTAAGTTGAGAGACACACTGGGGCAGATATTCGCTATAAGGCTGGTTGATCACGAGGAATGTTTGTTCCAGTAATCTCTCTATGTCAGGCCTGGTTAGCTGGAGAAATAGATGCTGGAATGAGTTTTCCTTTCGGGAGATGAAAGCACTGAGAAACATTTCATACCTGGCTGTCAGACCCAAAAGGCAGGCCTTGATTGACACTTAAGCATCAAGAACATGTCGAGGCATCTTGGCACCACAGCAGTTAACTGTTTTTGTTGAATCATGTGCCTTCCACAATATGAGCGGGACATGAATGTTTGTTTGCAGCCCGAGTTATATTGCTGCTTGTCATTATTGGTTTCTGCATTTCTGTAGCCTGCTCAAAAAGGCTTGCTAATCTGACATGGAATGCAGAGTTGTGCACTAATCCTTTGTAAGAGAGGCTTCAGTTCATTGCTTTGTATGTTACTGGATGGACTACGGTCAAATTAATGAACTTTTTCCCACCCAGCGCTATAAACATCATGAGTTCACTATAGTCAGATTGCTGAACAATTAGGTGTCTTGCTGAACAAATGAATATTTACTTCTCTCAGCCACAAAAAGAGCGACTTAGGATTTAGTGTTCGTGAATGACATAATGACTCTAAACCAGTGTGTGAATCATCTCACCGACAGACAATGGCAGGCATATTGTTCAGATTTCTCAATAGGAAGTGCCATTCAGGTATTTACAAACATTGGGAAAAGAAAATACCTAATGAAAACCTAATGTGTAATATTCAGTGATATTGGACAGCAGAAGACCGAACTCAATTCCATGTGGCATTTGAGATAACTTTCTCTGAGTTAAGAAATTTAGCAGTTGGTCATCTTTGAAGGTTAGGTTGGCAGCTTAATGAAAGAACATTGGAGTATGGGTTTAAAGTGGTGTGGTTACAGTGCATCATGGACTGGCAACAGACAATAGGTGCAGAAGTGGGCCATTCGGCCCTTCGAGCCAGCACCGCCATTCATTATGATCATGGCTGATCATCCACAATCAGTATCCTGTTCCTGCCTTATCCCTATAGCCCTTGATTCCACTATCCTTAAGAGCTTTATCCATCTCTTTCTTGAAAGTATTCAGAGACCTGGCCTCCACTGCCTTCTGGGGCAGAGCATTCCATATATCCACCACTCTCTGGGTGAAGAAGTTTCTCCTCAACTCTAAATGGCCTACCCCTTATTTTTAAACTGTGTCCTCTAGTTCAGGACTCACCCATCAGCGGAAACATGCTTCCTGCCTCCAGAGTGTCCAATCCTTTAATAATCTTATACATCTCAATTAGATCCCCTCTCAGCCTTCTAAACTCAGGTGTACATAAGCCCAGTCGCTTCAATCTTTCGCCATATAATAGTACCACCGGGTATTGACCTCGTGAACTTACGCTGCACTCCATCGATAACCAGAATATCCTTCCTCAAATTTGGAGACCAAAATTGCACACAATACTCCAGGTGCAGTCTCACCAGGGCCTTGTACATTTGCAGAAGGACCCCTTTGCTCCTATACTCAATTCCTGTTGTTATGCAATCAGTACTAACTCCTTAAACCCAAGCAGCAGCCTTCCCTCACTGCAGTGAGCTTCCACAAGCTGCTTTGACACACAGCAGTCAAGGGGATAAGATGTTAGAGTGAATTGGAATCTAATGTAAATGGAAGTTGCCAAATGCCCAGCAACAGGCTCTTTAAAAGGCTAGATAAAGGTGAAAATCGGAAAACAGTGAATAGCAGTAAGCTCCATGATTCAGTTGTCTCTAAAGCCATCATGAGACTAGAGGGTGGCCACGGGGATCACATTTTAAAAACAACAAAGAAATGCTCAGCCTAGTGGTGTTACTGCGGGATTGTTAATCCCAAGACCCAGGACGTGTTCTGGGGACCTGGTTTCGAATCCTGCTGTGGGAAATGGTGGAATTTGATTTCAGTTTTTAAAAATCTGGAATGAAGAGTCCAATGATGACCATGAATCTATTCACTAATATCCTTTAGGGAAGGAAACTGCTATCCTTACCTGGTCTGACTGACATGTGATTCTAGATCCACAGCAATGTGGTTGACTCTCAACTGCCCTCTGGGCAATTAGGCATGGGCAAGACGTATTGGCCTAGTCAGTGATGTTCACATCCTGTGCATGAATTTAAAAAAAAGTTCAATCTCCAATTGGGTTCTTCATTATACAGGATTCTACTTTGAGAACTGCAAACACAATATGCATGTTGTCTCTGTGGAGTGGAAGAGGTGAATTTGTATATGTTGTAGCTGGGAGAATGTCAATGAAAGGCAATGAGACACCAGGTTGTTGGCAGAGTGCACAAAGAAAATTCCCCAGGATGTGCGTGGTGGTGATCAGAGGCTAGAATGGCTAAATGATGTAGGGAGGGTACAGAGATTGAAGCGGAGGGCAGAGCCTCACTGCCTGTGTAAGTGGAGAGGCAGCAAATAGCATAGACAAGACTGAGACTCCCTCAAGAACAACGTGAGGACTATCTGAGTTTATGAAATGGCAGGCCATTTTAGAAACTTTGGTGATGACAGTGGAGAAACTGAAAGAAGCAATGGCAACTTTCTTTCTTTCTATACTTCCTCCCATAATCGACTGTGGTAGTAGGGCCCAATGGGCTTGGATAGATATCTCAGAAATATCCAAGCAACGGTGATTGTAATGAATGAGTCCAAAGAGAGAGGGAAGAAATAGACCACAAAGATGGTAAGTGGAAATGGGAAACATGACCAATGAGATTCTCCTGGTTGTGACAAGCAAGAGATAGCATCAACATCATCAATGTGGTGGAGAAAAAATCAGTAGGGAACCAGAGTGGAATTATAACAATGAATTCTGTATGTCCTACCAAAACCAGATATAATTAGAGATTATACAGATATTCATAGCATCATTTTTATGAGGGAAGTAAGTGGAGGTGGAAGGGAAGTTGTCAAGGTTCAAATAAGCTCAACAAAGCAGAGGAACAGTAAGGTTGCTTTTCAGTGAAGGTGTAGTGAACCCAGCCACCATTCCATCCAACACACTGTTCCAGTACGTTGCAATGACAAAATAAAAAGGAGACATAAAATGGAGTGATCAAAACAGCACAGAGCACCTGAAGCATCACCATTGTAGGCTTGGAGTGTCTGGACCAAGTGTATAGTGTTGAGATGAGAGAACACAGTGGGACAGGTTTCCTGTTGCTTTATCTAGGAGACAGAGGGACGTTATGTGGGCTGTAGGATTCCATCGGGATAGGAGGCACTGGTTGTGGGTGAGTTTCAAGAAAAAGTGAT
Organism: Hemiscyllium ocellatum; assembly: GCF_020745735.1. Classification (NCBI taxonomy): domain Eukaryota; kingdom Metazoa; phylum Chordata; class Chondrichthyes; order Orectolobiformes; family Hemiscylliidae; genus Hemiscyllium; species Hemiscyllium ocellatum. The sequence goes on from NC_083418.1 coordinate 17,645,152, forward strand.
GATATGAAGCAAGACAGAATCTGAGAAATGATAGAGTTGCAAAGAGGTAGGAATGGGAATCATACAGTTGATCGTAAAGGCGGTCCCATCACACAGCCTTGCCACAAGTTTGTGGATGATGGATTGGAGCTGAGAGAGACATTAGGCAGGGTGAGTAAGCTAAGGAATCACACCCACCTGGCCATAAATATTTGTGAGGCCATTGTGTAATATTTCACTCCGGTTCATTTTGCTAAAGTATAAGATGAGATTGGTGTGATCTGGATCTTATAGATCAAATGGGAATATCTTACCAAGATCTTTCAAAGTATCAATTTTATTTTCCATTCTGTTTCTAAACAGCACGCTAACAATTGAATATCACCCTCCAATTAGTTCCTTTGCTACTTGCTATCTAACTGATTTTAATTTATTCCGTTCTGTTAGTTCAGATTGTGTTTGCGAGAAGTTTGTGATGTTACTGAGAATAGAGAGAAACAATTTGCTCTTTGTTTGCTACGGAATTCTCTCTCCAGCACATACTTCACAGTCAAATTACTGCAGAATGAATTAACAGTCATGTTTCTCATTCCATTCCAGACACTAGCAAAGAAAGCAAAAGCAGGAAAACTGCGACCGGAGGAATATCAGGGAGGATCGTTCAGGTAAAACACCAGCATTTTGACCTCAGTCATTCCACCTTTATTTGTATTTATTAAAACACTGGGAGTCTGCAGTTGTGTTGAGTTTGGGCATGTTTGGTTTTTCTGGAACCTTTTTCTTGCAGTTTTGTTCTCAGTTGTTGATTGACTGTGTACCCACATTGTGAGGAGTAAGCGACTGCATGGCCTGTAAAAACTCAGTAAAATCAAACAGCCTGTCCAGCATACTTTGCATGTACCACGAGTTGTCTGGGTGATTACTGCTTGGTAATTGACCAGTAAAGGTATCCTGCATGGTCATGCTGCCAGCTCCCCTTAGACTCCTACAGAAATAAAGCTTGTTGAGGCTAGTACGACCATTGCCAAAGAAAGTGAGGTGCACACAATATAAAATACGTACCACATTTCACCCTCTGAATGTTTTCTAATGAAGTAGGCACTTAGTTAAAACCCTCTTGAAACCGGGGGCATGAGGGAAGGATATCTAAATACTGCAGAGAAGTTAGAACACTTGGAAAATATTTTAGACTCACATTGTCCACATTATCAACCATGAATTACATCTCAACCCGTCTGCGGAGTTCACACGCTGATCACAGATTCGCGGAGGGGAGAGGGGAGAGAGGTGGACACAGCGTGAGAGAAGGGAAGGGAAGAGATGGGCAGGGAGACGTAGAGGGGGAATAAGCAGAGAGAAAAAGGGCAGTGGGTACTGGCTGAGACACAGGCAGGGGAAAGGGCAGGAGGAGATTGGAGGGGGTGGGTAGAAGGGGAGAGGTGGGAGAAAGGGAAAGGAAGGGAGAGGGGTGGTCAGAGAGGGACGCCTGACCGTACCCCCAACCTCTGCAGACCTGACACATCCCGACCCCACCCATCTCCCACCAGGTCTGAGCTCCCCAGCCAAACGAGACGTGAGCACTCCTTTTTTTCTCCCACCCCCCCAAAACGCGTGCACACTCACGCTCACTTACCCTTCACCCACTCCTGACCTGACATCTACCCTTCCCAACCCCTCAATGCAACATGAGCTCTCACCCAACCTCCCATCCGTGGACACCATTTACACTTCTCGTTGCCATGGAAAGGCTGCCATCATCATCAAAGACCCCTTCCCACACCAGTAATGCTCTCCTACAACCTCTTCCACCACGCAGAAGATACAGAAGCTTGAACACACACGCCGACAAGTTCAAAAACAGCTTCTTTCCTGCCGTTGTTACACTACTGAATGGACTCTCTAACTTTAAATAATGCTGCTCTTGCTCATGTTGATCTTGCCTCACACGCATGTCCTGTGCTGCATAACCTGTATCCCTCACTTTGACCCAGTTTTTATCACTCTATGGTCTATCTGTTTGTCCTTGTTTACTATGATCTGCCTGTACTGCTTGCACACAAAGCTCTTCACTGTACTTAGGTACATGTGACAGTGAATGAGTACAAGAGGTACCATTAGTAAGTTTGCAGATGACATCAAAATTGGAGGTGTAGTGGACAGCGAAGAAGGTTACCTCAGATTACAACAGGATCTGGACCAGATGGGCCAATGGGCTGAGAAGTGGCAGATGGAGTTTAATTCAGATAAATGTGAGGTACTGCATTTTGGCAAAGCAAATCTTAGCAGGACTTATACACTTAATGGTAAGGTCCTAGGGAGTGTTGCTGAACAAAGCGACCTTGGAGTGCAGGTTCATAGCTCCTTGAAAGTGGAGTCGCAGGTAGATAGGATAGTGAAGAAGGCGTTTGGTATGCTTTCCTTTATTGGTCAGAGTATTGAGTACAGGAGTTGGGAGGCCATGTTGCGGCTGTACAGGACATTGGTTAGGCCACTTTTGGAGTATTGCGTGCAATTCTGGTCTCCTTCCTATTGAAAAGATGTTGTGAAACTTGAAAGGGTTCAGAAAAGATTTACAAGGATGTTGCCAGGGTTGGAGGATCTGAACTACAGGGAGAGGCTGAATAGGCTGGGGCTGTTTTCCCTGGAGCGTCGGAGGCTGAGGGGTGACCTTATAGAGGTTTACAAAATTATGAGGGGCATGGATAGGGTAAATAGGCAAAGTCTTTTCCCTGGGGTGGGGGAGTCCAGAACTAAAGGGCATAGGTTTAGGGTGAAAGGGGAAAGATATAAAAGAGACCTGAGGAGCAACTTTTTCACACATAACGTATATGGAATGAGCTGCCAGAGGATGTGGTGGAGGCTGATACAATTGCAACATTTAAGAGACATTTGGATGGGTATATGAATAGGAAGGGTTTGGAGGGATATGGGCCGGGTGCTGGCAGGTGGGACTAGATTGGATTGGGATATCTGGTTGGCATGGACGGGTTGGACTGAAGGATCTATTTCTATGCTGTACATCTCTATGACCTTAATGCCCAACCTACCCTATCTCCGCCAGACCCAATTTCTCTCACCTGCCCGACATTACCTCAGCACCTTCTTGGTCCCCTAGGCACCTTTCACCCTGGTTCCCTACTTCCTGGTGCCCTACCCACAAATCCACTTTGCATGTTCCCCTCTTACCCATCTGGCTCTCTGCTCCCCCTTGCACACTAACCTCTCTGATCTTATGTTTGTACTGTTTGACAGCAGCTGTCGAAGTGGCTGAGAGAGACATGGGAGCTCTGACTGTTGTGAATGTGGAGAGAGGGCGTAGTTTCCTTCCTCTGACAGTTCTACACTCTGAAGGAACTGTTAGAATGGAATACAGCTCCATATTTTGCAGAGCCCGGAGCAGAATCTCCCCTCAGAAATGTAGAGCTCCCTCCTTTCGTGAAAAGAAGGGGCTAAGTGGCAATCTGCATGAGATTGGGCCAAGTTTTCCAAGGTGTGACCATGTTTATTCAGAACAGCAAACATTTCAGTCAGAATGAGATATTATGGACAATTACGTGACTCATCGTGAAGGCGTAGATGAAACACTCTGAAGGAACTTATTCATCAGAACCATCATCTAATCTTTAATGCATTCAATATTTTACCAGCTGCATGTTAAAATTAGACTGAAGCTAATATCTCATAAAGATTATAAATCACTGTGTATACTGAAGAGGGCAGGTTTAGGAACTTCAAAGTTCCTAGTAACAAACATCTGCCTGGCGGGAGTGAGATTGTAGTATCCTGGGGCCGAAAAATGTGGTGCTGGAAAAACACCCCACCCCCTCCCCGATCATCTGGAATTTCAAGGATAGATGGTTAAGATCCTCTCTTTCTGGGGATGACCATTGCCTGGTAGATGTGTGGGATGAATGATGATTAGCTGTTTGGACATTTATTTTGAGCGCAGAATTCAACACAGGAGCAAGCACTAAGCTTCGCTGTACATGGCTGACTGAGCTCTATTGACAGAAGTTACTCACTGACTTAAGGCAGGGTGTTTAAACTCCCTGGAAAAATAACAGATCCTGATTTTATTTTTGCTGTGCTTTCTCAGCATCTCCAATTTGGGAATGTTTGGAATCAGCGGTTTCAGTGCCATCATTAATCCGCCACAAGCTTGCATCCTAGCCATCGGGCAGTCCCGCCATGACCTGACCATTTCCGAAGATGACAAAGGCAACCGCACCCTCTGCCGGAAGGACATGATGACCGTCACCCTGTCCAGCGATGGCCGGCTGGTGGACGATGAGCTTGCATCTCAGTTTTTGGAGAGCTTCAAGCTTAACCTAGAGAATCCAAAGTTATTAGCTGTGTTCTAGGCTGCTCCTCACCATACAAGGGATTAGAGACGTTACATGGAAGACATTGTACTTATAAAGCAGAATTTATTTTATTTTTAGTCTTGTGACAATGCAGGTGAATGCCTATCCTGCCTTTACTGCATCCTGTGTGTAAAGCCAAATAAAATAACTGTTGGTTATTAGCTTCATTGGGTTTCCATCTTCATCTCATTATCACTACAGCCAGCTTCGTTCTGCATGGCAGCAGTGAGAAACCCTGTCTGAGTTCAACTTGTCCAGAAGACTCCGTGTTCCCTCAATCTTACTCCAAATAAACTGCTGACCATTCACCTTCTCCCTTCTCCCAGCATTGGATGGTGGTGTTATTGGTTCAGATGTTGTCTTCCTCTCCTTCAAACCTACCATCATTCCTGCTTCTTAACAAAAAAAAACAACGGCCTGCCTGCTACATTCTAAATAGGCGGTGAGTAGGTTATTTTTTTCTCTGTCACTGATATTTCACTGATAGTGTTGGGTGGATGGCGAGACAGTGCTGAAACCTGTAAATCAAACTTTCAGGTCTCAAGCCAAAGGCACCACCTCCTGTAGCTAAAGGAGTCACAAGTGAGCTGTCATGAAGTCAATGGCTGTAATCCACTCTGTACATTTCATCTACAAACACTTGCACCAATAATCAAACGGTCTTTTCCCCCCCACCCCCCCACTCAGCCCCGAAAAGAAAGAAGCACTTGCACTTATAAAGTGCCTTTTGCATCTTCAGGATATCCCGAAGCACTTCACGAACTGCAGCTCCAAAACACAAATCTGATTGGTAGTTAAACAAGAAAGGCAGCAGCCCGAGAGTGTACAGCAAGTTTACACAACCTGCAATACGATCCCGAGTCAGTAAACGAGAGTGCTGGGAACTCAGCTCTTGTAGAAATGGCCAAAATACCTGGCTTTGTCTTACAAACGGGTCAGTGAGCGTCCAGGATTCCCATTACCATTTAGTGACTCTGCACTTCCATCTGTACCATGTCGATGCCAAACTCCTGAGCAGTGAAGGAGCTAGTTTGTTCTGTTTATAAATCGAGAATAATAGAGACAAGAGCGAGTTAACAAAAGACGAACACAATCAAAAGGCTTCACAGACCTAAAATCACAAATGCCAAGTCAGGATAGTATAACTGTCTTGATTACTTTAATTCCCATCAGCCAATTATTTGACATAATTGTACAGAAATGTTCCTGTGTTCATTCAAATTGAAATTTGAGTGACTTAGCCTATGACTGGACATTATTAGCTATAGTTATAAATGACCTTGTGCATATTTAACGGAGGTTAACAGCCCTGCTGGAATGTAGTGAAAGGTTATCAGACTTTGAGACATCTAGGCCAAGACTGAGGATTGAACCCTGAAGCTGGATTTGTGTCTCTTGCTCCCCCTCCCCCAGTAGGTTGTTGAAGGAAGTAGGGGTGGAGACAACAAAATGGTTTGCCTCAATGGCCCAGATATGTCAACCAGACAGCCATTTCTGCAAGTAGATTGGAGTTGTGTGACAGAACTATACAGAAAGCGAGATGTACCTGACTCAGAGAGTTATCCAGGAATTTGAAATTTAAACATCACAAGAAGGAGACTAGAAATTACAACTTGTACCTCGTCAGGACGAGGATGTTTGTGGAAAGAAAAAGACACCTTTTTATATTTTTTTTGCTTTTTTTTTCCCCAGCACCCATGTTGTGTGCATGCAGGTGACATTCCATTTATTTTTTGTTATTTTTTCCAGCTCCCTCAAGAGCAGCTCTCAGAGTGGGCAGGATGGCTGACCCTCCTATTTTTTTCTCTCTCTCTCTCCTGTTCCTTTTTTTTAGCACCCATGTTGTGTGTGTGTGAGACACAGTGAAAGACACAAAGTGCACAAATCTTTATTCAAATTTCCACCACCAGGAAGAAAGGAAACACCCGAGTGGCCAGTGACAAGCAGTGCCCTTCACACCAAAGGGCAATGCTCCATGCTCAAACAGTGAAGGAGAGGGAGGCACCTTTTCATACAGAATTAGAAGAGTCTGCTGATTGGTTGGGCCATAAGTGTCCTGACGATGACATCAAAAAGTTAAATATCAATCTTAGTTCTCAAACCTGGCAGAGAGATTCTGATTGGTCAGACCATTGTCATGGGACATAGCAGAGTCCAGCAATTGACCTTGACTTTTTTTTTAAAGGTGTAAGTACAGATTTCTTTAGCCTACAGAAGAGGGTCTTGAGTATTTCAGTATGTAGCTCCCAGCGAGTGCAAATACGTCATTCTGTGAGGTTAGCTGGTGACCTAGAATTGGTTCCAGTGTAACTCTTAGTACAAGTCTGGATTATTTAAATGATTTTCAGTTGCAGAATCCCATCCAATGGTGGACAGAGGCACAGTCTATTTGGTCAATCCTTATTGGTCAGTCTCTCTGTCTCAGGAATTACCCTGGTTAGCCTTTCTTTCACTCCCTCTAAGGGAAAGTATAACTTTACTTAGGGAAATAGACCAACATGGCAACCAGATGAGGTGTCATCAAGGATCTGGATATTTGCAATAAGAATTCTTGTTCCTATTTTCAATCCCACTGTAAAAAGGGACAACATGCTAGTTCCTTTCCCTTTTGATTGCGTTTCCATCTATATTAGCTTCCAGTGACCCAAACAAGGACTCTTAAATCCCTTTGAATGTCAACATTTCCCATTAACTGTCACCATTTCAGAAATAGGCTTCACTCCTGTTTTCATGCTAGAATGGGTAAACGTCACATTTCTCCGCATTGTATCCCATCTGCCAAATGTTTGACCATTTGCTAGCCTCTTCAAATCCCTGTGAAACATCTTTGCATTCTCTTTATAAACCACAGTCTGGACTACCTTTGCATTAGCTGGAATTCTGGAAATACTCTATTTAATCATCACACTCAAACTATTGCTGGAGGTTGGTGTGACACACACGTGACTCCAGACCCTCCAGTGATGTGTTTGACTCTGAACTACGCCCTGAATTGAAAATCAGTCAGTTGTATCAAACCACTACAAAGAAGCCAGGCACACCACTAGATATCGACCCAGAGACAGGATAAAAAAGAAAAGAGCATAAACTGAACAATTAACTTTGAAAGGTCCTGCTTGCAAACACACTGCCGTCTTCATTGCGCCAATGATACCAAAGACACACAGTGCTCTTCCTCACAAACCTGGATGCACCATCCATGATTATTTTGGTAGTCATTAGCATCATCCAGTCTTTGGGAAGAAGTTCCATCTTAATGCACTTCCATCGTGTGTAGTGCTCCCACACCAAGTGGAAAAGATTTAGAACAAACCTGACAACTCAAAACTGGACATCCACGAGGCACTGTTTTCAATTATCATTTCTAGCCTTGTAGCTGCACATGTCTCTTACTCAGTCATGACCATCAAGCCAGGGCCCAATCCCAGTTCAGTGAAAAGTACAAACATCCACACAAATCCACTCCCTCCACCACCAACGCTCAGTAGCAGCAGTATGTACTCTCTACAAGATGTTAGGACATCATGTTGCAGCTGTATAGGAGATTGGTGAGGCCACTTTTGCAGTACTGAGTACGGTTCTGTAGGATAAGAATATTATTAAATTGAAAACAGCGCAGCAAAAGTTTACGAAGATGTTAGCTGGACTGGAGAGTTTCAGTCAATAGGGAGAGGCTGTTTTTTTTTCTCTGGAGCGTAGGAGGTTGAAGGTGACCTTTCAGAGGTTTTTAAAATCATGAGGGGCATAGATAAGATGCAGAGCAAGGTCTTTTCCCAAGATGGCGTAAATTTGAGGTGTGAGGAGAAAGCTTTAAAAGGGAATGGAGGGACAGTTTTTTTCACACACAAGGTGCTTTGTACGTGGAGTGAACTGCCAGAGGAAGTGGTAGATGCAGGTACAGTTACAACATTTAAAACCCATTTGGACAGGTACATGAATAGGAAAGGTTTATGGGGATATGGGCCAATTACAGGCAAGTGGGAATTATTTAGAGTTATAGAGTGATAGAGGTGTACAACACGGAAACAGACCCTTCAGTCCAACCCATCCATGCTGACCAGATACCCTAACCTAATCTAATCCCATTTGCCAGCACTTGACCCATATCCCTCAAAACCTTCCTATTCATTTACTCATCCAGATGCCTTTAAATGCTGTAATTGTCCACTACTTCCTCTGGCAGCTCCTTCCATTCCCACACCACCCTCGATGTGAAAAAATTGCCCCTTAGGTCTCTTTTATATCTTGCCCCTCTCACCCGAAACCTATGCCCTCTAGTTCTGGACTCCCCCACCCCAGGGAAAAGACTTTGCCTATTTACCCTATACATGCCCCTCATAAGTTTGTAAACCTCTATAAGGTCACCCCTCAGCCTCCGATGCTCCAGGGAAAACAGCCCCAGCCTGTTCAACCTCTCCCTGTAGCTCAAATCCTCCAACCCTGGCAACTTCCTTGTAAATCTTTTCTGAGCCCTTTCAAGTTTCACAACATCTTTCCGATAGGAAGGAGGCCAGAATGGCACACAATATTCCAACAGTGGCCTAACCAATGTCCTGTACGGCCACAGCGTTACCTCACAACTCCTGTACTCAATACTCTGACCAATAAAGGAAAGCATACCAAATGCCTTCTTCACTATCCTATCTACCTGCAACTCCACTTTCAAGGAGCTATGAACCTGCACTCAAAAGGTCTCTTTGTTCAGCAAAACCCCCCAGCGCGTTACCATTAAGTGTATAAGTTTGTGAAAACTGGTTGGTATGGACAAGTTGGACCGAAAGGCCAGTTTCGGTGTTTTATGACTCTGTCACTATGTGACTATATAAGATGCATTGCAGAAATTCACCAAAGATCCTCAGACAACACCTTCCAAACCCACAACCACTTCCTGCAGAAAGACAATAGCAGCAGATACGTGGGAACACCACCCTCTGGCAAGTTCCCCTCCAAGCCACAGCAGCCTGAAGAGAAATACTGAGTCTTTAGTGTATGTGACAGTAAAGCTAATTTAATTCAATATATCACCGTTACTTCACTGGGTCAACAACCCACAAACAAATTTAGAAATTGTTAACACCTCAGTCCTCTAAATCCATAAACTCATCCCCCTCTACACAACCTCACTGATGCATGTGCTCACATTTTATATTGAATTTATTGTCACGTGTACTGAGGCACAGTGAAAAGCTTTGTTATGTGAGCAATACAGGCAGATCACAGAGTTAAGTAGCATAGATAAATAACTAATAGGTAAACAGTGGCAAAAACCAAAACACAGGTACAGGCGAATGTTAAGAGTTGTGAGCCCATTCAGTATTCTAACAACAGTCGGGTAGAAACGGTTGTGAAACCGGCCTGGTGCATGTGTTCAGGCTTCTGTACCTTCTCCCCGATGGTAGAGGTTGTAGAAAAGCATTGCCAGGGTGGGAGGGATCTTTGAGAATGCTGTGGCCTTTCCTTGACAGTGGGCCTGGTAGATGGATTCTATAGATAGGAGGTTGGCCTTTGTGTTTGTCTGGGCAGAGTTCACCGCTCTCTGTAACCATCATGACCTTGAATGGTACAGTTGCCATACCAGGTAGTGATACATCCAGACAGAATGCTCTCGATGGCACACCTATAAAAGCTGGTAAGGGTATTTGCCGTCATGCCAAATTTCCTCAGCTGCCTGAAGAAGAGATGTTGTTGAGCCTTTGTCACCGGTGCGTCCACATGAAGAGTCCAAGAAAGCTTGTTGTGGATGACCACTCCCTGGAGCTTGACATTCTTCACTCGTTCCACCTCTGCTGTTAATGTGTAGGGAGATATGAGTAACTTCCTGCCGAAAGTCAATAATGAGTTCCTTGGTTTTGCCGGCATTGAGAGCTAGGTTGTTCTCAGTGCACCAATTTTCCAGGTCTTCCACCATCCGTCTGCAGTCTGTTTCATCGCCATCCGAGACTTGACCGACTATGGTGGTGTGATCAGCGAACATCTAAATGGTGTCTACAGATAATGTCATAGCCAGATCACAGCTAAGGGTATTTTGGTTAATACCAATGTTGATTCACAATACAGGTCTCCTTTAATGACCTCTTCATAGCCTGCCCACTCCCTTCTCTTTATCCTGTCCTCTCCAAAGTATGCATCAACGCAATTTGTTTCAACTACGCTCTGCTGTTGCTTAATTGTGGAGAAAAAGCAACAATTTTCTTTCAAAGTTGTTTTCTTTTTGCGACCGTAAAGTACATGTTTAGTTTGAAGGAACTGCTGGTCATAGACATTGGGGTGGAAGGGTGGTGTGTTTCCTGATGGGAGTACACAGATAGAAACTACCCTCAGTACAGTTTCTGACAGCTCCACCTTCACATCCCAACAAAGGCAGAGGGAGTTGCACAGTTACTTCCTTGTTTCAAATAGATCATTCACCTAAAAATAGCATTTGTTCATTTGGGGTTTGTGGAGTTGTTAATAGTACCTATTGCTTTCCTCGATCTCTTTTGAGGCTGATTTTCCAGTTTGTTCCAATCGAATCCCCTCACGCAGCTGGGGTGAGAACGACTCAAGGTGGGTACAGTTCCTGGGTCAGACGGGACAGGATGAGGGGAGGGTGGTATTCCTGGGTCAGACAGGATAGGGTGAGGGGAGGGTGGTATTCCTGGGTCAGGTGGGACAGGGTGAGGGGAAGGGGGTATTCCTGGGTTAGATGGGACAGGGTGAGGGGAGGGTGGTATTCCTGGGTCAGGTGGGACAGGGTGAGGGGAAGGGGGTATTCCTGGGTTAGATGGGACAGGGTGAGGGGAGGGTGGTATTCCTGGGTCAGATGGGACAGGGTGAGGGGAAGGGGATGGTATTCCTGGGTCAGACAGGATAGGGTGAGGGGAGGGTGGTATTCCTGGGTCAGATAGGACAGGGTGAGGGGAGGATGGTATTCCTGGGTCAAATGGGACAATGCGAGGAGAGGGAGGTATTCCTGGGTCACATGGGACAGGGTGAGGGGAACGGGGTGGTATTCCTGGGTCAGGTGGGACAGGGTGAGGGGAACGGGGTGGTATTCCTGGGTCAGGTGGGACAGGGTGAGGGGAGGGTGGTATTCCAGGGTCAGGTGGGACAGGGTGAGGGGAAGGGGGTAGTATTCCTGAGTCAGATGGGACAGGGTGAGGGGAGGGGGATTATTCCTGGGGCAGATGGGACAGGGTGAGAGGAGGGGGATTATTCTTGGGGCAGATGGGACAGGGTGAGGGGAAGGGGGTAGTATTCCAGGGTCAGATGGGACAGGGTGAGGGGAAGGGGGTAGTATTTCTGGGTCAGATGGGACAGGGTGAGGGGAGGGTGGTATTCCTGGGTCAGATGGGACAGGGTGAGGGGAAGGGGGTAGTATTCCTGGGTCAGATGGGACAGGGTGAGGGGAAGGGGGTAGTATTCCTGGGTCAGATTGGACAGGGTGAGGGGAAGGGGGTATTCCTGGGTCAGATGGGACAGGGTGAGGGGAAGGGGGGTGATATTCCTGGGGCAGACGGGACAGGGTGAGGGGAGGGGGATTATTCCTGTGTTGGATGGGACAGGGTCAGGGGTGGGGGATTATTCCAGGGGCAGACGGGACAGGGTGAGGGGAGGAGGGATTATTCCTGGGTCAGATGGGACAGGGTGAGGGGTGACTGCTTGCTATCACTTCCCAGTTAATAAATATGGCATCTCCCTTCTCTCTTCATCCTGTAATCGGATATTATTTGAAGCTCAGTTGATGGTAACCCCACTTTCAGTCAGAAAATAAATGGGGCAAAGCCACCAACCACACCCCTCCCCTTCCAACCAATCCAAATGGGTAATGTTCTGGGTTTTGTCAATGATTGGATAAATCTTGGATCAGTCTCACCTATTCTAATCCTTCTGTTTTCTAGTTGCTCACAGAACAATTTGTGATGAAGTGCAGGGACAATACGTCAGTAAGTTATTTTGCGATTTGTTCCTAGACTGTGATGTCACTGGCTGGGCCAGCATTTATTGCCCGTTCCTCCGACTGAGTTCCTCAGAGAATGGAGTTTCCCCAGAGAAAGGGAACAGAGAGAGAGAGAAAAAGAGAGAGAGAAATGTTATCGCTTCAATCATCTGGCTTTTCTGTCTTCCACTGTTTTCGTTCCACCCCTCCCCGCAGTAAGGTTTGGGAATAATTGCGGCCAAACCCATCAGGGGGTTGTCACTATGCTGAGCTCCCCAAAGCCCACAACCACCGTGACCATCGAAAAGCCAATTAAAACTCTATCTCTAGGCAGAACTGCTCCAAATATGCAAAGGTGATGCTCATTTGACTGAACCTTTCCCACCCAGTGGGCTCCATGAATTCATTTTTAAAACCGAAAGCACCTTCTCCCACAGCACCCTTGGTTTGGAACAATAACATTTCCCATTTTTAGATCACTGTCCAAAAAAAACACTAAAGTGGCCTTCACAGCCAGGGACAATCTGTCCTAGAGGATGAGGGTAGCATTGGAGGTGAATTGGGAGAAGATGGGGGTGAGGCACATATTGAAGCAGTGCTTGATGTAGGTCTCCTGAACTACCAATACAAATATGCCAACCAATACAAATATGCCTACCAATACCAACTCCTTATTTACCCACCTAGGTGCAGAGTAACAAGCAGACTGAATAAGGCTTCTCCCTATGGCCAAAGCTTGGTGTAGAGTCAGACCAGGCTGCACCACACCGAGGAGAAAGTGAGGACTGCAGACGCTGGAGATCAGAGTTGAGAGTGTAGTGCTGGAAAAACACAGCAGGGCAGGCAGCATCTGAGGAGCAGGACAATCAAAGTTTTGGGCAAAAGCCCTTCATCAGGACTGAGGCTGGTGTGGTAAGATAAATGGGAGGGGTTGGGGTTGGGGGGGAAGGTAGCTGAGAATGCAATTGGTGGATGGAGGTGGGGCTAATGGTATTAATTCAGAGAGAAGAGTGGAGTGGATAGATGGAAAGGAAGTTTGGCAGGTAGGACAGGTCAGAGGGCGGTGCTGAGCTGAAAGGTTGGAACTGAGGTAAGGTGGGGGGAGGGGAAATGAGGAAACTGTTGTAGTCCACATTGATGCCCTGGGGTTGAAGTGTTCCGAGGCAGAAGATGAGGCGTTCTTCCTCCAGGCATCTGGTGGTGAGGGAGCGGCGGTGAAGGAGGCCCAGGACCTCCATGTCCTCGGCAGAGTGGGAGGGGGAGTTGAAATGTTGGGCCACAGGGCGGTGGGGTTGATTGGTGCGGGTATCCCGGAGATGTTCCCTAAAGCGTTCTGCGAGGAGGCGCCCGGTCTCCCCAATGTAGAGGAGACCGCATTGGGTGCAACGGATACAATAAATGATATTGGTGGAAGTGCAGATGAAACTGTGATGGATGTGGAAGGCTCTTTTAGGGCCTTGGATGGAGGTGAGGGAGGAGGTGTGGGCGCAGGTTTTGCAATTCCTGCCGAGACAGGGGAAGGTGCCAGGAGGGGAGGGTGGGTCATTGGGGAGCGTGGAAGTGACCAAGTAGTCACAGAGAGAACGTCTTTACGAACACTAATAGGGGTGGGAAGGGAAATATATCTCTGGCGGTGGGGTCAGTTTGTAGTTGTCAGAAATGGTGGAGGATGATGCGACGTATACGAAGGTTGGTGGGGTGAAAGGTGAGGACCAGAGGGGTTCTGTCCTTGTTGTGGTTGGAGGGTTGGGATTCAAAGGCAGCGATGCGGGAAGTGGATGAGATGAGCTGGAGGGCATCATCAACCACGTGGGAGGAGAAATTGCAGTCTTTGAAGAAGGAGGCCGTCCGGTGTGTTCTGAAGTGGAACTGGTCCTCCTGGGAGCAGATGCGGCGTAGGCGGAGGAGTTGGGAATAAGGGATAGTGTTTTTACAGGAGGCAGGGTAGGAGGCATGTAATCCAGGTCGCTGTGACAGTCGGTGGGTTTGTAGGAAATGTCAGTGTTGAGTCGATCCCCATTGATGGAGTAGGAGAGGTCCAGGAAGGGGAGGAAGGTGTCTGAGATTGTCCAGGTGAACTTGAGGTCAAGTACTGCGAGCACGGGTATGTGCCGATGCAGTCATCAATGTAGCAGAGGAAATGGTGGGGAGTGGTGCCGGTGTAACCACGGAAGATGGACTGTTCCACGCAGCTGACGAAGAGACAGGCATAGCTGGGGCCCATGCAGGTGCCCATGGCTGGCCCTTTCATCTGGAGGAAGTGGGAGGATTCAAAGGAGCAATTATTGAGGGTGAGGACCAGTTCAGCCAAACAAATGAGAGTGTCAGTGGAAGAGTACTGGTGGGAACGTCGGGAGACACACCACCTCTAGCTCTACAGGATGGGGAGGTAGGACAGGCCTGCCTCATAAGGGAACATTGCTATCAGCAAATCCCAGTAAGTGGGCCCAGGGTATTGACTATGTGCTCTTCAAACCCAAGCTTAACAGCTCCCCCTTGCTCTGCATTGACCACGATACATTTGACCCTTTTGGCCAATAGTCCAGCTGGAAGCTGGCATAAAGAGGGTAGATAAAGCCACCTATATTGCCAAGACAGGTGCACTGGCAGGATCCCGTGACAACCCACACTCAGGAAAGGGATGAACTCAGATTTCTCCAGTTTCCTCATTTCCCCTCCCCCCACCTTGTCTCAGTTGATTCCCTCGAACTCAGCACCGCCCTCCTAACCTGCAATTTTCTTCCTGACCTCTCCGCCCCCACCCCACTCCGGTCTATCACCCTCACCTTGACCTCCTTCCACCTATCACATCTCCATCACCCCTCCCCCCAGTCCCTCCTCCCTACCTTTTATCTTAGCCTGCCTGGCACACTCTCCTCATTCCTGATGAAGGGCTCTGGCCTGAAACATCGAATTTCCTGTTCCTTGGATGCTGCCTGACCTGCTGCGCTTTAACCAGCAACACATTTTCAGCTCTGATCTCCAGCATCTGCAGACCTCACTTTTTACTCTGTCTTCATAACCCAGGTCAGTTATATCCATGTTGGGTGGTGGCCATTCTATCTCTGAAATGTCCCAGCCACCTTTCCAAGGCTGAGAAACCAGACATAGATAATGAGGTAGCACACCCAGCCAAGCTGCCAAGTATACACTCACAGCTCCGGAAATGTATTCCAAGCAACCGGAAACCCTCCTGCAGAAATTCCATCAGCAGGCCAAGTGGTCAATCTCACAAACAGCGAGTTTGCTCCGGCCCAGGTGACCTCTCTAGGATTGGGCTAAGGACGAGTTGTAGAAAGGTAGGAGCTCAGCTCCCCCCATTCCCACAACAAAACTGGGAATTCATGAAATTCCTGAGAGAGTGCGCGGTTTTGACCAAAAATTAATCCCAAACTTCAGCATGTGCTGCTGACAGGTCCTACTGCAGAAAAGAAAAACAAAGGTAATAGGTACTGAGAAAAGCCTTTTGGAAAACTGGAAGCCATTTTTAGAAGTGAGCCTACACTTGTAGTTATAATCCTCAAAGAAGCATTTAATGTAGCCATTGGATCTGGGGCTGTCCTCCTTCAAGCTGATGAGTCCAGGATACAAAACCTAATCAGGTAATTCTGTAAAATATAAAACACACCGAGGGACAGTACTCCATAGGAGAGAAGGAAATCTTAGTTCATTACTGACTCTTAAACATGATATAGAAGTGCCGGTGTTGGACTGGGGTGGACAAAGTTAAAAGTCCAGGTTATAGTCCAACAGGTTTAATTGGAAGCACTAGCTTTCAGAGCGCTGCTCCTTTATTCTTAAACAGTTTGAGACATCTGTCTGAAATGGGTACAGACACCACAGTCTATACCAAGCACAATCCATTCACCCCTGGGGTAATGTTTTAAAACCAGAATGCATGGTGATTGTGCTGGAGTTTGTTCCTTCAGCCACACCATGTACAATCATGCAGATTGCCAGGAAATCACATCCTGTCCAGAGCTGAGAGACCTGATTAAACCTGAAGGGATGTAATTGAGCTAGCCTGGATGAATGAATGAGTCTGTGAGTGGATTTGTTATTTGATATTTATTTTTTGGGATCTGTTTTCTCTTTGATGTAATGAAATGAGAATGACCAAGGATCATCACCCATAGACCCTTTAATTATAATTTAATTATAATTAGTCAAACTTTAATTATAACTTGTAATTTTTTTTGCATTCCCTTTTTCAAGAATACGCAGGGACACAATGGGGGAGGAGGGGGACCTGCAGCATGTGTTAATGCTCTGACTTCCTCATGTGTGCGCTGTCACAGCTACGGGAACATCAAGGTAAACACTCCTGCATTATGGGTAACACAATGAACAGATTCTCCCACACTGATCCTTTCTCATTGAACTTTGTTATAACCAACTGGGAGGGCAGTTGGACAGCCAAGTGGAATCAGTCTCTTCATTGAGCCGTAGAGATGTACAGCATGGAAACAGACCCTTCGGTCCAACCCGTCCATGCCAACCTGATATCCTAAATTAATCTAGTCCCAGTTGCCAGCACTTGACCCATATCCCTCCAAACCCTTCCTATTCATATACCCATCCAGATGCCTTTTCAATGTTGTCATTGTACCAGCTTCCACCACTCCCTCTGGCAGCTCATTCCATCCACGCACCAGCCTCTGCATGAAAAAGTTGGCACGTAGGTCCCTGTTAAACCTTTTCCTCTCACCTTAAGCTTATGCCCTCTAGTTTGGTCTCCCCAGTCTAAGAAAAAGGCCTTGTCTATTTACCCTATCCATGCCCACCATGGTCACCCCCTCAGCCTCTGACTCTCCAGGGAAAAAAAAGCCCTAGTCTATTTTTCCACTGTCCAGTAAACCACTTATTTTGGTGCCATTTGCAAACTTACTAGCTATGCTCCCTATGCTCACATCCAAATCATTTATACAAATGAGAAAAAGTAGAGGACCCAGCACCGATCCTTGTGGCACACCGCTGGTCCACGGGCCTCCAGTCTGAAAAGCAACCCTCCACCTTTGTTTCAGATCTCCTCACTTGGGGCCTCAAGAGTTTCAGGTAACCCATCTGGAACCCTCCCAAACCGTGGAGCCTTGGGACTAATGGTTACAATGCTATCCTCCAGGACATTGACAGTGCATGGTCCCACAAGCATCAGTGGAATTAGTTAGTATTTATGAACTCAAATGATTATTACTTGGGTGTCTTCCAGAAAATAGCACTTTGGGATATGGTGGATGTATAAACTGACACATCCACATGGGAGAGCAAAAGGAACTTTGGTTATTTGATTCCCAAAGTTTTCCAGCATTCCAGCTTCCTTGTCTTCTGCCTGAGCTCGCTGTAGAACAATTGATAGCAACAGATGGTGAGGAATAGTCAACATCTCAATTTCTCCCTGTGGGATATCAGACCACCGGGATGGGAGAAGACCAACTGGGCACAGCTTGAGTTGCTCTGTCAGTGGGAACATTACATTTCATTCCTGCAATGTTAGTGTCATGGTGGCCAAGCTTCTGCAAGCTTGCCATATGACAGAATAAATTATCACAACTTCTCCATCGTTTATAAATATTTCACCGACCCCACAGCTAAATGTTTGTTGTCAAGTTCTTAAAGTAAATAATCGAGCTGCGAATCCAACCAGCGAAGTAGGAATGTGAGGACATCATCTCAGTCAGTCTGAGCTGCGGACTAACTCCCTCATTCAGCCCCTGTATAGAACTGACTGGAACTCCTTATTCCTTGTGGATATACTGTAGTCCAGATGTTTCATGTTTCTGTAGAGCTATGTATGTTACAAAGATGCTCAGAGTACCCAGTTTTAATCCAAAGTTTGAAATGAGCCCGAACACATTTTTTTATCCCTCTCGTTTAGCTTGAATTATCAAAGTTTAATATTTGGTCAACCTTATTGCTTGTTTATTGTTTTCTGCCCACCAGCCTCCTGTGTTACCCTCTGCACCGTGACCTTTTATTTTCTGGAATATTCTTTGATGTGGCCCCTTACCTAATGCTTTCTGGAAAGCCAAGTACAGTGCATCAACAGGCTCCCCTTTATCCACAGTACATGTGCTCCTTCACAGAAGCAAAATAAACTGTTAAAACATCACCGAAACCTCTCATCCTAATCCTCCTTGGTGATTCTTCACCGATTACCTGGAGTCTTTCTAAATGCAGAGCTATAAATTCTTTAATAATCAATTCTATCACCTCCCTCGTGATACACATCAATCTAGCTGTCCTTTAGTTCCTTGTCTTCTGTCTCCCTTCCTTCTTGTATACAGGGATTAGTTTGTTACTTTTCAGTCTGAAGGATTACTGTGTATAGGGATTAGAATTATAGCATCCCTACAGCTGTGTCCAACTCAAACACACTCTATCCCTGCAACCCTGTATTTCCCCATGGCTAATCCACCTAACCTGCACATCCCTGGACACTACGGGCAGTTTAACATGGCCAATCCACCTAACCTGCACATCCCTGAACACTATGGATAATTTAACATGGCCCATCTACCTGACCTGCACATCCCTGAACACTATGGGTAATTTAGCATGGCCCATCTACCTGACCTGCACATCTTTGGATTGTGGGAGGAAACCTGAGCACGCGGAGGAAACCACACAGATATAGAGAGAATGTGTAAACTCCATACAGACAGTTGCCTGAGGGTGGAATCAAACCCAGGTCCCTGGTGCTGTGAGGCAGCAGTGCAAACCACCGAGCCACCGTGTCACCTCTTAGAGATAGGGGTTTCCGAAAATTATCACCATCGTATGTACGTCCTCATTAGCAAGGTCTTTCAAAGGGGATTGGCTGCACTCCATGAGAACAGCTCCATCAGTTTGTTACTTACCACTCCCCTGGTGATGATCAGTTCCCTGCCATCCTCACTCCCTGAGTTCCCACTAGCAATGGAATGTTTTTTTTCTAACCTGAATCCTGGGGTCATGGTGCTCACCAAGTTCCATGTTAGAGAGGTTAGTGAAAAGGCTGGCAAACACTTGACCCTGCTTGTGCCAACGGCCCTGCCAATGAACAGCTTGCTGTGGGCAGAGATGGTTCCCTCCCCGACTGGCTTTCAGCAGGGAGCACAGTGAGAGGTGTCAAGTGTGACCCCCATGTCCCCAGCTCTATGCCCAGTTCATCATGCAACTGTCTCAGACACCCTTGGTGTTTCATACTACAGCACTAATCTCCTGCATTGATATAGCGCCTTCATCCAAATGAAACGTCCAAAGGTGACACACACAGGGAGCATTTTTGAAACAAAACATGGCAGCGGACCACACGAGGAGAGATGAGGGCGGGCGATCGAAAACATGGCTGGAGAGGCCGGATTTTAAGCATGGTCTTAAGGAAGAGCAGTCAGGTTAGGAGATGGAGGTGGGCAGGGAGGGAAGGCAGCCGAAGGCGGGGACAGCGATGACATTCAGGGATGCTCAGTGGCTGGCTTTACAAGACAGAGTGTGGAAGGAGGCCAATCGGCCCATCGTACCTGCACAGACTGGTTAAACAAGCATTGTTACCTTGTGTCAATCTCCCATTTTCTCCCAATCCCTATGTAGCCAGCAGCTTGTGCCCCAGCTCAATTTTGTCTGAGAGAATCATCACCTCCTCACACCTAAACTCAATTGAATCTTCCTGAACGTGACATTGTGGGCCCTGATGCTTCCTAACCTGCTTGTTTCAAGCAAACAGCATCACTTTTTTGTCATCACTTTCGTCTGAATGTCCCTGTCTTTCGCTTACTTCCATTTCCTGGTCAGGTCTGGGAAGAGTAGGACTTCTGAGCCCGGGCTCGTCTACTCCGTTTACTGTTGTTTTGTTGGTTTTTTTTTCTCTTATTTCTCATTTTCTTTTACTTACCTCTTGTTGAAAAGCTGGTATTGGCATTGGCATGTGGCTTCAGCTGCTCTGACTCAAGTGGACCCAGCAGCACCAACTAGAGTAGACCCAGCAGCATGAACTCGAGTAGGCCCAGCAGTCTAGTCACGAGTAGGCTCACCAGCATGGACTTGAGTAGGCCCAGCAGCACAGACTCCAGTAGGTCCAGCAGCATGGATTGGAGTAGGCCTAGCATCAAGGTCCAGCAAAGGCCCATCAGCATGGAATCCAGTAGGCCCAGCAGCACGGACCGGAGTAGGCCCAGTGGCACAGACCGGAGTAGGCCCAGTGGCACAGACCGGAGTAGGCCCAGCGGCACGGGCTGGAGTAGGCCCAGAATCATGGTCCAGCATAGGCCCAGCAGCATGGAATCAAGTAGGCTCACCAGCATGGACTCGAGTAGGCCCAGCAATACGAATGCGAGGTATCCGTGCTGGAGCTGGGTTTGG
This sequence comes from Hemiscyllium ocellatum, assembly GCF_020745735.1. Lineage (NCBI taxonomy): Eukaryota > Metazoa > Chordata > Chondrichthyes > Orectolobiformes > Hemiscylliidae > Hemiscyllium > Hemiscyllium ocellatum. The sequence continues at coordinate 17,665,750 of NC_083418.1, forward strand.
GTTCCCAGCAGCTTCTAGTTTGTCGAGGTGCTGTTAGTGCTGACTCATGATGGGGGGGGTGGAGGTAGAGTCACATTTGGACCAATGTAGTACCCAGCAGCAGCAGTGATGTATGCATTGGTGAGGACCAGTGTGGACTCATAGTGGTGAGGCTGTGGATGGAATTAAGATGGCAGCAGGAAACGGTAACATTGTTCCAGCAGCAGTGACCGGGACTCGAGCCTGGCCAGTACGGACTGTAGAGTTGGACAGTGTTTCTTTAGTTCTTCATGTTTTTGCCTTTATAATCGATGTTTGAGTTTATTTTTCTGCGTTTTAAGATGACGCTGGAGAGTGGCAACACTGTGCAACCCCTTTCACTTTATTTTGGAACATGATACAATTGGCAATAAATAAATCAAATCCAATCAGCAGCAGCATCTCTGTATCCCACTCCCTGACGCTCATGTATGCAATTGCATCAACTGCAAACCATCGATACCCAGGATTTCTCCAGGACAAGAGAGCGCTAGGGATCAGTTGACCCCCACACTAACATCCACTTTCACCTCAACGTTGGTGGTGAGAGTTTCCTGAGGGAATGAATAGGCATCATGGAGGGTGCGCCGGGTTAATGGTGTGGGAGGTGGTAGTGCCGGGATCTGGTGGCGTGGCTCGTTCTGTCGGTCCTCCAGGGACTGGGCACCCCTGCCCTCCTCCACCCACCAGTCGAAGATGAGCCGTGCCATCCTCCCACCCCTCCCCCCAACTTCTCAGACACCTTCCAGTTCTGCCCCTTGGAATGCCTGCGCCCATGCTGATGCCTGGAGGCCTCTCAGAGATGGCACTGGCAGGTGGATGAGCAGCGATTTGCCACAGAAACAGCACATGGTATGAAGAGGGGCTACAGTCGGGTGAGAGGGACATCGGAGAGGAACGCTGGTTAAAGAGGCACGTACAGTGAGAAATCTCACTGGGTCATGCAGTGGAAACAAAACCTCCAAAAAACTCGACACAGTTTGCATTTGTAAGTGTTTAGGAAGAGGTTACTGAAGGGGAAGGAATCTGGAAGCCGAACATGTGTGTTCATCCGCTCGAACTGTCTCATTTCTCTCTTGAACAGAAAGAGAAACAGCTGGGAAAACTGCAGCAGATCTGGCAGTATCCATGGTGTGTGTGTGTGAGAGAGAGAGAGAGAGAAAGCAGAGTTCACCTTTCAGGGGCAAGAACCCTTCCTCATTCCTTTCTCAGACATGTCCTGCTTTGTGAGTGCAATGGCCAAAGATTCCTAAAGCAGAAAATGAATATGTTAAGCACTAAAGGCTTAAAAAATTCAGTTCAATTCAAATTATTCCTCCAGTCCAAAGCAACTGGTTCAACCATTCTTCAGGAAGCAAACATAAAGGATGGGTTGAATTTAAAGGGTAATGGGGAATCTAAGCAAATTATGTTGATGTTGCACCTTTCATGTAATAAGATGCCCCAGGGAGTTTTCCAGAACTGTTCTGGAACAATCTGCGACACCGGACCACATTAAGAGAGTCACAGAATCCCTACAGTGTGGAAACAGGCCCTTCAGCCCACCAACCCTCCAAAGAGTATCCCACACACACTCATTCCTCTACATTAAACTCTGACACATGCACCTAACCTACACATCCCTGAACACTACGGGCAATTTAGCATGGCCAGTTCACCTGGCCTGCGCACCTTTGGACTGTGGGAAGAAACCAGAGCACCCGGAGGAAACCCACGTAGACACGGGGAGAATGTGCAAACTCCACACAGACAGTCGCCCGAGGTTGGAATCGAAATCAGGTCCCTGGTGCTGTGAGTCAGCAGTGCTAACCACTGAGCCACCCTAAAAGGGATAGTTTGAAAATGGGATAAGAATACTTAGGTGCAGACCCGATGGCCAAGTCCTGTGCTGTAGATCTCCCTGACTCTCTGACCCAAGGTTTGGACAAAGCGGTGAGTTTTCATGAGTTCCTTAAAGGAACAGAATGAGCTGGAGCGATGTTGGGGAGAGAATTCCAAAGCTTAGGGCCGTGAGTGTTGGTGCTATTGAAATGAAGCAGTAGCCGTAGCAGATAGGCAGATACTGATAAGTTGTTGTGAATGATAACTGCAGGAGAGTAGGAGTGCAGACATTTCCTCTCCTTTATACCCATCCGTTTATCTGTGGAACATTGTGACAGCAACACCCACATGTTAACTGATAGGCACCAAGCCCTCTCAGCAGCTGGTTTTATTGAATGTAAGCATTGAATCATTGTCTGTTATCGATATGGCCGATCTTTTGTGCAGCTGAAGAACTCACAACAGGCTGGAGTAAGCTTTGAGGAGAGGTCTCTGTGCAGCTCACCTCCAATCATTTACAGGAAGTGCACATCTTGTTGTGAAAGGGCCCACATGCGAAGCTAACAGAGAAATCTGTCTGGGCATGACGATTGAGGGAGCTGTTGACAAGTATAGGACAAGGCTCCTCGGTCTTTCAGGTTTTGATCATGCAAAGGATCATAGAATGCAGGAAGAGGCTATTCGGTCCATTGAGTCTGCATACATTTTTTTTTAGATTACTTACAGTGTGGAAACAGGCCCCTCGGCCCAACAAGTCCACACCGACCCGCTGAAGCGCAACCCACCCATGCAACTACATTTGCCCCTTACCTAACACTCCGGGCAATTTAGCATGGCCAATTCACCTGGCCCGCACATCTTTGGACTGTGAGAGGAAACCGGAGCACCCGGAGGAAACCCACGCAGACACGGGGAGAACGTGCAAACTCCACACAGTCAGTCGCCTGAGGCAGGAATTGTACCCGGGTCTCTGGTGCTGTGAGGCAGTAGTGCTAACCACTGTGCCATCGTGCCACCCATAATTATCCTGGCCCATCTTAATTATCAAAGAGTATCCCAACACTCCCCCTTCGCTATCCCCATAACCCTGAATTCCCCAAGATCCATCTACTCTGCCCTTCCCTGGACACTATGGAGCAATTTAGCATGGTAAATCCATCTGACCTGCTCAGCTTTGAACTGTGGGAGGAAACCAGAGCACCCGGAGGAAACTTGCACAGACTCGGGGAGAAAATGAAAATTCCAAGAGGGTCCAGAAAAAGTTTAACAGGATGCTTCCTGGTATGAGGGTTTTTAGCTATGAAGGAAAGTTGGATAGACTGAGTTTATTTTCACTGGAACCCAAGAGGTTGAGGGACGAACTGATTGAAGTTTGTAAGGTTGTGAATGGCATGGATAGAATGGAAAGTCTGAGGCTTTTCCCCAGGGTTGAGGGGTCAATCACTAGGGGACACCGGTTCAAGGTGTGAGGGGGAGGTTTAAGAAAGATGTGTGAGGCACGTTTTTCACACAAAGGGTGGTGAGTGCCTGGAACACATTACCAGAGGAGGTGGTGGAAGCAGAGACAATAGCAGCATTCAGGAAGCACCTGGATGAATCCATGGATAGGAAGGGAAAACGGATCCTGTACGTGAAGACAGGTTTAATACATTGGTACAGATTTGGAAAGCCAAAGGACCTGTTCCTGTGTTATGATGTTTTTCATCCACACATACAGAATTGAACCCAGGACCCTGGCACTATGAGGTAGCAGTGTTAACCACTAAGCCACCATGCCACCCCACAACGAATGCAACCTAACACAATGTAACACTCAATCAGCACTACCCTGGATTGCCAGCGCCGATGGTGTGCTGTAGTAAGGCTTAAAGGTATGGCCTTTTCATGAAAGACAGGAAGGCTAGCAGTGGAGTGAAGCGGCCATTCGATGCCCCAACTCACGGTTACAGCAGAAGGTGTCACGGAGAAGAGATAACCAATTGGAGAAATGTTGGTGACAAATACAAGGGCATAAAGGGAGATCAGTCCTGAACGATGTGGACATTGGTCAGAAATTTGGGAGAATCATATGAGATCCGAAACAAGGAAGTGCTCAATGGGAGAATAGAACGTAGAACATAGAACATTACAGCGCAACATTACCCTTTGGCCCACGATATCGCGCCAACCTGTGAACTAATCTAAAGCCCATCTGTCCTGCACTATTCCATTATCATCCATATGTTTATCTAATGATCATTTAAAGTTGGCGAGTCCACTACTGTTGCAGGCAGAGCATTCCACATCCCTATCACCCTCTGAGTCAAGAAACTACCTTTGACATTTGACCTATATCTATCACCCCGCAATTTAAAGTTATGTCCCCTCGTGCTAGCCATCACCCTCCAAGAAAAAAGGCTCTCATCCTATCTAACCCTCTGATCATCTGGTATGTCTCTATTAAGTCACCTCTCAACCTTCTTCTCTCGAACAAAAACAGCCTCAAGTCCCTCAGCCTTTCTGCATAAGACCTTCCCTCCATACCAGGCAACATCAAGTGACATGGTGGCTCAGTGGTTAGCACTGCAGCCTCACAGCACCAGGGTCCCAGGTTCAATTCCAGCCTCAGGTGTCTGTCTGTGTGGAGTTTTCACGTTCTCCCCACGTCTGCATGAGTTTCCTCCGGGTACTCCGGTTGCCTCCCACTGTCCAAAGATGTGCAGATCAGGTGTATTGGCCATGCTAAATTGCCCATAGTGTTAGGTGCATTAGTCAGAGGGAGATGGGTCTGGGTGGGTTACACTTCGGAGGGTTGGTGTGGACATGTTGGGCCAAAGGGCCTGTTTCCACACTAAAGGAAATCTAATCTAAAAAAAATCCTAGTAAATCTCCTCTGCACCCTTTCGAAAGCTTTCACATCCTTCCTATAATGCAGTGACCAGAACTGTACGCAATACTCCAAGTGCGGAGTTTTGGACATAACTCCTCATCAGAGTTTTGTACAGCTGCAGCCTGACCTCATGGCTGTGAAACGCAATCCCTCTACCAATAAAAACAAACACACCGTGTACCTTCTTAACAACCCTCCCGACCTGCATGACAACTTTCAGGGATCTAGGCACATGGACACGGAGATTTCTCAGTTCATCTACGCTACTAAGAATCTTACCATTTGCCCAATACTCTGCATTCCTGTTACTCCTTCCAAAGTGAATCACCTCACACTTTTCTGCATTAAACCTCATTTGCTACCTCTCAGCCCAGCTCTGCAGCTTATCTATGACCCTCTGTAACCTGCAACATCCTTCCACACTGTCCACAACTCCATCAACCTTAATGTCAAATGCAAATTTACTAACCCATCCTTCTCCGCTGTCATCCAGGGCACAGAGAGTTCCAACCAAGCGATGAAATGAGATTCTCGCCAGCATTTCACGTTCTCCCCACCACCGCGTGGGAATTAGTGACAATTCCCAATATGGAAATCCGAGCAATAACCATTCGATCCTCGCCCATCAATCGCCACCATCTCAGGGCGCCCACCATGGGTAGTGACTCCATGCCCCCAACTTCCCCTCCAGCTGCACCTTCTGGTGCCCAAGGGCACAGTCAGATGCCAATAACCCTCTGCCCGAGATGACCAGGGCGAGTAACACAAACAGTGCAGCAAGTCACAGACTGTCAGTGCCTGACCCAGTGTACAGATGGCACCCTGGGCCAGGAGATGCCAGCAGTGGGCAGTGATACATAAATGGGAGCCAAATAGGACATGGTGCAGAGAAAATGAGACAAGTTTGGGAAGATAGAGTGAGAAAACCCACTCAGCCTCACAGAGAGAACCCCTCCATTCAACTCCACAGCAATGGCTCTTGCCTGTAAACTTAAACAGAAGTTTGTTATTTATGTGGGTGAACTTTCTGTCCACTTGGTAAGGGAGGAATGAACATGAAATACTGAGCAGCCTGTCAGAAAAGATTTATGAAGCAGAAACGCAATTGCTCCCGGGGCTGTGCCTGAGGAGACAGGTTTATGTCCTGAGCTGAGATCATTATCACCGTTGGGAAGTCTTCCTAGAAGCACAGAAAATAAACGTAGGAGGAGGCCACTCAGCTCATTGAACCCTCATCACCATTCATTATGATCAGGGCTGATCATCCAACACAATTGCCTGATCCCGTTTAACCCCCATATCCTCTGATTTCTTTAGCCCCATGCATTTATATCTAACTCCTTGTTTTGACCTTGACCGCTTTCTGTGGCAGAGAATTCCACAGGCTCACCTACTCTCTGGGTGGAGCCATTTCTCCTCATCTCAGTTCTGAATAGTTGACCTTTATCCTTGGATTGTGACCCTCCCCTGGTTCTGGAGTCCCCGGTCACTGAGGAAGGAACCTTCCTGTATCTAAACTGTCTGGTCCTGTTAGAATTTTACCGGTTTCTAAGATTCACCCCCTCAGTGTAGTTGAACCCAGTGACTATCATCCTAACTCATTCAACCTCTCACTCGTAGACTCGTTCTGCCGTCCCAGGGATCAGCCTGGTAAACCTTTTGTTACGCTCCTGGCATTGACGGTGATACCACAGCCATCCCAGTCAGCACTGTCTTTACCTGACCTTTACTGGTTGTGTCTGTTAGACTAACTGAACCGAAATGTTAAGGTGTTGATGACTGAAGGATTGAGATGGGACGATGTGCAGTTCAAGAGAGGGAGCCGGTGCAGGAATGATACACAATCGTTTTTCTGTGCGGTCAGTCCCATAAACAGTTCTGTAAGTGATAAGAACAGGATAAACCATATCCCACACCTCCCACCTAACACAGTATCCAGGGGAGACAGTCCTCTTAACAATGTTTAAGATTTAAAATGGACTGAAGGAGCCTAACTTTTTCACGCAGAGGGTGGTGTGTGTATGGAATGACTGCCAGAGGAAGCAGTAGAGGCTGGTACAATTGCAACATTTAAAAAGGATCTGGATGGGTATATGAACAAGAAAAGGTTTAGAGGGGTATGGGCAAAGTGTTGACAAATGGGACGAGATTAGGTTGGGATATCTGGTCAGCATGGACAAGTTGGGCTGAAGGGAGTGTCTATGTGCTGTACATCTCCATGACTCTGATTGGGTAAAGGGGATAGCCCAGCGCAGTCACGTCCAAGAGGATATGGTTCAGCCTGCTCGCCCTTCCCCCCTGCTCCATCTCCTTTTGCTGCACCATCCTTTTCTGTGTAGCTTCCAACCTCAGCTCCGTCAGTCCCTGCAGCTTTCCCATCAACCGTCACGCTCACAGCCCAATATCTCCCTCTGTGCTATGTTCCCTCTACAATTCCTGGCAGTATTATCTTGAAAGTTAGTCCCAGGAGATATATACCAGCTACTGTTTTAGTGTCATTCTGAAATGGTCTGGAATGTGATGTTACAGCTTCATTCCTGACTATATCCGGTCAGGATGGAATAGATTAACATAAAATCCATGCCTATTGTGTCTGCTAGTTGCGTCTGTTATAGTGGCTATCTGTTAGCTAACTATCTGTTTGCTCATTAAGATCATTGTGTTCTTTGTAGGGACACTGGTTCCCACTGATACACTCAACATAACTTTCCACATCTCTCTCAGTTCTGGAATTGTACCTGTTGATTGGAAAATTGCTTCTGTCGAGGAAATGAAGGTAAAACAAGCCAATCCCCATCCATCACTGCTACCCTCTGCCCGGCTGAACAATTTCTCCCTTAATTCATCTCACTTCTGCCAAGTCAAAGGAGTGGCTATGGGCACTGGCGTGGGTCCCAGTTATGTCCTGTCTCTTTATGGGGTATGTGGTACCATCCTTGTTCCAGCTCTGCACTGCCCCCACCCACCCCCCACCACCCCCACCACAGCTCTGGTCTCAGTACTTCGACGGCTGCATCAGTGCTGCCAGGACCTTGAAAACTTCATTCATTTTGCCTCTAATTTCCACCCTCACTATAACTTTCATGTCATCCATTTCTGACACTTCCCTTCCTTTCCTTGACATCTCAGTCTCCATTTCGGGGAATAAACCGCCCACTGCCATCCACTACAAAGCCATCCCATAGCTATGTTCACTATAGCTGGTCACGCCCCTCCCCCCACCACGGCCTGCAAGGGCTCCATCCCGTTCTCCCAGTTCCTTCACCTACGTTGCTTCTGTTCGGATGAGGCCACCTTCCAAAACAGTGCCGTTGACAATGGTTTGCTTCTTCCATGACAGTGGCTTTCCCACTACTGTGGTTAATGGGGCCCTCAACTGCATCCGACCAATCACCAGTACCTCTGTCCTTGCCCCTTCCCATCACCCACAACAGCGTGATCGGCTTCCCCTTGCACTCACTTTTATCCCACCAGCCTACCCACTCAAAGGATCAGATTTCACACAGTTCCAGCAGAACGCCACCACCTAACGCATCTTCCCCTCATTCCCCCCACAGGGATTGGTCCATCTGGGATACCATAGTCCATTTCACAACCACCAACATTCACCCCAACTCACACCCCCTCCCCCAAAACACCGCATGTAATTACAGAAGGTACAACATCTGCCCTCCACCCTGCTCACCATCCCAGGGCCAAAACATTCTTTCCGGGTGGACCTCCTCCAATCTTGTCCATTATCTTCACTGTACCCAATGCGGCCTACTCTATGTTGGAGAAGCCAGGTGCAGACTGGGTGACCACCTTGTGGAACACCCCCAGTCTGTGTGCATGCATGTTCCCTGACCTTCCCAGAGCCGGTCATTTTAACACGGCACCCTGCTCGCATGTCCACATGTCTGTTCTCGGCATGCTGCAGTGTTCTGGTGAACCACCACGCAAACTGCAGGAATAACATCTCATCTTCCGACTAGGCATGTGTTACAGCCTTCTGGGCTCAATATTGAATCCAACACCTTCAAGTTTTTAATTCACTCCTATTTTCTCCAACAGCACCCTACACCCACTACCCCCACAACCCGTGTCCCCCCACCACCCCATTATTGCAGAAGTGCTGCTCCCCTCCACACTTCACATCAGCTCTGGTGAAGAGTCATCTCGACTCGAGACGTGAGCTTGCGCTCTCTCCGTGGATGCTCCCTGACCCGCTGTGATCTCCAGTATTTGTTGTTTCCTGTACAGATTCCAGCATCTGCAATAATTTGCTCTGACATCCAAATGATTGATGTGGTGGGGGGTGGTGGGGGTGGGAGGTGTAAGGGGATAGGGAGGGGAGGAGCGGGGAAGGGGAAGGCAGAGTTCAAAGCTAGAGGGGATAGGTTTCGGGTGAGAGGGGAAAGATTTAAAAGAGACCTTAAGGGACAACTTTTTCACGCAGAGGGTGGTACGTGTATGGAATGAGCTGCCAGAGGAAGTGGAGGAGGCTGGTATCATTACAACATTTAAAAGGCATTGGATGGGTATATGAATAGGAAGGGTTTGGAGGGATATGGGCTGGGTGCTGGCAAATGGGACGAGATTGGGTTAGGTTTTCTGGTCAGCATGGATGGGTTGGAGTGAAGGGTCTGTTTCCATGCTGTACACCTCTGTGACTCTAGTATTGTAATCTTAAGGAGCCAAATAAGATTAGAGAAAATATGCTTAGTATTAAAGTTTATTGTAACTTTTTTTTCCCAATAAAGTTGGGACTGTTGTACATTGGTATGGGTTTGTGTTCGTACTGATTTGACTATTTCGGTATTGTGGGTCACCTGGGCAAATTCACTCATTACATTCTGGGTTGGAGTTGCCTAATTTTGTTTAAGGAGCATCAAGACAGCACTCCCAACAGCAAGATAGTGACATTGTTTCTCTCGCATCCAGCTCTGTTTCACAGTGGGATTACAGAATAATAAATTTCCAAGCTACAATGGCAGCACCAGGGGGAACCTCCTCATACACGGCACGATTAGATTAGATTAGATTCCCTACAGTGTGGAAACAGGCCCAACCAGTCCACACTGACCCTCTGCAGAGTAACCCACCCAGACCCATTTCCTGCTGACTAATGCACCTAACACTACGGGCAATTTAGCATGGCCAATCCACCTAACCTGCACATCTTTGGACTGTGGGAGGAAACTGGAGCACCCGGAGGAAACCCACACAGACGCGGGGAGAATGTGCAAACTCCACATACACAGTCACTCGAGGTGGGAATCGAACCCGGGTTCCTGGCCACTGAGCCACTGTGCTGACCACTGAGCCACCACGCCATGATGTTCAGTAGAACTGCAGATGTGTTGAGTTGGGGATGGGGGTAAGCACGTAGACATGTCGGAACTGAGACGGGATATTCAGATCGTTATTAACCAGCTAGACCGAATTTCAAACCACATCGACAGGATTCACCCTTACTGCGCAATCAGAAACTGACGGAGACCATTCAGTCTCAACGGACGAGGAGAATTTGACGTTACCCTCAACACCCTAAGTCTATTTGTAAATTAAAAGCCCCCTCCTCTATGTTCCCCTACTATGTTTTTCTCTATTTGCCCTGCCAAACATTTTGGCATCATACGTAGCATCATCAATAAGTGTAGGCTGAGTCATTGTGGCTAGATTCTCTATTACATGTTGCAAAGCTGTATTTGCCTGTGGTCTGATTACATCCAATCTCTATGGATACTCCATTATTTCAGTACCATGTGCCCTGAGCAGAGAAAGGCTGGAAACTTGTTTTGGTACGTTGTGGTTCTGAGGGATAGGTTCCCAGCCTCATCTGCCTGACCCACTTATATTGGTGCCACGTTCAGGTGAACCATACCAGGCAGTTTTGCCTCTGGACAGACTCCCCCCCTACCCCCACTCTCAACTCTCAAATCTTACCACCCCTTAGTGTAGGCACACCCGCCCCCAAGGATTGTTCAGGCTGGCAGGCTGTGTCAAAGTGACAGCACAATCTTCTCCCACTCCGGTTCTGGGAGCTCAGGTGAGTTGGAAAAGTGGGACGGTGGGGGGTGGGGGACGGAGGAGTGCGACAGAGTGACTGAAAAAGTCAAGAAACCTAAACCGATGATTGTTTGTGCTGTTGTGCGGAGCTTGCATTAGATTTAGCACAGGTTCCAAAGCCATGTGCCGTAACAAATGTGAATCAGGCTGTGAGATGAGCTCAGCTGCTGCCTCTGCCTCACAGAGACTCAGTGTTCTCCACCCCTGCTCTATCCATTACTGCCTCAGCACCTCAGAGAGACCCAGCGCTGAACACCACCAGCTCACTTCCCCCCCCCCCCACTCCTGCTACAGCCAAAATGCACTGAAATAATCGCACTTAGCAACGGTCAGTTTCCCTTTGCAATTTCAATGTGAATCCAACTCTTGTTCATTTATCTAACAGAAAGGAAGCTCTGAAGCTGCCATTTGTTTATTGACTGGAAGTTATTCAGCCTTGTATATCCTCTACTTTTAAGTCACAAAGTGCTGCTTCACATCGGTGTAATAAAGCACAGCTCTGACTTTGTGAAAAATCACTGTAAATATTATACAGGACTGCGACAAAAAAATAAACACCACTTCCAGAATTTCCTTCTTGGGCAAACACTATTCATTTCTCCCAGCCCATCCAGGCTATAATGAGAACTGCTGAAACCAAAACCTTACAATGACATCTATTACCTTTGTCTTTACCAGTTCTAAAGGGCAGTGCTTCATGCACTGGCCACCCGTCAAGCCATTTGACTTGATGCACAACTGAAGCAGCCATCCAGCACATCTGCAAAGCTTGTGCACTGAGGATATACAGACAGTCTTCCAACACAGAAACCCTTCAGAGAGGGACAAATGGCTGCAGGGACTATGGGATCACTTTGTCCCTGTCATGCTTCCAGCTAAACTAAGCAGGTACCAGACAAAAGCCTGGGGTCAGCAATAATTTGATTCCAGGTCTCTTGTGTATTAGCAACGTGATGCGTTTTCTTGGTTAGTTTAGTATTCCAATGAAATTCAGTGTGTGCCACTGTCAGCTGGCTGTGTGAGCCAAGACCAGTTCCAATAAAGACCCGTCAGCAAACTGCTCTCGTTAGGGTTTCTTGTTGGTGTGTACCTGTGTGTATATGTGTCGGTGTTTGCATGTGTGTGTGGATGAGTGTGAATCTGTGTATGTGTGTGAGAGTCTGTGTGTGTCTGTGTGTGTGTGTGTATATATGTGAGTGTGGATGAGTGTGAATCTGTGAATGTGTGTGAGAGTCTGTGTGTGTGTGTATATCTGTGTGTGTGTATATGTGTGGATATGTGTGTGGATATGTGAGTGTGGATGAGTGTGAATCTGTGTATGTGTGTGAGAGTGTGTGTGTGTGTGTCCGTGTGTGTGTGGATATGTGAGTGTGGATGAGTGTGAATCTGTGTATGTATGACAGAGTTTGTGTGTGTATGTATCAGAGTCTGTGTGTGTGTGTCTGTGTGGGTAAGTGTGTGCATGTGTGTTTTTCTTGGTGTGTCTGTGATTAGATGGATGAGGTTGTATAAGTGGGTGTGTATACAGGTGAGTGTGAATGAGTATGTGTATACTGATGTGTGTGCATTTTTTAAAAATTCATTCATGAGATGTTGCCATCAATGTCCATCCCGGATTACCCAAAAGGCAGTTAAGAGTCAACCACATAGCTGTGGGTCTGGAGTCACATGTAGGCTAGCCCAGGGAAAGATGGCAGTTTCCTTCCCTAAAGGACATTAGGGAACCAAATAGGTTTTCCCGACAATCGACAACGTGGTCATCATTTAACTCTTCATTCCAGATTTTTATTCAATTCTACCATCCGCCTTGGCAGGATACAAACTCAGAACATTACTCTGGATTAAGGGAGCAAGGCAAACTCCCCTGGATGGAAATCAACTCCACAATCACCAACATCACCCTTACCAGTACCATCCAACATAATCACCACAATATTGGTCTACCTTTTCTTCACAAATGGTTCAAAGACTAATCCATTTCTTTTAAGCTCCTCTCATTTCGGACTCTCCACATGTTCCTAATCTGTGTTCACACATGTTGTGTTATTATGTCTTTTTAGTGTTTAGTCCCTGATGAACTCAATCTTCCATTAATATGGGAAAGGCTGGGTAAATTGTTTCCCGTTAAAACAAATTCATTTGGGCCTCAGAGAAAGATATCCACAAGGGGAGGGATTTGTCTTCAAATTAACTTTGTTGCAACCAGCCAAGGGAGTGTTGGATAAAGCAGGGAATCTGTTCTTACCTCCTCACCTGGGAGCTGTCTGGAACGGGAATAACTTTGGGAACCTCGCCTGGTGTCACATCATCTTCTAAGTCATCGAGTTACATAGAACAGATGGAAACAGGCCCTTAAGCAGTCCTGGCGTTTATTCTCTGTGTTGGATACAGACCTTACATCAATGACTGCTTACTTGCAGTCCTCATCACTCAGCCTTTGACCAAGAGTCCATGTACTTGCCCTCTACGATATTGACTGATAGAGTTGAGCCCTCACTACAGGGAGAAGGGTCTTATATTATTTTAAAGGTGTTGAATTGACTGCAAAGAATTGGCACTTTGAGAAAAGCTCTCCAAAGTGTTATTCTCAGCTGGGAGCAAGACTCGAAACATTAACTCTGTTTCTCTCTCCAGAGGCACTGCCAGACCTGCTGAGTTTCTCCTGCACTTTTTGGTTGTATTTCAGATCGGCAGCACTGACAGTGTTTCCCTTTTATTTGTATGGTGTTGGGTTTGTTTTCCAATCCACACAGGAAATAGAAAACTAAACAGACCCCCTCTGTTTCTCCCTTGGTAGAAAATACTGAGTCGAGAGACGGAGAATGGTTAGAACATTTCTGGAAGCAATAAAATACAAACAGGTAGGGATAACATTGACAACAGTTTATCAGAGCTTAGTCTTACTTCTGATTATGTTTAACTTGTGCCTGTGAAGTTTGACTTTCTATTCAGTTGCATTGGGACTTAACTTCTGTAAAACTAAGTGTAAACAATCCAGAAAATCCATAAACAAATTGCTGCCAGTGCAGATCAGCCTCCCATAATGTTTTGTGTTGGTCAAAGTGTCATTGCAGTTGGCACTGCCCACTAACTGGCAATGGAAACAAATCAAAGGAAATACTATTGTGAGTTTCCACCATCACCTCTTAGATTTCCAAGCAGGCTGTAAAAATGAAGTCTTTTTCAAGTGTTTCTGGGGTACTTTCAAATCTTCTACATATAATTCTTTTACGCGATTACGAATCTGACTGCTGTACTGTCTAATTTAACATGCAAATAGTTCTGCATCATTCATTTGTAGTTACTTAAAGTCAAGTATCTGATTGGTGATGGACTCACATTGATTAAAAATGATCCTTTTTATTTTAAATCCACTTTGAGCTGTGGAAATGAAACAGCACCAATTTCTCACTCACAAAACCAAGGGGTTTTGATCCTACATGTTTCTTAAACCACATTCTAAATAGAGTAATAGACTCATAGAGATGTACAGCACATCTGTGCTGACCATCTATGCTAACCTAATCTACTCCCATTTGCCACACTTGGCCCATATCCCTGTGAACCCTTCCTGTTCATATACCCATCCAGATGCCTTTGTAATGTTGTAATTGTACCAGCCCCCACCATTTCCTCTGGCAGCTCATTCCATGCACGCACCACCCTTTACGTGGAAAAGTTGCCCCTTGTGGCCCTTTTATATCTTTCCCCTCTCACTCCCCCTATCAAAAACACCACTCCTATTCCTTTTTGCACCCACATCCCCATCCCCCCACCCCCTCCGCCCCCTCCCTTTCTATCCTTCCTATATCATTGACACCCTGGAACATTAAGCTGCCAGTCCTGTTCATCCCTGCGCCACATCTCTGTAATTGCTCTGCTATCCCAGTCCCGTGCTCCAACTATGCACTGAGTTCATCTGCCTTCCCTGTTAGGCCTCTTGCATTGAAGGTCGAGAGTGTGGTGCTGGAAAAGCACAGCAGGATCAGGCAGCATCCAGAGAGCAGGAGAACTGACGTTTCGGGCATGAGCCCTTCATCGAGAATGGGGAAGGGCTTATGCCCGAAACATCAATTCTCCTGTCCCTCAGATGCTGTCTGACCTGCTGTGCTTTTCCAGCATCATATTCTTGACTCTGATCTCCAGCATTTGCCGTCCTCTTCTCTTGCATTAAAATAAATACAGTTTATCAGTCCTACCTCATTCTCTGCTTTGTCCCTGCCTGCCGTGACTGTTTGACTTCCTTCTTTTCCCAGCTGTATCAGTCTCAGATTGATCTCTTTCCTCACGATCTCACTGAGTTCCCACCCCCACCTTACTGAGCAGTTCTAGCAAATCTCCCTGCCAGTACATTAGTCCCCTTCCAATTCAGTGCAATAGCCCTTCTTGTACAGGTCACTTCTACCCCCAGAAGAGTTTCCAATGATCCAAAAATGTGAACCCTTCTCCCCTGCACCGCTCCTCAGCCACATTCATCTGCTCTATCCTCCTATTCCGACCTCACTAGCCCATAGCACTGGGAGTAATACAAATACTGAAAATGTGTTGCTGGTTAAAGCGCAGCAGATCAGGCAGCATCCAAGGAACAGGAAATTCGACGTTTCGGGCTAAAGCCCTTCCTGAAGAAGGGCTTTAGCCCGAAACGTCGAATTTCCTGTTCCTTGGATGCTGGTTGACCTGCTGTGCTTTAACCAGCAACACATTTTCAGCTCTAATCTCCAGCATCTGCAGACCTCACTTTTTACAGTAATACAAATACGACTATCCTCGAAGACTGTTTTAAATTCCTACCTAACTTTCTATATTCTCAATGCCAACTCAAGGAAACGTTTACATTTGTCACTTTATAAGCACTTTGGAAAACTCGGACAATTTTGAGGACAATTTGACCCCAGATCACGTCGATTGTGCTTGAAGCAATCTCGGTTTCTGTGTTCAGTCAAGGTAATGCAGATAGATACTCGGTTTATAGAGAGATCATCATAGGGGCAGATGTCAGTACAAGCAAAACAAGTAATTAGGCGTTCGGTATAACATGAACAATTTTTATAAAGGAAGTACAAAATAATTTTTAAAACTACCCTTGTAATAATTTCTGCATGCGAATAATTACCATATCTTCCAAAATACAAGTCAACAACTGGAGGACTGGACAGTTAAACTTTAATTTTGGTTTCTCCAGTCATCCAGACTCCACACCCTCCATTCTGCCCAAACTGTTGAAAATGGGGGTTAGAAAAATTAGGTAGTTACGTTTGACTGGCACAGAGTGAATGGGCTGAAGGGCTTTATTCGGTGCTGTCAACCACTATGACTCCTGTCCTTTCAAACAATATGCTCCTATCCGGGGGAAAGTGAGGACTGCAGATGCTGGAGATCAGAGCTGAAAATGTGTTGCTGGAAAAGCGCAGCAGGTCAGGCAGCATCCAAGGAGCAGGAGAATCAATGTTTCGGGCATGAGCCCGAAGAAGGGCTTCCTGAAGAAGGGCTCATGCCCGAAACGTCGACTCTCCTGCTCCTTGGATGCTGCCTGACCTGCTGCGCTTTTCCAGCAACACATTTTCAGCTCCTATCTGGGGGAGGTGGGGGTGGGGAGGGGAGGGTGTGGTGGGGGTGACAGTAACCAATTACTTCAGTTTCAACAACCTTACCAAATCCAACTTCTGGTTTTGTTAAAACAACATGAAAGAGGTACCTGGGCTCCCCAATCAGGAAAACCCTTCCTGTGTTTACTCTGCTTAGTCCCTGTTAGAATTTTATAGATTTCAATTTTACAAGATTCTAAAACGATCCCATCCCTCCTGGGTACCTTATCCCAATCCAAATATAGGTTTAAAAAGGAGCCAAATTAACCAGGTTGTTTTGGGTTAAAAAGTAGGATCCGTTTCTTAGATCCTAAACTCCTGAGAGGGCAATAAGACAGGCCATAGACAAAGTTCGAAATATGAATTGGGTAAAAAGATAGCAGTTTGAAAGGGAGATGGTTATAGCCATTAAGCTGGCTCCCAGTTATGCTAATGTGGGTAGTGATGCAGTTCATTTCAAGATTTTTGTCTCTGCTATTGACTCGCGGTCTTTTATCTGTTTCCTCCTCAGTGATGACTTCATTAGCTCTGAGAGCGAAAGAGAGTTTCTCTTTACCTGCAGCACAGAGTTTATCTATTAGCAAGCTGTTACCTTCACAGCAACTAACCCTATACCCAGAGATCAGTCCAGTAACACAGGAGTCCAGGGCTTACCATTGGCGTTTTTAATAGTTTGTAGAGTGTGACACAAATATGCCTGTAATTTTCAACAGATTCCACATGAGAATGTCCAGATGAAGGATTTATGCCCAAAGCAGTGATTCTCCTGCTCCTCAGATGCTGCCTGACCTCCAATGAATCACACTGAAGCATCTCTGCATCCTCCTCACAGTTCACCCTCCCATTCCCAGCTTCGTGTCATCTACGACCTTAGAGATATGACACAATTTTTCCTCATCTAGACCGTTAATATATACTGTGAATGGCTGGGGTCCTAGTTCTGATCTCTGTAGAACCCCAACATGCAACAAACAGTAGAACTGATATCAGGAGATTCACCCTGACTTGGTATGATTAATCTTTGAACTGAATTGGATTGAATAATTTTATTGTCATGTGTAAAATACAACAAAAAATAACAGCATAAGGTTTTCATCTGTCCCCACAATCTGGCACCATTTTGAATAGGTTAAGAATTAGAAAAGATAAAAAGATACTATTGAGCTAGAAGTCCATCGACATTCTCCCACCCCCTCCGTAAGTCCTGAGCTGGTTTAGGATTATTGGACAAAGTGTTTAAAATCCAGAAATGTTTGAAGAAACAATTGGCAGCTGGGAAAGAAACACTTTGGCTCTTTCAAGGCTAGGTCCAATGAAGATGGACAGAATGGTCTTCCTGATCTGTAGGTTTTGTGATTGCATCAAAAGATTTCTTGGCACACAACCAGAGAACTGATAAAAATAGTGTCAGCAACAGAGGAGCTGCACCAATTTTAACCAAGCTTGTATAGCCCAACCTATTATCAGGGAAATGAAATATATTAGACAAAATCTTTTACCAGTCCAAGGTTTAAGCTGCCAACATTTAAGAAATGCCCCTTTAAGCCATAATGGTAACCAGGATGAGTTCCAGAAGACCACAGATCTGTTGTGACACTTATCTTTATGTGTATGTGTGTGTGTGTGTGTCTGTATGTATGTGTGTGTGTGTGTGTCCATATGTCTGTGTATATGTGTCCTTTTGTATGTGTGTGAGTGTGTGTGCCTGAGTGTGCGTGTGTATGTGTGTGTGTATCTGTGTGTGTGTGGGTGTGTATCTGTGTGTGTATATCTGTGTGGGTGTGTATCTGTGAGAGTCTGTGTGTGTGGGTGTGTATCTGGGTGTATATCTGTGTGTGTGTGTCTGTGTTTGGGTGTGCGTGTGTGTGTGTATCTGTGTTGGTGTGTATCTGTGTCTGGGTGTGTGTGGGTGGATGTGTATCTGTGTGTGTGTATGGGTGTGTATGTCTGTGTGTGGGTGTGAGAGTCTGTGTGTGTGGGGGTGTGTATCTGTGTGGGCGTGTATCTGTGTGTGTGGGCGTGTATCTGTGTGGGTGTGTATCTGTGTTTGTGTCTGTGTGTGTGTGTGTGTGTGTATCCGCGTGTGGGTGTGGGTGTCTGTGTGTGTTTGTGTGTCTGTGTGTGTATCTGTGTGTGGGTGGGTGTGTGTATCTGTGTGTGTGTATGTATCTGTGTGTGTATCACCTTTGTGTGTGTGTGTGTGTATCTGTGTGTCTGTGTGTGTGTATCTGTGTGTGTGTATGTATTTGTGTGTGTATCACCTGTGTGTGTGTGTGTGTGTGTGTGTGTGTGTGTATCTGTGTGTGTTTGTGGGTGTGTATCTGTGTGGGTGTGTATTTGTGTGTGTGTGGGTGTGAGAGTCTATGTGTGGGTGGGTATGTATCTGTGTGGGTGTATATCTGTGTGTGTGTCTGTGTGTGTGTGTGTGTGAGAATCTGTGTGTGTGTGGGTGTGTATCTGTATGGGTGTGTATCAATGTGTGTGTCTGTGTGTGTGGGTGTGTATCTGTGTGTGTGTGTATGTGTGTGTGAGTGCGCGCGTGCATGTGTGTATCTGTGTGTGGGTGTGTGTATCTATGTGTGTGTGTATCTGTGTGTGTGTGTTTATGTGTGGGGGGTGTATCTGTGTGTGTATGTATCTGTGTGTGTATGTGTGTGTGTGTCTGTGTGTGTTTGTGTGTCTGTGTGTGTATCTGTGTGTGGGTGTGGGTGTGTGTGTCTGTGTGTGTGGGTGTGTGTATCTGTGTGTGTGTGTGTATCTGTGTGTCTGTGTGTGTGTGTATCTGTGTGTGTGTCACCTTTGTGTGTTTGTATATCTGTGTGTGTGTGTGTGTGTGTGTGTGTGTGTATGTGTGTCGGTGTGTGTGCATGTATCTGTGTGTATCACCTGTGTGTGTGTGTATCTGTGTGTGTGTGGTGTGTGTGTGTGTGTGTCTGTGTGTGTGGTGTGTGTGTGTCTGTGTGTATGTATCTGTGTGTGTATATGTGTGTGTGTGTATCTGTGTGTGTGTGTCTGTGTGTGTGTCTGTGTGTATGTATCTGTGTGTGTATATGTGTGTGTGTGTATCTGTGAGTGTGTGTATGTGGTGTGTGTGTGTGTCTGTGTGTATGTATCTGTGTGTGTGTATATCTCTGCGTGTGTGTGTGTGTGTGTGTGTCTGTATTACCTGTGTTTGGTTTCTAATCTGTACAAATAACCAATGTATCAAAACCAAATCAACCTTTGTCCCATTAGCTGCTGAAGATGGCAAAAGGATTTGTCAGCATTAGAAATGCAAATGGAGTTTAATACTGATATATGCAAATCAAGAGAGTATGCACCAGATGATGTGTGTGAAATACTTGGTCTTTTACAAAGAGAAGTTTCCAGATCATTTTGGGTGTGTAACCATTGTCACTTGGGCCTGCCCTTGTGGAGATTGACATCAATAACAGTGGTTTGCCTGAGCGATTTTTGCTCTAATTTCCAAGTGCTTTGATCTGTTCACACCAGTACATCTCACAAGAGACAGACCCTCATCACTGCAGAAGCCACACAGACCTGTCCACATGGATTAAAGCATGCGCTACTGTTGTGTGAAATGACTCTTTCTTTGCAAAGCATTCTGAACTGCCATTTATATCAACACACTGAGTAATACATCATACAATCTTGAACATATTCTTCCACTACCCCTTCGAAAGGCTCATGTAATGGGGCAGAGCAGAGTAGCTAAAAGTCAATGTCTTTACTGAGTGTTTCTACAAATGTTCCAGTAATGACAGGTAGAAATCACAGCTCACAGCATAACAATGTCTCCACCCACAACCACAGACCCGAGTGTCACAAGACAAAACAACCCTAAAATGATATGCAGATGACAGCTATGGAGATGTCAAGGACGGGGATATCAAATTTAGCTGAAATCTTCTCTATTTGAGTATCAAGCATATCTCATTCTAATACTTGTTTTATTGTTGTTTAAGATAACAATGATTTGTTTTGATTTATTATTGTCACGTGCTGAGATACAGTGAAAAGTACTGTTTTGTGTGCTATCTAGGCAAATTATACGTTCACAAGTTCATCAGGGAAATAAAACTGAATGCAGAATGTAGTGTTACAGAGAAGGTGCAGAGAAAGATCAACTCAAATCTATGAGGTACCTTCATACGTCTGTTAACTCTGGGGAAGAAACTGTTCTTAAGTCTGTTAGTACGTGTTTTCTGCCCGCTGGGTGTTCGTTTATGCTTTTTATCACTTATTCACAGGATGAGGGTGTCACTGGCTAGGTCAGCATTTATTGCCCATCCCTAATTGCCCAGAGGGCATGTAAGAGTCATTGCTGTCGGTCAGCAGGAGCAGGCCAGGTAAGGATGACAGTTTCCTTCCCGATAGGACATTAGTGAGCTGTCATCATTAGACTCTTAATTCCTGTTTTACATGGAATTCAAATTCCATCACCTGCCATTGGTGGGATTCAAACTCAGATCACCGGAACATCAGGATCAGCAGTCCCCAGCAATAATACCACTAGGCCATAGCCTCCCCACCGCTGCTTTCCCAAGACAGCGGGAAGGGCAGGCAGAGTCAAAGGAGGGAAGGCTGGTTTTCCTGATGGTTTGGGCTGCATTCACATCTCACTGTCATTTCTCAACAGCGCAGTTGC
This sequence comes from Hemiscyllium ocellatum, assembly GCF_020745735.1. Classification (NCBI taxonomy): domain Eukaryota; kingdom Metazoa; phylum Chordata; class Chondrichthyes; order Orectolobiformes; family Hemiscylliidae; genus Hemiscyllium; species Hemiscyllium ocellatum. Next base: position 17,686,742 of record NC_083418.1, read on the forward strand.
CACAGCACACTGTGATGCATTCGGGCAGAATGCTTTCTGTGGTGTGTCTGCAAAAATAGGTAAGTCATTGTGGATGTGCCGAATTTCCGTAGCCTCCTGAGGAGGCAGAGGTATTGATGTGCTTTCTTGATGCGGATGAGCCAGGAGAAATTGTTGGCCATCTTTACTCCTAAGGACTAGAAGGTTTCGACCATCTCCGCCTCAGCACCACTGATACAGAAAGTGGTGTGTCATCCAATCTGCTTCCTGAAGTCAAGGGCCAGCTCCTTCAATTTGACAGAGAGGGAGAGATTGTTGTCTCTCTATCTCTTTCCTGTACTCTGTCTCGTCGTCGTTTGAAGTCTGACCCACTACGGTGGTGTCATCAGCAAATTTGTAAATGGCCTGAGAGCTGAATTTGGCCACACAGATGTGTGTGTGAAAGGAATATAGTAAGGGGCTGAGTACAACAGCCTTGTGGGACACCACTAACACTCAGCAGCATCCCATAAACACAAGCTGCACCACAGCACCTTCCAAAGCCCACAACCACTACTATTGAGAAGGACGAGGGCAGCAGATACTTGGGGACACCACCATCTGCAAGGCCCCCTTCAAGCCACTCACCATCCCGGCTTGGAAATATATCGCTGTTCCTTCATTGTCGCTGGGTCAAAACCTTGGAGTGTCCTCACTGGCAGCATTGTGGTTGTCTCTCTATCACACGGACAAGAAGACAGCTCACTGCCCTCTTCTCTCGGGCCAGTTAGGGCTGTCCCAACCAGTGACATTTCTGTCAGCCCCTCTCGTCGTGCTGCTATTGAATACGCCTCATTCTGACCATCCGAGCTCTCATTAACCTCAACAAAAGGAAGGTAGGTAGGTTTTCCAATTGGTTATACCTGGTTGTTGGAATCCCAGCCACAGCCCAAGAATTACTAGATGTGTATATTTGAAGAGATTTCCTCTCCTTCATGTCCCAGAACAATGGCAGTGTTGAACCTTCCAACCTCACCTCCGATCCGAAAGTCAACAAAGTTAGAACCCATGGAATCAATAGGATACAAGAGACCGTGCAGATACAGGAGAATGTGGGTAGTAGTAGTAGTAGATAGTTGTTTTCAGATGGAGAAAGGTGTACAGATTCTCCACCCCACCTCCCCCCCCAACAGAGGTCAGCATTAGGACCCTGACATATTTCAACGATGCTGAAAATGTGTTACTAGAAAAGCGCAGCAGGTCAGGCAGCATCCGAGGAGCAGGAGAATCAACATTTCGGGCATGACCCCTTCTTCAGGAATGAGGAAAGTGTGTCCAGGCAGGCTAAGATAAAAGGTAGGGAGGAGGGACTTGAGGGAGGGGCAATGGAGATGTGATAGGTGGAAGGAGGTCAAGGTGAGGGTGATAGGCCGGAGTGGGGTGGGGGCCGAGAGGCCAGGAAGAAGATTGCAGGTTAGGGAGGCGGTACTGAGTTCGAGGGTTGGGGCTGAGACAAGGTGGGGGGAGGGGAAATGAGGAAACTGGAGAAATCTACTTCTTCCCTTGTGGTTGGAGGGTTTCTAGGCGGAAGATAAGGCGCTCTTCCTCCGGCCGTCGTGTTGCTATGGTCTGGCGATGGAGGAGTCCAAGGACCTGCATGTCCTTGGTGGAGTGGGGTGTTGAGCCATGGGATGGTTGAGTTGGTTGGTCCGGGTGTCCCAGAGGTGTTCTCTGAAACATTCCGCAAGTAGGCGGCTCGTCTCCCCAATATAGAGGAGGCCACATCGGGTGCAGCGGATGCAGTAAATGATGTGTGTGGAGGTGCAGGTGAATTTGTGGTGGAAATGGAAGGATCCCTTCGGGCCTTGGAGAGAAGTAAGGGAGGAGGTGTGGGCGCAAGTTTTGCATTTCTTGCGGTTGCATGGGAAGGTGCCGGGAGTGGATGTTGGGTTGGTGGGGGGTGTGGACCTGACGAGGAAGTCACGGAGGGAGTGGTCTTTTTGGAATGCTGATAGGGGAGAGGAGGGAAATATATCCCTGGTGGTGGGGTCCGTTTGGAGGTGGCGGAAATGACAATGGATGATACGATGTATCTGGACGTTGGAGGGGTGGTAGGGAGGACCAGTGGGGTTCTGTCCTGGTGGCGGTTGGAGGGGCAGGGTTCCAGGCGGAGGAGCGGGAAGTGGAGGAGATGCGGTGGAGAGCATCATCAATCACATCTGGGGGGAAATTGCGGTCTTTGAAGAAGGAGGCCATCTGGGCTGTACGGTATTGGAACTGGTCCTCCTGGGAGCAGATGCGGCAGAGACAAAAGAATTGGGAATATGGGATGGCGTTTTTACAGGGGGCAGGGTGGGAGGAGGTGTAGTCTAGGTAGCTGTGGGAGTTGGTCGGTTTATAGTAAATGTCCGTGTTGATTCGGTCGCCTGAGATAGAAATGGAGAGGTATAGGAACGGGAGGGAGGAGTCTGAGATGGTCCAGGTAAATTTGAGGTCGGGGTGGAAGGTGTTGGTAAAGTGGATGAACTGTTCAACCTCCTCGTGGGAGCACGAGGCAGCGCCGATACAGTCATCGATGAAACGGAGGAAAAGGTGAGGGGTGGTACAGGGCATCATTGGATGAGACAAAGCTTGGAAGTTTGTGAACTGTGATGTGGATGAACATTAAGAGGACCTGGAAATGTGGTTGGAATGGGCATTGACATGCATGACAAAATTTTACGTAGACAAATATAAAGTGTAAGGGGGTGCAGAGTTGAGGGCCCTGGTAGCATGTTCGTTAAAATCACTGAAGCAAGGAGAGATTGAGAGTGCAGTTAATAAATTATACAGGATCCTGGGCTTTATAAGTTGGGGCATCGAGTATAAAAACATGGAAATTATGACAAAGGTCTGGCAGATGGAGTACAGTGTTAATAAATGTGAAGCCATCCCTTTCGGAGATGATTCACAGAGGGACCTGGGTGTCCTCGTACATGAATCACAGAAGGTTTGTCTGCAGGTGTGACAAGTAATTAGAAAGACAAATGGAATTTTGTCCTTCATTGCGAAAGGGGTTGAGTTTAAAAGCAGAGAAGTTATGTTACAGCTGTATAAGGCGCTGGTGAGGCCACATCTGGAATACTGTGTGCAAATTTGGTCTCCTTAACTCGAGAAAGGATGGACTGGCACTGGAGGGGATGCAGAGGAGGTTCACTAGGTTGATTCCGGAGTTGAGGGAGTTGGTTTATGAGTAGACTGGGATCATATTCATTGGAATTCAGAAGAATGAGTTTTGAAACATATAAAATTACAAAGAGAATTGATAAAATAGAAATACATGGAATGCTTTTACTGGTAGATGAAACTAGGACAAGAGAGCATGGCTTCAAAATGAGGGGGAGCAGATTTACTAACACCTTCCACCCCAAACTCAAATTTACCTGGACCGTCTCAGACTCCTCCCTCCCCTGAACTGAGAAGGAACGTCTTCACCCAGAGGGTTGTGAAGCTGTGGCATTCCCTGCTCAGTGAAGTGGTTAAGGCTTCCTCAGTAAATGTTTTCAAAGCTAAGATAGATAATTGCTTGCACTGTAAAGGAATTAAAGGTTATTGTGAGAGGGCAGGCAGGTGGAGCTGAGGCCATGCAAAGATCAGCTATGATCTTATTAAATGGCAGAGCAAGCTCAAAGGGCCAGATGGCCTACTCCTGCTCCTACTTCTTACGTTTAAACACACCCTATCCCTGCATTCCCCATGGCTAACCCATCTAACCTACACATCCCTGAACCTTATGGACAATTTCGCATGGCCAACCCACCTAACCTGCACATCTTTGGATTGTGGGAGGAAACCCACGCAGACACAGGGAGAATATGCAAACTCCACACAGACAGTCACCTGAGGCTGGGATCAAACCCGGGTCCCTGGCGCTGTGAGGCAGCAGTGCTAAGCACTGAATTACCTTTCCACCCATAATTACTGAGTAGATGGATGCTGAGAAAATATTCACATGAGCGGAAGGTTGAGTACCAGCGGACCAGAGGTTTAAGGAAGCAATCTGAGATGTGAGGGGGCAGAGAGATGTCAGGGAGTGGTGGTGGGTGAGAGGAAAGGTGCAACACTGGGGAGGAGACAATGCCTGAAAAGGAGAAGGAATATTTTGTCAACGCGGAATATTCAGCCAGGAAAACGTCAGACACTGAGGTAATGGATTCCTTGCAAGTTGACATGGAGTGCCTAATTTAGGGCTGCCTAGGTGCAGGAGACAATCTATTTGGAAACTATGGAGTAGATCCCACTGTAACCAACATTGTGAATTGTTCAGTTGAAATCTGAGATTGAGATCTGAGTTGTACTGCATAGGATTGTAACTGCTGGATGTATATGCCGGAAGCACATTATCTGGGACCTCACCAGTCTGTGGGTGGTGTGTGGAGGGTAATAGTCTTTTGTGTGTAGAAGTGCACGTTAGTTATTTTGAAAAAAAAAACTTCTGTTGCTCCTGGTGCCTGTTACTTTGCTCCAATTTAAAGTTGTGGGGTTTAGGAAATGTGTGCTTCCTTTGCATGCTGTGGCTTTGAGTTGTGAAGAGTTGATAATTATTGAAGATATTAATGAATTCTTTTAAATTTGTTACTGTGTGAGTCCAAATAACCCATATGTCAACACAAATTCATAAAGTATGGTTAGACATGGCAGCATCATCTAATAAATGAGTTAACAAGAATGGCAAAGTAATCCTTGGGAAGTGAAAAGTATCCCATGGGAAAATCTGGAAATGACTGTTATAATGCAGCAACAACTCATGCCACACTCTTTGGTTTAGGGATGGGGAATACACAGCCCCTCACATCAGTAGGAAGTGCCTGGATATATTTGACAGACCTGATTGAGTTACCTCCTACGAATAAGAGCGTTACTGATACTGTTCAACATTAATCAAATAAAAGTAATCATTAATGAACTCCTCTGCTTTGACACACTTAACACTGAATCACACATAAAGAGTTCAGATCAGTAGCTGCAGTTACACAGCACACCTTTCAGTCAGGCGGCTGGGAGGAAGGAAACCTCTGTCTTTTATTTGCCTGCTCTGACTAAATTATTTCCTGGATGTAGGAAAGTCATTGTTTGCTCAGAACCCCCACAAAGCAAGGCAGTGCAAGGAGCTTGACTAATAACTGACTCATCCCATGTCAGGTTTGGGAGTGGTTGATAAGCATAGGGAGCACTCACAATGCATCTGACCAATGTCACATCTGATGTGGAAGTGTCCAATGATAATGGGCATTAGTTATTCATTAGGCCTCAGTGTTGTCCATTTCTCCCCTTAGCTGAGCACCTGAGCCAGACTGGATTCAGTCTCCCTCACTGTATAGAGGACACTGGGGAGGACTGTTTCACAATGTTTCATTTGTCTTGAGTGCATCTAACCTCACCTTTTAAACCGCTTGTGAGGGAAGCTAAGGATGAATTGTTGTAAAATATATCTGTAGAGAAATGATCAAGAACACTGAGAAGTGTAGGCAGTGAGGAGGAGGTATTAAACACTGTCTTGTTTCTGGCCAGCGAGAATTCACACTGCTGTAGTGAGACAAAGATTCAGTGTCCTAGCTCCAGAAGTCTCAGTGCTCGAGGAGGGAATGATCCACCATCAAGACTCCAGTCATTAGCCCCAGAGGCTCCTCACTTATTCCCCCTCCTTTCCATCGACAAACAATGCCTTCTCCAATCCAACAACTGTCAAGAGGCCAGTTACCACTCAATACCCAACTCAACCTCGCCACCACCTCTGACAACCCTCCATCCGAATCACTGAACTGCTGGTTCCCAACCTCCACGCTACATCACAACATTGAGAACACCAAAATCACAACTTTGGACCCTGGATCTCCACAGTCCTTCCCTGAAGATGGCACAGGATGAAACTTACTTCTTCCAGTCTCGTCCTCTTTTGAGAATCTAAACTGACCTTCAGAAACTCACATCTCTCTCTTATCGAGACTCCCTGATCTGCTTTATCCATGTTACTTTTCTCTGTCCCTTTCTCAAACCATCTGCTTACAAACATTTTCATCCAAGCCTTTCCCCTTCCCGGACCTGACTGCTCCAATGTTCTCATGGTTGGACATTCACCCAAATCTTCCATTAGGAAGGTTATTGTTACAGTGGTGGAGAAATTGATCAGATGGGCCAATGGACCGAGGAGTGGCAGATAGAGTTTAATTTAGATAAATGTGAGGTGGAAAGGCTGGGCTTAGACACTGAATAGCAAGGTCCTGGGAAATTTGCTGAAAAAAGAGAGCTTGGAGTTCAGGTTTGTAGTTTTCTTGAAAATGGAGTCGCAGGTAGATAGGATTGTGAAGGCGGCATTTGCTATGCTTTCCTTTATTGGTCAGAGTATTGAGTACAGGAGTTGGGAGGTCAAGTTGCGGCTGTACAGGACATTGGTTAGGCCACTGTTGGAAAATTGTGTGCAATTCTAGTCTTCCTCCTATCAGAAAGATGTTGTGAAACTTGAAAGAGTTCAGAAAAGATTTACAAGGATGTTGCCAGAGTTGGAGGCTTTGAGCTATAGGGAGAGGCTGAATAGTCTGGGGCTGTTTTCCCTGGAACGCCGGAGGCTGAGGGATGACCTTATAGAGGTTTATGAAATCATGAGGGGCATGGATAGGATAAATAGACAAAGTCTCTTTCCTGGGGTGAGGGAGTCCAAAACTAGAGGGCATAGGTTTAAGGCGAAGGGGCAGGATTTAAAAGGGACCTAAGGGGCAACTTTTTCACGCAGAGGGTGGTACGTGTAAGGAATGAGTTGCCAGAGGAAGTGGTGGAGGCTGGTACAATTGCAACATTTAAAAGGCATTTGGATGGGTATATTAAGAGATAAGATTTGGAGGGATATGGGCCAAATGCTGGTAAATGGGTTGAGATTATTTTCAGCCATCTGGTTGACATGGATGAGTTGTGCTGAAGGATCAGTTTCCATGCTGTCTGACTTTATGACTGGAATTGTGTAACAGGGTCCTGACAACAGCTGTATTGTCCAAGAAATCAAAACTTCCAACAATCAATTACCTAATGTCTGGAGTCCTTCGAAAAAGTAGCCAACTCTGAGTTAGCAGCAAAGACTTCAGACAATCTGTCTGATTTAGTTTAATGGTTAACCAGGAAAAGTTAAGAGGATTAAATATTTACGCTAGCTGTCTATAACTATGAAACTAAACTCCTAACTTATCACTGACCCCATTTTGACCCTCAATGAGTACCCAACCCCCTCTCCCCAATTTGCCATTCCTAAGCCCAATACCCTCCGTGAGTCCGAACCCGACCCAATCCTTGACACCCTCCAAGACCCTCCTGTATCTGACTGTCCTCATATTTGGCACTTGACTTTCCAAAAGCCAACACTCTTCACCTCAAACACCCCCACACCTCAACCAGAGCCCCTCTGATGCCTCTAGGATTTGGGCTAAAGTTAGGGCTAGGTCTGGACGGAGGGTTATGGTTGGGGTTAGGGCTAGGTATTGGGCTATGGCTAGATATAGGACTCAGGTTAGGGTTATGTTTAGAATTAGGGTTGGGGTCAGGGTTAGGGTTAGGCATTCCGCACTGACTTACCCTAAGTGGTAAGATTCCATTTTAGCTAAAGGGTTAGGGTTAGGGCTATGGATCCATCAGACCTTCAGTAGCATTCGGTTAGGGTTGGGGTAGAGCTAGGGTTAGGATTTGGATGAGGGTTAGCCTTAGGGTTTTGTTTAGGATTAGCATTATGGTGAGGGGTAGGGTTAAGATTAGGATCAGGGTTCAGGTGAGGGCTAGATTTGGGATTAGGGTCAGGTTACATTCTCAGGCTAAAGTTAAGGAGTGAATTAGGATTAGAAGTCACCAATTCAGCTACTGTAGTATGATGTTCTCTCCCTGGCACATGCCCCTTACCCATTTGCAGCCCTTCATCCATCTGCCATCCCCCTCCTCACCCTCTGGCATCTTAACCCTCACTTCCCTGACAATTCCCTTAGCAGTTGTGGAGGTAGCATTAGGTTATGGAATACAGCAGGAAGTGTCCTGGAGAAGGGGCCTGGTTCGATCCCTGGTCTCCCTCACTGCTGTCGGGCCGGGCTGCCCTCCTGGACTCACCTAACACAGCTGAGAAGGTCTGAAAGTCCACACCCAGGATTTCTGTAAAGGCAAAGCTGAACGATGATTCTGATCAGGATTGGAATCAGTTTTCCAATCCGAAACAGAAAATCGGGGCCAGTACGGGTTTTAGCTCACCCACATCTCTGTTACCCTCAGTCACGAAATGTACCTTGGTCCCTTTCTGCCTTGACCTCTGTAGCCCACCTCTTGAGAGCAAAGTGCCTCAGAAGAAACTCATCCTCTTCTTCAGGTTAGTCCAGGCACCGAGGCTGTAACATTCACTGTGCCCAAAGTTTGTTTGACGCTAGATGAAGGGGACAGCACCCTCGCTTCCGACAGCCTTCCCGGTTGTCCTGTGGGGCTGGGTATGTGCTACCCCTGCCCTGTTCGCCAGTTTGCAACTTCCATGTGATCCTTGCACTGAATCCGGACCACTTCACCTGCCAGAACTTTGCATATCACAGGACCTGACCTTGTGTTGACCAGGCCTCATCCCCGTGCAGGGCCATTCCTCTGGTTCCTACTCCAAACTTCAGCCTCGGAAACAAACCGTCTCTCTTGCTTAGCGGACTCTTGTGTCCGAAATTGGTGTTCCTGGTCACCCAGGTCCGGGAAGGTTAGGTTTAACCCTGGTGCAGACTCTTCTCCGTGTTAGCAGCTCTGTTGGAACTATCCTTGCAGTCGCATGAGGGGTGTCCTGATAATCAATCAAGAACTGGGACGGTTTGGTATCGAGTGAAACTCTCAGCTTTAAGACTGCTTCCAATTAAACCTGTTGGACTATAACCTGGTGTTGTGTGATTTTTAACTTCGTACACCCCAGTCCAACACCGGCATCTCCAAATCATTCGACATATGGATTTCTCTTCCTGCCACACTGTTGGATAGTGAATGGTATGGAGCTGTCTGAAGCCAGTCAACTTTAGTAAATAACTCAAACTCCCTGCTGGTAAATGATGTTCCATTGTCTGTGACCAACAGTTCCAGGAGTCCATTGTTCTGGACCAGGTCAGACCTCTGGTTTCAAGAAAGTAGCCCCAACCCTAACTTTGTTAGTTTTTAAAAGCTGGATTAACACACAAGTGGTCAAAGCACTTAGTTCTAAACGAAACAGAATTTATTTACAAGGTTACCAAATGAGAGACAAACAACAGAGAACAGAATACTGAATAACGTAACCTATCCAAAAATCCAACAGGTTATCCCCACTAAATGATGCTGTTCCAATACTTGCAACCATCGTCATAAACACGTCTTAGTCCAAAAAATAAAATCAAACACAGGATCTTGCAGGAGAGATGTCACAGAGAGAGGAGGGTCAGCAAGGACCTGCCTCTCTTGGGTCCAGCAGCTTTTACAACAGCCTGCTAAAACCAAACCAAACCAGAGAAAAGCTGAGCTGGGAGAACCGGCCACTCTCCTTTCATTGTACAAGTGGTTTTTTTAACTTAAAAGCCTTCTGTCTGAGGCAGTATCTGTTAGCTATTATCAAATTGGCCCCAAAACACTTCAACCCCAGGCTTTTTGGAGTCTGTGTCTTTTACAATCTCTCTGAAAAAAGAAACCAAGGACACCATAACCTTGTTAAAGGAGCAGCATCATCACATTGTTTATTGCAAAAGATGCTCACAGCTTTTCAATCCTCATCCGTGAGTTCGCTGAATGAACTCTATGCACGTCCAACCACGTTGAGAGGATGTCCACAATGACCAAGAACATTGAGCTCAAGGTCAATGTGCAACTGAATCCAGAGCTTACCCTGGCCTGCTCATGAATGTGCCCACCTTGTTGGCACTCTGGGCACTGCCCCACCAATGCAGCTATGTCTGTATCCAATCCTGGCCACCAGACATAACATCTGGCCAGCATCTTGACTTTGGACACTGCTGGATGACCCCGGTGGTGTTCAGCCAGTATCTGGTGGTGACCTTTGCTCAGGACAATCACTCTTGCTCCTGATCATTATATAGTGTCCTCTAATGTGCTCTGGTCTCACTGGGTCCAGGGAGGTTTCATGTCTGGTTGTAATGGCTCTTCTTGCTCCCCCATCACCACCAGCTGTTTCAGTTTTGCCAGGATGGGATCTTTTTTGTGTCGGGTATTGTCACCAATGAGTGGAAAGGTATCCGGAAAGTTTAAAACCAAAACAGACTCTTCTAGTGCTGGTGTATGTACCGATGATGTACCTTCCAGCCAGAGGCGGTTCAGAGCATCTACAGTTGCTGCTTGGCCTCCCGGATGGTCATCCAATTTGTAATTGTATGCACTTAGAGCCCACCACTGAATTCCACCTGAAGGTATGACTGGCATTGCCTTATCCTCTTTGAGTTGCCCTAGCAGGGGTTTGTGGTCTGTTACTATGACAAATTTCCACCTGGTAAGGTACTGGTGGAACCTTCTCACACCAAATATGACCGCCAAACCTTCCTTCTCTATCTGGGTGTACTTACACCCTGCGCCAGCCAAAGTCCTGGTGGTGAATGATGTTGGGTGTTCCTCTCCAGGGGGTCACCTTTGAGACCACTGGCCCGATACCGTATGGGGGCACATCATGTGTCAGCACCAGGTCTGGCTTGGCATCATAGTGTACCAACATCTTTGGGTGATGGTAGCTGCTTCTTCACTTCCCCAAAGGCTACATCTTGGCTATGAGGCCATTTCCAAAGCTGACCCTTTGTCAATAGCAGATGTAAGGGCGACAAGATGAAAGGCAGGTTACGTCTGCACTTTCCATTATAATTCGCTAATCCAAGGAAAGGCCTAATCTCCGGTACTGACATGGCAGCCAGGCCACCTTCGGTCGCCCTCCCTTTATCTTTCACTTTATCTTTTCCTAGTCTTGTCAATTTTCTAGCCTAAGCAGGTCCCCTGGCTTGCCTAGAACACACATTTTTCCCTCCTCAGCCATATGCCAGGCTGGGAGAAAAGTCCAAGGACTAGGTCCAGGTTCTGTAAGTGTTCTTGTCATTCCAGATAAATGGCGACCTGGGGTAGACCTTGCAAAATGTTCTTCATCATCCACTGTAAAATGGCACAGGCTGATGATACCTCAAATAACAATCTTGTATATCGGTATAAACCCTTGTGAGCATTAATTATGGCACACATCTGGGAAGCCTCATCTAACTGCAGTTGTAGGTACACATGGCTCATGTCCAGCTACATGAAGGCTACCCTTCCTGCCAGCTTTGCGTATAAGTCCACTTTCCTGTCCTTTCCCTATAACCCCCAATTCCCTGACTGGTCAAGGATCTAACTATCTCAACTTTAAATAACCACATGGACTCTGTCCCCACAGTTCTCTGTGGCAAGGAGTTCCAAAGACCCACAACTCTCAGAGAGAAGAAATTCCTCCTCATCTCAATCTTCCATTGGCTCCCCTTTATTCTGTGACTATTCCCTCTGGTCCTAGACTGTCTATGAGGGGAACCATCCTCTCAGCATTTACCCTGTCAAGCCCCTGAGAGTTCCAACTGTTCACCTTTGCTCACAAGACAATCCCTTCATAACTAGTCAACTTTCTCTGAACTGTCTCCAATGAATTAATATCTTTCCTTAAATAAAGGGACTCAAATTGCTCACTGGCGCTCCAGATATGGTCTCGTGCAGTTGCAGTAAGACTATCCTACTTTTCTACTCCAGTTCCCTTGAAATAAGGGCCAATATTCCACTAGCCTTCCTGATTACCTACTGCACCCTGTGTGCTAGCTTTCTGAGTTTCGAGCACAAATATTCCAAGTGCTAATGGCACTGCAGCAAAGAACAAGGAGCAGTATTCTGTAGAATCAAACCATTAGCTCTGACAGCGCCAGTGCTTGGGTAATACAATGTAAGTGATGAAGACAGCCTACAGTGTAATACCAGAGAGACAGGACTGGGAGCAACTGAATGGACAGCCAGTGCATTTTCATCCAAGGTACTAATGTAAATTGAATGATACCCCCTGGAGCTGAAGAAGGAACATCAGCCCAGGATAAGTAGTCATCAGATGAATATCCAAGAACGACTTGCACCCCTCCCCGTTAGTAGACAGATCAATAACAATGGAGCAGAGATTTAAGTGAAAGGGATGATTTAAGGAAGCACTCTTTCAGACAGGTGGCTGGACCTTACTATCTGACATGGAACCATCACAACATTTAAGAACTATTTTGAGGTGGTCACTTGAAGTGCCACAGTATTCAAAGCTATGGGTCAAGTGCTGACTAATGAGATACAGTAAATAGGTGCTTGGTGACCAGCATGGCATATGATAGGCTGAAGGGCCTCTGACCGTGCTGTAAAACTCTACAGCTATGACTCTATGACACTGACTACGCACCATTAAAAGACCAAAGGAAATGTGTGTGCAGGGACAGACTGGAACGAACAAATAGTTTTTGTTCCTGAAGAAGATTTTTTTCTACACCATACACATTGGATGATTTGCAGTTGCCAGTGATAGTGTGCGTAGTTTTCTTTTCTCTATAAAGAAGGGAATGTTTGGACAGATGCATTTGTACACTTCACACTGTGACTCACCACAGTCACGTGAACCTTGGGTGTAACACAGCTTGCTTCTACCTCCTTCCCCAAACAGGATTGCTCCAGGGACACCCATTGTTTCTGCCTGCCCCTGCCCCATAGAACCCAGCTCTTTCTACCTTGACTCAGTCTTTCCTCCCCTTGTCCAGTCCCTGCCCAATTACATCCGCAATTCCTCTGACACTTTATACCAGTTTCGGAATTTCCAGTTTGTGGGCTCCAGCTGCCTCCTCTTTACCGTGAACATGTAACCCCTTCACACATCCATCCCCCATCAAGGTGGTCTCAGGGCTCTCTGCAGCTTCTTGGAGCAAAGGCCTGAACCGTCTCCACACCCCCCTCACCCTCTTCCCCCTGCCCGAACTCGTCCTCACCCTGAATAACTTCTCCTTTACCTACTCTCACATTCTTCAGGTCAGATGGGTGGCCATGGATACCCACATGAACCCCAGTTATACCAGTCTCTCTGTAAGGTATGTGGAACACTCCTTGTTCCAGCCCTATTCCGATCCCCACCCATAACTCTTTCTCTGGTATATCGATGGTATCATCGGTGCTGCTTCCCTCACTTTTCTGGAGTTGGAAAGTTTTATCAATTTTGCTTCCAATTTCCACCCCACCCTCACCTTCACCTGGTCTACCTCTAACTCCTCCCTTCCCTTCTTCGACATCTCTGTTTCCATTTCTGGCAAAAGGCTAGCCGCTAATATCCACGACAAACCCACCCACTGCCACAGTTTGACTATACATCCTCACACCCTGCTTCCTGTAAAGACTCTATCCTATTCTCCCAGTTCCTCCGTCTCTGACACATTATTCTAATGATGCCAACTTCAACAAGGGGTGCTTCCGAAATTTCCACCTTCTTCCTCAACCGAGAAATCTCTGCTACTATAGGGCCCTCATCTGTGTCCGACCTATCTCCCACACTTCAGCTCTCACCCACTCACTTCCCTCCAACAAGGGTTCCCCTTGCCCTCACGTACCATCCCACCAGCATCCACATCTAGAGGATCATTACCTGTGACTTCTGCCACCTCCAGCAGGATGCTACCACCAGATCCCCTTCCATGTCAGCTTTCCACAGTGACTGTGCCCTCTGGGACTCCCTGGTCCCCCACAGCCCTATGGTACCTTCTCCTGCAAACACAGAAAGTGTAACACCTGCCAGTTTACCTCCTCCCTCCTGAGTATCCATGGGTATCCACTCCTTCCAGGTGAAGCAACAATTTACCTACACTTCATTCCATCTAGTTTACTGCATTTGCTGCTCACAATGTCATCTATCTCAGGCTTACTGCAGTGATCCAATGAAGCTCAGTGAAAGCTGGAAGAATAACATCTCATTTTCTGCTTGCAAACCCTGCAGCCTTCTGGACTCAATATCGAGTTCAACAAGTTTAGGGTTTGAGCTTCTCCCATGACCTTATCCCAACCCCCACCCACCAAGCCTTGTTATCACATGGGCTGCTATCACAAGCAACCCATTGTTAGCCCCAAGAGTACCTATTCACTCACCTACAATGTGGAAACAGGCCCTTCGGCCCAACAAGTCCACACCGACCCTCCAAAGAGCTTCAGGGCCTGCGTAGACCCTCCGAAGAGTAAACCACCCAGACCCATTCCCCTACCCTATATTTACCCCTGACTAATGCACCTAACCTACACATCCCTGAATACTTTGGGCAATTTAGCATGGCCAGTTCACCTAACCTGCACATCTTTGGACTGTGGGAGGAAACCGGAGCACCTGGAGGAAACCCACGCAGACACGGGGAGAATGTGCAAACTCCACACAGACTGTCACCCGAGGCTGGGATCAAACCTGGGACCCTGGTGCTGTGAGGCAGCAGTGCTAACCCATTCCTTTGTCTGTCCAACACTTTCTCTCTCTGGGCTCTATCCCCACCTATCATTTAGTCTCCCCCCTCCCCACTCTCATCTTCAGCATATGTAGCAACCTTTTCCCAGTGACAACTCGTTCTGAGGAAGGGTCTCTGGACCTGAAATGTGAACTGTGCTTTCTCTCCACAGACCTGCTGATGTTTCCCAGCAACTTATGCTTTTGTTTTGGAGATATCAGCTTTCAGTTCCAAAGCCATGAAAATCTGTGTAGGTTGGGCAGACTTGGGACAAAAGGCTTCTGCACCAATTTAACAAGCACTTGAGCAGCATCGGCACTCCTTGAGGTTTTGCTGCTGGCTGATGGGCTATAGGAGGAGGTGAGTGTTTCAGTAATGTTGGTTTATACAGTATAAGGCTGGAGGGTGAGCTCCATGTGATGGAGTAAGGAAACATTGGCCTTTCTCTGTCGTCCACTACCAACTGCTTTTGAACGCAGGATTCCTTACCCAAAGTTACATCGCCTTAGAGTTCCAAAGCTGCTCTTAACCTTTGAGGATTGATGCTGTGTCCAATGTGCCAACTCAGTGCAAGTCCTACAGGGCAGCTGGGTTGTAACAGGAAATGATGGACTCAGTGGTATTGTGCATTCTTGGGACATGGGTGTTCCCTGCAAGACCAGCATTGATCACCCTTCTGTGTCTGCTCTGTGGTCCTCGTCGCGAGTTTGTTACAATACCGTGTAGCCTTGTTGAGCCACTTCAGATAACACATCAGGGTCAAGCACATCAGGGCGGGGCCGGAGTCACATATAGACCAGATCGCATGAGGACAGTCTGTTTTCCTCCTGAAAGGCCACTAAGAAACCAGCTTGGCTTCTCCTACTTATGAGAATCCAGCAGCGACGCGGTTACCCACGGCAGCTCTGAATTGCCCAACTTCTTTTAAGAAGTGAGTTCAGATTTGCAAAGCATCCAGCCAGCATTTGAAAAGGTTCTCTGAACTTTACAGTGCAAAACCAGTGGATTATTAATGTGACTGTTGAGTGAGGACTGAGTTTCTCACTGTGAGGGGACACCCTGCTGCTGTGTTCTCAGGAGCTCTGAGATTCTGCTTGTGAGCTTTGCTGACTCCTCTCTCCACTCCACCGTCGCCTTTAACTCCAAGGTGGAATCAAATTGCAGTCCATAATGCTGTAGGAAGATCTAACTTTGCTCAATCCCAACCCCAGGATGCCACCAGCTGTGGCAGCCCCATTCCCCCTGAGAGAATGGTCAGTATGTGAGGCTCATTTTGACTGCAATGGGCAGGATATTCACCAAAGTGGGGATTGTTGCTGCTGGTGGGTCCCCCACGAACCCACTTGGGTGTCAGTTTTCATAGAGAGAAAAAAATACATCAGATTACAGCCCATTAGTGGGCAGCACGGTGGCACAGTGGTTAGCACTGCTGTCTCACAGCGCCTGAGACCCAGGTTCAATTCCCGACTCAGGCGACTGACTGTGTGGAGTTTGCATGTTCTTCCCGTGTCTGCGTGGGTTTCCTCCGGGTGCTCCGGTTTCCTCCCACAGTCCAAAGATGTGCGGGCCAGGTGAATTGGCCACGCTAAATTGCCCGTAGTGTTAGGTAGGGGGGTAAATGTAGGGGTATGGGTGGGTTGCGCTTCGGCGGGTCGGTGTGGACTTGTTGGGCCGAAGGGCCTGTTTCCACACTGTAAGTAATCTAATCTAATCTAAACAATGGTAATTAACACCAAACCCAACAGCAATGTGACCTCTCAGGGAGTTTCTCTGGGGGTGGGTGCTGTTGCCTGTTTGTTTAGCTTTTGCGCAGTTTAGTAAGCAGGATGTATGTGACTGTGGTCTGCTCTCTGCAAGTGGTGCTGAAAGCATTTTGGACTGCTGTATTACTGAACTTGCAGAGAGAGGGTGTGTGTGTGTGTGTGTGAGAGAGAGAGAGGAGAGTCAATGTGATCTCACGTCATGCCCTGTGTTCCCTCCCCCTCCCCAACTTATTCAATCAGAATAAAACCAAGTTAAAAAAAAACTCAACTCACAAGGGAATAGAGGAGAGGAGCAGCTGATTGAAAAAAAAATCACTCACACTTTTCACTCCTCGGCCAGGAGAGAGTGAGAGCCACTGACTGCTACCTAAAACAAGACAAGTATGTTCCAACATCTGCTAATTGGAGCTGTGGGATCAATATTGGTGGCGAATTCCTTGTGTGTCCAAGGTAGGTGACTTACCTGAAATACTAACTTGCACCTTTTCACCACAAAGTGTAGTCATAAGTTTCCATGTCTGAGGAATGTAATGTTGAAGTCTAACCAGGTGGACTGATAATGGATAAATTTCAGGATTGACAGCACTAGATTGTTTCCAGTATTTTAACATTTTCTTTGGCTACTTGTGGACTTATTGTTTAATTGGTTTGTTTTATCGTTTCATTTACACATTCTTAAAAACTGATTTCTGAGGATCTAGTTGCAGATCCCTTTGAGTCACTGGCAGCCGGAGACTGGCTCATTATTAATCTGAAAAGACACACTGCCAGTGCCAAGCACTATAAAACTGAATGTATTTTCAGGGGGGAAAGGGAGGACACCTCAAAGGAGAATGTGTGCTCAGGGGACGTTCTATATGAAAGAAAATTCATTAACTCCTCTCTGATGAATAAATGTTTGAGAAAATGTTACCATAGAATCTGCAGAATGTTTGGCAATTTTTTGCTCAGCTCCAAGAAGTAGTTCTGGGTGATCAGAGGAGGAAATAACCAAACTAACACACCCCTGCTACTGTGCTGAACGTGGTCAGTTTGAAACAACACCCTATCCCCTCACACTCTGGCTGGTAGGAGTGAACACCTTTATTCCCAATGGAGGTGTGAGAGTCGCTGAATACCCCTGTAACAGGGAGTGTGAGAATTAATACCCCTGGACCGTGACTTAGGTCTAAATATCTCCTGAACCAAAGAGTGTAAGGACTAATTACCCCACACCATGGAGTGTCGGGGCGCACCATTGGTGAGGTGATGTCTGAGTGGTATTATCACCAGACAATTAATCTAGAGACCCAGGAAATGTTCTGGATATGACCGAGGAAGAGCTTTTGCACGAAACATCAATTTTCCTGCTCCTCGGATGCTGCATGACCTGCTGTGCTTTTCCAGCACCACTCCAATTTTGACTCTAATCTCCAGCAGTCCCCACACTCGCCGACTGTTCTGGGAAGCCAAGTTCGATCCTCCCATGCAGACGGTGGAATTTAATTTAATCAATAAAATCTGGAATTAAATAATGACTATTGTCGAGGAAGGCCCATCCACGCCATTAATGCCCTTGAGGGAAGGAAACTGCCGTCTTTATCTGGTCTGGCCTACACGTGTGTCCAGATCCATCGTGCCTTCTGGGCAATTAGGGATAGGAAAATAAATGCTGGCCTAGCCAGGGACACCCTCATCCTGTGAATAAATGAAAGAACTAGGGCGAAGTACCTCACTTACTAGGGAGTATTAGGATTAAATACACCTACCTGACAGAGTGGGAGGGGTGAATAACCCCTTTATGACAGAGTGGGAGGGGTAACTACACCCCATGCCACTGAGTGGGAAGGGTGAATACCCCCCTGTATCACAGAGTGGGAGGGGTAAATAACCGCTGTATTCCCAGAGTGGGGGGTGAATACCCCGAGTAACATAGAGTGTGAGGGGTGAATACCCCCTGTATAACAGAGTAGAGGGGTAAATATACCCCCTGTATCATAGAGTGGGAGGGATGAATACCCTCTGTATCACAGAGTGGGTAGGGTGAATACCCCAGTAACACAGAGTGGGAGGGGTGAATACCCCCTGTATCACAAAATATGAGGGGCGTATACCCCCGTATCACAGACTGAGAAGGTAAATACCACCCTGTACCTGAGTGGGAGGGGTGTATATACCCGGTATCACAGAATGGGAGGGGTGAATAACCCCTGTATCACATGGTGGGAGGGTTAAATGCCCCCTGTATCACAGAGTGAAGGGGGAATACCCCCAGTATCACTGAGTAGGAGGGGAAAATACCCCCTGTAACTGAGTAGGGGCGGTAAATACCTCCGTATCACAGCATGGGAGGGATAAATGCTCCACATATCACAGAGAGGGAGGAGTGAATACCCCCTGTATCACAGAGTGGGAGGGGTAAATACCCCCTGTATCACAGAGTGGGAAGGTTAAATACCCCCTGTACCTGTGTGGGAGGGGTAAATACCCCCTGTATCACAGAGTGGGAGGGGTGAATACCCCCTTTATCACAGAGTGGGAGGGGTAAATACCCCCCTGTATCACAGAATGGGAGGGGTAAATACCCCCTGTATCACAGAGTGAGAAGGGTAAATACCCCCCTGTACCTGAGTGGGAGGGGTGAATAACCCCCTGTATCACAGAATGGGAGGGGTGAATACCCCCCTGTATCACAGAGTGGGAGGGGTAAATACCCACCTGTGTCACAGAGTGGGAGGGGTAAATAACCCCTGTGTCACAGAGTGTCGGTGTGAATACCCCCAGTAACATAGAGTGTGAGGGGTGAATGCCCCTCTGTATAACAGAGTGGAGGGGTAAATAACCCCCATATCACAGAGTGGGAGGGGTGAATACCCTCCTGTACCACAGAGTGAGAGGGGTAAATACCCCCATGTGTCACAGAGTAGGAGGGGTGAATACCCCCTGTACCACAGAGTGGGAGGGGTGTATACCCCCCTGTACCTAAGTGGGAGGGGTGTATACCCCCTGTATCAAAGAGTGGGTGGGGTGAATACCCCAGTAACACACAGTGGGAGGGGGGAATACCCTCTGTATCACATGGTGGGAGGGATAAATGCCCTCTCTATCACAGAGTGTGAGGGGTAAATACCCCGTATCCCAGCGTGGGAGGGATAAATACCCCACATATTACAGAGTGGGAGGAGTAAATACCCCCATATCACAGAGTGGGGGGGGAGGTAAATTACTACCTATATCACAGAGTGGGAGGGGTAAATACCCCCCTGTATCACAGAGTGTGATGGGTAAATACCCCCCCGTATCACAGAGTGGGAGGAGTGAAATTCCCTCCTGTATCACACTGTGGGAGGGGTATTTGCCCCCCAGTATCACAGAGTGTGATGGGTAAATACCCCCCGTACCTGAGTGGGATGGGTGTATACCCCTGTATCACAGAGTGAGAGGGGTGAATACCCCCTGTATCACAGAGTGGGAAGGGAAATACCCCCTGAACCTAAATGGGAGGCGTGTATAAATCCTGTTTCACAGAGTGAGAGGCATGAATACCCCCTGAATCACAGAGTGAGAGGGGTAAATACCCCCTGATCCTGAGTAGAAGGGGTGTATACCCCGTACCACAGAGTGCGAAGGGTGAATACACCCCTGTACCTGAGCGGGAACGGATGTATACACCTGTATCACAGAGTGGGAGGGGTGAATATGCCCTTTTATCACAGAGTGTGGTGGGTGTGAATACCCCCAGTAACATAGAGTGTGAGGGGTGAATGCCCCCCTGTATAACAGAGTGGAGGGGTAAATAACCCCCATATCACAGAGTGGGAGGGGTGAATACCCCATGTATAACAGAGTGTGGGAAGGGTGAATACCCCCCTCTCATATCACAGAGTGGGAGGGGTAAATACCCCTCCTCATCTCTGTCTTAAATGGATGATCCCTTCCTCTGACGTTATGCCCTCTGATCCTAGACAATGGGATATAAACTGTCCACACTCACCCTGTCAAATCCCCTCAGAATCTTGCATGTTTCAATGAGGTCTCTATCTTCTAAACCATTGAGAACAGGCCCAGGCCTACTCAACCTTTCCTCATAAGGCAGTCCCTCCATTCCTGATGTAGGGCTCTGGCCCGAAACGTCGAATTTCCTGTTCCTTGGATGCTGCCTGACCTGCTGTGCTTTAACCAGCAACACATTTTCAGCTCTGATCTCCAGCATCTGCAGACCTCACTTTTGACTCTGGTATCAGCCCAGTCAACCTTCTCTGGACTACCTCTAATAGCCCTTTATCTTCCCTTTGGTAAGGGATTGAAAACTGTTCATGATATTCCAGGTGAAGTCTTACTAATGCCTTGTATCCCTTTAGGAAAACCTCCCTACTTTTATACTCCATTCCCTTTGGAAATATAGGCCATCAGGTCATTTGTCTTCCTTATTACCCACCAGCTTTTCATGATTCATGGATGAAGACCCCAAAATCCTTCTGTTCCATAGCTTTCTGCAGTCTTTCTCAATTTAAATAATATTCAGCACCTGCATTCTTCTTGCTAAAGTGCATAATCTTCCAATTTCCCACATTATATTTCATCTGCCTAGTTTTTCCCGCTCACTAAGGTTGCCTATATCCCCCTGAAGACTCTTTGTGCCACTCTCACCATTTGCCTTCCCACATAATTTTGTGCCATCGACAGACTTGGTGAAAGTACATTCACTTCTGCGATCTAAGTCATTAATGTACATTGTAAGTAATTGTGGCTTCAACACTGGCCCCTGTGGCACTCCACTTGCCAGGCCAAAAATCCACCCTTTACCCCAACTCTCTGTCTTCCAATAGTTAATGCTCTATCCATGTTAATATATGAAGCTGTATCCGAACACTATTCCAACGAGCCACCACACACTGCAGCACAGACGAAAAACAGAAGAGAACCACCTATACAACGTATTCAAGAAGAACGGATACTCAAAAAACACAGTGCGCAGATTCCTCAAGAACAAACCACGATAAGCAGACCAAACACAGCCAGAAACCCTGACCACTTTACCATATATCAAAGAAGTTTCAGAAATGACAGCCAGACTACTAAGACCCCCTCGGAATCCTATTAGCACGCAAACCCACCAACACTCTCAAATAAAAACCAACAAACTTAAAAGACCCAGTACAACCCATGGACAAAACCAACATCGTCTACGAAATTCCAAGCAAGGACTGCCACAAACACTACATAGGACAAACAGGAAGAAAGTTAGCCAGCAGGATACACGAACACCAGCTGGCCACAAAAAGACATGACCCTCTCTCCCTCGTAGCCCTACACACAGATGAAAAAAACTACCACTTTGACTGGGACAACACATCTATCCTGGGACAGACTAAGCAAAGACATGCCAGAGAATTCCTAGAGGCCTGGCATTCCAACCACAATGCCATAAACAAACACATAGATCTTGGATACCATCTATCAACCCCTCAGAAAATGAACAGGAAATGACATCACCACGAACCCTAGGAACCCCATCCAGGAGAAAGATATAAATAGAAAGCAGGAGACAACAGCTTCGCTTCACTTGGAGGTCCCCACTGATGATGTTACCTAGCCAGGCAATGAAACGTCTGGATATCAAACCTATAGCTCAGTGAGCAAACCTACACCCTAAGCCTCAACCTGAGCTACAAACCTTCACAAACCTTGCAAAAATGCTAATATACTCCCCCTACAGTATAGACTCTTATCAAGCCGGTCAGGCAGCATCCGAGGAGCAGGAGAATCGACTTTAAGCCCTTCATTATGCCCAAAGCATCGACTCTCCTGGTCCTCAGATACTGCCTGACCTGCTGCGCTTTTCCAGCACCACATTTTTTGACTCTGATCTCCAGCATCTGCAGTCCCTTACTTTCTCCTCTTATCTTATCAAACCTGGTACACAGTACCTTACTGAATCTAAATACATTACATCCATTGTTTTCCCTTCATTTGCCCTGTTTATTATCTTCTCAACAAACTGTAATAAATTTGTAAGGCATAAATTACCCTTCATAAAGCCATGCTGATTCTGCTTGACTATATTATGCATTTCTAAATGCTCTGTTATTACATTCTCTATGAGAGACTAACATTTTCCTATGACAGATGTTAAGCAAAACAGCCTGCAGTTACCTTTTTTTTGTCTGCTTCCATTGCATTAGCAGTTAGAATCATAGAATCCCTACATTGTTGAAGCAGGCCATTCAGCCCATCATGTCCACACCGACTCTTGAAAGTATCCCATCCATACCCATTCTCCTCCTTATCCCTGTAACCCGACATTTCCCATGATTAATCCGCCTAGCCTGCACATCCCTGTTTTGCAATCCATTGTGACTTTTCCATAATCTACGATTTCCTGGAACATTACTGCCACTAACTTTGTCGTTACCTCCATTAGTACCCTGAGATGCATCCCCTCAGATCCAGGGGACATACTGAATTTAAGTTTGATTAATTGTTGTCACATGTACCGAGATACAGTGAAAAGTGTTGCATTATTCAGACAGATCTTACCATCCAAAGTGCATCAGGGTAGAAGCACAGAGTGCAGTGTTACAGCTGCTGAGAAGGGCCAGACAGAGAGATCAGAATCTGCTCAAAAGCCTGACAACAACAGGGGAAGAAGCTGTTCTTGAACCTGTTCACAAGTGTATTCAGATGTTTATATTTTCTGCCCAATGGAAGAGCGTGGAAGAGATTACATTCTGGCTTCATTGGTCAGAGTATCTTCAAAACTGAAAGTAGATTTAAGAGAACGTTGTTAATAATTCTGATAGACTTAGAATTGAAGTTTAGAAGAGCAGAATAATTCTAAGATATGTAGGAATGAGATCTGCTGCAGACATCTCACAAAATTTTGCTACACTCCGGCGCCATCTTGAATTGAATAGCCCCATTAGTTTCTTTAGCACTTTTTCTAGAGACAGCTTTTGTACTTATTTCCTCACACTCCTTAGCTCTTTGATTATTTCGTATTTTTGAAATGCTAATAGTATTCTCTACCGTGGTGACTGGTACCAAGCATTTTTTTCTACTCTGCTCCCATTTCCAGCTTCTCATTACTGTTTATTCAACAGGCTTTTACACACTAGTGCCTCTCTCTTCGTATTGACATGTTTTAAGGACACAAAGAATAAAAAGAGTATAAAGCATCTCAGTTTTTAGGTTACCCGCTAGTTTACCCACAGATTTTATTTTCGCTCTCTTTATTACTTTTCTTGGTCACATTTTGTTGGGTTTTAAAGTTTTCCCAATCCTCTGATTAATCATGAAGCGTTGTCACAATGTATGTTTTCTTTCAATTTAATACCAACCTCAACTTCCTAGGTTAACATGATTGGTTTATCCCCTTGCTAGGAAAAAGTGAGGACTGCAGATGCTGGAGATCAGAGCTGAAAATGTGTTGCTGGAAAAGCGCAGCAGGTCAGGCAGCATCCAAGGAGCAGGAGAGTCGACGCTTCGGGCATGAGAAGAAGGGCTCATGCCCGAAACGTTAACTCTCCTGCTCCTTGGATGCTGCCTGACCTGCTGCGCTTTTCCAGCAACACATTTTCAGCTCTTATCCCCTTCTTAGAATCCTTCTTTGTCCCTGACATATGACTTTGTTGTAATCCATCAACTATTTTAAATTTAGCACAGTTGTTCCCACCTAGATTTCTCATCCTCAAACTGAAAGGTACATTCAACCATGTTTTTGCCCCTGTTCCCCAGGGGATCTATTACTCTGTGATTGTTTATTAAACCTGCCTCATTACACATCAACTGAGGTGGTTGGATCCATATTATTTTAGGCAACTTTCCCGAATAGACTCTATGAATTCTTCCACATGGCTACTACAGCCAGTTTGGTTTTCCTAAACTATGTGAAGGTTAAAGTTATCTTTAAATAATATTTCATCTGTTTTATATGACCTCGTTATTTATTATCTGTCCTACAAACCAGCTAATGTTAAGGGGACAATTCATTATTCCTCCCTCTGTTTTGTTCCCCTTTTTGGTTCTTACCTCCATTCAAATGAATTCTGCATCTTCCAGTCCAAAATCACGTGGTACTTTATACCATATCTTACTAACAAAGCCTCCGCCCTCCTCTCCTGTCCCTTCCTGTCTGCCCTTTGAAAATGTCACATACCCTGAATATTTAATTCCAGGATTTTGATCTCTTTGTAACCATGTCTCTGTAATGGTCATCATGACCATAAGCATTCATTTGCATTTGTGCTGTTAATTCAATAGAGTGGGAGTATTGAACACCCCTGTACCATGGCCTGGGAGGACTGTATATCCCATATCATGGAATGGAGGGATTGAATACCATGAACTATGGATGTGGAAGTCAGAAGAAAATGAATATTCTGTGCAGGATATAATGCTTAATTAACATTTACTGTGTGGTAACGACACACCTCAGTTTGAATATGCCCTGGACCATGAATCGATTGGTCAGGGAATCCCTGCCTGAGACACTATCACTCTATTGATGGGTCCCTACACCCAGACACTATCAATCTAATAATCTGGGAGTCACAAACACCAGACACTATCAGTCTCCTGATCGGGGAGTTACTGACCCGAAACTCTATCACTGTATTGAGCAGTGAGTTACTGTCTCCAAAATCTATCACTGTATTGATCAGGGAGCTACTGTCCCCAAACTCTATCACTGTATCGATCAATGGGTTACTGTCCCCAGACTCCCCACCCCCACTCTCCTCTAGCTTATCTCTCCACGCTTCAGGCTCACTGCCTTTATTCCTGATGAAGGGCCTTTGCCCGAAACGTCGATTTTGCTGCACTTTTGATGCTGCCTGAACTGCTGTGCTCTTCCAGCACCACTGACCCAGAATCTGGTTTCCAGCATCTGCAGTCATTGTTTTTACCTCTATCACTGTATTGATCAGTGAGTCACTGTCCCCAAACTCTATCACTGTATTGATCAGGGAGTTACTATCCCCAGACTCTATCACTGTATTGATCAGTGAGTCACTGTCCCCAGACTCTATCACTGTATTGATCAGAGACACTGTCCCCAAACTCTGTCACTGTATTGATCAGGGAGTTACTGTCCCCAAACTCTATCACTGTTTTGATCAGTGAATTACTATCCCCAGACTTCATCACAGTATTGATCAGTGGATTACTGCCCCCAGGCTTTATCATTGTATTGATCAGGGAGTTAATGCCCCCAGATTCTATCACTGCATTGATCAGTGAATTACTGCCCCCAGGCTCCATCACTGTATTGATCAGGGAGTTAACGCCCCCAGACTCTATCATTGTATTGATCAGTGTGTTGCTGTGCCTAGACTCTATCACTGTGTTGATCAGTGAGTTGATGTCCCCAGAGTCTATCACTGTATTGATCGGAGTGTTGCTGTGCCTAGACTCTATCACTGTATAGATCGGGGACAGTGACTCCCTGATCAATACACTAACAGATTTTGGGGACAGTAACTCCCTGCTCAATACAGTCATAGAGTCTGGGGACATTAACTCCCTGATGGGAGTTACTGCTTCCAGAATCTATCACTGTATTGATCAGTGATTTACTGTCCCCAGACACTGTCACTATATTGATCAGTGAGTTACTATCCCCAGACTTGGACACTGTATTGATCAGGGAGTTAATGCCCCCAGACTTTTTCACTGCATTGATCAGTGAGTTACTGCCCACAAACTCTATGACTGTTTTGATTTGGGGATTATTGTCCCGAGACTCTATCATTGTACTGATCAGGGAGTCACAGTCCCCAAACTCTATCACTGTATTGATCAGGGAGTCACTGTCCCCAAACTCTATCACTGTATTGATCAGGGAGTCACTGTCCCCAAACTCTATCACTGTATTGATCAGGGAGTTACTGCCCCAAGACTCTAACACTGTGCTGATTAGTGAGTTACTGCCCTCCAGACACTATCACTGTATTGGTCAGGGGTTACTGCCCCAGACCCAATCACTGTATTGTGAGAGAGTTACTGTTACCCAGACTTCATCACTGTATTGATCAGTGAATTAATTCCCCCAGGCTCCATCACTGTATTGATCAGGGATATACTGTCCCCAGACTCTATCACTGTATTGATCAGTGAGTTACAGTCCCCAAACTCTATGACTGTATTGAGCAGGGAGTTACTGTCCCCAAAATCTATTAGTGTATCGATCAGGGAGTCACTGTCCCCAAACTCTATCACTGTATTGATTAGGGAGTTTCTGTCCCCAGATTCTATCACTGTATTGATCAGGGAGACACTGTACCCAGACTCTGCCACTGTATTGATCCAGGGAGTTACTGCCCACCAGACTCTATCACTGTATTGAGCAGGCAGTAACTGTCCCCAGACTCTATCACTGTATTGATCAGAGTGTTGCTGTGCCTAGAGTCTATCACTGTATAGATCGGAGAGTTACTGCTTCCAGAATCTATCACTGTATTGATCAGTGGTTTACTGGCCCCAGACATTATCACTATATTGATCAGTGAGTTACTGCCCACAAACTCTATCACTGTTTTGATTAGGGGATTATTGTCCCGTGACTCTATCATTGTACAGACCCCAGACTCTATCACTGTATTGATCAGGGAGTTACTGTCCACAAACTCTTTCATTGTATTGATCAGGGAGTTACTGCCCCCAGAGTATATCACTGTATTGAATAGTGAGTTACTGCCTCCAGACTCTGTCACTGTATTGATTTGTGAGTTCCTGAAGAAGAGCTTATGCCCGAAACGTTGAATCTCCTGTTCCTTGGATGCTGCCTGACCTGCTGTGCTTTTCCAGCAACAAATTTTCAGTTCAGTAGTAGTTACTGCCCCCCAGACTCTATCACTGTTTTCATCAGGGAGTTACTGTCACCCAGAATCTATCACTGTATTGATCAGTGAGTTACTATCCCCAGTCTGCATCATAATGTTGATCAGAGAATTACTGCCCCCAGGCTCCATCACTGTATTGATCAGGGAGTTAATGCCCCAAGATTCTATCACTGTATTGATCAGGGAGTTACTGCTCCCAGACTCTATTACTGTATTGATCAGGGATATACTGTCCCCAGACTCTATCACTGTATTGATCAGGGCATTACTGTCCCCCAGACTGTATCACTGTATTGATCAGTGAGTTACTATCTTCGAGTAAAAAATGAGGTCTGCAGATGCTGGAGATCACAGTTACTATCCCCAGACTCTATCACTGTATTGATCAGAGTCACTGTCCCCAAACTCTATCACTGTATTGATCAGGGAGTTACTATCCCCAGATTTCATCACAGTATTGATCATTGAATTACTGCCCCCAGGCTCCATCACTGTATTGATCAGGGAGTTAATGCCCCCAGATTCTATCACTGTATTGATCACGGATATACTGTCCCCAGACTATATCACTGTATTGATCAGGGAGCTAATGTCCCCAAAATCTATCACTGTATTGATCAGGGAGTTAAAGTCCCGATACTCTATCACTGTATTGAGTAGGGGGTTACTATCCAAAATAACTATCACTGTATTGATTAGGGAGTCACTGTCCCCAGATTCTGCCGCTGTATTGATCCAGGGAGTTACTGCACCCAAAATCTATCACTGTATTGATTAGGGAGTCACTGTCCCCAAACGCTATCACTTTATTGATTAGTGAGTTACTGCCCCCAGAGTCTATCACTGTGTAAATTAGTGAGTTACTGCCCTCCAGACGGTATCATTGTATTGATCAACGAGTTACTGTCCCCAAACTCTATCACTGTATTGATCAGGGATATACTGTCCCCAGACTCTATCAGTATATTGATCAGTGAGTTACCGTCCCCAGATTCTATCATTGTATTGATCAGGGAGTTACTCTCCCTAGACTCTATCACTGTGTTGATTAGTGAGTTACTGCCCTCCAGACTCGATCACTGTATTGGTCAGGGGTTACTGTCCCCAGACTCTGCCACTGTACTGATCCAGGGAGTTACTGCACCCAGAATCTATCACTGTATTGATCAGTGTGTTGCTGTGCCTAGACTCTATCACTGTGTTGATCAGTGAGTTAATGTCCCCAGAGTCTATCACTGTATTGATCAGTGTGTTGCTGTGCCTAGACTCTATCACTGTATAGATCGGGGACAGTGACTCCCTGATCAATACACTAACAGTAACTCCCAGCTCAATACAGTCATAGAGTCTGGGGACATTAACTCCCTGATGGGCAGTTACTGCTTCCAGAATCTATCACTGTATTGATCAGTGATTTACTGTCCCCAGACACTATCACTATATTGATCAGGGAGTTACTATCCCCAGACTTGAACACTGTATTGATCAGGGAGTTAATGCCCCCAGACTTTTTCACTGCATTGATCAGTGAGTTATTTCCCACAAACTCTATCACTGTTTTGATTAGGGGATTATTGTCCCGAGACTCAATCACCGTTTTGATTAGGGGATTATTGTCCCGAGACTCAATCACTGTTTTGATTAGGGGATTATTGTCCCGAGACTCTATCACTATTTTGATTAGGGGATTATTGTCCCGAGACTCTATCATTGTACTGATCAGGGAGTCACAGTCACCAAACTCTATCACTGTATTGATCAGGGAATTACTGCCCCCAGACTCTATCACTGTGTTGATTAGTGAGTTACTGCCCCCAGACTCTGTCACTGTGTTGATTAGTGAGTTACTGCCCTCCAGACGCTATCACTGTGTTGGTCAGGGGTTACTACCCCAGACCCAATCACTGTATTGTGAGTGAGTTACTGTTACCCAGACGTCATCACAGTATTGATCAGTGAATTACTGCCCCCAGGCTCTATCACTGTATTGATCAGAGAGTTATTGACCCTAGACTCTATCACTGTATTGATCAGGGAGTTACTGTCACCCGGACTTCATCACAGTATTGATCAGTGAATTACTGCCCCCAGGCTCTATCTCTGTATTGATCAGGGAGTTAATGCTCCCACATTCTATCACTGTATTGATCAGGGATATACTGTCCCCAGACTCTATCACTGTATTGATCAGTGAGTTACGGTCCCCAAACTCTATCACTGTATTGATCAGGGAGTTAATACCCCCAGACTCTTTCACTGCATTGATCAGTGAGTTACTGGCCACAAACTCTATCACTGTTTTGATTAGGGGATTATTGTCCCGTGACTCTATCATTGTATTGTTAGCGAGTTACAGACCCCAGACTCTATCATTGCATTGATCAGAGAGTTACTGCCCCCAGAGTATATCACTGTATTGAATAGTGAGTTACTGCCTCCAGACGCTGTCACTGTATTGATTAGTGAGTTGCTGAAGAAGGGCTTATGCCCAAAACATTGAATCTCCTGTTCCTTGGATGCTGCCTGACCAGCTGTGCTTTTCCAGCAACACATTTTCAGTTCAGTAGTAGTTACTGCCCCCCAAACTCTATCACTGTACTCATCAGGGAGTTACCGTCACCCAGAATCTATCACTGTATTGATAAGTGAGTTACTATCCCCAGTCTTCATCACAATGTTGATCAGAAAATTACTGCCCCCAGGCTCCATCACTGAGTTGATCAGGGGGTTAATGCCCCAAGATTCTATCACTGTATTGATCAGGGAGTTAGTGCTCCCAGACTCTATCACTGTATTGATCAGGGCATTACTGTCCCCCAGACTCTATCACTGTATTGATCAGTGAGTTGCTGCGCTCAGAACTCTATCACTGTACTGATCAGTGAATCACTGTCCCCAGACATAATCACTGTGGTGATCAGTGTGTTACTTTGCCCAGACTCTATCACTGTATTGATTAGTGTATTACTGTCCCACAGGCTGTATCAGTGTATTGATCACAGAATTACTGTCCCCAGACCGTATGACTGCAATAATCAGTGAGTCACTGTCCCCAGACTCTACCATTGTATTGATCAGTGAGTCACTGTCCCCAGACTCTATCACTGTATTGATCAGTATGTTACTGTGCCTAGACTCTATCATTGCATAGATCGGGGAGTTACTGCTTCCAGAATCTATCACTGTATTGATCAGTGGTTTACTGTCCCCAGGCACTATCACTATATTGGTCAGTGAGTTACTATCTACAGACTCTTTCACTGCATTGATCAGTGAGTTACTGCCCACAAACTGTATCACTGTTTTGATTAGGGGATTATTGTCCCGAGATTCTATCATTGTATTGATCAGGAAGTATCTGCCCCCCAGACTCTATCACTGTATTCATTAGTGAGTAATGGCGCCAGACACTATCACTGTATTGATCAGGGAATCACTGTTGCCAGACTCTATCATTGAATTGATCAGAGAGTTACTATCCCCAGACTCTTTCCCTGTATTGATCAGTGAGTTACGGTCCCCAGACTCTATCACTGTATTGATCAGGGAGTTAAAGTCCCCAGACTCGATCACTGTATTGAGTAGGGGGTTACTATCCACAAAATCTATCACTGTATTGATCAGGGAGTCACTGTCTCCAGATTCGATCACTGTATTGATCAGGGAATTACTGTCCCCAGACTCTATCACTGTATTGATCCAGGGAGTTTCTGCCCCCAGACTCTATCACTTTTTTGATTAATGAGTTACGGCCCTCAGACTCTATCACTGTATTGATCAATGAGTTAATGCCCCCAGACTCTATCACTGTATTGATTAGAGAGTTACTATCCCCAAACTCTATCACTGTATTGATCCAGGGAGTTTCTGCCCCCAGACTCTATCACCTTATTCATTAGTGAGTAACGCCCCTCAGACTCTATCACTGTATTGATCAGTGAGTTAATGCCCACAGACTCTATCACTGTATTGATCAGTGAGTTACTGTCCCCAAACTCTATCACTATATTGATCAGGGAGTTAATGTCCCCAGACTCTATCACTGTACTGATCAGTGATTCACTGTCCGCAGACATAATCACTGTATTGGTCACAGAGTCACTTACCCCAGACTCTACCACTGCATTGATCAGTGAGTTAATGTTATCCAGACTCTATCACTGTATTGATCAGTGTGTTACTGTGCCTCGACTCTATCACTGTATACATCAGGGAGTTACTGCTTCCAGAGTCTATCACTGTATTGATCAGTGATTTACTGTCCCCAGACACTATCACTATATTGATCAGTGAGTTACTATCCCCAGACTTTAACATTGTATTGATCAGGGAGTTAATGCCCCCAGACTCTATCACTGTTTTGATTAGGGGATTATTATCCCGAGACTCTATCATTGTATTGATCAGGGAGTCACTGTCCTCAAATTCTATCACTGTATTGATCAGGGAGTTACTGCCCCCAGACACTATCACTGTGTTGATTAGTGAGTTACTGCCCCGCAGACACCATCACGGTATTGGTCAGGGGTTACTGCCCCAGACCCAATCACTGTATTGTGAGTGAGTTACTGTTACCCAGACTTCATCACAGTATTGATCAGTGAAGTACTGCCCCCAGGCTCCATCACTGTGTTGATCAGGGAGTTATTGGCCCTAGACTCTATCACTGTATTGGTCTGGGAGTTACTGCCCCCAAAGTATATCACTGTATTGATGAGTGAGTTACTGCCCCCAGACTCTATCACTGTATTCATCAGGGAGTTACTGTCACCCAGAATCTATCACTGTATTGATCAGTGAGTTACTGTCCCCAGACTTTAACATTGTATTGATCAGGGAGTTTCTGCCCCCAGACTCTATCACTGTATTCATCAGTGAGTAACAGCGCCAGACACTATCACTGTATTGATCAGGGAATCACTGTTGCCAGACTCTATCATTGAATTGATCAGTGAGTTACTATCCCCAGACTCTTTCCCTGTTTTGATCAGTGAGTTATCGACACCAGCCTCTATCACTGTATTGATCAGGAAGTTAGTATCCCCAGGCTCAATCACTTTGTTGATCACTGAGTTACTGAGCTCAGATTCTCTCACTGTAGCGATCAGGTAGTCACTGCCCCCCAGACTCTATCACTGTATTCATCTGGGAGTCACGGTCCTTAGACTCTATCACTGTATTGATCAGTGATTTATTGTCCCCAGACACTATCACTATATTGATCAGTGAGTTACTATCCCCAGACTTTAACACTGTATTGATCTGTGAATTACTGTCCCCAGACTCTATCACTGTATTGATCAGGGAGTTACTGCACCCCAGACACCATCACGGTATTGGTCAGGGGTTACTGCCCCAGACCCAATCACTGTATTGTGAGTGAGTTACTGTTACCCAGACTTCATCACAGTATTGATCAGTGAAGTACTGCCCCCAGGCTCCATCACTGTGTTGATCAGGGAGTTATTGGCCCTAGACTCTATCACTGTATTGGTCTGGGAGTTACTGCCCCCAAAGTATATCACTGTATTGATGAGTGAGTTACTGCCCCCCAGACTCTATCACAGTATTCATCAGGGAGTTACTGTCACCCAGAATCTATCACTGTATTGATCAGTGAGTTACTGTCCCCAGACTTTAACATTGTATTGATCAGGGAGTTTCTGCCCCCAGACTCTATCACTGTATTCATCAGGGAGAAACAGCGCCAGACACTATCACTGTATTGATCAGGGAATCACTGTTGCCAGACTCTATCATTGAATTGATCAGTGAGTTACTATCCCCAGACTCTTTCCCTGTTTTGATCAGTGAGTTATCGACACCAGCCTCTATCACTGTATTGATCAGGAAGTTAGTATCCCCAGGCTCAATCACTTTGTTGATCACTGAGTTACTGAGCTCAGATTCTCTCACTGTAGCGATCAGGTAGTCACTGGCCCCCAGACTCTATCACTGTATTCATCTGGGAGTCACGGTCCTTAGACTCTATCACTGTATTGATCAGTGATTTATTGTCCCCAGACACTATCACTATATTCGTCAGTGAGTTACTATCCCCAGACTTTAACACTGTATTGATCTGTGAATTACTGTCCCCAGACTCTATCACTTTATTGATCAGGGAGTTACTGCACCCCAGACTCTATCACTGTATTGATCAGGGAGTTAATGCCCCCAGACTCTTTCGCTGTTTTGATCAGTGAGTTACTGCCCACAAACTGTATCACTGTTTTGATTAGGGGATTATTGTCCCGAGATTCTATCATTGTATTGATCAGGGAGTCACTGTCCTTAAACTCTATCACTGTATTGATCAGTGATTTATCGTCCCCAGACACTATCACTATATTGATCAGTGAGTTACTATCCCCAGACTCTATCAATGTATTGATCAGGCAGTTACTATCCCCAGGCTCAATCACTTTGTTGATCACTGAGTTACTGAGCTCAGACTCTCTCACTGTATCGATCAGGTAGTCACTGCCCCCCAGATTCTATCACTGCATTGATCGGGGAGCTACTGTCCCCAGACTCGATCACTGTATTGATCAGGGAGTTACTGTTACCCAGACTTCATCACAGTATTGATCAGAGAATTACTGCCCCCAGCTCCATCACTGTATTGATCAGGGAGTTACTGTCCTCAAACTCTATCACTGCATTGATCAGGGAGTCACTGCCCGCAGACTCTATCACTGTATTGATTAGGGAATTACTGTCTCGAGACTCTATCATTGTATTGATTAGCGAGTTTCGGACCCCAGACTCTATCACTGCATTGGTCAGGGAGTTTCTGCCCCCAGACACCATCAATGTATTGATCAGAATATTATTGTCCCCCACACTCTATCACTGTATTGATCACAGAGTTACTATCCACAGACTCTATCATTGCATTGATCAGTGAGTTAATGTCCCCAGACTCTATCACTGTATTGATCAGGGCATTACTGTCCCCCAGACTGTATCACTGTATTGATCAGTGAGTTACTATCCGCAGACTCTATCACTGTATTGATCAGGGAGTTACTTTACCCAGACTCTATCACTGTATTGATCAGGGAGTTACTATCACCCGGACTTCATCACAGTATTGATCAGTGAATTACTGTCCTAGGCTCTATCACTGTATTGATCTGGGAGTTAATGCCCCAGATTCTATCACTGTATTGATTTGGGAGTTAATGCCCCCAGACTCTATCACTGTATTCATCAGTGAGTAACAGCGCCAGACACTATCACTGTATTGATCAGGGAATCACTGTTGCCAGACTCTATCGTTGAATTGATCAGTGAGTTACTATCCCCAGATCTTTCCCTGTATTAATCAGTGAGTAACCGACACCAGACTCTATCACTGTATTGATCAGTGAATTACTATCCTCGGACTTGAACACTGTATTGATCAGGGAGGTATTGCCCCCAGACTTTTTCACTGCATTGATCAGTGAGTTACTGCCCACAAACTCTATCACTGTTTTGATTAGGGGATTATTGTCCCGAGACTCAATCACTGTTTTGATTAGGGGATTATTGTCCCGAGACTCAATCACTGTTTTGATTAGGGGATTATTGTCCCGAGACCCTATCACTGTTTTGATTAGGGGATTATTGTCCCGAGACTCTATCATTGTATTGATCAGGGAGTCACAGTCACCAAACTCTATCACTGTATTGATCAGGGAGTCACTGTCCCCAGACTCTAACACTGTGCTGATTAGTGAGTTACTGCCCTCCAGACACTATCACTGTATTGGTCAGGGGTTACTGCCCCAGACCCAATCACTGTATTGTGAGTGAGTTACTGTTACCCAGACTTCAGCACAGTATTGATCAGTGAAGTACTGCCCCCAGGCTCCATCACTGTGTTGATCAGGGAGTTATTGACCCTAGACTCTATCACTGTATTGGTCTGGAGGTTACTGCCCCCAGAGTATATCACTGTATTGATGAGTGAGTTACTGCCCCCCAGACTCTATCACTGTATTCATCAGGGAGTTACTGTCACCCAGAATCTATCACTGTATTGATCAGGGAGTTACTGTCACCCAGACTTCATCACAGTATTGATCAGTGAATTACTGTCCTAGGCTCTATCACTGTATTGATCAGGGAGTCACTGCCCGCAGACTCTATCACTGTATTGATCAGGGTATTACTGTCCCCCAGACTGTATTGATCACAGAGTTACTATCTCCAGAATCTATCACTGTATTGATCAGTGTGTTACTGTGCCTCAACTCTATCACTGTATAGATCGGGGAGTTACTGCTTCCAGAGTCTATCACTGTATTGATCAGTGATTTACTGTTCCCAGACACTATCACTATATTGATCAGTGAGTTACTATCCCCAGACTTTAACATTGTATTGATTAGGGAGTTTCTGCCCCTAGACTCTATCACTGTAATCATCAGTGAGTAACAGCGCCAGACACTATCACTGTATTGATCAGGGAATCACTGTTGCCAGACTCTATCATTGAATTGATCAGTGAGTTACTATCCCCAGACTCTTTCCCTGTATTGATCAGTGAGTTACCAACACCAGCCTCTATCACTGTATTGATCAGGCAGTTACTATCCCCAGGCTCAATCACTTTGTTGATCACTGAGTTACTGAGCTCAGACTCTCTCACTGTATCGATCAGGTAGTCACTGCCCCCCAGACTCAATCACTGCATTGATCAGGGAGTCACTGTCCTTAGACTCTCTCACTGTATCGATCAGGTAATCACTGCCCCCCAGACTCGATCATCTGTATTCATCCGGGAGTCACTGTCCCCAGACTCTCTCACTGTATTGCTCAGTGATTTATTGTCCCCAGACACTATCACTATATTGATCAGTGAGTTACTATCCCCAGACGTTAACACTGTATTGATCTGTGAATTACTGTCCCCAGACTCTATCACTGTATTGATCAGGGAGTTACTGCACCCCAGACTCTATCAATGTATTGATCAGGGATATACTGTACTCACACTCTATCACTGTATTGATCTGTGAATTACTGTGCCAGACTCTATCACTGTATTGATCAGGGAGTTACTGCACCCAGACTCTATCACTGTATTGATCAGGGAGTTAATGCCCCCGGACTCTATCACTGTATTGATCAGGGAGTTAATGCCCCTAGACTCTATCACTGCATTGATCAGGGATACACTCGATCATTGTATTGTTTAGGAAGTTACTGTCCTGAGACTCTATCATTGTATTGATTAGTGAGTCACTGTCCCCAAACTCTATCACTGTATTGATGAGGGAGTTACTTTCCCCAGATTCTATCACTGTATTGATCAGTGAGTTACTGTCCCCAGATTCTATCACTGTATTGATCAGGGAGTTTCTGCCCCCAGACTCCATCAATGTATTGATCAGAGTATTACTGTCCCCCAGATTCTATCACTGTATTGAACAGTGAATTACTGTCCTAGGCTCTATCACTGTATTGATCAGGGAGTTACTATCCCCAGACTCTATCACTGTATTGATCAGGGCATTACTGTACCCCAGACTGTATCACTGTATTGATCAGTGAGTTACTATCCCCAGACTCTATCACTGTATTGATCAGGGAGTTACTGTCACCCGGACTTCATCACAGTATTGATCAGTGAATTACTGTACTAGTCTCTATCATTGTATTGATCTGGGAGTTAATGCCCCCAGACTCTATCACTGTATTCATCAGTGAGTTACGGTCCCCAAACTCTATCACTGTATTGATCATGGAGTTAAAGTCCCCATACTCAATCACTGTATTGAGTAGGGGGTTACTATCCAAAATAACTATCACTGTATTGATCAGGGACTTTCTGCCCCCAGACTCTATCACTTTATTGATCACTGAGTTACTGAGCTCAGACTCTCTCACTGTATCGATCAGGTAGTCACTGCCCCCCAGACTCTATCACTGTATTAATCTGGGAGGTACTGTCCTTTGACTCTATCGCTGTATTGCTCAGTGATTTATTGTCCCCAGACACTATCACTATATTCATCAGTGAGTTACTATCCCCAGACTTTTACACTGTATTGATCTGTGAATTACTGTCCCCAGACTCTATCACTGTATGGATCAGGGAGTTAATGCCCCCAGACTCTTTCACTGTTTTGATCAGTGTGTTACTGCCCACAAACTGTATCACCGTTTTGATTAGGCATTATCGTCCTGAGATTCTATCATTGTATTGATCAGGGAGTTTCTGCCTCCAGACTCTATCACTGTGTTCATCAGTGCGTATCAGCGCCAGACACTATCACTGTATTGATCAGGGAATCACTGCTGCCAGACTATATCATTGAATTGATCAGTGAGTTACTACCCCCAGACTCTTTCCCTGTTTTGATCAGTGAGTTACCGACACCAGACTCTATCACTGTATTGATCAAGGAGTTAGTATCCCCAGGCTCAATCACTTTGTTGATCACTGAATTACTGAGCTCAGACTCTCTCACTGTATCGATCAGGTAGTCACTGCTCCCCAGACTCTATCACTGTATTCATCTGGGAGTCACTGTCCTTAGACTCTATCACTGTATTGATCAGTGATTTATTGTCCCCAGACACTATCACTATATTCATCAGTGAGTTACTATCCCCAGACGTTAACACTGTATTGATCTGTGAATTACTGTCCCCAGATTTTAACACTGTATTGATCAGGAAGTTACTGCACCCCAGACTCTATCAATGTATTGATCTGTGAATTACTGTCCCCAGACTCTATCACTGTATGGATCAGGGAGTTAATGCCAAAATAACTAACACTGTATTGATTAGGGAGTTACTGTCTCCAGACTCTATCACTTTATGGATTAGTGAGTTACGGACCTCAGACTCTACCACTGTATTGATCAGGGAGTTACTATCCCCAAACTCAATCATTGTATTGATGAGTGAGTTAAACCCCTCAGGCTCTATCACTGTATTGATCAGGGATATACTGCCCCCAGACTCTATCACTGTATTGTTCAGTGAGTTACTGTCCCTAAACTCTATCACGATATTGATCAGGGAGTTAATGCCCCCAGACTCTTTCACTGTTTTGATTAGAGGATTATTGTCCCGAGACTCTATCACTGTATTCATCAGTGAGTAACAGCGTCAGACTATCACTGTATTGATCAGGGAATCACTGTTGCAAGACTCTATCTTTGAATTGATCAGTGAGTTACTATCCCCAGACTCTTTCCCTGTATTGATCAGTGAGTTACCGACACCAGACATAATCACTGTATTGATCAGTGAGTTACTATCCCCAGATTTGAACACTGTATTGATCAGGGAGTTAATGCCCCCAGACTTTTTCACTGCATTGATCAGTGAGTTACTGCCCACAAACTCTATCACTGTTTTGATTAGTGTATTTTTGTCCCGAGACCCAATCACTGTTTTGATTAGGGGATTATTGTCCTGAGACTCTATCATTGTATTGATCAGGGAGTCACTGTCCCCAAATTCTATCACTGTATTGATCAGGGAGTTACTGCCCCCAGACTCTTTCACTGTTTTGATCAGTGTGTTACTGCCCACAAACTGTATCACTGTTTTGATTAGGGGATTATTGTCCTGAGATTCTATCATTGTATTGATCAGGGAGTTTCTGCCTCCAGACTCTATCACTGTATTCATCAGTGAGTAACAGCGCCAGACACTATCACTGTATTGATCAGGGAATCACTGTTGCCAGACTCTATCATTGAATTGATCAGTGAGTTAATATCCCCAGACTCTTTCCCTGTTTTGATCAGTGAGTTACCGACACCAGACTCTATCACTGTATTGATCAAGGAGTTACTATCCCCAGGCTCAATCACTTTGTTGATCACTGAGTTACTGAGCTCAGACTCTCTCACTGTATCGATCAGGTAGTCACTGCCCCCCAGACTCTATCACTGTATTCATCTGGGAGTCACGGTCCTTAGACTCTATCACTGTATTGATCAGTGATTTATTGTCCCCAGACACTATCACTATATTCATCAGTGAGTTACTATCCCCAGACGTTAACACTGTATTGATCTGTGAATTACTGTCCCCAGATTTTAACACTGTATTGATCAGGGAGTTACTGCACCCCAGACTCTATCAATGTATTGATCTGTGAATTACTGTCCCCAGACTCTATCACTGTATGGATCAGGGAGTTAATGCCAAAATAACTAACACTGTATTGATTAGGGAGTTACTGTCTCCAGACTCTATCACTGTATTGATCAGGGAGTTACAGTTCCCAAACTCTATCACTGTATTGATCAGGGAGTCACAGTCCCCAAACTCTATCACTGTATTGATCAGGGAGTCACTGTCCCCAAATTCTATCACTGTATTGATCAGGGAGTTACTGCCCCCAGACTCTATCACTGTGTTGATTAGTGAGTTACTATCCCCAGACTTTAACACTGTATTGATCTGTGAATTACTGTCCCCAGACTTTAACACTGTATTGATCATGTAGTTACTGCACCCCAGACTCTATCAAAGTATTGATCAGGGATATACAGTCCTCACACTCTATCACTGTATTGATCTGTGAATTACTGTGCCAGACGCTATCACTGTATTGATTAGGGAGTTACTGCCCCCAGACTCTATCACTGTATTGATCAGGGAGTTTATGCCCCCAGACTCTATCACTGTATTGATCAGGGAGTTAATGCCCCTAGACTCTATCACTGCATTGATCAGGGATACACTCGATCATTGCATTGTTTAGGAAGTTACTGCCCCCAGACTCTATCACTGTATTGATCTGTGAATTACTGTACCTGACTCTATCACTGTATTGATCAGGGAGTCACTGTCCCCAGACTCTATCACCGCATTGATCAGTGAATTACTGTCCTAGGCTCTATCACTGTATTGATCAGGGAGTCACTGCCGCAGACACTATCACTGTATTGATTAGGGAATTACTGTCTCAAGACTCTATCATTGTATTGATTAGCGAGTTTCGGACCCCAGACTCTATCACTGCATTGATCAGGGAGTTTCTGCCCCCAGACTCCATCAATGTATTGATCAGAGTATTACTGTCCCCCAGACTGTATCACTGTATTGATATCAGAGTCACTATTCCCAGACTCTATCATTGCATTGATCAGTGAGTTACTGTCCCCAGACTCTATCACTGTATTGATCAGGGCATTACTGTCCCCCAGACTCTATCACTGTATTGATCAGGGAGTTAATGCCCCTAGACTCTATCACTGCATTGATCAGGGATACACTCGATCATTGCATTGTTTAGGAAGTTACTGTCCCCAGACTCTATCACTGTATTGATCTGTGAATTACTGTACCTGACTCTATCACTGTATTGATCAGGGAGTCACTGTCCCCAGACTCTATCACTGCATTGATCAGTGAATTACTGTCCTAGGCTCTATCACTGTATTGATCAGGGAGTCACTGCCCGCAGACACTATCACTGTATTGATTAGGGAATTACTGTCTCAAGACTCTATCATTGTATTGATTAGCGAGTTTCGGACCCCAGACTCTATCACTGCATTGATCAGGGAGTTTCTGCCCCCAGACTCCATCAATGTATTGATCAGAGTATTACTGTCCCCCAGACTGTATCACTGTATTGATATCAGAGTCACTATTCCCAGACTCTATCATTGCATTGATCAGTGAGTTACTGTCCCCAGACTCTATCACTGTATTGATCAGGGCATTACTGTCCCCCAGACTGTATCACTGTATTGATCAGTGAGTTACTATCCCCAGACTCTATCACTGTATTGATCAGGGAGTTACAGTCCCCAAACTCTATCACTGTATTGATCAGGGAGTCACAGTCCCCAAACTCTATCACTGTATTGATCAGGGAGTCACTGTCCCCAAATTCTATCACTGTATTGATCAGGGAGTTACTGCCCCCAGACTCTATCACTGTGTTGATTAGTGAGTTACTGCCCTCCAGACACTATCACTGTATTGGTCAGGGGTTACTACCCCAGACCCAATCACTGTATTGTGAGTGAGTTACTGTTACCCAGACTTCATCACAGTATTGATCCGTGAATTACTGCCCCCAGGCTCTATCACAGTATTGATCATAGAGTTATTGACCCTAGACTCTATCACTGTATTGATCAGGGAGTTACTGTCACCCGGACTTCATCACAGTATTGATCAGTGAATTACTGCCCCCAGGCTCTATCACTGTGTTGATCAGGGAGTTATTGATGCTAGACTCTATCACTGTATTGTTCTGGGAGTTACTGCCCCCAGAGTATATCGCTGTATTGATGAGTGAGTTACTGCCCCCCAGACTCTATCACTGTATTCATCAGGGAGTTACTGTCAACCAGAATCTATCACTGAATTGATCAGTGAGTTACTATCCCCAGTCTTCATCACAATGTTGATCAGAGAATTACTGCCCCCAGGCTCCATCACTGTATTGATCAGGGAGTTACTGTCCTCAAACTCTATCACTGTATTGATCAGGAATATACTGTGCCCAGACTCTTTCACTGCATTGATCAGTGAATCACTGTCCCTAGACTCTATCACTGTATTGATCAGTGTATTACTGTCCCCCAGACTGTATCACTGTATTGATCACAGAGTTACTATCCCCAGAATCTATCACTGTATTGATCAGTGAGATACTGTCCCCATACTCTATCACTGTATTGATCAGTGAGTTACGGTCCCCAAACTCTATCACTGTATTGATCATGGAGTTAAAGTCCCCATACTCAATCACTGTATTGATCAGGGCATCACTGTCCCCCAGACTGTATCACTGTATTGAATAGTGAGTTGCTGCCCTCAGAACTCTATCACTGAACTGATCAGTGAGTCACTGTCCCCAGACATAATCACTGTATTGATCAGTGAGTTACTATCCCCAGACTCTATCACTGTATTGATCAGGGAGTTACTGTCACCCGGACTTCATCACAGTATTGATCAGTGAATTACTGTCCTAGGCTCTATCACTGTATTGATCTGGGAGTTAATGCCCCCAGATTCTATCACTGTATTGATCAGGGATATACTGTCCCCAGACTCTATCACTGTATTGATCAGTGAGTTACGGTCCCCAAATTCTATCACTGTATTGATCATGGAGTTAAAGTCCCCATACTCAATCACTGTATTGAGTAGGGGGTTACTATCCAAAATAACTATCACTGTATTGATCAGGGAGTTTCTGCCCCCAGACTCTATCCCTTTATTGATCACTGAGTTACTGAGCTCAGACTCTCTCACTGTATCGATCAGGTAGTCACTGCCCCCCAGACTCTATCACTGTATTAATCTGGGAGGTACTGTCCTTTGACTCTATCACTGTATTGCTCAGTGATTTATTGTCCCCAGACACTATCACTATATTCATCAGTGAGTTACTATCCCCAGACGTTAACACTGTATTGATCTGTGAATTACTGTCCCCAGACT
This sequence comes from Hemiscyllium ocellatum, assembly GCF_020745735.1. Lineage (NCBI taxonomy): Eukaryota > Metazoa > Chordata > Chondrichthyes > Orectolobiformes > Hemiscylliidae > Hemiscyllium > Hemiscyllium ocellatum. The sequence continues at coordinate 17,729,222 of NC_083418.1, forward strand.
CTATCACTATGGATCAGGGAGTTAATGCCCCCAGACTCTTTCACTGTTTTGATCAGTGTGTTACTGCCCACAAACTGTATCACTGTTTTGATTAGGGGATTATTGTCCTGAGATTCTATCATTGTATTGATCAGGGAGTTTCTGCCTCCAGACTCTATCACTGTATTCATCAGTGAGTATCAGCACCAGACACTATCACTGTATTGATCAGGGAATCACTGTTGCCAGACTCTATCATTGAATTGATCAGTGAGTTACTATCCCCAGACTCTTTCCCTATATTGATCAGTGAGTTACCGACACCAGACTCTATCACTGTATTGATCAGGGAGTTACTATCCCCAGGCTCAATCACTTTGTTGATCACTGAGTTACTGAGCTCAGATTCTCTCACTGTATCGATCAGGTAGTCACTGCCCCCCAGACTCTATCACTGTATTCATCTGGGAGTCACTGTCCTTAGACTCTATCACTGTATTGATCAGTGATTTATTGTCCCCAGACACTATCACTATATTCATCAGTGAGTTACTATCCCCAGACGTTAACACTGTATTGATCTGTGAATTACTGTCCCCCGATTTTAACACTGTATTGATCAGGGAGTTACTGCACCCCAGACTCTATCAATGTATTGATCTGTGAATTACTGTCCCCAGACTCTATCACTGTATGGATCAGGGAGTTAATGCCAAAATAACTAACACTGTATTGATTAGGGAGTTACTGTCTCCAGACTCTATCACTTTATGGATTAGTGAGTTACGGACCTCAGACTCTACCACTGTATTGATCAGGGAGTTACTATCCCCAAACTCAATCATTGTATTGATGAGTGAGTTAAACCCCTCAGGCTCTATCACTGTATTGATCAGGGAGTTAATGCCCACAGAATCTATCAATGTATTGATCAGGGATATACTGCCCCCAGACTCTATCACTGTATTGTTCAGTGAGTTACTGTCCCCAAACTCTATCACGATATTGATCAGGGAGTTAATGCCCCCAGACTCTTTCACTGTTTTGATTAGAGGATTATTGTCCCAAGACTCTATCACTGTATTCATCAGTGAGTAACAGCGTCAGACTATCACTGTATTGATCAGGGAATCACTGATGCAAGACTCTATCTTTGAATTGATCAGTGAGTTACTATCCCCAGACTCTTTCCCTGCATTGATCAGTGAGTTACCGACACCAGACATAATCACTGTATTGATCAGTGAGTTACTATCCCCAGACTTGAACACTGTATTGATCAGGGAGTTAATGCCCCCAGACTTTTTCACTGCATTGATCAGTGAGTTACTGCCCACAAACTCTATCACTGTTTTGATTAGTGTATTTTTGTCCCGAGACTCAAACACTGTTTTGATTAGGGGATTATTGTCCTGAGACTCTATCATTGTATTGATCAGGGAGTCACTGTCCCCAAACTCTATCACTGTATTGATCAGGGAGTCACTGTCCCCAAATTCTATCACTGTATTGATCAGGGAGTTACTGCCCCCAGACTCTTTCACTGTTTTGATCAGTGTGTTACTGCCCACAAACTGTATCACTGTTTTGATTAGGGGATTATTGTCCTGAGATTCTATCATTGTATTGATCAGGGAGTTTCTGCCTCCAGACTCTATCACTGTATTCATCAGTGAGTAACAGCGCCAGACACTATCACTGTATTGATCAGGGAATCACTGTTGCCAGACTCTATCATTGAATTGATCAGTGAGTTACTATCCCCAGACTCTTTCCCTGTTTTGATCAGTGAGTTACCGACACCAGACTCTATCACTGTATTGATCAAGGAGTTAGTATCCCCAGGCTCAATCACTTTGTTGATCACTGAGTTACTGAGCTCAGACTCTCTCACTGTATCGATCAGGTAGTCACTGCCCCCCAGACTCTATCACTGTATTCATCTGGGAGTCACTGTCCTTAGACTCTATCACTGTATTGATCAGTGATTTATTTTCCCCAGACACTATCACTATATTCATCAGTGAGTTACTATCCTCAGACGTTAACACTGTATTTATCTGTGAATTACTGTCCGCAGACTTTAACACTGTATTGATCAGGGAGTTAATGCCCCCAGACTCTATCACTGTATTGATCAGGGAGTTAATGCCCCTTGACTCTATCACTGCATTGATCAGGGATACACTCGATCATTGCATTGTTTAGGAAGTTACTGTCCTGAGACTTTATCATTGTATTGATTAGTGAGTCACTGTCCCCAGACTCTATCACTGTATTGCTCAGTGATTTATTGTCCCCAGACACTATCACTATATTGATCAGTGAGTTACTGTCCCCAGACTCTATCACTGTATTGATCAGGGAGTTACTGCACCCCAGACTCTATCAATGTATTGATCAGGGATATACTGTACTCACACTCTATCACTGTATTGATCTGTGAATTACTGTGCCAGACTCTATCACTGTATTGATCAGGGAGTTACTGGCCCCAGACTCTATCACTGTATTGATCAGCGAGTTAATGTCCCTAGACTCTATCACTGCATTGATCAGGGATACACTCGATCATTGTATTGTTTAGGAAGTTACTGTCCTGAGACTCTATCATTGTATTGATTAGAGAGTCACTGTCCCCAAACTCTATCACTGTATTGATCAGGGAGTTACTTTCCCCAGATTCTATCACTGTATTGATCAGGGAGTTACTGTCCCCAGATTCTATCACTGTATTGATCAGGGAGCTACTGTCCTCAAACCAAATCACTGTATTGATCAGGGAGTCACTAACCCCACACTCTATCACTGTATTGATCAGTGATTTACTACCCCCAGACTCTATCATTGTATTGGTCAGGGAGTTACTGACCCCAGAGTATATCACTGTATTGATGAGTGAGTTACTGTCCCAGACTCTGTCACTGTATTGATTAGTTAGTTACTGCCCCCCAGACTCTATCACTGTATTCATCAGGGAGTTACTGTCACCCAGAATCTATCACTGCATTGATCAGGGAGTCGCTGCCCGCAGACTCTATCACTGTATTGATTAGGGAATTACTGTCTCAAGACTCTATCATTGTATTGATCAGGGAGTTTCTGCCCCCAGACTCCATCAATGTATTGATCAGAGTATTACTGTCCCCCAGACTGTATCACTGTATTGATCAGGGAGTTACTGTCACCCGGACTTCATCACAGTATTGATCTGTGAATTACTGTCCTAGGCTCTATCACTGTATTGATCAGGGAGTTAATGCCCCCAGATTCTATCACTGTATTGATCAGGGATATACTGTCCCCAGTCTCTGTCACTGTATTGATCAGTGAGTTACGGTCCCCATTCTCTATCACTGTATTGAGTAGGGGGTTACTATCCAAAATAACTATCACTGTATTGATTAGGGAGTTACTGTCCCCAAACTCTATCACTGTATTGATCCAGGGAGTTTCTGCCCCAAGACTCTATCACTTTATTGATTAGTGAGTTACGGACCTCAGACTCTATCACTGTATTGACCTGGGAGTTACTAACCCCAAACTCTATCACTGTATTGATCCAGGGAGTTTCTACCCCCAGACTCTATCACTTTATTGATTAGTGAGTTACACCCCTCAGACTCTTTCCCTGTATTGATCTGTGAGTTACCGACACCAGACTCTATCACTGTATTGATCAGGGAGTTACTATCCCCAGGCTCAATCACTGTATTGATCAGGGAGTTACTGCACCCCAGACTCTATCAGTGTATTGATCAGGAGAGTTAATGACCCCAGACTCTTGCACTGTTTTGATCAGTGAGTTACTGCCCACAAACTGTATCACTGTTTTGATTAGGGGATTATTGTCCCGAGATTCTATCATTGTATTGATCAGGGAGTTTCTGCCTCCAGACTCTATCACTGTAATCATCAGTGAGTAACAGCGCCAGACACTATCACTGTATTGATCAGGGAATCACTGTTGCCAGACTCTATCATTGAATTGATCAGTGAGTTACTATCCCCAGACTCTTTCCCTGTATTGATCAGTGAGTTACCGACACCAGACTCTATCACTGTATTGATCAGGGAGTTACTATCCCAGGCTCAATCACTTTGTTGATCACTGAGTTACTGAGCTCAGACTCTCTCACTGTATCGATCAGGTAGTCACTGCCCCCAGACACTACCACTGCATTCATCCGGAAGTCACTGTCCTTAGACTCTATCAATGTATTGCTCAGTGATTTATTGTCCCCAGACACTATCACTTTATTGATCAGTGAGTTACTATCCCCAGACTTTAACACCGTATTGATCTGTGAATTCCTGTCCCCAGACTTTAACACTATATTGATCAGGGAGTTACTGCACCCCAGACTCTATCAATGTATTGATCAGGGATATACTGTACTCACACTCTATCACTGTATTGATCTGTGAATTACTGTGCCAGACTCTATCACTGTATTGATCAGGGAGTTATTGGCCCCAGACTCTATCACTGTATTGATCAGCGAGTTAATGCCCCTAGACTCTATCACTGCATTGATCAGGGATACACTCGATCATTGTATTGTTTAGGAAGTTACTGTCCTGAGACTCTATCATTGTATTGATTAGTGAGTCACTGTCCCCAGACTCTATCACTGCATTGATCAGTGAATTACTGTCCTAGGCTCTATCACTGTATTGATCAGGGAGTTACTGCACGTAAACTCTATCACTGTATTGATTAGGGAATTACTGTCTCGAGACTCTATCATTATATTGATTAGCGAGTTTCGGACCCCAGACTCTATCACTGCATTGATCAGGGAGTTTCTGCCCCCAGACTCTATCACTGTATTGATCACAAAGTTACTATCCCCAGACTCTATCACTGTATTGATCAGGGCATTACTGTCGCCCAGACTGTATCACTGTATTGATCAGTGAGTTACTATCCCCAGACTCTATCACTGTGTTGATCAGGGAGTTACTGTCACCCGGACTTCATCACAGTATTGATCAGTGAATTACTGTCCTAGTCTCTATCACTGTATTGATCTGGGAGTTAATGCCCCCAGATTCTATCACTGGATTGATCAGGGATATACTGTTCCCAGACTCTATCACTGTATTGATCAGTGAGTTACGGCACCCCAGACTCTATCAATGTATTGATCATGGATATACTGTCCTCACACTCTATCACTGTATTGATCTGTGAATTACTGTACCTGACTCTATCACTGTATTGATCAGGGAGTTACTGCCCCCAGACTCTATCACTGTATTGCTCAGTGATTTATTGTCCCCAGACACTATCACTATATTGATCAGTGAATTACTATCCTCAGACTTTAACACCGTATTGATCTGTGAATTCCTGTCCCCAGACTTTAACACTGTATTGATCAGGGAGTTACTGCACCCCAGACTCTATCAATGTATTGCTCAGTGATTTATTGTCCCCAGACACTATCACTATATTGATCAGTGAGTTACTATCCCCAGACTTTAACACTGTATTGATCTGTGAATTACTGTCCCCAGACTCTATCACTGTATTGATCAGGGAGTTACTGCACCCCAGACTCTATCAATGTATTGATCAGGGATATACTGTACTCACACTCTATCACTGTATTGATCTGTGAATTACTGTGCCAGACTCTATCACTGCATTGATCAGGGAGTTATTGGCCCCAGACTCTATCACTGTATTGATCAGCGAGTTAATGCCCCTAGACTCTATCACTGCATTGATCAGGGATACACTCGATCATTGTATTGTTTAGGAAGTTACTGTCCTGAGACACTATCATTGTATTGATTAGTGAGTCACTGTCCCCAGACTCTATCACTGCATTGATCAGTGAATTACTGTCCTAGGCTCTATCACTGTATTGATCAGGGAGTTACTGCACGTAAACTCTATCACTGTATTGATTAGGGAATTACTGTCTCGAGACTCTATCATTATATTGATTAGCGAGTTTCGGACCCCAGACTCTATCACTGTATTGATCAGGGAGTTACTGCACCCCAGACTCTATCAATGTATTGATCAGGGATATACTGTACTCACACTCTATCACTGTATTGATCTGTGAATTACTGTGCCAGACTCTATCACTGTATTGATCAGGGAGTTATTGGCCCCAGACTCTATCACTGTATTGATCAGCGAGTTAATGCCCCTAGACTCTATCACTGCATTGATCAGGGATACACTCGATCATTGTATTGTTTAGGAAGTTACTGTCCTGAGACTCTATCATTGTATTGATTAGTGAGTCACTGTCCCCAGACTCTATCACTGCATTGATCAGTGAATTACTGTCCTAGGCTCTATCACTGTATTGATCAGGGAGTTACTGCACGTAAACTCTATCACTGTATTGATTAGGGAATTACTGTCTCGAGACTCTATCATTATATTGATTAGCGAGTTTCGGACCCCAGACTCTATCACTGCATTGATCAGGGAGTTTCTGCCCCCAGACTCTATCACTGTATTGATCACAAAGTTACTATCCCCAGACTCTATCACTGTATTGATCAGGGCATTACTGTCGCCCAGACTGTATCACTGTATTGATCAGTGAGTTACTATCCCCAGACTCTATCACTGTGTTGATCAGGGAGTTACTGTCACCCGGACTTCATCACAGTATTGATCAGTGAATTACTGTCCTAGTCTCTATCACTGTATTGATCTGGGAGTTAATGCCCCCAGATTCTATCACTGGATTGATCAGGGATATACTGTTCCCAGACTCTATCACTGTATTGATCAGTGAGTTACGGTCCCCAAACTCTATCACTGTATTGATCATGGAGTTAAAGTCCCCATACTCAATCACTGTATTGAGTAGGGGATTACTATCCAAAATATCTATCACTGTATTGATTAGGGAGTTACTGTCCCCAAACTCTATCACTGTATTGATCCAGGGAGTTTCTGCCCCCAGACTCTATCGCTTTATTGATTAGTGAATCACGGACCTCAGACTCTATCACTGTATTGATCAGGGAGTCACTATCCCCAAACTCTATCACTGTATTGATCCAGGAAGTTTCTGCCCCCAGACTCTATCACTTTATTGATTAGTGAGTTACACCCCTCAGACTCTATCACTGTATTGATCAGTGAGTTCATGCCCCCAGACTCTATCACTGCATTGATCAGGGAGTTAATGCCCACAGAATCTATCAATGTATTGATCAGGGACATACTGTCCCCAGACTCTATCACTGTATTGATCAGTGAGTTACTGTCCCCAAACTCTATCACTATATTGATCAGGGAGTTAATGTCCCCAGATTCTATCACTGTATTGAACAATGAGTTACTATCCCCAGAATCTATCACTAAATTGATCTGTGAATTACTGCCCCCAAACTCTATCACTGTATTGATCAGGGAGTTACTTTCCCCAGATTCTATCACTGTATTGATCAGTGAGTTACTGTCCCCAGATTCTATCACTGTATTGATCAGGAAGCTACTGTCCTCAAACCAAATCACTGTATTGATCAGGGAGTCACTAACCCCACACTCTATCACTGTATTGATCAGTGATTTACTACCCCCAGACTCTATCATTGTATTGGTCAGGGAGTTACTGACCCCAGAGTATATCACTGTATTGATGAGTGAGTTACTGTCCCAGACTCTGTCACTGTATTGATTAGTCAGTTACTGCCCCCCAGACTCTATCACTGTATTCATCAGGGAGTTACTGTCACCCAGAATCTATCACTGTATTGATCAGGGAGTCACTGCCCGCAGACACTATCACTGTATTGATTAGGGAATTACTGTCTCAAGACTCTATCATTGTATTGATTAGCGAGTTTCGGACTCCAGGCTCTATCATTGCATTGATCAGGGAGTTTCTGCCCCCAGACTCCATCAATGTATTGATCAGAGTATTACTGTCCCCCAGACTCTATCACTGCATTGATCAGTGAGTTACTGTTCCCAGACTCTATCACTGTATTGATCAGGGCATTACTGTCCCCCAGACTGTATCACTGTATTGATCAGGGAGTTACTGTCACCCGGACTTCATCACAGTATTGATCAGTGAATTACTGTCCTAGGCTCTATCACTGTATTGATCTGGGAGTTAATGCCCCCAGATTCTATCACTGTATTGATCAGGGTTATACTGTCCCCAGTCTCTATCACTGTATTGATCAGTGAGTTACGGTCCCCATACTCTATCACTGTATTGAGTAGGGGGTTACTATCCAAAATAACTATCACTGTATTGATTAGGGAGGTACTGTCCCCAGACTCTATCACTGTATTGATCCAGGGAGTTTCTGCCCCCAGACTCTATCACTTTATTGATCCAGGGAGTTTCTACCCCCAGACTCTATCACTTTATTGATTAGTGAGTTACACCCCTCAGACTCTTTCCCTGTATTGATCTGTGAGTTACCGACACCAGACTCTATCACAGTAATTGATCAGGGAGTTACTATCCCCAGGCCCAATCACTGTATTGATCAGGGAGTTACTGCACCCCAGACTCTATCACTGTATTGATCAGGAGAGTTAATGACCCCAGACTCTTGCACTGTTTTGATCAGTGAGTTACTGCCCACAAACTGTATCACTGTTTTGATTAGGGGATTATTGTCCCGAGATTCTATCATTGTATTGATCAGGGAGTTTCTGCCTCCAGACTCTATCACTGTATTCATCAGTGAGTAACAGCGCCAGACACTCTCACTGTATTGATCAGGGAATCACTGTTGCCAGACTCTATCATTGAATTGATCAGTGAGTTACTATCCCCAGACTCTTTCCCTGTATTGATCAGTGAGTTACCGACACCAGACTCTATCACTGTATTGATCAAGGAGTTAGTATCCCCAGGCTCAATCACTTTGTTGATCACTGAGTTACTGAGCTCAGACTCTCTCACTGTATCGATCAGGTAGTCACTGCCCCCCAGACACTACCACTGCATTCATCTGGAAGTCACTGTCCCCAGACTCTCTCACTGTATTGCTCAGTGATTTATTGTCCCCAGACACTATCACTATATTGATCAGTGAGTTACTATCCCCAGACTTTAACACTGTATTGATCTGTGAATTACTGTCCCCAGACTCTATCACTGTATTGATCAGGGAGTTACTGCACCCCAGACTCTATCAAAGTATTGATCATGGATATACTGTACTCACACTCTATCACTGTATTGATCTGTGAATTACTGCCCCCAAACTCTATCACTGTATTGATCAGGGAGTTACTTTCCCCAGATTCTATCACTGTATTGATCAGGGAGTTACTGTCCCCAGATTCTATCACTGTATTGATCAGGGAGCTACTGTCCTCAAACCAAATCACTGTATTGATCAGGGAGTCACTAACCCCACACTCTATCACTGTATTGATCAGTGATTTACTACCCCCAGACTCTATCATTGTATTGGTCAGGGAGTTACTGACCCCAGAGTATATCACTGTATTGATGAGTGAGTTACTGTCCCAGACTCTGTCACTGTATTGATTAGTCAATTACTGCCCCTCAGACTCTATCACTGTATTCATCAGGGAGTTACTGTCACCCAGAATCTATCACTGTATTGATCAGTGAGTTACTGTCCCCAGTCTTCATCATAATGTTGATCAGAGAATTACTGCCCCCAGGCTCCATCACTGTATTGAACAGGGAGTTAATGCCCCAAGATACTATCACTATATTGATCAGGGATATACTGTCCTCACACTCTATTACTGTATTGATCAGTGAATCACTGTCCCCAGACATAATCACTGTATTGATCAGGGAGTTACTGTCCTCAAAAACTATTACTGTATTGATCAGGGAGTTACTGCCCGCAAACTCTATCACTGTATTGATTAGGGAATTACTGTCTCGAGACTCTATCATTGTATTGATTAGCGAGTTTCGGACACCAGATTCTATCAATGTATTGATCAGAAATATACTGTCCTCACACTCTATCACTGTATTGATCAGGGAGTTCCTGCCCCCAGACTCTACTATTGTATTGGTCAGTGAATTACTGTCCCCCAGACTCTATCACTGTATTGATCAGGGAGTTACTGCCCCCAGACTTTATCACAGTATTGGTCCGTGAGCACTGTCCCCAGACTAACTTACTGTCTTGATCAGTGAGGTACTGTCCCCAGACTCTATGACTGCATTGATCAGTGAGTCACTGTCCCCAGACTCTATCACTCTGTTAGTCAGGGAGTCACTGTCTTCAGACTCTAACACTGTATTGATCAGGGAGTTACTGCCCCCCAGACTCTGTCACTATATTTATCAGTGAATTTCTGTCCCCAGACTCTCTCACTGCATTGATCAGTGAGTTAATGTCCCCAGACTCTATTACTGTATTGATTAGTGAGTTACTGTCCCCAGAATCTATCACTGTATTGATCAGTGAGTTACTGCTCCTAGAATCTATCACTGTATTGATCAGTGAGTCACTGTCCCCAGACTCTGTCTCTGTATTGAACAGGGAGTCACTGTACCCAGACTCTATCAGTGCATTGATCAGTGAGTTACTACCCAAAGACTCTATCATGGTTCTTATCAGGGAGTTTAGCCCCCAGATTCAATCACTGTATTGATCAGGGTGTTACTGCCTCCAGACTGTATCAATGTACTGATCAGCGATATACTGTCCTCACACTCTATCACTGTATTGATTAGTCAGTCACTGTCCCCAGACATCATAACTGTGATGATCAGTGAGTTACTGTCCCCAGACTCTATCACTGGATTAATCAGGTAGTCACTGCCCCCAGATTCTACCCCCAGGCTCAGTCACTATCATGATCAGTGAGTTACTTCCCCCAGACTCTTTCATTGTATTGACCAGTGAGTCACTGTCCCCAGACTCGATCACTGCATTGATCAGGGCGTTACTGCCCCCAGGCACTATTACTGAATTGATCACAGAGTTACTGCCCCCAGACTCTATCACTGCATTAATCAGGAAGTTTGTGATCATAGACTCTATCACTGTATTGGTCAGAGAGTTACTGCCAGGCATTATCACTGTATTGATCAGGGGGTTCATGCCCCTTGACTTTATTACTGCATTGATCAGTGAATTACTGCCCCCAGACACTATCAATGCATTGATCAGAGATATACAGTCCCCAGATTCTATCACTGTATTGATCAGTGAGTTACTACCCCCAGACTCTATCATTGTATTGATCAGTGTATTACTGTCCCCAGACTCTATCACTGTATTGATCACAGAGTTACTGTCCCTAGAATCTATCACTGTATTGCACAGTGAGTTATTGTTCCCAGAATCTATCACTGTATTGATCTGGAGATGCCGGTGTTGGACTGGGGTGTACAAAGTTAAAAATCACACAACACCAGGTTATAGTCCAACAGGTTTAATTGGAAGCACACTAGCTTTCGGAGCGACGCTCCTTCATCAGGTGATCATCACTGTATTGGTCAGGTAGTTAATGTCTCCAACTCAATCACTGTATAGATCAGTGAGTTACTGTCCCCAGACTCTATCACTGTATTGATCAGTGAGTTACTGCCCCCCAGATTCTATCAATGTATTGATCAGTGAGTTACTGCCCCCAGCCTCTGTCACTCTATTGATCAAGGAGTTACTGTACCCAGTGTCTATCACTGAATGGATCAGTGAGTTCAAGTCCCCAGACTCTCTCACTGTGTTAGTCAGGGAGTCACTTGTCTTCAGACACTATTGTTGTATTGATCAGGGAGTTACTACCCCCCAGACTCTATCACTGTATTGATCAGAGAGTTACTACCCACAGGCTCAATCACTTATTCGATCGCTGAGTTACTGTCCCTAGACTCTCTCACTGTGTTGATCAGGGAGTTACTGCCCAGTGATTCTATCACTTTATTGATCAGTGAGTTACTGCCCTCACACTCTATCACTGTATTGATCAGTAAGTTATGGACCCAGATTCTATCACTGTATTGATCAGTGAGCACTGTCCTTAGACTAAATTACTGGATTGATCAGTGTGTTACTGCCCTCAGATTCTATCACTGTCATGATCAGTGAGTCACTGTCCCCAGGCTCTATCACTGTATTGATCAGGGCGTTCCTCCCCCCAGACACTATCACTGTATTAATCAGTGAGTCACTGTCCCCAGATTCTATCACTGTATTGATCAGGAAGTCACTGTCCCCAGACTCTATCACTGTATTGATCGAGGAGTTACTGCCCCAGACTCTATCACTGTATTGATCGAGGAGTTACTGCCCCCAAACTCTGTCACTGTATTGATCAGTGCGTTAGTGTCTGCAGACTCCACCACTGTATAGATCAGTGAGCTACTGTTCCCAGACTCTACCATTGCATTGATCAGTGAGTCACAGTCCTGAAACTCTATCACTGTATTGATCAGTGCGTTACTGACCCCAGACTCTACCACTGTATTGATCAATGATTACTGTGCCCAGAATGTATCAATGTATTGATCAGGGTGTTACTGCACCCCGACACTATCACTGCATTGATCAGTGAGTTACTGTTTCCAGACTCTATCACTGTATTGATCAGTGAGTTACTATTCCCAGTCTCTATCACTGTATTGATCAGTGAGTTACTATTCCCAGTCTCTATCACTGTATTGATCAGTGAGTTACTGTGCCCAGAGTCTATCACTATATTGATCAGGGAGTTACTGACCCTAGACTCTACCACTGTATTGATCAGTGAGTTACAGTCCTCAGATGTTATCACTGTATTGATCATTGAGTTACTGATCCCAGACTCTATCACTATATTGATCGGTGAGTTAATGCCCCACAGGCTCTATCACTGTGTTAATCGGGGAGTTATTGCCTCCAGACTCTACCACTGCACTGATCAATGAATGACTGTCCCAAAACTCTATTATTGCACTGATCAGAGACTTACTGCCCCCAGACTCTATCACTGCATTGATCAGGGAGTTACTGTCCCCAGACTCTGTCACTGCATTGATCAGGGAGTTACTGCCCCCAGACTCAATCAATGTATTGATCAGCGAGCACAGTCCCCAGACTCTATTCCTCTATTGATCAGGGAGTTACTGCCCCCAGACTTTCTCACTGTATTGATCGGGAATTTATTGTCCCTCAGACCCTTTCACTGTATTGATTAGTGAGTTACTATCCCCAGACACTATCACTGTATTGATCAGGGAGTCACTGTCCCCAGACTCCAACACTATATTGATCAGTGAGTTACTATCCCCAGACTTCAACACTGTATTGATCTGTGCGTTACTGTCCCCAGACTCTATTATTGTATTGATCTGTGCATTACTGTCCCCAGACTCTATTACTGTATTGATCAGTGCGTTACTGTCCCCAGACTCTATTACTGTATTGATCTGTGCGTTACTGTCCCCAGACTCTATTACTGTATTGATCAGTGCGTTACTGTCCCCAGACTCCAACACTGTGTTGATCTGTGAGTTACTGTCCCCAGACCCTTTCAGTTTATTGACCAGTGAAGTTCTTGCTTCTGGATTCTGGAGCCACTTTCTCTCTCTGTTAGGAGTAGCTGTAGATATCGGTGGCCAGAGCTATCTGATGGTTTGAGCTGGCCATTAACAAGGAAGTTGCAGTTCGCTTATTTGGCTTGTTAATTTGCAGCATTTCTCACATGATGTTTTATGGAAATAACATCTTTTTACACTTTAAATTCTCATAAAACCACTTACGGGAATGGGTGGGCTGGAACCAGGCAAACGAATAGCCAGTGGCAAGAACTGTGCCAGCTTTTATATGCTGTGCACCTGCAACATCCTCGCTTGTTGATGCTTTCAAGGTTGGATCTTCCTTCAATCTCTTCTGATCCATCTTCTATCTGATGAGGACCTGTGCTAACTCTGAGCACTTGCCCATTTGCCCTAGTTTTGGAGCTTGCATCTATACCATGTCAAAAAACTTGTCCGAATCCTTACAAGCAACACACTCAGGACAATTACGACATACGAGTAACCACTGCCTCCTTGCCCAGCTTCATCTGACCGTCAGTGGTCATTCTTTTTGGAAACAGAACATTAATTTTCCTGCCTGCTGGGTCAGTAATTGGGTACATTTGGTGTCAGACAATTATTTGGCCTCAACATGTGGAATCTACTGCCTTGGTGGTCTTTGTTGTCACCCTCCTTTTTGCCTTGAATTAGAAATTGCTTCCTGGAGAAAGTGAGGACTGCAGATGCTGGAGATCAGAGTCGAGAGTGTGGTGCAGGAATCAACGTTTCGGGCATAAGCCTTTCATCCTGCTGTGCTTTTCTGGTACCACGCTCTCGACTTAGAAATTGTTTCCATTTCTGAGAAGGAAGCAACTGTGACAGCAGCCGTTACATGAAGTCTCAAGCTGCACAGGAAATACTAGAAAAATTCAGTTGTAAAGGGACCACAATTTCGAACAGTCCCTTGTTTTGAGAAGGAAATATCCTCTTTGGCCTCTCACAATGTAGTTCTTAAGCAACATATCAATTTCTAAACGTCAAGTTCCGCACTGTGTTTTCGTGATTAGATTTCACGGAGGAGATAGTGAAGCTATTGAAAGTGTCAATATCAGGCTTTGGCCAGTTCCTGACGACAAAGCCTTACATCCTTATCCCAAGGGGTTTGACTGATGTTATGTACCAGGTCATGTTCCCTGAACGTGTGAATTGCTTGTTCCATTTCTCTGTGCTAATGTTACTGTGCCAATCCGTGCCACACAATGATGTTACTCCAAGGTACTGGCCCAACCTAGGATTGAGTTGAATGGGAGAATTGCGTGACCAAAACTGGGAGATGGCAGTAAGGGACTCATTCTGCGTGGAAATATTTATCCTCTGTTTTGAGACATTACATGTGGATACAGGGACCAGGGTGTGATTTCCTATCGTAGTTATAACTCAGTGGGATAGTAGTAAACCCGCAGCCTCCCAATGGGGTAAAGATCACATCCCATTCGCTAATTATGGACACCATCTTGCTCTGGCTTTATTGCCATTTTCTTCTTCCTTACATCAAATTGACCCCATTTTGTTAAACACCAATTGAAGCTTTGATTGTGTAGCCAAGATAAGAATGCATTGCAGATGGCACTCCAGGATTGAGAAACGTCAGCGATGAGGAGAGATTGTCGTAGCTGAGACTGTTCTCCCTGGAGAGAAGGTGGCTTAAGGAAGATCAGATAGAAGTTTTCCAAATCCTGGACAGAATAGATCGGGAGAAGCAGTACCTGCTTGAGAAAGAAACAAGAGCAAGAGGGGCATAGAGTCAGAGTGATATGCAGATGAAGCAAGGGTGATGTTAATAAAGAACATTTTCACACAGCGAGTTGGAATGTACTGCCTGGAGATGTGGTGGTGGTAGGTTCAATTGAGGAATTTCAGAGGGTTATTAGATGACTATTTGGTTAGAAATGGTGTGCAGGGATATGGAGATATGACACCCTACAGACTTGCTTCACTGTACCAGCCATGCAGGCAAAGGAGGACTTGCTTTTAATTGCACATTCCATACAAAGCCCGAAAACATCAGGGAAACAACTTTTGTGTAGAGTCTCTCAGCGTGGATCAAGATCTCTTATCCCATGACCAGAGATCGCAGCTATGAGTGCTCATTGTTGGTCAATTTGTGTCTGGCATTTTCTGATTTTAGCTATGCAAGGGATAGTGTCTGCTTCAGAGGAGCCAATCCGTTGTTGTCAAAATAGTTATTTTTTTTGGAGCAGCTTTTGCATCCTCTCGTCCTTTCCCTCAATCTGGCATTCTCTACTCTCTGCTTTGTTCAGGCGTTTTATCTATCTGCTTTTTATGACATGCTTTGGCTCGTGACTCTATCTCCTGACTTAATTGTGATTATCTCTCGACCTAAATTAAGTTGTACAGTTTTGGATTACCTATTATTTAGGTTAGACCCTTGTCATGCGACTCTGATACTTATCATGTTACTCCAGCCAATTGGTTTGTCTGTAGTACCATCTTATTATTGATTATTTTTAATTATCTCTCTGCCTGAATTAATCAGTTCATAGGTCATCCATTCACTTGTTATTCAGTTATTGGCACTTTATTCACACCGTTTGTATTAATCTGTTGACACTGTTAATTACCTGGAATTCTCTTGCCATTATCCCTCCACCTGTATATTCTGTGCCTGTGCACTTCCTTTTGCTTCATCTAATGAACAGCACTCCAAAAGCTTGTGATTTTAAATAAACCTGTTGGATTATAACCTGGCATCCTGAGACTTCTGACTCTATCCCCTGCCTTAGTTGAATATGTGAGTTGTCACTTGGTCTATGTAACTTTATCACTTGTTCCATCAACTCCCTTCATTTAAATTCTGTTGTAAGGCACATACAAGGGTGCCATAGGTCAGCCTATTCGGGAACGTTTGTAAGATTAATTTCTCCCTTCCAAACCTCAAAGGTAGAATCTCCATGGCATTGTACTATCACCCTCAATACATGTTTTGCTCTAGCTTTTTGACAGTTTTGACAGTTTTTGCTGTCAAATTCTCCATCACTCACTCCCTGGTATTTGCCAGTTCTGTTGTAGCTTCTGAAGGACTAGCCCAGACTTGGAACTGCAATCCAAGATGGCTGCCACTGAACCTTTAAACCTTGACTTCACTGGTATCCCATTCCCGGTATCATTGTTGGAGTTTGGCCATCTGTGACCACAGCCAGCAGTCAACCAACTGCATGGAATTTTCAAACAGTTCTTTAAGTTTAGGAGGCTGCTGGTTATTTATGATCATCCATTAATTAGGCAAAAAAAAGCTTTACAACCCATGGCGACTGAGAGTAGTTGACCGATGCCAGAGAATACTTGGGCAGAGTCGATCTCTTAAAGTCAGCATCCTCCTTCCCAGATGGAGTGTTGGGAATTCTTCACTGGGTTTTCCCTTAATCTCTTCTGGGCTGCCTTCCATCTGAAGAAGATAGCTCCCTGATGAAGATTGCACTTTGACTCTGTATATTTGTCCATTTACCTTATTTTTGGAGGTGGACAATTTATACTGTGTCATTCACTTGTCTGAGTGCTTAGAACTTAGAATCCCTGCAGTGTGGGAACAGGCCATTTGGCCCAACAAGTCCACACCAATCCTCCAAAGAGTATCCCGCCCAGACCCATTCCCCTCACCTATTACTCTAAATTTGCCCTTAACTAACACACCTAATCTACACGTCCCAGAACACCTAGGGCAATTTAGCATGGCCAATTCACTGGAACCTGCACTTCTTTGGATTGTGGGAGGAAACCGGAGCGCACAAAGCAAATCCACACAGACATGGGGAGAATGTACAAACTCCACACAGTCAGTCTCCTGAGGCTGGAATCGAACCCAGGTTCCTGGTGCTGTCAGGCAGCAGTGCTAACCACTGAGCCACCATGCCACCACCCAACATGTGAGCTGCTGTAAGTGGGGTAATAAAGCAACTGCCACAATGCAGGAAATTAGCATTGGCCTAGAATAGATTGCAAACAATGTCAACAACTAACAAAATAGTACAAGCACGAAAACACATGGAACAACTGAGGATTGAAGCAGGCATTGAGAGAATCAAGATATCCATAGCTGCTGTAAACCTTAGGAATTACTGGGAGCAGCATGTCCGAAGTGACCCACTGATTCTTGGAGTTCCGACTTTGGAGAATTCTTTCATGGAAAAGAAATCCTGCATCATTCTCTAGCTTTGCCCCCAGATGGATGAAGCACAGCACATTATTGATTACCAACAGCAAGGAATATTCAAGTCAATGAACATAGATATCTAAATAGAAAATGTATTTTTTTAAAAATTATAGCTGAATTAGTGGTTGCAAATCTAGCAAAGGGGGTTTAGAAATTTCAGCCAATGAGAATTTACGTCCCCAGATCAAGCAGTGAAGGGCTTTTGAAGACGGACATTTTGTTATTGGTGTGCTTTCTAATGTGGAGAAAGAGAGGACTGCAGGTGCTGGAGATCGGAGTTGAGGGAGTGGTGCTGGAAAAGCACAGCAGGTCAGGCAGCATCCAAGGAGCAGGAGAATCGACATTTTAGGCATAAGCCCTTCATCAGGAAAGGGCTCTTGCCTGAAACATTGACTCTCCTGCTCCTCAGATGCTGCCTGATGTGCTGTGCTTTTCCAGCACCACACGCTCGACCTCAGTTGATAATTTTATTGCTTTTGTTTGGTGAGGCTGGGGAAATGGGGTGAAGTGGAAGAAGAGGATCTGTCGAGCTACAGCCATATGAATGGAACTGTTTTGTGTCAACACCATTTGGTATTAACTTTTGGAGTACTTAACCCAGAGTGAAGGAATGACCCTTTCAAACTGAGATAAGGAGGGGTTTCTCCAGCCAGACAGTATTTAATCTGTGGAACTCATTGCCACAGAAGGTTGTGAAGGTCAAGTCATTGAGTGTATTTAGGTCAGAAATCGATAGGTTTGTGATTGGGAAGGGTTTTGGGGAGACTGATCGTCTCACTAATTGTGATGTTGGAATAACTGTTGTCCCCCAGCCTAATCTTTTTGGGAGCAGAACTTCTATCTTCTGAAGTGCTGTGTTGATAAAAGGGTAAAGTCACCAATGTCTAATCAGACCATAGGCCTGCTCTCTCATTCAAGAGAGAGAGAAAACCTGGTGGTGTTTCAACCTGAGGGTCACCGCACATCAGGCAAGGGGAGAGCTCGGCATGGTAACCTCAGGCAGTGCAGGAATTGAACCCATACTGTTCTGTGTCACAAACCAACCTTCCAAGCTAACCCGCCCCCATAGGCACATACAATGTCATGTCAACTTGCAGGACAGTGGCTCAGACTGCTTTTACATTGGGTTTCACGTTACGTGGGAAACTCTTGAAAATTCAGTTTCAAGGGGACCCTTCAGAGATGCAGCTAACTTTCTGAGTGGTGGCGTTAGCGGGTTAGTTGAGAGCTAATGCACCCGGCCCAACACTCCATCTCATAAAGGGCCTTTCTCAGAGTATCACTGCTCCCAGTCACTGTCAGATTGGCCAGGGTATCACTACTCCCACACTCTATCAGCTGGGATTGAAAGTGGGTGGAGGCTGGGAGCGGTCTATGTTGTTTCTGTATGAAACGCCCGATCAAAGAAAATACCCTGTCACACTTATTTCCTGGGATTTAGGATCCCATGGCCTGAAGAACAGCCAAGGGCAGAGGCAGTGCCACCAGGAGCAATGGCTGTTGTTGGAAATAATTCAAGGTCTTCATCAGGGTTTATCGCTGCATTCCTGAGCACAGGGGAATGGAGGGTGGATTGTGGTCGCAGGAAGAGTTTGAAGGGTGTTGGGGGATGGTGGAGGGCGTAACTCAGAGGCAGAGAGGGTTTGGGCTATAGGGAGAAGGTGAACAGGCTGGGACTGTTTTCTCTGGAAAGTCAGAGGTTGAGGGGTGACCTTATAGAGGTTTATAAAATCATGAGGGGCATGGAGAGGATAAATAGAGAAAGTCTTACCCCCGGGGTGGGGGAGGAGACCAGAACAAGACAGCTTAGCTTTACGGTGAGAGGGGAAAGATTTAAAAGGGACCTAAGGGAACGTTTTCAGGCAGAGGATGCGTGTATGGAATGAGCTGCCAGAGGAAGTTGTGGAGGCTGGTACAATTACAGCATTTAAAAAGCATCTGGATGGGTGTATGAACAGGGAGGGTCTAGAGGGATATGGGCCAAGTTTGGAAAAATGGGACTAGATTCATTCAGAATATCTGGTTGGCATGGACGAGTTGGACCGAATGGTCTGGTTTACATGCTGTATATCTCTGTGACAGCCATACGCCAACCCAACCACCCAATACTGGGCCCCTCCACTGGATACAGACTGGCTGACAATGAGGGACACCTCCTGGTAGGACATTAGTATGGGGGAGTTGGGATGAGAGAGTCAAGTGAATCCCATTCACTCCAGTAGGCACCATTGGATATTCCAGTCAATTCAGGGACAGTTGCAGTCAGTGACTGATTAATAAACCAATCTGACATGTGACCGAATGTGGGTGAAGTCTTACTAGCAGCACTTTCCAACTTAGATTCCATTGGAGGGGCTTCCCCTACTCTCAGCTGACTGACGTGGATCTCCAGGGATGACCACTATCGTTACCACTGTGATGAACTGGATTAAAATCTACTGGATCATCCTGTCCTCTGCTGATGATCCAGCAATTACTGACCCAGTCACTCCCAGTTTATTGATCAGACAATATCGTCCATTAGGGAAGTGACTACCCTCCCTCATTGTCAGCTTGAAGGTCAGGGAGTCAGTGTTCCCAGACAGAGTTATCGATCCAACAAGTACCACTCCGAGACACTGTCAGGATATTGATCCTGTTCCCACTGACTTGCAGCACATTGTTCCTCAGTGAATTAGTGACTGCTTATTAGTGACGGGGGAGTTGCTACCCTGAGTCACTATCAGTTTATAAGTAGTCAGGGAATGAAGGACGCCGGTCACAGGACTCCATTGATGATATATTTACTGTTCAGTGATTCTGTTTGCCTACTACTCAGTGCCAGCAACAACTAATAATCTCTGATCAATAGACTTTTACACAGACTTCAGTCACAGTCAGGTTATTGATCAGAATTCCAGTGTCTGGTCACTGTGAGTCTATTGATCACAGAGTCACTGAGCCCAGTCATTGTTTATGGATTGACCAGAGAGTAACGGTCCACCCTCCCCAGACTCTTCAATCACTTGATTAGGGAACCACTCCCTCAGTTTTGCCAGTTTATTGCCTCAGGACACTATTTTGCCAGTCATTGTCAATGTATTAATCAGGGAGTTCCTGCTCTCTGTCAGTTTATTGATCAGGAAGTTGCCAGCCCAGTCACTACCAGTCGATTAATGATCAGGGGAATCACAGCCCCAGTTACTGCAAATTTGTCGGCCAGGAAAACAATACTGGAGTAAGTGAGGACTGCAGATGCTGGAGCTCAGATTCAAGAGTGTGTTGCTGGAAAAGCACAGCAGATCAGGCAGCATCCGAGGAGCAGGAGAATTGATGGTTCGGGCCTTAGCCCTTGATCAAGCCTCTCCTGATGAAGGGCTTATGCCTGAAACGTCGATTCTCCTGCTCCTCGGATGCTGCCTGATCTGCTGTGCTTTTCCAGCATCACACTCCTGACTCCGGAAAATACTACCCCCATTCATTGTGAATCCATTGTTGATCAGGGAATTATTACCACCAGATATTGCTAGCCGTTTGATGAAATGAATCCCCAAGTCCAGTCTTTGTCAGCCCATTAGTTATGGAGTTCCTATCCCTGTGACCTTTAGTCCATTGAAGGCCAAGTGATTATTGTCCACTCTCAGTGACAGTCTCGATATAAAGGGCATTACCATTGTGCCATTCAATATCAGTCTATTGATTAGGAGTATATGACCTCCAGTCGCTGCCATATTGTCAGGGAATTACCAGCCTCAGTCACATTCAGTACAATGATTAGCACTTCACCTACACCCATGTTTCACCCTGGGTTCTAGCACAAGGAAGTTGGATCTTAGCCCGTAGAGTGATTGTGAATTCACAGTTGGGTTTATCTAAAATATTCATTCCAGCCTGGCGGTGTTCAGGTCATGGGCTTCCGCCATTAATCTTTGTGTGAGTGAACAGCCTGATATTTGACTTACAAACCTGCTCTGTGGCTCATTACCAGTGGACATGCTTTTCTGTGAATTTGCATAAACTTGCACACTTTGGATCAGGCAAGAGCTTACCATAGCTCACAAAATGAACCAAGCTGTTCTATTGGTTTCATATCTGCTGGTTTCTGTATCCCTGTTCCAGCTTGCACCTTATCAGGACAAAGCCATTTTATGACTCCATGACCTTAACCTCAGTCATCTTCAGTTGTACTTTATTGTTTAACTTCCTTGGGCGAGCTCTCATGAACAGCTTGAAAAAGCTGTTGTATCTCTCAAACTTGCTAACATCATGAGGATCAGCAAATCCTTCTATGCCAGTCTGTATGACTCGAAGCCAACTGACAGTGCGGCCTCCCTCTCATTCCTGTTCTCTATCACGGAGATCTCAGATGACAGAACACAAGAGAGGCTGGATCAGCCGCTATCTCTGAGGTGAGTTGACCAAGGCCCTCGAGTCCTTTGAAAAGAATAAAGCTCCCGGAAGCGACGGCTTACCGGTCACCCTCGAAGTGGCTGCGGGGTGGGGGGGGGGAGGACGAGACTGTCACACACCTCCTTTTGGAATGTGCCTATGCAGAAGAAGTCTGGAGAGGAATGCAGTGGTGTTTGTCGAGGTTCGTCCCGAGCAGCGCCGTGACGCGGGACTCCGTGCTCTACGGCCTGTTCCCCGGGACGCACATTGAGACGAACATCAACTGTGCCTGGAGGATCATCAACTCGGTGAAGGACGCTCTCTAAGGTGGTCCGAAACCTGTTGATCTCCCAGCTGAAGGAGTTGACCCCGACTGAGTGTTGCAGACCGGCACATTCCAAGGTCCAGGACTACGTGTTGAGGGACGTGCTGAAGCTTGGGGCAGCTGCCACCAAGGCACGTTGGGGAAAGACCACCATGTAACATCTGCCTGCCTAAGAAGAACAGGGGGCCCATGCAGTCATTTGGGCTCTGCTGACGCCTCAGCTAAAAATATGGGCATATGATTGATAAACGTACAGACCTGTATATAACAATGATAAATTCTGATCTCTGTATGCAACGAAATGGAATGTTTCCGTATGTATGTACAGACCATCAAAATATTTTATGAATAAAGTATATTTTTGAAATAAAAAAAATCACAGTAAGTTTATAGAGTATAAACTGACAGTGATGGCATCAAAAATAACCCAATCAATAACCTGAAGGTCTGTAATTCCCTGATCATTAAACTGACTCTGAGTGGGGTCAGTAATTTCCTGAGCAATAAACTAACACTGACAGCATCAGTTTATGGCTCAAAACGTTTCTGACTCCACCCAATTTCAGGTTATTGATCAGGGAATTACAGATCCTCAGTTAACTGATCGAATAATGGTGACACCACTCACTGACGGTCAGTGGGTCAGTATTTCCTGACTAATAAACTGAGTTTGTTCATCACTCTCTTGCTGATCCCACTCACTATCAGTTTCGTGATCAAGGAATTATTAATCCATTTTTTTACCCGAATTATTAATCCACTCATTTTAAGGATTAATGAATGACTGACCCCACTCACTGTCACATAATTGATCAGGGAAATACAGACCCCCAGTTTATTGGTCAGATTATTACTGACCCAGACAGAGTCATCTTACAGATCGATAATTTACAGTGAGTGCATCAGTCTTCTATTGATGTATAAATTGTCAGTGATGGGGTCAGTAATTCCCTGATCAACAAACTGTGTGCCAATTTATGTGTGAGAGAATTCCAGACCTCACTCACTGTCAGGTTAATAATCAAGGAATTCATAATCCACTCACTCATTTTATTGATGAATGAATTACAGACTCCAATCACTGTCAGATTATTACTGAGGGAATTACCAACTCCACCCACAGTCTGCCGTTTCCAGATCTATCATCTGACAGTCAGTCTATCGATGAATGAATGACTGGTTCGGGATTATCCATTTAACACGATGTTTCACACCAGGTCCACTCTCAATCTGCTTGTTTGGTCCCATGAGTTCTGGTTATTTCCCTCAACTTTCCAATGTGAAGTGGTGGTAGGTTGAGGTGGCATTTGGGGCTGAGAGCAGATATGGGCAGTGCCTTTGTGGGTACCTGGAATGGGGCACCTTGGTGACCATGGGCTGGTGTTGGAATGGCAATAGGAGTTACAATTGATGTTGGGAATGGGCGTAGGTGGTGACTGGATACACTCACTGGGTACTGAGTGGGGTGTAGGTATTTGTGGTGGGGAGTGTTCGTGGGCATTGGTTAACTGATAGCAAGGGCTGACTTGAGTTGGTGAAATTGGGAGTTGAATAGAGCTAGGGGCTTGGACAGGATTTGGAAAGGAATCAGACCAGGATTGAATAGGGAGGCAGGATTGGGGTAATTGAACCCCAAGCTGAAGTGCAGTACCTCCCTCCAGTGCTCCCCACTGCCCCCTCTTCAAAGCCCCTGATGGAGGATTCAATCCCACCCTTAACAACTTTCAGTTTCCCTGACCAATTGGGAAGACCATGCTCTGAATTACAATTCAATGAGAGACTTTTCCTCTTCAATTGTTACCCATCATTAGTTGCCTTAAATTAAGGTTTGTAAGGCCAGTTCAGAGGGCGGTTAAGAATTAACCCTATCGCTGTGGGTCTGGAGTCACACGTAGGCCAGACCAAGAAATAATGGCAGATTTATTTCCCTGAAAGACACTAGTGAACCAGATGGCAATCAGTAGTAATTGTATGGTCACTATTTCTGGGACTAGTTTTTAAGGTGTGTGTGCAGGATATTTAAAGCAAAATAGAACTCTCACAGCAGAGACTGATGGAGTGTCAGCTGCTCAGTTGTAGGGAAAAATGCTGGGGAGTCAGGTGACAAGTCGTTCACCGCAGAATTCTCAACCTCTGAGCTGCTCTTGTCCTGGTCACTTTCTGGTCAATGAGAGGCTATGGAGCTGGAGTTGGTATTGCCATTGGTTGTTAATGAGGAATTGTTATAGTCAGTATGAAGTTCAAAAGGGAAAACATTGCTTCACCAACCATATTGAATTTTGGGAAGATTAGATACTTGGAAGTGTATATATGCTTCAATTGGCTTAATGCCTTCAATAAGGCATTCTAAATTGACAATGACAAGGTTAGGAATGTGAAGTCAATGGGTAAGTGACAAGAATATATTGCTAGATGGCTTCGATGTAGAAAGTGAGGGGATCCTCCCTACAGGCCCCACTCACACAGGGAGCAAGAATCTCAGGTAATTCTCCCCTTCCCTGATGTATCACAGTGTTCGAAGTTCAGACTCTAACTCATCAACCAACATTTGCTCCAGACATGGCAATGTTGCGTGGCATGGTGGCTCAGTGATTAGCACTGCTGCCTCTCAGCACCAATGATCCAACCTCGGCTAATTGTCTGTGTGGAGTTTGCACATTCTCTCCGTGTCTTCCTGCGTTTCCTCCAGTGCTATGGAAGCCTCCCACTGTCCAAAAATGTGCAGGTTAGGTGGCTTAGCTGTGGGAAATGCACAGTTCCAGGGATGGGGTAGTTGGGTAGGTCT
Organism: Hemiscyllium ocellatum; assembly: GCF_020745735.1. Lineage (NCBI taxonomy): Eukaryota > Metazoa > Chordata > Chondrichthyes > Orectolobiformes > Hemiscylliidae > Hemiscyllium > Hemiscyllium ocellatum. Next base: position 17,754,361 of record NC_083418.1, read on the forward strand.
GGTTGGGATGCTTCTTGGAGGGTCAGTGTGGACTCAATGGGCCAAATGGCCTGCTTCCATACTGTAGGAATTCTATGATTTACAATGGTGTCCAACTCCCACATCATGTATTTACAGCACATTGCCTGGCATCTCTATTTTAATTTTAGTCCTTAATTTGGTTTTTTAAAAGCTTCCCATTGGTCTTTTAGTTTGTAACCTAAATATTTCCCCTCCTTGCCTTCAATCTAAACGTAATGAACCATAGGGAGCCAATTTAGTAGCTGCTACCAACCAATGAGCTTATAGTTTACCTGTGATGTCACTCTTTTGTGCTGGGCCCCTGATTGTGGGCCAGGATAAGAATGTGGTCAGGCAGCATCTGAGGGACAGGAGTGTCAATGTTGTGAGCATAAAGTCTTCATTAGGAACAAGGCTTTTGGCCTAAGGGGGCTGAGAGATAAATGGGAGGGGGTGTTGGGTTGGGTTGGGGGGAAATGTAGCTGAGAATGCAATAGGTAGATGAAGTAGGGGGTGAAGGTGATAGGGTGGAGCAGATAGATGGGAAGGAAGATGGACAGGTTGGCTGAACATCTTCAGAGCAGAGGAGATGACCTGGTGGGGTGCAGTGAGAGAGAGAGAGAGGCTCACTAAGATCCTTGTAGAGAGAGGAGGAGGACTTCGAAGTGGTCATCCTTGGAAGAGGCTTCACAGTAAGGTTATAATCAACTAGGAGGAAGTGGGGATGCCTATCCTGAAGAAGTTCTTCTCCTCTCTCTCTACAAGGATCTCAGTGAGTCTCTCTCTCACTGCACCCTCCAGTCAGGTCATCTCCTCTGCCCTGAAGCTCTTCAACCAACCTGTCCATCTTCCTTCCAACACTTTGCTCCACCCTATCACTTTCACCCACCCCCCATCACATTCTCTCATTTATCTCTTAGCCCCCTTGACCCATAAGCCTCATCCCCGATGAAGGGCTTATGCCCACAACATCGATTGTCCTGCACCTCGGATGCTGCCTGACCTGCTGTGTTTTTCCAGCACCACACTCTTGCCCCTTCACTGTAATCTTCCATTTCTCCTGTTTTCAAACCTTACAAAAGCCAAGAAAAAACAAGCAAAAAGCATTTCTATCTCTCTGCACTGAATTCCCACATTGCCTCTAAATTCCCCAAACAATATCCTCACTCAGGCTGTGTCTCACTCCCATGGGAGCTCTCCTTCCTGACCTCTCCTAAATTGAGCTGAGGTGCCTCACTTGCATTAAGCTTCAAGAGTAATTAACACCTATTGAGGTACAGGCTTCAGGTGATTGACTGATTACCATAGAATTGCTACAGTGTGAAAGCAGTCCATTTGGTCTATTGAGTCCATATTGATCCGCTGAAGAGAATCCCACCCAAACCACCCCCCCACCCTATCCCTACATTTCCTACGACCAATCCACTGAAACTGACCATTTTTGGATTATGGGAAGAAACCAGAGCACCTAGCATAAATCCACTCAGACTCGGGAAAACATGCAAACTCCACACAGACAGTTACCCCAAGGATGAAATCAAACCCAAGTCCCTGATGCTGTGAGGCAGCAGTGCAAACCACTGAGCCATCGTGCCACCACATAACTGTCCCTTGGTCAGCTGAGGTAACCCTAGACTGCTGATCATCAAACTTTTAAAATGGAGAAAGACGAGGAACATTTCCCAGTTCTAAGATGATCATCAGGAAATACAACTAGAAATTCAGTCTTCACTCGAAGAGTGGTTAGAACATGAAAAAGTTGGATCTAATAGTGGAGATGCATTTAAGAAAATGAAGGGAAAGGCAATGGAGGTTACAATAACAGATTTAGATGAGAAAAAGTCAGAGGAGACTTGAGTAAAGCAGAGACAGCATGGATTGATTGGGCCGAATGGTCCGTCTCTATGCTATGCATCTGATGTAATGCTCTGTAACCTTTGGAAAGCGGCCCTTCTGTCCATGTTTAGAGCATTATTAAAATAAAGTCAAGAGTTGAGTGTTTCTGGCAGAATCCAAGCTTAATATCAGTGAATATAATGATCAGGAGGACCTTGATTATCAATGCCACATTCCATCACTTTGCTGGTGATTAATAGTAGACAAATGGGGGCCAGGTTGAGTTTGTCCTTTTTTTGTGCACATTTTTTTCAGAAATATGCCAGTGTTGTAGATGCCTGGGTTAGAGGTGTGGCCAGCCCAGACAGTATAAGTGTTCAGCACTATGGTAGAATGTTGTCAACATTTATAACCTCACATAGGGGAAAGAATCTTTGTAAGGGAGAACCAATTTCCATTTACCCCTAATTAGAGTTCTGCATTAATGTACAGTAACAATGCTGTATTATGTTAAACAGCAATAGCGAGTCCTGAGTATGTTAAGTGTCTGTGTAGGTGGGAAATGTGAATGATCCGATGCAGTAAAAGCTCCATTATATGTTTTCAGGTGTGAACTCAGAGTGCAGGCATCAAGGAATCTTTCAGGAGGAGTCCAGTTCAGGACGCTACCAACTGAACTTCCTAGCAGGAATCAATCTCTGCCAGAGCCTGGGGACCACCCTAGCAACATTAGAACAAGTGAAGAGGGCACAGAGAGCTGGCTATGAAACCTGCAGGTACGGAGGTTTGAGTCAAAGAATCCATCTCTCTCTTTCTCTCTCTTTGCTGGAAGTGGGTCAATTAGCTCAGGTCGGGGAAGCAGGTGGAGTTTGTCAACCCCCTGGTGGATGGACAAGGTACTGTCAGCAACTGGCTATCTTAACCATTATAAAAGCACTGGACCAATGATACATTCACACATGATACACACGTTTGTGTGTGTGTGTATGTGTATCCACACACACACACACTGACCAATCTTTCACCATCTTGGGCACACTGTCCTTTGACAGCCTACAGGAAACTGGACAAATTTTTGT